>NC_079190.1:316116863-317613656 GCF_029499605.1 Hyla sarda | reverse complement strand
CAAAACGGAGCCTCCAGCTGTTGCAAAACAACAACTCCCAGCATTTCTGGACAGCCACTGACTGTCCAGGCATGGTGGGAGTTTAGCAACAGCTGGAGGCACCCTGTTTGGGAATCACTGGTGTAGAATACCCCTATGTCCACCCCTATGCAATCCCTAATTTAGTCCTCAAATGTGCATGGCGCTCTCTCACTTCGGAGCCCTGTCGTATTTCAAGGAAACAGTTTAGGGCCATATATGGGGTATCGCCGTACTCGGGAGAAATTGCACTACAAATTTTGGGGGTATTTTTTTCCTTTTACTGCTTGTGAAAAGGAAAAGTTTGGGGCTACACCAGCATGTTAGTGTAAACATTTTTTTTTTTTTTTACACTAACATGCTGGTGTTGCCCCATACTTTTTATTTCCACAAGCGGTAAAAGGAAAAAAAGACCCCCAAAATTTGTAACGCAATTTCTCCTGAGTACGGAAATACCCCATATGTAGGCGTAAAATGCTCTGCGGACGCACAACAAGGCTCAGGAATGAGAGCGCACCATGTACATTTGAGGCCTAAATTGGTGATTTGCACAGGGGTGGCTGATTTTACAGCGGTTCTGACAAACGCAAAACAAAATAAAAATACCCACATGTGACCCCATTTTGGAAACTACACCCCTCACCGAATGTGACAAGGGGTATAGTGAGCCTGAACACCCCACAGGTGTTTGACGAATTTTCATTAAAGTTGGATGGGAAAATGAAAAAAATTATTTTTTCACAAAAATGCTGGTGTTACCCTAAATTTTTCATTTCCACAAGGGAAAATAGGAAAAAAGACCCCCCAAATTTGTAACCCCATCTCTTCTGAGTAAGAACATACCCCATATGTGAATTTAAAGTGCTCTGCGGGTGAAGTACAATGCTCAGAAGAGAAGTAGCGCCATTGGGATTTTGTAGAGAAAATTTGTGCCAGAACAATGGACTCCCGACACATGTGACCCCATTTTGGAAACTACACCCCTCCCTTAATGTAATTAGGGGTACATTGAGAATTTACGCCCCACAGGTGTCTGACAGATTTTTGGAACAGTGGTCCGTAAAAATGAAAAATTAAATTTTTAATTTGCACAGCCCACTGTTCCAAAGATCTGTGGGGTGTAAATACTCACTGCACCCCTTATTAAATTCTGTGAGGGGTGTAGTTTCCAAAATGGGGTCACATGTGGGGGGGGGGGGCACTGTTCTGGCACCACGGGGGCTTTGTAAACGCACATGGCCCCTGACTACCATTCCAAACGAATTCTCTTTCCAAAAGCTCAATGGCGCTTTTACATCCTAACATGGGGTATTTCCATACTCAGAAGAAATGGGGTTACAAATTTTTGGGGGTCATTTTCTCCTATTACCCTTTGTAAAAATGTAAAATTTAGGGGAAAACCTGCATTTTAGTAAAAAAAAAAAAAATTTTTCATTTACACATCCAACTTTAACGAAATGTCGTCAAACACCTGTGGGGTATTAAGGCTCAGCGGACCCCTTGTTACGTTCCTTGAGGGGTGTAGTTTCCAAAATAGCATGCCATGTGGGTATTTTTTGCTGTTCTGGCACCATTCCTAAATGTGACATGCCCCCAAAAAACCATTTCAGCAAAAGTTGCTTTCAAAAAGCCAAATGTGACTCCTTCTCTTCTGAGCAATGCAGTTCGCCCGCAAAGCATTTTACATCCTAACATGGGGTATGTCCATACTCAGAAGAGATGGGGTTACAAATTTGGGGGGGGGCATTTTCTTCCATTACCCTTTGTAAAAATTGTAAATTTGGGGGGAAAACTGCACTTTAGTGTGAATTTTTTTTTTCCATTTACACATCTGATTTTAACGAAAAGTTGTCAAACACCTGTGGGGTGTTAAGGCTAACTGGACCCCTTGTTACGTGCCTTGAGGGGTGTAGTTTCCAAAATGGTATGCCATGTGGTGTTTTCTGCTGTTCTGGCACCATAGGGGCTTTCTAAATGTGACATGCCCCCCAAAAACCATTTCAGAAAAATTCACTCTCCAAAATCCCATTGTCGCTCCTTCCCTTCTGTGCCCTCTACTGCGCCCGCCGAACACTTGACATACACATATGAGGTATTTCCTTACTCGAGAGAAATTGGGTTACAAATTTGGGGGGCTTTTCTCCTATTACCACTTGTAAAAATTCAAAAACTGGGTCTACAAGAACATGCGAGTGTAAAAAATGAAGATTTTGAATTTTCTCCTTCATTTTGCTGCTATTCCTGTGAAACACCTAAAGGGTTAACACACTTACTGAATGTCATTTTGAATACTTTGAGGGGTGCAGTTTTTATAATGGGGTCATTTGTGGGGTATTTCTAATATGAAGGCCCTTCAAATCCACTTCAAAACTGAACTGGTCCCTGAAAAATTCCGATTTTGAAAATTTTGTGAAAAATTTGAAAATTGCTGCTGAACTTTGAAGCCCTCTGATGTTTTCCAAAAGTAAAAACATGTCAATTTTATGATGCAAACATAAAGTAGACATATTGTATATGTGAATCAATGTATAATTTATTTGGAATATCCATTTTCCTTACAAGCAGAGAGCTTCAAAGTAAAAAAAAAAAAGCAAAATTTTCAATTTTTTCATCAAATTTTGGATTTTTTCACCAAGAAATGATGCAAGTATCGACAAAACTTTACCACTAACATAAAGTAGAATATGTCACGAAAAAACAATCTCGGAATCAGAATGAAAGATAAAAGCATCTCAGAGTTATTAATGCTTGAAGTGACAGTGGTCAGATGTTCAAAAAATGGCCGGTTCCTTAAGGTATATTTGGACTGGGTCCTTAAGGGGTTAAGGGATGTGGGACTCCTATAACCCGACACCAGGGACATACTATTGGTGGTTGTAGTCGTGCTATGTTCCTTTACATACTGGTGGTTGTAGTAGAGCTATGTTCCTCTACATACTGGTGGTTGTAGTAGTACTATGTTCCTTTACATACTGGTGGTTGTAGTAGAGCTATGTTCCTCTACATACTGGTGGTTGTAGTAGTACTATGTTCCTTTACATACTGGTGGTTGTAGTAGAGCTATGTTCCTTTACATACTGGTGGTTGTAGTTGAGCTGTTTGGGTGGAGGCGGGGGGGGGTATGATTTTGAGGAGATCAAACATACAATGGCATATAACCAAACCAGTGTGTCTCCAGCTGTTGCAAAACTACAACTCCCAGCATGCCCAGACGAGTTTTTCAACACCTGAAGACACCCTGGTTGGGAAACTCTGAATCAAACATTCCCAGAACAAAATAAAAGAATAGAACTACAGAAGTTATTTTTTTCACGTTCGTGTTTTTCTCCTCACATTGTAAAAATCATAATGTTTTCAATTTTCCACCTATATAAGGGCTTGTTTTTTTGCATCAGAAACTCTATGGCAAAACTAGAAAAATATTTGTGGGGCAAAAGTAAAAACAAAACAGCAATTTTGTAACTTTTGGGGGCTTCTGATTCTACATAGTGCACTTTTCGGTAAAAATGACACTATCTTTATTCTGTAGGTCCATACGGTTACAAGGATACCTAATTTATGTAGGTTTTATTTTATTTTTCTACTTTAAAAAAATGATATCTACATGCACCAAAATTAGTGTTTAAAATTGTCATCTTCTGACCCCTATAAGTTTTTTATTTTTCAGCATATAGGGCGGTATGAGGGCTCATTTTTTGCGCCGTGATCTGAAGTTTTTATCGGTATCATTTTAGTTTTGTCCGCTTTTTATTAAAAAAATGTATATTATAAAAAATATGCTATTTTTTATAGTGCCTTTTTTTATTTGAGCCCCTGCCCTACAAAATGTCTGTGCACGTCCCTGTTCTTGAATGTTAGGAAATGCTTGGTGGAGAATATGCCAATGTTTGAGGATGATTTTGGAGTTGACAGTAGACTGGTTGTTAAACTGATTAACAAAAGGAATCCGGTTTGAGACTGGCTTGGTGAATGTTTGATGTATAAGAGAGGATCTGTCTGTAGAGAGAGCTTCTGTTTTGCACTGTGCAACCAATTGTCGGGGATACCCCCTTCTAATGAAGTTATCTGCCATGGTATCAAGAGTGGAAGAAATCAAAGTATCATCACTAACAATGCGACATGCTCGAAGCATCTGGCTCCGTGGCAATGACCTCACCATAGGTCTGCTGTTATAATGTAGAATGGCATTGCAATCAGTGGATTTTGTGTATAGACAAGTAGAGAGTTGACCAGCATTGAGGGAGTCAAGTGTGTCAAGAAATTGTACAGAGGTGTTAGAGAAATTGAGTGTGAACTGGATATGGGAATCAATAGAATTAAGAAAAGAAGGAAAATCAATGAGGAGATCGCCGGCACCGCTCCAAATGAGGAACACATCATCTATGTATCGCCACCACCCCAGCACATGGCTGAAGTGGTGGGACACATAGATGTGCGATTCCTCCAACGTCGCGACATAACTGTTCGTGTACGTTGGGGCCACATTGGTCCCCATGGCGGTCCTGGCGATCTGTGCATAAAAAGTGTCATTGAAAGTAAAATAATTGTTAGAAAGAACAAAGTCAAGAAGAGAAATGATGAATTGAGTGGTGTGTGGAGGAAAATCAGAAGAGATGGCATTGGTGACTGCAGTGATACCTTGTGAATGGGGAATAGATGTATAAAGTGACACTATATCGAAGGACGCTAAAATGGCATCTGCCGGTACAGTGACACCCTCCAGTTTCTTAAGAAAGTCTGAGGTGTCGCGACAAGCGTAAGGGCGTAACAGTTGATCTAAGAAGATCGATGCATGACTGGTGATTGAATCCCGCCCGGAGATATGGGTCGTCCATGGGGATCAACCAAGGATTTGTGGATTTTTGGAGGTAAATATAGAACCGGTGTAACCGGATGAGAAACCTGAAGATACTCGTGAAGTTTGTCATCAATGAGATTTTGTTGAAGTGCATTTGACAAAATCAGCTGAAGTTTGGATGCAATATCTTTACATGGATCTCGTGTTAATTTGTAATAAGTGTTAGAATCATTGAGTTGCCGTAAGGCTTCATGTATATATTTGCTGCGATCCAGCACCACAACCCCACCGCCTTTATCGGTATGAGATAGCTACATAGATAGATGTGAGATAGATAGATGTGAGATAGATAGATGTGAGATAGATAGATATGAGATAGATAGATATGAGATAGATAGATAACATATGAGGTAGATAGATAACATAGTTCATAAGGTCGAAAAAAGACCAGAGTCCATCAAGTTCAACCTATAACCCTAATGAGTCCCTACTGAGTTAATATAGATCTAGAATTCATAACCTGTAATGTTAATATTCTCCAAAAATGCACCCAGACCCCTTGTAAATTCTTTTACCAAGTTCACCATGACCACCTCCTCTGGCAGAGAATTCCACAGTCTCACTGCTCTTACAGTAAAGAACCTCCGTCTATGCTGGTGTAGAAACCTTCTTTCCTCTAGACGTAGAGGATGCCCCCTTGTTATAGATACAGTCCTGGATATAAATAGATCATGGGAGAGATCTCTGTACGGTCCCCTGATATATTTATACATGATTATTAGGTCTCCCCTAAGCCTTCTTTTTTCTAAACTAAAGAACCCAAATTCTGATAATCTTTCTGGGTACTGTAGTCCTCCCATTCCCCGTATTACCCTGGTTGCCCATCTTTGAACCCTCTCCAGCTCCGCTATATCTATCTTGTACACTGGTGCCCAGTACTGTACACAGTATTCTATGTGTGGTCTGACTAGTGATTTGTACAGCGGTAGAATTATTTCCTTGTCGTCGGCATCTATGCCCCTATTGATGCACCTCATGATTTTATTTGACTTGGCAGCAGCTGCCCGACACTGGTCACTACAGCTAAATTTACTATTAACTAAGACTCCCAAGTCCTTTTCCACGTCAGTCGTCCCAAGTGTTCTCCCATTAATACATAATCCCAGCCCGGATTTTTCCTCCCCATATGTATTACCTTACATTTATCAGTGTTGAACCTCATCTGCCACTTTTGAGCCCAAACTTCTAACTTATTCAGACCCATTTGTAACAGTGCACTGTCCTCTATAGTGTTTACCACTTTACAGAGTTTAGTATCATCTGCAAAGATTGCTACTTTACTATTCAACCCCTCTACAAGGTCATTAATAAATATATTAAATAGAACAGGACCCAAGACGGACCCCTGTGGTACCCCACTAGTAGCAGTCACCCAATCAGAATAAGTACCATTAATAACCACACTCTGTTTCCTATCACTGAGCCAGTTACTTACCCACTTGCATACATTCTCCCCCAGCCCGATCATTTTCATTTTATACACCAACCTTTTATGGGGAACCGTATCAAATGCTTTGGAAAAATCCAGATATATGACATCCAGCGATTGCCCCTGGTCCAGTCTGGAGCTCACCTCCTTGTAAAAGCTAATCAGGTTAGTTTGACCGGACTGATCCCTTATAAAGTCATGCTGATATGAGGTCATACATCTATTTTTATCAAGATTCTCCAAAATAGCATTGCTTAGGAAACCCTCAAACAATTTACATACAACGGAAGTTAAACTAACAGGCCTATAATTCCCGGGGTCACCTCTTGACCCCATTTTAAATATTGGCACCACATTTGCCATGCGCCAGTCCTATAGAGTCCCTGAATATTAAAAAATGGGGTCTGTCTATTACATTACTTAATTCCTTTAGAACACGGGGGTGAATGTCATCTGGACCTGGCATATTTGGTGTCACAATAGCTTGCATAAAAAAAATTAAAAAAAAATTAAGTGTTACACCACTGCTACTCATATATGGTGTAACAGTAGTGTACATTTAGAAAAAAAAAAAACTTTTTGACTGTGAAATAATAATTCACTTTCACAAGTGCATTTACGGGCCTGCAAGGGCTCAGTGTCACACTAGTGCAATTCCTATCTGGTGTAACAGTATTGTACATTTAACAAAAAAAAAATTTTGACTGTGAAATAATATCAGTCAGTTTACTTCACACTTGGGAGTTTTTGGGCCTGCCAGGGCTCAGTGTCACATTAGTGCAATTCATATCTGGTGTAACAGTAGTGTACATTTAACAAAAATAAAATACAATTTTGACTGTAATAGATTGAATATCAGTTAGTTGTCTGCAAGTGTTTGTGTGTGAGGCCTACAGTGTCTAATCTACCAACTTCTGCCAGTGCACAGTGCCACTCATAAATGTTGTCACAGTAGCTTGCACGCATAGTACCACTAATTGAAAAAAAAATGACAGGCAGAGGCAGGCCACCCCACAGGGGCCGTCGTGGTCGTGGTGCTGTGATTCCCTTTTGCCCTAGAATAATGGCCAGTGTTCAGAGGCCACGTACCCTGAATTCAGAAAGTTCTGAGGACATAGTTGACTGGCTAACACAGGACACTCAATCTTCTAGACCTTCTGCTCGGAACCTTGACGCACCATCCTCCTCCAGCTTAGCGGGCACCTCTAAAGTTACCACTCGCCCGCCTGCCACCACCACCAACACTAGCACTACACCGCTTTACTTGATCCGTCAGAGGAGTTATTTACACATCAGTTTGAAGACATGAGTGATGCGCAACCATTATTGCCAGAGGATGTAGATAACAGGGATATGTCTTAGTCAGGCAGCATTACACACATGGACGTACAGTGTGATGATGATGATGTTATACCCGCTGCTGCTTCCTTTGCTGAGTTGTCAGATACAAGTGAAGTGGTTGATGATGATGATGCGTCCGTGGATGTCACGTGGGTGCCCACTAGAACAGAAGAAGAACAGGGGGAAAGTTCAGATGGGGAGACAGAGAGGAGGGGGAGACAAGTTGTAAGCAGGGGGAGGTCATCGCAAGGAGCTAGTGGCACAGTCAGACAGCATGCATCGGTGCCCGGGGTCAGCCAGAGAGCACGCCAATCAACGCATGCTTTTGCCACCACCAGAATGCCGTCATTGCAGAGCTCAGCAGTGTGGCATTTTTTTAGTGTCTGCCTCTGACAACAGCGATGCCATTTGCAACCTGTGCCAAAAGAAACTGAGTCGTGGGAAGTCCAACACCCACCTAGGTACAACTACTTTGCGAAGGCACATGATCTCACATCACAAACGCCTATGGGATCAACACATGAGTACAAGCAGCACACAAATTCAAAGCCGTCATCCTCCTCCTGGTCCAGCATCTTCAGCCACATCAACCACTTCTGTCCTCCTTGCCCCCTCTCAACCATCCGCCACTCAGTCTCTCGCCTTGAGCAGTTCCTGCTCATCTGCCCACAGTCAGGTGTCTGTCAAGGACATGTTTGAGCATAAGAATCCAATGTCACAAAGTCACCTCATTGCCTGGCGTCTGACAGCTGGCTTGTCTGAACTTTTAGCCCGCCAGCTTTAACCATAAAAGCTGGAGGAGTCTGAGGCGTTCAAAAAATTTGTAGCTATTGGGACACCACAGTGGCAGGTACCGAAATTTCGTTGCAAAAAAGGCAATCCCCAACCTGTACTCGATTGTGCAAAAGGAAGTAATGGCATGTCTGGCACACAGTGTTGGGGCAAGGGTCCATCTGACCACTGATACCTGGTCTGCAAAGCATGATCAGGGCAGGTATATCTCCTACACTGTGCATTGGGTAAACCTGCTGACGGATGACAAGCATGGAATGTGTGGCTCTGCAAAGGAGTTGGTGACACCGCCATGACTTGCAGGCAGGCCTGCTGCCACCTCCTCTACTCCATCCTCTTCCATAACCTCCTCGGCTGAGTCCTCTTCTGCGTCTTGCTCCACATCAACTGGTCCCCCCCCCCCCCCCCCCCAGGTCCCCAGGTGCTATTCCACATCCCGGATACGGCAGTTTCACACCGTCTTGGGTTTGACTTGCCTGAAAGCAGAGTCACACCGCACCAGCACTCCTGTCCACTCTGAACGCACAGGTGGATCAGTGTCTGACTCCGCACCAACTGGAGATTGGCAAAGTAGTTTGTGACAACAGAACAAATTTGTTGGTGGCATTGAATTTGGGCAAGTTGACACATGTGCTGTGCGTGGCACATGTGTGTATTCTGATCGTACAATGCTTTGTGCATAAGTACCCAGGCTTACAGGACGTCCTGAAGCAGGCCAGGAAGGTGTGTGGCCATTTCAGGCGTTCCTACACGGCCATGGCGCACTTTTCAGATATCCAGCGGCGAAACAACATGCCAGTTATGCGCTTGAATTGCGACAGCCCGACACGTTGGAATTCAACACTCCTAATGTTCGACCGCCTGCTCCAACTAGAAAAAGCCGTAAACGAATATTTGTACGACCGGGGTGCAGCCTCTGCGGAGCTGGGAATTTTTTTGCCACGTTACTGGACGCTAATGCGCAATGCCTGTAAGCTAATGCGTCCTTTTGAGGAGGTGACAAACCTAGTCAGTCGCACCGAAGACACCATCAGCGACATCATACCATTTGTTTTCTTCCTGGAGCGTGCCCTGTGAAAGGGGGCTGGATCAGGCCGTAGATGAGGAAGAGGAAGAGTTGTGGTCACCATCACCACCAGAAACAGCCTTTGCAGCATCGATTGCTGGACCTTCAGCAACGCTGGAAGAGGATTGTGAGGAAGAGTAGTCAGAGGAGGAATGTGGCTTTGAGGAGGAGGAGGAAGACCATCCACAACAGGCATCCCAGGGTGCTCGTTGTCACCTATCTGGTACCGGTGGTGTTGTACGTGGCTGGATGGAAGAACATACCTTCCGTGAGATCACTGAGGACGAGGAACGGGACATGAGTAGCTCTGCATCCAACCTTGTGCAAATGGGGTCTTTCATGCTGTCATGCCTGTTGAGGGACACGCGTATAAAAAGGCTGAAGGAGAACAACCTGTACTGCTTGTCCACGCTACTAGACCCCCGGTATAAGCAGAAAGTGCCTGAAATGTTACCAAATTACAGCAGGGCGGAAAGGAAGCAGCAGGTACAAAATAAATTAAAAAGTATGCTTTACACAGCGCATCAGGGTCATGTCACAGAACAACGGGAATCTAACAGGGGAAAAGGTGAAAGTAATCCTCCTCCTCCTCCCACGACCACGCCAGCAAGGACAGGATGCTTTACAGACGTGTTGTTGATGGAGGACATGTGGAGCTTTTTAAGTCCTACGCATCGCCACAATCCTTTGGGGTCCACCCTCAGAGAACGACTCGACCGACAGGTAGCAGACTACCTCGCCTTAACTGCAGATATCGACACTCTGAGGAGAGATGAACCCCTTAACTACAGGGTGTGCAGGCTTGACCTGTGGCCTGAGCTATCCCAATTTGCGATAGAACTTCTGGCCTGCCCCGCTTCAAGTGTCCTTTCAGAAAGGACCTTCAGTGCAGCAGGAGGTATTGTCATTGAGAAGAGAAGTTGCCTAGGTCAAAAAAGTCTAGATTACCTCACCTTTATTAAGATGAATGAGGGATGGATCCCGAAGGGACTGACAGTGGGCGATACATTCGATCAAAAATGGCCTGATGAGAAGAGCTGCCTTGGACTAAAAATGGTCCACACGCTGCTGTATTTTACCTCTGAATGCCGGATGACTTGCGTGACTTATCCGCCACCAACTTGGCTTCAAGCCGCAATTTTTTAGGGCACTTTCTGCCTGGGAAACAAACATCAATTTTTCTGGCCGCTGCTACAGCAGCGGCTGCAACAATACCTAATTTTTCAGGCATGTGTACATGCCTAATTTTTATGGCCTCTGGTGTTGCGCTGTGGCTTCAAAAACCAAACAAAAAATGGCACATAACAGGGATTAAACTGATAGGCATAGTACTACTGAACACACCACTCCTATCTGGTGTCACAATAGCTTGCACTTAAAAAGAAAACCTTTTTTTTTTTACTGTAATATAATAGCAGTCAGTTTCCTTCACACGTGGGCGTTTCAGGGCCTGCCAGTGAACGGTGTCACACCAGGGCAACTCATATCTGGTGTAACAGTAGTGTACATTTCACTGCATAGAACACACTTTCCCTTTTCTCCAAAAATGACAGACTCAATTCTCCATTTTAACTGGGCTGGGTAGTGGTCACAGCTCAAATTTATTTTAAGTAAACAACATAACCATATAAAACTGTACAGCAGTTAACATTTAACAACAGCTTTTACCTCAACATAAACCAGAAACTCTTACCAAGGTGGTATGGCGACCGCCAGGCATATGTGCCCTCGGTACCTTTTCCTCCAACTCCTCTCTTACCAGGCCACCGAGGAGCCCGTGTACACCTACACGGTGCTTAGACCGCCACTAAGGAGGAAAAATGCCTGTTCTAGGCCATCCTGAAGGCCGGACAAAAATATGTCCAGGCCAATATCGTTCAGGTGGACCCCGTCCAGGATCATAAAACGCCTGTTATCCCCTTCGGCATTGCGGGCCCCCTGCCACGAAACCCTTGGAACAATCTCCGACCACACATGCACCAGTTCCGTAAAAGAAAACCAAGATTCTCTCCACATCAGCCTTCATGAGAATTATAAGGTCCGGAACCCGGGAATGACAAAGGTCATTCCCCCCAACATGAACCACCAAAATCACACTAGTAGGAGAGGAGTTAACCTTGCGATGTCCTGGACGGATATGTCCTCCCTGTAGTAGAGGAGGCGATTTCTGTCCAGCCATATAGCTTCCTTAAAACAGTTCATAAGGCGCCAGGCCTCCGGGATGGCCTCCACGTCGTGAACCCCAGGAAAAAGTCCATAAAGCACCGAATGGTATGATAGGTAGTTCCTGGGTACCGAGTCTCTAAGTTCAGGTTCCAGGGCGATCAATAGGCCCTGTGCAAAGAGGCACTGCCAAAAGACATGCATAGATGTTTCCTCCACATAGGGGAACCTGGAGCAGTACCTGGTTTTGCACAGGTCACGGACATGCATGAATGACCTCAGAGATAGTCCCCCCCCCGTAATGCCATCCACGACAAGTCCTTGTGTCCATTGATTAGCCTTGCAGAGGCTACATTGTCCCAAACAATCTCTGCCGTGGCCTTAGGGAGCCCCGGAACTGGCTCCAGCTAGTCCTTAGCTCTGATGAGCTTGTAAACAGTCTTAGGCTTCCACAACTCGGGCTTGAGTCCCTCCAGATGGTGTTCCCCTATGAACCGGACAACATCTCCATAGTACCAGGGAGTGTGCCAGTTGTAAGGGATGGAGCTGTCCCACTTGTCCCAGCCTATCCTCTTCCAGTGGGGCAGTAGAAACAGGCAGGGCATGGACCTGCCCGCGGAGCCTTTTTTTTTTTTTTTACCAAAGTCCTCTGCACGCTGACACATGCAAAAGAAGCCTGCAGCAGAGTAGGGACATCGGGGACTCCCTTCCCACCCTTGCTGGTCTCCTTGTACATAACAGTCTGTTTAAGTCTGTCCATTTTGCCCCAGATGAAGAGAAACACTGTCCGGGTGATGGCCCTGCAAACGGTGGCAAGGGGGGACCATTTCCGAAAAACAGGTCCGAAGCCGAGGATCCACATCAGGCACCAAATATAGTAACCAGGGGAGACACTCTCCTCCGCTGCAGAGATGTTGAGCTGAAGTCTCAGCACAGACCAGCACAGAGGGGGTTAATAGAGCAGCAGCAGGATCAACTGTCAGCACCACTCAGGCTCCAGCAAGTCCTGCAGCCAGGACACTTCCTCAGTACGAGAGCCCCACCATCCCAGCAGCTGAAGGAGCGGGGGTTGCCCTGGAGACCTACACTACCTGATCGATACAACATCATACCTGCTGTTTTAAAGCATGTTATACCAAACAATTTAGGAATGTTAGGTGATTTATGCCCTTTATGGATCAAAACCTGACTCTGCATGTAATTTTCCATGGGAGTTTTTCCATGGATCCCCCTCCGGCATGCCACAGTCCAGGTGTTAGTCCCCTTGAAACAACTTTTCCCATCACTATTCCACCTTTTAGAGGTCTTTGCATCACATCAATACTTGGTGCTGTGGGTGGCACATGGTGTTTTTTTGCACACTTTTCCTTTTGTTTGATTTAAAAAAACATTTTGGGTCCATATATTTTATCCTAAGCATATTATTAAAAGTTAAGTTTTACATAAGGCATATCCTCAATACTTGTGCACACTAACACTTTTACAAAAGAGACCTTTTTTTTTTTTGCCTACCTGCCTCAGTTACTATTCTGATCCTGCCACCCGCCTGATGCCACACATCTGATGCCAAGTTCTCCTTTTTCACCCACCTTTGTCACCGGGTACTGGTATTGCCACCCACTGCACCACTCTGTCACTGGGTCACTTTCAGGACTGCTGCCATCTCCAGGCTGTCTCATTCTGCCACCATATGTTCTCCTCATGTTGCTGTCACCTCCAGGCTTTGTCATTCAGCCAGTATATGGTCTTCTCATGCTGCCGACAACTCCAGGCTGTGTCATTCAGCCACTATATGGTTTCCTCATGCCTCCGCAATCTCCAGGCTGTGTCATTCAGCCACTATATGTTCTGCTCATGCTGCCGCCGACTTCAGGCTTTGTCATTCAGGCACTATATGGTCTCCTCATGCTTCCGCAATCTCCAGGCTTTGTCATTCAGCCACTATATGCTGCCGTCAACTCCACGCAGTGTCATTCAGGCACTATATGGTCTCCTCATGCTTCCGCCACCTCCAGGCTGTGTCATTCAGCTACTATATGTTCCCGTCATGCTGACACCAACTCCAGGCTGTGTCATTCAGCCACTATATGCTGCCACCAACTCCAGGCTGTGTCATTCAGCCACTATGTGCTGCCACCAACTCCAGGCTGTGTCATTCAGCCACTATGTGGTCTCCTTATGCTGCTGCCACCTCTACACTGTGTCATTCAGGCACTATATGGTCTCCTCTTGCTGCCGCCACCTCCAGGCTGTGTCATTCAGGCACTATATAGTCTCCTCATGCTGCCGCCATCTCCACACTGTGTCATTCATTCAGCCACTATATGGTCTCCTCATACTGCCACCAACTCCGGGCTGCGTCATTCAGCCACTATATGGTATTCTCATACTGTCGCCACCTACACGCTGTGTCATTCAGCCATTATATGGTCTCATCATACTGCCACTACCTCCACACGGTGTTATTCAGCCACTATATGGTCTCCTCATGCTGCCATCAACTCCAGGCTGTGTCATTCAGTCACTAAATGGTACTCATCCTGCTGCCAATTCCAGGCTGTGTCATTCAGCCACTATATGGTCTCCTCATGCTGTCGCCAACTCCACGCTGTGTCATTCAGCCACTATATGGTCTCCTAACCTGCCAACACCTCCACACTGTGTCATTCAGCCAACATATGGTCTCCTCATACTGATGCTATCTCTAGGCTCTGTCATCATGCCACTTTGCGACAGTGATTCTAAAAGCGACGCCTCTAATCTGCAAGTCATACTGAATACCAGTATTATTTCACTAACTCAGCACACACCCTATGCGTGTTACAACAAGGCAAAGTGTTCTACACCCCTATTTAGGCTCTCTGTAGGCCAGAAATAGCTGTTTTTAATAGCAATTGACCTCTAATAAATTCCGACCGAAACAAAACATTTTTGGAAAATTCCACGAATCGGCCAAATCAAATTCTTCAAAAATTCACTCATCTCTATTTGCATCATAAAGTTGACATGTTTTTACATTTATAAGACATCAGAGGGCTTCAATGTTCAGCAGCAATTTTCCAATTTTTCACAAAATTTTATAAATCTGAATTTTTCAGGGACCAGTTCAGGTTTTAACTGGATTTGAAGGGCCTTCATATTAGAAATGCCCCATAAATGTCCCCATTATTAAAACTGCACCACTCAAAGTATTCAAAATTACATTCAGAAAGTGTGCTAACCTTTTAGATGTTTCACAGGAATTGCATCAAAGTAAAGGAGAAAATTCTATTCATTCTAATATATAATATATTCTAATATGTAATAATATAATAATAATTATTGTCACCCTTTCAAAACTGTGGATAAATAAGATTGTTTCAAGCATGTAATGCTCCTTTAAACTCACCTAGGGCACCTAGGGCAAGTAACAGGTGTGGGCAATATAAAAATCACTTCTGAAAGCATATAAAAAGGAGAGAAGTTCACTTAGTCTTTGCATTGTGTGTCTGTGTGTGCCATACTAAGCATGGACAACAGAAAGAGGAGAAGAGAACTGTTTGAGGACTTGAGAACCAAAATTGTGGAAAAAATAACAATCTCAAGGTTACAAGTCCATCTCCAGAGATCTAGATTTGCCTTTGTCCACAGTGCGCAACATTATCAAGAAGTTTGTAACTCATGGCACTGTAGCTAATCTCCCTGGGAGTTGAAGGAAGACAAAAATTTATAAAAGGTTTCAACGCAGGATAATCTGGATGGTGGATAAGCAGCCCCAAAAAAGTTCCAAAGATATTCAAGCTGTCCTGCAGGCACAGGAAGCATCAGTGTTGTTACGATTCGGCAGGCTGGATGTGGATCCTCTGTGTCAGCGAGGGATTGGCGTGGACCGTGTCGGTGGACCGGTTCTAGGTTGCTACTGGTATTCACCAGAGCCCGCCGCAAAGCGGGATGGTCTTGCTGCGGCGGTAGCAACAGGTCGTATCCACCGGCAACGGCTCAACCTCGCTGACTGCTGAGAAGGCGTGAGATAGAAGGACTAGGCAGAGGCAAGGTCAGACGTAGCATAAGGTCGGGGCAGGCGGCAAGGTTCGTAGTCAATAGCAATAGCAAGAGGTCAGGAACACTGGTAAGGCAAACACTATAAACGCTTTCTCTGGCACAAGGCAACAAGATGCGGCAAGGAAGTGAAGGGGAAGTGAGGTTAAATAGACAGGGAGCAGGTGGAGGCTAATTAGACTTATTGGGCCAGGCACCAATCATTGGTGCACTGGCCCTTTAACCCCTTAAGGACTCAGGGTTTTTCCATTTTTGCACTTTCGTTTTTTCCTCCTTACCTTTTAAAAATCATAACCCTTTCAATTTTCCACCTAAAAATCCATATTATGGCTTATTTTTTGCGTAGCCAATTCTACTTTGCAGTGACATTAGTCATTTTACCCAAAAATGCACGGCGAAATGGAAAAAAAAATCATTGTGCAACAAAATCGAAGAAAAAACGCCATTTTGGAACTTTTGGGGGCTTCCGTTTCTACGCAGTGCATATTTCGGTAAAAATTACACCTTATCATTATTCTGTAGGTCCATACGGTTAAAATGATACCCTACTTATATAGATTTGATTTTGTCGCACTTCTGGAAAAAAATCATAACTACATGCAGGAAAATTTATACGTTTAAAAATGTCACATTCTGACCCCTATAACTTTTTTATTTTTCCACGTACAGGGCGGTATGAGGACTCATTTTTTGCGCCGTGATCTGAAGTTTTTATCGGTATGATTTTAGTTTTGATCGGACTTTTTGATCACTTTTTATTCATTTTTTTAATGGTATAAAAAGTGACCAAAATACGCTTTTTTGGACTTTGAAACTTTTTTGCGTGTACGCCATTGACCGTGCGGTTTAATTAATTATATATTTTTATAGTTTGGACATTTATGCACGCGGCGATACCACATATGTTTTTTTATTTTTTTTACACTGTTTTATTTTTTTTATGGGAAAAGGGGGGTGATTCAAACTTTTATTAGGGAAGGGGTTAAATGACCTTTATTAACACTTTTTTTTTACATTTTTTTTTGCAGTGTTATAGGTCCCATAGGGACCTATAACACTGCACACACTGATCTCTCATCCTGATCACAGGCGTGTATTAACACGCCTGTGATCAGTGTTATCGGCGCTTGACTGCTCCTGCCTGGAGCTCAGGCACGGAGCAGTCATTCGCCGATCGGACACCGAGGAGGCAGGTAAGGGCCCTCCCGGTGTCCTGTCAGCTGTTCGGGTCCCGAACAGCCCGACTGAGCAGCCGGGTCACTTTCACTTTCGCTTTAGAAACGGCGGTCAGCTTTGACCACCGCTTCTAAAGGGTTAATCGGCGATGTGTGGTATTAGCCGCGGGTCCTGGCCGTTGATGAGCGCCGGGACTGACGCGATATGATGCGGGATAGCGGCGCGATCCCGCTTCATATCGCGGGAGCCGGCGCAGGACGTAAATATACGTCCTGCGTCCTTAAGGGGTTAAATCTTAGAGAGCTGCACGCGCCAGGACGAGACAGACAGGGACCGGGACAGGTGAGTGACTTGGGATGCGATTCGCGAGCGGGTGCGTCCCGCTATGCGAATCGCATCCCCGCCGGCAGTGTCAGTGCAGCGCTCCCGGTCAGCGGGTCTGACCGGGGCGCTGCAGAGAGAGGAACGCCGCGAGCGCTCCGGGGAGGAGCAGGGACCCGGAGTGCTCGGCGTAACAAGTGTCAGTGCAAACTATCCATTGACAATTAAACAAAATGAAACACTATGGCAGGAGACCCAGTAGGACCCTCTGCTGACACAGAAACATAAAAAAGCAAGACTACATTTTGCCAAAATGAACTTGAGTAAGCCAAAATCCTTCTGGGAAAACGTCTTGTGGACAGATTAGACCAAGATAGAGCTTTTTGGTAAAGCACATTGGGGGACATGTATCATTTCCAGTGTATAATAGAAGTTTTTTACCCCTCTGCCTGTTGTCTAAATTTGGTGCAGCTGCGTTAAATTTATCATTCTTGTGCAGCTACTTTCTTGAATTGCGTTTACATTTAGAATTCTCCTCAGAGCATAAATTTACACCGCAGCTCTATTTAGTAGGAGCTTTGTCTGCAGCGTATCTGCACCTAAACAGTAAATGTGTCCTCGTTATTAGTTTTAGAATTTTTTTCTTCATTATGTAGAGTTTTAATCTCACAATAATACCACTTTTTGCACCCAATTATAACACATCAATTATACCAATGTCCTTATTCTTCATTTAACATCTGTGACACCCCTGTGCAAATCACCTCAAATGTACATGGTGCACTCTACCTTATGGGCCTTGTTGTGCGCCTGCAGAGCACTTTGCGCCCACATATGTGGTATCTCCGTACTCTGGCTAAATTGTGTCCCAAAAAATTGTTTTTTTCCCCCCCATTTACCTCTTGTGAAAATGTAAAGTATGCGGCAACACCTGCATGTCAGTGTAAATAATTTTATTTTTTACACTAACATACTGGTGTAGACTCCAACTGTTCCTTTTCATAATGGGTAAAAGGAGAAAAAGCCCCCCAAAATCTGTAAGGCAATTTCTCCCGAGTACGGCGATACCCCATATGTGACCCTAAACTGTTGCCTTGAAATACGACAGGGCTCCAAAGTGAGAGCGCCATGCGCATTTGAGGCCTAAATTAGGGTTTTGCATAGGGGTGAACATAGGGGTATTCTATGCCAGTGTTTCCCAAACAGGGTGCCTCCAGCTGTTGCAAAACTCCCAACATGCCTGGACAATGGCTGTTCGGCAATACTGGGAGTTGTTGTTTTGCAACAGCTGGAGGCTCCATTTTGGAAACAGTGCCGTACCAGACGTTGTTCATATTTATTGGGGAGGGGAGGGGGGCTGTGTAGCAGTATGTGTATATATAGTGTTTTTTTACTTATTTTATTTAAGTGTAGTGTAGTGTTTTTAGGGTACAGTCACACGGGCGGGGGTTGACAGCGAGTTTGCTGCATCTCAATCTTGCAGCACTCCCTGTAAACCTCTGCCCATGTGAGTGTACCCTGTCCATTCACATTGGAGGGAGGGGGGGGAGGAAACATCCAGCTGTTGCAAAACTACAACTCCGAGCATGCCCTTTGGCTGTCCGTGCATGCTGGGAGTTGTAGTTTTGCAACAGCTGGAGGCACACTGGTTGCGAAACACGGAAACAGACTCAGTGTTTCACAACCAGTGTGCCTTCAGCTGTTGCAAAAACTTCAAATCTCAGCATGCAGTGACAGCAGAAGGACATGCTGGAACTTGTAGTTATGCAACAGCTGGAGGCATACTGCTACAACTCCCAGCATGCCCTTTGGCAGTCTGTGCATGCTGAGGGTTGTAGTTATGCCACAGCTGAAGGCACACTGGTTGCAAAACACTTGAAATTTTTTTACTTAACTTAGTGTTTCGAAAAACCAGTGTGCCTCCAGCTGTTGCACAACTTCAATTCCCAGCATGCATGGTCTGTCAGTGCATGCTGGGCGTTATAGTTTGGAGGCACAGCTGGAGGCACACGGGTTGGGAAAAAGAGTTAGGAAACCAACAATGTTTCCCAACTAGTGTGCCTCCAGCTGTTGCAAAACTATAATTCCCAGCATGGCCAGACATGCTGGAAGTTGTATTTCGGCAATATCTGAAGGGTCAGATGTTGACAAACTACAACTCCCAGCATGCTTGGGCAGTCTGGGCATGCTGGGAGTTGTAGCTTTGAAACAGCTGGAGGTCCACAGTTTGTAGACCACTGTATAATGGTCTCCAATCTGTGGTCTTCCAGATGTTATAGAACTACAACTCCCAGCATGCCTCGACAGAGTGGGCATGCTGAGATTTGTAATTTTGGAACATCTGGAAGAGCACAGATTGGAGACCATTATACAGTGGTCTCCAAACTGTGGCCCTCCAGATGTTGCAAAACTACAACTCCCAGCATGCCCAGATGGTCACATGGTAAGATGGCTGGCTATCAGTTATAGCCACCATCTTACCGGGCGCTGGGGAAAAGTATAACAGAAAGCAGTAAATTTTAAAAATAAAAGGAGAATGATCTACAGTGTTAAGTGGATTACAAAGCTATTTTAATGTGACGGAGCTTGTTCAGTGATAAGTAAGCTATCAAACATTTCCTAAGTAAATGTATTAAATTGTTGGATCATAAAATAACAATATCAATATACAAGTGATCTAATGAATAACTGAACTGTAAACAAATATTCTATATGCAAATTATTTTAAAAGTGCTTTGGAATAACCAAGGAGTAAAAAGCAATATAAAGCAAACCAAATGAGGAATTGAGAAGGGAAAGTTAAAACATTCTGGTGGTTCCTTAGTAGAACTTTCCTTCAGAAATAGAAAGGATTGCTACGTGCAGTTAAAGTTGGCTTATATTTATGGGGAAAAAGACGCACTTGCGTCAAAATTTTTGCAGCAAAGGAAAAGAACGCAGGTAATAAATCCATGTGTACTATAGATGTCACTCCAAGGTACCCTGATTCAGCCACTTCTGGAGGACATGCTCTACCAAAACGTGCGCAAAAAACTGGGGAAAAAAAAGCGCTTGCGCCAAATTTTGCGCAAAAAAATACACACAAAACAGGGGTAAAATCTTTGATACATGTCCCCCATTGTTCTACTGTTAACCAAAAATGAAATGAGGCCTACAAAGAAAAGAACACAGTACCTACAGTGAAATATGGTGGAGGTTCAATGACGTTTTGGGGTTGTTTTGCTGCCCCTGGCACTGGGTGCCTTGAATGTGTTCAAGGCATCATCAAATCTGAGGATTACCTCTGAGGATTACAGGTGGAGAGAGGGTGGAGTAACTAAATAATTAGCAGCTGATAAATTGCAGCTGTTTGCAGCCAGCTGGCCATTTGGATTCACTTCCAGGCAGTGGAAGAGAGGTGGTTGTGGTAAATATAAAAGCAAGCACACTAAGCGATTGTTGAGCTAGCGATTGTGTCTGTATACAAGAGTGTGAAGTATAAAAGTGAGTGAGTATAAAAGTGACGGGACTTAAAATTCAGGAAGTTTAAATTGAAATATTTGATTTGTTTTTCTTTTCTGTTAATTTTTGTTATCCCCAAATCTAGTATGACCTCCATGATGGAAAAGGCTGTCCAGTGTGCATCTTGCACAATGTATGCAATCCTTGAACAGCAGTTTGAGGGTGCATATTTTTGTGCGAGATGTGTGCAAGTTGTTCATTTGGAAGCCCAGATCCTGGATCTAGAGGAGCAACTGGCAACACTGAGATGCAATGACAACCCGGAGAGGAGTCTCCTGCTCACTGAGCAGGTACTCTCTGGGGTAGAGGTGGGAGAGGATAGTGGTACGGAGGTGCAGAACAGTCAGGCAGTTAGCTGGGTTACAGTTTGAAAACGGGGTAGAGGGAAAAGTGTCAGGGAGGCTAGTCCTGAACTGGCACACCCCAACAAGTTTGCCCGGTTGGCAGATGAGGGGGATGCCATTTCAGAGCTAGCGGTACTGCCGCAGGACTCTGCCTCTGACCGCCAGGGGGGTGTCCGCTCCAGTAAGGAAGGAGGGAGGAGTGCAGGGCAGGCCAGACAGGTACTGGTAGTGGGGGACTCAATTATTAGGGGGACAGACAGGGCGATCTGTCACAAAGACCGGGTTCGCCGAACAGTGTGTTGTCTTCCTGGTGCTCGAGTTCAGCACATCGCGGATCGGGTTGACAGGTTGCTGGGTGGGGCTGGAGAAGACCCAGCAGTCATGGTACATATTGGCACCAATGACAAAGAGGTAGGTGGAGTGTCCTTAAAAATGATTTCAGGGACTTAGGCCGCAAGCTTAAGGCAAGGACCTCCAAGGTAGTATTTTCTGAAATATTACCTGTACCACGAGCCACACCAGAGAGGCAGCAGGAGATTAGGGAGGTAAACAAGTGGCTCAGAAGCTGGTGTAGTAAGGGGGGTTCAGGTTCATGGAGAACTGGGCCGACTTCGCTGTCGGTTACCGGCTCTACCATAGGGATGGGGATGGCTAGAAGGGTGGAGGAGTGTTTAAACTAGGGACTGGGGGAGGGAACCTACAACATATAGGGGAAAGATAGTGTAGATAGAGGGGGGGGGCTTAATAATGTACCTGGGGGTGGAGCAGAGGGAGGGGTTAGAATAGTTAATAGGGATAGGCATCATAGGAAAAAAAAACACATACTCCATTGAATCGCATGTTGACTAATGCCAGAAGTCTGTCCAATAAAACTGATGAACTGGAGTTGAAAATTTCTGAGGAGGATTATGACATAGTCGGTATAACAGAGACTTGGTTGGATGATAGCTGTGACTGGGCGGTCAGCATACAGGGTTATAGTCTATTCAGGAAGGATTGGACAAAACGGAAAGGGGGAGGAGTCTGTCTTTATGTAAAGTCCAATTTGAAGGCCACATTGCTGGAGGATATTTGGGAGGGAAACGATAATGTGGAGTCATTATGGATAGAAATATATGGAGATAAAAATAAAAAAAAATACTGATAGGGGTTTGCTATAAGCCACCAAACATAATGGAAGAGCCAGAAGATCAATTATTGAGGCAAATAAACAAGGCAGCAAATCAAACTGATGTGATAATAATGGGGGACTTTAACTATCCTGATATAAACTGGGAGACTGAGACCTGTGAATCTCATAAAGGAAACAGGTTTCTGACTATAACTAAAGACAATTATTTGTCCCAAATGGTGCAGGGGTCTACCAAAGGGGGCGCCCTACTAGACTTAATATTAACCAACGTACCTGACAGAGTAATTAATGTGCAAGTAGATGGACACCTAGGAAATAGTGATCACAATATAATACATTATAACTTGTTCTTCAATAAGGGAATCTCTCGAGGGGCCACAAAAACAATGAACTTTAGGAAGGCAAAGTTCGATCAACTCAGAGAAGCCCTTAACAATATAAAATGGGATAATGTCCTCAAAGAGAACAATACTGACACTAAAAATATCTTAAATTTCCACTGTAAGATGTATATACCTTATGGGAATAAAAGGGTCAGAAATAAAAGAAAACCAATATGGATGAATAAAAATGTTAAGGGGGCAATAAATGACAACAATAAAGCATTTAAATTACTAAAACAGGACAGCAGTGAAGAAGCATTAAAAAGCTATAGAGAAAAATGTAAAATATGTAAAAAACAGATAAAAGCCGCAAAAATAGAGACAGACTCATTGCCAAAGAGAGTAAAACTAACCCCAAAATGTTCTTTAACTATATAAATAGCAAAAAGGTCAACAATGAAAGTGTTGGCCCTTTAAAAAATGATGAGGAAGAAATTCTAAACAGGGATCAGGAAAAAGCAAATATATTAAACAAATTCTTCTCCACTGTATTCACTGAGGAAAATTAAATGCCAGGTGAAATACAGTGTGATAATGTAAATTCCCCAGTACAGGTCGCCTGTCTAACCCAGGAAGAAGTACAGTGCCGCATACAAAAAATCTAAATAGAGACATCACCAGGTCCAGATGGTATTCACCACCGTGTTCTAAAGGAATTAAGTAATGTAATAGACAGACCCCTATTTTTAATATTCAGGGACTCTATAGTGACAGGGACTGTTCCCCATGACTGGCGCATGAAAATGGGGTGCCAATATTTAAGAAGGGGTCAAAAGGTGACCTTGGGAATAATAGACCTGTTAGTTTAACCTCGGTTGTATGTAAATTGTTTGAGGGTTTCCTAAGAGATGCTATTTTGGAATATCTTGATAAAAATAAATGTATGACCCCATATCAGCATGCATTTATGAGGGATCGATCCTGTCAAACTAACCTGATCAGCTTTTATGAGGAGGTGAGCTCCAGAATGGACCAGGGGCAATCGCTGGATGTCGTATATCTGGATTTTTCCAAAGCATTTGATACGGTTCCCCATAAAAGGTTGTTGCATAAAATGAGAAGTTTTGGGCTGGGGGAGAATGTATGCAAGTGGGTAAGTAACTGGCTCAGTGATAGGAAACAGAGGGTGGTTATTAATGGTACTTATTCTGATTGGGTGACTGTTACTAGTGGGGTACCACAGGGGTTCGTCTTGGATCCTGTCCTATTTGATGACCTTGCAGAGGGGTTGAATTGTAAAGTAGCAATCTTTGCAGATGACACTAAACTCTGTAAAGCGGTAAACACTATAGAGGACAGTGCACTGTTACAAATGGATCTGGATAGGTTGGAGGTTTGGGCTGGGAAGTGGCAGATGAGGTTCAACACTGATAAATGTAAGGTAATGCACATGGGGAAGAAAAACCCGGGCTGGGATTATGTATTAAATGGGAGAACACTTGGGACGACTGACGTGGAAAAAGACTTAGGAGTCTTAGTTAAAGGGGTACTCCGGTGAAAAACTTTTTTTTTTTAAATCAACTGGCGCCAGAAAGTTAAACAGATTTGTAAAATTACTTCTATTAAAAAATATTAATCCTTCCTGTACTTATTAGCTGCTGAATACAGTGAACACCTGTGGAGAGATCTTAAAATTGCTGTGGGGAAAAGGCGCCCTTCCAATAAGAGAGACCTGGAGCAGTTTGCAAAGGAAGAGTGGTTCAACATTCCGGCTGAGAGGTGTAAGAAGCTTATTGATGGTTATAGGAAGCAACTGATTTCAGTTATTTTTTCCAAATGGTGTGCAACCAAATATTAAGCTAAGGGTGCCAATAATTTTGTCCAGACCATTTTTGGATTTTGGTGTGACATTATGTACAATTTGCTTTTTTCTTCCCTCTTTTGGTTTAGTTCCAATATACACAAAGGGACTAAACAGGTGTATAGCAAAACATGTGTTACTGCAATCCTTTTCTGTGAGAAATACTTCATTTTCTTGAAAGATTTCAGGGGTGCCAACATTTACGGTCATGACTGTACACCAGCTGTGTGCTTATATGTTACACTTATGTTACACTTATGAGGGGGACAATACACTCCACTACCCTTAAAACTGTATTAGACTAGAGAAACAAGTGTGTAGCTTTGGCTGGCCTTTCACAGTAACTAGGCCCAAATTGGTTTAACAGGAAATGATATAATGGACACCATGTAAGTGAACGTACAGTTGAAACTTATGAAAGGAGGGCTATGCGCTCCACTACAAACTGTATAAGGCTACATAAACGAGTGGGTAGCTTTGGCTGGCCTTTCACTGTAACTAGGCCCAAATTATTTTAACAGGAAAACTTATAAAGGACACCATGTAGGCCCACGTACAGTTTAAAGGTAAACTGTCACTAAACTCCCCCTGTACTAACCAGAGGTACTGGCTGGTAGTGCGGGGGACGCTAATCAATCTGCTGCCTACCATGGCCGGATCCATCCAGCCATTCGCCCGTTATCTTCATTATTCCTGATATGCAAATGATCTTCTAACTGGCACGGGCGGGGTTACAAGGTTTCATCTGGCACTGTGACGCCATCGCTGCTTGTTCACAGCGCTGCCCTGCTTATGAATATTCATCCCCTCCCTCTGCCACTGTGCTGAGGCCGCTTCCGGGTGTACACAGGAAGCGGCTCATGCACAGTGGAGTCCTGTACAGAGCAGGGAGGAGAGAGAGAGGCGGAGGGAGGGGATGAATATAGGCGCTGACGTCACAGTGCCAGATGGAGGCAAGTAACCCCGCCCATGCCAGTTAGAAGAGCATTTGCATATCAGGAATAATGAAGATAACGGGCGAACGGCTGGACGGATCCGGGCATGGAAAGCAGCATAATGATCAGTGTCCCCTGCACTACCAGCCTGTATCTCTGGTTAGTGTGGGGGAGTTTAGTGACAGTTTTCCTTTAAACTTATGAGAGGAGGACTATGCGCTACACCAGAACCTGTATAAGGCTACAGGAAAAATGGGTAGCTTTGGCTAGCCTTTCACAGTACCTAGGCCCAAATTAGTTTAACAGGAAAATACATAAAGGACACCACGTAGGTGTACTTACAGTTTAAACCGCCGGGCGTGAGCGCTCTTTGCTTATGTCCCCACGTGCTCCCGCCTCCTAGGGTGTGCCTGCGCCGGAGCTCTTTCACTTAAAGGGCCAGTGTTCTATTAATAAAGTGTCTACACTTGTCCCCTGTCCTTAAATATCAGCTCCTCCCTTGTTTCCCTGACGGATCTTTGGTTACCTTGTGCCATAGTTAAAGTCCTGTATCCCTGTTTACCATGTACCTGTTCCTTGCTACCTTACCTCCCCTGAACCTGTTACCTGCCCTGACCTACTGCTATCTTGCCACGTCCTGCCAGTCTCCTTCTGTGCCATGCCACCTTCCAGCTACCTGTGTGAATGAGTCATGCCAGGGATAGCGGCCTGGGTGCCGTCTTCCACAGTAAGACCATCCCGCTTTCCGGCAGGCTCTGATGAAAACCAGCATCACCTTAGACTCCGCTCCCTGGCACGGCTCATGTCATCATCCACACAGGCCCAGAGGATCCACCACCTGCCGCGTCCCATTACATAGAGGAGGACTATGTGCTCCACTACAAACTGTATATATGGCTACAGAAACAAGTGGGTAGCTTTCGCTGGCCTTTCACAGTAACTAGGCCAAATTGAGTTTTTCAGGAACAAAAACGTACACCACGTAGGTGTACACTTATGAGAGGTGGACAATACATTCCGCTTAAAACTGTATTAGGCTACAAAAACAAGGGTGTAGCTTTGGCTGGTCTTTCCCAGTATATATTCCCAAATTAATTTTACAGGAAAAAGAAAAACATACACCACCTATGTACACATAGGTTACACGTATGAGAGGACAATAAGCTCCGCTACGCAACCTGTATTAGGCATTGTAATCAGGTGACTATGGCTTTTCGTACTCACCCTAACTGGCCCCTGTTAGCTTTACAGTTGTTGTACACCCAACTGAAGCCGTACAGAATGGGCTTGGTCCTTAAGGGATTAAGAACAGTAGGCATAAAATACTATTTTAATGCCAAAGTATTAATTATTGATGGGGAATTGTACTGACTTTAAATGAAAACAAATAAGATTGAGTCAGTTATACTTGTTAAGCAATTATTCCATGACCTTGGGATTACCTATGCCCTGGTATAGAATTGGTAGAGCTTTTTATCAACTCAAATTTAAAGCTGACCTGAAATAAAAAAAATGTTTTAGTTTTCTGGAAATCCAAACATTTTAGGATTCATTTCTGGCAAATTGTAAAATGGGAGCTGACATTTAACATATAGGAGGAAGAAGGAGGATGACATGACGGATGTGCATGGCAGCAGGCTTTCCCATATAAATAGAAGAACTCCTTATAGTCTGGGAACAAAGCACACCACTGTTAAACTTAGACTACAACAGGAATACTGACAGTATCTTGTTTCTGACACTTGCTACACAATTGTTATAAAATAAAAGAATCCTGGAGCCACACTACAAGCAACTTTTGGTAATATATTGTTAATATTCAAAAATTGTCTAGATTCTGTGGTGACCTAGTAAAGAAAATAGCATTCTGCCCATCCTGTGTGGCAGATGTTGCCTTCAGTGTCTGTCTTGGGCCCACACTACTTAGGACTCAATATCCATTAATGTTATGCTATTGCTTTAAGCCTGTTAAACCTGTTGTTAGGGGAGTGTGCATGAGGTAAACCATGTGACTTGTCATCCCAATGGGAATCCTCCAAATCTGCCCCTATATATAGTGTGGTAGTAGTTCAGAGTTCAGTTGTAGCTTAGTTACACTCTTGGAGAAAGTCTGAGGAGAGAGTGTGATGTGTTCTGAGGAGGCCTCAAGCCTAATCCTGCAACCACACTGTCATGACCGACTGGGGGACAGGGAGAGTGAGCCTTAAACTGACACTAAAACCGCTCTCCCTGCCTACTTGCCCATCCACCCTAAACGGTGGATCGACAACTGGGTGCTAAAGTGCAGTGGCGTAAAAACACATAGCCAGAAACGGTCACAAGCCAGAAACGGAAAACAACTAGACAACCAGATATACCAGACAGAATACAAATACTAACAGGGCAGAATATAACTCACAAACAGAGCAGAATATGGTGAGTTAACAAACAGTTCATAAATGGGATATCAGATAAACGGCAGACATGATAAAATGAACAAGACTAGGCATGATATGAGTATACAGCAGAATCCAGTTGATGAAGGGGATAAACAGAAGAACTGAGAGCCAAAATACTAAACTGAACAGGTAAGTTACTAAGAACTATCACAAGCAGGTACAAGTACAAAGGACAAAGATCAGATCAACCAAAGAGGATATAAATATAGGACACTGTTCACACTGGGACACAGAACATACAAACTGCTCTGAACAAACTAGTGTGTGAATACACACCTAAATAGAAAAATACAAAAACAAACGGACATTACACACATATTCTAAATCAAGTCCCCTATGCCCAGGTGAATGTCAAAGCCTAGGGGTAAGCACTAAAGTCCAGGGGTTCCAAGTCAGTCATATAAATAAGTCATCCAAGTCAGTCCTTCAAGTCACTAAAGTCAGTGTGGGTTGCCATACAGCAAGTCAGTCATTCACAGCACAATTCAAGCTACTACAAGTCTCAACAAAGCGATAAGCTTCCAAGGTTTACCCAGCACCTCCCTTTGTACCAATCTGAGCTGTAACGGATTTTACCCTCTATCCTGCCTCAGTAAAGCCAGTTATCTGTAACCTTGCGTCAGAATATTTCTTGCCACGTGCCTGGCACAGGAGAAGCTGGCTCAACCACGGACGGTGATTAGGTTAACCGTGCCCTGGTGTCATGAAAAGATTAATTTGCACATTACCATTAGAGATGAGCGAATCGAACTTGACGAACCTGAATTCGTTACGAATTTCATGAAAAATTCGATTCACAACGAATATGAATATCGCCGCGATTCTATCGCACGAATCGCTTCATTAAACTCCATTTTACAGCGTTCCAGGCTATTGTAGAGCTAAGATGGCGGATCCACATGTGAGTACATGGGGCAGGGGATTATGGGAGGGCGGGAAACAGCGGCTGGAATGAAGGTAGGCGGGCTGACCCTGAACCACATGTGAGCCTATCAGTGTTCGCTGACCCCTGTGATGTCACAGCCCCTATATAATCGGCGGCCATCTTGCCTCTCTTCATTTCATCTATGCACTCAGATGGAGAGGACGGGACTGTGTGTGTGTGTGTGAATAGCTCATACCACAGAGTTACACTGCAACTTCTAGTCACATCAGCATTAGGGAAAGTCAGGAGTGCAGAGTGCTGTGCTGTTACACTGAGAAGGATCATTGATAGCTAAACCTCCTATTCACATTATTGAGCATTGCAGCAGAGAGGGGCAGATAGCTGTCAGCTGCCTCATATAGATCTCCAAGCTGCCTGAACTTTCTGAAGCATCTTATCTCCTCATTTTTCAGCTCTATTGAGTTTTTTTGCTCCACAAATCTTCTGCTGCTCAGAATTGTGTGACAGAGTGCAATTTAGGGCTTAATCCCTGGATTTTTTTTAATTTGTTGTGCTGCACTGTTGGGTCCTGCTGCTGTTCAGAAATAAGTCATATTAGTGTGGACTTTAGTGCCTTTTTACCATTTTTCACCTGTTACTCTGTCTCTGTGCTAAATTCAGTGTTATACCACACGTTATACACCTGCCGGTGTATTAAAGAAAAAAAAGGTTTTCCTGTGTAAAAATACGCTTAATAGTGGCCTTATCATTGCAAAGGGCTTAAATACAAGCAAATAGCGTACACAGGGCCTACATACAAGCAAATAGTGTACCATATACCACCTTTTTTTTCTGTCTCTGTGCTAAATTCAGTGTTATACCACACGTTATACACCTGCCGGTGTATTAAAGAATTTTTTTTTTCCTGAGTACAAATACGCTTAACAGTGGCCTTATCATTGCAAAGGGGCTAAATACAAGCAAATAGCGTACCGTATACTACCTTTTTTTCTGTCTCTGTGCTAAATTAACCTGTTGGGGATGAAGGGCGTATGCATACGCCCTTGCGTCCTGGTACTTAAGGACGAAGGGCGTATCCATAGGACCGGGCCAGGGTGACTGCTGATATCGATCAGCAGGCACCCCGTGCAAATGCCCAGGGGGGTCATTAGACACCCAATGTCGGTGATCGGCACAAATCGCAAGTGAATTCACACTTGCGATTTGCGTCGATTCCAGGTCATTCCGGGTCTATGGTGACCCGGTGACCCGGAATAAAAGGGGGATCGCGGGTGTCTAAGACACCCACGATCCCCCTAAAGCGATAGGAGTGAGGTGGCACGGGTGCCACCTCCCCTATCCCTGCTATTGGTGGTCTAGACGCAACCCCCAATGCAAATTTTTCGCCACAGAGCTAATTCCTAGCGGGAAACTCACCGTAACCCGCCAGTGTGACTGTACCCTAAAAACACTACACTACACTAACACCTAATAAAGAGTAAAACACTACATATACACCCCCTTACACTGCTCCCCCCCTTCCCCCAATAAAAATGAGAAAAGTATTGTACGGCAGTGTTTCCAAAACAGAGCCTCCAGCTGCAGCGGAAACTCCTAGCGGGAAACTCATCGTAACACGTCAGTGCGAATGTACCCTAAAAACACTACACTACACTAACACATAATGAAGGGTAAAACACTACATATACACCCTTGTACACTGCCCCCCCAATAATAATTAAAAAGTCTTGTACGGCAGTGTTTCCAAAACAGAGCCTCCAGCTGTTGCAAAGCAACAACTCCCAGCATTTCCGGACAGCCACTGACTGTCCAGGCATGCTGGGAGTTTAGCAACAGCTGGAGGCATCCTGTTTGGGAATCACTGGCGTAGAATACCACTATGTCCACCCCCATGCAATCCCTATTTTAGTCCTCAAATGCGCATGGCGCTCTCTCACTTCGGAGCCCTGTCGTATGTCAAGGAAACAGTTTAGTGCCACATATGGGGTATCTCCGTACTCTGGAGAAATTGCACTACTTTTACTCCTTTTACCCCTTAAGAAAAGGAAAAGTTGGGGTCTACACCAGCCTGTTAGTGTAAAAAATAAAATTTTTACACTAACATGCTGGTGTTGCCCTTTACTTTTTATTTTCACAAGAGGTAAAAGGAAAAAAAGACCCCCAAAATTTGTAACGCAATTTCTGCTGAGTACGGAAATACCCCATATGTGGGCGTAAAATGCTCTACGGGCACACAACAAGGCTCAGGAGTGAGAGCGCACTATGTACATTTGAGGCCGAAATTGGTGATTTGCACAGGGGTGGCTGATTTTACAGCGGTTCTGACATAAACCCAAAAAAATAAATACCCATATGTGATCCCATTTTGGAAACTACATTCCTCATGTAATGTAATAAGGGGTATAGTGAGCATTTACGCCCCACAAGTATCTGACAGATTTTTGGAACAGTGATCTGTGAAAATGAAAAATGTAATTTTTTTGTTTGCACAGCCCACTGTTCCAAAGATCTGTCAAACGCTAGTAGGGTGTAAATGCTCACTGTACCCCTTATTACATTTCGTGAGGGGTGTAGTTTCCAAAATGGGGTCACATGTGGGGGGGGTCCACTGTTCTGGCACCACGGGGGGCTTTGTAAATGCACATGGCCCCCAACTTCCATTCCAAACAAATGATCTCTCTAAAAGCTCAATGGCGCTCCTTCTCTTCTGAGCATTGTAGTTCGCTCGCAGTGCACTTGATGTCCAAACATGGGGTATTTCCATACTCAGAAGAAATGTTACAAATTTTGTGGGGCATTTTCTCCTATTACCCTTTGTAAAAAAGTAAAATTTGGGGAAAAACCAGCATTTTAGTGGAATTTTTTTTTTCATTTACACATGCGATTTTAACAAAAAGTTGTCAAACACCTGTGGGGTGTTAAGGCTCACCGTACCCCTTGTTACGTTCCTTGAGGGGTGTCGTTTCTATAATAGTGTGCGATGTGTTTTTTTTTTGCTGTCCTGGCACCATAGGGGCTTCCTAAAGAGGACATGCCCCCCAAAAACCATTTCAGAAAAACTCACTCTCCTAAATCCCATTGTTGCTCCTTCGCTTCTGAGCCCTCTAGTGCGCCAGCCGAACACTTGACATACACATATGAGGTATTTTCTTACTCGAGAGAAATTGGGTTACAAATTTTGAGAGAATGTTTTTCCTTTTACCCCTTGTAAAAATTCAAAAACTGGGTCTACAAGAACATGCGAGTGTAAAAAATTAAGATTTTGAATTTTCTCCTTCACTTTGCTGCTATTCCTGTGAAACACCTAAAGGGTTAACACACTTACTGAATGTCATTTTGAATACTTTGAGGGGTGCAGTTTTTTAATGGGGTCATTTATGGGGTATTTCTAACCAGAAGACCCTTCAAATCCACTTCAAACATGAACTGGTCCCTGAAAAATTCCGATTTTGAAAATTTTGCGAAAAATTGGAAAATTGCTGCTGAACTTTGAAGCCCTCTGATGTTTTCCAAAAGTAAAAACTCAATTTTATGATGCAAACATAAAGTAGACATATTGTATATGTGAATCAATATATAATTTATTTGGAATATCCATATTCCGTATAAGCAGAGAGCTTCAAAGTTTGAAAAAGGCAAAATTTTCTAATTTTTCATTACATTTTTTAATTTTTCACCAAGAAAGGATGCAAGTATCGACGAAAATTTACCACTAACATAAAGTAGAATATGTCACGAAAAAACTATCTCGGAATCAAATTTATAAGTAAAAGCATCCCAGAGTTATTAATGCTTAAAGTGACAGTGGTCTGATTTACAAAAAATGCTCCCGTCCTTAGGGTCATAATGGGCTCTGTCCCCAAGGGGTTAAGTGTTATACCACACGTTATTCACCTTATCATTGCAAAGGGCCTACATACAAGCAAATAGCGTACCATATACCACCTTTTTTTCTGTCTCTGTGCTAAATTCAGTGTTATACCACACGTTATTCACCTGCCGGTGTATTAAAGAAAAAAAAGGTTTTCCTGCGTAAAAATATGCTTAACAGTGGCCTTATCATTGCAAAGGGCCTAAATACAAGCAAATAGCGTACCATATACTACCTTTTTTTCTATCTCTGTGCTAAATTAAGTGTTATACCACACGTTATACACCTGCCGGTGTATTAAAGAAATTTTTTTTTTCCTGAGTACAAATACGCTTTTTCAGTGGCCTTATCATTGCAAAGGGCTTACATATAAGCAAATAGCGTACCATATATCACCTTTTTTTCTGTCTCTGTGCTAAATTCAGTGTTATACCACACGTTATACACCTGCCGGTGTATTAAAGAAAAAAAAGGTCTTCCTGCGTAAAAAATACGCTTAACAGTGGCCTTATCAATGCAAAGGGCCTAAATTCAAGCAAATAGCGTACCATATACCACCTTTTTTTCTGTCTCTGTGCTAAATTCAGTGTTATACCACACGTTATACACCTGCCGGTGTAGTAAAGAATTTTTTTTTTCCTGAGTACAAATACGCTTTTTCAGTTGCCTTATCATTGCAAAGGGCCTACATATAAGCAAATAGCGTACCATATATCACCTTTTTTCTGTCTCTGTGCTAAATTCTGTGTTATACCACACATTATACACCTGCCGGTGTATTAAAGAAAAAAAAGGTCTTCCTGCGTAAAAAATACGCTTAACAGTGGCCTTATCATTGCAAAGGGCCTAAATTCAAGCAAATAGCGTACCATATACCACCTTTTTTTCTGTCTCTGTGCTAAATTCAGTGTTATACCACACGTTATACACCTGCCGGTGTAGTAAAGAATTTTTTTTTTTCCTGAGTACAAATACGCTTAACAGTGGTCTTATCATTGCAAAGGGACTAAATACAAGCAAATAGCGTACCATAAACTACCTTTTTTTCTGTCTCTGCTAAATTAAGTGTTATACCACACGTTATACACCTGCAGGTGTATTAAAGAAAAAAAAGGTTTTCCTGCGTAAAAATACGCTTAACAGTGGCCTTATCATTGCAAAGGGCCAAAATTCAAGCAAATAACGTACCATATACCACCTTTTTTTCTGTCTCTGTGCTAAATTCAGTGTTATACCACACGTTATACACCTGCCGGTGTATTAAAGAAATTTTTTTTTCCTGAGTACAAATACGCTTAACAGTGGCCTTATCATTGCAAAGGGCCTAAATAAAAGCAAATACCTTTTTTTCTATCTCTGTGCTAAATTCAGTGTTATACCCCATATTATACACCTGCTGGTGTATTATAGAAAAGAAAGTTTTTCCTGAGTACAAATACGCTTTTTCAGTTGCCTTATCATTGCAAAGGGCCTACATACAAGCAAATAGCATACCATATACTACCTTTTTTCTGTCTCTGTGCTAAATTCAGTGTTATACCACATGTTATACACCTGCCGGTGTATTAAAGAAAAAAAAAGGTTTTCCTGCGTAAAAATACGCTTAACAGTAGCCTTATCATTGCAAAGGGCCTAAATTCAAGCAAATAGCGTACCATATACCACCTTTTTTTCTGTTTCTGTGCTAAATTAAGTGTTATACCACACGTTATACACCTGCCGGTGTATTAAAGCAAAAACGTTTTTCCTGAGTACAAATACGCTTTTTCAGTGGCCTTATCATTGCAAGGGGCCTACATACAAGCAAATAGCGTACCATATACCACCTTTTTTCTGTCTCTGTGCTAAATTCAGTGTTATACCACACGTTTTACACCTGCCGGTGTATTAAAGAAAAAAAAAAGGTTTTCCTGCGTAAAAATACGCTTAACAGTGGCCTTATCATTTCAAAGGGCCTAAATTCAAGCAAATAGTGTACCATATACCACCTTTTTTTCTGTCTCTGTGCTAAATTAAGTGTTATACCACACGTTATACACCTGCCGGTGTATTAAAGAAAAAAAAGTTTTTCCTGCGTACAAATACGCTTAACAGTGCGCTCATCATTGCAAAGGGCATACATACAACCAAGTAGTGTACTATTTAGTACCTGTATTTCTGTCTCGGTGCTAAATTCAGTGCTATTCCACACATTAGTGTTAGGATTCGGCAGGCTGGATGTGGATCCTCTGTGTCGGCGAAGGATTGGCATGGACCGTACCGGTGGACCGGTTCTAAGCTAATGCTGGTATTCACCAGAGCCCGCCGCAAAGCGGGATGGTCTTGCTGCGGCGGTAGCAACCAGGTTGTATCCACCGGTAACGGCTCAACCTCGCTGACTGCTGAGAAGGCGTGGGACAGAAGGACTAGACAGAGGCGAGGTCAGACATAGCAGAAGGTCAGGGAAGGCGGCAAGGTTCGTAGTCAATGGTAATGGCAGAAGGTCTGGAAACACTGGTATGGCAATCACAAGAAACGCTTTCACTAGGCACAAGGGCAAAAAGATCCGGCAATGCTGGGAAGGGGAAGTGAGGTTATATAGAGCAAGGAGCAGGTGGAAGCTAATTACAGTGATTGGGCCAGGCACCAATCAGTGGTGCACTGGCCCTTTAAATCTTAGAGAGCTGGCGCGCGCGCGCCTGGACGTGACAGCCGGGGACCGGGACAGGTGAGTAGCTTGGGATGCGATTCGCGAGCGGGCGCGTCCCGCTATGCGAATCGCATCCCCGCCGGCAGTGTCAGTGCAGCGCTCCCGGTCAGTGGGTCTGACCGGGGCACTGCAGAGAGGAAAATGCCGCGAGCGCTCCGGGGAGGAGCAGGGACCCGGAGCGCTCGGCGTAACAGTACCCCCCCCTTAGGTCTCCCCCTCTTTTTGTCTGCTTGTCCCTTCAAATGAGACGAGAACATTGGGAGCGACTCTTGAGTTTCCTTCCGGAAGAAAGAGAAGTCCTGGGTAGCTTCATCAGCGGCAGGCAATACAGAGGAAGTGGGAATGGGGAGGGGGGGCAGAGGGTGAAGCTTGTCACGGGGCAGAAAGTTACCAGGAAGGGGGCTATGAGGAGACAAAATCTCAGCTTGCTTTTTGCCGAAAATATCCTGGTAAGCCTTGGGAAGGACCGGTATGGGTGGGTGGAACCTCAGGAGTAGGGCAAGTGGGAGCAGATGTGAGGCATCGTTTGTGACAAGCAGGACCCCAATTCTTGATCTCCCCGGTGGTCCAGTCAAGGGTAGGAGAATGACGTTGGAGCCATGGCAGACCGAGGAGGACTTCAGAGGTGCAGTTGGGCAGAACAAAAAATGCAATTTTTTCGTAATGCAGTCCAATGCTCATAAGCAGGGGTTCTGTGCGGTAACGCACAGTGCAGTCCAATTTTACTCCGTTGACCGAAGAAATGTAGAGTGGCTTGATGAGACGGGTCACTGGGATGCTGAACCTATTAACAAAAGAGGCCAAAATAAAATTTCCCGCAGAACCAGAGTCCATGAAGGCCACAGCTGAGGAATTGGCAGAAGGAGAAATCCGCAAGGGCACAGTGAGACGTGGAGAAGCAGAATTCACACCAAGAGACGCCACTCCCACGTGAGCTGGGTGCGTGCGTTTCCCAGATGTGGAGGACGAATAGGGCAATCCACTAGGAAATGTTCGGTACTAGCGCAGTACAGACATAAATTTTCATCTCTGCGATGAGACCTCTCATCATGGGTCAGGCGAGACCGATCCACTTGCATAGCCTCCTCGGCGGGAGGCACAGGGGTAGACTGCAAAGGATTCCAGGAGAGAGGTGCCCAGAGATTAAGGTCCTTTTCCTGGCGGAGCTCCTGGTGTCTTTCAGAAAAACGCATGTCAATGCGGGTGGCCAAATGGATAAGTTCATGCAGGTTGGCAGGAATTTCTCGTGCGGCCAGCACATCCTTGACGTTACTGGATAGGCCTTTTTTGGAGGTCGTGCAGAGGGCCTCATTGTTCCAAAATAATTCAGAGGCGAGGGTACGAAACTGGATGGCGTATTCGCCTACAGAGGATCTTCCTTGGACAAGGTTCAGCAAAGCAGACTCGGCAGAGGAGGCCCGGGCTGGCTCCTCGAAGACACTACGGACTTCAGCGAAGAAGGACTGGACAGTGGCTGTGGCAGGATCGTTGTGGTCCCAGAGCGGTGTGGCCCATGACAAGGCCTTTCCAGACAGAAGACTAACTACGAAAGCCACCTTAGACCGTTCTGTGGGGAATTGGTCCGACAACATCTCCAAGTGTAGGGAACATTGAGTTTAGAGTCCCCATCAAATTTGTCCGGCAGAGACAAGCGGAGGCTAGGAGCGGGCACTCGCTGCGGAGGAGGTGCAGGAGCTGGCGGAGGAGATGGTTGCTGCTGTAGCTGTGGCAGAAGTTGCTGTAGCATGGCGGTCAACTGCGACAGATGCTGTCCTTGTTGGGCGAACTGTTGTCCTAGTTGCGCTATCTGTTGAGACTGCTGGGCGACCACCGTGGTAAGGTCAGCGACAACTGGCAATGGGACCTCAGCGGGATCCATGGCCGGATCTACTGTTAGGATTTGGCAGGCTGGATGTGGATCCTCTGTGTTGGCGAGGGATTGGCGTGGACCGTACCGGTGGACCGGTTCTAAGCTGCTACTGGTATTCACCAGAGCCCGCCGCAAAGCGGGATGGTGTTGCTGCGGCGGCAGCAACCAGGTTGTATCCACCGGTAACGGCTCAACCTCGCTGACTGCTGAGAAGGCGTGGGACAGAAGGACTAGACAGAGGCGAGGTCAGACGTAGCAGAAGGTCAGGGCAGGCGGCAAGGTTCGTAGTCAATGGTAATGGCAGAAGGTCTGGAAACACTGGTATGGCAATCACAAGAAACGCTTTCACTAGGCACAAGGGCAACAAGATCCGGCAATGCTGGGAAGGGGAAGTGAGGTTATATAGAGCAAGGAGCAGGTGGAAGCTAATTACAGTGATTGGGCCAGGCACCAATCAGTGGTGCACTGGCCCTTTAAATCTTAGAGAGCTGGCGCGCGCGTGCCCTAGAGAGCGGAGCCGCGCGTGCCAGGACGTGACAGCCGGGGACCAGGACAGGTGAGTAGCTTGGGATGCGATTCGCGAGCGGGCGCGTTCCGCTATGCGAATCGCATCCCCGCCGGCAGTGTCAGTGCAGCGCTCCCGGTCAGCGGGTCTGACCAGGGCGTTGCAGAGCGAAAAAAGCCGCGAACGCTCCGGGGAGGAGCAGGGAACAGGAGCGCTCGGCGTAACAATTAGTATACACTGGCTGGTGTATACAACAAAAAAAGAGTTTTTTTCTGCGTATAAATACGCTTAACAGTGCGCTCATCATTGCAAAGGGATGTACTATTTACTACCTGTTATTCTGTCTAGGGCCTATATACATTGAAAGGACAGCCGTAAGTAATCGCCTGCTGCTGTTCTATACCCTCATAAACGCACAAGTATGTCAGGCAGGGAAGTGCCAGGACGTGCACAGAGAAGGGGCAGAGGCCTACATACGTCAGGCAGAGTTGGCAGCAGACTTGGGGCGAGTGGCAGCAGGAGTCGCAGCAATAGGCCTGAGTTCCCGTTAACACTCAGCGGTCGTGTCGTTGACCCATCTCTCCACGTCAATTGGTTTGCACACTCATCCCCATCATCACAAGCGACATCTGACAACCCCAGTCAAGAGTCGGTGGGTTCCTCAGACACAACCCTCAGTTGGCATGGCTCAGGAGCAGTCCCCGTAATCCCATTGCCTTTGTCCTATGCTGTTCCCTCTCCCAAAGAAGTATCTCATGCTTTGGGTTCAGCTCCACTATTTAGCGAGGACGATGTAATAGAGGACAGTCAGCATGTAATGTGCAGCCAAGAATGTGAGGAGACATGCGTCCCTTGCTCCGCAAGGCGGCCAAGTAGTGATGCGGAGAGTGACGTGGGAGGCAGTGTTTCAATTGTTCAGGGTCCTGAGGCAGACACTGTTGTGGAACACGAGGAGGACATCAGTGACGTGCACACATCTTTTGATGATGATGAAGCCGATCGCAATTGGGAGCCGGGTGCCGAAGCTGGGGCTTCATCATCATCAGAAGAAGAGATTTGCTCTTTGTCTATGAGGTAGCACGGTTGGCAATCAGCGTGGTGGTGGCAGTCGTGGAAATTCAGGAGCCAAACGTGCCAGGGGGAGACCACCTGCTTCGCGGCAAGCTACCATTCAGGGAGGTAGTAGAACAGGGGTTCCTGGAGACGGCGCCAATAGCAGTGAAATAGTGCGAACTGCGGGTGGGAAAATCAGATACTCTGCGGTGGGGTTGTTCTTCATAAAGAATCCGGAGGACCTTAGCGTAGTCACATGCAAAATCTGTGGGTAGAAAGTGAAGCGTGGCCAGGGTCCCAATCTCGGCACCACGGCCCTGCGTCAACACATGATTCACCACCATATAGCGGCCTGGGATAACCATGGCTCCGAGGTAGTGGTCCAGCCTGCCGCATCACCCAGTGGCCATCCGCTCCCTCCATCATCCAGCCAAGGCTCCACCACCTCAGCCGAAGGGAGCATTGTGTCAAACCCTCCTTCTTGCGCTCCTGCTTCCTTCGCTCGTAGTCAGCCGTTCCGCCGACAATCGATCGCCGAAGCCATGTCCAAGAGACAACAGTATGCGCCCACTCATCCAACGGCACAGAAGTTGAATGTGCCCCTGTCCAAGTTGCTGGTGTTGCAGTCCCTCCCTTTCCAACTGGTGGACTCTGCAGCTTTCAGGGAATTGATGGCTTGTGCCGAGCCGAGCTTGAGAATCCCAAGTAGTCATTTCTTTGCAAAGAAGGCAGTACCAGCCCTGCATAAGTTTGTACAAGAGAAGGTGGGCCAGTCCTTGAGCCTGTCGGTGTGTTCAAAAGTGCACAGCAGCGCCGACGTGTGGAGCTGTAACTACGGGCAGGGACAATACATGTCTTTTACGGCCCACTGGGTAAATGTTGTTCCTGCACAGCCACAACAGCAACTTGGACAGGTCACACCGCTTCCTCCTCCATGCTCTCGCTCCCAGGCAGTTGGTGCTTTTACAGTGTGCGCCTCCTCCTCCTCACCCGTGTACTCGGCCTCCACTGCACATCCAAATCTCGGTGGCCCTTCATCGTACCACATGTGTAGGGCACAGCGGTGTCAAGCCGTCCTTCACATGGTTTGCCGTGGAGAATGGAGTCACACAGGGGAGGAACTGCTGAAGTTCATTAGGGAAGAAATCCGAGTATGGCTTACTCCACGAAATCTGGAAATGGGAACCATGGTGACCGACAATGGGAAGAACATTGTGGCCGCGCTGCGACAAGGAAGTTTGAACCATTCGCCCTGCATGGCACACGTGTTGAATCTGGTTGTCAAGAAGTTCATCAAGTCTTCACCCCATTTGCAAGACGTCCTGACAATGGCAAGGAAACTGTGCATGCACTTCAGCCACTCGTACACCGCCAAGCACACTTTGCTTCAGCTGCAGCGTCAGAACGGTATCCCACAACATAGTCTCATTTGTGACTTTGCCACCCGTTGGAATTCCACCCTCCATATGTTGGACAGACGATACGAACATAGAAAAGCCATCACATATTTTTTTATGATACAAGCAGATAGGAGTACTCCCCTGTGTAACTTCAATGTGAACGAGTGGCAGCTCATACGTGACACCTGCCGTTTGCTAAGGCCCTTTGAGGAAGCCACATTTTTTGTTAGTCGCTCGAATTACGTCATGAACGACGTAATTCCACTCCTACATTTACTCCAAAAAATGATTGAAAACATGGCTGGTCACTGCAATGGAGATGTTGCACCTACATCAGAAGGCTACATGAGTCCTGTGGGGGATGAACTGGAGGAGGATGATGAGGGGCAGAGCAGAGCACAGTTTACGGTGGATGAGATGACCGGTGTTTCTGGTCATTGGACAGGAGAGGAGGAGCCGGAGCAGCCAGAGGAGCTGGAGGGTTATTACGAGGGAGGTGAGACAGAGGACCCAGACACACCATGGCAGTATGCAGTGGTAATGGAGGCAGGTAGTCCCAGCGAGTCACTGTCACAAATGGCACGATGCATGCTGAGTTGCTTGCGTAGTGACCCCCGAATTGTCAAAATTCGTCAGCGCGATGACTTCTGGATCTCCACCTTATTAGACCCTCGCTACCGGCCCTGAATGGGGGCCTTTTTTACCCCCACTGAGAGGGAGGACAAACTGACCTACTTCAAGGAGCTTCTACGTAGTCGGTTGGCCAATGCCTATCGGCCACATGGTCCATCCACTCGCAGGTCTGACTCGGGGGGCCCTCTGTGCTCACCTTCCACTGCCACGGCTGCTGGGGTGGGGAGGGGTGGCAGGAGCAGTACCGACTCAATCAGCAGCAGCCTGAGTCTACAGTCGCTGATGAGTAGCTTCCTTCAGCCGCATAGTGAAGCTACTCATCAGCAGCAGGTGGACATGGAGCAGGACCTGAACCAGCAGGTGATGGCTTAGCTCGACATGACCCTGCCAACAACCGTTGAAGATCCACTCGACTTCTGGGCAGCCAAACTCAATTTATGGCCGCAACTAGCGGAGTTTGCCCTGGAAAAGCAGTCATGCCCGGCCAGTAGTGTGCCATCAGAGCGGGTGTTTAGTGCGGCTGGGGCCATAGTCACCCCAAGGCGAACTCATCTGTCCACTAAAAATGTGGAGAGACTGAGGTTTGTCAAGATGGATCAGGGATGGATCAGCCAGGATTTCCAGCCACCAATGACAGATGGGTCTGAGTAGATTGACCATGCTCCTACAACAAAATTTTCTCTATTGTGGTTGGTTATGAAACCCTCTGGGGCAGACCTGGGGATTGTACGGCCCGCTTGACACATATGGCCCTTTGATTGGCCCGTGCTGATTGGGGGACAACTATGCTGCCTAATCTGGGGGACATCTATGCTGCCTACTCTGAGGGACAACTATGCTCCTAATCTGGGTGTCATCTATGCTGCCTAATCTGGGGGACAAGTATGCTCCTAATCTGGGAGACATCTATGCTGCCTAATCTGGGTGACATCTATGCTACCTAATCTGGGGGACAACTATGCTCCTAATATGGGGAAAACTGAAGCTTCTGGCCTTGGGCCTACAATTTTTCGAAGTTTAGCAGTAGCTAAATACATGCTTAATGCAAATGTCAACATTGATCTTTAAATGTAAGGGGTTATGAAACCCTCTTGGGTACTGCGAATGACTGCTCCAGACTCATTCTGTGTCTTTCACAAACTACTTGCCTCCCTGGTGCCTCAGGCCTTGGGCCTATAATTTTTCGAAGTTTAGCAGTAGCTAAATACATGCTTAATGCAAATGTAAACATTGATCTTTAAATGTAAGGGGTTATGAAAACCTCTTGGGTACTGCAAATGCATGCTCCAGACTCATTCTGTGTATTTCAGGAACTACTTGCCTTCCTGATGCCTCTGGCCTTGGGCCTTAAATTTTTGGATGTATAGCAGTAGCTAAATATATGCTTAATGCAAATTTCAACAATGATCATTAAATTCTCGGCGCCCTGCTAGGGCCTTCTCCTACCCCGCCTGGGCCGATCCGAGGACCTCACTAACCAACTCACTAACTAATCCAATCGCTTATAGCGACGGGCGGTGTGTACAAAGGGCAGGGACTTAATCAACGCCAGCTTATGACCCTCACTTACTGGTAATTCCTCGTTTTAAGATTAAATAATTGCAATCACAGATCCCTATCACGAACTGGTTTCAGCGTGCAACACGCACCTGTCCTTGAAAGATAGAGAGACGCTAATCCGTTCAGTGGAGCGCTAGTGCGGCCCAGGACATCTGAGGCCATAACACACCTGTTATTGCTCGATCTCGCAATTGATCGGGCAAGGTAAGGGGTTATTAAAGCCTCTTGGGTACTGCTGAGGCCTACTCCTGACTGCTCCTGGTGCAATGTATGGGGTAATTAAACACTCTTGGGTACTGTTCTTGTTAAATTTACTGGTAATTTTATCAGTAATAAAATTGAATTTTGCAGAATGCTAACCCTTACACAACGGAACGCTTGTTGCGTGTGATTTTTTTATGAAAAAAAAAAATAGATGGAGAGGGATTAACTCTGCTTAATCATTTTTGGCGAATAGAATCCTTTTGCCATCAGTTTTTTTGTGACAGATGCACTTACACACATGTAATAATTTTTTTAACCAAATTTCAAACATTGTGTGGTTTATTACTTTTGAGAAGAATGTCTTTGGGTGGTCCATCATGCTGCATTGTAGAGTCTTCTGAACTGCTGTATATGCACTTGTTTAAAAAAAAAAAAAAAAGGTATTTTGTCCGACAATTCCGATTAAAATTTTGCGTTTTTTTGGGGTGGATTGTGGAGCCTGGGTGACGGGTGTGTAGTGTGTATTCGTGCATCAGTCAACTCCAGTCTGTGTCCGTTAGGCAATATATAAAAACAAATATAGAAAAAGACCAGCGCTCAGAGTAGGAGAAATGGCAGAATAATTTCAGGTTGTCATAAGAAGCAGAGAAGTGGTTCACTTACTAAGTGAACCACTTCTCTGCTTCTTATGACAACCTGAAATTATTCTGCCATTTCTCCTACTCTGAGCGCTGGTCTTTTTCTATATTTGTTTTTATTTTCGCTACGGATTCCCTATGGGTCTTCTGGAATACCCTGCGCACTCCTGAAAGGGATGTCCTTGTGTCAGAGACTGGAAGATAAATTTTACGTTTGAAGAGGACCCAGGGTGTTTGTGGGGGAGTACACACTCAGTGTGACCCCCACTCACACCGGGTGAGTAACACACACCTCATTTCATATATTTTGGGATTAGAGCGCCGCCTTCTTTTTGTTAATATACTGTATCTCATTAGGCAATATATGGGTTACTGATGCAGCAGAGGGAGGGCCTTGGTCTTGGAATTTCAATTATTTAAAAAAATTTGAACATATTGTGTGGTTTATTATATTATAGAAGAATGTCTTTGGGTGGTCCACCGTCCTGCATTATAGAGTCTTCTGAACTGCTGTATATGCGCTTGGTTTAACAAAAAGGTATTTTGTCAGACAATTTCGAAAAAAAATTGCGTTTCTTTGGGGTGGATTGTGAAGCCCGGGTGACAGGTGTGTAGTGTGTACTCGTGCATCAGTCAACTCCAGTCTGTGTCCGTTAGGCAATATATGGGTTACTGATGCAACAGAGGTGGGGCCTTGGTCTTGGAATTTCAATTATTTAAAAAAATTTAACATATTGTGTGGTTTATTATACAATAGAAGAATGTCTTTGGGTGGTCCACCGTCCTGCATTATAGAGTCTTCTGAACTGCTGTATATGCACTTGTTTTAACAAAAAGGTATTTTGTCAGACAATTTCCAAAAAATTTGCGTTTTTTGGGGGTGGATTGTGAAGCCTGGGTGTGTACTCGTGCATCAGCCAACTCCAGGCTGTGTCTTTCAGGCAATATATGGGTTACTGATGCAGCTGAGGTGGGGCCTGGGTCTAGGAATTTCAATTTTTTTAAAAAAATTCAACAATTGTGTGGTTCATTATTTTTGAGAAGAAAGTATTTGGGTGGTCCACCGTCCTGCCTTATAGAGTCTTCTGAAATGTTGGATATGCGCTTGTGCTTACACAAAGTTGTAAATTAAGAAAAAAAATGTATACAACCATTTTTTCAACCATACGAACTATGTAACTATGTAACAATTTTGTTGATTTTGGGGCGGATTGTGAAGCCCTGTGTGTACTGGTGCATCAGCCAACTCAAGGCTGTGTCCTTCAGGCAATAAATGGGTTCCTGATGCCGCAGAGGTGGGGCCTGGGTCTGGGAATTAAAAATGTTTGGATTGCGGGTGCTACAAAAAAAGATGGACACACCCTAATCCGTTCAGTGGAGCGCGCCTGCGGCCCCGGACATCTGAGGGCATAACACACCTGTTATTGCTCGATCTCAGGAGAAGGGGGCTCATCATCGGGAGAAGAAAGTTGCAGGTTGCCCTTGAGTCAGCAAGGCGGTAGCACGGTTGGCAGTCAGTGTGGTGTGGCAGTAGTGGAAATTCTAGAGCCAAACGTGCCCGGGGGAGACCACCTGCTTCGCGGCAGCTTACCTTTCCGGGAGTTAGCGGGTTACTAGCACCGGTCAATGAAAGATAGAGACACTCTAATCCGTTCAGTGGAGCGCGTCTGCGGCCCCGGAAATCAGAGGGCATAAGACACCTGGTATTGCTCGATCTTGCAATTCATCTGGCAAAGGTAGGGGGTTATTAAAGCCTCTTGGGTACTGCTGAGGCCTACTCTTGACTGCTCCTGGTGCAATGTATGGGGTAATTAAACACTCTTGGGTAGTGTTTTTTTTATTTTTATTTACTGATAATTTTATCAGTAATAAAATTGAATTTTCCAGAATGCTAATCGTTACACAACGGAACGCTTGTTGCATGTGATTTTTTTATGAAAAAAAATAAAAAATATGGACAGGGATTAACTCTGCTTCATCATTTTGGGTGAAAAAAGTCCTTTGGTGATCTGATCTTTTGGAGACAGATGCGCTTACACACATATTGAATTAGTTTTTGTAAAAAAATTTCAAACATTGTGTGGTGTATTATTTTTGAGAAGAATGTCTTTGGGTGGTCCACCGTCCTGCATTATAGAGTCTTGTGAACTGTTGGATATGTGCTTGTTCTTACACTAAGGTATTTCTTTAAAAAATTTCTAAAATGTTGTTTTTTGGAGGGGATTGTGAAGCCCGGGTGTGTACTGGTGCATTAGCCAACTCCAGGCTGTGTCCTTCAGGCAATATATGGGTTGCTGATGCCGCAGAGGTGGGGCCTGGGTCTGGAAATTTCTAATTTTTGGATAGCGGGTGCTACCAATGAGAAATCTTTGACAAAAATTTCATATATTGTGTTGTTTTTTTTTTTGGGGGGGGGGGGGGGATTGTGAAGCCCTGGTGTGTAGTGTACTAGTGCATCAGCCAACTCCCCGCTGTGCCATTCAGCCACTAAATGGTCTCCTCTTGCTGCCAACATGTCCACGCTATGTCATTCAGTCACTATATGGTCTACTGACACTGATGCCACCACCAGGCTCTGTCATTGTGCTGCTGTGCGGCAGTGATTCTAAGAGCGATGCCGGAAATCTGCATGCTATTCTGAATAACAGTACAGTGATCCCTCGACTTATGATGGCCCTGACATATGATCATTTCAACATATGATGGCCTCTCAGAGCCCATCGTATGTTGAAGGCAGCCTCGACATATGATGCTGCTGTGTGTCGGGGCCATCGTACAAACAGCTATCTGACAGCGCTGACAACTTCAGCAACTGACAGATAGTTGTTAATGTGCCCCGTGTGCCCCGTTCTGCCTCCTGTTACTCACATGCTGTCCTGCTAACTCACGGAGGCTTCCACTGTGAGCTCTGTGTAAGCCCCGCCCCCCAGAGCAGCCATAGCCAATAGCCTGCAGCATCTTGCTGCAGGCATCCAATGAGCTGCTCCCCTTCCTTTCCTATAGAGCTGTAGTCGACAGGATCGTAATGGAGGACATTCTGGCCCCCCCCCTGAAGGTATTTAAAGAACTGTACAGTACTGTATGCGATGTCACACATCACATACAATACATATACACACAATACACCCCATACATCAATGTTTCCCTATCAGTGTGCCTCCAGCTGTTGGAAAACTATAACTCCCAGCATGCCCAGACAGTCAATGGCTGTACATGCATGCTGGGAGTTGTAGTTGTGCAACAGCTGGAGGCACCCTGGTTTGTTAAACACTCCCCATACACTCCACATACAATGGTCATCCCAGAACCAATTGGCAGTTTCCCATAGAGATATGTATTCAACATACAATGGTTCCGAGGCCCCAGAACCAATTACTATTTTTACATAGACATATGTACTCGACATATGATGGTTTCAACAAATGATGGTTCTCCTGGAACCAATTAATATCATATGTTGAGGGACCACTGTATTATTTCACTACCCCAGCACACTCCATATGCGTTTTAGGACACAGCAAAGTGTTCTATACCCCTATAGAGGCTGTATGTAGGCTAGAAATAGCCTTTTTCAACATCGATTAGCCGCAAATAAATTCGGATCGAAACAAACTTTTCAGGAAAATTCGGCAAATCGGCCGAATCGAATTTTTGAAAAGTTCGCTCATCTCTAATTACCATCACCCTCCACCACAACTTTTGACATCACGAACAGGATACGGGTGTTTGCCTTATGCAAGAAAACCCCCCAGTCTGAACAGTGTCTATAGCGTGTGACAAATCGTGCGACAGTTATTGTGCCAGTTTTGTATGGGACTTTGTGTGTTAAAAGTGACTATGCTAAGAGGCGCTAGTGAAAAAGAGGGTGAGAAGTAAAGTTTATTGTTGGCCATTGTTAAAGTACCAAGTCTGTGTCCGCCATGTGAAAAGTACATACAGAAGCCATGCTGTGTCATACAGCTTTTTCTGCCCCTGCAAGGGTTAATAGAGTCTGTGAAAAGAGCGCGAAGAAAGCCTGTGAACCAAGATGCAGTGCTGAGCTTAAAGGGCCATCCCCCTGTTGCCCAGTCAGTAGTTCCTACTCCAGTGCCGCAAGCCGTGTTCTTACAGATGGTCGTAACCGTCAGTCCCACTTTATCCCATTTTAATTTGTCTAGGGTGTCCTGGAACACATTCCTTGATGGACGTATGTCTATTTTCGACCATACTAACTATGTAACTATGTAACCACAGTTAACCCCTTGGAAGGAGCACAAGCAAGGGGTTCACGTTATATGTCACAACCCAGAAAAAATGGAGATCGTCGTGCATGGGATGGACAGTTCCCTGCACATTGAACCCTGTATGGCAAAAAGCACCTTTTTTTCATTTATATTGATTCACTAAAGTAAAGTGAGCAGTGTGCTTGTTTTTGTTTCTCTCTGTTCAAGAAGATCTGCCCGGCAATCTGCCAAGAACTTTTACAGTAACTATATCCTTAAGCATATGTACCTGGCCATGAACTTCTTAAGACTTACAGTACCTAGGACTTTCATAAGGTACTACATTAAATCTCAGGAAAAAGTATCTAAGACGTTGACGAAGTGTGCAAACCTAAATTTATGTGGGCCAAATGGGGGAAAAAATACTTAAGATGGTGTTGATGATTGTGGTACTATTGGGCTAAAAGTAGACAAATGTATATAAAAATGTTTAAGTGTCTAATGCCTTTCTTTCAGCTGGTTCAGCTGCACAGATTTCATCGGTCTACTAAGGGACAATTGCCTGCTAGATACAGAGAGTGAACAACACAAAGTAAATGTACATAGAATAAATGTATAAGTCAGTAATAAAATGTATATTACTATAGTAGGATTGCATAATCTTTAGAAAAAGTACATCCTAGTCCGTCTTATGTACAGTTAGAAAAGTAAAGTAGGTACATTGTATAATAGTCAGAAATGTATATCATGCATATTGTGTGAGTTAGTGTACAGCACTAAAAAATGTCTCAAGTCAGGACTGTTATCTCCTAGTCAGTATATCTATACTTCAGTCCATACAACCAAAAAATGTGTCTTGTGAATGTTAATTATTTGTCCTATCCACTACGCACAGTGTTCTCTTGTGGCCAGAGAGAGCACCTGGTAAACTTAAATCGCACTTTAAGTGGAAGTCACTGTTATCTGTGGTACTATCAGTATTCTCGAAAGTTTTACATTGTGGGGAGAAGTAGCAAAAAGCCGATGGGCCCCATAGCACAAGCATCTTGGTAGAAAGCCTCAGGCAACCCAATCCTAAACATATCTAGTCATTACACAGAAAAAAAAAAAACAGTCTGTCATTGCTTTCATGTATATTTATGTTATTGTCAGCAATTAAAAATGTTCAAGAGCTTGAAATGTCAGTATGACCGATACAAGGGGTAAAGGGGTTATCCACCATAAGGTGATTTTAGTACCTACCTGGCAGACAGTAATAGACATGCTTAGGAAGGATCTGTGCTTTTCTTGGGGCTAAATGGCTATGTTGTCAGATTACCATAACACTGTGGCTAGCTTTTTGTGAACTGGTATTTCGTGTTTGAGTTTTCTTCTTTTGCATACAAATCCCATAATTCCATTTACCTCCCGCCCACAAATCAGCCATCCCACCCATTGAAACATAAAAGAGCTGCATCCCTTCAAAAGGGTTTTCAATCAGGGTGCCTACAGCTGTTGCATTAGTTGCAGATTGATCTCTCAACCTTGGAAAAATCTGAGACTACAGTCATTTTGTATGCTGTTAAAAATAAATATTGGGGTGAAAATCCCATAAGGAATTGGGAGAAAACAATCACACACAGGTACACTATATTATGAACTACACTAACTTTACAGCCCCTGTAGCATAGTGAAATAAAAAAAATTCCTGGAATACCCCTTTAACTCCTTAAGGACACAGGGCATACAGGTAAGCCCCTGTTCCCGAGTACTTAAGGACTCAGGGCGTACCTATACATCCTGTGTTCTGCTAACGGAGTTTAAACCGTTCTCACAAGTGGAGAATGGGTTCAACCCCATGGATTCCGGTTGCTATGGGCAGCCAGGACCCATAGCTAATGCCGGGCACCACTGATCGGGCCGATGCCCGGCATTAACCCTTTAGACGCAGTGATCAAAGTTGGTCGCGGTGTCTAATCTGAAAGTGAAACTATCGGGACTATCGCGACAGAATCGTGATGTCCCGATAAGCTTAATGGACGATGGGAGGGTCCTCACCTGCCTCCTCATCGTCCGATCGGTGTTCTAGTGCTCCATGCCTTAAAAAAAAAAAGAGAATAAAATAAAATAATGTAATAAAAAAAATCATATGTGGTACCGCCACGCACGTAAATGTCTGAACTATTAAAATATAAGGTTAGCTAAACCGCATGGTTGATGGCATACACGTAAAAAATTAAAGTCCAAAATAGTGAATTTTTGGTCACTTTATATTCCATTAAAATTAAAATATTAATAAAAAGCGATCAAAAAGTCCCATCAAATCAAAAATGGTACCAATAAAAACTACAGACCATGGCACAAAAAAAATAAGCCCTCATATAGTCCCATAAGCGCAAAAATAAAAAAGTTATAGGGGTCAGAAGATGACAATTTTAAACTTACTGATTTTGGTGCATGTAGTCATAATTTTTTTAAAGTAATAAAATAAATAAAACCTACATAAATTGGGTATATCTGTAACCGTATGGACCTACAGAATAAAGATATGTCATTTTTACCTAAAAGTGCGTTGCGTAGAAATGGAAGTTTCACTGCAAATTCACAGATATACCGATGTATGCGGAGCCAATGGACAAAAATTCACAGAAGAGTAAGATTACTTAGCTCAAAAAATAGTAGTCCTCAAGAAAATGTTAATCAACACCAAAAATACACAGTGGGTGTAATGCCAGGGCCATTAGCCAATGGCCCCAGTCAAATAGCGTGTTTCCTATAATCACAATAAGTGTCACCAGATAAGACACAAATAATGCAGTAATCAATCCTGACGCATTTCCTCCCCCCCCCCCCTCCCATATGGATATTTAGGAGCAATGCAGGGTTAATCAGGGGAATGGATAGGAAACCAAAGAAATACTTGATACTCTGGCAATAAGTCTGTAAGTGCCAGCTGTATAAATGATAAACCGGTCCGATAGGGAACACTCACTTAGACCCACGGAAAGTAGTCATCCTTGCCGAGACCCGGGATGGAGGTCTCAATTAGCGATGCACGGTATAGGTAGCCAGTAACCAGATTCAAATCCCTCCTGGTCGGTGAATGAGTGTGATTCCCTCCAGACAGTAACAGCACTTATACAGCTGGCACTTACAGACTTATTGCCAGAGTATCAAGCGTAGAAACGGAAGCCCTAAAATGTTGCAAAATGGTGGAGTTTTTTTTTTTTCATTTCACACCACAAATAATTTTTTTTTATTTCGCCGCAGATTGTTATAAAACAAGTAATGTCATTACAAAGTACAATTGATGACGCAAAAAAACAAGCCCTTATATATGTCTGTAGGTGCAAAATTGAACGCGTTATGATTTTTACAAGATGAGGAGGAAAAAACTAAAATGCAAAAATGAAGATTGTTTTGAGTCTTTAAGGTGAAAATGGGCTGAGTCCTTAACCCCTTAAGGACTCAGCATTTTTCCGTTTTTGCATTTTCATTTTTTCCTCATCACCTTCTAAAAATCATAACGCTTTCAATTTTGCACATACATTTCCATATGATAGCTTATTGTATGCGCCACCAATTCTACTTTGCAGTGACATTAGTAATTTTACTAAAAAATCTACGGCGAAACGGGAAAGAAATTCATTGTGCTACAAAATTGAAGAACAAATTCAATTTTGTAACTTGGGGGCTTCCGTTTCTACGCAGTGCATTTTTCAGTAAAAATGACCTTATCTTTATTCTGTAGGTCCATACAATTAAAATGATACCCTACTGATAAAAGTTTGATTTTGTTGTACTTCTTAAAAAAATTATATCTACATGCAGGAAAATTTATATGTTAAAAATTCTCATCTTCTGACACCTATAACTTTTTTTTTTTTCCCGCGTATGGGCTGGTATGAGGGCTCATTTTTTGCGCCGTGATCTGTAGTTTTTATTGCTACCATTTTTGTATTGATCAGACTTTTTGATCGCTTTTAATTCATTTTTTCAGGATATAAAAAGTGACCTAAAATACGCTATTTTGGACTTTGGAACTTTGACCGTTGACCGTGCGGTTTAACGATATATTTTTATAATTCGGACATTTCCGCACGCAACTATACCATATATGTTTATTTTAATTTACACAGTTTTTTTTATGGGAAAAAGGGGGTGATTCAAACTTTTATTAGTGAAGGGGTTAACTGACCTTTATTAACTTTGAACTCCACGTCTAAAGGGTTAATTGCGTGCTGCACAACGATTGGTGCCACGCGCTATTAGCCCAGGGTCCTGGCTATCATTAGCCGCCGGGACTGACCTAGCGTTATATACCGGGCCCGGGCGCAGGGCGTATAGGTACGCCCTGCATCCTTATGAGGTTAAGGGGTTAAGTGTTAGTACAAAGACCCAATGACCCTTTACTGATGACCTGTTACTTTACTCTTCTATAAAGGACTTTGTATATTCATCTGGAGTCTGTAAGGACATTTGTAAGATGCCACATGAACTCTTACAACTGTTTATACCCCTGAAAAGGACATTTTGACCAATGCCACAGGAACTATTTTTGTTTGTTTTCTCTAGGCTCATTAGGTCACTTCACCATCATCTATCCTCCAGGACGTTAAGCCAAGGATGGCTTACTTTTAGAGGGGGAAGTTTGTGGTGACTCAGTAGAGAATATAGCATTCTGCCCATCCTGTGTGACAGATGTTGCCTTTAGAGTCAGTCTTGAGCCCACACTATTCAGGACTCAATCTCCATTTATTTTATGCTATGGTATGCCAAGTTTTACCCTGCACCTCCCTTTGTACCAATCTGAGCTGTAACAGATTTTACCATCTATCCTGCCTCAGTAAAGCCAGTTATCTGAAACCTTGCGTCACAGTATTTATTGCCCTGTTAGGATTCGGCAGGTTGGATGTGGATCCTCTGTGTCAGCGAGGGATTGGCGTGGACCGTACCGGTGGACTGGTTCTAAGCTGCTACTGGTATTCACCAGAGCCCGCCGCAAAGCGGGATGGTCTTGCTGCGGCGGTAGCAACCAGGTCGTATCCACCGGTAACGGCTCAACCTCGGTGACTGCTGAGAAGGCGTGGGACAGGAGGACTAGACAGAGGCGAGGTCAGACATAGCAGAAGGTCAGGGCAGGCGGCAAGGTTCGTAGTCAATGGTAATAGCAGAAGGTCTGGAAACACAGGTAGGGCAATCACAAGAAACGCTTTCACTAGGCACAAGGGCAACAGCAGAAGGTCTGGAACACAGGCTTGGGACATACACAAAACGCTTTCACTGGCACAAGGCAACACGATCCGGCAATGCAGGGAAGGGGAAGTGAGGTATTATAGGCGTGGAGCAGGTGGTAGTTAATTACAGTGATTGGGCCAGGCACCAATCAGTGGTGCACTGGCCCTTTAAATCTTAGAGAGCTGGCGCGCGCGCGCCAGGACGTGACAGCCGGGGACCGGGACAGGTAAGTAGCTTGGGATGCGATTCGCGAGCGGGCGTTTTCCGCTATGCGAATCGCATCCCCGCCGGTAGTGTCAGTGCAGCGCTCCCGGTCAGCGGGTCTGACCGGGGCGCTGCAGAGAGGAGAACGCCGCGAGCGCTTTGGGGAGGAGCAGGGCTCGGCGTAACATGCCCCATGCCTGGCACAGGAGAAGCTGGCTCAACCTCGGACGGTGTTTAGGTTAACCGTGCCCTCGCATCATGAAAAGGTTAATTTGCACATTACATCACCCGACACACACAAATCTAGTATCCTTCTACTTTTATTCCAGTTCATTTATGCACTTCAACGTAGTGCACAAGGCTAGCAAAGGTTTTTAATTACAGCTTCCAACAAGAAGGTACAGTAATAATATCACAATGTAATCAACAAAAAAGAATATAAACAATGTCCGGCCCCTTATACACGCCCAAACTGAGTGCAAGAACCACTAGATTGCAAAATACGGAAATTGCTTATTGAAGCACTACACAATAAAACACATTGACACACCTGCAATCCATAAAATATGCACGCCTATCTGAACAAGTAACACATGTAAAACATGTAAAAGAACAAATAAGAAGCAGAGTAAAGGAACACGGCCAACTGAGAACAAGAGAAGATAGGAAAGTACAGAAAGAGGACAAAAAGAAACAAAAACAAAGCACATAGAGGGAGGGTAGAAAGAAGGAGACGGAAGGAAGAAATAGAACAAGAAAAGAGGGGAGAATAGAGGTCACTGTTGACATCGCCCTGGAAGGCGGGGGGGGAGGAGGAGGGGGGAGATGCCAGTAAGAGAGGGGAAGAAAGGGCCCCAATGCACCATCAGCCAGTCAAAGCCAGAGCGCGGTATTCAGAAGAGCCAGCAAATTGTGTCCAAAGTAGCCAGCGGACAAGAGCCCTTTCAGCGGTGCCCACCGAGTCAGATATGCATTCCTCCATGCTATGAATAAAGTGTACTTCCTTAAACCAATCCTTCAGCGTCGGGGGGAGCACAGTCCTCCAAGGTCTGGGGATCACTCTGCGGGCCGCAGCTAGGAAGATACACGCCAATCCCTTTCTCAACTGTTTCACCTCACCCGGCAACATGGAGAGCAGCAATACTTGAGCAGTGCAAGGTAGGGAGACCCCCGAGACTCTAGCAATGACATCTAGGACACCCGACCAAAAAGAACCCAAGACCCTACAATCCAGCCAAATGTGTGACATGGAGCCGGGAGCCTCACCACACCTCCAGCACGTCTCCGGCACCGCTGGAAAAATGCGATGCAAGAGAGTCGGCACTCGATACCAGCGCATGAGAATTTTATAGTTGGTCTCTTGCAATTGTACAGAGACCGAAGTCTTATGACACAAAATAGAGGCTTTCTCCCAATCTTTCTGGGTAATGGTGCAGCCCAGCTCCTGGGACCACCCCACCCAGTAGGCTGGCGGAGAGGGGCGTGTGTGACTCAAGAGGATAGAGTAAACCTCCAAAATTAGGCGAGTAGGAGAAGCAGCAGCAATACAGAGGGACTCAAAGGGGAGGGGGTCCCTATGAAGGGTCAGGGATTGCTGCCAAGTAAGGTAGAAATGAGACAGCTGAGCGTACTGCCAAGAATAGGACAGTAGGCGTGTCAGGTTCCCCAGAATGTCCGTCAATAGTTTCAGTGAGTGAGAGAGAAGAACATGAGAGAATAGAAAGGTCGCCCCCCTAGGTCTTCCCAGAAAAGAGCCCGTCAGACAGCCCGGTGAAAAGTCTGGATTACCACGTATTGGGACAAGAGGCCCCCCCAACTCCCACCAACCCCGCCTTGTATAAGTATCTATGGCACACCTGGAGCACCACCCGTGCAACCCAGGGGAGATTGGAGCGGTGAGAAGGAGTCCAATAGGATTGTCTAATCCAAGGGAGAGCTGTGATGGGAAATGGAGAGAGGAGAGCCTCGAGACGGACCCACAACTTAGACCCAAAGTGGTGAAACCAATCCAATATACGAGAAGACACAGCAGACACAGCAGCCAGATAATAGAGGTGCGGATCTGGCATTGCCAATCCACCGTCCCATTTAGATCTGACGAGGGCCAAGCGTGCAAGTCTATGTCCCGAGGCACCCCAAACATACCTAGTAAAAAGTTGTGTCAAAGTCTGGAAAAAGGTCCTTGGAAGAAAAATAGGGAGAGTCTGGAAGAGGTACAAGAGACGGGGCAAAAGGTTCATTTTCAATATGTTCACACGTCCAATCCAAGAAAAGTCCCTACGGTCCCACTTCCTAAGGTCAGAGCGGAAAGAAGAGAGGAGGGGGGTGAAGTTCAAGTCAAAAATATGCGTCACTCGGCACCTGGACACCCAAGTATTTAAAGGAAGTAGTCGCTAGTGTTGCTCGCGAATATTTGCAATTCGAATTTTATTCGCGAATATCGCATATTCGCGAATTCGCGAATATTCGCGAATATAGCGCTATATATTCGTAATTACGAATATTCGTTTTTTTTTGGTTTTTTTTTCACAGTACACATCACAGTGATCATCCCTCTCTGCTTCCAGCTTATGTGGTGTAAGAAGGCTCTAATACTACTGTGTGAGACTGGCGTGCGTATTTTCGCATATGCGAAAATCTGCATATGCTAATTTTCGCATATACGAATTTTCACATATGTTAATTTGTTGTATATGCAAATTTTCGCATATGTTAATTTTCGCACATGCGAATACTCGCATATGCGAAAATAAAACGAGAATATTACGAATATGCGAATATTCGCGAATATGACGAATAGTCGTCCATATATTCGCGAATATTCGCGAATTCGAATATGGCCTATGCCGCTCAACACTAGTAGTCGCCCACTGAAAGGAGAAGCGTTTGCGAAGTAGGGAGACCCCCAAGGACCCCAGGGAAACATCTTAGGCCACACTCTTGGTAAGATTGAGCTTGTAGTTACTAAATCTGCTGTATTCTGCAATAATGGACAATAAAGCCGGTAGAGAGTTTTCGGGGTCAGTAAGGTAGAGGAGGAGATCATCCGCAAAGGCCGCACATTTCACGTGTGTGTCTCCAATCACAATACCCTTCACTTCCTCAGAGGATCTAATTGCCTGCAACAAATGTTCCATAACTAAGATGTACAGCAGAGGGGACAGGGGGCATCCCTGTCTGGTACCATTATGAATGGTCAGAGGCGAGGAGAGGGTACCATTGACTCGGATACAAGCCCGTGGGGAATCATATATGGCAAATATATGCTGTAACATGACAGGTCCCAAGCCTAAATGAGAGAGAACCCCCTGCAGGAACACCCAGTCCACCCAGTCAAAAGCTTTTTCAGCATTTAAAGAGAGCAAAATACAGGGCTTTTTGGTATATTGAACATGGTGGATCAGTGAAAAGGTTTTCAGGGTATTGTCTCTAGCCTCCCTGGTGGGAACGAAACCCACTTGATCCGGGTGAACCAGGGTGTCCAGCAGAGGGGTAAATCTCAGGGATAGTAGCTTAGCATAAATTTTGGCGTCCACGTTAATCAAAGAGATGGGGCGGTAACTTTGACATACATTTGTGTCCTTGCCTTCCTTGTGAATAACAGTTATAGAGGCTTGTAAAAAGGAGGGTGGGAAGGGGGACAAAGCTGTAATGGCGTTAAAGGCCTTCAAGAGGCACGGGGATAATTCCTGGGCCAACAATTTATAAAATTTGGAGGTGTAGCCGTCTTGGCCCGGAGATTTTCCTGAAGGCAAGAAGGAAAGCACCGGGGACAATTCCTCTAGTATGAAGGGGTCTTCTAAGGCCTGAAGCATTTGAGATGGAAGCCTGGGCAATGCTGTTTTACGCAGATAAGCTAAAAGGTCCTCAGAGGTTCCCTCCCCCACAGAAACAGAGGGAGACAGTCCATAAAGTTCAGAATAATAGGCGTGAAAGCTGTCTAGGATTTGGGAAGTCAGATGAACTACATCACCCCTCGGTGATTTAATCGAGGGGACATGTAAGGACGCATGTTTATCTCGTAGGGCCCTGGCCAAAAGTCTACCCGCCTTATTACCCCATTCAAAATGAGTGCTGGAGCAAATCTGTCAGAACCTGTTATGCCTTATGTCAATGAGCACCTGGACCTCCCCACGTACTCTCAACAAGTCCCGCAGGACCATCTCTGATAGATTGGACTTATGGAGAGTCTCCAAAGAGTGCAAATGTTGAAGTAAAACATTCAATTTGTGAGCTGCCTCTCGCTTGAGCCGGGCACCATGTTTGATTAAGGTACCACGGAGTACGCATTTCAGCGCCTCCCACTGACAATGAGGAGAAGTGGGGTCGCTCGAGTGATCCCGGACAAAATCAGAAATGGAGGACTTAATGTCCGCCATGCAGAGTACATCTGAGAGGAGCGATTCATTCAGTCTCCAAGCAAAGCTTTTCTTAGCATCACCAGGGAGCGACAGCTCACAAAAAATATCGGGGCATGATCAGAGAAGATCATAGTACCTATGGAAGTAGAGAGCACATTGGGAAGAAGGTAATGACTAACAAAAACATAATCAAGTGTTGTGTACACCCTACGAGAATGCGAGTAAAAGGTATAATCACATGTGTCCGGGTGAGTCAGTCTCCAGGGATCAGACAGTTGTAAGGAGAAGAGCAGGCGGCGTATTCTGTTCAGTTGTGAGAAGGATAAGGCTGACGAGCCGGAGGAGCTGTCTAGAGAAGGAAGCAAAGTCAGGTTTAAATCTCCACACACTATCAACATCCCCTGGGAAAACACAGTTAGAGCATCAAACATCCCATTAGGAAAGGTCAGCTGTCCATGATTAGGAGCGTATACATTAGCTATGGTATACATCCCTCCCTGGATGAGACACTTAACAAATAAGTAGCGACCCTCTTCATCATACCGCGTATCTATGATCTGAACTGTCAGGGACTTATGGAAAAGGATAGCCACCCCTTTCACCTTCTGGGACTGACAGCTGCTATGGTGCCAGGTGGGATAATACCTACTACACAGCACCGATACCTGGTCCCTGAGAAAATGGGTCTCTTGTAGACAGACTATCGCTGCGCACTGCCTGTGCATTGAGTAGAGTACCTTTGCCCTCTTCTCAGGAACATTAAAGCCCTGAACATTTAGGGATGCTATTGTAAGAGTGGTCATGGGGCTACCAACGCAGGCCAATGAGTGGGGAGGAGAAATGGACCAGAGGAGAGAGCAAAGGAGCAGCTGGAAAGGGGGGGGGGGACGATGTCAAGAGCAGGCAGTGACTTGGAGAAGAAGAAGGGTGGGTTAGGGAGAGGGAGCAGGTAGGAAGTGAGGGACTAAAGAGGGACCAACACAAAAGAGAGAAACAGAGAGAAGAAATAATAGCAGGAGAGGGAGAAAGAATAAACAAAAAGTAGCAGGAGTAAAGAGACTTCTGCAGTACAACTAGAACAACTAGCACTAAGCTAGAAACAGGCAGGAGAAAAAACCCTACCTAAATCCTATGTGGGGCAATAGGAGAAAGAGGCGAAGTAACATCTCAATATAACAGAACACAACGGAACACACTGCCGGTGGAGGTCATGACTCCGCCCCCAGCCACCGAACGGAAAGTAAATAAAGAAACACAAAAACATCACCATCAAGAGGTAAGGGTGAGGGAGAGGGGAAAAAATATATATATAGGGGGGCGGGGGGAGGCACGAGGAAGACAAAGTGGGAGAGAAAGAGGGCATTACAATTAGGACAGCATAAATCCCCAGCACAACCCTCACACCCCATCCACAGAACTCGCATAATGCAATCACCCAGGGAGGTCGAGCACCTCCCCAACAAACCCCCCGCAGGCCGCGGGGCCCGACAGCAAGACAGGAGGCAGTCCTCTACTTAGCCAGAGAGTCCTTGTAGAGTCAGCAGCCCTCAGTGTTCAACAGAGTCCCTGGAATCATCTCCAAAGCCAGAGTTGCTACGTCTTCGGTGTCGGGACCTCTGAGGCCGGTTGTTGTAGAAAGGAAAATGGGTCTGCCAGCAGGTCAGCCCAAGCAGGGAGGGGCATTGGGTCCAATCCAAAAGTCTCCAAGAAGTGGGGGAGGTCAGCCATATTGCGCAGAGTGGTTGAAGTCTTGTGATTAGTAGCATGGAGCACAAAAGGGAACCCCCAACGATACACTATCTATCGTGAGTGGAGAATCCCTAATAGCGGTTTCAAGGATGCTCTAAGCCTCAGAGTATGTCTGGACAGGTCAGGAAACAATTGCAGTTTGGCTCCATCAAAGTCAATTTCACGGAGAGGACGTGCTTTTTTCATGATGTATTCCTTGACGGAGTAGTAGTGGATGCGGCATATAACATCCCTAGGTCTTGCTGGGTCAGAGCTCGGTGGCCGGAGAGCTACGTGGGCCCTGTCAATTTCAATTGGGGACTGGGCCGGCCTCCCCAGTATGGAATTGAAAATGGCAGTGAGAGTAGGTAGGAGGTCCTCAGCCCCCGTTGCCTCAGGAAGACCTTTTATGCGGATATTGTTTCTGCGATTGCGATTTTCCTGATCGTCCATATGAGCATGCAGAAGTTGTTGGCGGGAGGCCTGTAACGCCACTGTGGAGCGGATGTCATCCACTGACTGCAGTACAGATGAACGGAAAGATTCAAGAGAGTGCACTTTAGAAGAGAGGGACTCCACCTCCGTCTGAACCACTTGAATATCTTGGCGCCAAGCTGAGCGAAAGTTCTCTGTGAGCGAAGTCAGGTCTTGCTTCGTAGGGAGAAGATACAGCAACACTTGAAGCTCTGGGTGAGATTGCAGTATTTGCTCAGCATCAGCACGAGGCAAGAAAGGATTAGAAGGGTTGCTCACAGAGGCCACTTGTGGCGCAGGGGGGCAGGAAGGTTCCTGAAATGAGGGTGCCAGAGCTTTAGGGGCCAGGGCATCTTCGCTCGGGGCATGTGGAGTCATGTGCCAGGGGCTATTGGAAGAGGAGCCCCAGGAGGGTTCAGGAGAAGGAGCCTGGAGAGGTGCAGGAGGAGCTGAGGACTGGGGGGCCCCCACGGGTGACAGGGGAGCCTCCTGAGAAGGGTACAGCAGAGGGGAGGCTGATGTCTGCAGCCTCTCCATGGTGCAGGAGGTCAGGTTCGCTCCAGCAGGAGCAGTCTTGGGCGAGATGGGCTCCGCTGCCCACGGAGTTCCAGGTGAGGAGGGCGAGGGGGAGGGAGCCCCACATAGCATCCGTGCCTCCCCGCATCCCCCATAGAACTGTATGGGGACGGGGAGGAGACGGGGCGTCAACGCCGACCTCTAGGTCGACGCTACGCGCCTTAGCGCTCACCATGAGTGCTTATGGCTGCGCCCCGTTAGGGAGATTTGGGGGGTCCCAGCTGTCGGACCCCCCGCAATCAAACACTTATCCCTTATCCTGTGGATAGGGGATAAGTGTAATACCGCTGCAGTTGTCCTTTAAGTATAATTAAACCCTAACGGGGTACCGCCATAAGCGCTCATGGTGAGCGCTAAGGTGCGTAGTGTCGACCTAGAGGTCGACGGTGACACCCCGTCTCCTCCCCGTCCCCATACAGTTCTATGGGGGATGCGGGGAGGCATGAATGCTGCCTCCCCACCTCTCCCATAGAGATGTATGGAGGAGGCGTGCCAGCCGCAACGTCATGCTGCAGCTGGCACGCCCCCTGCACGGGACAGCCGCGGCCCGTACAGCAGATCGCCGGGGGCCCCAGCGTTCGGACCCCCCGCATCAAACACTTATCCCCTATCTTGAGGATAGGGGATAAGTGTTTGTCACGCTGCAGATGTCCTTTAAGGAACACCACATGTAACTTGGATGCAGGACCTACAGAGCAATTAATACAAGGCCTTTAGAGTTGTTGCAACTCTTACAACAACCCTAGATGAGTGCAGCCCCTTGGGGCTTGGGATATATGCCCACACTGTCTTGTGTATCCCTTCACTGCAATTCACAGGATGGAGAGAGAGAACATCCAAGCCTTAACAGTTTAAGAGTATGGATAGGGAATTAAATACACACAACTGACTCTGCATGGGGAGGCTGGAGAAAAATACATACTCATCAGCATCAGGGTCTGTTAGGACAAGTAGGAAGCCTATTTGGCTGAATTTGTGCGAGGGGGCGCCCCCAGCACCTACAGGCGGGGCCATGCAGGGGGCACCACTATAAAACGCCCCCACAACATACAGGCGGGGGTACGTGGTTTCCAGGTCAGAAGGAGCGCAACAGCGTGAGGTCCCATGCCTACAAAAACTTTGACGAGGATCTGGTTACCCGGTAGCCCCCCTTTACCCCCCCCCCGTACATAGCACTGTTATCCCCGTCACCTCTTTCCCGGTCCGGCTGCTTTCCCCAGCTGCGATCCCGGAGCCGGGCGGGTGACGTCACTCCCCCGCGCCGTGAGGTCCTCCATCCAGCAAGCTCGCTTCCAGCGTGGCATGCGGCATGGACACAACTCTCAGGCGGAGGACGGGGGTTGTCCACCGACCCCGGGACCCGATCCAGCTCCGCCCCCCCGCCGGCTGCCCGTGGCTCTGGTTGAGTGCCCGGCATGCTTGGTTGCCGGGGCAGCGCTGCCGGGCCGCGCAGTGGGCAGAGAATCTCTGCCGCAGCTGGCTCCCTGGCAACCACCACGCGGCCAGGCCATGGCGGCGGCACCCTGGGACCCCGGGGCTCACACCGAGGCGGGTGTCACCCCACGCGGCCAATGCGGGGTGAGGCACATGCAGGTCAGTGCAAGTATTCTGCAGGAACGGTGCTGTCACCAGGCACCAAGGATATAAAAACACAGTAGTTAAATCCCTATCCTCCACATCATCCATGACAGCCCTTGCAGTCACGATAACTTTGTACTGCAGTCACCCAGCACCCACACCGTGCAGTCACTCATAAGCTTCCATACTGTGCAGTCACTCAGCTTCCATACTGTGCAGTCACTCGTAGCTTTCACTCAGTACAGTCACTCATAGCTAACACTCCGTGCAGTCACTCATAGCTTCACACCGTGCAGTCACTCATAGCTTCCATACTGTGCAGTCACTCATAGCCTTCGCACCGTACAGTCACTCATAGCTTTCACACCATACAGTCACTCATAGCTTTCACACAGTGCAGTTACTCATAGCTTTCATACCGTGCAGTCACGCATAGCTTTCACACCGGGCAGTCGCTCATAGCATTTATACCGTGCAGTCACTCATAGCTTTCATACCGTGCACTCACTCATAGCTTTCATGCCGTGCAGTCGCTCATAGTATTCATACTGTGCAGTCACTCATAGCTTTCACTTCGTGCAGCCACTCTTAGCTTTCACTCCGTGCAGTCACTCATGGATTTCACTCCGTGCAGTCACTCGTAGCTTTCATACCATGCAGTCACTCATAGCTTTCATACCGTGCAGTCACTCACAGCGTTTTCATTCTTAAAGTCACCAGTAGCGTTTCGTGCCGTACAGTCACTCATCAACGTTCATACTGTGCAGTCACTCTTAACTTCTTACCGTACAGTCACTCTTAGAATCATACCGTCACAGTCACCCGCAGCATTCATACCATGCAGTTACTCGTTGCATTTACACTGTGCAGTCACGTATAGCATTCATACCATGCAGCCGCTCATAGCATCATACCGGGCTGCCGCTCATAGCATCATACAGTACGCTCACTCATTGCGTCATACGGCGCAGTCACTCATGTCATTCATACTATGCAGTCGCTCGGCACCCACACCGTGCAGTCACACATACCACTATACTGTACAGTCACCCATACCATTTATACTGTGCAGTCTCCTAGCGTCTATACCATGCATCTACTCGCAGCACTCATACCATGCAGTCACTCATAGAATGTTTTCTCGCATAGCTTCACACGATACTAACTCATGGCTTCACACCGCACGCAACACGCATTCGGTACATACACTCATAACATTTACTGATCTTACGTTATTCAGTACTATACCACTCACCGCTTATACTGCACATACGCTCAAGCATTTTACACCGCGTATAAATATTCATAACATTTATCCTGCATAACAGGCACTCTAGTGGCACAGGCAGGGCATACAGTTACAGTGTTGTATAGAGCACACACGCCATAGTTTCATGATGTGGGTTCAGCACGTCGTCTACAGCACACATGTGTTCAGGGTCACGTACAGCAAGTACAGTCACGGCCATATAGAATACACACTCACAGTGTCACGTTACAGAGGGTACAGCTGTGGTATCCTGTACGGTTCGTGCGCTCTTGGTATCACTTACAGTGGGTACAGTTAGCTATTGCATTTAATACACACGCTCAGTTGCACACAGTGGGTACACTTATAGTAGTACACACGCTCATACTGTTATACAGCATAGCATGCTTACAGTCCATATGATAATGGTTCCATGCAGTGGGTACAGTCCCATTACATGCATGCAGTACATACGCGTATCACGCCACATACTGTGAGTACAGTCATAATGCCGAACGCTCACCACCTAGCACCGCATTGTGCCCGTCTTGGTCATACTGCACTCACGCGTGCCCCCGCATCCACACATGTGCGCATATGGGTTGCACTGTACGTACGCTCACAATTATTGTCGTGTTTAGCTCCTCGCTGGGTTACCACACACATGCTCATAGTTAGTACTGTTCATACGCATAACCTCACTCAGCATACCTCACACACGCTCTCAGCTTCTTACTGTACAGATATTCTCAGGTTGTATGGTACAATCGCATAGTCACTCTGCACACACGTCGGTACCAGCTATTGGTCCCCGTAGCCGACATACCACACTCTCCTTACCATAGTAACTGCTCAGTCACAGATCTAGCATCCGTATCTCGTCATACGCTCACCACTCACCTTCAACTGGTCCCACAGCATGCACAAAAATTGTGGTCGCTGACACGTAGTTGCTGTTACTGACACTTCTTCAGAGCACGACATCACGAAACACAGATGGTTGGCATACCCCTCATATGCCATGCCCACAGAGGGTTACACCGAGCAACGGTGGTTGTAGAATCCTATCAGATCTCACTCTTCAAAAAAATAAATAAATAAATAAATAATAAAATGAAGAAAAAAAATATTAAGGAAATATGTACACTCTTATTTATGTACTCACAACACGTACCCACTGATCCATGTTACTTTCACCACTCTTGTTCGCTCACCACAGTTACTTGCTCACACACTGACGCTGCTACTGACACGTCTTCAGAGCCTCGCGTGTCCTCTCACCCACCAAGTTCCTCAGGTCTGTCTCGCTTCAGTCGGGGTCCTGGTGAAGTCTGTTGTTCCTGACTCTGCTTCAGTGCAACATGACTCGATACACATAGGCAGTGGGTCAACCGTCTGGTTGACACGTCTTCAGTGGGGGCCCCTGCGTATGCTGTTCTGACTCTTCTTCAGCGCAACAGCATACACTTAGTCTCATCTCATTTCTCCATGCATACATCATGTCAGGCACTCAGCTGCAATTCACTCCCGCATAACCAGAAATTAAAAAAAATACAAATAATTTAAGGAAATATGTACACTCTTATGCATGTATTTTACAACACGTACCCACTGATACATGTTACTTTCACAAGCCTTGTTTGCTTACCACAGTTACTCACTTCACACGCTGACACTGCTACTGACACGTCTTCAGAGCCTCGCGTGTCCTCTCACCCACCAAGTCCCTCAGATCTGTCTCGCTTCAGTCAGGGCCCTGGTGAAGTCTCTTGTTCCTGACTCTGCTTCAGTGCAATATGACTCGATACACATATGACTCGATACTCCATGCATACATCATGTCAGGCACTCGGCTGCCATTCACTCCCGCGTTACCAAAAAATAAATAAATAAATGAACTCAGGGGTTGCATACCATCTCCACCTGCCACGCCCGGCAGGGAGATTTACGGCTTAGTCAATGACTCCCTAACACAGGTCATAGAGTCACAATCACATGACTCATAGGTGGTTATTTCACGCATTAATCTGTCTTGTCCACTCATGTCAATGTCACGCTAACAGCTATCACTTCCACAGACACGAGGGTTACTCAAAGACCTGTCACGCCTACAGGTACAAGGTTTGAGTCAGACTGCCATTCCAGGCACAGCGGTTAAGCAAAGACCTGTCACATCCACAGGCACGAGGGCATGCAAGACCTGTCAAAATCTACAGGTACGATAGTCACGGAGAGGTCGGTCATGTGTGCGGACACGGTGATTCTGTTGATGCCTGTCTACAGGCATGATAGTCCTTAGGCTAATTGTTACTGAGATTTGTCAAGTCTGCAGGCATGATCAGGATGAGGAGGCCCGTCGTTCGCTGCAGGCCAGTACTCCTGAGACCAGATTCGTGACGGTATGTTGGCAAGTTAGGATATGGCTCACCATACAGTCCAGTAAACTCTTCATATCACTTAACTAACAATGAAGTTTTTGCCACTTACCAGCAGGGACAGGAAGACATGTTATGCCCGACAAGCTCTATCGGTTTCCCCTTTCTGCAATTACCACAGTGAGCATGTCAATATGTACGAATCAGCTAGCACGTAGTCAGGTACCCTTCCAGTGCCGGGTCGGATGCAGTAGGCATCACCACCATATCCTCTCAGTGTCAGGTACTGCCTCACGTGGTCGCCAGCCGGCAGGCATAACTCTCTTGGTTCTTGAGTCTAGCAAGAACAGTTTAGGGGAAGATAGACATGACTAGTTGTGGTGTTGGTTATTATGGTCAGGAATGTTGCTATTAATTCTACTTCTTGATTTTTTGCCCTCTATAGGCGTGCCCTCATATGCAGTTATGGGCACAACTCAACCGCTTCGTCAGTCATTCTTATTTAAATAGGTACATAGGTTTGTATGTAGGTGCAATCTCAAGTACAGAACAACTCAAACCTCTTGGTAAGTCAATGTATGGTTTGCATAGTTGTGTATTCAGCGTTTGCTACCACAAGCTCGAATGTAAGCCCTGAGCACAAGTAGGAAGCCTATTTGGCTGAATTTGTGCGAGGGGGCGTGAATTCCCACGCCCCCTGCACCTAAAGGCGGCCCATGTAGGGGCACCACTATAAAACGCCCCCGCAACATACAGGCGGGGGTACGTGGTTTCCAGGAACCCTCCCAACCCGCCCTTATTTTTATCAATTCATCATAGGGTATGCCCTCTATAGGCGTGCCCTCATACGCAGTTATGGGCACAACTCAACCGCTTCGTCAGTCATTCTTATTTATATAGGTACATAGGTTTGTATGTAGGTGCAATCTCAAGTACGGAACAACTCAAACCGCTTGGTAAGTCAATGTATGGTTTGCATAGTTGTGTTTTCAACGTTTGCTACCACAAGCTCAAATGTAAGCCCTGAGCACAAAAGAGAAGAGGTCACTTATGGCCTGTAGCGAAAATTACGTTCAGGTATAATTCTGTCCTAATTCATGAGAACTAGTGAAGTCGGCAATATCATTGATCCACAGAATTACTCCAGCATGTATTAGACTAGGTTCACACTATTAAAGTACACTATGATCGGGGATCATCTGCAAGCATAAATTTCTGTTGATATATACTGCGGCATACCCTGTGCTGGGCCCATTAAGAAAAATGGACTAAACATAGTCTACTATGTCAATAAACCTTAGTATGCCAATATATATCCCAAGCATACTGTACTTTTACAGTCTGAACAGATCCTTATTGGGAAGGACATGAGAATAATCTAATACTTAGTTCAAGTCAAGGTAACATCTAACATATGTAAAAATTAGGTGTCCATAACTATTGCTAGTCTGTAGTCACTCTTCCCCCAACTATTGCTAGTCTGTAGTTACTTCTCCCCCACCCAAAGAAAACCTTTGGGGAGATTTATCATAACCTGTCCAGAGGAAAAGCTGTCCAGTTGCCCATAGCAAACAATCAGATCGCTTCTTTGATTTTTCCGAGACCTTATTAAATATGAAAGAAGTGATCTGAGTAGTTGCTATGAGCAACTGGGCCACTTTTCCTCTAGACAGGTTTTGGTAAATCTCCCCCTTTGAGTCTTACCAGTATACAGTTTGTTTTACCTATAGCCCATTTTTAATAAAGAAAATCTGTAAAAATGTATTTACCATGCCTTGTAACTACTACTTTGCCAAAAGGAAGAAGAGTTTTCAAGATGTTTATTTACTAATAAACATGGTCGGTATCTTTTCCTGTAGCACATGGTTTAAAAAAAATGGTGAATGATACTGTAAGTGTAAAAAGCCTTATATGTGCCATATTACCAGCCTCAGAGCACAGTCTTAGGAGACAGATGGATGGAAGACAGAAGTAAGTGCGAGTCAGGTAATTTATGGTTTCAGAAACTGCTTTGATCTATGTATTACTTTTATATTTGCATAAGCAAAAGCTTGAACAGGGCAAAAGGAGAAAGTGAGAGCAGAGGAGGAATTTATTAAATTTGTCCAATCTGTCAGATGTTAACCCCTCACTGCCAGAATCTACTCCTGAATAAGATTTTCCCTGAGCGATGAAGATTGCACACAGTTCTAATGCAGGATGTTGATTTAGACATGAGCTGACTTATAAATATTCATGCAAGGGATCAGTATGGTATTTTAGTTGTAAGTCTTAGCAGTATAAAACACTAAAATGAACAAGAAGCAAAATCATGTCGATATAAACGAAAAGGTCCTAAGGACCATAGGAGAGCTTCTGCCTCTTTATGAAAGGTTGAGCCCTGTTTGGCTGTTCTGTAGAAACCCAAAATTTATAAATGATTGTTTCGTAAATAAATTCCCCTAATATTGAGTAGTATTCTACCGACATGCGACAATAGCCTTCCTTGTCTTATGTAACCAGAATATAGTTCCATAATGGGATATCCATTTTCACCATATTCTGACCATATATTGACCGATTACATTTTATTAAAATATGACACTCTTGTTTTCATGATTTTTAATAACTCAAATAGCTCTAATCTAATCTGGAGTTGATAATGTCTGAGGAGAATTATGACATAGTGGGTATAACAGAGACTTGGTTGGACAATAGCTGTGACTGGAAGGTCAACATACAGGGTTGTAGTCTAATCAGGAAGAATCGGACAAATAGGAAAGGGGAGGAGTTTGTCTTTATGTAAAGTCCAGTCTGAAGGCCAAACTGCGGGAGGATATACGGGAGGGAAACGATAATGTGGAGTCACTATGGGTAGAAATATCTATACAGTAACCCCTCGAGATACGATCGCCTCGACATAAGTTATTTTCAACATACGATGGCCTCTCAGAGGCCATCGTATCTTGAAAGCAGTATCGACATACAATACTTTTTGTCGGGCCAGCATGAAAATAAACTGTTCTACAGCTGCGCTGGTTGCTGCAGCTGCCGCCGGCCCGCTGCGCCGGGCTATTTCAATAGCGGAGGAACGGAGCTTCAAATCTCGCGGGTATGTCATGTGACGTTACATTGTCACATGACATTGCCGCGTAGTGACTGGCTGCTGCAGGCCAAGTGGTGAGTCCTCTCCCCGGTGCATTAACCCCCATGCACATTAACCCCCGAACCCTTAAACCTGCTAATGACCATGGACGTGTATACACGTCCATGTGCCGTTAACAGAGTATGGCGCGGGCTCCCGACTGGAGCCCGCGCCATACCGGCGGGGCCCCCAGCTGATTCCTGTAGCTGGGGGCCGGCGTTAACAGCTGACATTTGGCGATAGCCACGGCCGGTTATTAACCCTTTAAATCGTCGCAGTCAAAGCTGACAGCGGCGTCTAAAGGAAGCTTTGAATGCTCCCTGGTGGTCAAGTGGGGTGGATCCATGCTGGCTGCTGTGCTCTGAATGATAAAGCCTAGCAGAGCCAGATCACACAGATCAATATGGTTCTGTGCAACCATATTGATCTGTATGAGGAATCAAATGATTCCTCCTAAAAGTGAAAAAAAAAAAAAAATTTTAAAAACACACACACACATTAACCCCTTCCTTATTAAAAGTTTAAATCACCCCCCTTTTCCCAAATTACATATAAAAAATATATAAACACAATAAAAATAAACATATGTGGTATCCTCACGTGCGTAAATGTCCGAAATATAAAAAGATATAATTAATTAAACCGCATGGTCAATGGCGTACATGCAAAAAAAATTCCAAAGTCCAAAATAGCATATTTTTGGTCACTTTTTATATTTTTATTTTTAAATTTATAAAAATTGATCAAAAAGTCCGATCAATACAAAAATGGTACCGCTAAAAACTTCAGATCACTGGGAACCAATTACCAGTTTTCCATAGAGATATGTACTCAACATATGATGGTCTCGGGGCTCCGGAACCAATTACCATTTTTCCATAGACATATGTACTCAACATATGATGGTTTCAACATACAATGGCCCTCCCGGAACCAATTACCATCATATGTTGAGGTACCACTGTATATATATAAAACTCAATGGCCCTCATTTACTATTGCACGCCGACATGTTTTGTCGGGTTGTGCGCCAGATTCTCTAGCATTGCTCCGCTCTGCATCTCCTGGTAAATGTGTCAATCCGGCTTGAAAGCCACACCCCATCTCACAAAGACACACCCACTGTTTAGGCCCCACCCCTTTATTATCTACCCTTTTTGTGCATCGTTCTGGCTTGCAAATCACGCCCACTCCCACAAAGCCATGTACCCTTCTATTTTCAGCTTACAATATCTTCTTCACAAATCAGTCCCACCTGAGGACAGGATATGAGGATGAGACATAAGGATGGGATATGAGGACAGCATATGAGGACGGGATATGAAGTGGGGATATGAGGACAGGATATGAGGTCGAGACAGGAGGACGGGATATGAGGAGGGGATATGAGGTCGGGATATGAGGTCGGGATATGGGGACGGGATATGAGGTAGAGATAGGAGGATGATAAAGGAGGATGGGATAGGAGGACGGGATATGAGGATGGGATATGAGGACGGGATATGAGGTAGAGTTATGAGGACATGATATGGGGTCGGGCTATGAGGATTGAATATAAGGGCGGGATATGAGGATGGATAAGAGGTCGGGATATGAGGTCAGGATATGAGGTCGAGATAGGAGGGTGGGATATAAGGTCGAGATATGACGACAGCATATGAGGACGGGATAGGAGGTCAGGATAGGAGGTCGGGATGAGAGGTCAAAATATGAGGATGGGATATGGGGACGGGATATGGAGTTTGGATATGACAACAATATATATGTCAGAATCTGCAGGGTTAATAAGTTCTGACAGGTTCTTTGTTTGTTTGGTTGCCGGGTTACACCCTGCTGTCTGGGTGGTCAGCTGACTGATTGAGCACCTGTGGCATAACTATTTAACCCAGCAGTTGGCTCTCAGCCAACTCCTGTGAAACAGTCTTCTGACCTAAGTAGCTAGCGTGTGTTCCCTGTATCTTTTATATTACCTGGCATCCTTGACTTCTGGCTTCCTACTCGACTTCCCCCTGGTTATAGCGATTCGGTACTTCTGTCCTCTCCTGTCTTTGATGCGGTTTGCTGACTCTGACTTTTGTGTGTGTGTTTTGTTTAATTTTTGTTAGTTGCCTGTATACTACTGGTCCCAGACTTTGACAGTTTCTTTGTATTTTATTGTGTTGACATTTATTCCCCTCACGTATTCAGGAAAGGCCTGTCTTCATGGTTACGGACCTGTCGGTTAGGGCAGGTACGTAAGTAGGCAGGGATAGGGGAGCGGGCAAGATCAGAGTGCACTCCTTCCCTGCCCCTACGTGACAATATGAGTATATGAAGTCAAAAGCTTCCTCCTTTGCTGATTTTCCTCCCCAAAAATGATTAGAAAGGAAAAACCTAGTTTACATCTATACTGATGTAAACCGGGAGACTTAGACCTGTGAATCTCATAAAGGAAACAGGTTTCTGACTAAAGCTAAAGACAATTATCTTTATTCAAATGGTGCAGGGCCCAACCAGAGGGGGTGCCCTACTATACTTAATATTGACCAATAGCCCTGACAGAGTAATGTGCATCTTTAGGTGGCAATTAGCAACCCAACAAGACCATACAACCAGAACAGGAAAGACAGGAGAAATGTAAAAAATTAAATAAAAATGTAAAAGGGTAGGGTCACACTTAATGGATTTGCAGCATATGTTACACTGCAAATTCGCCAAAGACGACCCTAGACTGTGCCTCCTGCTGTGCCTGCTTTGTCTTCCCGTAGCAGCAATTCGGCACTACAAGCAGACACACAGGGACCTGTGAGTCACCTCGCGCATGCACAGTGTACTCACAGACATTGCGGTCTCTCCCCCAGCTCCATTAGCTAGGCCAAGAGTTAACGCACGTCCCTGTGTGTCTGCTCATAGTGGTGGATTGCTGCTATGAGCAGACAAAGCAGAAACAGCAGGAGGTACACTATAGGGTCGGTCACGGGTAGATCCGCAGCATAAAATATGCTGCGTATCCGTTATATGTGATCCGTTACAAAGTACATTTTAACTAGACTGCATAAACAAATAGGAAAGTAAGTATTTTAAATCTTTGATAAACTACTCAATGCTGTTGCTTTTATAATATAATCTAACACTTGCTTATTGTCATGTTTCTATCTAAGAAATACTTTTCTCTTTAGGTACAAAAAAAAAAAAGATGGAATATGACTGAAGTTCAGCATCTTGCTAGCATAATGGTTATTTTAACTTCTTGGCAGCTTCGTACTCAAAGGGTTTGCTACTTGTACCCTAACACAATACTATCTTACGGGGGGAAAGGCAGGTGTGTTTTGCTGAACAGCTTCCATAAATTGAAAATATATTTCAACCTGAGGGAGTTAAGCACTCTTCACAGCCAGTGAGTGATTCAAACAGATTAAGGAGAATTGTGGCGTTTCAGACAAAATATGACTAAAGTTATTGGTTAACGCTAGCTGAAGAACACACGGGTCATCAGAGAAGGCTGTAAATGAAATGTTAATTTGAGGGTGAACTTGTTATTTGTTTTACTTTCTCACACAATGATCCTAGGTTAATTGGGACCTGCGGTCAGTGGGAGTTCTGCAAGTTCAAACATGTGGTATATATTATCTACAGTGGCTTAAGAGGGATTCTCTTCCTGCCACTCACCTATCTGCCCGCATGATAGAGGGTACTGCTATAAGGTTTTTACAGCTGCAATGAATTAAGGAGAAGGGGGAGAAAGAGACAAAAAGACAACATTGAGCGAGAGTTGGAAAGGAGGCCACAGTGTGGATGTAATGGAGAAAATATGTGGAGGGGCGAAAGAAGACTGTATTTGTGTTTGTTTGCTCCTGCCCACACACAAGCTCACAGCAAGAGCTGAAGACTCGGGGGTCTATAGAATATTTATCATTAGAAGCAACTAGTCTAATAGAAGAGCAGTTCCTAATAACCTGAGCAGGGAACAAGGCATAAAACATGCTGTCAGTATTTCAATATATTCAATTAAAGGGGTATTCCAGGCCAAAACTTTTTTTATATATATCAACTGACTCCTGAAAGTTAAACAGATTTGTAAATTACTTCTATTAAAAAATCTTAATCCTTCCAATAGTTAATAGCTTCTGAAGTTGAGTTGTTGTTTTCTGTCTAGCTGCTCTCTGATGACTCACGTCCCGGGAGCTGTGCAGTTCCTATGGGGATATTCTCCCATCATGCACATCTCCCGGGACGTGACATCATCATTGAGCAGTTAGACAGAAAACTTCAGAAGCTAATAACTATTGGAAGGATTAAGATTTTTTAATAGAAGTAATTTACAAATCTGTTTAACTTTCCGGAGCCAGTTGATATATATATAAAAAAAAAGGTTTTGCCTGGAATACCCCTTTAAATACTGTATGTTTCGAACCAATGTTTACAAATTTGAAATAAAGCAGCAACACACTTAAGAAAATATGAATATTGTATTGTAAATACCGTCCCTGCCATGTCGTAAGATAGTTTTCTACAAATGTCCACAGTAAGTTGATTTACTATGTCATGAACATTAAAAGGCATTCTTTAAAGGGGTATTCCAGGAAAAAAACTTTTTTTTATATCAACTGGCTCCAGAAAGTTAAACATATTTCTAAATTACTTCTATTAAAAAATCTTAATCCTTTCAATAATTATCAGCTGCTGAAGTTGAGTTGTTGTTTTCTGTCTGGCAACAGTGCTCTCTGCTGACAACTCTGCTTGTCTCGGGAACTGCACAGAATAGAAGATTTGGGGATTTGCTTCTAAATTGGGAGGTTCCCGAGACACGTGCCATCAGAGAGCACTTAGACAGAGAAGAACAACTCAACTCCTTCAGCTCATAAGTACTGAAAGGATTAAGATTTTTTTAAAGAAGTTATTTACAAATCTGTTAAACTTTCTGGAGCCAGTTGATATATAAGAAAAGTTTTTTCCTGGATAATCCCTTTAACCCTCCTTCCACTGGATAATCCCTTTAACCCCTTAACGACAAAGGACGTAAATGTACGTCCTGGTGATGCGGTGCTTAACGCACCAGGACATACATTAACGTCCTAAGCATAACCGCTTCCGATTCCCGGGACCCGCCGGTAATGGCGGACACTCACGATCCCACGGATGTCAGCCATTAACCCCTCAGATGATCAATACAGATCATGGCATCTGCAGCATCGCGGTCACTTAATTGGATGATCGGATCGCCCGCAGCGCTGCCGTGGTGATCCGATCATCCAGAACTGCAGACGGAGGTCCCCTCACCTGCCTCCGCTGTCTTCCGGGAGTCTTCTGCTCTGATCTGCCTTCCTGCAGACCAGAGCAGAAGATCACCGATAACCCTGATCAGTGGTATGTCCCATGCTGGGAGTAGTAGTAGTGCCTAAATAGTGAATAAAAGAAAGAGAATAAAAGTTTAAAAAGTAAAGTGTAAAACACATACTTAAAATACTGTATTTATCGGCGTATAACACGCATTTTTTAGGCTAACATTTTTAGCCTAAAGTCTATCTGCGTGTTATACGCCGATAAGCCGCTGCAGTTCAATGATTTAAAGCGGGCGCTTTAAATCAATGAACTGCAGCGGTTTTTGCAGGTGCAGAGACCTGCCGTCGCTGCCGGCTTCTCTGCCCCTGCCTGTCCTGGGGTCTAGAGCCCTACTGCTGCCGCATCTCTCCCCCTGGCTATCGGTGCCGCTGCCCTATTGCCGGCACCAATAGCCAGGGGGAGAGAAGGGGCAGCAGCACCCATTGCCGGCGCCGCTGCCCCGTTGCCTCCCCCATCCCCGTTTGTATAATTATCTGTTGCTGGGGTCATTGCTGCTTCTGGCCTCCGGTGTGGTGTCCCCTGCGTTGTTGCTATGCGCTGCACGGCGTGGCGCAAAAATGCCAAAGTTAAAATCCACAGGGTTTTTTTCACTCCCATAGACTTCTATGGGAGAAAAACGCCACAATTTCAGTAAAAAAAAAAAAACCCCAAGGAGCAGGAAAATGCCAAAGAGGAGTGAAAAAAATGCCAAAAGGGTAAAAAAAAAAAAAAAAAGCCAAACTGAAAAACGCCAAGTGGAAAATGCATTTAGCATTTTCCTATTGATTTGCAGCAAAAATCTGTCCGCAACGTTTTTTTCACCCAAAAAACGCTATGCGGTGTTACCCTAAAAGAGGTCAGAAGAGGACAATTTTGAGCATACTTATTTCATACAAAAAGTAATAATTTTTTCAAAGTAGTAAAACAGAAAAAAAAAATATATAAATTGGGTATCTTCCCAACTATATGGACCTACAGAATAAACATATTGAATTTGTACCTAAAAAAAAGTAGTGTAGAAACTGAAGCCCCCCCAAGGTTACAAAACAGGGTTTTGTTTAGTTTTTACAATTTTGCTTCACACATACATTTTTATGATTCACCATACATTTGGTGGTAAAATGAGTGATGTCATTACAAAGTGGTGGCACAAAAAAACAGCTCTCATATGGTTCTGTAAGTGGGAAATTTTAAGTTCTATGGCTATTAGAAGGCAAGGAGAAAAAAAAAAAAAAAAAATTCCTGCAATCTTAAGGGGGCGTTCCCACCCGGCGTATACGCAGCATATTTCACGCTGCGCAAAATTTACGGCAGCAGCGGGAAATACGCTGCATATTCCTTGCTCACTATACACACAGGGCTTTCCGGCGGTAGCCCTGTGCGTGTAGTGAGTTTTGGAGGCGGGGCCATGTGTCGGCGTGACTGTGACGCGCGACTCCGACTCCAAAACTCACTGCACACATAGGGCTGCTGCCAGAAAGCCCTGTGTGTATAGTGAGCAAGGAATACGCAGCATATTTCCCCCTGCTCCCGTAAATTTTGCGCAGCGTGAAATACGCTGTGTATACGCCAAGTGGGAACGCACCCTTAAGGAGATATCCAGTGCTGAAAAACCTATCCTAAGGATAGGGGATAAGTTTCAGATCGTGGGGGGTCCGACCGCTGGGGCCCCCCGCGATCTCCTGTACGGGGCCCCAGCAGCCCACAGGAAAGGGGCGTATTGACCACTGCACGAAGCGGTGGCTGACACGCCCCCTCAATACACCTCAAAGGCAGAGACGGAGTGCTGCCTTCAGCAATCCCAGTCTCTGCCATATGTATTGAGGGGGCATGTCAGCTGCCGCTTTGTGTGGTGGTCGACACCCTATATCTGGCCAGCGAGCCGGGGCCCCGTACAGGAGATTGCGGTCGGACCCCCCATGATCTGAAACTTATCCCCTATCCTTAGGATAGGGGATACGTTTTTCAGCACTGGACTACCCCTTTAAAGGGTTTAAAACACACTGCACTAGTGGATTTGGTATGCTTTTTAACACTAAAATAAAGGTGCATAAGGGATCTCTTTTTGTTATCAGATGCCTGCCAGTTTTTACATGTACACAAAAGTATCAGAAGACGCAATGGCTTTTTTCGAGAGTTCCAAAAGTTCTCCCTTTTGGGAGTTGCAACAGGATTGGTGTCCCACTTTTGAAATTACAAAAAAAATCCTTTTTTGGGAATCATGGGTTGTGTTGTGTAGACCTGGCTGGTAGTAACAACACCTACCGGTTGTGGATACAAGGGCAGGTTAAGCACCTATTCCCACTATGATGCAGATAAGCCACAATGCTATATAAAGGGGGACTGCACAGGTGATGAACAACCACTCACTGGCACCCTGTGTTTGACTTATCTGTGTGCAACTACAGTATAATTCTAAGCAGCTACCCCCCTCAGGAATAGCAGGCTTGCGAGTCGTTGTTCATCAGTACTTTGCACCTGTGCAACTTCCCCCTGATTTTTTATTTTTTTTGGGTAGTACAGCAGCAACGGTAGGGGACTGGTGTTAGATGTAGTATCGGGCAGACAGCAGGCATTGGTGGACTTGTGGTAGTTGCAGTAATTAGCAGACAGCCATCCATTGGACAGCAGGAAGGAGACAGCAGAACAACAGAAAGTGGTGGACTAGTGGTAGCTGTTGCCAGCGAATAGTAGACTAATGATACTTGTAGCCAAGCCTTGTGATGTCACTCCATGTGCTTATGTTCAGCTGTTATTCCCAAACTTGCACCCTGGTTATGCCTTACTTTCTGTTTGCAGATACAGCACTTTGCCTGGTTTGCTTCATCTGGTAATATAGTACAGAATTTGCATATGGCAAAATATAGTAAAGAGATTGTGCCACTCCTCTGGAAGGTTTTTTCTTAAGCTTACAGATACAGAAGCATTGCTGTCACTTGTTCCTGAACTGATCATACCAGCAGGTACGTTTCACAGAGTTTTGGCCCTACTTCAACTCGCTCTTCATTGCTAAAATCATAATCATCCAACTCCACCTAATAGTCCCCACCACTCCTCCTCTCAGGATGAACTTCTGATGTCTGATCATGAGCTCCTTGCTCCCCCTCAGCATATCCACCATGATGCCTTAAAGCAGGGGTCTCAAACTCAAATTATCTGGGGGCCACTGGAGGTAGGAGCTGGGTGAGGCTGGGCCGCATGCGTCCCTTACATATAATGCCCCCATCATGCACCCCTTACATATAATGCCCCCATCAAGCGCCCCTCATCATCCATCAGCAACCCCCTTTCCCCCTACCCCCGTGTGGTAATAGCATGAGCTGATGGATGATGGGGGTGCTACTTCTGGGGGTTCCTTACGTTAGGTAGGCAGCAGGTTTCCCACATTAGATTGGCAGCAGGTTCTCCACATTAGGTACGTAGTAGCAGGTTCCCCGCATTAGGTAGTAGCAGATCCCCCACAATAGGTAGTAACAGGTTCCCCGCAATAGGTAGTTGCAGGTTCCCCACATTAGGTAGAAGCAGGTTCCCCACACTAGGTAGAATAATTGACATTAAGTAAATAGGTTTAACCCAGTCTAAGGAGAGTAATGAAGAAAGAGAAAAAAATCCTCTAAAAGTAAGAACATCTTTTAATGAAAAATTGCTAATAAGCTCCCATAACCAAATGCTAAAGCGCAAGAACAAAAGTGGAGCCGTTGAGATAAATAATATAGGAAATATACTTTATTAGAAAAAAACAGCAAGGGTGACATTCCCCCCCCCCCCCCCCCCCCAGGATACAAAAGTAGCTAATGAAACAGACTATACATAAGCATGGTGGCAGAAATAATATATATATATATATATATATATATATATATATATATATATATATATATATATATATATATAAATAAAACTCAATGGGGGAGATTTATCAAAACCTGTCCAGAGGAAAAGTTGCTGAGTTGCCCATAGCAACCAATCAGATCCCTTCTTTCATTTATAAAGAGGCCTGTGAAAAATGAATGAATGAAGCAATCTTTCAAACGGCTGGAGATATTTCGATAATACTTGGTCACATGTTACTTACTTATATGTCCACTTAAAATATAGGATAGTTAATTTAACCCTTAACCACCCCCATTTGTGAGGGTCGGGGTTTTTGTTTAAAGTCCCAAGAAAATCAATGGGAAATGAATGTTCTCACATAACTTCTGTACGGCTGGAGATATTTCAATACCTGGTGCACATATTATGGGTCGGGATAGGAGGTCGAGTTAGGAGGTCGAGTTAGGAGGTCGAGATATGAGGACGGGATAGGAGGTCGAGATAGGAGGACGGGATAGGAGGACGGGATAGGAGGACGGGATAGGAGGACGGGATAGGAGGTCGGGACAGGAGGTCGGGACAGGAGGTCGGGACAGGAGGATGGGATATGAGGTCAGGATATGAGATGGAGATATGAGTAGGAGATAGGAGGACGGGATAGGAGGAGTGGATAGGAGGTGGTATAGGAGGCCGGGATGTGAGGACAGGATATGGGGTTGGGATATGACAACAATATAGGGGGATGGGATATGAAGTCAAAAGCTTCCTCCTTTTATATAAGGACGGAAAAACTAGGCAACGCCGGGTACTCAGCTAGTTATACATGAAAAATGGTGTCCAAAAGGACTACTAAGGCTACACAGTAAAAGCAATCATCACATACTTATACAGAGCTCCACGAGGACCTGAGGGGACACTAACCCAATGCTGCGTTTCGGGACCGAAGCCTTTCTCAAGCCTTTCCCCTCAGGTCCTCGTGGAGCTCTATGTAAGTATGTGCTGATTGCTTTTACTGTATAGCCTTAGTAGTCCTTTTGGACACCATTCATGTATAATTATTTCTGCCACCATGCTTATGTATAGTCTGTTTCATTAGCTGCTTTTGTATCCTGGGGGGTCACCCTTGCTGTTCTTTGTCCCCCATCTTTTGGCTGTGAGTCCTCTGCTTTTATGTATTTGTGCATTTTTTCTAATAAAGTATATTTTCTATATTATTTATCTCAACGGCTCCACTTTTGTTCTTGCGCTTTATCCCCACACTAGGTAGTAGCAGGTTCCCCACATTAGGTAGAAGCAGGTTAACCACATTAGGTAATAGCAGGTTCCTCACATTAGGTAGTAGTAGGTTCCCCACATTAGGTAGTAGCAGGTTCCCCACATTAGGTAGTAGCACGTTCCCCATATTAGGCTCCTTTCACACTATGAATTTCTCCGTTTATAAACTTCCGTCACATGTTCCGTCACTACAGCTGCAAAACCCGGCAGTTACAAAACCCCTGACGGCCATGACTAAATTGCATTGCAGCCTATGGGGTTTTGTAACTGCCCGTTTGCACCCGTATATGCCGTAATTCATTACGGGCATTATACAGTGACGGGACATCGTGGTGGAAAAATTACTGCATGCAATTGACTGGCTTTTTCAGTATGAAATACTGAAAATTTTCTAATGAAAGCAAGTGCAAAACATATTGGTTTTGCATGTTTTACAACATATCAAAAGTTTTTGTATCTGACAGTGCCCATTTAAAATATCACCACCATCACCACCATGCCATCACCACTAGACGCACTTGGGTCACAGGTTGCACTTCTACCACCTGTCCTCACATGACTTTTCCTTGTTACTAATGCTATCTTTTTGCTTAGCACTAGTTGGGGGAAGCAAAGACAGAGAGGATGGAACTTTTTAATGCACCATGTAACTATGGACAATGAGGAATTTAGTGCCACCTGGCTCAACATCATATTGTCAGACTCTCTCCTCCTGAGAAGACCGAGAACGAGCTAATCAGTCCACAATGGCCTTATTATTCTCTAAAACATCACAACCCCTGGAAAACTTGAACAACTTTTGCTTGCTAATGCTGCTGCCTCTACTACCACCAGACAATTTCTTTACCAGAAGACATTTTTTTTATCATTTGAAAAAATTTGAAGGTTATTTTTATGTTTTTGGGGTGAATTGTCACTCACCAACTAGTCGGGCGAAGAAATTGTCAGTCCACTTTCACTCAATGCTAGAAATGTGGATTTTTATCAAACCTTGATAGTTCTATGATTTTATTAAACCCTGAAAATCACTTGGCATAAATGACTGTTCCATGTTCACTTTCAATGCGACTTTATGTTAAACACAGCTAGAAATGCTGTGTTTTTGATTAAACCCAGAAAATACAGGTAATTTGGCATAAAAGGCCTTTTGTTAAAATACGGGTCAGCCCACTGCATAATGCTTTGCTCAAATTGCTTTGTATTGTAGTGTGATAGCTTCCAATGGTTTCATTATGCAGTCACACTGATGGGATTTGCAGTGCAGCAACTGGATATAGTAATGCCGGTCACTAAGGTCAACTCACTGGACAATGCTTTTCTCAAATTGCTTTGTATTGTATTTCTGAAAGCTTTCTGGGATCAGTGGTTACATAGTGAGTTCTTCTGTGCACTGCTCACTGGTCAGTTTTCTCACCAAGATTGCAACTCCAACTCAGTGCAGAGGGTTTTGTCCTTTTAGACCCCACCTTTATGCTGTCTCCCTATTGACATGGGAGCTGTATGTAAGCAATTAATGGTTAACCTGTGGTCATGTGATCTTGCTGCTAGCTGCAAAGTATGCTGGGCTACCCTGACTTCACCTACTTCCTCATCCAAAGCTGACATGGCACCAAAATTAGTTAGTTCATTAGTTCTCTTATATTAGTGCCGTTATCAGGCTCCCTCAAACCAAGCAACTTCTTTTTACCGAAAATCATGAGTGAGACCAGATTTGTACTACACCATTTCAGATCATGTTTGTCAGGAACCGGACTGGAAGCGGGTAGTGGATCCTCTATGTTAGTGAGGCAATGGCGTGGGTCAAACCAGGGGACCGGTTCTAAGAAGTTACTGGTATTCACCAGAGCCCGCCGCAAGGCGGGATGTACTTGCTGCGGCGGTAACTCCCAGGTCGTATCCCCCGATAGCGACTCAACCTCACTAATAGCTGAGATAGGCATAGTACACAAGGACAAGGCGAAGGCAAGGTCGGACATAGCAAGAGGTCAAGGCAGGCGGCAAAGGTCTGTAGTCAGGGGCAACGGCAAGGGTCTGGATACACAGGCTTGGGAACACACAGAACGCTTTCTCAGGGCACTAGGCAACAAGATCCGGCAAGGACAAGAAGGGGAAGTGGGTTTTTATAGACATGACAGCTGGGGAACGGGGCAGGTGAGAGGACTGGGATGCGACCCGCGGGTGGGCGCATCCCGCCACGTGGATCGCATCCCCATCGGTGATAACAGAGCAGCGCTCCCGGTCAGCGGGTCTGACTGGGACACTGCACGCTGAAGAACGCCACGAGCGCTCCGGGGAGGAGCAGGGACCCGGAGCGCTCGGCGTAACAGTACCCCCCCCCCCCTTTGGTCTCCCCCTCTTTTTGGAGCCCAGGAATCTGCGGACAAGCTCTTTGTCCAGAATGTTGGCCTCAGGTTCCCAGGACCTCTCTTCTGGACCACAATTCTCCCAATCAATTAAAAAAAATCTTTTACCTCGGACGATCTTGGAGGCGAGGATCTCTTTGACAGAGAAGACATCAGAGGAGCCTGAAACAGGAGCAGGAACAGTGACCTTGGGAGAATAACTGTTAAGTATAAGAGGTTTGAGAAGAGATACATGGGAAGAGTTAGGAATACGAAGAGAAGAAGGAAGGTGGAGCTTGTGGGAGACAGAATTGATTTGGTTTTTGATTTTAAATGGCCCGAGGTAACGAGGACCCAACTTGTAGCTAGGGACACGAAACCGTATGTATTTGGCAGAGAGCCACACTTTGTCACCAGGGACAAAGACAGGAGGAGTTCTTCTCTTTTTATCCGCATGTCTCTTCATACGAGAAGAGGCCAGTAAGAGCGACTTTTGAGTCTCCTTCCAGATAGAGAAGTCCCTGGTTAATTCATCCACGGCAGGAACTCCAGAAGAAGTGGGAATGGGGAGGGGGGGCAGCGGATGACGGCAGTACACCACAAAAAATGGAGATTTGGCGGAAGATTCAGAATTTTTGAAATTGTACGAGAATTCAGCCCAGGGCAGAAGGTCGACCCAATCATCTTGGCGGGAGGAGACAAAATGTTGCAAGTAGTCACCAAGAATCTGGTTCACTCTTTCCACTTGTCCATTGGATTGGGGGTGATAGGAGAAATTTAATTTGATCTTTAATTGATTACAGAGAGCTCTCCAAAAAGAGCTCTCCAAAATTTTGACACAAATTGAACGCCTCTATCCGAGACGATTTGCGTGGGAAGACCGTGAAGACGAAAAATCTGCAGAAAAAATTGCTTCGCAAACTGTGGCGCAGAAGGAAGGCCAGGAAGCGTAATAAAATGAGCCATTTTGGAAAACGATCAACGACCACCCAGATGACAGTGTTGCCATGGGATAAAGGAAGGTCAGTGATGAAGTCCATGGCTATGTGGGACCAAGGTTGTTCAGGCACCGGCAGAGGAAGGAGAAGACCTGCAGGCTTCTGGCGTGGGGTCTTGTCACGTGCACACACTGTACAGGCTCGTACGAAATCGGTCACATGCTTTTCCAGGGAGGACCACCAATAGTGTCTGGCAACTGTATAGATTTTTTTATGCCAGCGTGACCAGCCAGAAGGGATGAATGGCCCCATTTGAGGATCCGGAGGCGAAGACGTGGAGGAACATAAGTTTTTCCTATAGGAATAGACACCAAAGAAGCAGGAGCAGAAGAGATCAGACACTCAGGGGGGGATGATGCGCTGAGGAAGGGTCTCGGCTTCTGAGGCATCGGTGGTACGTGATAGAGCATCAGCCCTGACATTCTTGTCTGTGGGACGAAAATGGATTTTAAAGTTGAAACGGGCAAAAAACAACGACCATCTAGCCTGGCGAGGATTTAGCCGCTGGGCGGATTGAAGATAAGACAAATTTTTGTGATCTGTATAGATGGTGATGGGATGAAGGGATCCTTCCAGAAGATGTCTCCACTCCTCAAGTGCCAACTTAATAGCAATAGTTCACGGTCTCCTATGGAATAGTTTTTTTCAGGAGGAGAAAAGGTTTTGGAGAAAAATCCGCAAGTGATATTTAGCGGATTTTTGTAGGAGAACAGCTCCGGCTATAACTGAGGAGGCGTCAACCTCGAGGAAGAAGGGCTTCAAAGGATCTGGTCTGGACAAGACTGGAGCCGAGCAGAAGGCAGCTTTGAGGTGGATAAAGGCTTCCTCCTCCTGTGGCGGCCAGGATTTCGGATTAGCATTTTTCTTAGTCAGTGCTACAATAGGAGCAATAAGGGTGGAGAAGTAAGGAATAAATTGCCGATAATAATTTGCAAATCCGAGAAATCTTTGGATAGCTCGTAGGCCAGTGGGACGAGGCCAATCTACTACCGCCGATAGCTTATCAGGGTCCATTTGAAGACCTTGACCGGACACAATGTATCCCAGGAAGGGGAGACTGCTGCGTTCAAATATTTCTCAATTTTGGCGTAAAGATGATTTTGACGTAGTCACTGAAGCACTTGACGGACATGAAGGCGATGTTCCTCTAGGTTGGAGGAAAAAATGAGGATGTCATCAAGATAGACTACCACATAGGAATACAGCATGTCCCAAAAAATCTCATTAACACAGTCCTGAAAGACTGCTGGGGCGTTGCAAAGTCCAAAGGGCATGACAAGGTATTCAAAGTGACCATCTCTAGTATTGAAGGCGGTTTTCCATTCATCACCTGCACGAATACGGATGAGGTTATATGCGCCCCTTAGATCAAGTTTGGTGAAAATCTTAGCTCCACGCAGTCGGTCAAAGAGTTCGGAGATGAGAGGCAGAGGATAGCGATTTTTTACTGTAATTTTATTAAGACCGCGGTAGTCAATACAGGGGCGTAGAGATCCATCTTTTTTGGCAACAAAGAAAAATCCAGCTCCGGCTGGAAAAGATTTCCGGATAAAACCTCTTTTGAGGTTTTCCTGAATGTACTCTTTCATGGCTTGTGTTTCCGGGGCAGAAAGTGGGTAAATCCTACCACAGGGCGGTGTGGTACCAGGGAGCAAGTCGATAGGGCAGTCATAGGGTCTATGTGGAGGTATGACCTCTGCTTGCTTTTTACAAAAGACGTCAGAATAGTCCTGATAGGCCTTAGGAAGACCTGGCAATGGAGGAGCGATGGAGACTTGATTGACAGAAACCGACTTAAGACATCGCTTGTGGCAGGAAGGTCCCCAACTCTTAACGTCCCCAGTGGCCCAGTCGAGGATAAGTGCGTGACGCTGGAGCCAGGGCAAGCCAAGAAGAATTTCTGAAGTACAATTGGGCAATACGAAAAATTTGATATTTTCAAGATGGTGAACCCCAATGTTCATGAGCAGGGGTTCAGTGCGATAACGCATGGTGCAGACCAGTCTCTCTCCATTCACCGAGGCAATGAAGAGAGGTTTGACAAGACAGGTAACAGGAATATTGTACTTGTTTATGAGTGAGGCCTTGATGAAATTTCCTGCTGAACCAGAGTCCAGAAAGGCCTCAGCAGAGGAGGAGGACTTAGTGGCAAAGGAAATCCGTACTGGAATAGTAAGACGTGGAGAGGAAGAATTCACACCTAGTAACGCCTCTCCCACGTTCACTAGGTGCGCGCATTTCCCTGACGTGGAGGACGAATAGGACAGTCCTTTAAGAAATGCTCAGAGCTCGCACAGTATAGACACAAGTTCTCGTTCCTACGGCGAGTTCTCTCTTGTTGGGTCAGGCGAGACCGGTCCACTTGCATGGCCTCCTCGGCGGAAGGCACAGTAACAGATTGCAAAGGATGCTGAAAGAGAGGAGCCAGGCACGGATTATGCCTGGTGCGAACAAGATCTTTTTCCTGGTGAAGCTCCTGGCGTCTTTCAATGTAGCGCAGATCAATGCGGGTAGCCAAATGAATGAGATCAGACAGGGAAGAAGGTATCTCTCGTGCGGCCAGACAATCCTTGATGTGGCTGGATAAACCTTTCTTGAAGGTCGCGCAGAGAGCCTCATTATTCCAGGCCAACTCAGAGGCTAGAGTACAGAACTGTACGGCATATTCGCCCACTGTAGAGTCTCCTTGGACGAGGTTTAGCAGGGCTGTTTCAGCGGAAGGGGCACGGGCAGGTTCCTCAAAGACACTGCGTAGTTCGGTGAAGGACTGGATGGTAGCAGTAGCAGGATCATTGCAGTCACAAAGCGGTGTGGCCCAGGACAAGGCCTTTCCAGATAGCAGACTGACCACGAATGCCACCTTAGACCGTTCAGTGGAAAAGTGGTCCGACATGATCTCCAGGTGCAGCAAACACTAGGTCAGGAACCCACGGCAGAGCTTAGAGTCCCATGAAACTTGTCAGGTAGAGACAGGCGGACTGTGGGCGTGGAGGCGGCAGCTCGCTGTGGAGGAGATGCTGGAGCTGGCGGAGGAGATGGTTGCCGCTGTGGAGGTAGAAGCTGCTGGAACATAACAGTCAACTGTGACAGCTGCTGTCCTTGTTTTGTTGAGTGATCTGCTGGGACTGCTGGGCGATCACAGTGGTGAGATCAGCGAGGCTAGGCAGTGGTACCTCAGCGGGATCCATGGCCAGATCTACTGTCAGGAACCGGACTGGAAGCGGGTAGTGGATCCTCTGTGTTAGTGAGGCGATGGCGTGAGCCGTACCAGGGGACCGGTTCTAAGAAGTTACTGGTATTCACCAGAGCCCGCCGCAAGGCGGGATGGACTTGCTGCGGCGGTAACTCCCAGGTCGTTTCCCCCGATAGCGACTCAACCTCACTAACAGCTGAGCTAGGCGTAGTACACAAGGACAAGGCGAAGGCAAGGTCGGACGTAGCAAGAGGTCAAGGCAGGCGGCAAAGGTTTGTAGTCAGGGGCAACGGCAAGGGTCTGGATACACAGGCTTGGGAACACACAGAATGCTTTCTCAGGGCACTAGGCAACAAGATACGGCAAGGACAGGAGGGGAAGTGGGAGCCGGCGCGCGCGCGCCCTAGAGAGCGGGGCCACGCGCGCCGGAACATGACAGCAGGGGAACGGGGCAGGTGAGAGGACTGGGATGTGACCCGCGGGTGGGCGCGTCCCGCCACGCGGATCGCATCCCCACCGGTGATAACGGAGCAGCGCTCCCGGTCAGCGGGTCTGACCGGGGCGCTGCACGCTGAAGAATGTCGCGAGCGCTCAGGGGAGGAGCAGGGACCAGGAGCGCTCGGCGTAACAATGTTTCAAATAATTCTTTAAGGGGGTAATTTTTTAAATTTATGTATATCATGATGTCAATTTATAGACATCAGGGCTTATAAACAACACCACTAGGGGTCCATATACCATCCAGAACACAATCCTGTCCGGCTGCAGTATAGTTTTTTTCCCCAGCTGAATCTTTGGTGGGGACAAAGCCCAGTAGGTTAGGGTGGGACTCCTTATTCCTGTCCTGAAAACAGAGAGGAGGGAGTTACAGAGCAGTCTGCAGTGATTGGATAAAGCACTCAAGGCAGAAGTGAATGCATGGTGAGTGAGGGCAGGCTCAGTGCATGCCTTGGACACATCTCTTCCTGATCGTGGATGTCAGAGGGACATCCTGAGTGAGCAGCAGAACAAAGGGATTTGTGAGCCAAATACAGAAGCTAGATACATAGAAAATTATACATAGGAAATGAGTAACATATATATAAGCATTGTTTTTTTTTCCTGTGATAGAACAGGTACACTTTTAATAGGAGAATTTTGGTAAGGGAAAACAGTAAACCTCTTTAACCCCTTAAGGACATAGGGCGTATCCATACGCCCCCGTTTCCAAGTCCTTAAGGACCGAGGGCGTATGGATACGCCCTGAGCATTTCCGGCCCCCACCGCTAGCTAGAAATCGTTCAGCAGGCATCCCAGCATATCGCCCAGGGGGGTCATTATGTCCCCCCATGTCGGCGATTGGCGCAGATCGCTGGACAATTCAGTACAGCGATCTGCGTCGGATTCCGGGTCAATCGGGTCTCCAGTGACCCGATGACCCGGAATTACTGGCTGATCGGGGCCGTCAGAGACGGCCCCGAACAGCCAGAGTCTGCAGGAGTGAGGTGGCACTGGTGCCACCTCACGATCGCCCTGATTCGTCGGCCGGATTACCGGCCGACCAATCAGGGCGCCTGCTGTGGGTGTCACTCCCGCAACCCGCTCCGCCCCTCTTCCGGAGGACATGACGGGTGCGGGAAGACGACCCCCGGTGCTGGGGACCCCGATCCCCGGCGTCCCTGTTGGGATCGGGGCCCCAGGAGCAGCGGCGGCGGCAGAGACGACGAGGGACTGACCTGTGCGGCGAGGATCGTTGGAGGTGAGTGACAGCCTCCTGCTGTTGCTTAGCAACAGCTCCCAGCATGCAACAAGGGCATGCTGGGAGCTGTAGTTATGCAACAGCAGGAGGCAGACCACCACAACTCCCAGCATGCCCTTATGGGCATGCTGGGACTTGTAGTTTTGCAACAGCTGGAGGCACATTCTTTCTATGTAAAAGTGTACCTTCAGCTGTTGTGTAACTACAACTCCCAGCTTGCACAATCAGCTAAAGTGCATGCTGGGAGTTGTAGTGGTGCATCTGGTTGCATAACTACAACTCCCAGCATGCCCGTTGGCTGTCGGTGACTGCTGAGAGTTGTAGTTTTGCAACAGCTGAAGGCACACAGAGTTAAGTAGTAAACCAGTGTGTCTCCAGCTGTTGCATAACTACAATCCCCAGCATCCCCAGCCAATGTAGTATGCCTCCGGCTGTTGCATAACTACAAGACCCAGCATGCCCTTCCGCTGTTCGTACATGCTGGGGGTTGTAGCTTTTGCAACAGCTGAAGGCACACTGGTTGCAAAACACTGAGTTTGTTACCAAACTCGGTGTTTCACAACCTGTGTGTCTCCAGCTGTTGCAAAACTACAACTCCCAGCATGCACTGATAGACCATACATGCTGGGAGTTGTAGTTTTGCAACAGCTGGATGTTTCCCCCCCCCCCCCCCCCAATGTGAACGTACAGGGTACACTCACATGGGCGGAGGATTACAGTAAGTATCCGGCTGCAAGTTTGAGGTTGCGGCAAAATTTATGTCGCAGCTCAAACTGCCAGCGAGAAACTACTGTGAACCCCCCGCCTATGCGACTGTACCCTAAAAACACTACACTTCACTAACACACAATAAAATAAAAAGTAAAAAACACTACATATACACATACCCCTACACAGCCCCCCTCCCCAATAAAAATGAAAAACGTCTGGTACGTCACTGTTTCCAAAACGGAGCCTCAAGCGGTTGCAAAACTACAACTTCCAGCATGCACTGATAGACCGTACATGCTGGGAGTTGTAGTTTTGCAACAGCTGGATGTTCCCCCCCCCCCCAATGTGAACGTACAGGGTACACTCACATGGGCGGAGGATTACAGTAAGTATCCGGCTGCAAGTTTGAGCTGCGTCAAATTTTCTGCCGCAGCTCAAACTGCCAGCGAGAAACTACTGTGAGCCCCCGCCCGTGTGACTGTACCCTAAAAACACTACACTACCACAAAATAAAATAAAAAGTAAAAAACACTACATATACACATACCCCTACACAGCCCCCCTCCCCTCCCCAATAAAAATGAAAAACGTCTGGTACGCCACTGTTTCCAGAACGGAGCCTCCAGCTGTTGCAAAACAACTACTCCCAGTATTGCCAGATAGCCACTGACTGTCCAGGCATGCTGGGAGTTTTACAACAGCTGGAGGCCCCCTGTTTGGGAATCACTGGCGTAGAATACCCCTATGTCCACCCCTATGCAATCCCTAATTTAGGCCTCAAATGCGCATGGCACTCTCACTTTGGAGCCCTGTCGTATTTCAAGGCAACAGTTTAGGGCCACATATGGGGTATCGCCGTACTCGGGAGAAATTGGGCTTCAAATTTTGTGGGGTATTTTCTGCTATTACCCTTTTTAAAAATGTAACATTTTTGGGAAAACAAGCATTTTAGGTAAAAAAAAAAATTTTTTTTTTACATATACAAAAGTCATGAAACACCTGTGGGGTATAAAGGTTCACTTAACCCCTTGTTACGTTCCCCGAGGGGTCTAGTTTCCAAAATGGTATGCCATGTGTTATTTTTTTTGCTGTCCTGGCACCATAGGGGCTTCCTAAATGCGGCATGCCCCCAGAGCAAAATTTGCTTTCAAAAAGCCAAATGTGACTCCTTCTCTTCTGAGAAATGTAGTGCGCCAGAAGAGCACTTTTCACCCCCATATGGGGTGTTTTCTGAATCGGGAGAAATTGGGCTTCAAATTTTGGGGGGTGTTTTCTGCTATTACCCTTTTTAAAAATGTAAAAATTTTGGGAAACCAAGCATTTTAGGTAAAAAAAAATAAAAAATGTTCACATATGCAAAAGTCGTGAAACACCTGTAGGGTATTAAGGTTCACATTACCCCTTGTTACGTTCCCCGAGGGGTCTAGTTTCCAAAATGGTATGCCATGTGTTTTTTTTTTTTTTTGCTGTTCTGGCACCATAGGGGCTTCCTAAATGCGGCATGCCCCCAGAGCAAAATTTGCTTTCAAAAAGCCAAATGTGACTCCTTCTCTTCTGAGACCTGTAGTGCGCCAGCAGAGCAATTTTCACCCCCATATGGGGTGTTTTCTGAATCGGGAGAAATTGGGTTTCAAATTTTGGGGGGTATTTTCTGCTATTACACATTTTAAAAATGTAAAATTTATGGGAAACCAAGCATTTTAGGTAAAAAAATAATTATTTTTTTTACATATGCAAAAGTCGTGAAACACCTGTGGGGTATTAAGGTTCACTTTACCCCTTGTTACGTTCCCTGAGGAGTCTAGTTTCCAAAATGGTATGCCATGTGTGTTTTTTTTGCTGTTCTGGCACCATAGGGGCTTCCTAAAGGTGACATGCCCCCCAAAAACCATTTGACGCTCCTTCCCTTCTGAGCCCTCTACTGCGCCCGCTGAACAATTAATATAGACATATGAGGTATGTGCTTACTCGAGAGAAATTGGGTTTCAAATACAAGTAAAAATTTTCTGCTTTTTATCCCTTGCAAAAATTAAAAAATTGGGTCTACAAGAACATGCGAGTGTAAAAAATGAAGATTTTGAATTTTCTCCTTCACTTTGCTGCTATTCCTGTGAAACACCTAAAGGGTTAATACACTTACTGAATGTCATTTTGAATACTTTGGGGTGTGTAGTTTTTATAATGGGGTCTTTTATGGGGCATTTCTAATATGAAGGCCCTTCAAATCCACTTCAAACGTGAACTGGTCCATGAAAAATAGCGAGTTTGAAAATTTTGTGAAAAATTTCAAAATTGCTGCTGAACTTTGAAGCCCTCTGGTGTCTTCCAAAAGTAAAAACTCATAAATTTTATGATGCAAACATAAAGTAGACATATTGTATATGTGAACCCAAAAAAAAAATATTTTGAATATCCATTTTCCTTACAAGCAGAGAGCTTCAAAGTTCGAAAAATGCAAAATTTTCATTTTTTTCATCAAATTTGGTGATTTTTCACCAAGAAAGGATGCAAGTTACCATAAAATTTTACCACTAAGTTAAAGTAGAATATGTCACGAAAAAACAATCTCGGAATCAGAATGATAACTAAAAGCATTCCAGAGTTATTAATGTTTAAAGTGACAGTGGTCAGAATTGCAAAAAACGCTCCGGTCCTTAAGGTGAAAAAGGGCTCGGTCCTTAAGGGGTTAAGCAGAGGCTGTGGTTGCTGCACAAAAAATGGTCATCAACAGATCAGGAAACTGAAAGAATACATGAATCATATTGAAAATAAGGATGGTTATATTGGTCACTGATTTTATTATTATTATTAATAATAATATTTGTATGTATTTCTTTTTCTTTTTGTAAATGTCACAAATTTGTTGGTAGATTTTAAGTTGAGTGAGATGGGAAAAATGTTTCATTAAATAATTTTAAAAAGTATAATTGAAAAAATTACATTTAATAATTCTGCACATTAAAAGTTGCCCAATAATTGTTCTAACATAGATATTTTACTAAGAAAGCCAAAGCCTCCCATTCTTTAAAAACCTTACTTTACATTATAATTGTGCACACAGTGTATTAGATAAGACTTTGTGTCACACAAGGACACTACTAGACATGAGAAAATTTCAGAAAAATTCGATTCGGATGATTTACGGAATTTTCAGAAAAAATTTGGTTCGGTCCGAATTTACTTGCGGTGAATCACTATTAAAAACGGCTATTTCTGCCCTACAGAGAGGCTCAATAGGGGTATAGAACACTTTGCCTTGTCCTAACAAGCATAGGGAGTGTGCTGTGTTAGTGAAATAATACTGTTATTCAGTATGACATGCAGATTACAGGCACCACTATTAGAATCACTGCAGCAGAGCATCTGGATGTGGCAAAGTATTTATGTGCTTTTTATTTAATTTAATCTTAATTTATTCAAATTTTTTGATTACCCATTCCGGTGAGCATCGAGCGGTGGTCCTCCGCCAGGCGAGATACCACATGTTCCATCCCCTGCCTCTCAGCACCTCCCTGACTGTGAAAGTGCGAATGTTTCATTTAATCAGTTATTATCGCTCCAAGCTGTTTCATTGGATTCTTGTGATTAATTCCACAGGTAATATGATGTCGACAACCATAGGGTCTCAGTCTTGAAAAGATTACATAGATTTTTTTTTTATTTAAGGTTTATATTAGATTCCCAAGTTTAATGTCCCAGTGTTTACTTTAAACTAATACTGTATGACTTCAAAACCCAATCTAACAAGGAGACACATGGCGGCACAATGACAGAGCCTAGAGGTGGCAGAAGCATGAGGAGACCATAATTTGGCAGAATGAAACCGCCTGGAATTGGCGGCAGCAAGAGGAGACCATATAGTGGCTGAATGACACAGCCTGGAGTTGGCGGCAGCATGAGGAGACCATAGGGCCTCACAATCCCTAAGTTTAAAAGAATAATTTTCAAATTTAAATTGCAGATTTATGGTAGCCAATGCTACCATAAAAATGTTTAGGTAATGTCCCAGCAGCATGAGGAGACCATAGGGCTCCACAAATCCCTAAGCTTAAAAGATGAATTTTCAAATTTAAATTAAGCATTTATGGTAGCCATTGCTACCATAAAAATGTTTAGGTAATGTCCTAGCAGCATGAGGAGACCATAGGGCTTCACAATCCCTAAGATTAAAAGATGAATTTTCAAATTTAAATTTAAGATTTATGGTAGCTGGTGCTACCATAAATTTTTTTAGGTAATGTCCCAGCAGCATAAGGAGACTTAGTGGCTGAATTTCACAGCCTGAAGTTGGTGGCTGCATGAGGAGAACATATAGTGGCTGAATGACACAGCGTGGAGGTGGCGGCAGCAGGAGGATACCATATAGTGGCTGAATGGCACAGCCTGGAGTCGGCAGAGTTGGAAATCCTGGCTGATCCATGCCTGATTCATCTTCACAAAAGTCAGTCTCTCAACATTTTTCGTGGACAGACCAGTTCTCCTTGGGGTGACTATGGCCCCGCCGCACTAAACACCCACTCTGATGACACACTACTGGCCGGGCAGGACAGCTTTTCCAGGGCAAACTCTGCTAGTTGTGGCCACAAATCAAGTTTGGCTGCCCAGAGTCCAGCGGATCTTCAAGGTGTGTTAGCATGGGCATGTCAAGGTATGCCACAACCTGCTGGTTCAGGTCCTGCTCCAGGTCTACCTGCAGCTGATGAGTTGCTTCACTATGCGGGTGAAGAAAGGTACTCATCAGCCACTGTAGACTCAGGCTGCTGCTGATGGAGCTGGAACTGCACCAGCCACCCCACCCCTCCCCAGCAGCCATGGCAGTGGAAGGTGAACGCAGAGGGCCCCCCGAGTCAGACCTGCAAGAGGAAGGACGATGGTGCTGATAGGCATCGGCCAACAGACTACGTAGGATGTCTCTGTAGTAGGTCAGTTTGTCCTCCCTCTCAGTGGGTGTAAAAAAGGACAACATTTTGTGCTGGAAGGGAGCGTCCAATAGGGTGGAGAGGCAGAAGTCATCCCGCTGCCGAATGGTGAGAATTCGGCGGTCACTACGCAAGGAACGAAGCATGCATCATGCCATTTGTGCAAGTGACTCAGAGGGACTCCCTGCCTCCATCTCCACTGCATACTGCCATGGTGTGTCTGAGTCCTCTGTCTCGCCTTCCTCATAACCCTCTAGCTCCTCTGGCTGATCCTGCTCCTCCTCTCCTGTCAGATGACAAGAAAAAATGCCCATTTCACAAAACCTAAACTGTGTTCCACTTTGCCCCTCCCCCTCCTCCTCCAATAGGACTCATGTGGCCGTGAAATGTAGGCGCCACGTCTCCAGTGCCCTGACCAGCCATCGCTTCCAACATGTGTTTTAGGAAATTAAGCAGTGGAATGATGTTGTTCATCCCGTAATCCTGGTGACTTACTAATTCCTCAAAGGGCCTGAGCAAACAGCAGGTGTCACATATGAGCTGCCACTGGTTCACATTTAAGGTACACAGGAGAGTACCCCTATCCGCTTGGATCATCAAGAAATCGGTGATGGCTTTTCTCTGTTTGTATAGTCCGTCCAACGTATGGAGGGTGGAATTCCAATGTGTGGTAATGTCGCAAATCAGACTATGTTGGGGGATACCATTCTGACGCTGCAGCTCAAGGAAAGCAAAGTTTCCTTCCCATTGTTAGAATGTCTTGCAAATGGGGGGGAACATTTCAGGAACAGCTTGACAACCAGATTGAACACGTGTGCCATGCAGGGCGCATGGCTCAGCCTTCCTTGTCACAGCACAAACAGGATGTTCTTCCCATTGTCAGTCCCCATTGTCAGGGTCCGGACTAGCGGCTGGTGTAGACACTGGAGGTGGATCCCCTGTACCAGAGAGGCGATGACGCGGGCCGTACTGTGGAATCGGTTCTAAGCAGTTACTGGTGTTCACCAGAGCCCACCGCAAAGCAGGATGGACTTGCTGCGGCAGTAACTACCAGGTCGTGTTCCCCAGTAGCGACTCGACCTCTCAGGCAGCTGAGACTGGCGCGGTACACAAGGACTAGACAGAGGCGAGGTCAGACGTAGCAGAAGGTCAGGGCAGGCAGCGAGGTTCGTAGTCAGGGGCAACAGCAGAAGGTCTAGGTACACAGGCTTGGGACACACTTAAAAGGGGAAGTGGGTTTTTATAGTTTAGGGAGTGATTGGGCCAGGCACCAATTAGTGGTGCACTGGCCCTTTAAATTTAAGCAAGTCGGCGCGCGCGCCCTAGGGAGCGGGGCAGCGTGCGCTGGAAGGTAGCAGACGGGGGCGAGAGGTGAGTGAGACGGGGCACGACCCGAGGGCGGATCGTGTCGCCTCCGGGGACCAGAGAGCAGCGCTCGCGGTCAGCAATGCCGACCGGAGTGCTGCAACCAGAGGAACGCCATGAGCGCTCCTGGGAGGCAGCGGGACCCGGAGCGCTCGGCGTGACAGTACCCCCCCCTTGGGTCTCCCCCTCTTCTTGGAATCGAGGAATCTGTAGATGAGTTCTTTGTCTAGAATATTGTCCTCTGGCTCCCAAGACCTCTCTTCGGGACCACAATTCTCCCAATAAACAAGAAAAATTTTTTACCTCTGACAATCTTTGAAGCGAGTATTTCTTTAACCGAGAAGACGTCAGAGGAGCCCGAGACAGGAGCAGGAACAGTGACCTTGGGAGAAAAGCGGTTAAGAATGAGAGGCTTGAGAAGGGAAACATGAAAGGAGTTAGGAATACGAACAGAAGGAGGAAGATGAAGCTTGTAAGAGACAGGGTTGATTTGACTTTTGACCCTAAATGGCCCTAGGTAACGTGGACCCAGCTTGTAGCTAGGGACACGGAACCGAATATATTTGGCAGAGAGCCACACTTTGTCACCAGGGGCAAAGACAGGAGGAATTCTTCTCTTCTTGTCCGCATGTTTCTTCATACGAGAGGAGGCCAACGACCTTTGAGTCTCCTTCCAAATAGAGGAAAAGTCCCGGGTCAAATCATCTACGGCAGGGACTCCAGATGAAGTGGGGATAGGGAGGGGGGGAAGTGGGTGACGGCCGTACACCACAAAGAATGGAGACTTGGCGGATGACTCAGAGTCTTTGAAATTGTACGAGAATTCGGCCCAGGGTAACAGGTCAACCCAATCATCTTGGCGGGAGGAGACAAAATGTCGCAGGTAGTCACCAAGGATTTGGTTTACTCTCTCCACTTGTCCATTAGATTGCGGGTGGTAGGCAGAGGAAAAATTCTATTTAATCTTTAATTGGGTGCAGAGTGCTCTCCAGAATTTCGAGACAAATTGAACGCCTCTATCGGAGACGATATGCGTAGGCAATCCGTGGAGACGAAAAATGTGCAAAAAAAAATGCTTCGCCAATTGTGGCGCAGAAGGGAGGCCAGGGAGTGGAACGAAATGGGCCATTTTGGAGAATCGATCAACGACCATCCAAATGACAGTGTTGCCATGGGATACAGGAAGGTCAGTGACGAAGTTCATCGCTATGTGTGACAAAGGCTGTTCGGGAACTGGCAGAGGAAGAAGAAGACCCGCGGGCCTTTGGCGAGGAATTTTATCACGTGCGCAGACAGTACAGGAGCGTACGAAGTCAGTTACATCTTTTTCAAGGGAAGGCCACCAATAGTGTCTGGCAATCAAGTGTCACCAATAGTGTCTGGCAGTGGATTTTTTTATTCCAGCGTGACCCGCCAGGTGGGAGGAGTGACCCCATTTGAGAGTCCAGAGGCGAAGACGTGGAGGGACAAAGGTTTTGCCTGGAGGAACTGGTGCCAGGGAAGCCGGAGCAGCAGAGATCAGACACTCAGGGGAAACGATGTGTTGGGGAGCGGTTTCTGTCTCCGTGGCATCAGTGGAACGAGAAAGGGCATCCGCCCTGACATTCTTGTCTGCAGGACGAAAATGTATCTGGAAATTAAAGCGAGCGAAGAACAATGACCACCTGGCCTGGCGAGGATTTAAGCACTGAGCGGACTGTAGGTATGACAGATTTTTGTGGTCAGTGTAGATGGTGATCGGGTGGAGAGACCCTTCCAGGAGATGCCTCCACTCCTCGAGTGCCATTTTAATGGCCAGCAATTCTCGGTCACCAATAGCGTAATTTTTTTCAGGAGGGGAAAATGTTTTAGAGAAAAAAACGCAAGTGAAGTTTTTTCCTTTAGCATTTTTCTGAAGAAGAACCGCCCCGGCTCCAACTGAAGAGGCATCCACCTCGAGGAAGAATGGCTTCAGTGGATCAGGCCTAGTCAAGACTGGTGCGCAGGCAAAGGCGGCCTTAAGGCGAGTAAAAGCTTCTTCTGCTTGGGAAGCCCAGGATCTCGGATTCGCATCTTTCTTGGTCAGAGCCACAATGGGAGCCACGATAGTGGAGAAGTGGGGGATAAACTGACGGTAGTAATTAGCGAATCCCAGGAAGCGCTGGATAGAGCGAAGTTCAGAGGGGCGTGGCCAATCCAAGACTGCGGTGAGTTTATCGAGGTCCATTTGAAGGCCCTGTCCTGAGACCAGATATCCTAGGAAAGGAAGACAGGTACGTTCAAAGAGGCATTTCTCAATTTTGGCGTAGAGATGGTTAACTCTGAGGCGCTGGAGCACTTGGCGAACATGGAGGCGGTGTTCCTCTAGGTTGGAGGAGAAGATTAGAATGTCATCGAGATAGACCACCACGCAAGTATACAACAAGTCCCGGAAGATCTCATTGACAATGTCTTGGAAGACTGCGGGGGCGTTGCAAAGACCGAATGGCATGACCAGGTATTCGAAGTAACCATCTCTAGTGTTAAAAGCAGTTTTCCACTCATCTCCTTCACAAATTCTGATGAGATTATACGCGCCCCTGAGGTCAAGCTTGGTAAAAATCTTTGCTCCACGCAGCCGGTCAAAGAGTTCCGAGATGAGTGGCAGAGGGTAGCGGTTCTTTATAGTGATCTTATTGAGTCCGCGGTAGTCAATACAAGGGCGTAGAGACCCATCCTTCTTGGCAACAAAGAAGAATCCTGCTCCAGCAGGAGAAGAAGACTTCCTGATGAAACCTTTTTTGAGATTCTCCTGAATATATTCCGTCATGGCCTCTGTTTCTGGAGCGGAGAGAGGGTAAATCCTGCCACGGGGCGGCGTGGTCCCAGGGAACAAGTCAATAGGGCAGTCGTAGGGCCTATGTGGTGGTAAGACCTCTGCCTGTTTTTTGCAAAATACGTCAGAAAAGTCTTGATAGGCCTTTGGAAGGCCGAGCAAAGGAGAAGCAATAGAGACTTGGCTGGTGGGAAGCGACTTAAGGCAGCGTGAGTGGCAGGAAGAGCCCCAGGATTTTATGTCCCCCGTGGTCCAGTCGAGGGTAGGAGAATGCCGCTGGAGCCAGGGTAAGCCAAGAAGGATGTCTGAGGTGCAGTTAGGCAGGACAAAGAACTCAATCCTTTCTTGATGGAGAACCCCCACGGTCATGCGTACAGGGGCCGTGCGGTAACGCACGGTAGAATTCAGGTGTTCTCCGTTAACTGAGGAAATGTAGAAGGGCTTGACTAGACGGATAACAGGGATGTTAAACCGGTTGATGAAGGAGGCTTTTATGAAGTTTCCTGTTGAACCAGAGTCCAAGAATGCCTCAGCAGAGAAGGAGGCTTTATCAGCTGGAGAAATCCGCACTGGAATAGTCAGGCGTGGAGAGGAAGAATTTACACCCAGTGACGCCTCTCCCACGATCACTAGGTGCGAGCGTTTCCCTGACGCTGAGGACGAAGAGGACAATCCTTTAGGAAATGTTCAGAGCTCGCACAGTATAGGCATAAGTTTTCGTTCCTCCGGCGAGTCCTCTCTTGCTGGGTCAGGCGAGACCGGTCCACTTGCATGACCTCCTCAGCGGGAGGCACAGTAACAGACTGCAAAGGATGCTGAAAGAGAGGAGCCAGGCGTGGGTATCGCCTGGTGCGAACTAGATCTTTCTCCTGGCGGAGCTCCTGACGTCTCTCAATGTAGCGCATATCAATGCGGGTAGCCAGGTGGATTAGTTCAGTCAGGGAGGAGGGTATCTCTCGTGCGGCCAGACAATCCTTAATATGGCTGGATAAACCTTTTTTAAAGGTCGCGCAGAGAGCCTCATTGTTCCAGTCCAACTCAGCGGCCAAAGTCCGGAATTGTATGGCATATTCGCCCACGGTAGAGTCTCCTTGGACAAGGTTCAGTAAGGCAGTTTCCGCGGATGAGGCACAGGCAGGTTCCTCAAAGACACTGCGGACTTCTCGCTGCCACTTGCCCCTAGTCAGCTGTGACCACTGCCTGCGTCTGATGAATTTAGGCCTCTGCCACTCCTCTGTGCATGTCCTGGCACTTATCTGCGTTACATACTTAGTGTATATGTGTACTCAGTACTTATATGAGGGGAGTACAATACACTTCACTACGCTTAAAACATTATTTGTCTAGAACAGCAACAGATGTGTACTTTCGGCTGGCCTTTTACAGTAACTAGGCCCTTAAGACTTTATCAGGAACAAAATAGTACACCACTTAGATGTTTGTATTTGGTATGCACTCATGAGGGCAGAAAAATTAGCTCCAGTACGCTTAAAGTTTTTGTGTAAAACACAAGCTGGAGAGTACTTTTGGCTGTCCTTTTACAGTAGCTATGCCATTAAGATTTTATCAGGAACATGGAAATGCGCTACAGTACGCTTTAAAAAGTATGTGTACAACACCAGCCGGTGAGTACTTTTGCCTGGCCTTTCACAGTATCTAGGCCCTTGAAACTTTAAGAGGAACAAAATAGTACACCACTTAGATGTATGTATGTGGTATGCACGTATGAGGGCAAAAAAAATTGCTACAGTATGCTTAAAAAAGTATGCGTATAACACCAGCCGTTGAGTACTTTTGGCTTTCCTTTCACAGTATCTAGGCCCTTAAGACTTTTCAGGAACAAAATGGTACAACACTTAGATGTACGTATGTGGTATGCACTTATGAGGGCAGAAAAATGCGCTACAGTACGCTTAAAGTTTTTGTGCACAACACCAGCCAGTGAGTACTTTTGGCTGTCCTTTCACAGTATCTAGGCCCTTAAGACTTTATCAGGAAAAAATGGTACATCACTTAGATGTATGTATGTGGTATTATCAAGGATGGCTGCTGGTTAGGCCTTAAACTGTGTGATTGCCGCTTCCAAATGCCAAATTTCTCAATCTCACTCCCTTCCCTATCAGTGCTTCTAGGCAAGATTTGTGCTTGAGCTGAATTGCTGCTGTTTTTCTGTACAACACACTGCTCTCTGAGCCTCTCTATAATTGAACGTTGTAGACAGTGACTGGGAGGTGAATCACTGCAGTAAGAATGCTTTTCTGTGAAAACAAACTGATCTCTGTCCAACAGAACGCTGAGTTGACTAGGAGGTAAATAGCTGATGAAAAAAGCTTTTCTGTGTAACACACACAGGGCTGTCTGTCCCTATCTCTCTCTCTGCAGTGTAAGGAGTAAATCACTGCCCGCAATATGGCTGCCAATTATATAGGGGTGACTGTCTGATGATAGGCTGCATCCAGCATGTGATTCAGGGTTATCCCGCCTACCCTTGTTCCCGCCTTCCCAGGATTCCTTGCCCCATGTCCTCACATGTGGATCCGCCATTTTAGATGCCCTGGAGCCTGGACCGCACTAAAAGGAGTTTAATGAAGCGATTTGCGTGGTGGCGATATTCGCATTTGTTGCGAATCAAATATTTCCTGAAATTCTTAACAAATTTGTATTCGTCAGATTCAATTAGCTTATTCTTGGACACTACAATTCTATTCACATGGGGCATTTGGAAGCCTATGTTCTTGAAATCTCTGGGGTCCCAGTAGACGGACCCCCAGCAATCACATAATTATTACCTATCCAGTGGAAAGGTGATAAATGCTATTAGTGGGGAAATGCCATTAATTATGTGATCTGTGTTCATTGATAACAGCAAATAAAGGATGTTATTAGAAATGCACATGTACACTTTCAGTATCAGTTGATGCTAAAAAAACTGTGTGTTAATTAACAATGCCGGCCTAGTAGGATAATTCTACCAGTAGAACTTGGACCATTACTTACAACTGAGACTTTAGAAAAGGGACTCTGTATTATATTAATAATGTTCATGTTTCCCTGTTGATTGTGTAGACTTTTTTGTATAACCAGGCCATTTTCAGTAAGTTTTTTACACTGAAAGTGCATTCTTATTCTAGTGTGAACTAAGGGTCCTTGACATTAATTCTTGTACAGTCTCAGCTGCCATTGAAAACAGAAGTGCTAGTATCACTGACATGTTTTGGATTGAAGGCTGGTAATTGTCTTTTTCTGTTTCTTAAGCTCCCCAAGTGTTCAACAAATCAAATAAGACATGCATGCATGTATGTTTATGGACCCATTATCATAATTACATGTTCAAGTGAACTCGTCGAATGCAGAGCAGGCACTGGCAAGCCCTCAATGTCAGCACTCCTTCATAACATTATGCTCTTCTTTGTTCTTAACATCCATTATAGGTTCTAAATTAGATACTTATCTTTTGGGGTATTGTAAATTAGGCAAAAGGTCTAAGAGACGGCTCCAATTCAAATGTATCATATTACTAGAAGTGACAATAAAAGAACAAGCTAAAGTATACATATATTAGAGGGTTGCTATGAATAAAGTACTGGTCATATTTCTGGGCTTGTAGAGTATTTTTGAATTCTGTACAGTTTTACAAGAAAAATTAAATTAAAATGTTTAAGCAAAAAAAGTCATACTAAATTGTAATTTAGTATGACTTAGTGATGACACACAGCTCACGGTGATCATTCATATTTGAATGATATATTTAAAGAATCAAACTGAAGCATAGAAGTAAACATTTTCATGTGTTCTATGTGTTTCGTCTAAAAACCTCTAATCTATTTTTAAACTTAAGCTGGTCCAGAGATCTGTTTATCACCACACGTCCACTTCAAGAATCAGTAAGCAACTGTTATCGCTAGAGATGAGCGAATCGAAGCTGACTAACCCGAATTCGTTACCAATTTCATGAAATATTCGATTCACAACTAATGCAAATATCACCGCGATTCTATTGCGCAAATCGCTTCATTAAACTCCATTTACTACGGTCCAGGTTGCAAGGCATCTAAAATAGCGGATCCACATGTCAGTACATGGGGCATGGAACGCAGGGAAGGCGGAAAGGTAAGTAGGCGAGATAACTCTGAATCACATGCAGGATGCAGACTATCAGCAGCCAGTCACTCCTGTGATGTAACAGCCCTATATATTTGGCAGCCATTTTGCATCTCGTCATATTATTCATTACACTGCATACAGATAGGACGGACATTGCTGTGTGTGTGTTACACAGAAAAGCTCATTCCAGCAGCATTTCACATCCTAGTCACATCAGCGTTATGGTGGACAGAGAGCAGTGATTTTTTTCACTGAAAAGGATTTTTACTGCAGCCATAAACCTCCCAGTTACTTTCTTCAGCATTGTATTACAGAGAGGGGCAGATAGCTGTGTGTTGCCCCATACATTTCAACAAGCTGCCTCAACTTCATAAACAGAGGAGGCAGGAATAATTTTTCAGCTCAATTCTGTGTCTTTGTTCCACAACAAATCAACTGCTGGTTATACTAGTCTGTAGACGGTATAATACCCATCAGTCCATTCCTAATAGTCTTTGACAAAGTGAAATTTTGTGTTCAGTACACAGCTTTTTTGTGCTGCAGCACTGTTGTGTTCTGCTGGTGTTGTGCAATAATACTTCTTTTTTTAAGTGTACTGTATCGTATTTTTCTACCCTCATAAGTGCATACCACATATGTACATCTCTGTACGGGGGCCAGGCTCTCCGGCCAGATAGCACAAAGCGGCGGCCGACACTCCCCCTCAATACATCGCTATGGCAGAGCTGGAGATTGCTGAAGGCAGCGCTCCGGCTCTGCCATAGAGTTGTATTGAGGGGGCGTGCCGGTCGCCGCTTTGTGCGGTGGTCGACACACCCCCTTTGCGCGGGCTGTCAGGGCCCCGTACAGGAGATCGCGGGGGGGCCTAGCGGTCGGACCCCCCGCGATCTGCAACTTATCCCCTATCCTGTGACAGTGTGCGACTCTGCCTCATCCTCCACTGCCCAGAGAAGTCTCAATGGCCCTTCAGCATGCCATGTGTGCAGGGCACGGCGTTGTCACGCTGTTCTTCACATGGTTTGCCTTTGCAAACGGAGTCACACAGGGGAGGAACTGCTAAAAGTCATTTGTAAAGAAATCAGAGCATGGCTTACTCCACGAAAACTGGAAATGGGAACCATGGTGACTGACAACGGGAAGAACATCTTGGCGGCTCTGTGACTGAAAAGGCTGAGCCATGTGCCCTGCATGGCACACATGTTCAATCTGGTTGTGAAGCAGTTCCTGAAGTGTCCCCCCCCCCCCCCCCCCATTTGCAAGGCATCCTAACAATGGGAAGGAGACTTTGCATGCACTTCAGCCACTTGTACACCGCAAAGCACACCCTCCTTGAGCTGCAGCGTCAGAATGGTATCCCCCAACATAGTCTGATTTGCGACGTTGCCACACGTTGGAATTCCATCCTCCATATGTTGGACCGACTGTACGAACACCACCAATTTCTTGATGATCCAAGCGGATAGGGTAACCTGTGTAACTTCAATGTGAACCAGTGGCAGTTCATACGTGACACCTACCGTTTGCTCAGGCCCTTTGAGGAAGCCACATTTTTAGTAAATCGCCAGGATTACGGGATGAACGACGTCATTCCACTGCTTCATTTCTTACAACACGTGTTGGAAACGATGGCTGGTCAGGGCGCCTACATCTCACGCCACATAAGCCCTGCGGGGGGGCTGACCTGGAGGGGGAGAGACACAATGTAGCACAGTTTAGGTTTCGCCAAATGGGCTGTTTTTCTGGTAATCTGACAGGTGAGGAGGAGCAGGAGCAGCCAGAGGAGCTAGAGGGTTATGAAGAAGGTGAGACAGAGGACCCAGACTCACTATGGCAGTATGCAGTGGAAATGGAGGCAGGGAGTCCTTCCGAGTCACTTACACAAATGGCACGATGCATGCTCACTTGCGGTCCCCTGCGCTCACCTTCCACTGCCATTGCTGCTGGGGAGGGGTGGGGTGGCTGGAGCAGTACCAGCTCCATCAGCAGCAGCCTGAGTCTACAGTCGCTGATGAGTAGCTTTCTTCACCCGCATAGTGAAGCAACTCATCAGCAGCAGGTACACCTGGAGCAGGACCTGAACCAGCAGGTGGTGGCATACCTTGACATGCCCATGCCAGCACACCTTGAAAATCCGCCGGACTTCTGGGCAGCAAAACTTGATTTGTGGCCGCAACTAGCAGAGTTTGCCCTGGAAAAGCTGTCCTGCCTGGCCAGTAGAGTGCCATCAGAGCGGGTGTTTTCTGCAGCAGGGCCATAGTCACCCCAAGGAAAACTCGTCTGTCCATGAAAAATGTGAAGAGACTGACCTTTGTTAAGATGAATCAGGCTTGGATAAGCCAGGATTTCCAACCACCAATGCCTGATGCATGAGAGTAGATTGACCATGGTGCCACACCAACACTGCACAAATATGGATAGTGCCAAACAGATTTAAGGTGATGCTCCCCAGCTACAAACATTCCTCCACATCATACCTTTTTTTACCCACCTTCGTCACCGGTTACTGGTCTTGCTACCCACCGCACCACTCTGTCACCAGGTCACATTCAGGACTCCTGATGCTGCTAACTCCAGGCTGTGTCATTCAGCAACAATATGGTCTCCTCATGCTTCAGCCACCTCCAGGCTTTGCCATTCATCCAATATATGGTTTACTGATGCTTCAGCCAGCTCTAGTCTGTGCCATTCAGCAACTACATAGTTTAGTGATGCTGCTGGGCCTAGGACATTACCTATTTATGTTCATGGTAGCACTAGGTACCATACATCTTCGATGGAAATTTCAAAACTCATCTTTTATTCTTAGAAATTGTGAGGCCCTATTGTCTCATCTGCCGACAACTCCAGGCTGTGCCATTCAGACACTACATGGTCTCCTCATGCTTCAGTCACCTCCAGGCTGTGCCATTCAGACACTATATGGTCTCCCCATGCTGCCAGAAACTCAGTCTTGCTACCCACCGCACCACTCTGTTACCTTGTCACTTTCAGGACTCCTGATGCTGCTGCTTCCACCTCTAGGCTGTCTCATTCAGCCACTATATGGTCTCTTGTCATGCTTCAGCCAACACCAGGCTGTGCCATTAAGCCACTATATGTTCTCCTCCTACTAATGCCACCTCCAAGCTCTGTCATTGTGCTGCCATGTGAAATGTGACTCCTTGTTAGATTTGGTCCTTTGTACCCACATGCTGGGGTCCAGGACACTAAAACTTGGGAAATAAAATTTCAATTTAAAAATCCTCAATTTCAAGTTAAAAATCTTAAATTTCAATGGTCTCCTCATGCTTCTGCAAACGCCAGGCTGTGCCATTCAGACACTATATGGTCTCCTCATGCTTCAGCCAACTCCAGGCTGGGTCATTCAGCCAATATATGGTTTACTGATGCTGCTGGGCCTGGGTTTAAATATTTTTTTATGGTAGCACTAGCTACCCTAAATCTTCTATTTAAATTTCAAAATTAATCTCTTAATCTTAGGTATTGTGAAGCACTAGTGTCTACTCATGCTGCTTCCAGCTCCAGGCTGTGTCATTCAGCCACTATATGGTCTCCTCATGCTTCAGCCACCTCCAGGCTGTGTCATTCAGCCACTACAAACAAATTTTTTTGTATCAATATATCAGAATAATACTTATTACAATCAACCTATTGTGTACTCCTACACAAATATCATGGCAGAAAAAGAGAATGGAGACACTTGTAATATAAAAATTATATAACTTTATTAAATATACATTAAAAATTAATTAATTTAAAATCACAAATAGGGAGAAGCATCCACAAAGTGGAGAGACAAAGGCGTTGCTCACAGACAGATCCACATTAATAAGTTATATAAGGAAAAGTAACATGGTGCATAGTCACACGTGTGCATTAACAGCACATATATAGGCACAACAATGCTCTAATTATCATACAGTACAATGCACACAGTGAAGACAATAGGCATACCAAACTGTAACATCCAGTTCCTAACAGGGTCTGCTGGAGCAACGCCACCCCAACGCACGTTTCGGCGAGTCCTTCGTCCTGGGGGTGGCGTTAACTCAGCAAGCAATCCTATTTAAGGTGGTGTCCACCAATCAGAATTTGCCATAAAATTACCTTTAGAGGAATCACCTGTCTGTCTGCTATAGTCGGCCGGGCGACGCCACTTCCGGAATCCGCGTCACACGCCAAATCACATGATGCGGTCACATGACCGCATCACATGACTGGCCCTACAGACACCGACCCAGAAGAGCGCCGTCCCCCGGACCGCACTCATGCGCACAGCAGACATGAACGTACTGGATCTATTGATCAGCATTAACCCCGACGGCCCCGAACCCAGAATTGGGCGGAGCCGTCGTGTCCAGGCAGACCAAGAGATCCAGCATTTAATAGATTTAAACTTCATATACACTAACATAGGAAACTGTCAATGGGGGTATATAACATTCATCAATAAATAAAAGGGTTATTATTAATTTGCTGTCAAGATTGATAAATTCATAGATAAACATTTAAAAAATATATATTGCTATATATATGTATATATTCAAAATAACAATAAAAATTATATTAATAAATAATAATTAGTGTGAAAGAATAATAATATAATTGTGAATAAAAATTATGAATATTAATTAAATGTTAATAGTGATAATGAAGTGTGACTGTGCTAAGAGGTTATAGTGCTATAAAAAAGGGGAGCATTAATAATAATTAGAAAAATAATATATAGAAAAATAAATGTATGAGAAGTATATGTGATATATAAAATATAAAGTCAAATCATTATATATACATGCATATCCATACACATAAACTGTGATACTGTGTTTAATATATAATATGAGAAGTGAATGATGATATGAAATAAATAGTGAAAAGGGGGAAATAATAAATTAATACTACTATAAAGTGCAAGTGCAATATAAAGAAATATATATGTAATATATGCATAATTATATATATATGCATAAAAAACATCTATAAAGAATATGTGAAAATTATATAAAAAATTATATTCATAAATGTAATAGAAATTGTTGTAATAATAAAAATTAATTCATACATCAATAAATGAAAAAAATGAAAATTGTATGGTGAATAATAAAATACGGTGCAAAAATATATATATAAAGATGAGTGTATATGTGCATGAGCCCATATTTGCACCTACAAACATACGCTCATAGCGATAGTGAAAAAAGTGAAAAACTATATATAAGGGTATATACATACCCAAATGTCAAGTGATACACAAAAAAAAAAAAAAAAAAAACCTGAATGGTGAAAAGCAAATAAGAAATAGAAAAATGAAAAAATTAAATAGGATACAAGGAGATATTTAAAAATGGAAAAGGGGAAGAGGGAGGAAGAGGGGAGAGAGGGGGGGAGGGAGGGGAAAAAGGGAGGGGGAAGGTGGGAAAAAAAAGGGGGGGGGGAGGGGGGTAAAGGGAAAAAAAGGGGGGGCGGAAGGGAAAGAGGGAAGGGGAAAGGGGAGGAGGGGAGGGGGAAAGGAGAAACAAGGGAAAGGGAAGAAAGGGGAGGGCAGGGGAAAGAGAGGGAAGGAAGAGGGGGGAGGGGGAATGGGGAAAAAAGGGGGGGAGGGAGGGGAGGACGGGGAAAACAGAGTGGATCTGTCTGTGAGCAACGTGTAATGTGGATCTGTAATGTGGATCTGTCTGTGAGCAACGCCTTTGTCTCTCCACTTTGTGGATGCTTCTCCCTATTTGTGATTTTAAATTAATTAATTTTTAATGTATATTTAATAAAGTTATATAATTTTTATATTACATGTGTCTCCATTGTAGGAAACATGTGGGTATCCTTGAGTTACTCTCCCAGCATTATTACCATGTTGATACCAGTAAAGGAAAATTGCCAAGGACTAGCAGAAAAAGGGAACTGTGGATACTGACCACCGGCTGTTGGAATTGACTGACTATCCCAGGTGGTAGGTAGATTTACTATATTGAAGTTCCTCAGTTCCAGTAGGCTTTAAGTCATTCATTCTTTGTTGTGGTTCTTCAGTTGCAGAATTAAGTTGTATCATGTTTTCCTGTTCCTCCGATGTCACTGGAACTCACTGCAACAATACTCATATTGTCATCTAATGAAGGATCCTTTTCTTCAGAGAACGTATGCATCATTTTCTTATTTGGAATGTCAGGTGGTATTCTGATATTTTCTGATTGTAATGGAATTTTGGAATCTGGGACACAGGTAAAAATAAGTATTAAGCGTACTGTAGCACATTTTTCTGCCCTCATTAGTGCATACCACATATATACATCTAAGTAGTGAACTATTTTGTACCTGTTAATCTGTGAAGGGTCTCTATACTGTGAAAGGACAGCCAATAATGCACATCTGCTGCTGTACAATTGCTAGACAAATACTGTTTTAAGCATAGTGAAGCGTATTGTACTCCGCTCATATATGCTATAAGTATGTCAGGAGCAGAGAAATTTCAATTAAAAAATCTTTAATCTTCAATGGTCTCCTCATGCTTCTGCCAACTCCAGGCTGTGCCATTCAGACACTATATGGTCTTCTGATGCTTCAGCCAACTCCAGGCTGTGTCAGCAAATGTATGGTTTACTGATGCTGCTGAGCCTGGGCCTAAAAATTGTTTATGGTAGCACTAGCTTCCCTAAATCTTCAATTAAAATTTCAAAATTCGTCTTTTAATCTTAGGTATTGTGAAGCCCTAGTGTCTACTCCTGCTGCTGCCAACTCCAGGCTGTGCCATTCAGACACTATATGGTCTCCTGATGCTTCAGCCAACTCCAGGCTGTGTCATTCAGCCACTATATGGTCTCCTCATGCTGCCAACACCTCCACGCTGTGTCATTCAGCCACTATATGGTCTCCTCATGCTGCCAACACCTCCACGCTGTGTCATTCAGTCACTATATGGTCTCCTCATGCTGCCAACACCTCCACACTGTGTCATTCAGACACTATATGGTCTCCTCATGCTTCAGCCACATCCAAGCTTTTTCATTCAGCCACTATATGGTCTCCTCATGCTGCCAACACCTCCACACTGTTTAATTCAGCCACTATATGGTCTCCTCATGCTGCCAACACCTCCACAGTGTGTCATTAAGCCACTATATTGTCTCCTCATGCTGCCAATACCTCCACGCTGTGTCATTCAGCCACTGTATGGTCTCCTCATGCTGCCAACACCTCCACGCTGTGTTATTCAGCCACTATATGATGTTACCTCCAGGCTCTATCATTGTGCCACTCTGCGGCAGCAATTCTAAAAGCGATGCCTGTAATCTGCATGTCATTCTGAATAACAGTATTATTTCACTACCGCAGCACACTCCATATGCGTGTTAGAACAAAGCAAAATGTTCTACACCCCTTGAGGCTCTACGTAGTCAAGGAAGACATTTTTAATATAGATTTGCCGCAAATTAATTGGGATCAAAAAATTTTTCAAAAGTTCGCTCATCTCTAGTTAAAGCCAAAGGGAAGCTGCACCCACATGGGGCATCCATATGTTCTAATATGTTATATGAAAAGGATTTGTAAAAAGCGTCATGTGAGCTTAGAAATACTAGTCAATAAAAAAGTTGAATAAACCTAAAATCCAGAAAATGACCATTTATACTATAAAAAGGTTGCAAAATGTGGCAGAATGTTCCACTCTTTAAATCAATATAGTGCTTGATGGAATGCTGGTGGGGTGATAAAATGGAGCTGAAGACCTACCAGAAGACTTTTGGATATCATAGACTTATCATATGATGATGACAGTAACTAACATTTAATAGATGAAAACACAGGTAATGTTTACATTCAGACCAGCTTATATATTTCTTGAAACCCAGTGGCCTAGATCTTTCAGGACCCACATACAGTAATTTGAAAATATTTGTGAAAAGTATACAGTATTTTGTACAGTATTTATTTACAGGATGGGAAACCACACCATTTTCTCATATACCTCAATTTAAAGGTATTCTCATATATCTTTCTCATACCACTGCAGAAGTCTGACTGCGTATCGTGTTTACATACGATCGCTGGCAGTGTGCGCACAGCTGATGACCAATAGCAGCGTACCACTTCCTTCTGTTACGCTTAGGACCCGCCCCTTTTGCCCTCCGCTACTGCCATATGTCGCTCGCCCCGTTCCCCTCACTGCCAGCGTAAATCACAGCACTGACAGCGTGTATAAACAGTTTGCAGTTCTCCCCACTATTCCCATCCTTTTATCCTTGGAGTATACCAATTAAAACAGTTTTGCCCAAACCCGCAACTTACACTGTACATAACGTTTACACCGGAAGCACTTCTTCCCTACGCTCTTTTACTTGAAAGATGAGGGAGTAGGTCTCTATATCAGAGAAATCCCTCCTTTTAATTAGCAAAAGTACATATAAATCTTTTATGAATATTAAACATAGTTTTAAGGACTATTTATTAAACTATTAATGTTGTTTTTATAATTGTTACAGTAAATGTATGCATTTTAAATAGAAGTGTTGCTACGTCAATTACATAACCTATGTTTGTGAATACCCTAATCCTTCATTAGAGGAAATCATGTGTAAAAATCTACCTCTGTGTTTATATAAAGTCAGTGATTGCCAATCTTTGTACCAGCACCTTGTCCTGATGAAGGGCCCATTCCGGGCCAGAAACGCATTGATGTGCTTCCAGTAAACGCTACTCCTTTATTACCATAAGAGTTTGGTCTCTTCTAATTCCATTGGTCCAGCGCTGCAAGAAAAAAATCAGTTTTTTTTATCTACCTCACTTAATCCCCATGCTGGCAAGGTGACAGAAACAGTGTCTGGATCGCTTGAGCGTCCCTTTTCCTTCATCATTTGTCAGCACCACATATTCTATTGCACTGGATGATGTGCTGCTGTTAAACAAGAATTTCTTTTAGCAGGCTATAACAATGCAATCAGCTGATAAAAGAGAATTTGCCCGATTGTCAGGCCCTATAGCACAGGGTAATATTGGCTTGTTCTGCTGATAATGTGTAATAGGGCCCTTAGGTAGGAATTTGCTAACAGAAAGCTAAAAACAAAGAGGCAGGAATTAGCTAACAAAAAGCTAAGTTCAGGAGGTCTGATTCTTAGACATATGCTTGCTTTAATTAGACCACCAGAATAGGTTGGCATTTGGTTGTCATTGCTGATAGCAGGGGCATTGCTAGAATCTAATTTATTTAAAAAGGAAAAAAGGACATTTTTTATTACTTACTGTAAAATCTGTTTCTCGAAGGATCCATTGGGGGACACAGACCATGGGTGTATGCTGCTGTCTCTAGGAGGTATGACACTATGGCAACAAAAAAGTTGGCTCCTCCCAGCAGGATATACCCTCCTCCAGGCCCTGAGCTAATCAATTTTAGTTCCAGAGCAATAGGAGAGGACCGACAGGTCAAGAAGAAAACACGAACTGTCCGAGAACCAGAGAAATATATATAACTGAACTCTGACAGAGAACCAAAGAGAAACCCAAAAGGGCGGGAGCTGTGTCCCCCAATGGATCCTTCAAGAAAGAGATTTTACGGTAAGTAATAAAAAATCTCCTTTTCTCCATCGGCTCCATTGGGGGACACAGACCATGGGACGTACCAAAGCCGTCCCTTGGCTGAACCACCGCCACCTGCAGCACCTTCCGGTCCAGACTAGCATCAGCCGATGCTAAGGTATGAACCCGGTAAAAACCTTGAGAAAGTATACAAAGATGACCAGGTAGCCGCTTGCAGATCTGCAAGGCCGAGGCCTTGTTCTGGAGAGCCCAAGAAGCCCCAACAGAACGGGGAGAATGAGCCAAAACCCTGAAGGGAGGGATCTTCCCCCCTACAGTGATAGACTTCCAAAATAGCAGACCGGATCCACCGAAAAATGGTGGCCTTGGAAGCAGGTTGTCCCTTGCAATGACCTTCCGTAAGGACAAAAAAGGATCGCACTAACGAAAGGAAGCGGTGACAGAGAGGTAGGACCGAACGGCCTGCACCACAGCCAGATTGTGGAGTAAACGCTCCTTGGGATGAGAAGGAGCGGAACAAAAGGATGGAAGGACGAAGTCCTCATTGAGATGAAAAGCCAAAACGACTTTAGGCAAAAAAGAAGGATCTGGCCGGAAAACTACATTGTCCTGGTGAATCACCAGAAATGGAGAACGGCAGGAAAGAGTTGCCAATTCAGACACTCTCTGAATAGAGGTGATAGCTATACGAAACGCCACTTTCCAAGAAAGAAGGTGCAAGGACACTTCCCTAAGAGGTTCAAAAGGGGGACCTTGGAGGACACACAGAACCAGATTTAAGTCCCACAGGGGAGAAGGGGACCGATGAGGAGGGGCAGCATGTGCTACTCCTTGAAGGAAGGTCCGGACATGAGAATTAGAAGCCAGAGGACACTGGAAAAGAATAGAAAGGGCCGAAACCTGACCCTTAAGGGAACTGAGAGACAACCCCAGTTCCAATCCCGACTGCAAGAAAGAGAGAAGACGGGAAACCTAAAAGGTAACAGGACACAAGACCTGAGCTTCACACCGCCAGGTACGGTGGTAAATTTTTGCCGAGGAGGACTTACGAGCCCTGAGCATGGTGCGAATGACTTGGGAAGAGAAACCGCGGCTCTCAAAACCGCGGTCTCGACCGCCACGCCGTCAAAGCAAAGACTGTAATAGGGGTGGCACAGGAGACCGGAGATAGGAGGTCTGGACGATAGGGAAGGCGCAACGTTAAGTCGTTCAGGAGCCTGACCATGACGACGTACCACGCCTGCCGGGCCCAGGCTGGGCCACTAGAATGGCGGAAACGTCCCACTGAGAGTTTCCTCAGGACCCCGAAAAGAGAAGAAAGGGAGGAAACAGATAAGGTAGGGTAAAGCCCGACCACCAAATAGACAAGGTAGGGTAAGGCTCGACCAAGAGAGAGGAACGCTTCGGTTGTGGCGGGACAAGCAGAGGTCCCCGCCTGGAGCGCCCCAGGGGTTGCAGATCCCAGCAAACACCCCTGGATGTAGGGACCAGTGGCCTTGGATGACTGAGGACCGGCCGAGAAGACCACATCCCAGGGACGGCCAGACTGAAGATAACTGAGATGGCCGGAAACCTGAGTTCCGCCCAGGAGGGAAATTCCCAAGAAGCAAGCAAAGAAAGAATTGCCCTAGGCCCCAAAATGTTGAAGGGGAAAAAGCTTCTCGGGGGGCCAAGACCCCAGACTGGGCAGTCCCTGAAAACACCTCCCCAGCCTGACAGACTGTCAGGGATAGACAGGAAGGTGCACCCCCGAAAAAAATGAGGGGGAAAACGAAGCCACCATAGAAAGGACCGACAAGACTGATGAGAGAGAACAATCTTGTGGTCGAGAGACAATGGAGACCTGTCCCACTGGAAGAAAATCCCCAGTTGAAGACGTCGGTGATGAAACTCCATGCAAAAGAGAATGGAAACTGGAGCAGGGAGCAGAAGTCATCAGACTCTTGAAAAGAGTCGGCGGAGTCGAAAGCGGGCAGAAGCCGCATCGAACTGGAGCCCCAGGAGAGCGGTTGGGCTTGTCCCAAATGACCATCCAACCGAAGTGGGACAAGGTCTGGAGGTTGAGACTAAGACTCTCCAGGATCAGGGTCCTGGCTGGAGCCCAGATCAGGAGGTAGTCCAAATAAGGAATCACGCAAACAACTGTTGACCGTAAAAAGGCTATCACAGGTGCCAGGACTTTGGTAAAGGTCCGTGGAGAAGTGGCCAGACCGAAATGGATAGCCACAATAGAAAATGACCGTCCGGAACTGCAATGCGGAGGTACCGCTGATGACCGGGAAACAATGAGATGTGGAGGCAGGCATCCTTGATGTCCACCGAGGAATGAAAACTCCCCTTGAACTATGAACGCCAGCACCGAATGGAGAGACTCCATTCGGGATGGGAACGCAAGATGCTGGCTGAGATACTCGAGAACCAAGACTGGGCGAACAGAAACGCCTTTCTTGGAGACCACAAAGAGGTTGGAATAAACCTCGAAAACGTTCCCCTGAAGCTGCATGTCCAGGCATCCCGGAGGGTAAGAGGCGACCAACCACCCGAGACAGGCACCCTGAGAAGCTTCGGCGGCCCTGGGTGGGTGGAGCTAAATCGCACCAGGCCGAAGTATTAACAAGAAGTCCCGTAAGGGCGCCCGCTCCTTGCCCCGAGCGTACATGCGAATGCATGTGCGTTCGCGGGAAATTGAACGGACTAGACGCCGCCGTCAGCAGCCGCTGCTGAAATTGAAACTAAGCCGGTGCTCAGACCGCCCGCATAGAAGAACGCCGCGGCTGTCAGCCGCTTCAATGTAAAAAACAGACACACAGTCGTTTCCACACACACACACACACACACACACATATATATGAATAAAGCTGTGCCCCATCCAAACTGCCACTGCTCACCCCAGTAATAAAGGACCCCCTTTCCAGGCCAGCCCCATTAGACCCATGAGAAAAGTGGGCCAAAAACTGAGGGTCTCCAGCTGTTACAAATCTGTACCTAAGGAGAAAGGGAAATATACTCACCTCAGTCAGAAGAACTTACCTCATGAAGTCTTCCTATGAAGTCTTCAGCCAGCTTTTATCACCTGCATCATGCCGGGCTACCATGTGCGAGCGAGGCGAGCAGGGAGATAGGGTGACCCGGACCCATGAGGTACAAACCCAGGCGCTGACCGTTGGCGAGAGGGGGTGAACAGCGCATATACGCAATGTCTGTGCCCCCTTACTCGCAATGGGGAAACAGTGAGCCACAGTTCCTGAGTCCCCACCTGAAAACAGGAAAGAAAATGGAATAAAAAATGTAACACATCCCTAAATCTAGGAAAATAATAAAACATAAGACCTTGTATGGAGAGAACTCCAGACCATGTCCACCTCCTTAGACACTGACTGATTAGATAAGGGCCTGGAGGCGGGTATATCCTGCTGGGAGGAGCCGACTTTTTTGTTGCCATAGTGTCATACCTCCTAGAGACCGCAGCATACACCCATGGTCTGTGTCCCTCAATGGAGCCGATAGAGAAACTAAACTTTTGCATGGACATAAGTATTCAGACCCTTTTTATTAACTAAAATGTAGGTCTCATTTCTCTTGATAATCTTTGAGATGTTTCTACGATTTATTTCACTGGTGGTAAAGACACACCCCTGTCTATCAGGTCTCACAGCTAACAATGTATAGCAAAGCAAAAACCAAGCCATGAGGTTGAAACAACTTCCTGTAGAGCTCAGAGACAGGATTGTGTAGAGGCCTAGATCAAAAACATTTATTTTGGCAGTTCCCAGTAGCACAGTGGCCTCCATAATTCTTAAAGGGGTATTCCGCTCCTAGACAGCTTATCCCCTATCCAAAGGATACGGTATAAGATGTCTGATTGTGGGGGATCCAGCTGCTGAGACCCCTGCAATCTCGGAACCGGCACCCCAACATTTTGAACATTTATGTTCAGATCGCCGGGTTCAGGCATCCATGGTCGTGATGTCACACCACTCCCCCTTCATTCATGTCTATGGTTGGGGGCGTGATGACTATGAATCAGCTTGTTACCTATATAAAAGACACCTGTCAATAGAAGCAAACAATTAGTCAGATTCCAAACTCTCCACCAAAGACCAAAAGAGCTGTCCAAAGATGTCAGGTACACGATTGTAGACCTACATAAGGTTGGAATCGGCTACAAGACAATCACCAAGAAGCATGGTCAGAAGTTTACAACAGTTGGTGTAATTATTCACAATTGGAAGGAACACAAAATAACTGGGGGACTCCATGCATGATCTCATCTCCCAGAATGTCAATGGTCATGAAAATAGTGAGAAATGAGCCGAGAACTACATGGGAGGATCTTGTCAATGATATCATGGGAGCTTGGACCATAGTCACCAAGAAAACAATTAGTAAATCCCTTCACCGTAAAGGGTGAACATCCTGCAGCACCTGCAAATTCCCCCTGCTCAAGAAAGCGAATGTACAGGTCCATTTGAAGTTGGCCAATGAACATCTAAATGATTTAGAGGTGAACGGTGTAAAAAGTGTTGTGGTCAGATAAGACCAAAAGTGAGTTCTGTAGCATCCACTTAACCTGTCATGTTTGGAGCAGGAGGAACATGGCCTATAACCTCAATAATAACATCCCTACTGTCAAACATGGAGGTGAAACATTTGTGCTTTGGGGGTGTTTTACTGCTAAGGGGGCACGACAACTTCACTGCATCAAAGCAACGTTGGATGGGGCCATTCAAATCTTGGGAGAGAACCACCTTCCCTAAGCAAGGGTATTGAAAATGGGTCTTCCAGCATGACAGTGACCCAAAACACATGGCTAAGGCAACAAAGGAGGTGCTCAAAAGGGGGCACAGTGAGATCCTGGAGTGTCTTAGCCAGTCTCCACTTTATTCCCATAGAAAATCTGTGGACGGGGCTGAAGTTTCAAATTGCCAAATATCAGCCTCAAAACCTTAATGACTTGTAGAGGATCTGCAATGAGAAGTTGGACACAATCCCTCCTTAGATGTGTGCAAACCGGGCATCCAACCACAAGAAGCATCTGACCACTGTGATTGACAACAAGGGTTTTGCCACCAAGTACTAAGTTTTGCAAAGGGGTCAAATACTTCACTTCACTGGATTTTTTGTTGTTATTTTGTCTCTCTTCTACCATTGAAATTAAAGTATCAGTTAGTGCATGGATGCAGGACCGATATTTGGACTATGCTATTGTACCATTAAATTGTATCATTATGTTGTACAGACAATGGTCAAGAGAATGTGAGCAGAATTTTGAATGTATTAATTAGAAAGGTCTATTATTTCCTTTCCTGCACATGACTAAATAAATAAATAAAATAATATTTTATACTGCATTCTTCACTTCAAGCACTTTTCTGTTCTAAGGTTAGCCCCCTTGTATGAATAGTCTAGTAGACTTAACTCATTAAGGACCAGGCCATTTTTCACTGTAGGACCAGAGCTTTTTTTGCATTTCTGACCACTGTCAATTTAAGCATTAATAACTCTGAGATGCTTTTACCAATTATTCTAATTCCGAGAATGTTTTTTCGTGACATATTCTACTTTATGTTAGTGGTAAAATTTTGTCGATACTTGCATCATTTCTTGGGGAAAAATTCCAAAATTTTATGAAAAAATAGAAAATTTAGCATTTTTCTAAATTTGAAGCTCTCTGCTTGTAAGGGAAATAGACATTCCAAAAAATTATATATTGATTCACATATACAATATGTCTACTTTATGTTTCCATTATAAAGTTGACATGTTTTTACTTTTGGAAGACATCAGATGGCTTCAAAGTTCAGCAGCAAATTTCCAATTTTTCACAAAATTTTCAAAATCTGAACTTCTCATGGACCAGTTCAGGTTTGAAGTGGATTTGAAGGGCTTTCTTATTAGAAATACCCCACAAATGACCCCATTATAAAAACTGCACCCCTCAAAGTATTAAAAATGACATTCAGTAAGTGTGTTAACCCTTTAGGTGTTTCACAAAAATAGCAGCAAAGTGAAGGAGAAAATTCTAAAAATTTTTAAAAAAGTTCTTGTAGACCCAGCTTTTGAATTTTTACAAGGGGTAAAAGGAGAAAAATCCTCTTAAAATTTGTAACCCAATTTCTCTCGAGTAAGGAAATACCTCATATGTGTATGTCAAGTGTTCGGCGGGCGCAGTAGAGGGCTCAGAAGGGGAGGAGCGACAATGGGATTTTGGAGAGTGAGTTTTTCTGAAATGGTTTTTAGGGGACATGTCACATTTAGGAAGCCCCTATGGTGCCAGAACAGCAGAACCCCCCCCCCCCCACACACACATGGCATACCATTTTGGAAACTACACCCCTCAAGGCACGTAACAAGGGGTCCAGTGAGCCTTAATACCCCACAGGTTTTTGACGACTTTTTGTTAAAGTCGGATGTGTAAATGAAGAAAAAAATGTCACTAAAATGCAGTTTTTTCCCCAAATTTTAAATATTTAAAAGGGGTAATAGGAGAAAATTACCCCCAAAATTTGTAACCCCATTTCTTCTGAGTATGGAAATACCCCATGTGTGGACGTCAAGTGCTCTGGGGGCAAACTACAATGCTCAGAAGAGGAGGAGCGCCATTGAGCTTTTGAAGAGTCAATTTGTTTGGAATGGAAGTCAGGGGCCATGTGCGTTTACAAAGCCCCTCGTAGTGCCAGAACAATGGACCTCCCCACATGTGACCCCCATTTTGGAAACTACACCCCTCACAGAATTGAATAAGGGGGGAAGTGAGCATTTACACACAACTGGCATTTGACAGATCTTTGGAACAGTGGGCTGAGCAAATGAAAAATTACATTTTTCATTTTCACAAACCACTGTTCCAAAAATCTGTCAGACACCTGTGGGGCGTAAATGCTCACTGTACCCCTTATTACATTACATGAGGGGTGTAGTTTCCAAAATGGGGTCACATGTGGGGGGGTCCATTGTTCTGGCACTATGGGGGCTTTGTAAACACATGTGGCCTTCAATTCCGTACACATTTTTTCTTCAAAATCCCAATGGCGCTCCTTCTCTTCTGAGCATTGTAGTGCACCCGTAGAGCACTTTACATCCACATATGGGGTATGTTCTTACTCAGAAGAAATGGGGTTACAAATTGTGGGGTGTACTTTTCCTATTTTCCCTTGTGAAAATGAAAAATGTAGGGTAACACCAGCATTTTAGTGAAAAAATATTTTTTTTTCATTTTCCCATCCAACTTTAACGAAAATTCGTTAAAGTTGGATGGGAAAAGAAAAAAAATATTTAACCTGTGGGGTGTTAAGGCTCACTATACCCCTTGTTACATTCCGTGAGGGGTGTAGTTTCCAAAATGGGGTCACATGTCGGTATTTATTTTTTTGCGTTTATGTCAGAACTGCTGTAAAATCCGCCAAATTTGGGCCTCAAATTTATATAGTGCGCTCTCACTCCTGAGCCTTGTTGTGTGCCCGCAGAGCATTTTACGCCCACATGTGGGGTATTACCATACTCAGGAGAAATTGTGTTACAAATTTTAGGGGTCTTTTTTTTCCTTTTACCTCTTGTGAAAATAAAAAGTAAAGGGCAACACCAGCATGTTAGTGTAAAAAAAAAAAATGTTTTACACTAACAGGCTGGTGGAGACCCCAACTTTTCCTTTTCATAAGGGGTAAAAGGAGAAAAAGCCCCCAAAATTTGTAGTGTAATTTCTCCCTAGTACGGAAATACCCCATATGTGGCCCTAAACTGTTTCCTTGAAATACGACAGGGCTCCGAAGTGAGAGAGCGCCATGCGCATTTGAGGACTAAATTAGGGATTGCATAGGGGTGGACATAGGTATTCTACGCCAGTGATTCCCAAACAGGGTGCCTCCAGTTGTTGCTAAACTCCCAGCATGCCTGGACAGTCAGTGGCTGTCCAGAAATGCTGGGAGTTGTTGTTTTGCAACAGCTGGAGGCTCCGTTTTGGAAACACTGCATTTTTATTGGGGGGGGGGCAGTGTAAGGGGGTGTATATGTAGTGTGTTACCCTTTATTATGTGTTAGTGTAGTGTAGTGTTTTTAGGGTACATTCGCACTGGCGGGGGTTTACAGTTAGTTCCCTGCTAGGAGTTTGTGCTGCGGCCAAAAATTTGCCGCAGCTCATACTTGAAGCAGGAAACTTACTGTAAACCTGCCCAGCTGTTGCAAAACTACAACTCCCAGCATGTACTGATCACCGAAGGGCATGCTGGGAGATGTAGTTATGCAACAGCTGGAGGGATCGCAATTACAACTCCCAGCATGCTGGGATTTGCAGTTTTGCAACATCTGGAGAGCTACAGTATAGAGACCACTGCAAACTGTGGCCCTCCAGATGTTGCAAAACTACAAATCCCAGTATGCCCAGACAGCAAACAGTTGTATGGCCATGCTAGGAGTTGTAGTTTTGCAAGATCTGGAGGGCTATAGTTTACAGACTACTGTATAGTGGTCTCAAACTGCAGCCCTCCAGCTGTTGCAAAACTACAAATCTCAGCATGCCCAAACAGCTGTCTGGGCATGCTGGGAGTTGTAGTTTTGCAACATCTGGAGTGCTACAGTATAGAGACCACTGTATAGTGGTCTCGGACTGTAGCCCTCCAGATGTTGCTAGGCAACTTACCGGCTTCTGTCGGATCCAGGGAGCCAGCTGCACAACATCGCCGCCCGCCGATCTCCGACACCGATCGTCGCCCGCAGCCTCGCCCGCACGGTAAGTGGACTCCAGCGCCGGTCCCCTTCGTTTCCCCGTCCTGCCCCGCCTATTGTGGGTGGGCAGAACGGGGAAAACTAAAGTTAACCCCCCTGCCCCCGATCTGCTATTGGTGGTCACGTCTAGACCAACAATAGCAGGGATAGGAGGGGTGGCACCCCTGCCACCTCACTCCTAGCCCTTCAGGGGATCGTGGTTGTCTTGGACAATCGCGATCCCCCTTATATTCCGGGTCACCATAGACCCGTAATGACCCGGAATCGCGCAAATCGCAAGTGTGATTGACACCACTGGGTATTTGCGTGGGGTGACTGCTGATCGATATCAGCAGTCACCCCGGTTCGGTCACCCGGGTACGGTCCCCACCTGGCGCGCGGGACCGAAATTCCCACGGACGTACGCATATGTCCTTGGTCCTTAACTACCTATATATCCACTGGCTCCAGAAAGTTAAACAGATTTGTAAATTACTTCTAGTAAAAAATCTTAATCCTTTTAGTACTTATGAGCTTCTGAAGTTAAGGTTGTTCTTTTCTGTCTGAGTGCTCTCTGATGACACGTGTCTCTGGAACCGCCCAGTTTAGAAGCAAATCCCCATAGCAAACCTCTTCTAAACTGAGCAGTTCCCGAGACACGTGTCATCAGAGAGAACTCAGACAGAGAAGAACAACCTTAACTTCAGAAGCTCATAAGTACTGAAAGGATTAAGATTTTTTAATAGAAGTAATTTACAAATCTGTTTAATTTTCTGGAGCCAGTTGACATATAAAAAAAAGTTTTTTCCTGGATAACCCCTTTTACTGATAAAGAGGTATAGGAAGATTCTATTGAATAGATCCCAGGTCTTCAAACTGCAGACTTTCAGCTGCTGCAAAACATTTCAAATAGATCTTTCAATACTGGTCATTTATGATTGTTTTTGATTAAATTAAAGGGGTATTCCGGAATTCTTTTTTTTTATTAGACTATGCTACAGGGCCTGAAGTTAGTGTAGTTCATAAAATAGTGTTTGTACCTGTGTTTCCTGGTGGACTTGCAATTCTTCTGTGATTTATTTTTTTGCCCCAAGATTTATTTTTTACAGCATACAAAATGAGTGTCGTCTCAGGTGATCACTAGTCAGGTAATCAGAGGGAGCCTGTCTTTGCTTCAGTGGGTAGAGCGACCGCTGGGTGGGAGGAAGATCATTCTGTTTTTGCAACAGCTGGAGGCTCCCTGGTCAAAAACCCCTGGTCTATTGCACTGAAGAGATCACAGGTGTGCTTCAATGGGTGGGGTGGGGTGATCTCACACTTACAAACAAGGAATGATGGGATTTGTAGTTTAAGGGAACAAACTCCAACAGAAAATAGCCATAAAGTAATCTAAAAACATAGTCATTTAGCCCCATGACAACTGTGGATACTTCCTAAGCATGACTATTACTGTCTGGCAGGTGCTTACTAAAATCACCTTGGTGGCTAACCCCTTTAAGGACATATTTTTCAGCACAGGCTCTAGCTGCTATAATACATTTAGAATAAATAAGTGTCTAAGATTTAAAGGCCACAGCACCTTTGCAATAGATCCAGTGATCAGAAAATCATCATGTCAGCTGATCGTTTTTTTTTTTTTTTTTTTTCGTTTTTTTTTTTTTTTTGCCCTGCAAAAATGTATTTGCCAGCAGCTAATGACAGCAAAGGGTCACACAAACGATCCAGTAATCTTTCATGCGGCTCTCCACACATGATTATCGAGTCGTGTAATAGGCTTTGTAAACAAGCGCTGATCTGTAAGCTTGGTGTTCATTTACAGTGTGGCTCAGGCCATGTAATAGGGCCGTTAGATTTTTTTTTTTCATGTGGGTTTTCTCCCTCCAGTAAATCAGAAATACAGAAGAAAGAACTCAGTGCTCAGACATGGGTGCAGGGTTATGACATTTATTCCAAAAGAAGGGAACACATAGTAAGGGGATTTTAGTGATCTGTTCATACTGGTGTGTGTGGTGGTCATTGTTGCGTTGTGTTTGTGGAGTGGGGTGGCCCAGGGCTAGGGGATTAGATCTTGCAGTTGTGGGGCTGTCGGACCACTGGGTAGCTTACCTTATGAGTACTGGTGTTGTGGTGGCAATGGTGGTTATCCTATATGAGGAAGTGCAAATATCATGCAGATTTACCAGGAGAAAAATAAACATAAATAGCAACAATACAAAAGGCAAAACATTAGTCCATAGAGTGCATGTTAGCATTACAGTCAGAATTCTAGCTCCCATTCTTGATAAATCCTTTTGAAAGAGGACTTATCACCTGCCAGGAAACTTCTTGAATTATTAGAAGAATAAAATATAAAAATGTTGTAATATATTTTTATTAGGAATTTGCAGCATTTCCTCTCTAATTTAGTAATAAAGTGCTGGACATTTAAGAAAGGAAAACAGGAGTCATCTGGAGTTGTCAGCAGTGAGGGCTCTATATTTCAACAGCTCTGAGAGCATCCTGACGTCCTGTCTGTGGTGTTGGGGAACCGTGAGTATAGGGTAAAGATAAATGCCGTGTTCGCAGCTGAAGGGTAGTGTGATAAATGAACTGAGGTGGCCCTATACCGAATCCAGCCCTGCTCACCGCTTTTTATGTACTCTTGACTCTTTCTGTGTTGTGTATAGCCTTAAACAATAACCTCTCGTGCGAAATAGTTTTTTCACCGAAAGACAGTAAAAATGTAAAAAATATACCGTTACTACAAATAAAACTATTATTGTTAACAGTTAAAAAAAAAAAGCATTAACTGTGACATCATTACCAAATGCTGCACGAGGTACATGGTATATTATCCTGGAAGAATTGCTCTCAAAATTGAACCTCTAGGGATGGATTCCCTCACAGCAGATTTTGTTGCATAAATTTCTTCCCCTGACCCATTTATGTGATTGAAACTTTCAAAAATTAACGCCAGATGCATGGAAGTGTTCTTCAGTCTCGGACATTCCTGCAACATAGTCTTCTGCATGTGAATCCACCCCAATACACAATGTGAGCAGCAAAGTATATAAAGGTTGGCCATTTTGATTACCGTAGATATCACATTCTGAATTTTATAATTAAATTCCAATAGATATTTTGTGTATCATGTAAAATAAATTCTATAAGCAAATAATAATAATAAAGAGGCAGGTTCATAAGCACTGTTTAGCATACATTTTCTCTTTGTTGCCTATTTTTACCATACTGTCCTGAAATTATTTGAATTTCCCTTTGCCATTATTTAATGAGTTTCTCATTTGCGCTGTTTGCCTAATTGTTTTTCGCGGTATCAGCAGCTTGAGTCGCCTGCCATTAAACTCTGCCATCCACGCTGAGGCAATGTAATTTAAAGCTATGGTTAAATTATGACTTCTCTGAACCGGTTGTGGCACTGACGCATAACCCTAATTAAACGATCACATCCATTCTGGAGGTGCTCTCTTCTCCCCTCAAACGTTAATTACAACATAAGAGTCTTTAATGGCCTGCCTCACCTCCAGCTTCTCCAAAGAAAGGTCATGCGATTAATTTTTGTCATTAATCTTTTCCCAATGTGGACACTCTGCTGTCACCGCAGCCTATTAACCCTCTATCCCACCCCTTCTCTGCTAGTCCTACTGCTCCCCCCCTCCCTTTCAGTTACTGAAGAAAATGAAAATATTTAAGAATAGTTTTTTCGTGTTATAAGCATCGGGCAGGTTTAGCATGTCAGGTGCACTCAGGATTACAGCATGATAATGGAGAGGAATTGCTTTCCAATTTTTGCAAGAATCCCTCATCGGACTTAATAAAGAAAAGCTGTTTTCAAAACTTGCATTTTGCCTCTAACACTAAATACAACCACTTAGTAAACTCCAATACGGTTTTGTTGCAGAAATTGCTGCGACTATCCCATTCATCCAAGCACTTGATACATAAAACAACCTCACTCAGATATATGAATTGGCCAAATATCTGTAACAAATCTGCCATGTTGGAACTTATTCTTAGAAATTTTAGACCCTGAGCACCAAGTGAAGAAGCTATCATACAGTCGGCATATTCTAAAAAATAAAAAAAAAAAGAAGAAATTTCTGCTGAAGCAACTATGCAACAGTTACATGACAAAAAACCTTTACTGCAGATTAATCTACACTTGACTTAAAATGTAATATAAATCATTATAAATCTTTTATTTCTTATTTTTTTTGTTTGAAGGTGAGGTTTTATTCTAAGCGTCTACAAGGTAATAATACCATTACGGAAATCTGTCAACTCTGAAGCCTCTTGTCCATACAAGGTAAAAAATAATGTACTTCTCAACATTAACTACAAATAAAAGGTGAAATTATCTTAGGCGCATGTCATTTTAAGTGTGGACTTGCACACAACATATAAATTCTGTGATTCTCCCATTCATCTGAATGGAACATTCAGAAATCCATGTGCTCGCTGTCAACACAATCCTATCTATTTATACAGAATTTTCTGCTGAATTTACCAAAAAAAAAACAATATTTGTGTTTAAAAATTGGATATGGATTATGACAATTGGATGTACATAGGTTTTCTCTCTATGTACACAAAATTGTCATAATCCATATCCAATGCTTAAACCGAAAACTGAAGCCTGAAATTAGGGTTGAGGTTTTCATAGATCACTAGGACAATCAAACACAGTATATGTCAGTACGTGTTTTTTTTTTTTTTTAGATATAATAGACAAATATATATATATATATTAAAAAGATATACTGCCAATTGTGTCCACATCACAGCAAGTTTCACAGTTGTACCTACTCTCACCTCCAACACAGTCATAAATGCAAGCACACACCCTTCAGAAGCAAGGACATCAGGGACATCACATCCTCATCACAGTACTCAGCCTAATAATTAATAACCATTAGGAACAATAAGGCTAATACCGGCCACGGCCGGACTCAGTGTGCAGCTTTTCTACTTTAATGAAAACAATGATTTGACTTTGAAGAAAGTGACTTTTTTAAGTGAAAGCTAGATCCACACTCCCCTACACACTCCTCGCCCCCACCTCCTCTCCTTTTTTTCCCTTTCTTTTAATACTCTGCGTTCTATCATGCAAATCCCCTTTCAAATTATGAGCGTATTAGAGCCATCAGCAGTAATGTCACCGACACAAAATGAGAACTGGGACTTAAGCACCTAACGAACAATGAAATGTGTGAGCCCTGGGACAGGACAATTAAGCACTGGGCTTAGCCAGCGATGGAAATTTATTGCCATCAAATCCATATTTCTATTTTCCCCCTGAACAGTAACCTATTTGAATATGATTAAAGGTTTTCATTAGAGGCAGCAGGAAGGCCCATGTCTCCCTGTTCCCAGTTAGCTCACATGCACACACTGAAATACCAGCTTGTGTGGCTAGATTGCGGGACGTCCTGTAACAATAAAAAAGTGAAAAAGTACTAGCATTCTATACGCTACATATATTCTGTGAAGTGAAGAGGGACTATTGTGGCAAGCCTCTCCCTGAAGCACTGACTAATGTAAGTGCCAAAAGTACATTTAATACAGACATTGTTTAATATAATTATATCTAATACATCTAAAATGGAAAGCCACAATTAAAAGATGGCTTTAAAAATAATAATTGATCTAAAAAAAAAAACATCCATCTATTCATTTATTGGCATAAAGTAGTAAGTAGATATAACAATTCACCAGTTCCACACTTGACAGTGACTTACTTTATGAGGAACAAAGAGAGAAAAAACAATTACTCAACACTACCTATTCTATTTCACACGGGCATATACCGTATATACTCGAGTATAAGCCGACCCGAGTATAAGCCGAGACCCCTAATTTCAACCCAAAATCCCAGGAAAAGTTATTGACTCGAGTATAAGCCTAGGGTGGGAAATACCTCATCCCCCCCTGTCATCATTCAGACCCGTCATTAACATCCTCATCATCCCCTTGTCATCATCCCACACATCCCCCCTTCATCATCCCCTTGTCATCATCCCACACATCCCCTTATCATCCCACACATCCCCCCTTCATCATCCCCTTGTCATCATCCCACACATCCCCCCTTCATCATCCCCTTGTCATCATCCCACACATCCCCTTGTCATCATCCCACACATCCCCTTATCATCCCACACATCCCCCCTTCATCATCCCCTTGTCATCATCCCACACATCCCCTTATCATCCCACACATCCCCCCTTCATCATCCCCTTGTAATCATCCCCCCCCCCTTCATCATCCCCACACCCCCCCCCCCCCCTTCATCATCCTCTTCTCATCATTCGCCCTCAGTGGTCTTCAACCTGCGGACCTCCAGAGGTTTCAAAACTACAACTCCCAGCAAGCCCGGGCAGCCATCGGCTGTCCGGGCTTGCTGGGAGTTGTAGTTTTGAAACCTCCGGAGGTCCGCAGGTTGAAGACCACTGCGGCCTTCAACATCATCCAGCCCCCTCTCACCCCCTTTAGTTCTGAGTACTCACCTCCGCTCGGCGCTGGTCCGGTCCTGCAGGGCTGTCCGGTGAGGAGGTGGTCCGGTGAGGAGGTGGTCCGGGCTGCTATCTTCACCGGGGGCGCCTCTTCTCCGCGCTTCCGGCCCGGAATAGAGCCGTTGCCTAGACAACGACGCATCTGCGTCGTTGTCAAGGCAACGTGACTATTCTGAGGCCGGGCCCGAAGCGCTTAGAAGAGGCCTCCCCGGTGAAGATAGCAGCCCGGACCACCTCCTCACCGGACCACCTCCTTACCGGACAGCCCTGCAGGACCGGACCAGCGCCGAGCGGAGGTGAGTACTCAGAACTAAAGGGGGTGAGAGGGGGCTGGATGATGTTGAAGGCCGCAGTGGTCTTCAACCTGCGGACCTCCGGAGGTTTCAAAACTACAACTCCCAGCAAGCCCGGACAGCCGATGGCTGCCCTGGCTTGCTGGGAGTTGTAGTTTTGAAACCTCTGGAGGTCCGCATGTTGAAGACCACTGCGGGTGGGGGAGTTCACTCGAGTATAAGCCGAGGGGGGTGTTTTCAGCACGAAAAATCGTGCTGAAAAACTCGGCTTATACTCGAGTATATACGGTATGCTGTGTTTTTTATCTATATTGGGATATTGTTTGTCAGTTGGCTATATACACATAAGCATATTTTACATGTAGAGATAGCAATTAGCATGTCCTTTACTTGCTAATGTGGAACATCGTGCTCTTCAATTAGATTTATTTAAAAAAAAAATACAAGAATTATAATTTAGTTTGATCCCTGTGGAGATTTATCAAAACTTGTACAGAGTAAAAGTTGATCAGTTGCCCATAGCAACTGTTCAGATTGCTTTTTGATTTTTTTGAGGCCTTTTAAAAATAATAATAATAAGCCATTGGATTGATTGCTATGAGCAACTGGTCAGCTTTTCCTCTGCACAGGTTTTGATAACTCTCCCTCAAAGAGCTTTAAAGGGGTTATCCAGGAAAAAACTTTTTTTTATATATCAACTGGCTCCAGAAAGTCAAACAGATTTGTAAATTACTTCTATTAAAAAATCTTAATCCTTTCAGTACTTATGAGCTTCTGAAGTTAAGGTTGTTCTTTCCTGTCTAAGTGCTCTCTGATGACACGTGTCTCGGGAACCGCCCAGTTTAGAAGTAAATCCCCATAGCAAACCTCTTCTAAACTGGACGGTTCCCGAGACACGTGTCATCAGAGAGGACTTAGACAGAAAAGAACAACCTTAACTTAAGAAGCTCATAAGTACTGAAAGGATTAAGATTTTTTAATAGAAGTAATTTACAAATCTGTTTAACTTTCTGGAGCCAGTTGATATATAAAAAAAAGTTTTTTCCTGGATAACCCCTTTAATGTCAGGTGTAACAATGACATAGAATATGGAAATGTGAATTAGATTTACAGACTGGTGTTTTATTAGATTAGGTTTCCATTGCCTGTCAGAACAGGGTAGTACACTGTATGTTAAAGAAATGTAAATCTCTGATCCATTTTCAGTAAATGGGATTTGTTAGGGTCAGTTACCAAAATGATCTATCATATTCCTTATGGATGCTGTAAAAACAGAACCATGCTGGGAATTGTATATCACGTGATACTAAAACATAGGTTATGCCTAAAGGTTAAAGGAACACTCTAAAAAATGACATACCCTTTGTTATGACTAGTCCCGGATCTGATGGAGTAGTGTATGACTTTTTTTGAATCCTGGTGTCATGTGTTGCCTTATCAGGGTTTGCATTACTTGTAAGATGATGTCTCCATTTTGCTTAGAGAGTTCCTTTAAGTATTATTCTAAAAATGACATCAACGAAATGTAAAGTGTACAATCAAAGCTAATTGGACAATAAATGTGACATTCTTACCCTGGGACAAATCATTCTGTATAGGTTCTCAGGTGACATTAACCAATAGCAGAAAACAAAAAGAAAACCAGTCTCTTTAAATGTATTTCTATGAAAATCTTTCAATCTAACAGTAAGAGGACATTAAAATGTAAACCTTCTTACCCACCTACCACAATAAAAAATACCAGGTAAATATTATTCTAATATAATCTGTAATACTTTTCAACTGACCACAGCTTCAAACTTTAAACAAATGTAACATAAAGGAATAGAAGAAGTTAAACAATAAATAATAAATTCTATTTCAGTTCATCTTCCTCCTCTTCCCCCTCCTCCTCCAGGCTCCTAACGAAACGGAACTGCTGCCAGATGAAATATATTACTATTAAATACTTAATTCTTCTAGTGTGCGGAAAGCAGGCAGTATGAATATGATTATTAAAGAAAATTACTTTGGCTGATCAGATATTCCTGCATACTAATTCCTGACCCCTCTCTTCCTTGTCTTCGTGTATCTCATCCCTTGGAGACCAGGCCAGATAGAATTCCATCACAAATAGCTGATTACAGGAGCTCACCCTGGGAATCACATCTCTCCTCTGGTGTCCTTGCCTGGGGTGTAGGTGGCAAAAAAAAGAGAAAATATCATGCCAGGACAGTTGCCCTAATTTATATGCCATTTACCTTTCATTGTATAGAGAAAGCAACCTGGCATTGCTGGACTTAAGAGATCATATCAAATGGCTAAAGCCTTTAGAAATGTCTAATCTACATGAATCCAAAAATGTAAAATATAGACAGGTATTGTTTTGTCCGTGAGATTTTGTAGAAAACCAAATGAGAACAGAAATATGCCAGTGTATCTAATGTAGTGTAATTTATTTATGTACCGTTTTGATGCCTTCCATTGTTGTCAGAGGCTGGAGATGACTCCATTTAGTTATACATGTACTGCTGTTTGATGTTAACATTATTATTTACGAATAATAGTGCCATACAATATTCATACAATATTACTCTTGAGCCACAAAATAACGCTTTTCAAAGGATTAATGTGCATGCTCATTTCATGCTGGAGTCAATTTGCATGCCCTAACCATACATATATACCCATTATTATGCTTACAACATGCTAGCAAACATATTTACAGCTCATATAAACTCTGGTCATTGGCTTTCAGTACTGCCTGATATACATAACATAGTCCAGTCGCCCGCTTTCCTGTTATATAAAATATTTATGTCCAGCCTTACTTTAGTAAGGTCCATTTTACAAAAGTTTCATACGGCTAGGTTCACACAGCGTAACATGAAAGCAGTAAACTACTGTTGGCATAAAAAGCATCAGTCTTGTGTTCTAATAAAGTCTATGGAAAAGTGTTCCTCCGTGCACACGCTGTATTAAAAAATGACAGTTTTTTATACAATGTGTACTGAGTCACATTTAACAGCATCAGAAATAATCCATGCAACTAACTAAAATGTTATGGTCCCAACATTTACATTTCTGTATTACTGCAATATTATCTTTTGTATGTCATCTCTGTCTATTTAACCTGCTGTATAATAAAGAGATTTATTTATATATTTATTTATTTATATAGTATGCTAATTATTTGTGACAATTATTCAGTATGCTAAATTGCATTGTGCTTGTTGTCTGGTCACATGCAGAACATGACATCACAGAAGCCACATAAGCCATTACAACATATAAATGAGGTGTTCTAAAAACTGTTAAAAATAATCCTTTTCTAGAGCACATTGTAGACCTTCAATTTACCTGCCCTGAAAGTAGCTTCTCAAAGTGTCACTATGCTTAAGAGACAAAATAATTATAGCTTGAACATGCTAATTTAGGGCTCAAGGTTGGCACAAGCACTTCTCTTTACCCCTTGGGGGTCCAAACTGCATGTCAGAGGGCTCAATTTCTGTTTCATGATGCTTGCTGCGATATATCACCCTGTCACAACTCATTGCCCAACAGGCTAAACTGAGTCTTAGAAACATGAAATTGGAAAATACATTAAAAACTACAGTTCTACTCTCTGCTTGGCCCTAAAACACCTAATATACTGAATTTCTCAACCCCTTGGTTCCCATACAGGCCTGATTTATCAAGAAGTCATATGGAGTGTCAAATACTGCTATTTTCAAACTGCACTTAGTAGCATTACCAATAGGCTTCAATGTTAACTTGCACTTGTTTCAATTCACTTTTTAGCATATGCTGCCCTGTGTGTCTACAAAAAGAACAACACTATTTCTGCCCTTTATAACTTGAATACAGTCCGTTTAAAAAAAAAATTCCTGCTCTAGAGGCTTCATGTGTAATTTGAAGTTCTCTCAGAGCTGGTGGGCAGAGCCTAATGCCTATACACAGAGAGGAGGGGATCCGGCCCTTCTGTGTCTCCATACAAGACTATACTGCATCAACAGCATTAAAAAATTGTAGTGAGCAGTCTAAACTGTGTATAAAGCCCTGGCATGAGATGTCTTACTTGTCTTACAGACTTCTTTCTGCTGTCTCACTCTGTTATCTCACTCTGTTATCTCACTCTGTTGTGCTGCTGTGTGAACAGCCACTTGTGGTTCCATTTCCCTCCTCCCCCTCCATAGGCTTGTATTGCCTGCTATAATTTGATGCATGAGTGGTCTTAGAGGAGTGACATAGGTTTGTCTGATTTTTAGAGAGGAACACATTCTGACAGGAGAGAAGAAAGAGGAAAGAAACCTGATAACAGGAGAAATAAGCAAATTTGTCTCTAATGATATATTACAAAGTTTTTTATTCACTTGTATTATTGATGTATGTAAAGTTTTTTCAAACGACAGGTACGCTTTAATAAAAGCATATGTGGTGTCCCAGTAAAGCAGTTTCAGCTGTTACCCACTAGAGCTGGCAGTTGGCTAAAGTATTTCTGGATATATATTGGCCCTCATTTACTATTCTAAACCCGACCTCTTTTGTCTGTTTTTTTTGTCGCATCTTTGTCTGCGCCATGTCGCAGACATCGTGCGCCAGTCTGCGACACGATGCAACATTTTTTCCCGACGGACCCGATGTGGATTCTCCCAAACCCGAAAAAGGTGCGTAACCCGACATTTCTGAGCTTTCCCACGTATTTATAAAGGTTTCCAACCCGAATTTGTTGTATTGTTGTGGATTTTTTCGCGACAGTTCAGAGTAGTTGGAAACCAAAACCAACAAAACCCACGTGCGACAAACAGGATGCGACATAATAATAAATACCAGGGGAAAAAAGCAGTCGGGTAAGAAAGCAAGATAGACTTACAACCCAATTTTCTAAGTAAATGAGGGCCATTGTGTATTACAGGTACCTAAGGAGTTTGCCACTGTATTTCTGTGCATTGCACTTTAAGTCATGTATACACTGAGGTAGCCAGAATGGTAGGGGTTAATATTTCTAACATGTCTTCCATTTCACTGTACATCTGAATGGTGATTTGGTTACATGTCGTCTCCTAGTCAGTGTTTATAAGAGAAAGTCCCTGGTCCCACCTTCCTCTCTTGGGGAAGTGGGAGGTCCTAAACCTGGTCTTTTCCAGAGCCATATGTTCTTCAGCTGGCTCCTGTCTCTGTTAGGCATACATTCACGTGGGCTACATGTAACCTTTCCCAAAAGTTGCCTAATACAGTTTCCAATCAATGCACTGAGGATATGTTCTACATTATGTATGTTGAGTCCATAACTCTATAGAAAACTGGTAATTGGTTCTGGAGCCCCCTAAAATGTCAACCTAAAGTAAGAAAACATGAATAAGTACAGAAATAGTACAGACAAACCATGTCCTGTTCTGCAAGGGGTATTCCAGCACTTAAAAATATATCCCCCATGCACAGGATAGATTCTTCACAGACAGGGATCCTTTTGTAGGGCTTACGGCCAGGGTGGACACGAGGGATAGATGTGGCCCGGAGGATATTCACACCTTTATCCAATTTTCGCAATGGAGTCAATCAGATAATTACTCTTGCCACCAAAGTCTGGACTGATACAACTTGACTTTTCCCTGGGTGGCAGGATCTTGTGTGAGGGGTGTACAGCCATTCTGGAACAGAAGAATGGAGACTAGACTAGACATTAAAAGGTATGGGAACAGGAGGACACAAAAAGGTCTTCTCACACTGCTGGTGTGACCAGACCAGACACAATAACTTAGGACTCATCCCTGTCTGAAGAGACCAGGGTGGAGGATGGGCTGGCTTGCCCTGGTTGGCTGAGGTTGTTGCTGTGGCTACTCACTAGTACTTTACACAGGAAGACAATTAACTTTTACATAACAATTAAAGTCACGCTAGCTCCAAAGGTTGAAAAACACAATTAAGACCTTCTTTACCTCAAAACACAGATTAGGGTCAGAGACAGGCACCTTGGGGATAACAACTACTTGACAGAGGTTTTCTGTTCAGGGACACCACATATATGTATTGTATGTACTGTACAGTGTACTCTATGTAATATGTGACTGTACACTGTATAGATACCCGCACTTTGGGACTGCACCTTTACTGGGACTGGAGCTGCATGACCCTAAATGCTTCCTTCCACTAGATGCATACTGGGACCTTTAGTGTCTGGAATGTGGGAAGAGGGAGGGCAGCCCAGCAGCTTATTGGATACCTGCAGCAAAAAGCTGCAGGCTTCTGAGAGATCACGGAGTGGGCGGCCCTGAGAGGAAAGTTGTGCCGCCTGGGGATGAACTCAAGACACAGTGGGAGTCAGTGTGTCTCTTATAATGCTTACCATACTCTGTGTGGCAGGACGGGGCACATTAAGCAGCCCAGTGGCAGCATTAGTGGTCACCACCACTGTATAGCTGCTTTTGTGATTGCTCTGATATATGGAAGTATGATAAGTCAATGCTGTATACAACTTACTATGGCCTCTGGGAGGCTATTGTAATTTGAAACTTTTATATGTTGGGGCCATTGTATGTAAGGGGCTTACTGTATTTGGCTTGATTCATGCGTTATTCACAAAAACTAATTTGGAGTATTAGGAAAATAACCTTCTAACATAGCACCAACATGGGTTTATGCGGGATCGATCCTGTCAGACTGATCTGATCACCTTCTATGAGGTTTGATATACTGGCCCGGAGTGAAGCTGTGAATGTCGTATATCTGGACTTTTCTAAGGCATTTGATACTGTGCTGCACAGAAGGTTACTACATAAAATGAGGATGCTGGGACTAAGGGTGGATATATGTAAATGGGCTAGCAACTGGCTGGTTATTAATGGAAATTACTGTGGTTGGGTAACAGTTACAAGTGGGGTACCACAGGGGTCAGAACTGGGTCCACTTCTTTTCAATATGTTTATTAAAGACCTTGTGTAGGGATTACAGAGTAGAATTTTAATATTTACAGAGGACACTAAACTGGATAAGATGATCACCACAGAGAAGGGATAACATAATATTACAGAGGGATCTGGGGAAGCTGGAGGCTTGGGCACAGACATGGCAAATTAAGTTTAATGTGGATAAATGTAAAGTTATGCACTTGGGCTGTAAAAACAAAATGTCCAATTATGTGCTAAAGAATGATATTAAGTAAAACTACTACCGAAAAGGACTTAGGGATATTGGTGGACAATCAGCTCAACTTTAGTGATCAGTGCCAAGCAGTTGCTGCCAGGGCTAACAAAGCCATGGGATGTATTAAGAGAGAGGCATAGAGGCACGTAAAAAGGACATAGGCCCAGATTTATCAAAGAATGTCTACGGTAGAGCTATTTTCCCACGTTTATTTGGGTGGTGGGCTTGACTAGTGTGCATCTTATTTATCAATTTTGCACAGCTCTGCCGTGGTGGGAAAAGCTCTACCACATACACTTTTTCTAGACACTTGTGAGGGAGTGAAGTAGACACTTTCCTGGGTCCTGAATTTGGCAGGTTAGGTGTTTTTACTTATTTTCACAGAGCAGCCGTGACATTTTTACTTGCATTTTAGACACTTCAATCAAATTTGATTGCGGTGTCTAAGGGGTTAAAGCCGGGCATCACCATGATCAGTGATGTCTGGCATTAGAGATGGGTTCTGGTGGCAGATAGCCACCAGGACCACCCAGCTATGACCTGCGCTCAGCTCCTGAGAATGTCATAGAAGGGGATTGGGAAGCTGTCGTCCACAAGAGGTTAAAGGGGTATTCCAGGAATATTTTTTATTTGACTATGCTACATGGGCTGTAAAGTTAGTGTAGATTATAATATAGTGTCTGTACCTCTGATTTTCTCACAATTCTTATGAGATTTTCACCCCAATATTTTTTTTTAACAGCATACAAAATTACTGTTGTCTCAGATTTTTCCCAGGTTGCAATGTTGCCATGACCTGACTCACTAGTCAGCTGATGACAGGGAGCCTGTCTGTTTTTAAAATGGGTGGAGTGATCGCTTGGTGGGAGAGAGATCAATCTGCAAATAATGCAACAGCTGTAGGCACCCTGATTTAAAACCACAGGTCTTTTGAATGGATGTAGCTCATTTATGTTTCAATGGGTGGGGTGGCTGATGTGTGGGAGGGAGGAAAATAGAATTATGGGATTTGTAGTCAAAAAAAGAAAATTCTAACAGGAAATACCAGTTCACAAAAAGCTAGCCACAGTGTTATGGTAATCTCACAACATAGTCATTTAGCCCCAAGACAAGCGCAGACCCTTCCTGTCTTTTTTTTTCTACCTTATGAACTATATTACTATGCTACAGTGGGTGCAAGACACTATGACTTGGTTTACCTATCCTTGTCCTGCACCTAGGAGCCTATTTTGAACCGTCCTCACCATCCTATCTGCTATATACCAGTAAAGCCAGAATTTAAGCCTTTTTTCTCACTCAAAGCTTTTCAACTTCTTTTTTTCTCTGAAATTCTTTCCAACTCTTAAGCCACACTAAACAATAATTTTTTTTTTTTTCCAAGTTAACTTCAAGGTAATACCTGCACTTTTTTGCTGAGCTCAGCAACCCCTTCGGCATATTGTGGTGGCTTAACCCTTTAACGACACAGGACGTAAATTTATTTCCTGGTGCCCTGGTATTTAACACACCAGGACGTACATTTACATCCTGTGCATGACCTCGAACACCGGAGTTGTGCTCGTATCATGCGTGGCAGGTCTATCAGCAACCAGGGACCCGCCGTTAATGGCGGACATCAGCGATCGCACTGATGTGCGCCATTAACCCCTCAGATGCCGTGAACAATACAGATCAAGGCATCTGCGGCAGTGCGGTCGGTAAAATGGATGATCGGATCACCCGCAGCAGAGCTAAGGGTATCTGATCATCCATAATGGTGGATGGAGGTCCACTCACCTGCCTCTGTCCATCTCCAGGGGTCTTCCGAGCAGACCAGAGCCGAAGATTGCCGATAATACTGATCAGTGCTATGCCCTATGCATAGCACTGAACAGTATTAGCAATCAAATGATTGCTATAAATAGTCCCCTATGGGGACTATTAACCACTTAAGGACCAAGGGCGTACCTGTACACCCATGTGAATTTCGGTCCCCGACATGCGCCGGGCGGGGACCATGGTGACTGCTGATATCTATCAGCAGGCACCCCGCGCAAATGCCCAGGGGGCATTCACACCAGCGATTTGCGCTGATTCCGGGTCATACGGGTCTATATATATATATATATATATATATATATATATATATATATATATGGTGAATATAAGGGGGATCGCGGTTGTCAAACATACCCATGATCCCCCTGAAGGGATAGGAGTGAGGTGGCAGGGGTGCCACCCCTCCTATCCCTGCTATTGGTCGCCAGAAGCGACGACCAATAGCAGATCGGGGGCAGGGGGGTTAACTTTCGCTTTCCCCATTCTGCCCCCCCACAATAGACTGGGCAGAACGGGGAAACCGACAGAGGACCGGCGGCAGAAGATCCACTTACCCATCCGGAGGCTGTGGGCGACGGTGATCGGCGGACGGCGATGTCGTGCGGCTGGCTCACTGGATCCTACGGAAGCCAGTGAGTTGCCTAGCAACATCTGGAGGGCTACAGTCTGAGACCACTATACAGTGGGCTCTAAACTGTAGCCCTCCAGATGTTGCAAAACTACAACTCCCAGCATGCCCAGACAGCTGTTTGCTGTGCGGGCATGCTGGGATTTGTGGTTTTGCAACAGCTGGAGGGCTACAGTTTGGAGATCACTGTGCAGTGATCTTTAAACTGTGGCCATCTAGCTCTTGCAAAACTACAACTCCTAGCATGCCCACACAGCAGTTTGCTGTCTGGGCATGCTGGGATTTGTAGTTTTGCAACATCTGGAGGGCCACAGTTTGAATATGGTCTCTAAACTGTAGCCCTCCAGATGTTGCAAATCCCAGCATGCCCAAACAGCAAACAGCTGTCTCGGCATGCTGGGAGTTGTAGTTGCGTACCTCCAGCTGTTGCATAACTACATCTCCCAACATGCCCTTTGGCAATCAGTACATGCTGGGAGTTGTAGCTTTGCAACAGCTGGAGGCACACTGGTTTTAAAATACTGAGTTAGGTAACAGAACCTAACTGAAAGTTTGCCAACCAGTGTGGCTCAAGCTGTTGCAAAAGTACAATTCCCAGCATGCACGGTCTGTTAGTACATGGTGAGTTGTAGTTTTGAAACAGCTGGAGGTTTGCCCCCCCCCCCCCCCCCACTAGATATACACCCCCTTACACTGTCCCCCACAATAAAAATGAAAAATGTATTGTACGGCAGTGTTTCTAAAACAGAGCCTCCAGCTGTTACAAAATAACAACTCCCAGCATTTCTGGACAGCCACTGACTGTCCAGGCATGCTGGGAGTTTAGCAACAGCTGGAGGCACCCTGTTTGGGAATCACTGGCATAGAATACCCCTATGTCCACCCCTATACAATCCCTAATTTAGTCCTCAAATGCGCATGGCGCTCTCTCACTTCGGAGCCCTGTCGTATTTCAAGGAAACAGTTTAGGGCCACATTTGGGGTATTTCCGTACTCGGGAGAAATTGAAAAGGAAAAGTTGGGGTCTACACCAGCCTATTAGTATAAAAAAAAATATAAAGTTTTACACTAACATGCTGGTGTTGCCCAATACTTTTTATTTTCACAAGAGGTAAAAGAAAATAAAGACCCCCAAAATTTGTAATGCAATTTCTCCTGAGTACGGAAATACCCCATATGTGGTCATAAAATGCTCTGCGGGCGCACAAGGCGGCTCAGGAGTGAGAGCGCACCATGTACATTTGAGGCCCAAATTGGTGATTTGCACAGGGATGGCTGATTTTACAGAGGTTCTCACATAAACGCAAAAAAATGAATACCCACATGTGGCGCCATTTGGGAAACTACACCCCTCACGGAACGTAATAAGGGATATAGTGAGCCTTAACCAGGCCCGGCCTTAGGTGTTCAGACGCCCTGTGCGAGCTAACCTTGTGGCGCCCCCCCATTACCCCATAAACATACACAAAGAGGAAAAAAATCTTTGTAACAAATATGTATTTTATATTTAATCAGTCCCCTGCCCCCTTAATCAGTCCCATGTCCCCCATCACCAGTCCCCTGCCCCCTTGCAGTATAGATGCAGTATAGTTCCCCCACATTAGGTGCAGTATAGATCCCCCACATTAGGTGCAGTATAGTTCCCCCACATGAGGTGCAGTATAGTTCCCCCACATTAGGTGCCGTATAGTTCCCCACATTAGGTACAGTATAGTTCCCCCACATTAGGTGCAGTATAGTTTCCCCACATTAGGTGCAGTATAATTCTCCACATAAGATGCAGTATAGCTCTCCACATTAGGTTGGCAGTATAGTTCCCTACAGACATACAGCCTCCAGCCATATGCAGTGTATGGCTGGAGGCTGTTTGTCTGTGTACTGTCCAACTACTGCTATGGCCTATAGACCTTAGCAGTAGGTCCTTGGAGCCAAGGAGTGGTGGTCAGAACACTCTTCTGTTGCTATGGGCGCACGCACGGGACGTCAGTGACGTCCCTGCGTGCCCAATCTCCCGGCGGCCCCTGCGTTTTTAAAGTTAACGCTGGGGGGGGCCGCCACAGAAAGGTAACGAGACATCCTTGTGTCCCGAAAAGATCTTTCGGGAAACAGGGTTGCCCAGAAAGTGACGGGGGCCCCTGTGGGCTGCTTAGTGGTGGCCGCGGACCCCCCCCGGGCTTGATAAGGGTGTGCCCAGGCACACCCGGAACACCCTGTGCGCACGCCTATGGTTTCTCCCCATCTTCGGCCGGCCTGTTACACTGTCGGCCGCCCAGTGCCCCTGTTGCTATGGCGCCCTGTGCGGCCGCACAGCTCGTACAACCCTAAGGCCAGCCCTGGCCTTAACACCCCACAGGTGATTGACGAATTTTCGTTAAAGTTAAATGGGAAAATGAAAAATACTAATTCACCAAAATGCTGGTGTTACCCTAAATTTTTCATTTTCACAAGGGAAAATAGGAAAAAAAGCCCCCCAAAATTTGTAACCCCATATGTGGATGTAAAGTGCTCTGCTGGTGAACTACAATGCTCAGAAGAGGACCATTGGGCTTTTGAAGAGAAAATTTGTCCGGAATTGAAGGCCATGTGTGTTCAGCCCCCCGTGGTGCCAGAACAGTGGACCCCCCACATGTGACCCCATTTTGGAGACTACACCCCTCACGTAATGTAATAAGGGTTGCAGTAAGCATTTACGCCCCACAGGTGTCTGACAGATTTTTGGAACAGTGGTCCGTGAAAATGAAAAATCCCATAAGCTCAATGGCAATCCTCCTCTTCTGAGCATTGTAGTGCGCCAGCAGAGCACTTGAAGTCCACACATGGGGTATTTCCATACTCAGAAGAAATGGGGTTACAAATTTTGGGGGTCATTTTCTCCTATTACCCCTTGTAAAAAAAAAAAAAAAATTGGGGGAAAAACCAGCATATTAGTGAAATTTTCTTTTTTTCTCATTTACACATCCAACTTTAACAAAAAGTTGTGAAATAAATGTGAGGTGTTAAGCCTTGTTACATTCCTTGAGGGGTGTAGTTTCCAAAATGGTATGCCATGTGGGGGGTTTTCTGCTGTTCTGGCACCATAGGGGCTTCTTAAAGGGATACTACGGTGAAAACCTTTTTTCTTTTAAATCAACTGGTGGCAGAAAGTTAAACATATTTGTAAATTACTTCTATTAAAAAATCTTAATCCTTCCTGTACTTATTAGCTGCTGAATACTACAGAGGAAATTCTTTTCTTTTTGGAATGCTCTCTGATGACATCACGACCACAGTTCTCTCTGCTGACGTTATTATAATAATAATAACGCTTTATTTATTGTTGTCCTTAGTGGGATTTGAACCACTGAGCCACCATGCTGCCCTTAGCATACATCTGCTATGCATGGTTGCTAAAATGGACAGAGATGAGAGCAGAGAGCACTGTGTTCGTGATGTCATCAGTGTTCCAAAAAGAAAGGAATTTCATCTGTAGCATTCAGCAGCTAATAAGTACTGGAAGGATTAAGATTTTTTAATAGAAGTAATTTACAAATATGTTAAACTTTCTGCCACCAGTTGATTTAAAAGAAAAAAGGTTTTCACCGGAGTACCCCTTTAAATGTCACATGCCCCCTAAAAACCATTTTAGAAAAACTCACTCTCCAAAATCCCATTGTCGCTCTTTCCCTTCTGAGCCCCCTACTGTGCCCGCCGAACACTTTACATATGCAGAATATATAGGAAAAATAGGAACAAAATGGCGCTATCTAAGTGCCGTAAGTGGTGATTGAGATACAAAGGTCAAGGGTGAAATACTCCCACTTTTATGTGTATGGTAGTGTGATTTATTCGTTGTAAACGATGTGGCAATTCTATGTAATTTTATACACCTTTAACCTTCATATAAAATACTAGACTTGTGCACTAGAAAAATTTTCGTTTAATTTCGTTTCGTATTTTCGTTTTGGAAAAAATTTTCGGTTCGGCAATATTTTCGGTTTAGATTTTTCGGATACATTCGGTATTCGGGTATTCGTGTTGTTTTTTTTCGGATACATTCGGTATTCGGGTACATTCGATAAATCTTTTTAGTCTTTTTTTGGACTTTAGCGATCCTAATAAATAATGGAGATACCTTTTTTATTAAAATTTCGCAGGGTATCATAAAAAAATCATAATAAAAAAGATACAGTGGTGATGGAAAAAATTGTATCTAACGAAATGTATCTTTTTTATTATGAAATGTTTATTCATTTTTAAACAGGGATCAATTTATGTGAGCGGGTAAAGCACAAAAAATGGAGCCGACAATAATAAAAATGTAGTGTGTGCGTGTTTTTCACTTTTTTTAAAAACATTTTTTAGGTAGTACTACTACTCCCAGCATGGAACACACTCTTCCATGATGGGAGTAGTAGTTACCTGTACTAATTGACAGATCGCAGGGGTCCCTTGCGATCCTCTTGTATAATGTATAGATGCGGCGGCTGCTCTTCTATGGTCCCCTGCACTCACGTATATATACACATATTCATATTTCCCGCAGAGCTGTGATTGGCCAGATGGTTCCAGCCAATCACAGCTCTCTGTGAGAAATAGGAATATGTGTATATATACGGCCATGCAGGGGACCATAGGAGAGCGGCTGCCGCATCCATACATTATTCAGGAGCATCACAGCGGGTGTCAGGGGTGATACCCGCAGTGATCTTTCCTTTACTACAAGTACTACCACTCCCAACATGGAGTACACTCTGCTCCATGCTGGGAGCTGTAGTACCTGCATTAATAGACAGATCGCAGCGGGTGTCAGAAGTTACACTCGCTGCGATCTGTCTCTATTAATGCAGGTACTACAGCTCCCAGCATGGAGCAGAGTGTGCTCCATGTTGGGAGTATTAGTACCTGCAGTAAGGGACAGATCCCAGGGATGTCACTTCCCCTGACACCCGCTGCGATCCTCCTGATGTGAATGTCGGGATCAGCTGTTCTCAGGGCTACAGAGCCGGGAGAACAGCTGACGCTGAGCCGTAGGTATACATCGTATATCTACTGCCCAGCAAGAACTTACAGTGAGCCTGCAATGTGTATACAGTATACACATTGCTGGCTCACTTAACCCCTTGCTGAGCTGTGCGCTATGCGCAAGCCCAGCAAGGGAAGAGTTAACTTACACTGCTGGACAGTGTAGGTTAACCCTTTGGGCGGTATACACTTTATACAGCTATCTATAGATAGCTGTATACAGTGTATACAGAAGACGAAGTCCAGCTTACTTCCCTTGAGTCCCGGGCTGGGTTCGTGTGGCTCCGCCCCTAGTGATGACGTCATTAGGGGGCGGAGCTACAGAAGGGAACAAGGCTAGTTAATCTGAAGCTCTGTTCACATTGTACGTTTTGTATAATGTGAACAGACCCTTCTGGCAGTGTCTACCCAGACAGGGAGACTCCAGCTGTTGCTAAACTACAACTCCCAGCATGCCCAGACAGCCAAAGGCTGTCTGGGCATGCTGGGAGTTGTAGTTTTGCACCAATTGGTTGCTCCCTGTTTGGGTAGACATTGCATCATGGGTGCTCTCCCCAGCGGACAGCGCCAAAAATGTCATAACCAATTTTTTGTGTTTTTTTTCTTCTCTTTTCAGATCCGTGTATGCAGAGGATTACTGCGGATTCGATGGATTACGGCGGATTATTTATTTTTTCCTTTAATAAAATGGTTAACGAGGGCTGTGGGGGAGTGTTTTTTTAAATAAAATAATTTTTCCAATGTGTTGTGTTTTTTTTTTTATTGAATTTTCAGGGTTAGTAGCGGAAGCTGTCTTATTGACGGAATCCATTACTAGGCCAGGGCTTAGTGCTAGCCCCAAAAACAGCTAGCGCTAACCCCCAATTATTACCCCGGTACCCACCGCCACAGGGGTGCCGGGAAGAGCCGGTACCAACAGGCCCGGAGCGTCAAAAATGGCGCTCCTGGACCTAGGCGGTAACAGGCTGGCGTTATTTAGGCTGGGGAGGGCCAGTAACAATGGTCCTCGCCCACCCTGGTAACGTCAGGCTGTTGCTGTTTGGTTGGTATTGTGCTGAGAATGAAAATACGGGGAACCCTTTGCGTTTTTTTTTTATTTAAATAAAAAAAAATTTAAAAAAAACGCATAGGGTTCCCCGTATTTTCATTCTCAGCACAATACCAACCAAACAGCAACAGCCTGACGTTACCAGGGTGGGCGAGGACCATTGTTACTGGCCCTCCCCAGCCTAAATAACGCCAGCCTGTTACCGCCTAGGCCCAGGAGCGCCATTTTGACGCTCCGGGCCTGTTGGTACCGGCTCTTCCCGGCACCCCTGTGGCGGTGGGTACCGGGGTAATAATTGGGGGTTAGCGCTAGCTGTTTTGGGGGCTAGCACTAAGCCCTGGCCTAGTAATGGATTCCGTCAATAAGACAGCTTCCACTACTAACCCTGAAAATTCAATAAAAAAAAAAAAAAACACAACACATTGGAAAAATTATTTTATTTAAAAAAACACTCCCCCACAGCCCTCGTTAACCATTTTATTAAAGGAAAAAATAAATAATCCGCCGTAATCCATCAAATCCGCAGTAATCCTCTGCATACACGGATCTGAAACGAGAAGAAAAAAACACAAAAAATTGGTTATGACATTTTTGGCGCAGTCCGCTGGGGAGAGCACCCATGATGCAATGTCTACCCAAACAGGGAGCCACCAATTGGTGCAAAACTACACCTCCCAGCATGCCCAGACAGCCTTTGGCTGTCTGGGCATGCTGGGAGTTGTAGTTTAGCAACAGCTGGAGTCTCCCTGTCTGGATAGACACTGCCAGAAGGGTCTGTTCACATTATACAAAACGTACAATGTGAACAGAGCTTCAGTTTAACTAGCCTTGTTCCCTTCTGTAGCTCCGCCCCCTAATGACGTCATCACTAGGGGCCGGAGCTACACGAACCCGCCCGGGACTCAGGGAAGTAAGCTGGACTTCATCTTCTGTATACACTGTATACAGCTATCTATAGATAGCTGTATATTGTGTATACCGCCCAAAGGGTTAACCTACACTGTCCAACAGTGTAAGTTAACTCTTCCCTTGCTGGGCTTGCGCATAGCGCACAGCTCAGCAAGGGGTTAAGTGAGCCAGCAATGTGTATACTGTATATACACATTGCAGGCTCACTGTAAGTTCTTGCTGGGCAGTAGATATACGATGTATACCTACGGCTCAGCGTCAGCTGTTCTCCGGCTCTGTAGCCCTGAGAACAGCTGATCCCGACATTCACATCAGGAGGATCGCAGCGGGTGTCAGGAGGAGTGACATCCGCTGGGAACTGTTCCTTACTGCAGGTACTAATACTCCCAACCTGGAGCACACTCTGCTCCATGCTGGGAGCTGTAGTACCTGCATTAATAGACATATGGCAGCGAGTGTAACTTCTGACACCCGCTGCGATCTGTCTATTAATACAGGTACTACAGTTCCCAGCATGGAGCAGAGTGTATTCCATGTTGGGAGTGTTAGTACTTGTAGTAAAGGGAAGATCACTGCGGGTATCACTCCTGACACCCGCTGCGATCCTCCAGTATAATGTATGAATGTGGCGGCAGCTCTCCTATGGTCCCCTGCACGGCCGTACATATACACATATTCCTATTTCTCACAGAGAGCTGTGATTGGCTGGAACCATCTGGCCAATCACAGCTCTGCGGGAAATATGAATATGTGTTTATATACGTGAGTGCAGGGGACCATAGAAGAACAGCCGCCGCATCTGTACATTATACAAGAGGATCGCAAGGGACCCCTGCGATCTGTCAATTAGTACAGGTAACTGCTACTCCCATCATGGAAGAGTGTGTTCCATGCTGGAAGTAGTAGTACTACCTAAAAAATGTTTTAAAAAAAAAAAGTGAAAAACACGCACACACTACATTTTTACTATTGTCGGCTACATTTTTAGTGCTTTACCCGCTCACATAAATTGATCCCTGTTTAAAAATGAATAAACATTTCATAATAAAAATCATACATTTCATTAGATACAATTTTTTCCATCACCACTGTATCTTTTTTATTATGATTTTTTTATGATACCCTACGAAATTTTAATAAAAAAGGTATCTCCATAACTTTTTAGGATCGCTAAAGTCCAAAAAAAGAATAAAAAGATTTACCGAATGTACCCGAATACCGAATGTATCCGAAAAATCAAACTATCTGTATCCTTTTTATTAACTTTGTTATCAGAATTAATTCTTCACGTCGTTTACGGATAACGAATGCATTCGTTATTTACAGGTTGGGAAATAACGAATGTATTCATTACTTTGCTATTCGTATTATCGTGGCTATTCGGGAATGTTCAAAATATGTTTTCGTGCATTCGGATGGGTCCGAATGCACGAAAACGGTAAAATTCGTTAATTTAGACATTCGTGCCGAACCGAATTGCACATGTCTATAAAATACAATATAATGCAGATGGGTGAATGGTATCTCACTCACCTATTAGTTTAGCGCATAGAAAGAGTATGGCAACTCTCCAGTGATCCTCTGGCAGCCTGACATCCGAACCCGAACAACAGGTGTGTCGGTTTGGAAATTTTTAAGCAATAAACAAATAACCACCATTACCAGGATGCTTGTTTGATTACCACCTACCCTCAAGGCGCCACTGAGGTCATCCGCATTTTTCGCCTCCCTCGAATCTACTGGAGCAGCTTCATTTTGGGACCACCGTTTTCTCCGAACACTTTACATACACATATGAGGTATTTCCTTACTCAAGAGAAATTGTGTTGCAAATTTTGAGGGGATTTTTCTCCTTTCACCCCTTGTAAAAATTCAAAAACTTGGTCCACAAGAACATGCAAGTGTAAAAAATGAAGATTTTGAATTTTCTCCTTCATTTTGCTGCTATTCCTGTGAAACACTTAAAGGGTTAACACACTTACTGAATGTCATTTTGAATACTTTGAGGGGTGCAGTTTTTATAATGGGGTCATTTGTGGGGTATTTATAATAAGAAAGCCCTTCAAATCCACTTCAAATCTGAACTGGTCCCTGAAAAATTCCGATTTTGAAATTTTTGGAAAAATTGAAAAATTGCTGCTGAAGTTTGAAGCCCTCTGATGTCTTCCAAAAGTAAAAACATGTCAACTTTATGATGCAAACATAAAGTAGACATATTGTATTTTTGAATCAAAATATAATTATTTGGAATGTCTATTTTCCTTACAAGCAGCAAAGTTAGAAAAATGCAAAATTTTAATTTTTTCATCAAATTTTGGCATTTTTCACCCAGAAATTATGCAAGTATCGACAAAATTTTACCACTAACAAAAAGTAGAATGTGTCACAAATAAACAATCTCAGAATCAGAATGAAAGATAAAAGCATCCCAAAGTTATTAATGCTTAAAGTGAATGTGGTCAGATGTGCTAAAAACACTCTGGTCCTACAGTGAAAATTGGCCTGTCCTTAAGGGGTTAAAGTGTAAAAAATAAAATAAAAAGTAACAAATGTAAAAAATAAAAAAGTAAAAAAATTACTAAAATCCCCTCTCCCAATAAAAATGTAAATCATCCCCTTTTCACCATTTTACCCACAGAAAGTGTAAAAAAAAAATAAATTACAAACTTAATTGGTATCACCACATGCATTTTCCCATAAAAAAAATAAAACAATGTAAATAAAAATAAACATATACTGTATCGCGGCGTGCGTAAATGTCCGAACTATAAAAATATATTGTTAATTAAACCACACGGTCAATGGCGTACACGTAAAAAAAATTCCAAAGTCCAAAAAAGCTTATTTTTGGTCACTTTTTATACCATTAAAAAATGAATAAAAAGTGATCAAAAAGTCCGATAAAAAAAAAATGGTACCAATAAAAACTTCAGATCACGGTGCAGAAAATGAGTCCTCGTACGTGGAAAAATAAAAAAGCTATAGGGGTCAGTAGAGGACATTTTTAAACGTGTACATTTTCCTGCGAGTCAGATCACCCTGCTCTGTACTGACCAGTGACAAACACCACGAAACAGCTGTCTGCAGATGGGTAGAAACTTCCCTTTTAAGGAGTAGTCTGGCTTGGTATAAATCCCGATTAGCTTTTTATATTCCTTAACAGGAGCCAAGTTGATACCAGGGAAAATTACCTGAAAAGGTGATGTAATGAGCTGCTTTGCATATTCCCCTACCCAGAATGCCCGCGGAGTGCTAAATGGCCTTCTGAAACTCCGTTACACCAGGAGTGGTGGCCTCTCCCTGAGGTAAATACTCATCCCCTTTAGCTGCTCTCAGGCCTCTTACCTCAGCCAAGCCAGATCGCCCTACTCTGTACTGACGAGTGGAAAACACCACGAAACTGCTTCTCGGCCTTTTGGCTAAGATCAAGTGTAGTACCTGGCAGGGGAGATACCATGATCGCTACGGTCTGAAGAACTCCAAGCATTGTGGTAGAGATTTTGCGTAGTACGATTGCAGTACTTTTCGTTCTTATTAGAACCGCATTTCTCTAGAGCATACCACCTGAAGATCGTCTCCTGCCTGCCTTGGAACATCTGAAGAAGGAGAAGATCTTGAAGACTGCAGCTCCGGAAGAAGCCGACGAAGAACCTGGAAGAAGGGAATCGGCGGTGAATTCCGGAACAGCAGCGAAGAGGAAGGCGGCGCAGAATCTTTTCGAAGATACTCGCTGCCTCTGGAGAAGGATTTGCATAGCTCCTCCCACCGGGAACGGATCTGCATAGCTCCTCCCACCCGGGAAAGAAGACTTTGCGAAGCCTCTCTCCACAAGCAAGCAAGGAAGCGGAAAAGAGCCTGCTGGAAGAAGCCATGGCCTCAACCAGCAAGTCCACCCAGGAGGCTGCAGGGCAAGGCCTGGAGGTTCAGCCCCAACCACAGCAAGCTTCAACCTCCACCACGGCAAGGCAGAAGGGCGGCAGAATTCCCAACCTGGAAGCTCCAACCCTGGAGCCCTGGATGAGGCAGACTGTTGCCTTGAAGCTCAAGCCCGTGGACGGAAGGGTGCCGGACATGTCCCACGACGTGTTCTGCAAGAAGATGCTGGCGGATCAAGGCTTCCCCACGGCTGACACCCTGGGAATAGCAACCTTCTTTTCGGGAATCTTCTACATCACCTTTGCCACCATTGGGACCTGTAGAAGATACTGGGAGGCGGTGAAAGCGGCGAGTCCCGAATCCCCTTTCTCTCGCTTTGTGGGCAACTGCCTTATTCAAAGAGAGGAGAGGCGGGTGACGGTCTCAATGCGGAACCCACACACCCCAGGCACGGATATCTCGACCTTCCTGAAGCGCTTCTGCACCGTGGTGAGGGAGCCCACCCGCATCCTGAACTCACTCGGATACTGGACCTGCAAGTGGTCTGTGGTCGTCAGACTCAACAAGAACCCTGCTTCTCCAGACGGACTACAGCACCTGCCAACGACATTTTCCTTGGGCAACTCCACAGGACTTATCTTCTACCCGGACATGCCGCAGACCTGCAGGAGATGTGGCAAGATGGGCCACGAGGGCAAGGACTGTACGGAGGATGCCTGCAGGTATTGCCGTGTGACAGGTCACACGACCAAGGACTGCCCCAAGAGCAAGACCTGCAACCTCTGCGGACTGGCAGCCCACAGCTACAAGGACTGCCCCCAGAGGGAGAGAACATCTATGGCAGCGAGAGCACCGAAGCCAGCCCCAGCTCCGGAGCCAGCACCACGGATGGCCAAGCCGACCAAGGAGGGTAAGAAGGCGAAAGCCACCACCCCTGCCCCGTCCCGTCCCTCCCCTGCCCCTCTCGCCCCATCCCCAGCCCCTCCCGCCCCATCCCCTGCCCCTCCCGCCCCATCCCGTCCCACCCCTGCCCCTCCTGCCCCATCCCGTCCCACCCCTGCCCCATCCCGTCCCACCCCTGCCCCATCCCGTCCCACTCCTGCCCCATCCCGTCCCACTCCTGCCCCCCGTACCCCACCCCGGCCCACCCCTGCCCCCCGTACCCCACCCCGGCCCACCCCTGCCCCGTCCTCCCCTGCCCGGCCCTCCCCTGCCCCGTCCTCCCCTGCCCCGCCCCACCCAGCCTCCCTTCTCTCCTGGCCCAGCAGCACCTAACCCCCCTCCAGCTGCTGGTGCCCGCCCTTCGGAGGACTTTCCTGTGATTCCTCCCCCAGGTACCATACAGAGGAAGAGGAAAGGAAGGGAAAACGCATCAGAAGAGTCCCACAAAAGAAAGATTATTGAGACCTGCGAGACCCCTCAAGCTTCAGATGAGGAGGAGGAGATGGAGCAGGTCTGCGAGAGCCTTGAAGCTTCAGAAGGAGAGGAGGTGATGGAGCAGGCCCAAGTGGAGCAGGTCCAAGCAGAGCCAGTCCAAGCTCAATATATGGAGGAGCTGCTGCAGGACCCAGAGGTCAAGAAAATCCTGGACACTCCGTCCAACACGGTCTACGACGAGTTCTTGGAAGAGCGCTACGAGAAGCCACACGAGCCGACAGGCGCCAGAGAAGAGGACCCGTCCGACCAGACTGGTAACTAGTATCAGAACTAACCTCTCTTTTTATTCCCATGGCTGATCTCAACATCTTCTGCATTAATGTGAGGAGTATTAGAGCTTGGTTTAGATTTCAGACTGTTCTTACGTTCTTAGATTCCCAGAGGTGTGATGTTTACATGTTGCAGGAATGTGCTTTGTCTGCTTCTAGGTCTTACAACCATCTGGCCAGGCAGTGGCCTCACGGCCCTTCCTACTGGTCTGGTGGGGGCGACAATAGGTCTGCGGGGGTGGCCATTCTGATCAGGGGAGGTAACTTTGCACTTGATTCCGTCCGGGAGCTCGTCTGTGGCAGACTTCTTGTCGCAGACGGTTCCTGGGCGGGTGAGCCCGTGCGGCTCATCAACGTGTATGCCTCCCCTGAGAGGGATGTCCGACTGGAGGTTCTCCAGGCCCTGCGGGCTGAACTCGCCACCACTAGGGCAGTAGTGTTGGGTGGTGACTTCAACTGCCCCATTGAGGTGGACGGGCGCAGTTCTGGCACATCCGCCAACCTGGACGTGACGTCTAAACTGCTGATTGAGATGGTGACGGAGGCATCCTTGCAGGACGTTGTCGGGTCCATCAGGAACGGCTCCGTAAACTATACGTGGAGCCGCCCCGATGGCTCGCTCCGTTCTCGGATAGACTTCATCTTCACTTCGAGAGCAGTCAGAAAGGTGTCGTACTCTATGGTCCCCTGCTTCTTCTCTGACCACAGGGCCATTCGATTCCGGGGGACTCTGGGCCATGGATTCCCACCTGGCCCAGGCTCCTGGAAGTTGAATTGTGCCCTGTTGGAGCAGAGGGAGGTCATGGAGGAACTTAGGGATGCGTACCTTGTATGGCGAAATGACAAATGTCTGTTCAAGTGCATCAGCGATTGGTGGGAATATGTTAAAGTCGAATTCCGTTGTTTCTTTCAGGCAAAAGGCAGACAACAGGCGTGTGCGAAGAAGTGGGACTTCAGGAAACTGCAGCACGAGCTGCGGTCCCTGCAGGACCTGCTCCAGTGTGGCTGGGACGTCAGGGAGGAGCTGGAGGAGACCAAAAAGAGCTTGAAAAGGCACTTTGAGGAGGAATCCAAGCGAATCGTCTTTCGTTCCAAGGTGGAGAACCTGGAGAAGGGTGAGAAATGTAACTCTTTCTTTTTCAGGAAGCTCCATGCCGGCCACACGCCCCTGACTGAGCTACGAGATGAGACCGGACACATGAGGAGCGGCAAGGAGGAAGTGATGGGGGTCGTTTACGACTTCTACAGCAACCTCTACGCCCCCAAGTCATCCGACCCCGAAGCCGCCGAGAGGTTCCTGTCAGGTGTCACTAATGTTGTTGATCCCGCAGGTGCGGCGGCTATGGACGATCCCTTGACGGTGGGGGAGCTGCTCTCTACCGCTAAATCCTTTAAGCCCGGCAGGACCCCGGGCAGTGATGGTCTCCCGGCCGAGCTCTACGTAGCGCTGGGTGACCTGATCTGTCCGGACCTGTTGGAGGTGTACGAGGAGATGGTGGTGGGGGGCAGAATGCCTCCGTCGTTGAGGGAAGGGATGATCACGATCTTGTATAAGCGGAAGGGGGAGAGATGTGACCTGAAAAACTGGCGTCCCATCTCTCTCCTGAACGTGGACTACAAGATCCTCGCCAAGGTGCTGGCCAACAGGCTGAAACCTGTCATGGGGCAGATCGTCCATCCGGACCAGACCTGCAGCATTCCTGGCCGCAGGATTGCTGACAGCCTTGCCCTTGTGAGAGACACGGTCCATTACATCCAGGACCGCGGGGGCCGTGCCGCCCTGGTCAGCTTAGATCAGGAGAAGGCGTTCGACCGTGTCTCCCACGCATTCATGGACAGGGTTTTGCGCAGGCTGGGTCTGGGGAAGATGTTTTGCTCTTTTGTTAACGTTATGTATTTTGACATTTACAGCACGGTGTTGGTGAACGGCTGGAAGACTGACCCCTTTTCTATTCTTTCAGGGGTTAGACAAGGCTGCCCTGTTTCACCTCTCCTTTTTGTTTGTGTTATAGAGCTCTTCGCTGAGACTATCCGGCAGAATGGAGAGATCAGAGGGATCACCGCACCAGGACCAGATCGCCACAAGGTCAAGTGCTCGCTCTACATGGACGAAATGACTGTCTTCTGCGCTGACCAGCGTTCGGTGACTGCACTCGTCCAGACCTGCGAGGAATTCGGCAGAGCTTCGGGGGCAAAAGTCAACTGCGGGAAGTCGGAGGCCATGCTCTTCGGGGAATGGCACCTGGCTTCTTCCGCCCCCTTCCCCTTTACTGTTAAGCCGGACTTCATTCAAATTCTTGGAGTCTGGTTCGGGAAGGAAGGAGCGGCCCTTAAGTCTTGGCAAGACCGACTAGGAAGGATAAACTCGAAGATCGGACTGTGGAGCTCCAGAAAGCTCACGATGGAAGGCAAGGCACTTGTCCTGCGGAGTGAAGTTTTGCCTGTGCTCCAATATACCGCACAGGCCTGGCCTCCCCATACCACCGTTTGCAAGGCCATCACCCGGACAGTGTTTGGCTTCATCTGGGGCAAAATGGACAGAGTCAAGAGGACCGTGATGTACAAGGAACCCCGCAAGGGTGGGAAGGGAATACCCGACATCCCCGCTCTGCTGAGGGCCTCCTTTGCATGTGTCACGGTGCAGCGGACTCTTGTTGAAAAGACTGGCTCAGGTCCATGTCTCGCTTGCTTCTCATGCCCCTCTGGAGACAGCTGGGCTGGGACAAGTGGGACAGCTCCATCCCTTACAATTGGAACACTCCCTGGTTCTATGGGGATGTTGTCCGGTTTGTGAGGGAGCACCAGCTGGAAGGACTGAAACCCGACCTATGGAAGCCGAAGACAATCCACAAGCTCATCCGAGCTAAGGACTTGACCGAGCTGGTTCCGGGACTCCCCGCAGCCACTGCAGAGACAGTTTGGAACAATGTAGCCTCAAAGCGGCTTACCAATGGACACAAGGACTTGTCGTGGATGGCCGTCATGGGAGGTCTCTCTCTCAGGTCATTCATGCATGCCCGCAACCTGTGCAAGACCCGGTACTGCCCCCGTTGCCCCTACGTGGAGGAAACATCTTTCCACGTGTTTTGGCAGTGCCCCTTTGCACAGGGTCTGTTGGACGCCCTAGAACATGAACTCAGAGACTCAGTGCCCAGGAGCTGCCTATCGTACCATTCGGTGCTTTACGGCCTTTTCCCTGGGACCCACGACGTGGAGGCCATCCAGGAGGCCTGGCGCCTTATGAACTGTTTTAAGGACGCAGTGTGGCTTGCCAGGAACCGCCTCGTGATCAACAGGGAAAACATGTCCGTCCGGGACTGCCGCAGGTTCATCAAGAACCTGCTTAGAGACTATTCCATCTTGGACAGTTCGGCCGTTGATGAGGAAGAAGAGGAGTGAAGACCCCTCTCCTTCTCCCATGTCTCCCTGAAGATACAGCCCAACAGTTTGGCCCTGTGATCCACCCCCTCCCTACCCCCACATAGTCGCCCACACCCCTACCCCGATCACAGATTGTATTATTTGGTTTTTGTTTGATCTCTTGTGCCTTTCTATTGCAGGATTGAGCTGAATGTTAGAGTAGCATGGTGTGCGATGTATAGCTTAGGGAACCTTTGCTGTGTATTGTACTATCATGCTTTGTGTGACTGTAATTTATTGTACGACTTGTAATGACTGAACGAAAAATAAAGCTCTTTCAATCAAAAAACACCACGAAACTGCTTCTCGGCCTTTTGGCTAAGATCAAGTGTAGTATCTGTTCTTATCAGTTTTCATGCTGGTGGGGATGGGTGCTGCATGGAGGATGCAGGTGTACCAGGGCTTTCCGGGGCTGGTTCTGAGGAATCAGCTCGACGGCTGCCCCGATGTGACCTGTTCCCTCCGGGTCTCGCCATGAGGCTGAGAGGGTCTAGAGCCGAGGTACTTTTGTGCCTCGGGGAGTGGTAACCCCGAGGTGCCGAAACTCACTGGGAGGATGGGCTCACTGAGTTGAAGCATGGGCACCATAATCTCTTCACCTTGTGGCACTCACCTCTTGATTCCCGGCCTTCTGGCTAGGATCAGAGAAATTTTTATAGATCCGGCCGGATGTCCGGGCAGTATATCTGCACACATTCACTTATTTATTTATTTTTGTCTCACTGTGTCACTTTTTGCGTGTTGTGTGTTCACAGGATTTGTCAGGATGCGGTAGCCCTTCTGGGTGTCCCTCCTGGCGGTCTAGGGGAGGTGTGTGTGGCCATTAGGTTCCCCACCTCCCTGCAAACACCCCGGGTACTCCTGCTTTGGCAGGGTACCTGCCGTTATCGGCTCTGCGGGCAGATACCTTGGCTAACGCCAAGGGGGATGCCGGGAGCATTTGTGGTCCCCTAGTAGCTTCGGCGAAAAGGGACATCGAACCTGGAACCTCGTAGGTACCTTTTGGTCCGGAGGCGAAGGGTAAGGTTTGTTGGGGGGCCTCTCTCCTATCGGAGAAGGGCTTGCGATAGACCGCATCCTTTGTGCATGTTTTTTTAGTGTAACACGTTTGCACTTTTTCTTGCACTTTGGGTGAATCGAGAGCACGTTCCTCGGCAGAAAAAAAAAGAAAGAAACAAGTGGTGTAACAATGCTGGAGACAGCTGCCGAGCCAAGGGTTCAGGAAAGGGCTTGCCAAATCTGGAGAAAGTACCATGGAATTATGCCCAAAAAAATCCTGTGGTTTCCAGTGTGGAAAAGAAGGATCGGACCAGAGAAGTGATGCGGAACAAAGCTGGGCCGCTTTATTGAGAATAAAGCAAAGTAAACAGGATAACGCTTTTCGGGGGACAACGCCCCCTTCTTCAGATCAGTTATAGTGCTATACAGTACATACAGGGTTTAAATACAGTTACATTTGGCGCCAAAATAAAAGAGGGAGGGGCTAAACTACAATGCAGTGAATGAAGTATCAGTTGCAGAAAAAACAAATAATCGACATTAGCATTGATAAAGACAAGTGGAATCAAGATGAGAATACAATCCAGGTGGTGACATGCAGGAATGACATGCCAGTGTAGTACAAAAGTGTTGGACAGATTATTGGTAGCCAGGGACCTCCGTGGTACATCCAGACCGTGGGCGGAATTAGTTGTCTCTAAGGAAGCGTCGTTAAGGTAGTGGCAGTCCATGTCTGAGAGCAATGGAGCATTGTCATAGAGACTTTTGGTTGTTTTAGAACAAAAACAAAGCTTATCTATATGAACCAAAAACAAAATCTGTAAAACCTAGAACCTAGAAATGGTTTATCTTAACCCATTAAGGACATCGCTCATTTTCACCTTAAGGACGCAGACCTTTTTTGCAAATCTGACCACTGTCACTTTAAACATTAATAACTCTGGGATGCTTTTACCTTTCATTCTGATTCCGAGATTGTTTTTTCGTGACATATTCTACTTTATGTTAGTGGTAAAATTTCGTCGATTCATAATTTCTTGGTGAAAAATTCCAAAATTTCATGAAACATTTGAAAATTTTGCATTTTTTTACTTTGAAACTCTCTGCTTATAAGGAAAACGGAAATCCCAAATAAATGTTATATTGATTCACATATACAATATGTCTACTTTGTGTATGCATCATTAAGTTGAGATGTTGTTACTTTTGGAAGCCATCAGAGGGCTTTAAAGTATAGCAGTCATTTTCCAATTTTTCACAAAATTTTCAAAATTGAAATTTTTCAGGGATCAGTTCTGTTTTGAAGTGGATTTGAAGGGCCTTCATATTAGAAATACACCACAAATGACCCCATTATAAAAACTGCACCCCTCAAAGTATTCAAAATGACATTCAGTAAGTGTGTTAACCCTTTAGGTGTTTCACAGGAATAGCAGCAAAGTGAAGGAGAAAATTCAAAATCTTCCTTTTTTTCACTCGCATGTTCTTGTACACCCAGTTTTTGAATTTTTACAAGGGGTAAAAGGAGAAAAATCTTCCTGAAATTTGTAACCCAATTTCTCTCAAGTAAGGAAATACCTCATATGTGTATGTCAAGTGTTCTGTGGGTGCACTAGAGGGCTCAGAAAGGAAGGAGCGACAATAGGATTTTGGAGAGTGAATTTTTCTGAAATGGTTTTTGGTGGGCATGTCACATTTAAGAAGCCCCTATGGTACCAGAACAGCAAGAAAACCCCCACATGGCATACTATTTTGGAAACTGCACCCCTCAGGAAACATAACAAGGGGTCCAGTGAGCCTTAACACCCCACAGGTGTTTGATGACTTTTCGTTAAAGTTGGACGTGTACATGAATTTATTTATTTTTCTCACTAAAATGCTGGTTTTTCCCCAAATTTTACATTTCTACAAGGGGTAATAGGAGAAAATGCCCCCCAAAATTTGTAACCCTATTTATTCTGAGTATGGAAATACCCCATGTGTGGACGTTAAGTGCTCTGCTGGTGCACTACAAGGCTCAGAAGAGAAGAAGTCACATTTGGCTTTTGGAAAGCAAATTTTGCTGACATTTTTTTGGGGGGGGCATGTCGCATTTAGGAAGCCCCTATGGTGCCAGAACAGCAAAAACAAACAAACACATGGCATACTATTTTGGAAACTACACCCCTCAAGGAACGTAACAAGGCGTACATTGAGCCTTAACACCCCACAGGTGCTTGACAAAGTTGGACGTGAAAATGAAAAATTTGTTTTTTTTTCCCTAAAATGCATTTTCACAAGGGGTAATTGAGAAAAAAGCCTCCCCAAATTTGTAACCCCACTTCTTCTGAGTATGGAAATACCCCATATGTGGATGTAAAATGCTCTGCGGGCGAACTACAATGCTCAGAAGAGGAGGAGCGCCATTGAGCATTTGGTGAGAGAATTTGGTTGGAATAGAAGTGGGAGGCCATGTGTGTTTACAAAGCCCCCGTGGTGCCAGAACAGTGGACCCCCCCACATGTGACCCCATTTTGGAAACTACACCTCTCACAGAATTTAATAAGGGGTGCAGTGAACATTTACACCCCACTGGCATTTGACAGATCTTTGGAACAGTGGGCTGTGCAAATGAAAAATAAAAATTTTCATTTTCACGGACCACTGTTCCAAAAATCTCTCAGACACCTGTGGGGTGTAGATGCTCACTACACCCCTTATTACATTACGTGAGGGGTTTAGTTTCCAAAATGGGGTCACATGTGGGGGGGTCCACTGTTCTGACACTATGGGGGCTTTGTAAACACACATGGCCTTCAATTTCAGACACCTTCTCTTGCCAAAATCCCAATGGCGCTCCTACTCTTCTGAGCATTGTAGTGTGCCCGCAGAGCACTTTGCATCCACATATGGGGTACTCAGAAGAAATGGGGGGGGGGCTTTTTTCCTATTCTGCCTTGTGAAAATGAAAAATGTACGGTAACACCAGCATTTTAGTGAAACATTTTTTTTTTCAATTTTCACATCCAACTTTAAAGGGGTACTCCAGTGAAAACCTTTTTTCTTTTAAGTCAGCTTGTGGCAGAAAGTTAAACATATTTGTAAATTAACTCGTTTGAGAGAACAGAGAGACGAGGCAGAGCAACTTCCGTATGCTAGTGGTACCAAAATTGGGGGACGGCAGCAGTTGTCAGGGTCCAGTTACTCCGTAGTACCTGCGGGGTGCATGCGACCAGATGAAGTATCAATATAACATAACAAGAGAATGTAGCATTCACTCACCGCATAAACGGCTACTATGTTCCTGGCTGGAGGGGGTCACGGGTCAGCGTCTTCAGGACTTCAGAAGCGCTCAGAGGCTACAACCGGTAGTTTCACGCGCTACTGCGCACTTCGTCCGGCCGGACGAAGCGCGCAGTAGCGCGTGAAACTACCAGTTGTAGCCTCAGAGCGCACCTGAAGTCCTGATGACGCTAACCATTGACCCCCTCCAGCCGGGAACATAGTAGCCGTTTATGTGGTGAGTGAATGCTACATTCTCTTGTTATGTTATATTTGTAAAGTACATCTATTAAAAAATCTTAATTCTTCCTGTACTTATTAGCTGCTGAATACTACAGAGGAAATTCTTTTCTTTTTGGAATGCTCTCTGATGACATCACGAGTACAGTTCTCTCTACTGACGTTATTATAATAATAATAATGCTTTATTTATTGTTGTCCTTAGTGGGATTTAAACCCAAGCGATTTGTGGCGATCGCTGATATGGGGGGACCTCAGGACCTCCCTGGGCGATATGCCGGGATGCCTGCTGAACGATATCAGCAGGCATCCCGGTCCGGTCCCTGCCTGGTGAGCGGCAGGGACCGGAAGAACGCAGGGCGTATCCATATGCCCTGAGTCCTTAAGGACTCGGATACGGGAGTGTATGCATACGCCCTGCGTCCTTATGGGGTTAAAGGGATTATTCAGCTTAAAAATGTTTTACTTTTCAAAAAGGACCCTGAGGCTAAGTTTCTAGCGTTTCTCACTTTGGCTTTTTTTCAATCCTTTTGGCGTTTTTTCACTCTTTTTGGCGTTTTTCAGCTCCTTGGTGGTTTTCTAAAATTGCAGCATGTTGAGCCACTGGCGATTTTTTTTTTTTTGTCAAAATTGTGCGTTTTTCTCTCATAGAGGTCTATGGGAGTGAAAACGCCAAGAAAAACAATATGTGGGTTTTAACTTTGCCATTTTTGCCAGCGTTTTTTATACTTTTTTGGACTTTAAAAAAAGTGATGGAGATACCTTTTTTAATAACATTTCGTTGGGTACCATAAAAAAAAAAAAAAAAAAAAAAAGATACAGTAGTGAAGGAAAAAATTGTATCTAACAACATTTATCTTTTTTTATAACAACATTTTTATTTTTTTTTAAAGCAGGGATCAATTTATGTGGGCGGGCAAGGACCTAAAAATGTAGCAGACAATAATACAAATGTAGTGTGTGTGTTTTCACTTTTTTTCTTTATTATTTAAATATTTTTAGGTAGTTCTACTATTCCCAGCATGGAACACACTGTTCCATGATGGGAGTAGTACTAGCTGTACTAATAGACAGATTGCCCGTTGCGATCCTCCTGATTAATGTTTAGAAGCGGCCAGCCGCTCTTCTATGGTTCCCTGCACTGCCGTATATATGCACCTATTCATATTTCCTGCAGAGAGCTGTGATTGGCCAGATGGTTCCAGCCAATCACAACTAGTGTTGCTCGCGAATATTCGCAATGCGAATTTTATTCGCGAATATCGCATATTCGCGAATTCGCGAATATAGCACTATATCTTCGTAGTTACGAATATTGTTTTTTTTTTTGTTTTTTGTTTTTTTTCACAGTACACATCACAGTGATCATCCCTTTCTGCTTCCAGCTTGTGTGGTGTAAAGAAGGCTCTAATACTACTGTGTGAGACCGGTGTGCGTATTTTCGCATATGCGGACATTTGCATATGCTAATTTTCGCATATGCGAACTTTCGCTTTTGTTAATTTCCGTATATGCTAATTTTCGCATTTGTGAGTTTTCGCAGACACGAATTTTCGCATAGAATATTACGAATATGCGAATATTCGCGAATATATGATGAATATTCATCCATATATTCGCGAATATTCGCGAATTCGAATATGGCCTATGCCGCTCAACACTAATCGCAACTCTCTGTGGGAAATATGAATAGGTGTATATATACTTCAGGGGACCATAGAAGATCGGCCGGTCACATCTATACATTATACAGGAGGATCACAGCGGGTGTCAGGAGTGACATCCGCTGTGATCTTTCCTTAACGGCAAGTACTACTACCAACATGGAGCACACTCTGCTCAATGCTGGGAGATGTAGTACCTGCATTAATAGACAGATCGCAGCGGGTGTCAGAAGTTACTCTCACTGCGATCTGTCTATTAATGCAGGTACTACAGCTCCCAGCATGGAGCAGAGTGTGCTCCATGTTGGGAGTAGTAGTACCTGCAGGTAAGAACAGTTCACAGTGGGTATCATTACTGACACCCGATGCGATCATCTTTTCTACAGCAGAAAAGCAGAGCGTCTTTCTCCTTCGCTCTGCATCTCTGCACTACACTCCACTCGCTCATTCATATTTCCCTCAGAGAGCGGTGATTGGCTGCAACCATGTGGCCAATCACCACTCTGAGTGGAAAATATGAATGAGTGATGTTCTATTCACATCACTGGCTGGAGTACAGAGCAGAGATGCGAGCGCTGTATAGAGCCGCTCCACATCTCTACTATATTAGGATTATCGCATCGGGTGTCACGACTGACATCCGAGGCGATATGTCTATTAGTACAGGTACTACTACTCCCATCATGGAACAGTCTGTTCCATGCTGGGAGTAGTAGTACTACCTAAAAAAATTAAAAAAAATAGAGACAAAAAGTGAAACACACACACACTATTAAAAAAGAATTCAAATTTTGTTATAAAATATATCAATTTCATTAAATACAATTTTTTCCATCACTACTGCATCCTTATTTTTTTCTTTTTCTTTTTTTTTTGTACCCAACAAATTTTGAGTACCAAAAAAAACTGCTAAGGTGCAATTTCCACACAAATGAAAAAACGCCAGACGCCTTGACCAGCTGCAATCGTCTGTGCAAGCTCCATTTTTTTTTCTTTTAAAGATGCATGTGGAAACTGCCCCAGGTTACAAATACTCTAGGTATGCCCATGTTTATTATTATTTTGAATGCCCGATGCAAGCAGACTCAGCACTGTAGAAAATGAAATGCTCAGGGCCCCAACTATTTAGGTGGAGAGGTGCTTCTTTAAAATTTAAAACAAAATTTGCAATACTGACGTCAATACATGTGCGTGGGTCACATGTGGTATGCATTCACCTACCCCAGAAAATTATGGAGGTACAAAAACTACACAGCCGCACCTTTTGCAGGGGGGAGCAGATCATCCTCCTCCTACTGACACTGTCTGGCACAAATAATCCCTGTAGCGCTGTAGGAGATATTGGGGGAGATTTATCAAAACCTGTACAGAGGAAATGTTGCCCAGTTGCCCATAGCAACCAATCAAATCGCTTCTTTCATTTTAAAACAAGGTCTCTGCAAAATCAAAGAAGCAATCTGATAGGTTGCTATGGGCAACTAAGCAATTTTTCCTTTTCACAGGTTTTGATAAATCTCCCCCATTGTCTTGACCCCTGTACCACCAACATGGAGGTATATTAAATAAAAATATGTCTACAAGGCCATGAAAGGGGAGGCCTTAATAAGATATTCACATCCACCTAAGGGGCACCAAAAATAATCCTGTACCCAGGCATCCCTGACTGGACTGGATCATTTTCTCAGCACTGTTATTGGTGTTGTTAACCCCTTAAGGACTCAGCGTTTTCCGTTTTTGCATTTTCATTTTTTCCTCATCCCCTTCTAAAAATCATAACACTTTCAATTTTGCACATAAAATTCCATATGATGGCTTATTTTTTGTGCCACCAATTCTACTTTTCAGTGCCATTAGTCATTTTACCAAAAATCCACGGCGAAACGGAAATTTTTTTTATTGTGCGACAAAATTGAAGGAAAAATTTCATTTTGTAACTTTTGGGGGCTTCCGTTTCTACGCAGTGCATTTTTCGGTAAAAATTAGACCTTTATTCTGTAGGTCCATACGGTTAAAATTATACCCTATTTATATAGGTTTGATTATGTCGTACTTCTGAAAAAAATCATAACTACATGCAGGAAAATTTATACGTTAAAAATTCTCATCTTCTGACCCCTATAACTTTTTCTATTTTTCCGCGTACGGGACAATATGTGGGCTCATTTTTTGCTATTTTGCTATTCATGCTATTTTGGACTTTGGATTTTTTTTGTGCGTACGCCATTGACCGTGCAGTTTAATTAACAATATATTTTTATAGTTCAGACATTTCCGCACGCGGCAATACCATATGTTTATTTTTATTTTTATTTTTTTTAAACTTAAAGTTTATTAAACATTTTTCAAGTTGATACAAAAAAAAGCATCAAAGTAAGTGCAAATCAGCTTCACAGTAATTAAACAAAGTTTAAGATGCAGTGGCAATCAATAAGCCAAGTTACATTCCATTTGGTTTAGCTGTACAGTCATTTTAGTAAAGAGTATATAACCGACACAAAAAAAGAAAAAAAAATCAAACACAAAATAAACGGCATAAGCTCCACGGGTGTGAATTGAAATAGAGTAAGAATCTAAATTAGGGAGTCACTGTATTATTTAAGAGGACTAAATCTGAACTGTGTTTTGTGGACTATGTAGCCAAATGTCCCATCTATATAAAAAGGAAGACAGTCTGTCCTGAGAGTCAGCAATCTTATATTCATGCCAACAGTTGTTGTTAATTCCAGCAATCACCTCTTTCAGAGATGGTACAGTAGAGGAGTTCCAACTATGTGCTATCTTCAAACTAGTGACTAGAGTGGTATGTAGCATAATCGTTCTGTGTAGATGAGAGAAGGAGTCCAGGTTTATATTAAGGATATCTAGTGAGTCATTTAATATAACTGGAAATCCACAAATCTGAGACAAAAACCTGCCTATCTTTCTCCAAAAAGTCAGTAAAGGTGAGCATGACCACCAAATATGTGATAGAGTGCCTTCTCCATTTCATCTCCAGCAAGTGTTTGGTGTATTAGTGAATTGAGCCATTCTCTGGGGAGTTAAGTACCATCTGTATAATAATTTTTTAGTATTCTCTAAGTGATTAATGCATTTAGATAGAGAGGGTACAATTGAGTGGGCTTGAGACCATAGGCAATCTGAAAATTGGGCACCAATTTCCTCTTCCCATTTCAGTTTATATATGTCAGGTATTAAAATATATGAGTCTAGGAGAAGAGAGTAGCAGTATGAAATCCCCTTTAAAACATAGTTCGGTTAATCCAACCATTTATTCAGTGCTGAAGGCGGGGTCTGGGCTTCAATGTTAAGTGAAGATAACAGGTGTCTTATTTGTAAATATTTATAGAATTCTTTGTTAGTAAGATGAAACTTAAGTTTAATGTCTTCAAAAGAAGCAAAAACATTTTCCGACCAAAAATCAGTGAGTGAGTTCAACCCTCCAGCTATCCAAGAGGTAATGCAAAAATTTGGAATAGCGGCTTCAAGGATTAAGCATGAGGCTGTAGAAGCTGACATGTGGAAAATTTGTTTAGGAAGTATATATGAGGTCCATAAATGAATAATTGCTCCCACTGTAGGGTGTTTATTAAATGGTCGCAGATTAAACAAGTATGATGCCGTTAAGAGATCGCGTAGTGTATGTCTTCCAATAATAGCGGACTCTATATGTACCCAGTTTTTTTATATGTCATTAGACCAAATGCATTTAAGTTGATCCAGAAGAACCGCCCTGTAGTATTGTAACACTGAGGGGAAACCTACCCCTCCCTTGTTAAGAGGTTTGTACAATATGTCTGCTTTAACTCTAGGTGCTCTATTTCCCCATATCCCCATCAGGACATAGTGCAACTTTCTCAAATAAGATAGCGGTAGCAAGATAGATTACGGAATGTGTATAGTACCTTAGAGAGGATCATCATTTTTATTGCTGCCAATCTCCCCAGCCAGGAGATACCAACTGTGGACAAATGTGATACTGATTGTTTAGTTTCTTTTAACAATGTAATATAATTATCATTAAAGAGTTGTGATCAAGGGTAGGATAGTTTAATGCCCAAATATTGCAAGGATGAGGCCGACCAGCTAAAAGGGAACTTAGCTTTAAGAAATTTAACTCTTTTGTCAGGGATACCTAGATTTAGTATGTGAGATTTGGATACGTTGACCTTATAATACAAGGCATCTTTGAACTCAGAAAGGATTTTAACAATAGAAGGATGAGATGAATCAGGATTGGAACAGAAAATAATAACGTCATCTGCAAACAATCCTATTCGATGGTCTCTATTTTTTATTTTTTATTTATACAGTTTTTTTTATGGGAAAAGGGGGGTGATTCAAATTTTTATCAGGGAAGGGGTTAAATGACCTTAATTAACTATTTCTGTAACTTTTTTTTTTTTGCAGTGTTATAGCTCCCATAGGGGAGCTATACACTGATCTTTTACATTGATCAATGGTTTCTGTTACGCCGAGCGCTCCGGGTCCCTGCTCCTCCCCGGAGCGCTCACAGCGTCTCTCTCCCTGCAGCGCCCCGGTCAGTCCCGCTGACCGGGAGCGCTGCACTGACATGGCCTTCGGGGTGCGATTCGCACAGCGGGGCGCGCCCGCTCGCGAATCGCATCCCAAGTCACTTACCCGTCCCGGTCCCCTGCTGTCATGTGCTGGCGCGCGCGGCTCCGCTCTCTAGGGCGCGCGCGCCAGCTCTCTGAGACTTAAAGGGCCAGTGCACCAATGATTGGTGCCTGGCCCAATTAGCTTAATTGGCTTCCACTTGCTCCCTGGCTATATCACATCACTTCCCCTGCACTCCCTTGCCGGATCTAGTTGCCTTGTGCCAGTGAAAGCGTTTAGTGTTGTCCAAGCCTGTGTTACCTGAACTCCTGCTATCCATCTTGACTACGAACCTTGCCGCCTGCCCCGACCTTCTGCTACGTCTGACCTTGCCTCTGCCTAGTCCTTCTGTCCCACGCCTTCTCAGCAGTCAGCGAGGTTGAGCCGTTGCTAGTGGATACGACCTGGTTGCTACTGCCGCAGCAAGACCATCCCGCTTTGCGGCGGGCTCTGGTGAACACCAGTAGCCTCTTAGAACCGGTCCACCAGCACGGTCCACGCCAATCCCTCGCTGACACAGTGGATCCACAACCTGTAAGCCGAATCGTGACAGTAGATCCGGCCATGGATCCCGCTGAGGTGCCGCTGCCAAGTCTCGCTGACCTTACCACGGTGGTCGCTCAGCAATCGCAGCAAATTGCCCAACAAGGACAGCAGCTGTCGCAGTTGACCGCCACGTTACAGCAACTTCTGCCTCTGCTACAGCAGCAACCATCTCCTCCGCCAGCTCCTGCACCTCCTCCGCAGCGAGTGGCCGCTCCTAGCCTCCGCTTGTCCCTGCCGGACAAATTTGATGGGGACTCTAGACTCTGCCGTGGATTTTTGTCTCAATGTTCCCTGCATATGGAGATGTTGTCGGACTTGTTTCCAACAGAACGGTCTAAGGTGGCGTTCGTAGTGAGCCTTCTTTCAGGAAAGGCCTTGTCTTGGGCCACACCACTCTGGGACCGCAATGATCCTGCCACAGCCACAGTCCAGTCCTTCTTCGCTGAAGTCCGTAGTGTCTTCGAGGAACCAGCCCGAGCTTCTTCTGCCGAGACTGCCCTGCTGAACCTGGTCCAGGGTAGTTCTTCAGTAGGCGAGTACGCCATCCAATTTCGTACTCTTGCTTCCGAATTATCTTGGAATAACGAGGCTCTCTGTGCGACCTTTAAAAAAGGCCTATCCAGTAGCATCAAGGATGTGCTGGCCGCACGAGAGATTCCTGCCAACCTGCAAGAACTTATCCATTTGGCCACCCGCATTGACATGCGTTTTTCTGAGAGACATCAGGAGCTCCGCCAGGAAAAAGACTTAGATCTCTGGGCACCTCTACCACAGTATCCTTTGCAATCTACGCCTGGGCCTCCCGCCGAGGAGGCCATGCAAGTGGATCGGTCTCGTCTGACCCAGGAAGAGAGGAATCGCCGTAGGGAAGAAAATCTTTGTCTGTACTGTGCCAGTACCGAGCATTTCTTGGTGGATTGCCCTATTCGTCCTCCACGTCTAGGAAACGCACGCACGCACCCAGCTCACGTGGGTGTGGCGTCTCTTGGTTCAAAATCTGCTTCTCCACGTCTCACGGTGCCCGTGCGGATCTCTCCTTCTGCAAACTCCTCCCTCTCAGCCGTGGCCTGCTTGGACTCTGGTGCCTCTGGGAATTTTATTTTGGAGTCTTTGGTGAATAAATTCTGCATCCCGGTGAACCGTCTCGTCAAGCCGCTCTACATTTCCGTGGTCAACGGAGTCAGATTGGATTGCACCGTGCGTTACCGCACAAAACCCCTCTTAATGTGTATTGGACCCCATCACGAAATGATTGAATTCTTCGTCCTTCCCAACTGTACCTCTGAGGTCCTCCTCGGTCTGCCATGAGTCCGGCTTCATTCTCCCACCCTTGACTGGACCACCGGGGAGATCAAGAACTGGGACTCTGCTTGCCATAAGAAATGCCTCTCCCCCCCCTCCCAGTCCCGTCAGGCAAGCCTCAGTGCCTCCTCATGGCCCCCGTCCTGGTGACACACTGCCCCGTGCCAAGCTTCACCCTCTGCCCTCCCTCCCCATTCCCACTCCTGCTGTACTGCCTGCCTTTGAGGAAACCCTCCATTCACTCCCGGTGTCCTCGTCCCAGGTAAAGCAGTTGTCGGACAAAAAAAGGGGGAGACCTAAGGGGGGGGGTACTGTTACACCGAGCGCTCCGGGTCCCTGCTCCTCCCCGGAGCGCTCACGGCGTCTCTCTCCCTGCAGCGCCCCGGTCAGTCCCGCTGACCGGGAGCGCTGCACTGACATGGCCGTCGGGGATGCGATTCGCACAGTGGGACGCGCCCGCTCGCGAATCGCATCCCAAGTCACTTACCCGTCCTGGCCCCTATAACTTTTTTATTTTTCCACATACAGGGCGGTATGAGGACTCATTTTTTGCGCCGTGATCTGAAGTTTTTATCGGTATGATTTTTGTTTTGATCGGACTTTTTGATCACTTTTTATTCATTTTTTAATGGTATAAAAAGTGACCAAAATACGCTTTTTTGGACTTTGGAATTTTTTTGCGCGTACGCCATTGACCGTGCGGTTTAATCAATGATATATTTTTATAGTTTGGACATTTACGCACGCGGCGATACCACATATGTTTATTTATTTATTTTTTTTACACTTTTATTTTTTTTATGGGTCTCCACCTCTTCACCCACTTTAATACGGTCTCCACCTCTGTCATGTGAACAAACTATTTCAATACGCGAGAACGAAAAATAAGTTACATTACCGTCATGGACATTTTTAAAGTGTTTAGAAACATTTGATGCATTAGTGTAAGAACCGCTGCCAATGGCTCTAAGATATTCTTGAATGCGTTTTTTTAAACTTCTTTTAGTGCTGCCGATATAAGAAACATTGCAGCTATTGCAATCTATTTTATAAATTACGTGAGTAGATTCGCAATTAATGAATTGTTTAATCGGTACAGAATTTGAATCAGGAATTGAAATCGTAGATGTCTTGGCAGCAAACAATCCGGGTAAACCGCATTTGAAAAACCCATTTAATTTAATCCATGAACGAGAACTAGCAACAGAGGCAAGTGGCAAGGCACTTGGAGATAATAGATTACCTAGATTAGGGGCCCGTCTTCTCGAAAAATGTATGCCATTTTTTTTATATTTATTAAGGATGGTATCCTGACATAAGATAGGTAAAAATTTATTAATAATGGATTTAATGCTATTAAATTCTAGACTGTAAGTGGTTGTAAAGGTAGGCTTAGATATCGTATTCGAAAATATTTGATTAGGTTTTGGTGTGAGAAGACTATCTCTAGATTTTTGTAAAACTTTCCGTTTAGCTCTGTTCAGACACCAGGGCTGGTAGCCTCTCTGACCCAAACGATGAAAAATGTTATCCGATTCAATTTGAAAGGATTCGTCTGTGGAACAATTTCTGCGAGCACGAGTCAGTTCTCTCACCGGAACGGCTAAAACCGTATGTTTTGGGTGGCATGACTCTGCGCGCAGAATGATGTTACCTGCAGTCGATTTCCTATAAGTGGAAGTGTGAACATGTCCCTGTCTGCTGTCAAGTGGAAAAGAAGGGGTTGATGTCAGAAAATATATATTGCATCTCCCACCAGTGGACAAAAATATTTGCCACTGAAGGGGAGGATTTAGCCCCCATTGAGGCACCCGTCCTCTGAACATAATACTGATCCTGAAATTTGAAAAAATTGTGAGTTAATATATAATTCAAAGCCTCAAGAACAAACTGGCACAGGTCCTCACTGTAAGTAGAAAAATTGTAAATGATGTCCGACACTGCTCGAAGTGAAAGTGAGTGAGGGAGAGAAGAATACAAGGATTCGATGTCCATAGTAAGCCACGAGTAAGTATGCCATTCAATTTGATTCATTATCGAGAGTAAATGTTGGAAATCTTTAATGTGGCTAGGACACATAGGGACAAGGGGTTGGAGAAGCGAGTCTACCCATTCGCAAAGGGGATCATTCAGAGAACCAATACCCGCCACTATGGGTCTCATAGGAGGTGGGAATTGGCCTTTGTGAATCTTCGGTAAAGAGTGAAAAATTGGAGTAATGGGATTGGAAACCCATAGGTAATCAAACTCTTTTTGTGATAGTACCCCTAATGATAAACCATATCTAAGTAACGATTCCAGTTTAGAAGAAAACAAAGTAGGGGGGTTATATTGAATAGGTGTATATGTGACCTCATCGTTTAAGATGTGCTTATTAAGCATGCAATAAAGATCAACATCCATACATATAACAGCCCCCCCCCCCCCCCTTGTCAGCTGATCGAATAACCCAAATGTTGTTATCCCTCAAATCATTAAGAGCAGCTCTTTCGGATTTTGATAAATTGTTAGCTCTGGGTCCTATACCGGAATGTTTGAGTTCAACTAACTCTTTCATGACCATGTCTTGAAAGGTGTTCATGTAAGGACTCCTAGAGCCAACAGGATAAAATTTAATTTTGAAGGACGGTGAGGTGGACATTGGAGTTGTAGTTTTGCAACATCTGGAGGTCCGCAGGTTGAAGACCACTGGTATAGGAGGTTATACAGTACTCACCTGTCCCCGCCGCTCACCGCTGCCCTGGATGTCGCCCTCCATAGCTGTTGCCGCGTCCCCGGACCGTCTCTGCTGCGTTTCTTCATTGCTGTCATCACGTCGCTGCGCACGCCACTCCTATTGGATGACGGGACGGCGTGCGCGATGACTACGATGGAGAGTGCCGGGGATGCAGAGGATCCCGAAGAGGACGGTCCGGAGTGCCGGTACAGGTGAGCGACCATCACCGGACCACACGGGGCACCTTAAACGGCTATCCAGCAGCAGCTGAAGCAGTCTGCGCTGCCGGATAGCCGTTTATGCGATGGCCCAGACAAAAAAAAGCATCATATGTTGAAATTATCGTATGTCGTGCCCATCGTAGGTCGGGGGATCACTGTACAGTCAGCGGTGAGGTTGAAGTGTAACATAAAATGTAATGTATCATGTAATGTGATTCAATAGCGCTGGGTCTCGTGTTAGTTATGGGTGCTATAGAGACAAAGAAGAATGCTCTTTCTTCTATTGCATAGTTCTGTGACCAGGAGTGTGAACTATGGCCAATCTGTACAGGCTAAATTAAAAGCAAAAGTAATATAGAAAAACGATTTTGTGCACAGTGCTGTAGTATAATAATTTTTCTATTTATTCTATTATCACAGGTACACTTTAACATGGTATGAATAGAGGTATAAACTGTGGTTCAACTGTTCTAGGTGGATTATACTTAAATGGTTATAGTAGCTTAATACATTAACATACCATATTATATCCCCACAAATTTGACCATGTTTATAAAAAACATTAAACTGATGTAGAGTTTCCTAGATCTATATAGCTGTGGGGTGAAAAAGGAATGAGAACATTCTCTTGTTGACTTTCCAAAATAAAGCACAGCCATCTACAAAACATGGCCCAGCCCAGCAGCTGTTAACTTAGTGCGTACAACAAAGAGGCTCCGCCATAGCAACAGCTGGAGATGTGCAGCTATTTACAGAAACCTAGGCTGTAGTTAACAAACAACAAGCATGCAAATAACTTCATGTCCCCTTCACACAAAAACTTTTTTTTAAGGACATATCAATACAAGTGATGTATTGCAGGCAATAGGGTTTTTAAAATAACAGTAAGTATATATATATATATATATATATATATATATATATATATATATATTATTATTATTATTATTATTATTTTTTTTTCAATAAACACTTTGATTTCGCGAAGCGCAGCATGCTGAGACTTTTAAGCAAAAAACGCCACAGTTTCATCACTATTTTCCTCCTCAGCCGAACAGTATACAGTGCAGCGCTGTATACTGTCCCACAGAGATTTGGACTGACCCCTACCCGAGAGTGGTGGCTAGGTGAAAAGGGGGTGCAGCTTCACCTGCATAAATTTTTTTTTTTTTTACCAGACTATTGCTAAAGTTGCAGATAATCGAGCAGAGGCCATGCCTCCCCTGACCACACTTATCTAACTGCACATTATTTACTGTAAACAAGAAGCATACATTGTACACACCTGACGAAAGGTGTAGCTTGTAGCTTTGGGGCCCCGATGCTAAATCTACTACAGGGCCCCATTTGCCAATTATTGTACTGCTCTCTTATGAGGCAGATGTGCTTTGGGGCCCTCTTAAGCGCAAGGGTCCCGGTATGACTGCTACCTCTATAGCTATGCCCCTGCACCTGACTGTTCAGGGATTTTCCGCACAGCCCTATTCAAATGAATGGGGTCACTTGCAGTTCCCTGCATAGCCAAGGGGCCACGAGGAGCTCTGTGCAGTGAAAGCTAACTCAGAAGTGGACACAGCACTGCACCAATACTACAGGGTGGGCCATTTATATGGATACACCTTAATAAAATGGGAATGGTTGGTGATAATAACTTCCTGTTTGTGGCACATTAGTATATGTGAGGGGGGGAAACTTTTCAAGATGGGTGGTGACCATGGCGGCCATTTTTAAGTTGGCCATTTTGAATCCAACTTTTTCAATAGGAAGAGGGTCATGTGACACTTCAAACTCATTGGGAATTTCACAAGAAAAACAATGATGTGCTTGGTTTAAACGTAACTTTATTCTTTCATGAGTTATTTACAAGTTTCTGACCACTTATAAAATGTGTTCAATGTGCTGCCCATTGTGTTGGATTGTCAATGCAACCCTCTTCTCCCACTCGTCATACACTGATAGCAACACCGCAGGAGAAATGCTAGCACAGGCTTCCAGTATCCTTAGTTTCAGGTGCTGCACATCTTGTATCTTCACACCATAGACAATTGCCTTCAGATGACCCCAAAGATAAAAGTCTAAGGGGGTCAGATCAGGAGACCTTGGGGGCCATTCAACTGGCCCACGAAGACCAATCCACTTTCCAGGAAACTGTTCATCTAGGAATGCTCGGACCTGACACCCATAATGTGGTGGTGCACCATCTTGCTGGAAAAACTCATTGAACGTGCCAACTTCAGTGCATAAAGAGGGAAACACATCATCATGTAGCAATTTCGCATATCCAGTGGCCTTGAGGTTTCCATTGATGAAGAATGGCCCCACTATCTTTGTACCCCATATACCACACCATACCATCAATTTTTGTGTTCCAACAGTCTTGGAGGGATCTATCCAATGTGGGTTAGTGTCAGACCAATAGCGGTGGTTTTGTTTGTTAACTTCACCATTCACATGAAAGTTTTCCTCATCACCGAACAAAATCTTCTGCGTAAACTGAGGGTCGTGTTCCAATTTTTGTTTTGCCCATTGCCCTGAAACTATGGATTCTAGAAGCCTGTGCTAGCATTTCTCCTGTGGTGTTGCTATCAGTGTGTGAAGAGTGGGAGAAGAGGGTTGCATTGACAATCCAACACAATGGGCAGCACATTGAACACATTTTATAAGTGGTCATGTAAATAACTCATGAAAGAATAAAGTTACGTTAAAACCAAGCACATCATTGTTTTTCTTGGGAAATTCCCAATAAGTTTGATGTGTCACATGACCCTGTTCCTATTGAAAAAACTAAAGTTGGATTCAAAATGGCCGACTACAAAATGGCCACCATGGTCACCACCCATCTTGAAAAGTTTCCCCCTCACATATAAGGAAAGTTAATATCACCAACCATTCCCATTTTATTAAGGTGTATCCATATAAATGGCCCACCCTGTACACATCCCTCATTCTCACAATAAGTGGGGATCCCAGTTTCCCACTAATCATAAAATGATGGCATATCCTAATGATATACCTTCACTTTACAAAATAGGGATACCTCTTTAACAAGCTGGTGTGCATGACTAATTAACCTCTTCAGGACATAGGGCGTATGGATACGCCCTGAATCTCGAGTCCTTAAGGACCGAGGGCGTATCCATACGGCCGTGGGAATTCCGGCCCCCACCGCTAGCCGGTTGGGGACCGGAGCCGGATGCCTGCTGAAATCGTTCAGCAGGCATCCCGGCATATCGCCCAGGGGGGTCATTATGCCCCCCCATGTCGGCGATCGCCGCAGATCGCTGGACAATTCAGTCCAGCGATCTGCGGCGATTCCGGGTCAATCGGGTCTCCAGTGACCCGATGACCCGGAATTACTGGCTGTTCGGGGCCGTCAGAGACGGCCCTGAACAGCCAGAGCCTGCAGGGGTGAGGTGGCACTGGTGCCACCTCACGATCGCCCTGATTCGTCGGCCGGATTACCGGCCGACCAATCAGGGCGCCTGCTGCGGGTGTCACTCCCGCACCCGCTCCGCCCCTCTTCTGGAGGACGTGAGCGGGTGCGGGACGTGCACCCCGGGTGCTGGGGACCCCGATCCCCGGCGCCCCTGTTGGGATCGGGGCCCCAGGAGCAGCTGCGGCGGCGGGACTGACCTGCAGCGTCTGGATCGTTGGAGGTGAGTGACAGCCTCCTGCTGTTGCTTAGCAACAGCTCCCAGCATGCAAAAAGGGCATGCTGGGAGCTGTAGTTATGCAACAGCAGGAGGCAGACCACCACAACTCCCAGCATTCCCTTATGGGCATGCTGGGACTTATGGTTTTGCAACAGCTGGAGGCACATTCTTTCTATGGAAAAGTGTACCTTCAGCTGCTGTCTAACTACAACTCCCAGCTTGCACAAACAGCTAAAGTGCATGCTGGGAGTTGTAGTGGTGCATCTGCTGGTTGCATAACTACAACTCCCAGCATGCCCGTTGGCTGTCGGTGACTGCTGAGAGTTGTAGTTTTGCAACAGCTGAAGGCACACTGGTTGTGAAACTCAGAGTTTTTTTTTACCTAACTCAGTGTTTCACGACCGGTGTGCCTCCAGCTGTTGCAAACTACAACTCTCAGCAGTCACCGTACACCATGCACCGTACATGCTGGGAGTTGTAGTTTTGCAACAGCTGGAGGCACACTGGTTGCGAAACACTGAGTTAGGTCACAAACTCAGTGATACATAACCAGTGTGCCTACAGTTGTTGCAAAACTGCAACTCTCAGCAGTCACCGACAGCCAACGGGCATGCTGGGAGTTGTAGTTATGCAACAGCTGGATGTCCCCCCCCCAATGTGAATGTACAGGGTACACTCACATGGGCGGAGGATTACAGTAAGTATCTGGCTTCAAATTTGAGCTGCCGCAAACTTTCTGCTGCAGCTCAAATTGCCAGCGAGAAACTACTGTGAACCCCCGCCCGTGTGACTGTACCCTAAAAACACTACACTACACTAACACAAAAAATAAAATAAAAAGTAAAAAACACTACATATACACATACCCCTACACAGCCCCCCTCCCCAATAAAAATGAAAAACGTCTGGTACGCCACTGTTTCCAGAACGGAGCCTCCAGCTGTTGCAAAACAACTCCCAGTATTGTCGGACAGCCGTTGACTGTCCAGGCATGCTGGGAGTTTTGCAACAGCTGGAGGCACCCTGTTTGGGAATCACTGGCATAGAATACCCCTATGTCCACCCCTATGCAATCCCTAATTTAGGCCTCAAATGCGCATGGCGCTCTCACTTTGGAGCCCTGTCGTATTTCAAGGCAACAGTTTAGGGTCACATATAGGGTATCGCCGTACTCGGGAGAAATTGTGTTACAAATTTTGGGGGGTATTTTCTGCTTTTACCCTTTTTAAAAATGTAAAATTTTTGGGAAAACAAGCATTTTAGGTAAAAAAAAAATTTTTTTTTTACATATGCAAAAGTCGTGAAACACCTGTGGGGTATAAAGGTTCACTTAACCCCTTGTTACGTTCCCCGAGGGGTCTAGTTTCCAAAATGGTATGCCATGTGGGTTTTTTTTTACTATCCTGGCACCATAGGGGCTTCCTAAATGCGGCATGCCCCCAGAGAAAAATTTGCGTTCAAAAAGCCAAATGTGACTCCTTCTCTTCCGAGACCTGTAGTGCGCCAGCAGAGCACTTTTCACCCCCATATGGGGTGTTTTCTGAATCGGGAGAAATTGGGCTTCAAATTTTTAGGGGTATTTTCTGCTATTACCCTTTTTAAAAATACAATTTTTTTGGGAAAACAAGCATTTTAGGTAAAATTTTTTTTTTTTTTTTTACATTTGCAAAAGTCGTGAAACACCTGTGGGGTATTAAGGTTCACTTTATCCCATGTTACATTCCCCGAGGGGTCTAGTTTCCAAAATGGTATGCCATGTGGTTTTTTTTTGCTGTTCTGGCACCATAAGGGCTTCCTAAAGGTAACATGCCCCCCAAAAACCATTTCAGAAAAACGTACTCTCCAAAATCCCCTTGTCGCTCCTTCCCTTCTGAGCCCTCTACTGCGCCCGCCGAACACTTTACATAGACATATGAGGTATGTGCTTACTCGAGAGAAATTGGGCTACAAATACAAGTAAAAATTTTGTCCTTTTATCCCTTGTAAAAATTCAAAAATTGGGTCTACAAGAACATGTGAGTGTAAAAAATGAAGATTGTGAATTTTCTCCTTCACTTTGCTGCTATTCGTGTGAAACACCTAAAGGGTTAAAACGCTGACTGAATGTCATTTTGAATACTTTGGGGGGTGTAGTTTTTATAATGGGGTCATTTATGGGGTATTTCTAATATGAAGACCCTTCAAATCCACTTCAAACCTGAACTGGTCCCTGAAAAATACTGAGTTTGAAAATTTTGTGAAAAATCGGAAAATTGCTGCTGACCGTTGAAGCCCTCTGGTGTCTTCCAAAAGTAAAAACTCATAAATTTTATGATGCAAACATAAAGTAGACATATTGTATATGTGAACCAAAAAAAATGTATTCGTAATATCCATTTTCCTTACAAGCAGAGAGCTTCAAAGTTAGAAAAATGCTAAATTTTCAAATTTTTCATCAAATTTACGTATTTTTCACCAAGAAAGGATGCAAGTATCGACAAAAATTTACCACTATGTTAAAGTAGAATATGTCACGAAAAAACAATCTCGGAATCAGAATGATAACTAAAAGCATTCCAGAGTTATTAATGTTTAAAGTGACAGTGGTCAGATGTGCAAAAAACGCTCCGGTCCTTAAGGCCAAAATGGGCTCCGTCCTGAAGGGGTTAAAAGAATGCATGGCCTAAAAAGATAGTTTTCAATGTAAAGGGTTGTACAATGTCTTCAAGATAGATATCCAAGACAGTGTGACAAAAGATTGGTTATGGTGATTGGTGAATGATTAAATAAAGAATAGGAGGTATTTTTATTATTATTTTTTGTCTAAAGAAAACTCCCATTCTCCCGTCATTGTATGTCAGGTTATGGCCCAGGAGATGGCAATTATTGGAAGCTAAACCCACTTTGCAAATCTCAGGTCTGCGCCCAATTTGTATGCACAGCTAGCTGTCAGTGCAGCAGGGACAGAAAAAGAAGGGGAAGAGAGAAGTTATTCCATCCCTCAGCACTTTTGTTTATTTGGAACGCCTCTTTGGCACCAGAGAATGAAAGAATTTTTTTCTATGTTGTAGAAGCACAGAGAGATATATGAAAGGGATTGTGTGTCTCCTTACCTTAATAACTAACAGTGTCAGCAGTTTGGAATGTAAACTACAGAACCTTTGTCTTTAAGTACCTTATTTTTATGGATATGAAAATAAACACTGGTATTTTTATTATATGCTGGCACTGGAACCTCCTTCTTTCCAATCAATATGATTGCTACCAGTACCAGTGTTTCCGCATGCACTGCTACAAGATACTTCACAACCAGTGAGCTGAACATTTTTTTAATCTCATTTTGTTTGTAGAATAGAGGATTTGTCTGTATTAAATATTGTAATGATCTTAACCACTGCTATTGTTGTATTCTACCTGGGTTTTGAGCATTCAACTGGATAATGATAAGTACTGTTTGGCTTCCTGAAATAAAAATATTGGAAAGGCAGAATGAAAGTTCTTATTTGGGAGCTGAAACAGACTAGAATGTTAAGGACCAAATAAATGGACACATGCTGATTAACCATTACATTCACCCAGCTTTAGGTAGGAGGAAAGTGACAATCAATTAAGATATTTGTAGTTAATGGGGTGTAGATTCAGTAAATGAGATTAATGGATTTAGATTACATTAAAAAAAAGCCTGTCAGAGGCGTACCATTTGTTTTTACATCTATAGTAGTTAATAGAGATGAGCAAATCGGATGTGACGAATCTGAGTTCGTTACGAACTTCATGAAAAATTCGATTTGCAATGAATGCGAATATCACCGCGATTCTATAGCGCAAATCGCTTAATTAAACTCCATTTGATGCGGTCCAGGCTCCAGGGCATCTAAAATGGCAGATCCACATGTGAGGACATGGGGCAAGGAACTCTGGAAAGGCGGGAAGGCAAGGTGGGTAGGCGGGATGACTCAGAATAACATGCAGGATGCAGCCTATCAGCAGCCAGTCACCCCTGTGATGTCACAGCCCTATATAATCGGCAGCATTATTCCGGCTCGTCACTTCATCCTTTCACTGCAGAGAGATAGGACAGCGCTGTGTGTTATACAGACAAGCTTTTTACAGCAGCGTTTCACCTCATAGTCACTATTCAGCATTCTGGTGGACAAAGAGCTGTGCATTTTTCACAGAAAATAATTTTTACTGCAGCCATTAACCTCCCAGTCACTTTCTACAGCAGTGTACTACAGAGAGGGGCAGAGAGCTGTGTGTTGCCTCATACATTTCAACAAGCTGGCTCAGCTTGAGAAACAGCAGAGGATGGAGGAATAATTTTTCAGTGCAACTCTGTGTCTTTATTTCACAACAAATAGTCTGCTGGTTATACTAATCTGTAGATGGTATACTACCCAGCTGTCCATTCCTAATAGTATTTGAGAGAGTGAAATTTTGGGTTTAGTACACAGTGACAATGTGCTGCAGCACTGTTGTGTACTGCTGGTGTTGTGCAAAAATATGATTTTTAAGTTTATTGTAGCGCATTTTTCTTCCCTCATCTAAGTAGTGTACTATTTTGTACCTTATAATCTGTCAATGGCCTAGATACTGGGAAAGGCCAGGCAAAAGTAATCACCAGCTAGTGTTTTACTCAAATACTTTTTTAAGCCTACTGTAGCGCATTTTTCTGCCCTCTTTGTTCCCCAACAAATGGTCTGCTGGTTACAATAGTCTGTAGACGGTATAATACACACCCAGCAGTCCATTCCTAATAGTCTGTGAGAGAGTGCAATTTTGGGTTTAGTACACAGCGACTGTGTGCTGCAGCACTGTTGTGTATTGCTGGTGTTGTGCAAAAATATGTTTTTTAAGTGTATTGAAGCGCATTTTTGTGCCCACATAGTGCACACCACATACCTACATCTAAGTAGTGTACTATTTTGTACCTGTTAATCTGTCAAGGGCCTAGGTACTGTTAAAGTTGAGGCAAAAGTAATCACCGGTTGGTGTTTTACTCCACTACTTCTTTAAGCGTACTGTAGTGCATTTTTGTGCCCACTGTAAGGAACTGTCCTCGAGGATTCACTCTGGGATCGTCCTGGACTACGCCACAGGATGCGTTTCTTCTCAATAAACCAGCAAACAAACGTTTATAATGCAAATCTGGCACCTTGCCAGTTTTATTAGACAGGTTGCAGGGAAGAAAATAAACAAAAAGCAGGAACAAAACAAAATCCTAGACCGTCTGGTCACTGATTAAACAGATCAGCTTGTCCTGACTAACAACCGCTGAGCTTCCCTCAGCCGGTTAAACATATGTCCCCTGCAACCTTCTACTCACAATTCATGTCACTCTTTGAGCCACTCATAGCCCAGGCTGTGTACTCCTCAGCAGGCTCTGTCTCTTCCCTACAGTCCACTTGCTGTCTCCTAGGAAGAGCCCAGATTAGACTGACTCTCCATCTTATGTACACACCTCCCTTCCCTCCTGCCTCATTATTAAGAAGCAGGTGAGAGATACTTCAGGGTGTGCCAAGGAAATACACCCTTTCCTTGCCACCTCATCACATATCCCCCCCCCCCCCTTTGCTCAGACCACCGGGAAGGAGCACATGTATTTGAAAGGCAGAAACCATCTGCCTTTCCTTTCTCTGAGACAACTTTTGTCCCACAGTCTCTGAAGTTCTTGACTTCTTTCTTCCGGACTTTTACCAGCCACCAATTACAAGTCTCTCGGTCACACCTCTCCAGTACCAGGTTCTTCATCCTGGTGTGGTCAGGATTCTTGAAATTAAGGAGAGAGAGCACTGATGCTTCTAACCTTTGTCTTCTTCTGGCTTGCCGGACCTCTGCCTCTGCTTCAGAGAATCTTTCAGCCTCAGTGGCTTCATCAACCACTGTCTTGTTCTCTGTAGCTTCAGAGGACCTCCGACACGGGTCCATCTCAGTTTCAACTTTAGAGGACTTCCCACCTGGTTTCACCACAGTTTTGACTTCAGTGCATTTCTCACATGGTTTCACCTCATCCCTTCCAGCTTTCTCTTCAGGGGCACCAGCATCCTCAGGTTTGGCTTCAGAGTCTTTGGCTCCCTCAGATTCTTGTGTAGAATCCACTTCTACTACTGTTTGGCTCTTCTCTGCAGCTTCTTTAGGCTTACTCTTCTCTTCACCTGTAGCTTCAGTTGTGCCATTTTCTTTACTCACAGCTTTTGAGGTTGACTCTGGTTTAGCTTCTGCTTCAGAGGATTTCTCTGCCTCAGCATTACCTTCAGAATTTTTGGTCTGCTCAGGTTCAGAGGATTTCCCGCCTGACTTCTCCTTAGTCTCCACTTCAGAGGATTTCACACCAGGTTTCAGCTCAGTCCTAGCTTCAGAGGACTTCTTACAGGGCTTCGCCTCAATCTTAGCATTAGAGGACTTTTTACCGGGCTTCAAAGAAAGCATCCCTGTACCCCGTAACTTCTGCCCCAGAAGCCTTTCTTGAGCCAATTCCACCATAGCTTGGTCTCTGCTCTCTTTTAGGACTTCCTGGTCCTCTTCCTTTTTTTCATAGTTCCGCTGCTTACACTGGAGCTTAGCGGACTTCATCCTCTCACTGTCAAGTAACTCTGTCAAGTCCCTGACAGTATCTTCCGAAGACAGCAATTGTTTCCCAACTGTTCATTGTCCGCCAGCACAGCCACCTGCTCGTAGAGTTGCGCTCCCAGCAAAACCAAGGCAGCTATGTGGGACCTTCTGCGTTCTGCGCTTCCAGGCTCTCTTTTAAGATCTTCATGTCATCTTCCAGCTTTATATATTTCAGCTGCTCACGCTTGAGCTTTGCGGAGATCATCTTCTCACTGTCCAGCAACTGTTTCTTGGTCTTCTCTAACTCAATGATAGATTTTCCATTCTCACCAATCTGTTCAGAGAGATCTGAGATCTCCTGTTGCAAATTCTCGTTTTCATGTTGCAGAGTCTCAACTTGTTCCAAGGCCTCCTCATACTGCTCACGGAGCAAGTCATGGTCATGACGAGCAGATTGAAGAGCATGTGCAAGGGCACTCTTCGCCTTGACTTCCTCCTCAAGTTGTCTCTTAGCTTAAGAGACACTCTCCAGATTGCTGGCAAAAGCCTCAATTTCCATCTTCATTTCATTCTTCTCTTTTTCTATTTTTTCCATGGCTACCAGCCTAGCCTTGTGATCACTCTGCAGAGCCTGATATGCACCAGGTAGAAGACTCACTTCCTGGAATGACATCTGCTTGGCCAGACTCTCCACTTCACTCTCCTTGCTGGGAGTGGGCCAGTTCAACCTGCAGAGCCACAAACTCACTTCTGTGGTGCTCCATGACTTTTTCCAGCTGAAGCCTCGCTTCTTGCTCTTTCTTAAAGTCAGCAAGCGATTTGTCCCTTTCCTCTGTCAAGCGATGTACCTCTTTTTCTTTCTCCATCAACTTCACAGAAACCATCTGCAGGGATTCTTCCAGATTCTGGATCTGCTCCAGTTTTTTCCCAAGGCCAGCTCGTCTTTTCCGAGACCTTTTACTGACAGCGGTCTCCTCACTCTCACTGTTAGACCTTGAGACATCCTCTGGTCCTCTGTGAGACACTCGACCCAGCTCTTCTCCATCTCTAGATGAAGTCTCCCCCTTTTTTCGGGGTTGCGGCCACTTGTGCCTTGTTATTATCATCAACAACAGGTACCACCGACATCTGGCACTCTTCGTCTCCCACCACGTTGGCAACTCTGGAGACTCTTGCCAAACACTGCCGTCGGACCGGCAATGCCTTGACGGTAAGTTCGTTGCCCCTAGCGACGTTAATGGCTTTTGGCACCAGCAAGTCAGGGTGATTCCCGAACAGTTCCTCTGAACTGTGTCTCGGTTCCTTGGCAGACTTTTCTTTTGTCTTGTCACAGTCTCTCCACGGCCTGGCAAAAACGACTAGGGCTCCTGGGTCTGCAACAATATCTGGTCCAGTGGTTTGACCTTCCTGGTTACAACCCCTCTCTGGTCCAGACGCCACATCTTAGGACTGTCTGTGATCGTAAGCACAGCCCCCAGCTCCACCAGTACTCTTTTCCGGAATTTTGGTTTTTCCACAGCCACCTCTTTAACTTCACTCGCAGACTGTTCTTCAGCTCCCCTAGTGGTCTGGCACACTCCCACCTGACATATACCTAGGGTCTGCTGACACTCCCCCGTCCTCATCCTCTGCTGAGTTATTGCCCCCTGCTATGTGGTGAAAATCAAGTGTTGTGAGCCTATCAGGTGTTCCTGCTCTAGTCACCTGACTATCTTCCCACAACTGTTGAAAAAACGGAAAATCCTTCACCAGCACTACTTCATACTCTAAGGTAGGCTCTATTGCTACCTTGTGACTTATGGTACCATAGGGAGTAGAAATACACACACTTACTGTTTTATAACCCCAAATAGCGGCTTGTATAGACATTACAGCAGGGTCTGACTCTCTGCAGCTGGTCTTTACCAGACTTATTACACATTTTGGATCTAACAAAACCATCATCTTTTTACCTTCTATTTCCAGCTCACACAGGTTTTCTTTTGTCCTGCGAGAGGTGGGAATAGTACTCTTTACATCAGAACACATTAACATAAGTGTTTCAAGAAAAACATTATCAGCCTGCATGGGTTCACAATATACAGCACCATTCACACAGTCCATTAGAGACCCCCCAGTCCTCACTCCTTCCGGAACATTTGTGTGCAGATTCTCTGGCTCACTCTCCCCATTCCACAACTGCCAGAAATATGGAAAGCCTCTACCCAGAATAATTTCTACTGTAAGTTCCGCACATACCTCCATTATATGGCTCACTGTCCCAAAACACGTTTCAAAGTCAATTGGAATAGTCTTACCAAACTCTGGTCGGGACTTCACGAATGGAATAACGTCTGGCATAATTCTGCAAACAGTCTGGCAGCAATCCAGTGCCACAAGTAGTGGGATTCAACCCACCAGTAACTCACGGGTCCTCTTTTCCGTCTTGGTGACCACAGCTTGTGACCCACATCAGTTGCTCCCAGCAATGGCCTTTCGAGGTTGTCCCATTTTCTTGAAAAAAAAATCTCGATCCGTTGCCCCTAGCAACTCTCCTCCACAGACACCAAACTGTGCTTGAACTCCTCTGCTGGGCTCATCCGACTTGCAACATGCAGGGGGTTGCTCCTAGCAATGGCTCAACTGCAACTCCTCCGTTGGTTGCCCTAGGCAACGGTTTGCCCGCATCCTCCACCATATTGTAAGGAACCGTCCTTGGGGATTCACTCTGGGATCGTCCTGGACTACGCCACAGGATGCGTTTCTGCTCAATAAACCAGCAAACAAATGTTTATAATGCAAATCTGGCACCTTGCCAGTTTTATTAGACAGGTTGCAGGGAGAAAAAAAAGCAGGAACAAAACAAAATCCTAGACCGTCTGGTCACTGACTAAACAGATCAGCTTGTCCTGACTGACAACCGCTGAGCTTCCTTCAGCCGGTTAAACATATGTCCCCTGCAACCTTCTACTCACAATTCATGTCACTCTTTAAGCCACTCATAGCTCGGGCTGTGTACTCCTCAGCTCTGTCTCTTCCCTACAGCCCACTTGCTGTCTCCTAGGAAGAGCCCAGATTAGACTGACTCTCCATCTTATATACACACCTCCCTTCCCTCCTGCCTCATTAATTAAGAAGCAGGTGAGAAATACTTCAGGGTGAGCCAAGGAAATACACCCTTTCCTTGCCACCTCATCACACCACATAAGTGCATACCACATACCTACATCTAAGTAGAGTACTATTTTGTACCTGTTAATCTGTCAAGGGCCTAGATACTGTGAAAGGCCAGGCAAAAGTACTCACCGGCTGGTGTTGTACTGAAATACTTTTTTAAGCGTGCTGTAGTGCATTTTTCTGCCCTCATAAGTGCATAACACATGCCTACATTTAAATAGTGTGCTATTTTGTGCCTGTTAATCTGTCAAGAGCCTAGATACTGTCAAAGGACAGCCAAAAGTACACAACTGCTGCTGTTCTAGACAAATACTGTTTTAAGCGTAATGTAGCGCATTTTTCTGCCCACATAAGTGCATTCAACATACCTAGATCTAAGCAGTGTACTATTTTGTACCTGTTAATCTGTCAAGGGCCTATATACTGGGAAAGGCCAGGCAACAGTACTCACCGGCTGGTGTAGTACTCAAATACTTTTTTAAGCGTACTGTAGAGCATTTTTCTGCCATGATATCTACATCTACATAGTGTACTATTTTGTACCTGTTAATCTGTCGAGGGCATAGATATTATGAAAGGAAAGCCAAAAGTACACACCTGCACCTGCTAGACAAATACTGTTTTAACAATACAAACACAAAAGAATCCTTAATGTCACCTGTTTCAATAAATGGCCATACTGCCTACATGGTGTCTAACTCGATCCTATTTTTAAGCGGAAAAACTCAATCATAAATGCAACACAGAGGAAAAAAGAATAGGACTTCACACTATAACGCTTGAATAAAACGTATAATTTTATTGATAACACAATTAAAAACATATGAATGGACGGCAATCTCAAATACTGGACCAACTGAGGACCACAAAAATGTACCCGGGCAACCAACAGAGAGCTTATAAATTACAATAAAGTATACCTGGGAGCACCTGTATTGTATAATGCTTGGGTTTTGTGCAGGGAGCAATTTATTTCTGGTACATATCCTATAATGCCCCGCAGCGAATGAAGCTGACAATTGAGTACTAAATATTCCCTTATATTGACTCCATCTACACAAAGAGATTTGAAAATGCGAAAAAAACGCTACTGAAATAAATAAAGTGCATAATATACAAGTGTATAAAGTGCCTTTTACTTACCCATGATCCTTTTTAAAGGGGCTAGTACCCAATTGTCATCTTCATTTGCTGCGGGGCATTATAGGATATGTCCCAGAAATAAATAGCTCACTGCACAAAACCCAAGCATTATACAATACAGGTGCTCCCATATATACTTTATTATAATTTATAAGCTCTCTGTTGGTTGCCCGGGTCAATTTTTGTGGTCCTCAATTGGTCCAGTATTTGAGATTGCTGTCCATACATATGATTTTAATTGTGTTATCAATAAAATTATACGTTTTATTCAAGCGGTATAGCGTAGTGAAGCATATTGTACTCCCCTCATATACACACTAAGTATGTCAGGCAAAGAAGTGCCAGGACGTGCACGTGGAAGAGGCCTAAATTCATCAGGAAGAGGTCGCAGCAGACTAGGGGCGAATGGCAGCAGGAGCCTGAGCTCCTGCTATCAGCTAGCGGACGTGTCTCAACCATTAACCCATCTGCCATCATTGATCGGTTAACACGGTCATCCACTTCATCACAAGTGACATCTGACACCCCCAGTCAACAGTCGGGGGGTTCCTCAGACACAACCCTCAGTTTACATGGCCCGGGAGCAGTCCCTGTCCTCCCATTGCCTTTGTCTTATGCTGCTCCCTCCCCTAAAGAAGTATCTTATGCTGTGGGTTCAACTCCACTATTCAGTGAGGACGATCTAATAGAGGACAGTCAGCAGCTGCTGCCCAGACAAGAAGTGGAGGAGACATCCGCCGCTTCCTCTGCTAGGCGGGCAAGTAGTGATGAGGAGAGTGACGTGGGAGGCGGTGTTGCCAGCGTTCAGGGTCCTGAAGCAGACACTGTTGAGGAACCTGAAGAGGACATCAGTGACTTGCAAACACTTGTTGATGATGATGAAGCCGATCGCAATTGGGAGCCGGGGGCAGAAGGGCCTTCATCATCATCAGGAGAAGAGGGTTGCAGGTTGCCCGTGAGGTAGCAGCTGAGCCAGCAAGGGGGTAGAATGGTTGGCAGTCAACATGGTGGCAGAAATGGAAATTCTGGAGCCAAAGGTGCCCGGGGTAGACCACCCTCTTTGCGGCGGCCTACCTTCCCGAAGGTAGTGGAACAGGGGTTCCTGGAGACGGCGGCAGTAGCAGTCAATTAGTGCGGACTGTTGGTGGGAAGATCAGCTACTCAGCGGTGTGGCAGTTTTTCATCAAGCATCCGGAGGAGGTTAAAATAGCCACATGCAAGATGTGTTGGCAGAAGGTGAAGCGTGGCCAGGGTCCCAATGTTGGCACCATGGCCCTGCGTCGACATATGCTGTGCCACCATAAAGTGGCCTGGGAGAACCGTGGTTCTGATGTAGTGGTCCAACCTGCTGCATCACCCAGTGGCACGCTGCTCCCTCTTTCAGCCAGCCAAGGCTCCACCACCTGAGCCGAATGGAGCTGAGTGTCATACCCTCCTTCTGTCGCTCCAGATGCTCCTGCTTTTCCTACTTTTAGTCAGTCATTCTGCCAACAATCCATCAGCGAAGCCATGTCCAAGAGACAACAATATGCGTCCACTTATCCAATGGCACAGAAGCTGAATGTGCTCCTGTCCAAGTTACTGGTACTGCAGTCCCTCCCTTTTCAAGTGAAAACTCAGAGAATGGGGGTGCACTGAGAGGCAAGGGGCTGGAACAGGTGGTAGCTCGCTTTGAGGCAGACCACCAGCTCGATGCTCACCAGAATGGGTAATCAAAAAATTCAAATGAATTCAAATGAAATTAAATAAAAATTACATAAAAAATCTGCCACATCAAGACGCTCTGCGGCAGTGATTCTAATAGCGATGCCTGTAATCTGCATATCATACTAAATAACAGTATTATTTCACTAACAGAGCACACACCCTATGCGTGTTAGAACAAAGCTCTGCAGCCCTATTGAGGCTCTCTGTAGGCCATTAATAGTCGTTTTTAATACAGATTCGCCGCAAATAAATTCTGACTGAACCGAATTATTTTGGAAAATTTGTCAAATCCGCCGAATCTAATTTTTCAAAAGTTCGCACATCTCTAGTATTTACAGTATATATGAATGGTCTTCAACGCCATTTCATGGTTCCAAAAACATTATGACCAGTCACCACATCCAAATTTTCCTAAGCCTCAGTGGCCATCTGCTTGAGCTAAAGTGAAAGAAAATGTCTAGGAAAGGAAATCCACAAAACAGTGCCAATAGACATTGTACTCTTAGGCTATATTCACACCGCAGAATTTTTGTGCGGAATTCCGCATTGAGATTCCAGAGCAGCAGAGTTCCGTTTAATTCAATGGGATTCTGCTGCTCTGTGCACATGTCAGAATTTCTGTGGTAGATGCTTCTTGCGTGGAATTCCATGTCCGCAGAAAGAAGGAACCTGTTCATTCTTTTTGCAGACTCCAGGGGGAGATTTATCAAAACCTGTGCAGAGGAAAAGTTGTCCAGTTGCCCATAGCAAACAATCAGATAGCTTCTTTCATTTTTAACATAGCCTCTGCAAAAGGAAAGAAGGGATCTGATTGGTTGCTATGGGCAACTGGGCAAGTTTTCCTCTGCACAGGTTTTGATAAATCTCCCCCAAAATGCATAGCCGTATATGAGATGGTGCATTCTCGTGCAGTCCTATAGCTAGCATATTATGCTAGTCTCCAGTCTCTGGAATGTTCACACAGAGATTTTCTATGCGGAGTTGCCGAAGTGCAAACATAGCCTTACTGCATTGAGTTTAAAGGGGTACTCCGCCTCCTAGACATATTATCCGCTATCCAAAGGATAGGGGATAATATGTCTGATCGTGGGGGCCCTAATGCTGGGAACCCTACCACTGGGGACCCTCCCCTCCCACCCCCCGATCTCAGCTGCGGCACCACGCTGTCATCACTGCACAGAGCAAACTCGCTTTGTGTGTAATGACGGGCGATACAGGGTCCGGAGAATTGTGACGTCACGGCTCCGCCCCCTCGTTACGTCATGGCCCTCCCCCTCAATACAAGTCTATGGGAGGGGGCATGGCGGCCATCCTTGTTGTATTACATAGTTACATTGTTCCATAAATTCACAGTTCTTTACCATAAGAACTGGGGATTTATGGAACAGTCTACCTCAGGAACTAGTCACAACAGGAACAGCTGAAAGCTTCAAAAAAGAATTAGATAACATTAATGCATATGCAGAAATGTAGAATCACATCCCCCTTCCCTTCACCTCTTTAGTTGAACTTGATGGACATATGTCTTATTTTAACTGTACTAACTAACTATGCAACAAAACGGGGGTGAGGGGACTTACTAAAGGTGTCAATCTTTGCATTTTTAAAACAGGATATGGGTCTATAGTTTTTACATGAGTCTACTATTCTGGCACATATTCGGTATTAAATTTGGCCCATGTTAGACGTGCCAAAAAATAGTTTTAATGTCAATTCTACTTTATTGTGGCTTATATGATATTTAGAGATTCTCTGGTGTCTGGTATTGTGCCAAGGGACTGGCGCAAGGCGAATGTGGTGCCAATCTTCAAAAAGGGCTCTAGGTCTTCCCCAGGAAACTATAGACCGGTAAGTTTAACGTGCATTGTGGGTAAATTGTTTGAAGGACTTATAAAGGATTACATACAGGAATACATAGGGGATAATTGTATTATAAGTGATAGTCAGCATGGGTTTACTAAGGATAGAAGTTGTCAAACCAATCTAATTTGCTTTTATGAAGAGGTGAGTAGAAGCCTTGACAGAGGAATGGCTGTGGATATAGTGTTTCTGGATTTTGCTAAAGCGTTTGATACTGTCCCTCATGGACGTCTGACAGGTAAGTTAAGGTCTTTGGGTTTGGAAATTTTAGTTTGTAACTGGATTGAACACTGGCTCATGGATCGTACCCAGAAAGTGGTGGTCAATGATTCGTACTCTGATTGGTCCACGGTAATTAGTGGTGTACCCCAAGGTTCAGTACTGGGCCCGCTGTTGTTTAATTTATTTATCAATGATATAGAGGATGGTATTAACAGCTCTGTTTCTATCTTTGCAGATGACACCAAGCTTTGTAGAACGGTACAGTCTATAGAGGATGTGCATAAGTTACAGGATGACTTGGATAGACTAAGTGTCTGGGCCTCCACTTGGCAAATGAGGTTCAATGTGGATAAATGTAAAGTTATGCATCTGGGTACTAATAACCTGCATGCATCGTATGTCTTAGGGGGGATTAAACTGTCAGAGTCACTGGTAGAGAAGGATCTGGGTGTACTTGTAGATCACAGACTACAGAATAGCATGCAATGTCAGGCTGCTGCTTCCAAAGCCGGCAGGATATTGTCATGTATCAAAAGAGGCATGGACTCAAGGGACAGGGACATAATACTCCCCCTTTATAAAGCATTGGTACGGCCTCACCTGGAATATGCTGTTCAGTTTTGGGCACCTGTCCATAAAAGGGACACTGCGGAGTTGGAAAGGGTGCAGAGACGCGCGACTAAACTAATATGGGGCATGGAACATCTTAGCTATGAGGAGCGATTAAAGGAGTTACAATTGTTTAGTCTTGAGAAGAGACGTTTAAGGGGGGATATGATAAACGTATATAAGTATATAAATGGCCCATACAAAAAATATGGAGAAAAACTGTTCCAGGTTAAACCCCCCCAAAGGACGAGGGGGCACTCCCTCCGTCTGGAGAAGAAAAAGTTTAGTCTCAAGGGGCGACACGCCTTCTTTACCGTGAGGACTGTGAATTTATGGAACGGTCTACCTCAGGAACTGGTCACAGCAGGAACAATTAACAGCTTTAAAACAGGATTAGATACATTCATGGAACAAAATAACATTAATGCTTATGAAGAAATATAAAATCCCATCCCTTCCCCAATATCGCGCCACACCCCTACCCCTTAATTCCCTGGTTGAACTTGATGGACATATGTCTTTTTTCGACCATACTAACTATATAATGCACCTTTTTTGTGTACTAAAAAGTGTCTATTTGGCTTTATTAATGTTGTTTAAACAAAGACAATCCTTAGCCATGTATTTTTTTTTTTTTGGTTTTGGGAAAATGGACATTGTTAAATGTAGGCATTTTACCAATCTCTCTGATGCAGCAGGCATTGTAAATTTGGGCCTTTCTCACCACTAAGGTTAAACATTAACCCCTTAAGGACCCAGCCCATTTTCACCTTAAGTACCCGGGCATTTTTTGCACATCTGACCATTGTCACTTTAAGCATTAATAACTCTGGGATGCTTTTACTTTTCATTCTGATTCCGAGAATGTTTTTTGTGACATATTCTTCTTTATGTTAGTGGTAAATTTGTGTTGATACCTGCATCATTTCTTGGTAAAAAATTAAAAAATTTGATTAAAAATATTTGAAAATGTTGCATTTGTTTTAACATTGAAGTTCTCTGCTTATAAGGAAAATCGATATTCCAAATAAATGATATATTGATTCACACATACAATATGTCTACTTTATATTTGCATCATAAAGTTGACATGTTTTAACTTTTGGAAGACATCAGAGGGCTTCAAAGTTCAGCAGCAATTTTTCAAAAAACTTTCCAAATCGGAGTTTTTCAGGGACCAGTTCAGTTTTGAAGTAGATTTGAACGACCTTCATATTAGAAATACCACATAAATGACCCCATTATAAAAATTGCACCCCTCAATGTATTCAAAATGACATTCAAAAAGTTTGTTTACCCTTTAGGTGTTTCACAGGAATAGCAGCAAAATAAAGGAGAAAATTAAATATCTTAATTTTTTACACTCGTAAAAATTCAAAAACTGGGTCTACAAGAATATGCAAGGGGTAAAAGGAGAGAAATATTCCTAAAATTTCTCTTGAGTAAGGAACTACCTCATATGAGTATGTCAATTGCTCTGTGGGTGCACTACAAGGCTCAGAAGGGAAGGAGTGACAATGGAATTTTGGAGAGTAATTTTTTCTGAAATGGTTTTTGAGAGGCATGTCACACTTAGGAAGGCCCTATGGTGCCAGAACAGTGGGAAAAAAAATAAAAACACATGGCATACTATTTTGGAAACTACACCCCTCAAGGAACGTAACAAGGGGTACAGTGAGCCTTAACACCCACAGGTTTTTGCCGACTTTCTGTTAAAGTTGGATGTGTAAATGATATTTTATTTTCACTAAAATGCTGGTTTTCCCCCAAATGTTACATTTTTACAAGGGGTAATAGGAGAAAATGCCCCCCAAAATGTGTGACCCCATTTCTTTTGAGTATGGAAATACCCCATGTGTGGACATCAAGTGCTCTGCTGGTGCACTAAAATGCTCAAAAGAGAAGGAGACACATTTGGCTTTTCGAAAGCAGATTTTGCTGAAATGGTTTTTGGGGGGCAAGATGCATTTAGGAAGCCCCTATGGTGCCAAAACAGCAAAAAATAAATAAATAAAATAAAAAACCATGACATACTATTTTGGAAACTATACCCCTCAAGGAATGTAACAATGGGTACAGTGAGCAATAACACCCCACAGGTGTTTGCCGACTTTGGATGTTTAAATTCATTTTTTTTTATTTTTTTTTTACTAAAATGCAGTTTCCCCCCCAAATTTTACATTTTTACAAGGGGTAATAGAAGAGATAGGGTTACAAATTTTGGGGGGCATTTTCTCCTATTACCCCTTGTAAAAATGTAAAATTTGGGGGAAAAAACAGCATTTTAGTTAATAAATTATAAAAAAAATTAAATTAAACATCCAAAGTCGGCAAACACCTGTGGGCTGTTATGGCTCACTGTACCCATTGTTACGTTCCTTGAGGGGTATAGTTTCCAAAATAGTATGCCATGTGTTTTTTTGCTGTTCATGCACCATAGGGGCTGCCTAAATGCGACATGCCCCCCATTTCAGCAAAATTTGCAAATGTGACTCCTCTTCTGAGCATTGTAGTTCGCCGCAGTGCACTTGACGTCCACACATGGGGTACTTCCATACCCATAAAAGATGAGGTTACAAATTTTGGGGGGCATTTTCTCCTGAGTATGGAAGTACCCCATGTATGGACATCAAGTGCACTGCGGCGAACTACAATGCTCAGAAGAGGAGTCACATTTGCAAATTTTGCTGAAATGGGGGGCATGTCACATTTAGGAAGCCCCTATGGTGCATGAACAGCAAAAAAACACATGGCATACTATTTTGGAAACTACACCCCTCAAGGAACGTAACAAGGCATACAGTGAGCCTAAACACCTCAAAGATGTTTGATAAATGTTCATTAAAGTGGGATGTGAAAAGGAAAAATTTTATTTTTTTACACTAAAATGCTGGGGTTACCCCAAATTTTTCTTTTTTTGCAAGTGGTAACAGGAGTAAATTTGCAAATACAGTAAATTTGCAAATACATTTCTTTGGAGTAAGAACATACCTCATTATATGGATGTAAACAGCTCTGCGGGTGCACACCGGTCTCTGAAAAGCAGGAGAGCAGTCAGGGGACTCCCCTCAAGGAGCGTTACATGGGGTAAATTACTAAAATGGGGTACAGTGGGACGTAGAATGATAAAACAGGTTATGTTCCCAGAATGATAACCCAGAGTAGAGCCAAAACAAAAAAATATGCCCACGCCAAACCTTTGCTCTGAATCATCATTCTGGGAATGGGATGTGTGTGGCCGTTGCTAACCTGTTGCCTCAAATGCGCACCCCGCTATGGTGGAGAGAGAGCGCTGCGCATTTAAGGCAACATAAAAAAGTCCCCTGACTCAGTGACCCATGACCCATTGATGGAAAAAATACCCCCAGAGGTTTTTTTTCATGAACAATTTGTTTGGTCAATTTAGTGGTTTAAAGGGGTACTCCGGTGAAAAAATTTTTTTTAAATCAACTAGTGCCATAAAGTTAAACAGATTTGTCAATTACTTCTATAAAAAAAATCTTAATTCTTCCTGTACTTATTAGCTACTGAATACTACAGTGGAAATTCTTTTCCGTTTGAAACACAGAGCACAGTGCTCTCTGCTGACATATCTGTCCATTTTAGGAACTGTCCAGAGTAAAAGGAAATCACCATAGCAAACATATGCTGTTCTGGACAGTTCCTAAAATGGACAGAGATGTCAGCAGAGAGCACAGTGCTCATGATGTCAGCAGACAGCTCTGTGTTTCAAAAAGAAAAGAATTTCTGCTGTAGTATTCAGCAGCTAATAAGTACAGGAAGGATTAAGATTTTTTTATAGAAGTAATTTACAAATCTGTTTAACTTTCTGGCACCAGTTGATTTAAAAAAAAAAAAGGTTTTCACTGGAGTACCCCTTTAAAACTTGTAATGTACTCTGGACTTGGTACATTGGGTAAATTTTGTACTGCATGGAAGTGTGATACTCCCTGAAGCAGTTTTTAATGCAGAGGCCCGGATTATCGGGGCAAGTGTCACATTGAGTGGTGGTATCCCCCTCCTGGCACCTATAACTTCAGTTCCATGGGAACTCCGGCCGGCTCTTTCCCGGTCGTCAAAGATCAGGGCCTTTAGGACTTCTTCTTGGAACTGAAGGTATGTCCCTGTGTTGCCAGTGTGCTTGGACAGTACAAAAGAGTTGTACATGGCAACTTTTTTGTACCATACCGTATGTTTTGCGCATGGCGCTATATGGCTTGATGATTTGATCAGAGAGATCAACTCCCCCCATATACTGTTTGTAGCCCAGAATACAATCAGGCTTGAGGACCGTTGTTGTGGTACCTCGCACAGGGACAGGTGAGCTGCCATTACCATGAATTGTGGTCAGTATAAGGACATTTCTCTTATCCTTATACCTGACCAGCAACAGGTTTTCATGGGTAAGGGCACGGGATTCACCCTTGGGCATAGGTGCCTTAACAAAATTAGGAGGCCTCTCTGGTTCTTCCGCACGGTCCCACAAGCGGACGTGGATCTGGCGGCAAGGGATGTGAACAGAGGGATGCTGTAATGCAATGGGTGCACAAGGTCCCAAACGATTTTCCCGCTAACACCCAGAGTGGGGGGATATTCTGGGGGTTCAATACCGGAATCTCGTCCCTCATATACTCTAAACTTGTAAGTGTACCCGGAGGTACTTTCACAAAGTTTGTAGAGTTTCATCCGATACCGCACCCGCTTCAAGGGAATATTCTGGCGGAAGATGAGTCTCCCCTTAAAACTGATACCGAGAGCTCCCTGAGCGGTACGTAGGCCTCCAAAAATTTGGCCCCAAAGGGATCTATGACCGGCCTCACTTTGTAAAGCCGGTCATAGGCGGGATCACTTCGGGGGGGGGGGGGGGACATGCCGCATTATCATTGTAATGGAGGCATTCCCGAATGGCCTCGAATCGCTTCAGTGTCATGACCATACTGTAAAGCGTGGCCTGAAAGAGGACGTCCCCGCTCCAGTACTGACACTGGGTTTTTTGACCAGGCCCATATGCAGCATGAGGCCCCAAAATGTCCTGATTTCAGCTGTATCAATGACGTACCATTCATTGGACCAAGCCAAAAACGAATCAGGGTGGTGGGCAATGAACTGTTGGGTGTACAAATTTGTTTGCTCCACCATATGATTGACAAAGTCGTCACTGAAAAAATAACTAAAATAGTTATTAAAAAATGTCAGTGCATCCGGCCGTGTGTGTGAGTGGGGGGGACAGGGAAGTGTGTAGTGTGAACCTTATATATATATAATCGTATGTGATTAGAAATCATACACTGTTATATGGAAGAAAAAATAATTACTGAGCCCCCCCCCCCCCCCAAAAAAAAATAAAAGGGAGGGGGGGGCGGTACACGCTGAAAAAACTGCAGCGGACCCTAGAGGACATATTAGGGGGTCCCTGCAGACAAGACTCACCCTGAAGTAATGGACACTTCTTCAGCCCTGAGGGGCTCAGATCTTCACAGAGGGGGTGTCCCCCTAGCTACAGGAGGTGATTGTCGGTGTATACTACACTGCCGATCACCATCTAACTCCGGGTCATCGGGTCACACATGACCAGTATGACCGGAATCGCCACAAATCGCCAGTGTGAATTCAGGACCCCCATGGGCATAGTCACAGGATGCCTGTGGCGAGGACCAAAATTCCCACGGGTGTACATCTACGCCCTGTGTTAAACCATTAGGCTGTTTAATCAGTTTCACACCAAACTACTGGTATACTTTAAATATGAAAGCTAGGGAGTGTACCATGTTAGAAGAACATAACTTCGTTGTTCTAGAAACAGTGCCTTTCTTAGTCATGGTTTGTGTATGGCACTGCAACTCAGTTCAACTCAATTGAATGGGGATGAGCTATAATCCATAGACAAGTCTGGTGTTGTGGTAGAAAGCAGCCACATTTTTCAAATCTCGCACAACAAATATAAGTTCAGTCACATATGTATTTTGTGATGCTCCTTCTTCTAGGTAATTCATTGGCCAACTTTTCTCTGTGCCACACTCTTCTTCCAGCTCATTTATTAGACCACACATTTCTCCTATGTGTCAGAACATCCCTTGAAATTATTTTTCCACTACAGAAATTTATGGTACATTCACTGATCCACATTCCTCAGACCATACCTTCACTAGATGTTTTATATAGCCAGACTACATTCTATTAGCATTGATGTGTATGATTGGTAGGCAGTCCATACAATAGGAATGATCAGCTTGATTTTTCTCCCATACCTCTTTGCGTAGATGGTTGCAATGTAAAACAGCAATGCTGTAAAACACAAATGATTTTCCTAATATCTGCTTAGAGTCTGATTTTCATTTTTACACGGCTGTACTTATTGTACAATGAATTAGAGAAAAAATACTGCCTAACATTTGTTCTTTTAGAAGAACAAAATAAAATAGAAATAATAAAAAAGTGTTTAATAAAAATTGGAATACTATACTAAAAAGTTGTAACAGCTGGTGATGGAGAAGTGGATCCGCTGGACCTGTGTGGAAGATGACATGGGCCGTAACAGCGAGCAGAGTCTAGGGTGCCGCTGGTTTTCACCAGAGCCCGCCGCAAAGCGGGATGGACTTGCTTTGGCAGGCGGCACCCAGGACGCTACCCCTGTGTAGCGTGGCACAGGAAGGATAAAGCAAGCTCGAAGTCAGGTCAAGCAAAAGGTCAGGGCTGGCAGCACAGGAGCGTGGTCAGAGATGTAGCAAGGTGGTCAGAGGCTGGCGGCACAGGAACAAGGTCAGGAACTTAGCAGGAAGGTACTGTACACGGATAATCAGAACACACAGAAAATGCTTTCTCTAAGACTCCAAAAGACACAAAGATCCAGCAGGGGTCAAGGGGAAGTCAGTCTCCTTTATGGGGTCAGAGCCCGGCAATTACCAATTACCGGCACGTTGGCCCTTTAAATCTCAGAGAGCCGATGCGCGCGCTAGGGGACAGCAAACAGAATGCATAGGAGCATGGAGAGGTGAGTAGGGGCAGGGGACAGAGGAGTGACCATGATCTGGGGAGCAGACCACAGCACCAGAGGGGGGCAGAGGCAAGCACCTGAGGCCGGGGCAGAGGCAAGCGCCTTCGGCCGCATTATCATTGTAATGGAGGCATTCCCGAATGGCCTCGAATCGCTTCAGTGTCATGACCATACTGTAAAGCGTGGTCTGGAAGAGGACGTCCCCGCTCCAGTATTGACTGACACTGGGTTTTTTGACCAGGCCCATATGCAGCACGAGGCCCCAAAATGTCCTGATTTCGGCTGTATCAATGGCGTACCATTCATTGGACCTAGCCAAAAACGAATCAGGGTGGTGGGCAATGAACTGTTGGGTGTACAAATTTGTGTGCTCCACCATATGATTGACAAAGTCGTCACTGAAAAAATAACTAAAATAGTGTATTTCAGTGCATCCTGCCGTGTGAGTGAGTGGGGGAAAGGGGAAGTGTGTAGTGCTAACTTTATATATATAATCGTATGTGATTAGAAATCATACACTGTTATATGGAAGAAAAAATAATTACTGAGGCGAGCCCCCCCCCCCCCCCCCCCCCCCGCCTCAAAAAAAGGGAGGGGGGGCGGTACACGCTGAAAAAACTGCAGCGGACCCTAGAGGACCTATTAGGGGGTCGGGGGGATTTTTTAATTTTTTTTTACTTTTTAACTCCTACCTGTCCCTGCAGACAAAACTCACCCTGAAGTAATGGACACTTCATCAGCCCTGAGGGGCTCAGATCTTCACCGAGGGGGGGGGGTCCCTGGCTCCTTCTCACAGCTTTGCCCACTGACTGAAGAACTCGGTTGGCCAGGAGAGCTGAGAGAAAGGGACATTAACCCCTCTGCCGGCACTCCTGAGGGGATGACAGGATCGCCACCTCCCCCTAGCTACAGGAGGTGATTGTCGGTGTATACTACACTGCCGATCACCATCTAACTCCGGGTCATCGGGTCACACATGACCAGTATGACCGGAAACGCCACAAATCGCCAGTGTGAATTCAGGACCCCCATGGGCATAGTCACAGGATGCCTGTGGCGAGGACCGAAATTCCCACGGGTGTACATCTACTCCCTGGGTTAAACCATTAGGCTGTTTAATCAGTTTCACACCAAACTACTAGTATACTTTAAATATGAAAGCTAGGGAGTGTACGATTTTAGAAGAACATAACTTCTTTGTTCTAGAAACAGTGCCTTTCTTAATCATGGTTTGTGTATGGCACTGCAACTCAGTTCAACTCAATTGAATGGGGATGAGCTATAATCCATAGACAAGTCTGGTGTTGTGGTAGAAAGCAGCCACATTTTTCAAATCTCACACAACAGATATAAGTACAGTCACATATGTATTTTGTGATGCTCCTTCTTCTAGGTAATTCATTGACCAACTTTTCTATGTGCCACACTCTTCTTCCAGCTCATTTATTAGACCACATATTTCTCCTATGTGTCAGAACATCCCCTGAAATGATTTTTCCACTACAGAAATTTATGGTACATTCACTGATCCACATTCCTCAGACCATACCTTCACTAGATGTTTTATATAGCCAGACTACATTCTACTAGCATTGATGTCTATGATTGGTAGACAGTCCATACAGTAGGAATGATCAGCTTGATTTTTCTCCCATACCTCTTTGCGTAGAAGGTTGCAATGTAAAACAGCAATGCTGTAAAACACAAATGATTTTCCTAATATCTGCTTAGAGTCTGATTTTCATTTTTACACGACTGTACTTATTGTACAATGAATTAGAGAAAAAATACTGCCTAACATTTGTTCTTATAGAAGAACAAAATAAAATAGAAATAATAAAAAAGTGTTTAATAAAAATTGGAATACTATACTAAAAAGTTGGTGATGGAGAAGTGGATCCGCTGGACCTGTGTGGAAGATGACATGGGCCGTAACAGCGAGCAGAGTCTAAGGTGCCGCTAGTTTTCACCAGAGCCCGCCGCAAAGCGGGATGGACTTGCTTTGGCAGGCGGCACCCAGGACGCTACCCCTGTGTAGCGTGGCACAGGAAGGATAAAGCAAGCTCGAAGTCAGGTCAAGCAAAAGGTCAGGGCTGGCAGAGCAGGAGCGTGGTCAGATATGTAGAAAGGTGGTCAGAGGCTGGCGGCACAGGAACAAGGTCAGGAACTTAGCAGGAAGGTACTGTACACGGATAATCAGAACACACAGAAAATGCTTTCTCTAAGACTCTAGAAGACACAAAGATCCCGCAGGGGTCAAGGGAAAGTCAGTCCCCTTTATGGGGTCAGAGCCCGGCAATTACCAATTACCGGCACGTTGGTTCTTTAAATCTCAGAGAGCCGATACGCACGCTAGGGGACAGCATACAGAATGCATAGGAGCATGGAGAGGTAGGGGCAGGGGACAGAGGAGTGACCACGATCTGGGGAGCAGACCGCAGCACCAGAGGGGGGGGGGCAGAGGCAAGCACCTGTGGCCGGGGCAGAGGCAAGCCCCTGCTGCCGGGACACCGGACCGCAGGAGCGCCCATAGCAGCAGGGGAGCGCCTGTGGCCCGGACACCGGACCACAGGAACGCTCGTAACATGTACCTGGTTATAGTAGACTTAAAAAAGCTAATACACTTCTCAGCTGTATAGTATACATTATTTATGACCAGTAGAGCAGCTGTATGTAACAGGGCTTTATGGCAATGCATTTTTCTTATATTTACATAAAGTATTGATGTGACCAAAGGGTATTTACATGCATGTACTTAAAATTTCCAGAGACAGAATAAAATCTTCAATCTCTGTTTTTGAAGATTGTGTTGGAGACAATGAGAATCTGAAAAAAAAATCATATGCAAAAAAGTCATTGCATAACAATTGGTAATTTCCTCTAATTGATCTGCAATGATCTAATATCACTCAAGTGTTCATCCAGTACACAAAACTGACACAAAAATAATCTGATATTAGAAAAATTGCCCTTCACAACTGTGTGTAAAGATAATGTGCCAGCTGATCTATTCTCCTACACGGATCAATCCCCATAAAGAATGTGCATAAACATTTCTCTCATTGGTTTTTCTTGTTCTGAAATGATCTCAGAGCAGCAGCGAGAGAGCTGTTTTCACTTGAGGTCTGGTGTAGCCTCACACTGACACATTACTATGCACTAGGGTATAAAACCCTTTCGTAGTGACAATAAGATGCCCTGCTTTTTGTGTGATCTCTTTTCTGTCCCAGGCTGCAAAAGCGTGTGGCATGCAAATGATTAGTAGAAATATACTGCTACTTGGAAGGACTTTAACAGTAATTGACATTAAATGAAATAATAATGAATGAAAAGTACTAAATGCTTACAAAATAAGAGCTCCCTATACCAACATTACAAGTTAACTATTTCAGTGACCGATCATAGATTTATATTATCACTGCATCGCTATAGATGGTAAAAGTGGCAAAACTATACCAAGCCATTATTACTACAATTTACCAGATTAGTTCAGTGGTTTGCATATATCTTGTATGTGCCTTCAATTGGCCATGAATTTGTTTTTTTTACAATGTAATGTCTGTTTTCTCTTTATTATAACGTGCTATCGAATATGATGACAATATATAAATATTGATAATTATTATGTCATATTTTGCAATAGTATTACAGACAGGTCGAGCTAACCTTGTTGATATCTGCTAACAATCTGATATCTAAGATGGTCATCACATCACAGTGAATGTTAAACTGGATATACCAGTGATCTGCAGATCAATATGTTTGACTGGTAGTCCTAGGTGATTTTTATATACATATATATATATATATATATATACAGAATACACTTTTTATTTTTTGATTTCTGTTTTCTGATGAAAAAATTGAACTTTTTCTACAACATGTAAAGCGTTAAATAAAGGTTCAAAATATAACCAATTTCCCAATTTCATTTCATACAAGAGGGAAATATCTACTTTCACTTCCAAAAATTGCAAAGACCAGACCTTTCATTTCCCAACCAAATTAGTAACAAGTATAAAACGTCCAAAGTATATGTGTGTGCTTTGGTTTCTAAAATGTTTGTCACAATATGTTTGTAAATTCAGTTCTACAGCTCAATGAATCTGCAACAAGTATAACCTATGAATTGCATTGCAATGTCCTGAACATTTTTATAATGCTTGCATAAAGGGGAAAACCTTGAGAAAAAGTAGGTGGTAGATGTATTTACTATAAGTGGTAATTTTACGTCAACAATATGTCACACAGTAATGTGCTAAACATCTGTAAAGCATGAGATTTTTATAAAATGTTCATGAAAAAAATTATATATTAATAAATACATAGGAAGTTAAGTAAAAAATTATACAAAAAAAGGTGAAAGGCTTTTGTCATTGTATACCCGTTTTATAAATGAAACGTCAAACATAAACAACAAAAAGTTAGGTTTTATATTTATGTACACTTAAAAAAATTTTTTTTAAATCAAAATATAAAGTTGTCACTACATATTATTCAAGCCACCAATATATGGTGTAAACTACAATTAAAGCTCTATATTTTAGATAGGGTTAAAATAAATCAACTTTGCTTATCATAGTATGATAGCAATGTAACAAGAGATTACTAATGTCATTTTTCAATCAAGTTAAGAACATTTCAGGACAGTTTGACCTGCCTATTCAGAAGTGCATTGTTCTCTTGATCGACATGCTAACAGAAGTATTCAGCAAATTCAGCAAGATAGTCAAATAAATATTTTACTATATTCTGATAAAAAATAACTTAGTGTAAGGAGAGACATTAGTAGTATCTTATTTTTCAATATATTAAACTTTGTAGCAAACCGCCATGCCCCTTGTGTTACCAAACCATCTCACAAAAGTTTTGAGACAACCCCAGCTTGTTAACTTCTCTCACACTGGCAGGAGAAAGCTCCTAGCCTTGGAGTGGCTTGCTGTAACACTTGCACAAATTTTTAATTGTTTAGTTTAAGAATCGTGTTTTGACCGCAAGGGGATTTTGGCTGAGGCTCAAGAAGTGATAATGATATTTTGCTGCCAAAAACGTCTGCCGAGTTTTCCCTATGTTAATGTGCACTTTCAAGAAGCTCCAATTAACTGCATCAGCACTCTTGTAGAGAACCAGAGACAGAGACAGCAGAGGACTTGTCTTATGCTACAGAAAAGAAAAAAAAAAGTTGAAGACTGTAGTCAGGCAAACACAAGCTTTATTCTATCCATGGAGGACATATAATACAAATAAAGAGGAACAGTAAAAGATGCATTGTAACTTGAAATCTTTCTTGATTGTACTTTAATATAGAGTAGCATATAATGTGCACACTTCTGGCTCCTATATCATTAAGGCTTGTATTAGAATGAGAGGCTTATCCCTTTTTTTTTACTCCTACTAAATCGATGTTGAATTGGAAGGCATTTATACTGATGATACACATGAGAAGCTAGGGAGGAGATTCAGTCTTCAGGCTCTTGAAAAAAAGCTCCATTTTAATGCCTGTGTATTTGAAACACAGAAAGTGTCTGTATCTTAAAGGGGTACTCTGGTGGAAAACTTTTTTTTTTACATCAACTGGTGCCAGAAAGTTAAATAGATTTGTAAATTACTTCCATTAAAAAATCTTAATCCTTCCAGTACTTATTAGCATCTGTAAACTACAGAGAAAATTATTTTCTTTTTGTATTTCTTTTCTGTCATGACCACAGTGCTCTCTGCTGATACCTCTGTCCATTTTAGGAAACGTCCAGCACAGCATATGTTTGCTACTGGGATTTGCTCCTGCTCTGGACAGTTCGTGAAATGGACAGAGGTGTCAGCAGAGAGCCCTGTGTTTGTGACATAAAAGAAATCTAAAAAGAAAAGAATTTCCTCTGTAGTATACAGACACTAATAAGTACTGGAAGAATTAAGATTTTTTAATAGAAGTAATTTACAAATTTGTTTAAATGGGCACTGTCATGAAGTAAAAAAATTGATATGTTGTAGTACTTAAGTGCTACAACATATCTCTAATATACTTTAATTAAAAAAAGTGATTTTAAACAAGTTTAAAATCACTTTTAAATTCGGCTACTAGGGGTCGCCCTCCTAGTGGCCGAATGCACTCAGCAGTGACGTCACCACTGAATTTCGACTCATTTCAGCCTGGCAATGAGTCGAAATTCAGGCACTGCTGTGCTCGCTCCCGCCTGTCAATCAAACAGGCAAGAGCAAGCACGCTGATAGCTGGGGTTGCGCGCATTGGCCAGCTCCAGTTACCCTGTCCGGAAGCAGCGCGCGCACTCATTGCTGCGTTGATCCTCCGGATGGGTAAGTCTGATCTGTGGTCTTATATTAGCCGGGTCTCGGCTGTAATATCGTGCACGGCAGGCCGGCGATGCTCCTCTACTCCTCCTCCCTGGATAGCACATGCACAGGTAAACAGGGAGGAGGAGACCCCGGAGCTGCCTGCCGTGCTATTGGCAGATCATCTATGCGCGCTCCCGACAGGAGCGCTGCATAGACGATCTGAGGGCGGAAGCAAGCGCCCAGCAAGGCATCAGTGACGTCGTGCCTGCTGGGAAGCGCTGCTTCCTGCCCTGCTTTATAGAGCAGATTTAGAAGCACTAAATCTGCTCTATTAAAGCGATTAAAATTTTTTTTAAAGCCAGGTAGGGGGTTAGGGCTAGATTACTAATAGGTAGGGACATATTAGATTATATATTACTTGGTGGGAGCTACACTTTTGGTGGGAGTTCTCCTTTAATGTCATGCTGTGTTGTGTCCATCTTATGATATGCTCTAACTGGTGACAATAAGGATTGTCTATTGACTATGTGGTGTTAGAAAGCAAGAGCATGGAGGACGCATGAGCGCAGCTCACGTGGTTGGACGCAGGGGATGTGAGCTTCGTGCCGGTCTCACTCTTCCTAGCTTCTCTCAGCGCCTAAACGGCTCCACCAGCTGTGGTACTTACATGATTGCTTCCTTATGGTGTCTAGATCCACCATAAGGAACCTTGAGAGGAGATGCCAGCTTCTCCCAGTCACCCTGGCTCTCATCCGAGACAATATTAAATACAGATGGGGTTTTTCCTTTTCCCTGGCCTTTCAAGTAAATGGCCACTCTTATTCGGTCAGATCACTATCTGAAGCACTGGAGGCCCTCTGCAAGGAGAACATTACTTGCACCAACACCCCTGTACCACTGAAGGGGGACTCTCGCCCTACCCGTGCCTGGACCCGGGTACGTTTTTCTTATAGCCACCTACATCCAGGTAAGAAAGGGGGACTGATGACTCCTTACCTCTTTCCTGACGGAGATTGCCATTGCTATGCCCACCACTCTACATAGAAGCTGGGTGTGACCGGATAATTTTGCCCTCTACCCAGGAATTGGGCCTGGACGTATACCAGACTGCTCTAATATTTGTTCTGGCTTTCCAGTACCTTATTTGTTCCCTTTTTTTGTTGTTCTTGTTCTTCCCTTATTGTTCTCTTTTGTTTTTCTTCTTTATTGGTTTTCATGTTTGTGGGCTGTCTTGTTTTCCCTTCACTTCTGTACCCTATGTCTGTACTGTTTGTCAGTATCCTTCTTGTATGCCATCTCTCTATTTTGTGAATGTGCAAGATCCTCTCTCACAATGTTAGGGGATTTAATTCTCCGGTGAAAAGGAAGAAAGCCTTCCAGGACTGAAGCATCGCCCGGACCTCATTTGCCTCCAGGAATCCCACTTTACACCCTCTTCCTTTCCCAGGTTTTTACTTTCCCAGTATACCAGAGTGTATGAGTCAGTTTTTCAGTCTAAATGTAGGGGGGTGGTGGTATGTATTAGTAACACCCTGCCATTGGAAGTCAACCACTCTCACATTGATATGGAAGGTCGTTATGTTATTTTAATAGGCTTCCTTTATGGTCATAAGCTGTCTTGTTAATTCATATGCACCTAATGATACTGCTATACAGTGGTCCCTCAACATACGATGGTAATTCGTTCCAAACGACCCATCATGTCGAATCCATCGTATGTTGAGGGATTCGTGCAATGTAAAGTAAAGGAAGTTATACTCACCTGTCCCTGTCGCTCCGGACCGCGTCCTCACTGCTCTCGATGCTGTCCCAGGGGCTCCCGATGCTGTCCCGCTGCTCCGGCATCTTCTTCGGGATCCTATGGCTTCTTCCTCATCTTCTGCAGGGTCTGGGCCTTGCTTTCTGGTGACATTATTACGCTGCTGCGGCGTGCGTAGCGACGTAATAACGACGCCGGAAAGCGAGGCCTGGACCCTGGAGAAGATACAGAAGACGCCGTAGGATCGCGAGGTGGACCTGGAGCAGCGGGGATAGGTAAGTGAACCTGTCCGGGATGCTTTAACTGCTATCCGACAGCAGCTTAAGCATTTTGCGCTGTCGGATGGCAGTTAATGCGATGGCCCCGACATATAAAAGCATCGTATGTCGATACTGACATCGACATGCGATGGCCTCTGAGAGGCCATCGTATGTCGATTTGATCATATGTCGGGGCCATCACATGTCGGGGGGTTACTGTACCTTTCTTCCATGATATGTGTCAGTGTATATCCTCCCTTACTTATGATGTTTAAATATGGGCAGGCGACTTTAACTTTTTATTCAATACCACTCTAGATAGATCCTCTTCCATTCCATTGAGCAGGTCTCGTTCACTGCAACAGATGTTACATTCCAACTTTTTAACTTGCGGTTAGCTGATGTGTGGCGTGAACATAATGGGTCTACGTGGGGTTATACATACTTCTCCCCCTCGCAGAACCATTATTTCTGCATAGATTGGTTGCTTGTTGACTCCTCTGCCCTCCCTATGTTACTATATGCTCGTCACGCATTGTCTGTATGGTCGGACCATGATATGGTGATAGCTGAGCTGGACCTTGTGGGCGGACCGTCCTCTACTTTTCGTTGGAGACTTAATGAGTCTTTGTTGACTAACCCGATAGTTAAGTCTACTGTCAATGAGGACCTTCAGTCCTATTTTTCCTATAATGCTACTCCCTCTTCTGACCACATTTGGGTCTGCTCCGCGCACAAGGCCTACATCAGAGGCCGCCTTATGTCAGTGGCTGCTGGTCTTAAGAGGGACTGATGCCGCCAACAGGTCATGCTTGAACACAAACTGGCACGTCTCTCCATTGGCCACCAGCGAAATCCTTCTCCTTATCTGTCAAGGGCACTGCGGGATGCTAGTGTGCAATTGGATGCCATTCTATCGCAGAAAGTGGACAAGGCTAAATGTTGGTCTAAGGCCACGTATAACCGATTTGCCAATAAGCCGGACAGACTTTTAGCTAACATGCTCAAGCAAAAACAGAGTCTGAATTATGTACATAATATCTGGCTGCACCCTGGCTCCCAAACTTCCCATCCTGATCGTATCTACGATGCCTTTCACTCCTTTTTCTCCTCTCTCCATTCTGCTCCGGACCAACCTATTCCAGACCAACCCAATCTATTCTTTTCCGGACCAACTTTTCCTCTCGTCTCTCCTCTTTTCTCGTCTGTTTCCCTACCATCTCTTACCTCTGCTGACAGGGACTTCCTCAATGCTCCCTTTTCATATGAGGAGGTCTCCTCTACCATTGCTGCCCTGAAACTGGGGAAAGCATCGGTGCCTGATGGACTCTCTGCCCAATATTACAAAAAGTTTTCTGCTATTCTAGTCCCCCATCTAGTAGTCTCTCTTCAACCACATCTCCCATGGCCCTACCCTTTCCCCTGAATTTCTGGAGCCCCTTATTACTGTCATCCCCAAACCCCATAAAGACCATTCCATTGTTTCAAATTACCGCCCAATCTCTCTTATTAATTTGGACACTAAAATCCTCACCTCCATTTTAGCTCACATGTTGAACACGCTTCTCCCCAAGCTGATCCATGATGACCAGTTAGGGTTCATCCCTGGACGTCAAACCTCCGACAACATTAGAAGGGTCCTTAATGTGGTACACTGGGCTAAGTCTTCTTCTGCCCCCCTTATGCTATTGGTGCTGCACATTAACAAGGCTTTTGATAGTGTCTCATGGACGTTTCTACACAGGGTTCTTAATAGATTTGGTTTTGGGGGCTCCTTTGTCTATCTCATTCACTTGTTTCACTCTTGCCCTTCTGCTTACCTTAAATTGCCTACGACTAACCCTCATCCAATCTCGATTTCTCGGGGGACTCGCCAGGGGTGCCCACTGTCACCTGCATTATTTGCTTTTGCTATGGAATCCCTGGTGTCTCTCATCCGAACTTCCCCTGACATTTTCGGGGCTATGATTTGCTCCTCGAGCTATAAAGCGTGTCTATTTGCTGATGACATACTTATTTCTCTTACCTGCACTTTAACCTCCCTTCCTAACTTTTTCCATCTACTTTCTGACTTTTCCTATTTTCCGGACTGAAAGTTAATTACTCAAAATCCGAAACCCTTTTCTGCAACATCTCTCCACACTCTCAGAAACTGATCTGTCTCAACTTTGACTTCCCTGACCCTGCCCCCACTCTTTCCGATTTCTTACTCCTTCTCTTTCCCAACTTAATTCTGCTAATTACCTGCATTTGTATCGTTCTATCTGTTCGGATATGCATTCCTGGGATGTCCCTTATCTGTCCTGGATCGGCAGGGTCGCCACGGTGAAAATGGTTCTTTTGCCGAGGCTCCTATATCTGTTTCGGACCCTGCAGGTCCCGTTCCCATCAGCTGACGTCAGGAAATTACAATCTGACGTTTCCTCCTTTATCTGGAGACAAAAACATCCAAGGATTTTTTCCTCTATTATGCACTACCACAAGAGCCTTGGCAGTCTCACCGTCCCTTTCTCAAAATATTACTATGCTGCCCGGTTGAGTCAGCTAGCTTGGTTTCTAGCACCCTCTGATGCTCCCCTTTGGGTTCACTTGGAATCGACTCTGCTCCTACTCCATTCCTTTCCTGCTCTTGTGTGATCCTTGCTCCTTGTCTCCCGCTACGTTCCTTCTTCTGCTCTACTCACCTTGTATTCTCTTTCTCTGTGGCAGTTGGGTCGTTTCTGCTTTCGCCTGCAATCTCCCTCTTCACCTCTAACACCTCTCTTGGGTAACCCAAGTTTTTCTCCTGGGCTTAGCTCCTGTAATTTTTCATAGTGAATGACTCAAAAGCTGTTAACTTATTATGCTTTCCTTCTTATGGGGAGCCTTCTGACCCTGGACGAGTTTCGGTCTCATTATCATCCTCCAGAGTGAGAATGCCTTAGGATCCATCAGGTTTTCTCTTTTCTTTGCTCTTTACCTTCTCCACACCCATCCTCTACCCTTTCAATTTTTGAACGCTTAATGCTGTCAGGGAAGCTGACTTCTGCACAGTCATGCTGTACCTCCCTCAGTAGGGGTAGTTGGCAGGTCTCTCTTACAGAGACCTCTCTCAAAATTCTACACAGAGCTTATTATGTTCCCACTAGACTGCACAGGATCTTTCCCACTTCCTCGCCACTGTGCTTTCGGGGTTGTTCCCAACTTGGTACTATGCATCATATCTGGTGGTCATGATGTCCATTGATTAGGCGATGTTGGTTGTGTCACGATTCGGCTGGCTGGAGGTGGATCCTCTGTGCCAGAGAGGGATTGGCGTGGACCGTGTCGGTGGACCGGTTCTAAGTTGCTACTGGTTTTCACCAGGTCTGACCGGGGCGCTGCGAATGGGAGAACGCTGTGAGCGCTCCAGGGAGGAGCGGGGACCTGGAGCGCTCGGCGTAACAGGTTGTCTGTAATCTCTCTCTTTAGACAGGTCACTGGTTTTGCATGCCCACTGCATCCTACCTTTTGCTCTGTCTCTGGACAGGGTAATTGAACGTGTCAACTCTATCATGCTGTCTGAGAAACTGAACGCTATGAGAGATGATGTGGTCGCTCATTTTGACCATCTTTGGTCCCCCTGGATGTCTTCTTCCTATTGTCCTGATGTTAGGTATGCATTGACTCTGTATTAGATCCCTATGTACTGACGACATCTTTCTTGTGCATGTACTTCCTCTGTTATATCTTTGAGCTGATGATATATGCCCACTGTATGTTAATTTGTAGTTTTTATTTTCCATTTCTGATTTGGGTTGCGTCCCAAACTGTTCTATTCTTATGCAATCTTTTGATTCCATAATAAAATTTCTACGTTTGATACTAGAAAGCCAGAGCATGTTACACAAAACATTTGCTCTTCCCCTGTCTAGTGCTGATTAGAAAATGAAATAATGTCCCCTGAAATATATGTTTCCACAATATATAACCTAGGAGAAAAACGGAGAACAGTAAACACAATTTTTTTCACCTCTTAAGCACAATTGATGTAAATGTACATCCTGGTGCCCTGGTACTTAACGCACCAGGATGTACATTTACGTCCTGTAGATGAAGCGAGCTGAATTTGTTTCATGCGCGATGCTTCCCAGCTGATAGCAGCTGGGGACCCGCCAGTAATGTCAGACATCAGCGATGCTGATGCCTGCCATTAACCCCTCAGATGTTTTGATCAATACTGAAGCATAACAAGAGTATACATAGACTCATCAGGCCACTCGCAGCATGTTTGGGGTGAGTTTGATTATTCACAATGGCAGCTTGAAGTCTCTTCTGGAAGACCAGAGAAGTAGATTGCAGATTATACTGGACAGTGCTCTGCCTATGCATAGCATGGAACAGTATTAGCAGTCAAAAGATTGCTATAAATTGTCTCCTATGGGGACATAAAAAATGTAAAATAAATAGTAAAAAAAAGTTTTAAAAAAATAGAAATAAACCACTCCCCCAATAAAAAATGTAAATTGCCCCTTTTTTCCCAGTTCTACTACTTCAGGATTCTTTCTGCAAGACTGAGCTCACAGATACCTGGCATGAGCATAATTTATCCCAATGGGGTTACTCTTACTACTCCCCGGCACATAAGTTATATACCCACATTGATTGGGTGTTAGTGAATACATCTTCTCTTATATCTTCGCCATATTCCCTGTGTTTGGTCAGGCCATGACATGGTCTTAGCTGTCTTTCATTTTCAACCCAGAGATGCCACCCCTTAGCATCTGTATCTTTATCCTCCCTTTCTTCTACTCAACAAGACTCAATAAACAGACCAGTGTCCTCTGAAGAGGTGGCACCGTGATCACTGCCTTGAAATTGGGTAAGGCTCCGGGACCCGACAGGCTTTCTGCTTTATACTATAAGAAGTTTTCTCACATTCTCATTCCCCACATTTCTTCTTTTTGTAATAAACTTCTTTCTAGTGCTCCTATGCCATCTGACTTTTTTCAAGCTTCTATAGTTGTCATTCCTAAACCTAATTAAGATCCTTTTCTTCCTTCTAATTACCGTCCCATTTCTCTAAGCTTTTTACTTCTACTTTGGCTAGATGTCTGAACTCCCTTCTTCCAGGCCTGGTCCATAATGATCAGGTCTGCTTCATTCCAGGCCGACAAGCCCCTGATAACATCCAGAAGGTCCTCAATGTGGTCCAGTGGGCTGAGGTTACTCCCCCCCCCCCCCTAACTCTACTAGGACTTAATATTGAAAAAGCCTTTGATTCTGTTTTCTGGACTTATCTTTTTGGTGTCCTCCAAAGAATGGGCTTTTCAGGCCGTTTGTTAACACTCTGCGGGCTATTTATTCTGGCCCTGGGGCGTTTCTGAAACTCCCCTCTTCTAATCTGGTACCAATTTGCATTGAACGCGGTACCTGCCAGGCTGTCCCATACGCGACCATCCAGACATCAAGGGAGTTCAGATTGCCAGCTCTTCCTACCTCACAAACCTTTTTGCTGGCGACTTATTACTTACCCTCACCTCTCCTCTTGTTTCCCTTCCCAATCTCTTCTCTCTTCAGAACCGTTTTTGGGAGGCCTCTCAACTTTGATCTACCCTCTTCCTCTATTCCCTATTTAGGTGTCGTCCTTCCCTCTTCTGTCTCTTCTCTCTATAGACTGAACTATCCTCCTCTTTTCAAGGCGCTCCAGGAGGACCTTGCTCAATGGGATTTCCCTCACATTTCCTGGATGGGCCATATCCATTCTGTGAAGATGGTCCTCCTGCCACGCCTTCTTTACTTCTTTTGTACTCTTCCTATTCCCGTTCGGGTCTCGGACCTTCGTGCTCTCCAGGCTGATATCTTTAGATTTATATGGAGGGGCCTGAGACTTCGCATCTCGAAGAAAATGATGTATTATCACAAATCCATGGCAGGTCTCTCTGTTACTAATCTTGTTACATAGTTACATAGTTAGTACGGTCGAAAAAAGACATAATATTACCAAGCCGCTAGACTGGCATAGCTTCTCCTTTGTAATGCTAGGTCAGTGTTACGCCGAGCGCTCCGGGTCCCCGCTCCTCCCCGGAGCGCTCGCTACACTCTCCTCACTGCAGCGCTCCGGTCAGATCCACTGACCCGGGGCGCTGCGATACCGCCTCCAGCCGGGATGCGATTCGCGATGCGGGTAGCGCCCGCTCGCGATGCGCACCCCGGCTCCCGTACCTGACTCGCTCTCCGTCGGTCCTGTCCCGGCACGCCCGGCCCCGCTCCTTAGGGCGCGCGCGCGCCGGGTCTTTGCGATTTAAAGGGCCACTGCGCCGCTGATTGGCGCAGTGGTTCCAATTAGTCTGATCACCTGTGCACTTCCCTATATCACCTCACTTCCCCTGCACTTCCTTGCCGGATCTTGTTGCCATCGTGCCAGTGAAAGCGTTTCCTTGTGTGTTCCTAGCCTGTGTTCCAGACCTCCTGCCGTTGCCCCTGACTACGATCCTTGCTGCCTGCCCCGACCTTCTGCTACGTCCGACCTTGCTTCTGTCTACTCCCTTGTACCGCGCCTATCTTCAGCAGTCAGAGAGGTTGAGCCGTTGCTAGTGGATACGACCTGGTCACTACCGCCGCAGCAAGACCATCCCGCTTTGCGGCGGGCTCTGGTGAAAACCAGTAGTGACTTAGAACCGATCCACTAGCACGGTCCACGCCAATCCCTCTCTGGCACAGAGGATCCACTACCTGCCAGCCGGCATCGTGACAGTAGATCCGGCCATGGATCCCGCTGAAGTTCCTCTGCCAGTTGTCGCTGACCTCACCACGGTGGTCGCCCAGCAGTCACAACAGATAGCGCAACAAGGCCAACAGCTGTCTCAACTGACCGTTATGCTACAGCAGTTACTACCACAGCTTCAGCAATCATCTCCTCCGCCAGCTCCTGCACCTCCTCCGCAGCGAGTGGCCGCTTCTGGTCTACGCCTATCCTTGCCGGATAAATTTGATGGGGACTCTAAGTTTTGCCGTGGCTTTCTTTCCCAATGTTCCCTGCACTTGGAGATGATGTCGGACCAGTTTCCCACTGAAAGGTCTAAGGTGGCTTTCGTAGTCAGCCTTCTGTCTGGAAAAGCCCTGTCTTGGGCCACACCGCTCTGGGACCGCAATGACCCCGTCACTGCCTCTGTACACTCCTTCTTCTCGGAAATCCGAAGTGTCTTTGAGGAACCTGCCCGAGCCTCTTCTGCTGAGACTGCCCTGTTGAACCTGGTCCAGGGTAATTCTTCCGTTGGCGAGTATGCCGTACAATTCCGTACTCTTGCTTCAGAATTATCCTGGAATAATGAGGCCCTCTGCGCGACCTTTAAAAAAGGCCTATCCAGCAACATTAAAGATGTTCTGGCCGCACGAGAAATCCCTGCTAATCTACATGAACTCATTCACCTAGCCACTCGCATTGACATGCGTTTTTCCGAAAGGCGTCAGGAGCTCCGCCAGGATATGGACCCTGTTCGCACGAGGCGTTTCTTCTCCTCGGCTCCTCTCTCCTCTGGTCCCCTGCAATCCGTTCCTGTGCCTCCCGCCGTGGAGGCTATGCAGGTCGACCGGTCTCGCCTGACACCTCAAGAGAGGACACGACGCCGCATGGAGAATCTCTGCCTGTACTGTGCTAGTACCGAACACTTCCTGAGGGATTGTCCTATCCGTCCTCCCCGCCTGGAAAGACGTACGCTGACTCCGCACAAAGGTGAGACAGTCCTTGATGTCTACTCTGCTTCTCCACGTCTTACTGTGCCTGTGCGGATGTCTGCCTCTGCCTTCTCCTTCTCTACTGTGGCCTTCTTGGACTCTGGATCTGCAGGAAATTTTATTTTGGCCTCTCTCGTCGACAGGTTCAACATCCCAGTGACCAGTCTCGCCAGACCCCTCTACATCAATTGTGTAAACAATGAAAGATTGGACTGTACCATACGTTTCCGCACGGAGCCCCTTCTAATGTGCATCGGATCTCATCACGAGAGGATTGAACTTTTGGTCCTCCCCAATTGCACTTCTGAAATTCTCCTTGGACTTCCCTGGCTTCAACTTCATTCCCCAACCCTGGATTGGTCCACTGGGGAGATCAAGAGTTGGGGGCCCTCTTGTTCCAAGGACTGTCTAAAACCGGTTCCCAGTAACCCTTGCCGTGACTCTGTGGTTCCTCCAGTAACCGGTCTCCCTAAGGCCTATATGGACTTTGCGGATGTTTTTTGCAAAAAACAAGCTGAGACTCTACCTCCTCACAGGCCTTATGATTGTCCTATCGACCTCCTCCCGGGCACTACTCCACCCCGGGGCAGAATTTATCCTCTGTCCGCCCCAGAGACTCTTGCCATGTCTGAATACGTCCAGGAAAATTTAAAAAAGGGCTTTATCCGTAAATCCTCCTCTCCTGCCGGAGCCGGATTTTGCTTTGTGTCCAAAAAAGATGGCTCCCTACGTCCTTGCATTGACTACCGCGGTCTTAATAAAATCACGGTTAAGAACCGCTACCCCCTACCCCTCATCTCTGAACTCTTTGATCGCCTCCAAGGTGCCCACATCTTTACCAAACTGGACTTAAGAGGTGCTTATAATCTCATCCGCATCAGAGAGGGGGATGAATGGAAAACGGCATTTAACACCAGAGATGGACACTTTGAGTATCTGGTCATGCCCTTTGGCCTGTGCAACGCCCCTGCCGTCTTCCAAGACTTTGTTAATGAAATTTTTCGTGATCTTTTATACTCCTGTGTTGTTGTATATCTGGACGATATCCTGATTTTTTCTGCCAATCTAGAAGAACACCGCCAGCATGTCCGTATGGTTCTTCAGAGACTTCGTGACAATCAACTCTATGCCAAAATTGAGAAATGTCTGTTTGAATGCCAATCTCTTCCTTTTCTAGGATACTTGGTCTCTGGCCAGGGACTACAAATGGATCCAGACAAACTCTCTGCCGTCTTAGATTGGCCACGCCCCTCCGGACTCCGTGCTATCCAACGCTTTTTGGGGTTCGCCAATTATTACAGGCAATTTATTCCACATTTTTCTACCGTTGTGGCTCCTATCGTGGCTTTAACCCAAAAAAATGCTGATCCCAAGTCTTGGCCTCCTCAAGCGGAAGACGCCTTTAAACGGCTCAAGTCTGCCTTTTCTTCGGCTCCCGTGCTCTCCAGACCTGACCCTTCCAAACCCTTCCTATTGGAGGTTGATGCCTCCTCAGTGGGGGCTGGAGCTGTTCTTCTACAAAAAAATTCTTCCGGGCATGCTGTCACTTGTGGTTTTTTTTCTAGGACCTTCTCTCCGGCGGAGAGGAACTACTCCATCGGGGATCGAGAGCTTCTAGCCATCAAATTAGCACTTGAGGAATGGAGGCATCTGCTGGAGGGATCAAGATTTCCAGTTATTATTTACACCGATCACAAGAACCTCTCCTACCTCCAGTCTGCCCAACGGCTGAATCCTCGCCAGGCCCGGTGGTCTCTGTTCTTTGCCCGATTTAATTTTGAAATTCACTTTCGGCCTGCCGATAAGAACATTAGGGCCGATGCTCTCTCTCGTTCCTCGGATGCTTCGGAAGTTGAACTCTCTCCGCAACACATCATTCCTCCTGACTGCCTGATTTCCACTTCTCCAGCCTCCATCAGGCAAACTCCTCCAGGAAAGACCTTTGTTTCTCCACGCCAACGCCTCGGAATCCTCAAATGGGGTCACTCCTCCCATCTCGCAGGTCATGTGGGCATCAAGAAATCTGTGCAACTCATCTCCCGCTTCTATTGGTGGCCGACTCTGGAGACGGATGTTGTGGACTTTGTGCGAGCCTGCACTATCTGTGCCCGGGATAAGACTCCTCGCCAGAAGCCCGCTGGTTTTCTTCATCCCCTGCCTGTCCCCGAACAGCCTTGGTCTCTGATTGGTATGGATTTTATTACTGATTTACCCCCTTCCCGTGGCAACACTGTTATTTGGGTGGTCGTTGATCGATTCTCCAAAATGGCACATTTCATCCCTCTTCCTGGTCTTCCTTCAGCGCCTCAGTTGGCTAAACAATTTTTTGTACACATTTTTCGTCTTCACGGGTTGCCTACGCAGATCGTCTCGGATAGAGGCGTCCAATTCGTGTCTAAATTCTGGAGGGCTCTCTGTAAACAACTCAAGATTAAATAAAATTTTTCTTCTGCATATCATCCTCAATTCAATGGACAAGTAGAAAGAATTAACCAGGTCTTGGGTGATTATTTACGACATTTTGTTTCCTCCCGCCAGGATGACTGGGCAGATCTCCTTCCATGGGCCGAATTCTCGTATAACTTCAGAGTCTCTGAATCTTCCTCCAAATCCCCATTTTTCGTGGTGTACGGCCGTCACCCTCTTCCCCCCCTCCCTACCCCCTTGCCCTCTGGTCTGCCCGCTGTGGATGAAATTTCTCGTGACCTTTCCATCATATGGAGAGAGACCCAAAATTCTCTCTTACAGGCTTCATCACGCATGAAGAAGTTCGCGGATAAGAAAAGAAGAGCTCCTCCCATTTTTTCCCCTGGAGACAAGGTATGGCTCTCCGCTAAATATGTCCGCTTCCGTGTCCCTAGCTACAAGTTGGGACCACGCTATCTTGGTCCTTTCAAAATTTTGTGCCAGATTAATCCTGTCTCTTACAAACTTCTTCTTCCTCCTTCTCTTCGTATTCCTAATGCCTTTCACGTTTCTCTTCTTAAACCACTCATCATCAACCGTTTCTCTCCCAAATCTGTTCCTCCCACTCCTGTTTCCGGCTCCTCGGACATCTTCTCCGTCAAAGAGATTCTGGCATCCAAAAAGGTCAGAGGGAAAACCTTTTTTTTAGTGGATTGGGAGGGTTGTGGTCCAGAAGAGAGATCCTGGGAACCTGAGGACAATATCCTAGACAAAAGTCTGCTCCTCAGGTTCTCAGGCTCTAAGAAGAGGGGGAGACCCAAGGGGGGGGGTACTGTTACGCCGAGCGCTCCGGGTCCCCGCTCCTCCCCGGAGCGCTCGCTACACTCTCCTCACTGCAGCGCTCCGGTCAGATCCACTGACCCGGGGCGCTGCGATACCGCCTCCAGCCGGGATGCGATTCGCGATGCGGGTAGCGCCCGCTCGCGATGCGCACCCCGGCTCCCGTACCTGACTCGCTCTCCGTCGGTCCTGTCCCGGCGCGCGCGGCCCCGCTCCTTAGGGCGCGCGCGCGCCGGGTCTTTGCGATTTAAAGGGCCACTGCGCCGCTGATTGGCGCAGTGGTTCCAATTAGTCTGATCACCTGTGCACTTCCCTATATCACCTCACTTCCCCTGCACTTCCTTGCCGGATCTTGTTGCCATCGTGCCAGTGAAAGCGTTTCCTTGTGTGTTCCTAGCCTGTGTTCCAGACCTCCTGCCGTTGCCCCTGACTACGATCCTTGCTGCCTGCCCCGACCTTCTGCTACGTCCGACCTTGCTTCTGTCTACTCCCTTGTACCGCGCCTATCTTCAGCAGTCAGAGAGGTTGAGTCGTTGCTAGTGGATACGACCTGGTCACTACCGCCGCAGCAAGACCATCCCGCTTTGCGGCGGGCTCTGGTGAAAACCAGTAGTGACTTAGAACCGATCCACTAGCACGGTCCACGCCAATCCCTCTCTGGCACAGAGGATCCACTACCTGCCAGCCGGCATCGTGACAGTCAGGTTACCTGTGGTGGGTTTCACTTGAGAATGATCTGGTGGCGCTCTGCTCTCTGATGTGGCTCACTACATCTACTTCTTCCCATTTACCTACTACCTCTATTCTTCCTCGATACTCCCTCTTTTTGTGGCGGTCTGTCCGTTTCAAGCTTTCTTTACAGTCTCCTCTCTCTCCAGCTTTTCCCCTTTTTTCCAATCTCTCCTTTCCCCCTGGTCTTTGTCCTGTGAACTTCACTTGGTGGCACTCCCAGAAGTTGCCCCGTCTGAAAGACTTCTTAGTTGGGAAAAAGCTCATGTCAATTTAAATTTTTCAGAACAGATTCTCTCTTCCAGTGTCTGAGTCGTTTAGACTCTCTCAGATTTTTTCATTTTTGCATTCCATCACGGGGTCTACCTCTGACATATCCATTACCCAATTTGAAGCCATGGCCTTATATACCCCCTTACTCCCGGGATCTCTTTCTCAGGTATATTCTTCCTCTAACCATCCCCCTCCTGGGGTTAAATGGTAACTCATTAATTAAAATGAATTTTTGCTATTGCACTCCTTATGGTAAATAAAACATATTTCTAATATACTTTGTTTTAAAAAAAATGAAGTTTTCTATGTTTTATTTGTGCTTAAAAAAAGCTCAAGAGCACATTTTCCCCCACCTCATAGACAGACTTTGGACCGAAGCCCAAACACAGGAAGTGCAGTCTGTAGTGCTGAGGGAGGTGTGTCCAGCCTAATCCTATCATAGCTCCTCTCACACTTAACTGCCATATGCTGTTGGTTGGACACCCCCCCCCCCCTCAGCACTCCAGGCTGCACTTCCTGTGTTTGGGCTTCAGTCCAAAGTCTTTGCATGAGATGAGGGAAAATGTGCTCTTGAGCTTTTTTAAGCACAAATAAAATATAGAAAACTTCATTTTTTTTTTAAACAAAGTATATTAGGAAAATGTTGTTATTTACCATAAGGAGTGCAATAGCAAACATTTGTTTTAATGAGAGTGACCATTTAAGCTCCCCTTCATGACTCAATGGGAATCTGAATTGCATTTTACCCTCTCTTGACCTCGCTGGCACTCTTGTTGTCAGACTCTGAATAAGGGGAATTGGCAAGTATCCTTACTGCAAATGGCAGTTACGGTTCTCCACCACACTTATTATGTTCCTACCCGTTTGCATTCTATATACTCTACGGTGTCTCCTGATTGTTTTAGGGGTGGTTCTGTTATTGGATCCATGGGTCATATTTGGTGGCAATGCCCTCTGGTTATTGCCCTCTGGAGACAAATTGTGGACCTTATTTTGGCAATATTGGGTACACGTTGGCCCTTAAGCCCAGCAGCTTGTCTTCTGGGCAACAGGCAGCCCCTTTTAAGTTAGTTCAGTTTATTTTGTTGGCGACTAGAATCCATATTGCCTCCAAATGGCAGTCTCCTCTTCTTTCCTTCTCGATGGTGGTTGACCGGATTAATTCCATCATGCTCTCTGAGAAAATGTCAGCAGTTTGGAAAGATACCCTTGATTTCTTCTATAGAGTTTGGCAACCATGGCTCAATTCTCCATATACCTCCGATGTCTCCTTCTATTTACGCCTTTGACTGTATGTCTTAGATTTGATTATTTGTCCTTCGCTTCCCCCGATGTCTATTTCTTATTTTGTTCCATGCCTTTCTGTGTATCTTTTTTGCTTGGTTTTGTATTATTAGACCTGTGTTGCCTCACCCTTCCAACATCCCCTACCCCCTTGTTCTGTATATCATCTGCAAAATTCTTGTTACCCTACCCTGGTTTTGAAATGTTTTGCACTTGTATTTTATACTTGCTGCGCCCTAGTTTGTGGATGCCTGATACGCTGTATGTACATTTTCTTTTACTCTCAATAAACTATTCTGTTTGGCACTAAAAAAAAAAGTGTAAAAAAAAATTAATAAACATATTTAGCATTGCCGCATGCATAAATGTCTAAATTATTTTGCTATAATGTTAATGATCCTGTACGGTGAATGGAAGAAACATAAAAAATTAAAAAATTAAAAAAAAATCCAAAATTGCTTCTTTTTGGTCACATCAAATCCTCAATAAATTGAATAAAAATTGATTAAAAAATTTACATAGAAACAAAAGTGGTACAGATTTTAAAAACATTAGATTTCTCACTGTCTTATAGGATAAGTCTTGCTACATTTGTCAGATTTAGTGAATAGTGTATATAATGGACCCAACCCTCTTATATTAGAAGTAAGGTATTTGAGAGTAAAACTATATATGTGTAGAGGAAGGAGTAAGAGATTGTAAAAAGTGTCTTATACGTAAATATTTATAGAAATCTTTATTGGAAGTTATATTTATGTTGGATGGTTTCAAATATCATTAAACCATTGTCATCATATAGATGTTTGACAAGTGTTAGACCATGTAACATCCAAGTTTTCAGATAAAGTCCTGGACTGGATGCTTGGATTAGTGATAATGGTAATTTCATAGGGTCAGATATTGTAGAGGAAGCTAAGGTGATAGTGCAACCAAATACTATATGAAATTTTTATCAAGGGGTTTGTAAGGGGGGTTTATGTAAGTTCCAAGCAGGGGAGTAATAAAAGATTCTGAATTTTGTAGGGGTATACTTTTCAATGTGGACCTAATTGGAGCTAGCAGCACCACAACACCATTGTTTCAGAAGGGTTATTAACCCATCACTGATGCATGGTGTACAGGTACACTCTGGTCTCGTTACCGGCGTTTAAAACACGCTCACGGGCTGAGCGTGTGTTAAACGTGATGGGTCCCAACTGCTATCAGCAGCCAGGACCCAGGGTTAATGCCGAGCATTAACCCTTTAGACGTTGTGATCAAAGTTGATCGCGGCATCTAAAATGAAAGTGAAAGCATCCCGCCAGCTCAACGGAGCTGATCGAGACCATCTCGATGCCCCGATCAACTGAGAGGACAGCAAGAGGGTCCTTACCTGCCTCCTCACCGTCTGATCAGTCGTCTGCTGCTCCCATCCAGCCATGCAGGCTGGAGCAGCAGAGCACCAATAACACTGATCAATGCTATGCTTTGGCATAGCATTGATCATTGTATTCAATCAAACAATTGCATGGTATAGCCCCTATGGGGGCTAAAAAAAAAAAGTTAAAAGTGTAAAAAAAATATGTTAATAAATGGGAATAAGCCCCTCCTAATAAAAGTTTGAATCCCCCCATTTTCTAAACAAAATAGTGTAATAAAAAATAATCATATGTGGTACCACCACGTGCATAAATGTCCAAATTATTAAAATATAAGGTTAGCTAAACCGTATGGTCAATGGCATACACATAAAAAAATTCAAAAGTCCAAAATTCACTTCATTTACCATAAAACATTTTATAAAAAAGCGATAAAAAAGTCCCATTAAAACAAAAATGGTACCGATAAAAACTATAGACCATAGCGCAAAAAATTAGCCCTCATTTACCCCGTATGCGGAAAAATTTTAATCAGAAGATGACAATTTTAAACATACTAATTTTGGTGCATATAGTTATAATTTAAGTAGTATAATAAAAATAAAACCTACATAAATTGGGTATCCTTGTAACCATATGGACCTATAGAATAAAGATAAGGCAGCATTTTTTCCGCAGATTATGTTATAAAATAAGTGATGTCATTGCAAAGTACAATTGGTGACACAGACCTTATATGGGTCTGTAGCTGTAAAATTAAATGCATTATGATTTTTAGAAGAGGCGGAGGAAAAAAACTAAAGTGCAAAATGAGTCCTTAAAGGGATACTAATAAACGCCCAGTGTGAACATAGCCGTAAAGCGGTGTTTAACCCCTTAAAGGGGTATTCCAGGCAAAAGCTTTTTTTATATATATATATATATATATATATCAACTGGCTCCGGAAAGTTAAACAGATTTGTAAAGTACTTCTATTAAAAAATCTTAATCCTTCCAATAGTTATTAGCTTCTGAAGTTTTCTGTCTAACTGCTCAATGATGATGTCACGTCCCGGGAGCTGTGCATGATGGGAGAATATCCCCATAGGAACTGCACAGCTCCCAGGACGTGAGTCCTCAGAGAGCAGTTTGACAGAAAGCAACAACTCAACTTCAGAAGCTAATAACTATTGGAATGATTAAGATTTTTTAATAGAAGTACTTTACAAATCTGTTTAACTTTCCGGAGCCAGTTGATATATAAAAAAATGTTTTGGCCTGGAATACCCCTTTAACGACCAGGACCAGACCTCACCTTCCACAGACCCATATGAGGGCTTGTTTTTTGCATCACCAATTTTACTTTGTAATGACATCACTTATTTTACCATAAAATGTACGGCGCAACCAAAAAAATATTATTTATGTGGGAAAATTGAAAAGAAAACCGCAATTTAGCAAATTTTGGAAGTTTTTTTTTTTCATGCTGTACACTTTAGGGTAAAAATTACATGTTTTCTTTATTCTGTGGGTCAATACGATTAACATTATTAACAAAATTAGTATGTTTGAAATTGCCCTATTTTGACCACCTATAACTCTCATTTTTCCGTTTACGGGGAAGTATGTGGGCTCATTTTTTGTGTCATGATGTGTAGTTTTTATTAGTACCACGTTTGCTTAGGTTTTACTTTTTATAAATTTTTTATTAATTTTTTTTTATAAAATGTGACAAAAAGGCAGCAATTTTGGACTTTTTAATTTTTTTACCTTTACGCCATTCACCATGCGGGATAGTTAACAATATATTTTTACACATGTGGCTATAACAAATATGTTTATTAATTATATTTTTTTAAGCTTTTTTGTGGGTAAAATGGGAAAAAACGGATGATTTTTCTTGGGGGAGGGGATTTTTCAAATTTTTTAACTTAAAAAAAAAATTTAACTTTTTTTTTATCCTTTAATAGTCCCCACAGGGAACTATTTATAGCAATCATTTGATTGCTAATACTGTTCAGTGCTATTCATAGGGCATAGCACTGATCAGTGTTATCAGTGATCTTCTGCTCTGGTCTGCTCTATCTCAGACCATAGCAGAAGACCCCTGGAGATGGATGGAGGCAGGTGAGGGGATGTCCGTCCGCCATTGTGGATGATCGGATCCCCGCGGCAGCGCTGCGGGTCATCTGATCATCCATTTAAAGTACCACACTGCCGCAGATGATGTGATCTGTATTGATCATGGCATCTGAAGGGTTAGTGGAGGACCTCCACTCGATTGCGGATGTCCACCATTACGGCGGGTCCCTGGCTGCTGATAGCAGCCGGGACCTGCCGTGCATGACACGAGCACCGTTCCGGGGCTCGCAGTCATGGCGGAGAGTAAATGTACGTCATGGTGCGTTAAGTACCATGGCATTATGATGTGCATTCACGTCAATTGTCGTTAAAAGGTTAAAGAAAAATTAATGTCCAGTTTCAATACGTGAGTTTTCTAACATGCTCTCACTGGTGGAGCAATTGATGTTGTATTGGTTTACAAATTTGAGCCTGGCTTCAACACTATCTCCAGTTTCCAAAGCCTCCTTTCGTTACTTGTGAATTGTGAAAATAATCTTGTCAATTTTACTTGTTTTTCATCCATAGCTCTCTCTCCTTGGAAAGTGTAGCATGCATGCCAGATACGCAGTTTTATGCACCACGCGCAATGTAATACTGCACTTTACAATTAGCTGAAATTTAAAACAAGGAATATCCCTCATAAATTCTGGCCAACTGCTAGACACAAAGTTATGCACAATAATTTGTCACACCAAAACACTGGAGATAGTAAATGTCCCTATTATAATTTTTATTGGGGTCAATACTAGGGATGAGCAAATCGAATTTGATGAATACGAATTCGTTACGTATTTCAGGAAAATTTTGATTTACAACGAATGCGAATATTCGATCGCGCGAATCCCTTCATTAAACTCCATTTAGTGTGGTCCAGGCTCCAAAGCATCTAAAATGGCAGATCCACATGTAAGGACATGAGGCAAGGAATCCTGGGAAGGCGGGAACAAGGGTATCACATACAACATGTAGCCTATTGTTACGCCTAGCGCTCCGGGTCCCCGCTCCTCCCCGGAGCGCTCACGGCGTCTTTCTCCCTGCAGCTCCCCGGTCAGTCCCGCTGACCGGGAGCGCTGCACTGTCATGGCCGTCGGGGATGCGATTCGCACAGCGGGACGCGCCCGCTCGCGAATCGCATCCCAGGTCACTTACCCGTCCCGGTCCCCTGCTGTCATGTGCTGGCGCGCGCGGCTCCGCTCTCTAGGGCGCGCGCGCGCCAGCTCTCTGAGACTTAAAGGGCCAGTGCACCAATGATTGGTGCCTGGCCCAATTAGCTTAATTGGCTTCCACCTGCTCCCTGACTATATCTGACCTCCTCCCATGCACTCCCTTGCCGGATCTTGTTGCCTTGTGCCAGTGAAAGCGTTTAGTGTGTCCAAAGCCTGTGTACCTGAACTTCTGCTATCCATCCTGACTACGAACCTTGCCGCCTGCCCCCGACCTTCTGCTACGTCTGACCTTGCCTCTGCCTTGTCCTTCTGTCCCACGCCTTCTCAGCAGTCAGCGAGGTAGAGCCGTTGCTAGTGGATACGACCTGGTTGCTACTGCCGCAGCAAGACCATCCCGCTTTGCGGCGGGCTCTGGTGAAAACCAGTAGCCTCTTAGAACCGGTCCACTAGCACGGTCCACGCCAATCCCTCGCTGACACAGCGGATCCACAACCCGTAAGCCGAATCGTGACACCTATCAGCAACCAGCCACCCCTGTGATGTCACAGCCCTATATAATCGGCAGCCATCTTGCGGCCAGTCACTTCAGCCTTTTATTGCAGAGAGATAAAGAGGGCCAGACAGAGCTGTATGTTGCACAGAAAAGCATTTTTCCAGCAGCGATTAACCTCCCAGTCACATCAGCGTTCTGTTGCACAGAGAGAGGGACAGAGAGCAGTGTGTGTTGCACAGAAAAGCATTTTTACAGAACCAATTCACTTCCCAGTCACTACAGCATTCTATTACAGAGAGAGACAGAGAACAGTGTGTTGCAAAGTGTGTTGCACAGAACACCAGCAATTCACCTCAAGCCCAAATCCAGCCTAGAAGCACTGATAGGGAAGGGAGTGAGATTGAGAGAGAGTGCAATTTTGGGTGTAGTACACAGCGACTGTGTGCTGCAGCACTGGTGTGAACTGCTGGTGTTGTACACAAATACTTTTTTAAGCGTACTGGAGCGCACTGTCCTCCCCTCATAAGTGCATACCACATACGTACATCTAAGTGGTGTACTATTTTGTTCCTGTTAAATTCTTATGGGCCTAGATACTGTGAATGGCCAGCCAAAAGTACACACCGGCTGGTGTTGTACACAAGTACTGTTTTAAGCGTATTGGAGCGCATTGTCCTTCTCTCATAAGTGCATACCACATACGTACATCTCAGTGGTGTACTATTTTGTTCCTGTTAAAGTCTTAAGGGCCTAGATACTGTGAAAGGCCAGCCAAAAGTTCACACCTGCTGGTTTTGTAGACAAATACTGTTTTAAGCCTACTGGAGCGCATTGTCCTCAGAGTTCCCCTCACTCAGGTTTATGGCACGGACTGTTGCAGAAATTTCTACAACTTAAACTGCCCCCCCCTTTTAAATTCACCCTTGATGACCTTGTCACATATAATATTACCTCTTTTTGATAGCACTTTTATAGCAGATTTTCGTGTTTTTTGAAGTTTGTGTTTTTTGCACTTGTATGTTCTGTAATCAGGGCTGTAGCTCTGATAAGGCAAGTGAGGTGATCGCCTCAGGTGCACTGTTGCAAGGGGGGGTCCAGCACACATTACACTGAGGCATTGATTCCCAACCAGGGTGCTAGGACACTCTGGTGGGAAATATGGCACTAACATTTTTTAATTTTTAATCCCAGGCCTGCGCACCTGTGAGTCACAGGCATGCAGGCCAGGCGGGAAGGAAGTCTGTGTGCAGTGCCGGGACGGGTGATGCTGCAGCTCCCATCCTCATGTATCCTTCCTCTCGTGTGGAGAAGCTCTGGACTCTGGATTCTCTCTGGTCCCTCAGCAGAATGATGTGGATGGAGGGAAGGAGCAGGGGCAGGTCTAACAGAGGCCTACTCAGCTTCAGGTAGAGCATTCCCACCCTTCTTTCACTTCTCTACACCTCTCTGTAACCCCTGGACACCCCTCTTTTATCCTGTACACCCTTTTGTCACCCCTCTAAACCTCTCTGTGACCCCGTACACCCCTCTGTCACTCTGTGGGATAATACAGGAGGCATTGTGTGTGCTTGTGCCCCCCACACAACTGGGGCCATTTGAGTGAGGCTGGAAACATTGGGGAGATTTTTCAAAGCCTGTGCAAAGAAAAAATTGCCCAATTTCCCATAACGACCAATCAGATTTCTTATTTCATTTTGCAAAGGTCTTGTTAAAAATTATAGAAGCAAGCTAATTGGTTGCTATGGGCAACTGGGCAACTTTTCCTCTGCACAGGTTTTGATAAATTTCCCCCCTTGTGCGTTGGGGGAAGGCTGGTGGCATTGTGTTTGGAGGAGGCTGGAGTCATTTGTAGGGAAAATGGGAGGATAATGCTGGAAAAGTGCAGAGCGTAATAGATGTTTGTGTTGCAGCTTCCATGATGTCCTGTGCCAGATGGGGAAGAAAAAAAAAAGAGAATGACTCTGATTATTCGGTAAAGGTGTTCCACAATTTTTTCTTTCCAAGGGGTGTCCCAAGCCAAAATGGGGGGGCACAATTTTCTGTTCTCGCCTCAGGAGCAAAAAGAGCTAGCTACAGTTCTGTCTGTAATGCTCATCATGTAACAATGCTTAGCACTTAACTGATTGCTGTTATTTTCTGTTCTTGCCTCAGAAGCAAAAAGAGCTAGCTGCAGCTCTGTCTGTAATGTACATCAAGTAACAACATTTAGCTGATCGCTGTTATTTTCTGTTCTCACCTCTGGAGCAAAAAGAGCTAGCTACAGCTATATCTGTAGTGCGTATCATGTAACAGTGTTTAGAAACTTAGCTGATCGCTGTTATAAGAGCCTTGTAGTTTGCAGACTTTGTTTAAAAACGTTCCATAATTTATGAAAAATGACTTGTACATTTTCAAATAATATTTTATATAATTTAAATAAATAATTGCTATACATGAAAGCCAGGTAAGAAGTCCAGAATGGAAGGTAATGTATGTCACTACATTCTCATGGTATGAAGGGCATTTCCAAAAGAATCTGCATGTCATACTGAATAACAGTATTTCACTAACCCTGCACACACCCTGTGCTTGTTACAGCAAGGCAAAGTGTTCTACACCCCTATTGAGGCTCTCTGTAGGCCAGAAATAGCCACAAATAAATTCAGAGCAAAACTAATTTTGGAGGGAAATTCGTTGAATTGGCCCAATAAATTTTTTTACAAATTTGCTCATCTCTAGTAAATACCATTACAACAATCCACATATATTAACATAGTTTTTGTACTATTGTACTATTTCTTTTTTTAAAAGACAAACTTTTTTTCAACAAAATAAGTATGCTTAAATTTCCCCTATTCAAAGTTTGTGTAAGGAAAGCAGAAGAACAATTCTAATTCGCAATTGTGTTATGATAGAGAGCCCCTTTAACCCCTAAACAACCTGCACCGTACATATACCACATGGTCGTGCGGCAGGTCTATGAAGCGAGCTCAGGAGCTGAGCTCGCTTAATATCCGTTCGATCAGTAGCCTGGACCCGCGACTAATGCCAGACACCGTCGATTTTGCCGATGAACGACATTAGCCCTTTAAATTACGCAATCAAAGTTGAATACAGCGTCTAAGATGCTGAAAATACACTCCCGGCAGCTCAGCGGAGCTGATCGGGATCACTGCGATGTCCCAATCAGCTGAGAGGATGGCGGGAGGGCCCTCACCTGTCTCCTCGCTCTCCAATCGGTTCTTCAAGGCTGCTGGAGCAATGGAGTACCAATAACACCGATGCTATGGCATAGCATTGATCAGTATATGCAATCTGAAGATTGCATGTTATAGTCCCCCGTGGGGGCTAAAAAATAGTGTGAAAAAAGGGGAAAAAAAATGATAACAAAAGGGAATTAAAGGGGTTATCAACCATAAGGTGATTTTAGTATATACCTGCCAAGCTATCTGGGTATTTCCTGTTTGGTCTCTTAAACTACACATCCCATAGTTCCATGTTTGTACAGTAAGTGTGAAGTTATATTCCTCCCTCCCACACATCAGCCACGCCACCCATTGCAGCACAAAAAAGCTCAAAAGATCAATGTTTTCTAATAGGGGGCTAGGAGGGGCTTGTACATGGTACCAGGAAGATGTGTGTGACTAAAGCTCCTGGTTGGCCCGCGTTATTAATCGCCTTAGGACACTGCTAAATGGGGAGAACCTCCAGATCTCTGAAGAGGAAGGCCTCCTCCGGCCCCTCATCCCCTCAGAGGGACCTTTCTAACTATATAACCCCCTCCCAGCCGGGAAGAAGCGAGTCGCATGCGGGCCGAAACATGGCGGCCTGTGTCCCCTGCTGCTGGCAGCACTGACGCTTGACCTCCCGCCCTGGATCATCCTGCCCCTATGGACGTACCTGCTGTGGGAACGGTTGCCGGTGGGATTCCAGCCGGCTTCCTCCTTGTGGCTGGACACCGGGCAAGATGGCATTTGATTCCCCCCGGCACCTTCTGCTCCAGCCTGCTCAGCCGCAGATCCTCAGAAGGCTCGCACTTGCTCTGTGGGCGACATGATCATTGCTGGGTCTGCCGACTCTGTACCTCTGCTGCCTGCCGTCTTGCTGCCTCCCAGGCCAGACCTGAGGTGAGCCCTGATCACGGGAGCCTACCTTCCTGGGCTGCCTCTATGGAGCCTGCATTAGAGCCTCCTGTGCCACCATTACAAGGGGGGTTGGACTGTCAGAGACCTTTGGGTTCACCCTCGACCTCCTAAGGATCTTTTAATGGATGGGGAACCCCGCTATCCTTTGCCTCCTCCATTAACCCAGGCCTCTACACACACACCCCCATGCTCCTTCTGGGACTTTGTGCCTCCTTACCTCCTCTGGCTGGGCCCCTGCCCCACTAGAGTACCCATCCTCTCCCAGTATGCCCTTTTACGCAATGCCCCTATCATGTCAAGGTGCTCCTGTACATCCTGCTCCATCTTCCCCACAGTGGTCCACCGGCTCCTCATGGGGGCCCTTGTCCCCAGCCCTCCAGCCATCTCTACAACTGCCCATGGTGGACCTCCTCTCCCTGGGGTCCCTCCTAGCCCGGCGGGCACCCCTCCTCTGTTCTGGCCGCAACCACTACCGTCACATCACTCGGTGGATGCCCCTTCCCTCAGCAACCATCTCGCGGCTTCATGTCCTGACACCTCTGCATCTTCACAAGATGGCTGCCTGGTGACCCTAGCGGATTTACGCTCCATGATGATGTCGCTGCCCACAAAAGAAGATTTCTCCTCCTTAGTCAAACAGGTGGTTGCAGAATGCTGTCAGGAGTTTGCCTCACTCCGTCCTGACCTGTCTTCCTTGTTCACCAGAGTAGATGCAGTGGAGTCCACGCAGGACTCAACCTCCATCTCGGTCCAAGTACTAAAAAGGGTTGTGCATCTGCATACAGAACCGCTCTTTACCTTGCAACAGCATCTGGATGACATGGAGAATCGCAATAGACGGAACAACATCTGTATCCGCGGCCAGCTAGAAGTTGTAGGCTCAGACAACTTACTCCTGCTCTATTGGCCATCTTCAACGACCTATAGAATCAAAAAAGGGGAAAACCACTTGAGAGCGGACCATATGTAAAATAAAATGAATTTTATTTAGAAAAATTGCAAAACATATAAAACACAAATGTTACGCCGAGCGCTCCGGGTCCCCGCTCCTCCCCGGAGCGCTCGCTACACTCTCGTTACTGCAGCGCCCCGGTCAGATCCACTGACCGGGTGCGCTGCGATACCGCCTCCAGCCGGGATGCGATTCGCGATGCGGGTGGCGCCCGCTCGCGATGCGCACCCCGGCTCCCGTACCTGACTCGCTCTCCGTCGGTCCTGTCCCGGCGCGCGCGGCCCCGCTCCCTAGGGCGCGCGCGCGCCGGGTCTCTGCGATTTAAAGGGCCACTGCGCCGCTGATTGGCGCAGTGGTTCTAATTAGTGTGTTCACCTGTGCACTCCATATATATACCTCACTTCCCCTGCACTCCCTCGCCGGATCTTGTTGCCCTTGTGCCTAGTGAAAGCGTTCCCTTGTGTGTTCCTAGCCTGTGTTCCAGACCTCCTGCCGTTGCCCCTGACTACGATCCTTGCTGCCTGCCCCGACCTTCTGCTACGTCCGACCTTGCTTCTGTCTACTCCCTTGTACCGCGCCTATCTTCAGCAGTCAGAGAGGTTGAGCCGTTGCTAGTGGATACGACCTGGTCACTACCGCCGCAGCAAGACCATCCCGCTTTGCGGCGGGCTCTGGTGAATACCAGTAGTGACTTAGAACCGGTCCACTAGCACGGTCCACGCCAATCCCTCTCTGGCACAGAGGATCCACCTCCTGCCAGCCGGCATCGTGACAACAAACACAGCGTGGACAAGCAAAAGTGGGAACCAGGGAGCAGGGGGAGAAAAGGGTAAAGAACTAGTCAAGGTGTGCTAATAGTACAAAAAGACAGGTATGTCAAAATGAAAATAAATGAATCATATACACATAAGGCACATGCAAGGGCAATGTTGCCTCATTAATAAATGCAATAAACAACCTATAAGGGGTCAACCCTCACTAGAACCCTCCCTATAAAATTGATACTTTATTTGGCTTCATTAAAATATATATGACCCCAAACTAGTTAAAATTTGCAGTGGTATGGGGATATTTGATTATCAAGGTGTGAAGGGATTCACACACTAAAGGGGTGTATGGGGCAGCTGCGTATTTATGTAGTTCCACTCTGTGGACCACTGGTGATTCCGGTGTCCACTGTGTCACAGCTATCCCTCACTCCTTTCTTACTAGTGTTCCCCTATAACCACGCTAACTAAAACTTAGACCGCAGGGCTCCCCGACATTTCGGTGATGAATCACCTTTGTCAAGGGTTGCGAGGCTACTGCCAAGGAGTCAAAGCCCCGCTAGGTGAAACTCGTTGGAGGTCTGGTGGGTACCTGGGGAGCTCTTTTGGATCCATGCCACCATTACATGTGGTTTTCATCCTCTTCTTGTGATCCAGTTTGTGTGCTTTTTGATATTTTGTCTTCTCAGTTTATCTTGTACACTTTGGCACTTTATTCATGTGACTTGTATTGCATTGTATTCTATACGTGCACATTCATTAATGAGGCAACGTTGCCCTTGCATGTGCCTTATGTGTATATGATTCATTTATTTTCATTTTGACATACCTGTCTTTTTGTACTATTGCTTAGCACACATGGACTATTTCTTTAACCTTTTCATTGTCTCCCCCTGCTCCCTGGTTCCCACTTTTGCTTGTCCACGCTGTGTTTGTGTTTTATATGTTTTGGAATTATCCTAAATAAAATTCATTTTATTTTACATATGGTCCACTCTCAAGTGGTTTTTCCCTTTTTTGGTTATATAGTTAGTGTGTTTACCACAGGACCCCATATACCTATGAGTATAGGTCCCCTCTCTTTTGTGTGGTTTCATCTTCAACGACCTGTTGGACCATCCTCTGAGTACGCATATTAAACTTGACAGGGCCCATAGAGCCCTATGCCCTCCTACATCCATGAGACGTCATTTGTAGAGTCCATTTCTATGCCATCAAGACATCTTGTGAAAGGCTCAAACACATTGCCAAATATTATTCAAGGATATCCCAATCCAGTTGTTCCCTGATCTTTCCTGGCACACGCTTGCTCAACGAGCCGCCCTCAAACCGGTTGTTAGGGTCCGGACTAGCGGCTGGTGAAGACACTGGAGGTGGATCCCCTGTACCAGAGAGGCGATGACGCGGGCTGTACTGGGGAATTGGTTCTAAGCAGTTACTGGTGTTCACCAGAGCCTGCCGCAAAGCAGGATGGACTTGCTGCGACAGTAACTACCAGGTCGTGTTCCCCAGTAGCGACTCGACCTCTCTGGCAGCTGAGACTGGCGCGGTACACAAGGACTAGACAGAGGCGAGGTCAGACGTAGCAGAAGGTCAGGGCAGGCAGCGAGGTTCGTAGTCAGGGGCAACAGCAGAAGGTCAAGGTACACAGGCTTGGGACACACTAAACGCTTTCTCAGGGCACAAGGCAACAAGATCCGGCAAGGACAGGAAGGGGAAGTGGGTTTTTATATGTTTAGAACTGATTGGGCCAGGCACCAATTAGTGGTGCACTGGCCCTTTAAATTTCATAGAGACGGCGCGCACGCCCTAGAGAGCGGGGCCGCGCGCACCGGGAGGGCAGTGAAGGAGGATGTGGTGGGTGAGAGACACGGGACACGATCCGAGAGTGGGCACGTCCCGCACCTCGGATCGCGTCCCCTTCGAGAACATGGAAGCAGAGCTCGCGGTCAGCGGTGCTGACCGGATCGCGGCATACAGAAGCCCGCCGCGAGCGCTCCGGGGAAAAAGCAGCGGGACCCGGAGCGCTCAGCGTGACACCGGTCCTGGAGATTCTTCGTGAACGGGACATTTCTTACCACTGGGGCTTCCCCTTTGCCCTTGTTATACAGAACAATGGATGCAGTATCACCCTCCGTTTCCCTGATGACTTACCTGGCTTCTTGCAAGAACTCGATATGCCCTCTGTTACTCTGCCGGATTTGCCGTCTCTGTCATATGGGGCCCTTAAACGACCGTTACAACGGTCTCCTCTCCAACCGTCGAAATCGCCCCATTCGGGACTCCCTCCATGGAGTTCCCATTGCCAGATACTCCTCTCCAGATCCACTTCCATGCATTCGGACTTGGGCACCTGAATATGTTCTTATCCCCAATGCCTCTTTGCCAGTTGGCCACTCCTAGTTACGGTGCTGCTATGTGATTGATAGGGGTCCCCCCATAGCCCGTAGATTATTGACTTCCTCCCCTTCCATTCCCCTCCCTTCTTCCCCTCTGACCTTCCCTAACTCCCAATATGGCAGGCTGAGTATCCTTTATCGTCTCTCTTATACTTCATACGTCCTCTCTACCCTTGGTTCTTTCACCATCTTCCATGTGCCACTAACTGACTCTTCCAAGTCCTGTGTATCTATTTCCTTCTTACTTTATTCTTCTGTGCCTTCCGGGCGCTCGCTTCCCGGTTGTCTGTCTTCCACATTCAAATGGGCCCCGATTCTCCATATCCATATCCCGGCCACATTCTGGAAGCAGATTCAACTGTGTTTCGGCAGCTTTGTATTGTCCTCCGCCAGACTTAACAGATTATTCTTATCCTGACAGAAGCCTCTGGGTGTGGTTGGGTTACCCGATAGCAGGCTGTACTACCTCGCCTGCCCCCATGCGAGGGTTCTGGATATGTGTCATAATGTAGACAACATGCTCTGGGTGCGGCTGGCACAAAGCTTGTGACCTCGATCCTTATCTACATTGCAATGGACATGGTCGACCTCGGTTCACAACACTTTGCAGCTCTCCTTCACGCGACACACAATGGCCCCTTTGCAAATGGCTGGCCCTGCAGGCTCTCTGGTGGATCGATCGGGTCCCCTCCTCCTGATTTCGGATCATCCCAAATTCGGTCCTTGTCTGCCCTCGGCAGGTGGGGTCCTGGGTCTTCTCTTTTCTGCCCGTTGTGCTTCTTCCATGTCCTTGCTAGTAAAGCTCTTAAATCCCTTGACGCCATACAGGAGTCTTGGTCCACTACCCGTCGAGCCCCATTTGAATATCTTCAAGTGAAACATTTTTACTCCTCGCTACCTGAGGGTCTAAATTTGCATTGTTTACTTACTCCTTTTGAACAATTCTGTACAGCCTTGTCCTTCCCTGGCACTCCATTTCACACCTTTATGTTCTCCTGCTCTCCCCCAGGTCTCAGTCCCTCCCCTCCTACTGTGTGGTGTAGGAGGCTGAGCTAGGCAGGCATTATACCTCTGAGCAGTGGTCCCGATGCTTTACCCTCAAGCATTGATTGCCACCAAAGCTCGGGCAACCTATTTTAAAATTCTCTCTCGGTGGTATCGTATGCCATCGATGCTTCATCGCTGGTACCCATTAGTGCCGGACTCCTGCTGGCGGTGTGGAACTGTTGGGGGGGCACAATGATGCATATCTGGTGGAGCTGCTTGGTCCTGTCCCTGTTCTGGAACACGGTTCTTCAGACAGTGTCTGATGTAACTGGTGTGCACATCCCCTGAGACCCAGGTGCAGTGCCACTATTAATGATCCCCATGGCTGCCTCCAAATTTAGAAAGTCTCTAGTACATAATCTCCTTCAGGCGGCCAAGACTGTTATCCCACGCCATTGGCATTCCCTGGAGGCTCCCACACTTAATTAATGGATTGCTGAGGTAGCCCAAACTCAACGGATGGAGGAGTTCCTTGCGGTTGCCCCACGAGACCTAGACTGCTTCACCGCCACCTGGCTTCCATAGTCAAAGTTCTGCTCCTCCACCCGCTCCATGTAATTTAGTGCTCGAGGAGCTACTGGTATCTCTGCCACCCCCGTTCGTTCTTTGCCTCTGCTTTTTTTAAAATCTTTTTTGTCTGTCCCTGTCCTCCCTCTTCCCGCCCTCTCTCCTGCCTCTGTGTCTTTGTATTGTACTGTTGATTGCTTGTCTCTGTCTTTCATCTTTGTTGTCTGTGTTGTCCACATGCTGCTCAGTATCCCGATAGGGCTGTACTGACTATTCACTCCTAGTTATTCTCACTGTGACTTTAAGTTCTCTCCCAATAGCTTCTTGGTTTATAGTACCAATTGTATACCTATTTGTTTATTTAGTTAATTGAGCATGATTTTTTCCTTGATGTGACCGACCAGGTCCTATTTGCTTGTTGATTTACTGAACCATGCATGCTCTTCTTGTTGCTGTTCTATTGTTATTTTGAATAAAAATCTTTTTTGAATGAAAAAAAAAATTTGGGGGCAAAAATCACATAAGAATTGCGAGACCACCATCACACACAGGTACAGACATTATTTTATGAACTACAATAACTTTACAGCCCCTGTAGCACAGTCAAATAAAAAAAAATCCTGGATTGCCCCTTTAACCCCTTCCTTAATAAAAGTTTTAACCATCTCTCTTTTCCCATTAGAAAAAAAATGTAAACAAAAATAAGCATAAACATATGTGGTATTGCCACATGCCTAAATGTCTATACTATAAAAATATAATGTTGAACCACACTGTCAATGGTGTATGCGTAAAAAAAAAAACAAAAAACAAAGTCCAGAATTGCATATTTTTGGTCACTTTGTATTACCCTAAAAAAAAAATGTTAAAAAGCAATAAAAAAGTTTCATCAAAACAAAAAAAAATTACCGATCACGGCGCAAAAAATGAGCCTTCACACATCCCCGTATACAGAAAATAAAATAAGTTATAGGGGTCAGAAGAGGACATTTTTAAACATGAAAATTTTCATACAAAAAGTTATCATTTTTTAAAAGAAGTAAAACAAAATAAAACCTATATCATTTGGGTAATGTTGTAACCATATAGACCTAAGAAATAAAGATAAGGTGTCATTTTTACTGAAAATTGTTCTGTGCAGAATCAGAAGCCCCAAAAGTTACACAATGGAGTTGTTGTTTTTTTTTTCCAGCTTTGCCCCACAATTAAAAAAATTTTTTTGTTTCGCCATAGATTACGTGGTGAAACAATTGATTTAATTACAAAGTACAATTGGTGGTGGAAAAAACAAGCCCTCAAATGTTATGATTTTTAGAAGGTGAAGTGGAAAAACTAAAGTGCAAAAAAAGTGCAAAAAAAAAACTGTGTCCTTAAGGGGTTAATATGGGAGTCCTGTCCAGTGGTTGCTCATTTTCCCTGCATGTAGTATAACAGATGGTTCTACACTCTAAATGAGAGACCCTTCTTGTTATTTATTTATTTTATTTATATAGCGCCTACAGATTCTGCAGCGCTTACAATTATGGGGTACAAACAAAGACAAGTATCAGACATAAAATTACACAATAACTATTCAAACAAGAGGTGTGAGGATATATTGAGGATATGTTGGGGATATGTTGAGGCCAATTAGAGACTGTTATATGCCTGTCTGAAGAGATGTGTTTTTAGGCCACGTTTGAAACTATGGATGTTGTTGTTGAGTCTGAGGGATTAAGGGATAGCATTCCAGAGAATCGGTGCAGCACGAGTGAAGTCTTGGAGACGGGAGTGAGAAGTTCGGATTTTAGAAGATGTTAGTGTGAGGTCATTAGCAGATCGGAGAGAACGTGTCGGATGGTAGACAGAGATGAGAGAGGAGATGTAGGGAGGTGCAGCATTGTGGAGAGCTTTGTGTGTGAGACTGAGGATTTTGTACTGTATTCTGGACTGAATTGGTAACCAGTGTAGTGACTGGCACAGGGAGGAGGCGTCGGTGTAGCGGCTGGAGAGGAAGATGAGTCTGGCTGCGACATTAAGGATGGACTGGAGAGGAGAGAGTTTGGAGAAAGTAAGGCCTATTAGTAAAGAGTTACAGTAGTGGAGGCGGGAGTGAATCAAAGCAATAATGAGAGTTTTAGCAGTTTCAGTAGTGAGAAACGGGCGGATTCTTGAAATGTTTTTGAGATGCAGGTGACAAGAACGTGAAAGAGACTGAATATGGGGAGTGAAAGACAGATCAGGCAAGTATAACTCCAAGACAGCGAGCCTGCTGCCCGGGAGTTATGGTAGTACCACATACCGAGATGGAAATGTCAGGGTTAGGTACAGTATCAGTTGATGGAGAAAAGACAAGAAGTTCTGTTTTAGAAAGATTTAGTTTCAGATATAAAGAGGACATGATGTCTGAGACGGCAGAGAGACAGTAACTGGTATTCTGTAGGAGTGCAGGGGTGATGTTGGAGGAGGAGGTATAAAGTTGGGTGTCATCAGCGTAGAGGTGGTACTGGAAACCAAATTTACTGATTGTTTTTCCAATGGGGGATGTGTAGAGTGAAAAGAGTAGAGGACCCAGGACCGATCCCTGGGGAACTCCGACAGCAAGGGGAAGAGGAGAAGAAGTAGAGCCAGAAAACGAGACGCTAAAGAAGCGGCCAGAGAGATAGGAGGAAAACCAGGAGAGAGCAGAGTCCTTGAGACTGATGGAGCGGAGACTACTGAGGAGGAGTTGGTGATCCACAGTGTCAAAAGCCACAGACAGGTCCAAGAGAATCAGTAAAGAGAAATTGACATTTTATTTGGCCATCAGAAGATCGTTAGTGACTTTGGTTAGGGCCGTTTCTGTGGAGTGAAGGGAGCGGAAACCAGACTGTAAGGGGTCAAGGAGAGAGTTCTCGGAGAGATAGCGGATAAGGCAGGAGTAGACCAAGCGTTCCAGTAGTTTGGAGATAAAGGGGAGATTTGAGACGGGTCGATAGTTGGATGGACAGGACGGGTCCAGAGATGGTTTTTTCAATAGTTTGGTTATGATAGAGTGTTTGAAAGAGGAGGGAAAGACCCCAGAAGAGAGGGAGAGGTTAAAGATTTTAGTTAGGTGACAGCTGCTAGCAGGAGATAGAGACTGGATGAGGTGAGAAGGCATGGGGTCACTAGAGCAGGTAGTGGGGCGGGCGGAGGAGAGGAGCCTGGAAACCTCATCCTCCGTTACAGGCTCAAAAACTGAGAGTGATGAAGAGGAGACGTGGCTGGGAATTGGATCAGAACTTTTAGGGGACTGGGAGAGGATTTCATCACGAATGTCATCGATTTTAGTTTTAAAGTATTTGGCCAGGTCTTCAGCACAGAGATCAGTGATTGGGGTCTGTACTTTAGGCCGAAGGAGAGTTGAACGTGTCAAAAAGGCGTTTTGGGTTGTTAGAGAGAGAGAGGAGATGAGGGAGGTAAAATATGTTTGTTTGGCGAGATGAAGAGTGGAGTAATAGGATTTAAGCATGAATTTATAGTGCAGATAGTCTGAAGAAGTCTTAGTTTTCCTCCACAGACGTTCAGCACACCTAGAGCATCACCTGAGAAAGCAGGTTGTTAGCGTGTGCCAGGGTTGCTGCCGTCTGTGTCAGGAGGTTCATGTTTCAGAGGGTGCCATTTGATCCAGGGTAGACTTCAGGGTGTCATGGTAATGTTTGGCTGCTAGATTAGGGCAGGAGAGAGAAGAGATTGGTGATAGTGAAGATTGTAGAATGTCTATAAATTGACTAGTGTTCATGGCACGCAGGTTTCTGTAAGTGTACAAGGTTGGAGTGTCCGGAAGAGGATAGGAGTTACTGATAGAGAAAGAGAGAATGTTGTGGTCAGAGAGCTCAAAAGGAGAATTAGTGAATTTAGAGACAGAGCAAAGTCTAGAGAAGATCAAGTCCAGTGTATTCCCATCCTTGTGTGTGGGAGAGTCAGTAAGCTGTGAAAGGGCAAAGGAGGAGGTTAGAGACAGAAGCCGAGAGGCAGAAGAGGATATTGGGGTATCGATGGGGATATTAAAATCACCCATGATGAGTGTAGGTGTTTCTGAGGAAAGAAAGTGAGGGAGCCAGGTGGCAAAATGATCCAGGAACATTTGGGGAGAACCAGGAGGACGATAGATGACCGCCACTCTGAGAGACAATGGGCGGAAGAGCCTGAGGGTGTGGACCTCAAAAGAGGGAAATGTGAGTGAGGGTAATGGGGGGATGACTTGAAAAGTGCATTGTGGGGCTAGAAGCACTTCAACTCCTCCACCATTCCTGGTGTCAGATCTGGGGGTATGGGAAAAGTGAAGGTCACCATAACATAAAGCAGCGAGAGAAGCAGTGTCAGAAAATCCATGTTTCTGTGAGAGCCAGCAGATTAACCCCTTAAGGACCGGAGGTTTTTCCGTTTTTGCATTTTCGTTTTTTGCTCCTTGCCTTTAAAAAATCATAACTCTTTCAAATTTACACCTAAAAATCCATATGATGGCTTATTTTTTGCGCCACCAATTCTACTTTGTAATGACGTCAGTCATTTTGCCCAAAAATCTATGGTGAAGCGGGAAAAAAAATCATTGTGCGACAAAATTGAAAAAAAAACGCTGTTTTGTAACTTTTGGGGGCTTCCGTTTCTACGTAGTACATTTTTCGGTAAAAATGACACCTGATATGTATTCTGTAGGTCCATACGATTAAAATGATACCCTACTTATATAGGTTTGATTTTGTCGGACTTTTGGAAAAAATCATAACTACATGCAGGAAAATTAATACGTTTAAAATTGTCATCTTCTGACCCCTATAACTTTTTTATTTTTCCGTGTATGGGGCGGTATGAGGGCTCATTTTTTGTGCCGTGATCTGAAGTTTTTAACGGTACCATTTTTGCATTGATAGGACTTATTGATCACTTTTTATTCATTTTTAAATGATATAAAAAGTGACCAAAAATGCACTATTTTGGACTTTGGAATTTTTTTGCGCGCACACCATTGACCGAGCGGTTTAATTAATGATATATTTTTATAATTCGGACATTTCCGCACGCGGTGATACCACATATGTTTATTTTTATTTTTATTTACACTGTGTTTTTTTTTTTATTGGAAAAGGGGGGTGATTCAAACTTTTAATAGGGAAGGGGTTAAATGATCTTTATTCACTTTTTTTTTTCACTTTTTTTTTGCAGTGTTATAGGTCCCATAGGGACCTATAACACTGCACACACTGATCTTCTATGTTGATCACTGGTTTCTCATAAGAAACCAGTGATCAACGATTCTGCCGCATGACTGCTCATGCCTGGATCTCAGGCACTGAGCAGTCATTCGGCGATCGGACAGCGAGGAGGCAGGAAGGGGCCCTCCCGCTGTCCTGTCAGCTGTTCGGGATGCCGCGATTAGCCGCGGCTATCCCGAACAGCCCGACTGAGCTAGCCGGGAACTTTCACTTTCACTTTTAGCCGCGCGGCTCAGCTTTGAGCGCGCGGCTAAAGGGTTAATAGCGCGCGGCGCCGCGATCGGCGCTGCGCGCTATTAGAGGCGGGTCCCGGCTTCACTATGACGCCGGGCCCGCCATGATATGACACGGGGTTACTGTGTAACCCCGCGTTATATCAGAAGAGCAGGACCAATGACGTACCAGTACGTCATTGGTCCTTAAGGGGTTAAGAGAATTAGTGAGAAGTAAGTCATGAATCTGGGTGAGCTTATTGCACACAGATTGAGAGTTTAGAAGAGCGCAGTTAAAGTTTGTAGAGGTTCCGCAAGAGGCAGGTAGTGTAGAGCAAATATTCGTGAAAGGTGGGCCAGGGTTAGGAGCAATGTCCCCAGCAGCTAAAAGCAGAAGAAAGAAGAGGGAGAGCAGATGGCTGGGTGAAGTGATGAAGCGACTTCTGTGCTGTACCATGGAATGAGGTGACTTTGGGTGGTTTATGATGGTGAGCAGTGCATGCGAGCAATACATAGGTGAGGGAAGGAGGCATGGACAGATGTATATAGAGTCCACTGGAGAAATTGGTGGGGGATATAAGAGAAAATGTATCGCAATGATGTAAGTAATAAGTGAGTGCATGTTTGTTTTTTATTTTTTTCTGAAAAAGAGTGACTTACTTTTGTAGTTATAATGTTGAGTTAGTTCCCTTTTGTTCCCTTCTGGTTCAATTCTGGTATAATTCTTGATATCACACTTAAGAAGCACTTTAGATAGCAGCTTTAGATGGTATATTTTAATGTCTCCAGACCTAAGGTCTAACAGACCTATAGCCTCTGATGTTAGAATGTCTCTGCTAATAGAGGGGGTTCCAGGCTGCTTGGATGAGAAGTTAAACCTTGGTGTATACAATCCAACTGAACAGACTAATGGGGTTGTCTGACAATCAATAAAATAAAATAAATCCTAGCACTTGTGTAAATGCTTGATATACATGCTTCCTATGTGGTTTTATTGGAATCAAAATCAATTGCTTTAGGGCCGCTTCTGCTCTCTCTCCCTGGTGCATACAGCAGTCCACGTCCTCATCTGTGCTTGCTCAATGACTACAATAACCATGATGCATTTCTTCCTCAGAATCTCCCAGCCCTGTGCTTAAATGGGTACCGTCAGATATAAAAACTTTTTATATGTAGTCACTGATGAAAATGAAAGATCTTTTGTAATATGGTTTATTTTTTTATATATTTAATAAAGAAAACAGCTCCAGAATCAGGCAGTATCAAACTTGTCCATGAGTTATGGACAAGAGATGACTCATGGACAAGGCTGCATTAGCAGACACACCAATCACCTCCCACCACAGGAAGGGAGGGACACACGCCCTTCCCCTGAGAGGATTTCTAACACTGTGAGCTAATGAAAAGAGGTATTTTTATAAGAAACTAGCTGAGTACCCGGCGTTGTCCGGTTATTCCTTCCTTATCCTTGTTGGGCAGGAAAATCAACAAAGGAGAAAGCTTTTGACTTAATATCCCATCCCCATATATTGTTGTCATATCCCAACCCCATATCTCGTCCTCATATCCCATCCTCATACCACGACCTCCTATCCCGACCTCCTATCCCGTCCTCCTATCCCATCCTCCTATCTCGACCTCCTATCTCGACCTTCTATATCTACCTCCTATTCCGTCGTCCTATCCAGTCGTCCCATCTCGACCTCCAATCTCCACCTCCTATCCCATCCTCTTATCCCGTCCTCCTATCCCGACCATCCTGTCCTCCTATCTTGACCTCCTATCTCAACCTCCTATACCGTCCTCATATACCAAACTGTAAGATGTGTAACAGGTATTGAAATATCTCCAGCAGTACTGAAGTTATGTGAGAACATACATTTCCCATTGATTTGCATGGGACTTTAAACAAAAACCACGACCCTCACAAATGGAGGTAGTTAAGGGTTAAATCAACTATCCTATATTTTAAGTTGACATATAAGTAAAATGTGACCAAGTATTATGGAAATATCTCCAGCCGTATGGAGGTTATGCAGTAACATATATTTCCCCGCCCCTGGCAAATGGGTGGTGAGTAAGGGTTAAATTACCTATCCTATGTTTGTTGTTGACATATAAGTAACATGTGTGCTAAGTTTCATGTTAATATCTTTAGCCGTTTGGACGTGATGCTGGAACATACACACACACACACATATATATATATACATACATACACACACACACACGTTGAGTTTTATATATATACTAGCTGAGTACCCGGCAATGCCCGTTTTTTCCTTCCTAATCCTTGTTGGGGAGGAAAATCAACAAAGGAGGAAGCTTTTGACTTCATATCCCGTCCTCATATATTGTTGTCATATTCCAACCCCATATCCCATCCTCATACCCCAACCTCCTATCCCGTCATCATATCTCAACCTCATATCCCATCCTCCTATCCCGTCTTCATATCCCGACCTCCTATCCCAACCTTCAATCCCATCCTTCTATCCCATCCTCCTATCTCGACCTCCTATCCATACCTCCTATCCCGACCTCCTGTCCCGACCTCCTATCTTGACCTATCTTGAAATATCTCCAGCCGTATGGAAGTTATGTGGGAATACACATTTCCCATTGATTTGCATGGGACTTTAAACAAAAAACCCCGACCCTAGGGTAGTTAAGGGTTAAATTAACTATCCTATATTTTAAGTGGACATATAAGTAACATGTGACCAAGTATTATTGAAATATTTCAAGCCGTTTGGAAGTTATGCAATAACATACATTTCCCATTGACTTGTATGGCACTTTAAACATAAACCCCACCCCTGGCAAACGGGGGTGAGTAAGGGTTAAATCACCTATCCTATGTTTGTTGTTGACATATAAGTAACATGTGTGCCAAGTTTCATGTTAATATCTTTAGCCGTTTGGAGGTGAAGCTGGAACATACACACATACATACATACACACACACGTTGAGTTTTATATATATATATATATATATATATATATATATATATATATATATAGACTAGTTGAGTACCCGGCGTTGCCCGGTTTTTCCTTCCTAATCCTTGTTGGGGAGGAAAATAAACAAAGGAGGAAGCTTTTGACTTCACATCCCGTCCTTCATATTGTTGTCATATCCCAACCCCATATCCCGACCTCCTATCCTGTCATCCTATCTCGACCTCATATGCCATCCTCACATCTTGTCCTCATATCCTGACCTCTTATCCCATCCTCATAGCCCGTCCTCCTATCCCAACCTCCTATCCTGACCTCCTATCTCGACCTCCTATCCCGTCCTCCTATCCCGACCTCCTATCTCGACCTCCTATCTCTTCCTCCTATCTCGACCTCCTATCTCGACCTCCTATCTCGACCTCCTATCTCGACCTCCTATCCCGTCCTCCTATCCCGACCTCCTATCTCGACCTCCTATCCTGTCCTCCTATCTCGACCTCCTATCTCGACCTCCTATCCCATCCTACTATCTCGACCTCCTATCCTGTCCTCCTATCTCGTCCTCCTATCTCGACCTCCTATCCCATCCTCCTATCCCGTCCTCCTATCTCGACCTCCTATCTCGACCTCCTATCCCGACCTCCTATCCTGTCCTCCTATCCAGTCCATCTATCCTGACCTCCTATCCCTTCCTCCTATCTTGACCTCCTATCCCGAGCTCCTATCCCGAGCTCCTATCCTGACCTCCTATCCCGTCCTCCTATCTCGACCTCCTATCCCATCCATCTATCACGACCTCCTATCTCGACCTCTTATCCCGACCTCCTATCCAGTCCTCATATCTTGACTTCCTATCCCGTCCTCCTATCTCGACCTCCTATCCTGGCCTCCTATCTCGACCTCTTATCCCATCCTCCCATCTTGTCGTCCTATCTCGACCTCCTATCATGACCTCCTATCCCGTCCTCGTATCCCGTTCTCTTATCCCAACCTCCTATCCCGACCCGTAATATGTGTACCAGGTAGAGATGAGCGAACTTACAGTAAATTCGATTCGTCACGAACTTCTCGGCTCGGCATTTGCTGACTTATCCTGCATAAATTAGTTCAGCTTTCAAGTGCTCCGGTGGGCTGGAAAAGGTGGTTACAGTCCTAGGAAAGAGGCTCCTAGGACTGTATCCACCTTTTCCAGCCCACGGGAGCACATGAAAGCTGAACTAATTTATGCAGACTAAAGTCATCAACTGCCAAGCCGAGAAGTTTGTGACGAATCAAATTTACTGTAAGTTCGCTCATCTCTAGTACCAGGTATTGAAATATCTCCAGCCGTACGGAAGTTATGTGGGAACATACATTTCCCATTGATTTGCATGGGACTTTAAACAAAAACCCCGACCCTCACAAATGGGGGTAGTTAAGGGTTAAATAACTATTCTATATTTTAAGTGGACATATAAGTAAAATGTGACCAAGTTTTATCACAATATCTCAAGCCGTTTGGAAGTTATGCAGTCACATATATTTCCCATAGACTTGTATGGGACTTTAAACATAAACCCCGCCCCTGGCAAATGGGGGTGAGTAAGGGTTAAATAACTATCCTATATTTTAAGTGGACATATAAGTAACATGTGACCAAGTATTATCGAAATATCTCCAGCCGTTTGGAAGTTATGCAGTAACATATATTTCCCATTGAATTGTATGGGACTTTAAACATAAACCCCGCCCCTGGCAAATGGGAGTGAGTAAGGGTTAAATCACCAATCCTATGTTTGTTGTTGACATATAGGTAACATGTATGCCAAGTTTCATGTTAATATGTTTAGCCATTTGGACGTGATGCTGGAACATACACACATACATACATACATAGTCTTATTTTTTTTGGGGGGACTTGACAAGTACGTTTTAAGTTCCCTTCCACTGTCCCACCTATGTACCTCATCGACTGCACAGTACTTCAGAGCAGTCAGCTCATTGTTACATCATGTCTGTTTACACTGCTTTAAACTGGCACCTCAATCTAGCATCTGCATCTTCTGTAAGACTTTCAGAATAATATAGTGTTTTCCTACTAAGGCTGAGGCAGCTGACCACAGTTCAGGGGGGTGGCCTAAATAGTCAAGCCGAGCCCTCAAAGCACAGGTGAGGGATGATGCCTCACTGCTTGTAAGGAAAATAGACATGCCAAATAAATTATATATTGATTCACATAGATAATATGTCTACTTTATGTCTGCATCATAAAATTGACAAGTTTTTAGTTTTTGAAGACATTATAGGGCTTTGATGTTCAGCAGCAATGTTTCAATTTTTCTCGAAAATTTTAAAATCGGAATTTTTCAGGGACCAGTTCAGTTTTGAAGTGAATTTTGAGGGCCTTTATGTTAGAAATATTAGAAATACCCCATAATGTACCCCATTATAAAAACTGAAACCCTCAAAGTATTCAAAATGACATTTAGAAAGTTTGTTAACCTTTAGGTGTTTCCCAGAAATAGCAGCAAAGTGTACTTGTAGATCCATTTTTTTTTTCATTTTTACAAGGGGTAAAAGGAGAAAAGGACCCCAAAATTTGTAATTATATTTTGAGGCTCAGAAGGTAAAAAGCGACAATGTGATTTTGGAGAGCAAATTTTGCAAAAATGTTTCTTTTGGGGCATGTTGCATTTAGGAAGCCTCCATGGTGCCTGAACTGCAAACCCATCCCCCCCGCCCCCCCACATTGCACACTATTTGGGAAACTACATCCCTCAGGGAACCTAACAAGAGGTACAGTGAGCCTTTACACCCCACAGGTGTTTGACGAGTTCAACGTGAAAAGGAGAAATTTTATTTTTTTTCACTAGAATGCTGGTGTTACCACACATTTTTCATGTTCACAAGGGGTAATAGAAGAAATGGTGTTACAAATTTTGTGGGGCTTTTTCTCCTGAGTATGGGAATACACCATTAGTGGATGTAAAGTGCTCTGCGGGCACACTACAGGGCTCCAGTTAGCAGCAAGGAGGTAGTAGATCCGCTGAGCCTGAGTGAATGGTGGCTTGGGTCGTGTCAGGGAGCGGAGTCTAAGGTGCAGCTGGTATTCACCAAAGCCTGTCGCAAAGCGGGATGGACTTGCTGAGGTCAGTAGGAAGGCAGCACAGGAGCAAGGTAAGGTCATGGAGCAGGTAGCTCAAGAGTACGGTAAGGCAAGACACAATAAACGCTTTCACTAGGGCACTGGGCACACAAAGATCTGGCAAGAGGTGCATATACTTATAAAGAAGGTACAGGTGCAAACAATAATTAAGGGCACACTGGCCCTTTAAATCTCAGAGCCCCAACGTGCGCGCGCCCTAGGAGGCGGGGACGCGCACCGCCGGTGAGAGATCACGGAGTAGACAGAAGAAGGAGGAGGTAAGTGACAGCCCGAGAATCGTATAGGGGCGCGTCCAGCGATGCGAATCTCGGGCCCACCGGAGGACAGAGGAAGAGAGTGCTCACGGCCAGTCAGAAGAGAAGGAGCGCCATTGGGCTTTTGAAGAGAGAATTTGGTTGGAATGGAAGTCGGGGCCGTGTGCATTTACAAAGCCCCCGTGCTGTTAGAACAGTGGACCCCCACATGTGATCCCATTTCGGAAACTAAACCCCTCATGAAATGGAAGAAGAAGTGCAGTGAGCATTTTCACCCCTCTGGAGTTTGACAGATCCTTGGAACAGTGGGCTGTGCAAATGAAAAATAAAATTTTTCATTTTCACAGTCCACTGTTCAAATAAATCTGTCAAACATGGGATAGAAATGCTCCCTGTACCCCTTGTTACATTCCGTGAGGGGTGTAGTTTCCAAAATGGGGTCACATGTGGGGGAACGAGGTAGTCCAGCAGTACCTTTAAAATGTTGAAACTTTATTCTTTTCTTTAAAATCCAGAGCACACTCCAAACACCATCACCATGCCGGCAGGCAACTCACATGGACGCGTTTCAAACGCATGCGCGTTCTTGATCACCATAACACCTGTGTGCATCCCACCTCCTAAATACCTAATCCAGGAGGGAGGAGCACATACTTAGTGAAAAAAATGTGTAACAAACATTGTTTATTAAAATATGACACAGACAGGTATACTTTAAAACTTGACAGTTGCATTTTCCTAGCTGAATGTCTCCCTTGTCACCTCCAATATCTCCTGAATGAACTGTCAAACTTGTTAATAGATATCAGAGATTACGGAGGTGACAATTCAGGAGTCACATTGTATAAATTTTTATCCAACAGGAACTATATTTGAATGTCAACATTGACTCAGTTGCATAAGAAACATTTCACGCTTCATAGCTCGTGATCCAAATAACGCACTGTGTGAACTGGTGCATATTGCTCAAACCTTGTTGCAAATATGAATTGAAAGGCCCAATGTTGGTATCGTTAGTTACTTGTTGCAACAATGTGTGAGCAAGTGTTAGTTTGTCAATAATACAACATGAATTCCTTTCTTTTGTTCAAACCATGGGGAGCTCTGGTCCGCAGTGTATACTGCCAGAAAGCTTGCCGGCTGAACAGTTTTCTTTGCATGTCGCCCCCTCTTACGGCTTTATTAACTCTCTCAATTCCATATACCCTGAAACTTGCTACACTGCCATTGTGAACCTGAGAAAAATGTAGAGATGCACCCGATTTGTTCCTATTGCTTTCAGTTTCCCCCGCGTCATATAAGTGTTCACGGATCCTAACTTTTAATGGCCGGGAGGTGCATCCTTCATACCTCAGGCTACAGGCAGTGCATTCTATTACATACACCATATTCGTTGAATTGCAATTGGCATATTGCTTTATGTCATAACTTTGACCTTCTATGGCACCAGGGAAATTATTGCAGACTTTTGCTACATCACAGGATTTACAACGGTTGGCTCCACATTTGTAAAAACCCCTATTACGTAGCCACATATTCACACACTGTGTTTCAGAGGTAACCAAACTGGGAGACAGACTATCGTTTACTGTGCATGCCTTTTTGGGCACAATGGCTACTCCTTGTGTCAGGATACTTGCAAGAATTTCATCCTCCCTCAGAAGATGGAGATGTTTGTTTATTATTTCTCGAATTTTGTTAAATTGTGGATTATAGGTGATAGCTAGTACTGGTTTGTGGGTCCTGCTCTGCTCATGCCTTTTTTTTTTCTGGTTTTCCTTTGTTCGTTCTATTAATACATTTTCTCTTTTTTGGGGTTTTACTATGTTCATGGCTCTGTTCAACTGTTTGTGATTGTATCCCCTTCTCAATAGTCTTTCCTCCAATTGTTTAGCCTCCCTTGAAAATGTGGATTGGGATGTACAATTACGTTTAAGTCTTATTAGTTCTCCCACTAGAATGGCTCTTACTGTTTGGATGGGATGATTGCTATTGGCCCGTAATATCGTATTCCCAGAAATAGGTTTACGATATGTAGAGCTCTGTATTTTAAGACCTGGGATGCCTGTGAGTTGCAATCCCAAAAATTGACTAACTAAATCTGTATGTTGTGTGAATTTTAGATTGAATTGGTTGTTATTGAGATAATCCATGTACAGTGGTATGGAAGACATATCACCCCTCCAAATGAGGAGGAGATCATCTATGAATCTTCCATACCACTGTACATGGTCAAGAAAAGGATTATGACTAGAGAAGATGGTTGTTTCTTCCCAGAAAGACATGTAAGATTAGCCAATGAGGGGGCGTGTCTCACATGTGGGGGGTCCACTGTTCTGGCACCATGGAGGCTTGGTAAACACACATGGCCTTTAATTCCAGCCAAATTCTCTCTCCAAAAGCCCAATGGTGCTCATTCTCTTCTGAGCCCTGTAGTGCGCCCCCAGAGCACTTTACATCCACATATGGGGTATTCCCTTACTCAGAAGAAATGGTGTTACAAATTTTGGGGGGCTTTTTTTCTATTACCCCTTGTGAAAATGAAAAATTTGGGGTAACACCAGCATTTTGGTGAAAAAAAATAAAATTTTTCATTTTCACGTCCAACTTTAACACAAATTTGTCAAACCCCTAGTTACGTTCTGTGAGGGGTGTAGTTTCCAAAATAGGGTCACATGTGGGTGTTTTTCTTTTGCGTTTATGTCAGAATCACTGTAACTATCAGCTACTCCTGTGCACCAATTTAGGCCTCAAATGTACATGGTGCGCTCTCACTCCTGAGCCCTGTTGTGTACCCCAAACAAATGGGGTATTTCCTTACTTAGGGGAAATTGCGTTACAAATTTTGGGTGTCTTGCATAGTACAAACATGATGTTTGCCTTCGCCACCAAAAATACCCTACGGCAGTGTTTTCCAAACATGGTGCCTCAAGCTGTTGCAAAACAACCAGCATGCCTGGACAGTCAATGGCTGTCCGGCAATACTGGGAGTTGCTGTTTTGCAACAGCTGGAGGCTCCGTTTTGGAAACAGTGCCATACAAGACATTTTTTATTTTTATGGGGGGGGGGGTGTAACTGTGTAAGGGTGTGTATATTTTGTGCAGTGTAATGTTTTTAGGGTACATTCACATGGTGGGGTTCACAGCGCGTTTCCCGCTGGAAGTTTGAGTTGCAGCAGAAAATTTGCCACAGCTCAAACTTGAAGCGGGAAACTTGCTGTAAACCCCTGACCGGTACATTCACATGGGGGGGGGGGGGGGGAGGGGGCAAACCTCCAGCTGTTGCAAAACTACAACTCACAGCATACACTGATAGACCATGGATGCTGGGTGTTGTAGTTATGCAACAGCTGGAGGCACACTGGTTCCGAAACAGAGTTAGATAACAAAGCCCTAACCCAGTGTTTTGCAACCACTGTGCCTTCAGCTGATGCAAAACTAAAACTCTCACCATGCACTGACAGCCGAAGGGCATGCTAGGAGTTGTAGTTATGCAACAGCTGGAGGCACACTTTTTAATAGCAAAAATGTGCCTCCAGCCGTTGCATAACTACAACTCCCAGCATGCACAGACTGCCAAAGGGCATGCTGGGAGTTGTAGTTGTGTCTCAAGCTGTTGCAGAACTACAACTCCCAGCATTCCCTTTGGCTGTGCATGCTGAGAATTGTATTATACAACAACTGGAGATACACAGCACTCACCTCCTGCTGTTGTATAATACTACTCCCAGCATGCACAGCCAAAGGGCATGCTGGGAGTTGTAATGCTTCCAGTTGTTGCATAACTACAACTCCCAGCATGATCTTTGGCTGTGCATTCTGGGAGTTGTTGCAAAGCAACAGCAGGAGGCAAACAGCACTCACCCACTGCTGTATGCATCCGCCACCGCTGCTGCAATCACCACCAGGGACCCCCGTTGATGCCGCCGCCCGGTACCCAGCAGATCCCTTGAATGGTTGGCCTTTCTCGGCCAACCGATCGCACAATTGTGAGGTGGCACCCGTGCCACCTCACTCCTGCTGGGCAAGGGTGACTGATGCTGTCTCGGACAGCACCAGTCACCCTTTTTTTCAGGTCACCAGAGACCCGATTAACCCGACCCGCTGCTGTTTAATTTATTTATCAATGATATAGAGGATGGCATTAACAGCTCTGTTTCTATCTTTGCAGATGACACCAAGCTTTGTAGCACGGTACAGTCTATAGAGGATGTGTATAGGTTACAAGATGACTTGGATAGACTAAGTGTCTGGGCATCCACTTGGCAAATGAGGTTCAATGTGGTTAAATGTAAAGTTATGCATCTGGGTACTAATAACCTGCATGCGTCGTATGTCTTAGGGGGGATTAAACTGGCAGAGTCACTGGTAGAGAAGGATCTGGGTGTACTTGTAGATCACAGACTACAGAATAGCATGCAATGTCAAGCTGCTGCTTCCAAGGCCGGCAGGATATTGTCATGTATCAAAAGAGGCATGGACTCAAGGGACAGGGACATAATACTCCCCCTTTATAAAGCATTGGTACGGCCTCACCTGGAATATGCTGTTCAGTTTTGGGCACCAGTCCATAAAAGGGACACTGTGGAGCTGGAAAGGGTGCAGAGACGCGCGACTAAACTAATATGGGGCATGGAACATCTTAGTTATGAGGAGCGATTAAAGGAATTACAATTGTTTAGTCTTGAGAAGAGACGTTTAAGGGGGGATATGATTAACGTATATAAGTATATTAATGGCCCATACAAAAAATATGGAGAAAAACTGTTCCAGGTTAAACCCCCCCAAAGGACGAGGGGGCACTCCCTCCGTCTGGAGAAGAAAAAGTTTAGTCTCAAGGGGCGACATGCCTTCTTTACCATAAGAACTGTGAACTTATGGAACAGTCTACCTCAGGAACTGGTCACAGCAGGAAAAATTAACAGCTTTAAAACAGGATTAGATACATTCCTGGAACAAAATAACATTAATGCTTATGAAGAAATATAAAATCCCATCCCTTCCCCAATATCGCGCCACACCCCTACCCTTCAATTCCCTGGTTGAACTTGATGGACATATGTCTTTTTTCGACCGTACTAACTATGTAACTATGTAACCCGGAATCGCCGCAAATCGTAGGTCTTAATTGACCGGCGATTTTCGGCAATCACCAACATGGGGGATCGCAAAGACCTCCCCAGGGGTTTGAATGATTCCAGCAGGCATCCCGCTTCCTTCACCGCCTGGTTAACGGCGGTGAACGGAAATGTTCAGGGCGTACAGGTATGCACTAGGTTGTTAAGTACCAGGACGCAAGGGCGTACCTGTACACCCTGTGTCCTGGACGGGTTAATAATAATAAGGAATAATAAGCATAACCATATTTATATAGCGCCAACAGATTCTACAGCACTTTACAATTTTGAAGGTACAAACTGACATGAATCAGACATTACGATATTACACACTAACGGTTTCACACTACGGAATTTCCGAGCGGAATTCTTTCCGTCCGGAGACTCCATAGTGTTAAAGCAGGCCTAAATATTCAAATAGGAGGAGTGGGTCCCTTCTCTTGAGAGCTTACAATCCATGAGGAATGGGGTTGAGACAAAAGGCAGAAAGTTCTTTATTGATACTAGTGATGAGCGGCATAGGACATATTCAAATTCACGATATTCAGCTAACCAGGGACCCCCGTTGATGCCGCCGAAGTGCCGATATTCACGGTAAAAATTTGCATTTCGAATGTTCACGCAGAAACAATGGATGCCGGATGCAATATACTGTGCAAGTTCTCCCACTTAAAAAGATGAGAGAGACCTATAATTAAAACTTCAAAAATGACCCCTGGGGGGGCTATTAAGGCCAAAAGTCAAACCTAAATTCCTAACCCCAAGGCCGTAGCCCGGGGTGCAAAAACACCTCTAATTAACCCCCCTTTAAAATGTAACTTTTATTATATATACTCTTAAAAATAACAATAACCCAGCAAGGTGACATCCCAATTTTAACCCCTTCAGGACCAAGCCCATTTTGGCCTTAAGGACCGGAGCGTTTTTTGCACATCTGACCACTGTCACTTTAAACATTATTAACTCTGGAATGCTTTTAGTTATCATTCTGATTCCGAGATTGTTTTTTCGTGACATATTGTACTTTAACATAGTGGTAAATTTTTGTCGATACTTGCATCCATTCTTGGTGAAAAATCCGTAAATTTGATGAAAAATTTGAAAATTTAGCATTTTTCATACTTTGAAGCTTTCTGCTTGTAAGGAAAATGGATATTACGAATAAATTTTTTTTGGTTCACATATACAATATGTCTACTTTATGTTTGCATCATAAAATTGACGTGTTTTTACTTTTGGAAGACACCAGAGGGCTTCAAAGTTCAGCAGCAATTTTCCGATTTTTCACAAAATTTTCAAACTCGGTATTTTTCAGGGACCAGTTCAGGTTTGAAGTGGATTTGAAGGGTCTTCATATTAGAAATACCCCATAAATGACCCCATTATAAAAACTGCACCCCCCAAAGTATTCAAAATGACATTCAGTCAGTGTTTTAACCCTTTAGGTGTTTCACACGAATAGCAGCAAAATGAAGGAGAAAATTCACAATCTTCATTTTTTACACTCACATGTTCTTGTAGGCCCAATTTTTGAATTTTTACAAGGGGTAAAAGGAGAAAATTTTTACTTGTATTTGTAGCCCAATTTCTCTCAAGTAAGCACATACCTCATATGTCTATGTAAAGTGTTCGGCGGGCGCAGTAGAGGGCTCAAAATGGAAGGAGCGACAAGGGGATTTTGGAGAGTACGTTTTTCTGAAACGGTTTTTGGGGGGCATGTTGCATTTAGGAAGCCCTTATGGTGCCAGAACAGCAAAAAAAAAAAACACATGGCATACCATTTTGGAAACAAGACCCCTCGGGGAACGTAACAAGGGGTAAAGTGAGCCTTTATACCCCACAGGTGTTTCACAGCTTTTGCAAATGTAAAAAAAAAAAAAAAAAATTTTACCTAAAATGCTTGTTTTCCCCAAAATTTTACATTTTTAGAAAGGGTAATAGCAGATAATCCCCCTAAAAATGTGAAGCCCAATTTCTCCCGATTCAGAAAACACCCCATATGGGGGTGAAAAGTGCTCTGCTGGCTCACTACAGGTCTCGGAAGAGAAGGAGTCACATTTGGCTTTTTGAAAGCAAATTTTGCTCTGGGGGCATGCCGCATTTAGGAAGCCCCTATGGTGCCAGGACAGCAAAAAAAAAAAACCACATAGCATACCATTTTGGAAACTAAACCCCTTTGGGGAACGTAACAAGGGGTTAAGTGAACCTTTATACCCCACAGGTGTTTCACGACTTTTGCATATGTAAAAAAAAAAAAAAATGTTTTACCTAAAATGCTTGTTTTCCCAAAAATTTTACATTTTTAAAAAGGGTAAAAGCAGAAAATACCCCCCAAAATTTGTAACACAATTTCTCCCAAGTACAACGATACCCCATATGTGACCCTAAACTGTTGCCTCGAAATACGACAGGGCTCCAAAGTGAGAGCGCCATGCCCATTTGAGGCCTAAATTAGGGACTTGCATAGGGGTGGACATAGGGGTATTCTACGCCAGTGATTCCCAAACAGGGTGCCTCCAGCTGTTGCAAAACTACCAGCATGCCTGGACAGTCAACGGCTGTCCGACAATACTGGGAGTTGTTGTTTTGCAACAGCTGGAGGCTCCGTTTTGGAAACAGTGGCGTACCAGACGCTTTCATTTTTATTGGGGAGGGGGGCTGTGTAGGGGTATGTGTATATGTAGTGTTTTTTACTTTTTATTTTATTTTTTGTTAGTGTAGTGTAGTGTTTTTAGGGTACAGTCGCCTGGATGGGGGTTCACAGTAGTCTCTCGCTGGCAGTTTGAGCTGCGACAGAAAATTTGCCGCAGCTCAAACTTGCAGCCAGATACTTGCTGTAAACCTCCGCCCATGTGAGTGTACTTTGTACATTCACATTGGGGGGGGGGGGGACGGACATCCAGCTGTTGCAAAACTACAACTCCCAGCATGCGCTGACAGACTGTACATGCTGAGAGTTTTAGTTTTGCAACAGCTGTAGGCACACTGGTTATGTATCACTGAGTTTGTGACCTAACTCGGTGTTTCACAACCAGTGTGCCTCCAGCTGTTGCAACAGCTGGAGGAACACCGGTCGTGAAACACTGAGTTAGGTAAAATAAAATAAAAACTCTAAGTTTCACAACCAGTGTGCCTTCAGCCATTGCAAAACTACAACTCTCAGCAGTCACTGACAGCCAATGGGCATGCTGGGAGTTGTAGTTATGCAACCAGCAGATGCACCACTACAACTCCCAGCATGCACTTTAGCTGTTTGTGCAAGCTGGGAGTTGTAGTTATACATCAGCTGAAGGTACACTTTTCTATAGAAAAAATGTGCCTCCAGCTGTTGCAAAACCATAAGTCCCAGCATGCCCATAAGGGAATGCTGGCAGTTGTGGTGGTCTGCCTCCTGCTGTTGCATAACTACAGCTCCCAGCATGCCCTTTTTGCATGCTGGGAGCTGTTGCTAAGCAACAGCAGGAGGCTGTCACTCACCTCCAACGATCCACGCCGGAAAGTCAGTCCCTCGTCGTCGCCGCTGCTCCTGGGGCCCCGATCCCAACATTCACGCCGGGTATCGGGGTCCCCAGCTCCCGGGGTGCACGTCCCGCACCCGCTCACGTCCTCCGGAAGAGGGGTGGAGCGGGTGCGGGAGTGACACCCGCAGCAGGCGCCCTGATTGGTCGGCCGACGAATCAGGGCGATCGTGAGGTGGCACCAGTGCCACCTCACCCCTGCAGGCTCTGGCTGTTCGTGGCCGTCAGAGACGGCCCTGAACAGCCTGTAATTCCGGGTCACCGGAGACCCGATTGACCCAGAATCGCCGCAGATCGCTGGACTGAATTGTCCAGCGATCTGCGGCGATCGCCGACATGGGGGGGGGGCATAATGACCCCCCTGGGCGATATGCCGGGATGCCTGCTGAACGATTTCAGCAGGCATCCGGCTCCGGTCCCCAACCGGCTAGCGGTGGGGACCGGAATTCCCACGGGCGTATGGATACGCCCTCGGTCCTTAAGGACTCGGAATGCAGGGCGTATCCATACGCCCTATGTCCTGAAGAGGTTAATCATCACCTTGCTGGGTTATTGTTATTTTTAAGAGTATATATAATAAAAGTTACATTTTAAAGGGGGGTTAATTAGAGGTGTTTTTGCACCCCGGGCTACAGCCTTGGGGTTAGGAATTTAGGTGAGACCTGTAATTGTCATCATAGGCATACCCCAACTATGAGAGACATCATGAGAAAAAAATCCATAAAATCACATTTATGGATTTATTTAGTAGCACATTATGGTGGAAAATAAGTATTTGGTCAATAACAAAAGTTCATCTCAGTACTTTGTTATATACCCTTTGTTGGCAATGACAAAGGTCAAACATTTTCTGGAAGTCTTCACATGGTTTTCACTCACTGTTGCTGGTATTTCGGCCCATTCCTCCATGCAGATCTCCTCTAGAGCAGTGATGTTTTGGGGCTGTCGCTGGGCAACATGGACTTTCAACTCCCTCCAAAGGTTTTCTATGGGGTTGAGATCTGGAGACTGGCTAGGCCACTCCAGGACTTTGAAATGCTTCTTACGAAGCCACTCCTTCGTTGCCCGGGCGGTGTGTTTGGGATCATTGTCATGCTTAAAGACCCAGCCACGTCTCATCTTCAATGCCCTTGCTGATGGAGGTTTCCATTAAAAATCTCACGATTCAACAGCTCTTTGATCTTGGCCATAGTGGAATTTGGAGTGTGACTGTTTGAGGTTGTGGACAGGTGTCTTTTATACTGATAACAAGTTCAAACAGGTGCCATTAATACAGGTAACGTGTGGAGGACAGAGGAGACTCTTAAAGAAGAAGTTACAGGTCTGTGAGAGCCAGAAATCTTGCTTGTTTGTAGGTGACCAAATACTTTTTTTTTACCGAGGAATTTAGCAATTAATTCATTAGAAATCCAACAATGTGATTTCCTGTATTCTTTCCCCCCATTCTGTCTCATAGCTGAAGTGTGAATTCGGGTAGAGAAACAGACATGGTGCACATCTACAATCTTGTATAATGATCTGATTACTTCTCAGCATAATATCAAAAACTAACAGGTTGTTAGTATACATTTTTTTATCAAAAAGTACAAGCCCACTCGCCACGTCAAGGCCACCTATTTAGAGTGGGTCCCTAACGTCCCTAGCATAAAATGGCGCAGCACCGGGCGGCGACCACCACCGCCGTGACACCAATGCCCACAGGGGGGAACGACCCACCGGCAGAGCGGCCCCAATGCCACTCAAACCAGTCCATGGGCCGCACCCCCCCCCCACAGACACAGCGCCACGGCAGCAACGGACACCGCACAGTACCACACCAGTGTACCTATGATGAAAATCGCAGGCCTCTCTCATTTTTTAAAGTGGGAGAACTGGAACAGTTAGTGGCTGACTAAATACTTTTTTGCCCCACTGTATGTGAACCCAGCCTAACAAGTATCTCTCCCATGATCTATTTATACCCAGGACTGTATCAATAACAAGGGGGCATCCTCTACGTCTAGAGGAAAGAAGGTTCCTACACCAGCACAGACGGGGTTCTTTACTGTAAGAGCAGTGAGACTGTGGAATTCTCTCCCGTTGAAGGTGGTCATGGTGAACTCTGTAACAAGTTCAAAAAGGGGCTGGATGCATGTTTGGAGAGTAATAACATTACTGTATGTATACTAGATTTATAGGGACAGAAGGTTTAATCCAGGGATTTATTCTGACTGCCATATTTGGAGTCGGGAAGGAATTTTTACCTCTAGTATGAGTTTTTTTTTGCCTTCTTCTGGATCAACTCAACTCAATAGGGACTTATTAGGGTTATAGGTTGAACTTGATGGACTCTGGTCTTTTTTCAACCTTATGAACTATGTTACTATGGCACTTTTGTCGTCTCCAAGACCCACAGGTCTCAAAAGAGGGTAAAGTATAATAGGGGAGACCAGTTAGGGAATATTATAGGCCTGCTTGAAGAGATTTGTCTATAGACCATTTAAAACTATGGATGTTGGGTATAGGTGAGGGTTTGGGGTATTGTATTCCAAAAAATGGTGCAGCATGAGCAAAGTTTTGGAGACAGGAGGAAGAGGTTCGGATTATAGAAAATGTAAGTTTTAGATCATTGGCAGAGAGGAGAGCATGTTCAGGGTGAGAAGAGTTGCTGCATTGTGGAGAGCTTTGGGGGTGAGAGTAAGGATTTTGTACTGTTGTCTACACTGAATGGAAAACCAATGTAGTGACTGGCACAGGGTGGAGGCATTGGAGTAATGGATGGAGAGGAAGATACGTCTGGCTGTGGTATTTAGGATGGACTAGAGAGGGATTTTTCATTCTTGCACTTTTATTATTTCCTCATTGCCTTCTTATAGCCATAAAGATTTTTATTTTTTCACCTACATGCCATGTGAGGGCTTGCTTTTGCGACATCCCTCATTTTACCAACAAATCTATGGTAAAACAAAAAATATATATATTTGTGGGGAAAAATTGAAAAAAGAAAAAAAAAATTTTGCTTTTTTAGGGGCTTAAATTTATCTCCATATTTAACCTCCATAAATTAGTCTATGGAGGTAATACAATAAGTTCTGTTTTAGAAAGTTTCAGCTATAGGGAGGACATAATTACAAACTTAGGGAGTAAGCATAGGGAATAAGCATCTGATCCTGATAGTCCGGCCTCTGGGACCCTCTGTGTTCTCCAGAACGGGGCCCTGACTCTCCCAACTGCATAAAGCGTTGGGGATGGCATGTATTCCATGCATTGTCTATGAGAGCACCAGAGATCCCTAAGTACAGTGCTCTGAGTCCTAGGAAACAATGCTTGAGAATTGGTTTTCATGGGTAATGCCTGTCAGGAGACATGACTTAACTTTGTATTTTTGTAATATAGAGCATTATCACTTATGCAAAAGAACTTGATTGGATGTTTTAATAGGTGGAATTGGTGTACAGTCCCTTCTAAAGTATGGATTGGGGAATGTTCAGTGTATTCATATAGTGCCTTCTGCTCCAGAAAGACATCAAATGTTTAAATGAATCTGTCTGGAAACAGGAGCATTTACAAGAAACATAACCCTATGAGGCACATCAGCAATATGTCCTGTATAAATATGATGTCTTTTTATTTACTTTCCTGTAAAAAAAATGTATATCTCTCATGCAAAAAGTCTCTAATGAAGTAAAATACATAACATAAAACAATAGGTAACGGGCTCCTAATGGATTTTCTTTTAAAGATCACTTTATGCCATAGAAGGACAGAGTTACAATGCATTTGCTAGAACCTGTTTATATAACATTCCCCACCCCCTGCATCTCTGCAACCCCCTACCATACAGAAGGTTTTCTTTTCTTGTGGAATGCATCTTAAAGTTTGGCAAGTTCTTTCTGAAGTTGACACAGGCAGATAAATGACTCAAAGAACACATGCTCTGAGTCTGCCATGTATCAGCGGAGACAAAATAAACAAGCAGCAGCAGAGCACAGAGTAAATGGGAAGCAGGTTTACATAAAGTAGCTTTTATGAGAAGTCTGAGAATGCATAGGTGAGACCCCAAGGAGAAACTATCAACTCAGATTTTGTCCCCTGATTTATTGAATAAATAATCCTAGTAATAGTATCTCTAAGCTTAGCAAAAAAGATTAAAAATGTTTTTAGTATAAAATGTTGTGATTAACTGTATGTATATATATATATATATATATATATATATATATATGTGTGTGTGTGTGTATATATATATATATATATATATATATATATATATATACTAATGCATGCATGTTAAGTATACATTTTTTACTCCAAAGAATTAAATAGAGACTTTGAGGGGAATTTACTTATGTTGTCTAAATCTAAGGCAGCTCAGTTAGATATTCTCAAATGTGTTAAAATGTATTCATGGAAAAACCATCAAGCATAATAGGGTGAGATATCCAGGGACAAGACTACAATAATATACACAGCAGTGTACTATCATATATCAAATAGTAATAAATTACATCTTCACATATAGTATATGTTATAGCAATTAACCCCTTCACGGCCCAGAGAATTTTGATTTGTTGGCTTACATTACATAACTTTTTTTATTCTCCCACTAACAAAGTTGTAATGGCCTTGTTTTTTGTGTGACAAGTTGTACTTTTCATTGGCACAACTAATGTAATAAAAAGACAAAAAATAAACATATGTAGGGTAAAACTGAAAAAAAAATTTGTGGGGCAATAATTTTTTTTACAGTTCACAATATGGTAAAACTGACAAAAAAAACTTTCCTCGATGTGTCAGTATGATTCCAATGATACCAAACTTGAATATTTTTTGTTTCGTTATATGGTTAAAAAACTTGAAAAAGTACAAAAGAAAACTCTGCTTATTGCCCTGTTCTGACCTCTATAATATTTACATTTTTTTACAGAGATATGTTAGAGTAAATTTTTTGCACCATTGGTTTTTAACGGCACCTCATTTGTGTAGTTCTGGGTTTTTGATCACTTTTTATTCCATGGGACCACAAATCAGGAATTTTATATCAGACAGGAGGAATTCGCATTATTGCATATCTTTCTTTACTGCAAAATTGATAGCAGCAACACACACATTTTTAAATAAAGTATATCAAGAGAAAAAAACTTAGATAGCATACAGGTAAGGTGTCACAACCAAGTATGATACAGGTATGCACAGCCAATAGGGATACAGTCTAGGTGATATAAGGTCTGGTAAACTGTCAATCATCCTCTTTCTTTGCTGCTCTCTGTTGTGTTCAGATGAGTATCCATTGTTCAGTTTATACAGAGTTAATTATTATTCATTGAGTATTTATTCATTATCTTTCATTATTTTTACGTTTTTAATTAATTGATATATGCAATTAATCGATTACTTTATATTGGTTATTGAAATATACAGTATTCTTATTACCCTGGTAAATTAACCTTTTCTCATTAACATTGGTATTATTTATATTATAATGACCTTTCATATATAATAGTTCAGCTGTCTCGCGCCGGCATTTTCGCGCCGTTCACGGAGACTCGCGCCGCGCTCGTGACGCTGTGTTTCTCAACTGTCACTGTTTCTGTGACGCAGCTCCTTTCCTGTGTTATCACGAGACTTCGGCTAGTTGGTCATCAACTAGACCGTTCCCGCCCTTCCTCCCTCATTCGCTACCGCTCCTCTGACTGATAGGATCTCTGCTGACACCCTCCATACTCTGACTAAACTCCTTCTATACTGTGCTGCCCCCTAGTGTCCTTTTTAGGACACTGCAGCTGTACTTAGTTATCTGCATTATCCAATAGCCATATTCTCTTCAGAACTGATAATTTTTACCTCACATTATCCTTACCATTGCTATACTAATTCATATGTTATTTACAATTAACTGCCTGCATAAATTTTTTAATACCCCCTTTATATTTATAATAACTTATTAATTCATATAAATTATATACATTTATTATCAAATTATCTATTTATCTATATCTATTTAAAATATATTATATATTTTAAAGAATAATTTCATACATTCATTATTTATTAATATATATATATATATATATATATATATATATATATATATATATATAAATATACAGATTATTTACATATTTACCAGATGTCCTCTGACCAATCTAACTCCAGATTGTCCGACCAAATCCAGGAGATTATTGACCAGTCTGTAGCTAGGTCTGTAAAGACTGCAGTTTATGCTGCCATGGCCTCCATGCAAGATACTTTGACTTTATCTGTTGCCCAGTCCATAACTACGTTTTCCTCCCAAAAAGTCCAGACTAAAGGTAAACACACTCAAAAAAAGTGCTTCCAAAAGGCCTTATAATGATAACCCTGTAGCTCCATCTCATAATATGGTTCCAGATTTGGACGTGACACATCTTTCTTGCAGTTTTCATGCAGATGTCTCTAAGTCACATCTATTACCCTCTACCCCAGAGGAAGAGCTTAACGCACAGGGTGAGAGAGCCTTCAAACGCTCTAAGCCAGACTCATGTATTGAATCCCATGACTCAGATGACGATGATTATTCTGAAACCTCAGACTATGCTGACCCCTCTTATAATCCCAATAATTCAGAGAAAAGTGATATTAATGTTGAAGAATCTAATACATCTAAATCCGCTATTTTATATTCTCTCGGATTACCATTTTTTGACCCCTCCCAAATCTCCCACCCTAGATCTGGAGAATGGTCGACTAATCCCCAAGTAGATAACTTTATTTCCTCCTGGTTAATTAAAAGTCTGGACAAAAAAGAAATAAATAAATTACAGGCTGAGTGCCCAAGGCCAACCCTCAATACCATATCCTCTCAGATTCCTGAGGTAGATCCCATCCTTATCAAATATCTTTTAAAGTCAGGCAAAAATCCAAAAAAGGGTATTGATCGTAGCTTCAAGACCGTTCAGAATAAATTCCTGGACCTATTATGACCCTTGGCCAAAATGCTAGATATTACCGAAGAAGCTGCCACTTCCGGTAAACCAATTGATATACCTACCATGAGAGGCTGGGTACAAAAGGCTATGTGCTTTTATGGCAACATTAACGAATCTTTCTGCACAGAAAGAAGACGGTCTATTTTACTGAAACTAGACCCACAGCTGACACATTTGGCCAACTCAGTATCAACTAACCCTTCAGAGGGTCTACTCTTTGGTGACAATTTTGTCAAAGAGATTTCTAAATATGTAGGTCTTTTTTCTAGTCTAGAAAAAGCCCAATCCTCTCTCAAAAAAGTTTTTGCCAATAAGGTTTTTGGCAGGGCTGGGAAAAGTCGGGGCCGTTTTCCCAGCCGGTCCAATCAATTCCGTAGCCAATATAGAGGCCCCCAACAACAGCCTGACAGGACACCATATATTCCTCCACTCACTCAGCCTACCCCGTTCTTTCCCACCCAAGGTCGCCCTTGGAGAGCCAGAGGCCACAGAGGTTCAACCAGATCCAGGCCAACAGGTAAGTCCCCTTAATTCTTTCCATCCTCCAGTGGGTGGAAGACTCCTTCTTTTTTCCCGAAATTGGGAGTCAGTATCTTCAGACCAGTGGATACTTTCCACAGTGAACGGGTATCACATAGAGTTCATTTCCCCTCCTTTCCAAACTCATCTTCCTCACCCCATTCAATTCTCAAAGGAAGATCAAAAACTAGTGGCTTCAGAAGTTTTAGATCTGTTAAAAAAGCCATTGTGCAAGTACCCCTAAATTCTCCAGGTTTTGTCAGCAGTCTCTTTCTGGTAAAGAAAAAAGACGGAGGTCACAGACCCGTGATAAATCTCAAACTGCTGAACAACTATGTTCAGTATCGCCATTTCAAGATGGAAGGTATCCATCTTTTAAAGGATTTACTTATACAGGGAGATTGGCTTATAAAAATAGATCTCAAGGACGCCTATCTTACCGTCCCTATTCATCATTACTCCAAATCGTTCCTTCAATTCATCTGGGACAACAAGAAATGGAAATTTAATTGTCTTCCATTTGGTCTATCTTCAGCTCCTTGGTGCTTCACAAAACTAATGAAGCCAGTCGTAGCTTTACTCCGTGCCCGAGGAGTTCGTCTGATTATTTATCTGGACGATATCCTCATCATGACTTCTTCTCGCAAACAAGCTTACGTTCATATGGAATGGACATTATCACTTTTATCCTTTCTGGGCTTTGTAATCAATTACGACAAATCCATCCTTTTGCCCTCTCAAGAAATAGAATTTCTTGGTTTCTAATCAATACTCAATCTGCCCTGCTGAGCCTTCCATCAAAAAAGTAAAAGACCATTCGTAAGGAGATTTGATCTTTACTCAACAAGAATCTTATATCCCTGCGTGCGATCGCTCGGATAATGGGTCTTTTATCTGCTTCTATTCAAGCAATTTTTCCGGCCCCGTTACATTACAGGGCCCTTCAATGTTTGAAGATCCAACACCTTCAAGTGGGTCTTGGTTATTCGGACGAAATCACTCTTTCAACAGAAGCCAAGGAGGAATTGATTTGGTGGCTCCAACATATTCAGGAATGGAATGGAAAAACTATTTTCCTTTCCAGACCGGACATTATCCTAGAGTCGGATGCCAGCCTTTTAGGTTGGGGAGCTCGGTTCGGATCTCTTACCACGGGAGGCAAATGGTCCTATTCAGAAGCTTGCCTTCACATCTACTGTCTGGAACTCATGGCAGGATTCTTTGCCATCAGGAGTTTCATCAAGGACATGTCTCATTATTCGGTTCTCCTACGCATGGACAATATCTCCGCTGTCCAATATATAAACCGCTTAGGAGGAACAAAATCAGAACTTCTTGCCAACATATCAAAGGATATCTGGCATTTCTGTTTGGAAAGAGACATTATCCTAAAAGCAGAATACCTCCCAGGTTTGTCCAATACTGTAGCAGATTGGAATTCTCGCTATCTTGTGGATTTCAGCAATTGGAAGCTGGACTCCAATATTTTCCAACAAATCAACCTTCTCTGGGGCCCTCTCTACCTGGATCTTTTCACATCTCGTCTCAATTGTCAACTTCCTCAATTCTTCAGTTGGCGTCCGGACCCCGAAGCATCGGGAGTGGATGCTCTCCTTCAAATTTGGCCATCTAAAACCCTGTATGCCTTTCCTCCTTGTAACCTCATTTCCAGAGTCTTGATTCAAACACTACGTACAGAAATCGACTTTAGTCCTAATCACCCCTTGGTGGCCAACCCAAGCTTGGTTTCCCCAAATCCTCAGTATGACCATAGACTTCCCGAGAATTCTCCCTCTGTTTCCAGATCTTCTAATGGACCCCTCTGGCAATCCTCATCCTCTCATATTATCGCATCAACTTCCTCTGGTGGTGTGGTTAATTTCGGTTCATTCTCACTTGACCCGGATTTTCTTCATCAACTAGAGCTATCCTTTCTGAAGCCTGGGCTCCGGGAACCCGGACTGCTTACCGATCAGCCTGGAAATTTTGGGTTGATTGGTGCGCACAACGGAATCTGGATCCCGTTTCTGCACCTCTTCCCCACATCTTAAACTATCTCTCAAATTCTTTTGATGCAGGCAAGGCCTATCGTATCATTAATTTATACAGATCAGCTATTTCTTTTATTCATGATCCCATTAATTATTTTCCTGTAGGTCAGAATCCTCTGGTCTGTAAATTACTCAGAGGTATTCGCCTTAAACGTCCACCTACACCTAGATATCATTCTACCTGGGACGTCTCTTGGGATGATAACGATTCTTTATTACTGAAACACTTGTCAAACTTACTACACTTCTCTGCTTAATATCCATCAAAAGGGTATCTGATGTCAAGGCTCTTGATATCTCTTCTCGTCAATACTCACCTCATGGAGTTATTTTTAAAATCCGTAGACGTACTAAGACTAATATCCAAGAAGTTTTCTACCCTTCCTTTCCTCATAATGCTAAACTCTGCGTGGTCAGATGTCTTCAATCTTATGAGGCTAAAACGGAATCCATCAGATCTCCTTCCGTATTTCAGCTTCTTATCTCCTACTGTAAACCACACCTTCCTGTCTCTTCTGCTACTCTAGCTAGATGGATCAGACAAGTCATGTCCCTTGCGCATATCGACACTTCTCTCTTTGGGGCACATTCTACTAGAAGTGCGATTTCTACTAAACTTATTCAATCAGGAGGCTCACTTTCAGACCTGCTCAAAGCAGCGAATTGGTCTTCTGAATCCACTTTCAAAACCTTCTATGCATCGTAGCTTTAAACTTGCAATAATGCGAATGCCTCCTGTCTGATATAAAATTGAAGATTTCCTAGCTATAGTAACGGAAAATATAGATTTTTTGAAAGACAGGAGGCGAGCATTATCCCTCCCTAACCCATCCCTTAATGTTTTGTTCTCTGTTCTTTTTCAGCATACTGATTCTTCTACCATCTGGAGACACCTATGTTCATTCGCACTATATTTGACTGTTTCCATGTTTATGTGCCAAGTTTTCGTTCACCATTACCGCTGACAGACGAATACAAAGTTTACCAACTTTATCCTGCATGATGACAACTTACCGTACTTCTGAGTTCCACGTCTTCGTTCCAGTTATATTTGATCTGATTGTTATGGATTTATTATATCACAAAGAAAGAGGATAATTGACAGTTTACCAGACCTTATATCACCTAGGATATATCCCTATTGGCTGTGCATACCTGTATCATACTTGGTTGTGACACCTTACCTGTATGCTAAGTTTTTTCTCTTGATATACTTTATTTAAAAAATGTGTGTGTTGCTGCTATCAATTTTGCAGTAAAGAAAGATATGCAATAATGCTCACCTCCTGTCTTTCATAAAATCTATATTTTCCGTTACTATAGCTAGGAAAATCTTCAATTTTGTTTGGAATTTTTAGCATTTCTGTTGTTGGTCAACAAGCCCTCAATACAGATCACGGCATCTGCGGCAGTGCGGTCACTAAAATGGATGATCAGATCGCCCGCAGTGCTGCTGGGGGGGGGGGGGGGGGGGATCTGATCATCCATAATGGCAGACGGAGGTTCCCTCACCTGCCTCTATTCATCTCCACGGGTCATTTGCACTGGTCTGAGATCGAGCAGACCCGAGCAGTAAATCACTGATAATACTGATCAGTATGAATAGCACTGAACAGTATTAACAATCAAGTGAATGCTATAAATAGTCCCCTAGTGAAGTGTAAAAATAAAGGTGAAAAAAAGTATTTAAAAAAAGTAAAACAGTTTGAAAAATCCCCTCCCCCACTAAAAATGTAAATTGTCTCCCACCGTCCTCTAATGTGGCTCACATCAGGGTCTTGCCTAAGACGGGGAAGGATCCTCTACTACATAGTAGCTATAGACCAATCTCCTTAATCAATGTAGATTTGAAGTTAGTCTCCAAAAATTTTTCTGACCGACTGGCAGCTGTTTTGCCTAGATTGATATCCCCGGCTCAGGTTGGATTTGTTAAAGGACGTTCTTCGGTATCCCATATTAGAGCTGTGCTTTCGGTGCTTGATGAGGTACATCTACGGCCCCACAGACATCCCAAGGCGGCGCTGTTATCGATAGATGCCGAAAAGGCCTTTGACTGCGTTCGCTGGGAATGGCTGTGAGATGTGATGTCAGCCATGGGGTTCGGAGGGCCTTTTCTCGGTTACTTACGTTCCCTTTATGCCTCACCCAGGGCCCGTCTCCACACCATGGGCTTCTTATCTGATATCTTCACTCCTGAGAGGGGGACTAGGCAGGGGTGTCCCCTGTCCCCTCTTCTTTTCGATCTGGCTGTTAAGCCGTTATCTCTCCACATTGAGAGGGAGAGGGGATCACTGGGCATACAGATAGGTACTCAACGATCTCCCATACTTTATTTGCGGATGTCATACTTTTTTTCTTATCTGACCCAGTGAGGACTGTACCGAGGGTTTTTGACATCCTTTCTGATTTTGGGGAGGTGTCGGGGTTTCAAGTTAATGTAGAGAAGAGCGTCCTACTGGACATTTCTCCTATTCCCCTGTCTCACAGCTCTGGAACAATGCCATTCCCGATCCTAGTTACCAGATCCTCCTTTAAATACTTGGGGATATTGGTGGGGAGGTCCCCCTCTTCGCTATACTCTCTTAACTTCACCCCGTTGTTTCGCAAGATCATGGGAGAGTTGCAGAGGTGGATCTCTCTACCACTTTCCTTACTAGCCAGATGCCATCTACTGAAGATGCTTAGCTTTTCGAAGATGCTTTATCCCATACAAATGATTCCACTCCTTCTCAGGAGGGCCGACATTCAGTTACTTCAATCAGCATTTACTAGGTTTATTTGGGCCAATAAGAGACTCCGTATTGCCTTATCGAAGCTGATGCTCCCTAAAGAAAAAGGGGGGGTGGGGTTCCCGGATGTGAGACACTATAATGTTGCATGTATATATAGGCATTGCATAGATTGGCTTAGAGGTGATTCGACGTAGTCTAACATTGCACTGGAATCTGCCATGGTTGCACCATGGTCCTTGGCTGGAATTCTCCACTCCAAGTTCCGGAACTTACCGGCCCACATAAACAATAGCACCCTCATTAGAGACACAATTGCCACGTGGAAAATAGGCAGGGACCTTATGCGCCTACCCTTTTCTCTGTCTAAGTACATGCCCCTATGGTCCCATCCTGAGTTCCCACAGGGTTTGGAGAATAGTCTATTTGCCCTTTGGAGATCAGCTGGCCTTCAGTCTGTTGGCCAGCTTCTGCATCCTACTGAACGTAGATATCTCTCGTTTGCCGAAGTAAGTGCCCAATTTAGCCTTGGTCCAGGTCAGCATCTGTCATACAGACAGGTTCTGTCCTTTCTAACACCGAGATTGACTGACCTTTCCCGGATAAGTTAGGTTACCTCTTTTGACAGTCTGGTGACCTCGACTATTCCTTCTCACTCTCTTTCTACACTGTACCGCCACCTGATCAGGAAGGGGAGTGAGACTGCCTCGGCCTCTCTCTTCAGATATTGGGAAACCACACTTGAAATCTCTGACTCCTCTGTGCCAATCCTGGAAGGGTGGGCTCTAGTGTTTCCAAGCGGTAACGAACGAGAGCTGGAGGGAAACGCAATTTAAAATATTACACCACGCTACCTACGGATTCACCCTGCCCCGGACACCTGACAGACCTGACAGGCTGACTGACTGCCCTAACTGTAATGCCCCCTATACTGACTTATTACACGGATTAGTTACCTGCCCTAGGACTCATGACTTCTGGACTGCTCTCTTCACGCTGTTAGATAGGAAACTGAAAGTCGCCTTACCTCTGACTCCTTCGCTTATAGTCTTACACATACCACCGGGTGACGTCTCACTGACATTGTTGCACCACACGATTCTACTGGTGGCTAAGCGTTGTCTATTGAATCATTGGTTGACGGCTCATATGCCTTCGCCTATGGATGTTATAGCGCAAGTAAAGAAGTATCTGACACTAGATCGCCTTGAAATACTGAGGACAAGAGAGAAATCAGCTAAAGGGTTTTTTAAGAAATGGAAAACGTTCATGCTGGCCTTTTATTCGAATGAAATCTAGAGAGAGGGAGGAAGGCGCCTCATGTGCGGGATCAGTAGATCTTGCAGGTGGGGGTAGGGGACGGTAATTCCCAAGCCGCTTACCAAAGTTGGTTGTGCGCCCACACACAACCAGGTTAAACGCAGAAGAGATATAGAAGAAGGTCCACTGCAGCCCTCCTGGGTAAGAGTGAAATCAAAACCGAATGACCAGGGAGTCAGGAGTTTGTCTGGCGCAGAGAGGAACCATCAGGCAGCCAAGTAAAATCAATGGATTTATTAGATGCAACGCGTTTCGCTGCGCATGCGCAGCTTCATCAGGCATGCGAAACGCGTTGCATCTAATAAATCCATTGATTTTACTTGGCTGCCTGATGGTTCCTCTCTGCGCCAGACAAACTCCTGACTCCCTGGTCATTCGGTTTTGATTTTATTCGAATGAGGAATTGATTTCCTTGATGCAACCATTTACAGACACGACCTGGTACCTTACCAGATCCATAGCCGGTTTGTTGGGCAGGCTTTGGGTCCTTGTTTAATGTTGATCTATATTTACTTATTGGCTTCTGGGTATTCGGTGCGAGGGGATCTCACCTACTGTTTCATGATGATCTCCTGAATGGTTTTCGCCGGCTGGCGTTTTGATTATGGCTTGGGTTGGGGGTGGGGATACGGGTTGTTCAATTAGTGGGCAGTACTGTATCGTTGTATATTATGTTGTATATGTTTACTACCTCTACACTACTCGTTATTTCACAGGGTATGCCCTGTATGCATGTTTATAAACCTTCAAAATTCGGAATAAAAATATGTAAAAAAAAAAAAAAAATGTAAATTGTCCCTTTTTCTTATTTTACCCCCCCGAAAAGTGTAAAAATATTTGGTATCGTCGCATGCGTAAATATCCAAACCATTAAAATTTTATGCTAATGATCCCGTACGGTGAATGTTGTGAAAGTATAAAAAAAAAGTCAAAAATTGCTGCTTTTTTGTAATATTTTATAAAAAAAATGATAAAAATGTATTAAAGAGCACCTATTATAGACTAAACTTTCCCTAGTCCCCCTCCCCATCTGTCCCTGTCTCTAACTCTATCTGTCCCTAGCGTTTATTTGAATAAAAAAACACTTAAAATGACCTTTTTATGTTCATCTTCGGTAGCTCAGAGAGGAGTGTCTGAGAAGGGAGGAAGTGGGCGGGGCCTGGCAGGCACAACGTCATCTGAGACCTCGCCGGGCGGCTTCCGCCATTCTTCCTCTATGCTGTATGCATATATACATAACATATATGGGGGAAAACTTATGTGGCAGACCCAGAGCACAATGCAACAAATGATTCTTTTATCTTGCAGAGCTGCACTAAACTGACTCTCAGCCAGCAGGTGCCGGCTCTCCTTGTCAGTGCCGCTGGCCGGCAGAGTCAGGAGCGCGCCCTGCAGGGATGCGCACACAGCGCTCGTTCCCGCCTGTCTAATTGAGTATGCAATTTCGGACTCAGCTGCCAGGCCAGCGTGAGTCCGAAACCACTAAAAAATTTACTCCTAGGGAGACCCCTAGTGGACAAAAGTTTAAACACAAAAAACACATAAAAGCATACATTTTTCTAAATAGAACCCAAATACAAAATTAATCTAGAGATATTGAACTATAAAATATAAAAAGTTTTTTTGATGAGAGGTACTCTTTAAAAGTTTTATATATGCAAATGTGGTATCAATAAAAAGTACAGATCAATGTGCAAAAAATCAGCCATCATAACGCTGCTTATATGGAAAAATGAAAAAGTTATAAGTCAGCAAAATAGAGGGATTTTAAACGTGAGACCACTAAACACCAGGGATTATCAGCATTTAATGTTAAAATGCAGTGATCACTACTGATTATGGTATAAAACCATTTAAATGACGGGCATCGAAGTGAATTTTGATATCCATTATTGCCGACAGATGTCATCTGCTGATAGCAGCAGGCATTTGCAGTTATGATGCTTACCCAACTTCCAGGCCCATGCCATATTTCCCTCACCCAACACATAAAATACATGTAATTACATGTTCATCATGAGTTGGGAAAATTCTATAAGAACACTAACATTAATCCCAATTATTTATAAACATCTGGATTAATACCAAAGATCACAAAAACAAAAAGCTGTGGAATATGTTGGTTCTGTATAAATAGATATTATTATAATAAAAAAGTAGAAAAATCCCAGCAAACATCAAGAGTAGTGTTGAGTGAATCAAAGCCGTAGAAGACAGTTTCAGTCAGAACTTTAGGAAATATTCATAATGGAAAACATTGGCATTTTCTCAGTATGCACCCAGTCACACTGAATTCACAACTGGCAAAGCTGTTGGTAGTGCAGTCAAAGCTGTACTATCTGGTTGAAGCAACCACCTTCAGGGTATGTTCACACTCGCGGATTTTTCAGCGTATGTTACGCTGCAGATCCGCTGGTGAAGGCCCGCTCTATGCTGGCTTTACATGTGCCTGCTCGTAGTGGCAATACGCTGCTACCAGCAGGCACACTACGATGTGCGAGTCGCAGTATACTTGCACATCGCGGGAGCTCTCTGCCTAGCTCAGAGCAGGGAGAGCAGCCGCAATGTGCCAGTACGCCGCGCACATCGCTGCAGTGTGTCTGCTCGTAGTGGCATATTGCCGCTACCAGCAGGCACATGTAAAGCCAGCACAGAGCGGGGCCTTCACCAGCGGATCCGCAGATAATATGCTGCAAAAATCCACGCGTGTGAACGTACCCTAAGGCAACTACTGGGGTGTGCCAAGCCCAGCTGAGCCCATTCACCTTAACTTCTCTAAACAAGCTGGACCCAACTTGCACAATCATGGGGAGGAGAGGGTGGGGCACTCCATGTGGCTTTTAGTGTTCAGCACAGTACATGTGACTTGGAGTAGTAGCTATAGCCAGGGTCAAAACATGGTTAGCTGCCTTTTGCTCACCATCTTTCCTTATTATACAGGTCATCTTCCATGTGCATATTACAGCCCCCCTCAGGGCAAAGCATATGTAACATTCCTCCTTCTCCCTCCTTTCATCATGTTAAAGTGAAGTACTGCCAAAATCTATTACATCTCCTAAGACTGAATAAGAAAAGCCACATAGTGGAGTTGCTGCCATGTCTGCAGGAGGAAATGTCACATTGGTTGTCACCTGGTAATCTAAGATTGGGCAATGTGGTCTGAAAAATGTGATGTCCATGTCCAGGAGGGTTTGAATTCACTTAAGCCGTTTATATGCCTTTAAGCACGACCTTCTAGAGTGCACAAAAATCGTCTTCAACACAGCTTAATCTGCAATGTTCCTGCATGTTGGAACTCAACTATACACATGCTCGACTGCCTGAACCAGCAGAGGAAAGTGGTGACCGATATACTCATACAGCAGACAAACAGCTATTGGAGCCAATGTGATTTTCAGCTCAAGCATTGACAGTTGATCAGAGACATGTGTCATGTGCTCAGGCCTTTTGAAGATTTGTCAGCAGGGACAATAGTGGAATAAACAATTTCATGCAGCTGATATTCTTTCTGGAGCTAACGCTCGTGTTGATGATTGAGCAAGGTATGGAGGAAGGCTCATCTCTGGCTCACTGCAGTATGAATGTTGAGGAAGCATTGGATTTGGATAAGGAAGTAAAACCTGAGAAGATTTGGAGATGTAATAGATTGATTGACAAGTCACCCACAAAAAAGGCAGTGATTATGATGATGATAACGACCATGATAATCAACCAATGCAATATGGGATGGAGATGAAAACAGCTGGGCCCTTATGAAAAGCTGTATTCTTCCTTAGGCTATGTTCACACTGAGGAATTCGCGAGGAATTCACGCTTACAAAAATTTGCGAGTAAAGTGAAAAATCGAGCAGAAAGCGCGCTTACATAACGTGCGAAAAACGCAAGGAAACTAGAGGGGAGGAAGAAGGGGAGTGGAAAAATCGGTGGGAGGGCCTAATCCGCAATTTTCTGTTATCAAAAGTCATTACACCTGTTGTGAGCTCCCTATATAAACGCTGCAAAATGTCCAAAAAAAAGACATCCTAGAGGATGCAAGTGGATCTTGATGTCCTGATTACTGAGGTAAAGTGTTAACTATTTTATCAGACTTGTTCTCTGTAGTAGTTTAGTCAAACATGGTGGGAGTTGTACTTTAGCTTAGCTGTGGCCCTGGGTGGGAAAATGGAGGTGCCCCTGGGTTGTAACTGACCTATACTACATACTACGTTATGTTCCTCCAGCATGGGGGTCATAGTTTAGCAACAGCTGGAGGTGCCCATGTGTGGGAAACACTGGCCTATACTATATACTACAATATGTTCCTCCAGCATGGGGGGTTGTAGTTTAGCAACAGCTAGAGGTGCACGTGTGGGAAACACTGACCTATACTATATACTACGTTATGTTCCTTCAGCATGGGGGTTGTAGTTTAGCATTTAGCATGTGGTTAAATGTTAATTAACAGGTTCAGTTAAGACCACTGTTGTGGGACAGATCAGACTCCAACCACAGCAACAGAATGCTGATCCGAAATGCTTGTGAATCCATAGCTAACGCTATGTATGATAACTTCCGAGAAATGACTGAACATTCAAGAGAAGAAATTTGTAAGTATATATATATATATATATATATATATATATATATATATATATATATATACATATATAGGTAAAGTATAACGGCAGCACACCAAAGCTTTGGTGTGCTGCCGTTATACTTTACCTATCAAGAGGAACCAGAGCACCGAGGTTCAATTGTGCCTGCACCCACCTCACCTAAACTGGATGTGCTGCTTCGTATGGACTTTATATATATATATATATATATATATATATATATATAGTATGTTATTTTATGTAAAGTTATTTCATTTAGTTTACCCTTTTTAATCTGACAGTAAAAGAACTACGTACCAGATAGAAGTCCACCAGGGACTACTACATTAAAATGTCGAATAAACAGGAGACTAGTGGATCATCCCCGGCAAAGCAGGCTAAAATTCCTTATGAGGAGGAACAACTGACTTTCCTGCAACCAAGCAGACAGCTTCGTAGGTAAGTTTTTAAATATTTCCTTAATTGAAATGCCATTAATGTTTTTTCTTTTATTAAACACTATTTTTTTATTTAGTTTTTTTTATTAGAACAAGTGGAAATTACCAGGCGGAAACACCAGCTGAAGAAGCCATGGATGTCCTCCAAGAGGATATCACGCCATGTACATCTGGAACAACTACTCCAGTTCCGGAAACTTCCACAGAGAGTGATGGAAGGGAAAGGAATCCTCAAGATCCTGATCCCTCCCAGGCTCCTACCTCGCAGGAGACTCCCGGTCCCTCCCAAGCTACTACCTCCCAGGATACTAACCCCCCTTCATCACAGTCTACCCAACGTCATCCCCGTCGTACCCTCCGGATAAGAGATAAACAGTTGGAAGTAGAAGAACAAGCTTTATCTCTTATCCGCAGGGTCGAAGGGAACGACGACTGTGATTATTTCTCATACACACTGGCCAAACACTGCTGTAAAATTCCAAATAATGTTAATCGGCAAGATTTTATGTCATATTGTTTTGCTGCAGCAACAGTGTTTGCCTCTGTGGAACCTCTAGTAGAGGATTTAATTAAAGACCTAAAAATTAAAGTTGGACAGCGTTCCCTCTCACCACATATAGTTACATAGTTACATAGTTAGTACGGTCGAAAAAAGACATATGTCCATCAAGTTCAACCAGGGAATTAAGGGGTAGTGGTTCATGGAGTTCATGTGTCCACGCAAACAAAGCCACACCATTTCCCAACCCATACCACACGTCCCTTTCCCCAAACAAGTTACTATACTCCACAGTATGTTCCTCCAACCAACCAAGCTATGCAAGCTCCTATGGATCCTCAATTTGAGTCCCAACCATTTTACCAGTCTATTTAGATTGTGTTTACATTGGGGGGGGGGGGGGGGGGTTGGGGGGGTTGGCTTTTTTATTTATGTTTATGTAATTAAAAAAAACTTCCTATGGAAATTATTTGTGTTTTGATTTTTATTGCATTATTATTAAGACATGATTATAGTTTAGGAACTGCTGGAGCCACCCCTTTTATGGAACACTGGTGTCACTAACTAACCTATTTGTACTCCAAACTTAGTTCATCACATACAATAAAAAAATTCAAATGAAAAAAATTGTCACAAAATTTGAGAACAAAAGTTTTATTAACAAACAATAATTTGTAATAAAATAACTAAACGTGTGCAAAAGGTAGCACAGAACATGATTTTGCAGAGGGAAGTGGATGACCACACCGAAAGGAAGATGTCTTGCTTGAAGGTATCCCATGAGGTGAGGACATCTATGGAGACCGTTGACAAACTGCTTCAGGTCCTTAGCCATCAATTACAGAAAACATGTGATGATCACCAAGGCTGATTAAACTTGCCAAGGCACTGCACCTTCGGGGGACATGAAATAGTCAGCGGTTTCTCTCACAAGTACAGCACGGTTGGATGGACGACCTGAGCCCCAGTTGATGGGCTCATCATTCAAAGCCTCGTGTGTGTCCACTTCTATGTCCGGGCTATCATAGTCACGGACATAGTTGTGGAGGACACACGCGGCTTTGATGACTGCATCAACTGTGGCCTCATCCAACTGCATTGCACAGGTGAAGATCCTCCACTTACTACTCATGATCCCGAAGGTGCACTCCACGGAGCGTCGTGCCCGGCTCAGCCTTGCATTGAAAACCCTCTTTCGGGCATTCAGTCCCCTCTGTGGGTATGGGCGCAGCAGGTTAGTCATCAGAGGAAAAGCCTCATCCGATACCATGACGAAGGGGACTGGATGTGTGGTACCCGGAAGAGGTTTTGGTGGAGGCAGAGTCACCTGATCTTGCAAAACTTGCCGCCCAAACTCATATGTCCTCAGCACCCGTGAGTCCCCAGTACTACCATAGGCGCTGACGTCGATGGCAATGTACTTATAATTGGCATCAGCCACCGCCATCAGGACCACAGAAAAGTACTTCTTGTAATTGAAGTACTGGGATCCTGATCCCGGTGGCTTCTGCACTGGAACATGCTTCCCGTCGACGGCGCCTATGAAGTTTGGGAATTGTGACTGAAGACTGAAAGCCTGCTGCTGCCTGTAGCCACGTCTCCTGGGTTGGACTGAGCATTGAAATGGGCTGCAAGTGTTGCCAGATCACGTGGCATGTTGACTTCACAATTCCAGAGATGGTTGATTTACCAACCCGGAATTGGAGGTGCAACAATGCAAAACTCTCCCTTGTTGCAAGAAATCTGAAAGAGAAAAAAACAAAAAAAAACATTAGTGCAGTATCCATAAAAACATGGTAAAAAAATGATAATTACAGTGTTCCCTCAACAAACGATGGTAATTTGATCCAAATGAACGATCGTTAGTTGAAACCATCGTATGTTGAGGGATACGTGCAATGTAAAGTATAGCACAGTGGTCTCCAATGTTACATAGTTAGTACGGTCGAAAAAAGACATATGTCCATCAAGTTCAACCAGGGAAATAAGGGGTAGGGGTGTGGCGCGATATTGAGGAAGGGATGGGATTTTATATTTCTTCATAAGCAAAAATGTTATTTTGTTCCAGGAATGTATCTAATCCTGTTTTAAAGCTGTTAATTGTTCCTGCTGTGACCAGTTCCTGAGGTAGACCGTTCCATAAATTCACAGTCCTCTCGGTAAAGAAGGCGTGTCGCCCCTTGAGACTAAACTTTTTCTTCTCCAGACGGAGGGAGTGCCCCCTCGTCCTTTGGGGGGGGTTTAACCTGGAACAGTTTTTCTCCATATTTTTTGTATGGGCCATTAATATACTTATATACGTTTATCATATCCCCCCTTAAACGTCTCTTCTCAAGACTAAACAATTGTAACTCCTTTAATCGCTCCTCATAGCTAAGATGATCCATGCCCCATATTAGTTTAGTCGCGCGTCTCTGCACCCTTTCCAACTCTGCAGTGTCCCTTTTATGGACAGGTGCCCAAAACTGAACAGCATATTCCAGGTGAGGCCGTACCAATGCTTTATAAAGGGGGAGTATTATGTCCCTGTCCCTTGAGTCCATGCCTCTTTTTATACATGACAATATCCTGCCGGCTTTGGAAGCAGCAGCCTGACATTGCATGCTATTCTGTAGTCTGTGATCTACAAGTACACCCAGATCCTTCTCTGACAGTTTAATCCCCCCCTAAGACATACGATGCATGCAGGTTATTAGTACCCAGATGCATAACTTTACATTTATCCACATTGAACCTCATTTGCCAAGTGGATGCCCAGACACTTAGTCTATCCAAGTCATCCTGTAACTTATGCACATCCTCTATAGACTGTACCGTGCTACAAAGCTTGGTGTCATCTGAAAAGATAGAAACAGAGCTGTTAATACCATCCTCTATATCATTGATAAATAAATTAAACAACAGCGGGCCCAGTACTGAACCTTGGGGTACACCACTAATAACCCGGGACCAATCAGAGTACGAATCATTGACCACCACTCTCTGGGTACGATCCATGAGCCAGTGTTCAATCCAGTTACAAACTAAAATTTCCAAACCCAAAGACCTTAACTTACCTGTCAGACGTCTATGAGGGACAGTATTAAATGCTTTAGCAAAATCCAGAAACACTATATCCACAGCCATTCCTCTGTCAAGGCTTCTACTCACCTCTTCATAAAAGCAAATTAGATTGGTTTGACAACTTCTATCCTTAGTAAACCCATGCTGGCTATAACTTATAATACAATTATCCCCTATGTATTCCTGTATGTAATCCCTTATAAGTCCTTCAAACAATTTACACACAATGCACGTTAAACTTACCGGTCTATAGTTTCCTGGGGAAGACCTAGAGCCCTTTTTGAAGATTGGCACCACATTCGCCTTGCGTCAGTCCCTTGCGGACCCCCAGATGTTGAATAAACTACAACTCCCAGCATGCCCTGACAAACAACTAATGGCTGTCCGGGCATGCTGGGAGTTGTAGTTTTTCAACATCTGGAGGGCCACAGGTCGAAGAACAACCTCTGAGAGGCCATCGCATGTTGAAATTATCGTATGTCGGGGCCATCGTAGGTCGGGTGTTCAATGTACAGCGTACACCAAAAGTCAAAATCAAAGGCTGTTGCAACAGTACATTTTATATGGTGCGACACGCTGGGATTTGTAGTTTTGGGTCAGCTGCAGAGGTGTAGGCTGCATCTGGGCATGCAGAGTGTTGCATGTACCAAAAATATTTGAAACAACCTATGGCTTTGCATCTGTCCCCAAACTACAACACCATGCAAGAAACATTATCCCCTTTTTGGAATATAATATACAATCATTTGAAATAGAAAAGAAAAAACAAAAAAAAACTTACCGCAACGTGATCATCAAACGTTCTCTGGGACTGATGGCTTGACGCATTCTTGTATCCTGAAGCTGGAGGTGAGGATCAAGAATGTCCAGCAATTTGTCAAAGGCCTCCATAGGCATCTTCACAAAGTTTAAGAACTTTTCAGTATACCTGTAAGTAAATTAAAATAAAGGAATTATGATTTAATTTACAATAATAAAAAAAGACTAGTGGGGTGTGTAAATTCATAGAAGCTTACCTCCCAAGCTCATCATATAGTTTTCCAATATGGCCACGGGAATCTCTGAGTGTGTTGATAGGGTGCACCCAATATCTTCTGCGCCTTCTCTGAGTCTAAACAGAAAACATTTTTGAAATCATTTGAAACATATAACAAAAATATAAAGGTCGGCATATTAATTAAAAATGCAAAACTTGCTTACCATACGTTGCCGGCGATGACGGATGACATTCACCATGATGGTCAATAATAGTCGCAGTTCGGGGGGGTGAAGTCTGATGCGACGTTCCTCCATGCTGCTTGGTTGGGACATTACAGGGAGATGGAAGCACAAGCTTTGTCTGTAATGGGTCAAAAATGGGTGGAGAAATGGGTGTTGAATGGGTGTAATTTTTTATCCAGGGACTGGATTTGAAAAAATAATTCTGTGAGAATTACGCGTGAATTACGCGCGAAAATGTTGTCGAGCGGAAAAACATATTTCTATTGATTTCAATGGGATTCTGCTAGCGGATTCCACTTCAAGAATTAACATGCTCTATCTTCACGCGGAGATGAATTCCGCCGCGGAATTTCCGCAGTGTGAATGGAAAAGCGGAAAATTAATTAGTCAATGCCAGATGACATGTTCAATGTGTGGAAGCGAAAAATTCAGGCGGAATTACTCGAGTAAATTCCGAGCAAATTACTCTGTGTGAACGGGGCCTTAGTGATAGCCATGTTGTAAGTCTAAATCAAAGAGATGAGTACTGGATAGCATAACACTTCTGAGAGGGAAACTAAATTGGATTTTTGTAAAGAGAAGCTATGGAACCAGCTTGCAATGACTTTTTAACAGCTGTTTTCTCCACTGAGCCCACCTTTTACTACTAACCTGAACTGCCAGGTTGATTTATACCTGAGCTGTGTCCTTTCTCTGGCAAACACATTCAGCCCAGACCCCACAGACTTCTGGGTTACCATATTAGGCCATTGGTCAGAATTTGCAGAGTTTGCCATGGGTGCTGTTTCTTTTTCACCATCCAGTGTAGTGTCCGAGAGCATATTCAACTCTACTTGAACAAGATTTGTAGAGATGAGTGAAGTTACAGTGATTGGATTCGTCACAAACTTCTCGGCTCGGCAGTTGCTGACTTTAGCCTGCATAAATTGTTTCAGCTTTCAGGTGCTCCGGTGGTCTGGAAAAGGTAGATACTGTCCCAATTACTGCGGTCCAGGCTCCAGGGCATCTAAAATGGTAGATCCACATGTCGGTACATGGGGAAAGAAACGCTGGGAAGGCAAGAAAGGAAGGCAGGTAGGCGGGGATTACCCTGAATCACATGCAGGATGCAGCCTATCAGCAGCCAGTCACCCCAGTGATGTCACAGCCCTATATATTTGGCAGCCATTTACCAACTCGTCATATCATTCATTACACTGCATAGAGATAGGACGGACATTGCTGTGTGAAAAGCTCATTACAGCAGCGTTTCACATCCTAGTCACATCAGCGTTCAGGTGGACAGAGAGCAGTGTTTTTTTTCACTGAAAAGGATTTTTACTGCAGCCATAAACCTCCCAATTACTTTCTTCGACATTGTATTACAGAGAGGGGCACACAGCTGTGTGTTGCCTCATACATTTCAACAAGCTGCCTGAACTTCATAAACCTTAGCAGGAAGGCAGGAATGATCTTTCAGCGCAATTCTGTGTCTTTGTTCCACAACAAATCATCTTCTGGTTATACTAGTCTGTAGACGGTAGAATACACAGCAGTCCATTCCTAATAGTCTTTGACAGAGTGAAATTTTGTGTTTAGTACACAGCTTTTTTGTGCTGCAGCACTGTTGTGTTCTGCTGGTGTTGTGCAAAAAAACTTTTTTTTTAACCTGTTAAGGACCCAGGGCGTACCTGTACGCCCTGAGTCCGCTCCCGATCTATAACGCGGGGCCATGCTGATCTATAAAGCGGGTCGGGCCCGGCCTCTAACAACGGCTGGGACCAGTGGCAAATAGCGCGCGGCATTGATCGCGGTGCCACGCGCTATTAACCCTTTAGACGCGGCATTCAAAGTTGATCGCCGCATCTAAAATAAAAGTGAAACCATGCCGGTTAGCTCAGGGAGCTGTTCGGGATAGCCGTGGCGAAATCGCGGCATCCCGAACAGCTTACAGGACAGCCGGAGGGTCCCTTCAATTTTGTCTCACATTGATTTTTTTTCCGTTTCGCCATAGATTTTTGGGTAAAATGACTGACGTCATTGCAAAGTAGAATTGGTGGCGCAAAAAATAAGCCATCATATGGAATTTTAGGTGAAAAATTGAGAGTTATGATTTTTTAAAGGTAAGGAGGAAAAAACGAAAATGCAAAAACGGAAAAACCCTGGGTGCTTAAGGGGTTAAGCGTACTGTACCGCATTTTCTGCCCCCCTGTATACCACATACTTACATCTAAGTAGTGTACTATTTTGTACCTGTTAATCTGTCAAGGAGCTGGATACTGTGAAAGTCCAGGCAAAAGTAATCACCAGCTGGTGTTTTACTAAAATGTTTTTTTAAGTGTACTGTACCGCATTTTTCTGCCCTCATGAGTGCATACCACATACTTACATCTAAGAAGTGTATTATTTTCTACCTGTTAATTTGTCAAGGGCCTACATTCTGTGAAAGAACAGGTAAAAGTAATTACGAGGTGGTGTTTTACTAAAATATGTTTTTTTAAGCATACTGTACCGCATTTTTCTGCCCTCATAAGTGCATACCACATACCTACATCTAAGCGGTGTACTATTTTGTGCCTGTTAATCTGTCAAGGGCCTACATACTGTGAAACAACAGCCAAAAGTAATCATCGGCTGGTGTTTTACTCAATGTTTGATGCGTAAAGTAGCACATTTTTATGCCCTCATAAGTACGTATCACATACCTACATCTAGGTAGCGTTCTATTATGTACCTGTTAATCTGTCAAGAGCCTAGATACTGTGAAAGTCCAGGCAAAAGTAATCACCAGCTGGTGCTTTAATAAAATACCTTTTTTTAAGCGTACTGTACCGCATTTTTCTGTCCTCATAAGTGCATACCACATACCTACATCTAAGTGGTGTACTATTTTCTTCCTTTTAATCTGTCAAGGGCCTACATACTCTGAAAGGACAGCCAAAAGTAATCACCGACTGGTGTTTTAGTCAAATAATTTTTGAAGCATACAGTAGCGCATTTTTCTGCCCTCATAAGTGCATACCATATGCCTACCTCTAAGTAGTGTACTATTTTAAACCTGTTAATCTGTCAAGGGCCTAGATACTGTGAAAGTCCGGGCAAAACTACTCACCGGCTTGTGTTTTTACTCAGATACTTTTTTAAGTGTACTGTAGCGCATTTTTCTGCCCTCATAAGTGCATACCACATACCTACATCTAAGTAGTGTACTATTTTGTACCTGTTAATCTGTCAAGGGTTAGATACTGTGAAAGGACAGCCAAAAGTAATCAACGGCTGGTGTTTAACTCCAATACGTTTATTAAGCATACTGTAGCACATCTTTCTGCCCTCATAAGTGCATACCACATACCTACATCTAAGTAGTGTCCTATTTTGTACTTGTTAATCTGTCAAGGGTCTAGATACTGTGAAAGTCCAGGCAAAAGTACACACCTGCTTCTGTTCTAGACAAATACTCTTTTAAGCATAGTAAAGCATATTGTACTCCTCTCATATACGCACTAAGTATGTCAGGCAGAGAAGTGCCAGGACATGCACAGAGGAGTGGCAGAGGCCTAATTCATCAGGTAGAGGTCACAGCAGTCGAGTTGCAGCAGGAGTCGCAGTGAGAGGCTTGAGCTCCCAGTATCAGCTAGTGGTGGTGTCTCGACCAGCAACCCATCTGAAGTCATCGATTGGTTAACAAAGTCATCACAAGTGACATCTGATACTCCCAGTCAAGAGTTGGTGGGTTCCTCATACACAACCCTCAGTTGGCATGGCCTGGGAGCAGTCCCTGTCCTCCCATTGCCTCTGTCCTATGTTGTTCCCTCCGCTACAGAAGTATCTTATGCTGTGGGTTCAGCTCTACTATTCACTGAGGATGATCTAATAAAGGACAGTCAGCAGCTACTGCCCAGCCAACAAGTGGAGGAGACATCCGCTGCTTCCTCCGCTAGGCGGGCATGTAGTGATGTAGATAGTGGCGTGGGGGTCGGTGTTGCCAAGGTTCAGACAAGCCGACACTGTTGAGGAACCTGAGGAGGACATCAGTGATGTGCAGACACTTGTTGATGATGATGAAGCTGATCGCAATTGGGAGCCGAGTGCAGAAGGGGCTTCATCATCATCATCATCATCATCAGGAGAAGAGAGTTGCAGGTTGCCCGTGAGGCAGCAGCTGAGCCAGCAACGTGGTAGCATGGTTGGCAGTCAGCATGGTGGCAGAAGTGGAAATTCTGGAGCCAAACGTGCTCGGGGGAGACCACCAGCCTACCTTCCCGGGAGGTAGTGGAACAGGGGTTCCTGGAGACGGCGGCAGTAGCAGTCAATAATTGTGGACTGTTGGTGGGAAAATCAGCTACTCGGCGGTGTGGTAGTTTTTCATCAAGCATCCGGAGGAGGTTCACATAGCCACATGCAAGATGTGTTGGCAGAAGGTGAAGTGTGGCCAGGGTCACAATGTTTGCACCACGGCCCTACGTCAACATTTGCTTTGCCACCATAAAGTGGCCTGGAAGAAATGTGGCTCCAATGTAGTGGTCCAGCCTGCTGCATCACCCAGTGGCACGCAGCTCCCTCTTTCAGCCAGACAAGCCTCCACCACCTCAGCCGAAGAGAGCTGTGTGTTATACCCCCTTCTGTCGCTCCAGATGCTCCTGCTCTTCCTACTTTTAGTCAGCCATTCCGTCAACAATCCATCGGCGAAGCCATGTCCAAGAGAAAACAGTATGCGCTCACTCATCCAATGGTGCAGAAGCTCAATGTGCTCTTGTCCAAGTTGCTGGTGCTGCAGTCCCTCAAGTGGTGGACTCTGCACCTTTCAAGTGGTGGACTCTGCACCTTTCAGAGAATTAATGGCTTGTGCCGAGGTGAGGTGGAGAATGCCAAGCTGTAATTTCTTTGCGAAGAAGGCAGTACCAGCCCTGCACAATTTTGTGGAAGAGAAGGTAGTCCAGTCCTTGGGCCTGTCGGTGTCTGCCAAAGTGTACAGCTGGAGCTGTAACTATGGTCAGGGAAAATGCACATCATTTACGGCTCACTGGGTGAATGTGGTTCCTGCACAGCCACAACACCAACTTGGACAGGTCACGTTGCATCCTCTTCCACGCTCTCAGACCATTGGTCCTTTGACAGTGTGTGACTCCGCCTCCTCATCCTCCACCGTGTCCTCAGCCTCCACTGCCCAGACAAGTCTCAGCGGCCCTTCAGCATACCATGTGTGCAGGGCACGGCGGTGTCACGCTATTCTTCACATGGTTTGCCTTGGCGGAAAGAGTCACACAGGGGAGGAACTGCTAAAAGTAATTCGTAAAGAAATAGGAGTATGGCTTACTCCACAAAAACTGGAAATGGGAACCATGGTGATTGACAACGAGAAAAACATCTTGCATGCACTGCTACTGGGAAGGCTGAGCCATGCGCCCTGCCTGGCACACGTGTTAAATCTGGTTGTGAAGCAGTTCCTGAAGTATTCCCCCCATTTGCAAGACATCCTAACAATGGGAAAGACACCGCAAAGCACACCCTCCTTGAGCTGCAGCGTCAGAACGGTATCCCCCAACATAGTCTGATTTGTGACGTTGCCACACATTGGAATTCCATCCTCCATATGTTGGATCGATTGTAGGAACAGAGAAAAGCCACCACCGATTTCTTGATGATCCAAGCGGATAGGGGTATTCCCCTGTGTAACTTCAATGTGAACCAGTGGCAGCTCATATGTGACACCTGCCGTTTGCTCAGGCCCTTTGAGGAAGCCACATTATTAGTAAGTTGCCAAGATTACAGGATGAACAATGTCATTCAACTGCTTCATTTCTTACAACACATGTTGGAAACGATGCTGGTCAGGGCACTGGAGATGTGGCGATTACATCTCACAGCCACATGAGCCCTGTGGGGGGCTGAACTGGAGGAGGAGGGGCACAGTGGAGCACAGTTTAGGTTTTGTCAAATGGGTGGTTTTTCTAGCAGTCTGACAGAAGAGGAGGAGCAGGAGCAGCCAGAGGAGCTAGAGGGTTATGAGGAAGGGGAGACAGAGGACCCAGACAAACCGTGGCAGTATGCAGTGGAGATGGAGGCAGGGAGTCCCACCGAGTCACTTGCACAAATGGCACGATGCATGCTCACTTGCTTGTGTAGTGACAGCTGAATTGTCCCCATTCGGCAGCGGGAAGACTTCTTGATCTCCACCTTATTGGACCCTCGCTACCGCCACAAAATAGGGGCCTTTTTACACCCACTGAGAGGGAGGACAAAGTGACCTACTACAAAGGCATCCTATGTAGTCAGTTCAGTTGGCCAATGCCTATCGGCGCCATCATCCATCCTCTCGCAGGTCTGAATCTTGGGGCCCCCTGTGCTCACCTTCTACTGCCATGGCTGCTGGGGAGAGGTGGGGTGGCAGGAGCAGTACTAGCTCCATCGGCAGCAGCCTGAGTCTACAGTCGCTGATGAGTAGCTTTCTTCACCCGCATAGTGAAGCAACTCATCAGCAGGTATACCTGGAGCAGGACCAGAACCAGCAGGTGGTGGCATACATTGACATGACCATGCCAACATACCTTGAAGATCCACGGGACTTCTGGGCAGCAAAACTTGATTTGTGGCCGCAACTAGCAGAATTTGCCCTGGAAAAGCTGTCCTGCCTGGCCAGTAGTGTGCCATCAGAGTAGGTGTTTAGTAGGGATCGACCGATATCGTTTTTTTAGGGCCGATACCGATAATCGGTGGAGGTTAGGGCCGATAGCCGATAACTTATACCGATATTCCGGTATAAGTTATCAGGCGCTTTAAATCAATGCACTGCAGTGGCTTTTGCGGTGTCATAGGCCGCCGCCGCCACCCGCTTCTCTCCCCCTACCTGTCAGGGTGGTCCGGGCCATCCTTCCTGTAGTGTCCGGCGGCATTCCGGGTGGAGGGTGAACCGGTCCGGGCTGTCCTTCTCCGGGGGTCATGCGTCTAGCGGCGTCTATGCAGCGTACTAGACCGGAGCCTGCCCGGAGTGGAGAAGATGACCCCCGGAGAGGGACAGCCCGGACCGGTTCACCCTCCACCCGGAATGCCGCCGGACACTACAGGAAGGATGGATGGCCCGGACCACCCCCATTACGGGTAAGTTTAATTTTTTTTATTGACTCGGAGGGTGGGGGAGGGGCCCGACTGGTATAGCGGTATGGGCAAAAATCCATACCGGTATACCGCCCAGCACTACGGTGGGGGGTGCGACGCGGTGCGGTGGGTCGGGGGGGCAGTCGCGGTGCGGCGGGTCGGGGGCGGTCGCGGTGCGGCGGGTCGGTCGCGGTGGGGGCGGTGCGGGGCATTATCGGCAAGGTAATTGCCGATACCAATAATGCCCAAATCGTGATTAGCGATAATCGGTCGATCCCTAGTGTTTAGTGCGGCAGGGGCCATAGTCACCACAAGGAGAACTCGTCTGTCCACGAAAAATGTGGAGAAACTGACCTTTGTGAAGATGAATCAGGCATGGATCAGCCAGGATTTCCAACCACCAATGCCTGACGCATGAGAGTAGATTGACCCTGGTGCCACACCAACACTTCACAAATATGGATAGTGCCAAACAGATTTAAGGTGCTGCTCTCCAGTTACAAACATTCCTCCACATCAGACCTTTTTTCACCCACCTTCGTCACAGGGTACTGGTATTGCCACCCACCGCACCACTCTTTCAGGACTCCTGATGCTGCTGCTGCCAACTCCAGGCTGTGTCATTCAGCCACTATATGGTCTCCTCATGCTTCAGCCACCTCCAGGCTGTGCCATTCATCCAATATATGGTTTACTGATGCTTCAGCCAGTTGCAGTCTGTGTCATTCAGAAATTACATGGTTTAGTGATACTGCTGGGCCTAGGACATTACCTATATATGTTTAAGATAGCACTAGGTACCATATATCTTCAATGCAAATTTCAAAATTCATCTCTTATCCTTAGAGATTGTGAGGCCCTATTGTCTCCTCATGCATCAGCCACCTCCAGGCTGTGCCATTCAGCCACCATATGGTCTTTTCATACTGATGCCACCTCCAGGCTCTGTCATTGTGCTGCCATGTGACATGTGACTCCTTGATAGATCTGGTCCTTTGTACCCACCCGCCAGGGCCCTGGACACTAACACTTCCGAGTTAAAATTTCAATTTCAAAATCCTCAATTCTTAAAATTAAATTTAAAGAATTTAAAATCCTTAAATTTCTATTTAAAAATCTTAAATTTCAATTGTCTCCTCCTGCTTCTGCCAACTCCAGGCTGTGCCATTCCGACACTAAATGGTCTCCTGATGCATCAGCCAACTCCAGGCTGTGTAATTTGGCCAATATATGGTTTACTAATGCTGCTGGGCCTGGGCCCAAATTTTTTTTGATGGTAGCACTAGCTACCCTAAATCTTCAATTTAAATTTCAAAATTCATCTTTTAATCTTAGGGATTGTGAAGCCCTAGTGTCTACTCATGGTGCTGCCAACTCCAGGCTGTGCCATTCAGACACTATATGGTCTCCTCAAGCTTCAGCCATATCCAAGCTGTGTCATTCAGCCACTATATGGTCTCCTCATGCTGCCAACACCTCCACGCTGTGTCATTTAGCCACTTTATGGTCTTCTCATGCTGCCAACACCTCCACGCTGTGTCATTCAGCCACTATATGGTCTCCCCATGCTGCCAACACCTCCACGCTGTGTCAATCAGCCACTATATGGCCTCTTCATGCTTCAGCCACATCCAAGCTGTGTCATTCAGCCACTATATGGTCTCATTATGCTGCCAACACCTCCACACTGTGTCATTCAGCCACTATATGTTTTCCTCATACTGATGCCACCTCCAGGCTCTGTCATTGTGCCGAATAATTCTGAATAACAGTATTATTTCACTACCCCAGCACACTCCATATGCATGTTAAAACAAAGCATAGTGTTCTACACCCTTATTAAAGCTATGTGTAGCCCAGAAATAGCTGTTTTTAATATTGATTCACCACGAATTGATTCGGATCGAACCAATTTATTTTCGGAAAATTCGGTGAATCGGCCAAATGAAATTTTTCAAAAGTTCGCTCATCTCTACTCAATGGGACTCACAATTTCCTTTGTTTTCTTAACATGCTGATGTGTGTGCCCACTGTACCACTGCTCAGCCAGTTGCCCCCACGACTTTCAGTTTTTAGGTAACTATGCACCAACTGATCTCTGAGACTGGGTCCCTTCCGACATGTCACACTAGTTATGGTCCCTATCACCGGTAACAAAGCTGTATCTCTTGATAACATGTACCAATGACGCCTCAGGATGGACATCACTTGATCTGTATGGCCATAGTTTATACCTATACATCCCACCTTTTGAGATGTGCTCACTTCTCTTGATCCTGTCAACAATGTGTTCCTTTGAGTGTTGCAAGCTCTATGGAATGCTCGTTTCAAATGTTTGCGAGGGTACAGCTACAACTCGAGTTGGTTCTATGAGCACTCAGGTGGGCATGATGGCTCCAAGATCACAAGCATCCTCATTGCAAATAAATTCCATCTCCACACAACCTTTTTTAGGGACACTCCCTCTGTTGTTTCCACCACCAACACTCTTTTGACAACACAAAGGGCTGATGATAACCCCGTGCCTAAGTGGGTCACTTCAGATCTTCAATTTCTCTAAATATGAGTTAAATGAAGCTGGGAAATCATTACTCAGCAAGGGTTTGTCCTTCACTCCAGTGCCTAGATTCAACCATTTTACCTGGGTGAAGGACATGAATTTATTTGCACGCAAACCTGCTTTAAACAAGTGGCATGCACAATTACAGCAGGATGAGATGGTCAGGCACACCTTACGTGAATTATTGATAGAACATTAAGGGAGGGAGTAATGATTTCAAGCGCCTGTGACTGATTTGAAAACTAGTCCTTGCTTCTCTCAATATCCGAATTTTGAATTTTTTGTTGACATTCTCACTCAGCAAATCAGCAAAATCAGCCCCAACAGAGGGAGGGTCTGTTCTAATTTGGGGAAGGAGGAGCAGTTGCCTTTAGCTTCCATGAGGGACAATGATACCATTATTATCAAGCCCAGTGACAAGGGCGGTAACTTGGTAGTGATGGACAGAGATGAGTAAGTCAACATGGTAATGGCTTCATTATCTGATTCCACCAAATACGAAAAATTTTCGTTGGATCCCACTAATACCTACCTGAAGGAATATAAGGACCTGCTATTATCCACCAAGGAGAATGGTCTTATATCTGATGATGAGTACAGAATTATGTTCAATCCCCATCCCACCATAGCTTTTTATGCACTACCTAAAATGCACAAGTCTACTGTTCCTATTAGGGGGAGACCTATTGTCTCGGGAAATGATTATCTAACACAGGGTGGTAGTTTTAACATTGATCACGTTCTTTCTTCTTTTGTCACTACACTTCCTTCTTATCTGCGAGAAATGAAAGATAATGTCTTAAAATTTACAGATATCATGGTAACGGATACTGCTATACTAACGAGCTTGGACATAAAGAGCCTTTAATGCAATTATACGTATGACATCAGCTGGGCCTAGATGCCGTCTCCAGATACCTAAGCACTTTATTTCACGAGCACAATGCATTTGTTTTGTCTTTACTTAAATTTATACTCACTTACAATTATTTTCTTTTCAACGGCACTTTCTATCACCAGACACAAGGCACCACCATGGGGGGGAATATAGATGACGTCCTTATTTTGTGGGATGCGTCCTCTAAACTCTTTCAAGAATTTACTGAGAAACTCAGTTAATTCATCGGTATGACCTTCACCTTGGAGATCGGAGGAAGGTCCATTAACTTCTTGGATCTCAGGATCTTTATCGACGGACAGAACCATATCCAGACATACATTTTACATGAGCCTACTTCCATCAACTCACTTCTGCACTGGGGTAGTTGGCACCCGGGTTCCCTTAAAAAAAGTATCCCGGTGAACCAATACCTCGGGGCAAGGAGAAATTGCTCGGAGGAGTCAATTTTTTTTGCAAGAAAGTTCTAATCTTTTCCAGACAATTAGGCAGAAGGGATACCCTCGCAAATATTTGAAACAAGCATTCCATAGAGCTTGCGACGCTGAAAGGAACACATTATTGACAGGATCGAGAGAAGTGAGCACATCTAAAAAGGTGTGATGTATAGGTACATACGATGGCCATACAGATCAAGTGATGTCCATCCTAAGGCGACACCTGTTATCAAGAGATACAGATCTGTTACCGGTGATTGGGACCATACCTAGTTTGACGTTTCAGAAGGGACCCATTCTCTGAGACAAGTTGGTGCATAGTCACCTAAAAACTGAAAGTAGTGGGGGCACCTGGCTGAGCAATGGTACAGTGGGCACAGTAAACAGGATTGAAGCACTTAGAAGCTGGCACAGGTGAGGATGAGTGGTATTGTCAGATGATTGGTGGATAACTTAGGTGATTCTGACACAAATGGGATCATTGGTCGTCCCAGACGGTCAATGGAATATGATGTCACAGGAGATGGTTATAAATATTCCCATCGCCATTTTGGAGCAGCCATAGCCACCATTGCCTCTTGAGAAAGCCGTTGCCATGGCAAAACATGTAGAGGCAGCAATAGAGTGATGTTTTAAGTGATAATCAGAGAGGATAGATAGTATAGTGGCCACTGCAGAGCCGTGCATTTCTATGTAGGGAGTGTATACTACCCAACACGTTGTATTTACCAATCTGGTCCACTCCAGTATCAGTTTTAATCTTTTTGTTGGGATTATACGTTTTAACAGTACACAGTAAAAGTTATGTGAGAAAAATTCCCCCATTTTTGGGTTTATACCAAGGGTCTAAGAGTGTGGCTATCCAGTACTCTTCTCTTCCCTTCAAGCCCACAATATGTTTGTTATGGTGCAAGCAAGAAATCGTACAACTAGCCATCCTTGCCAGGTTTCCTGAGATCCCAGCTTGCTCCACCTCCTTCCCATACTGCCAAGGTTGGTCATGCTCCTCCTCGTCCTCATCAGTGTCGCCTCGTGTAAGGTCCTCGTCCCAGCTCTCTTCCATATAGTTCATCTCCAAATCCTCCTTCTCCTCAGGTCCCATTACCTCCTCATCCAAGTCCTTCTCCTCAAGGAGAACATCCGTACTGTTGCCATCAAGATGTGAAGTCCCCTCCATCCCTCATTGCCATCAGCAGTTGAACCTGATCAGCGTATGATTGTGCAAAGCGGGGACGGCTTTCTTTACAAAATAATGGTGACTATGCACCAGGGCTGAGCCCACCCCATTAGTTGCCTGAAGGCCGTGGAGTCAACAAGATGGCATAGGAGGGCCTGCGCCACCAACAACTTGTCCAGGTATGAACTGAAGCACAAGAGAGTGACTGGGAGAATACATTTGACTGTAGGATATGAATTTCCCAATGGATAACTAACAGGATCGGAGAGGGCACAACACAGATGATGCAAATCCCGAAAATGTGCTGCCTGTGGATGAGGCCTGGCTGTTAGACAGGTGTGAGGGATCTGGAGGATCATCAGTAGCAGCAGCAGTGCTTTCCTCACATTGTGACAGTCCCATGCATTCTTGTGGTGATGCTCCATATGCCTACGTAGAGACAAAGGGGAGATTTATCAAAACCTGTCCGGAGAAAAAGTTGCTAAGTTGCCCATAGCAACCAATCAGATTGCTTCTTTCATTTTTTAAAAGGCCTCGGAAAAATTGAAAGAAGCAATCTGATTGGTTTCTATAGGCAACTTAGCAACTTTTTCTCTGGATAAGTTTTGATAAATCTCCCCCGTAGTTCTTACATTAAGACCCTGGCCACGGCTTACTTTCTGTTTGCAGAGACGACATATTGCCACGTTCTCTGCATCAGGTAAGGTATAAAAGAAGTTCCAAACATTAGAATATGGGACAGAGACTGCACCACCTGACTGTGTCCCTCCTCTGGATGGTGTTTTAATAGAACCAGAACATGCAGCAGCGGTGCCGTCACCTGAGCTCATCAGACCTATTACGTTTCACAGGTTTTCTTCTACTTCGGCTACATAGTAACATAGTTCATAAGGATCAAAAAAGACCAGAGTCCATCAAGTTCAACCTATAACTCTAATGAGTCCCTTCTGAGTTGATCCAGAGGAATGCAAAAAAAAAAAAAAAACTCATACTCAAGGTAAAAATTCATTCCCAACTCCAAATATGGCATCGGAATAGACCCCTGGATTAACCTTCTGTCCATATAGATCTAGAATCCATAACCTGTAATGTTATTATTCTCCAAAAAATGCATCCAGACCCCTTTTAAATTCTTTTACAGAGTTCACCATGACCACCTCCTCTGGCAGAGAATTCCATAGTCTCACTGCTCTTACAGTAAAGAACCCCCATCTGTGCTGGTGTAGAAACCCTCTTTCCTCAAGACTTAGAGGATGCCCCCTTGTTATAGATACAGTCCTGGGTATGAATAGATAATGGGAGAGATTGCTGTAATGTCCCCTGATATATTTATACATAGTTATTAGATCTCCCCTAAGCCTTCTTTTTTTCTAAACTAAATAACCCTAATACTGATAATCTTTCTGGGTTCTGTAGTCCTCCCATTCCCCGTATTACTCTAGTTGCCCGTCTTTGAACCCTCTCAAGCTCCACTATATCTTTTTTGTACACTGGTGCCCAGTACTGTACACAGTATTCTATGTGTGGTCTGACTAGTGTTTCAAACAGCGGTAGAATTATTTCCTTGTTGTGGGCATCTATGCCCCTATTGATGCACCCCATGATTTTATTTGCCTTGGCAGCAGCTGCCCGACACTGGTCACTACAGCTAGATTTACTGTTAACTAAGACTCCTAAGTCCATTTCCACGTCAGTCGTCCCAAGTGTGCTCCCATTTAATACATAATCCCAGCCTGGATTTTTCCTCCCCATGTGCATTACCTTACATTTATCAGTGTTGAACCTCATCTGCCACTTCCCAGCTCACACCTTCGGCTATTGCATTACTTAATTCCTTTAGAACTCGAGGGTGAATGCTATCTAGACGTGGTGATTTGTCTATTTTGATTTTTTGTAGGCGGCACTGTAATTCTTCCTGGGTTAGACAGGTGACCTGTACTGGGGAGTTTACCTTATCTCGCTGTATTTCACCTGGCATTTCATTTTCCTTGGTGAATATAGTGGAGTAGAATTAGCTTTTTCCTGATCCCCGTTTATAATTTCTTCTTTATCATTTTTTAAAGGGCCAACACTTTTCATTTTTAACCTTTTTGCTATTTATATAGTTAAAGAACATTTTGAGGTTTGTTATACTCTCTTTGGCAATGAGTCTTTCTGTATCTAGTTACATAGTTAGTACAGTTGAAAAAAGACATACGTCCATCAAGTTCAACCAGGGAATTGAAGGGTAGGGGTGTGGCGCGATATTGGGGAAGGGATGGGATTTTATATTTCTTCATAAGCATTAATGCTATTTTGTTCCAGGAATGTATCTAATCCTGTTTTAAAGCTGTTAATTTTTCCTGCTGTGACCAGTTCCTGAGGTAGACTGTTCCATAAGTTCACAGTTCTTATGGTAAAGAAGGCATGTCGCCCCTTGAGACTAAACCTTTTCTTCTCCAGACGGAGGGAGTGCCCCCTCGTCCTTTGGGGGGGTTAAACCTGGAACAGTTTTTCTCCATATTTTTTGTATGGGCCATTAATATATGTTATGATTCGGCAGGCTGGATGTGGATCCTCTGTGTCAGCGAGGGATTGGCGTGGACCGTGTCGGTGGACCGGTTCTAGGGTTGCTACTGGTTTTCACCAGAGCCCGCCGCAAAGCGGGATGGTCTTGCTGTGGCGGTAGCAACCAGGTCGTATCCACCAGCAACGGCTCAACCTCGCTGACTGCTGAGGTGTGGGACAGAAGGACTAGGCAGAGGCAAGGTCAGACGTAGCAGAAGGTCGGGGCAGGCGGCAAGGTTCGTAGCCAATGAGGATAGCAGGAGATCAGGAACACAGGCTTTGGACAACACTAAACGCTTTCACTGGCACAAGGCAACAAGATCCGGCAAGGGAGTGCAGGGGAAGTGAGGTAATATGGACAGGGAGCAGGTGGAAGCTAATTAGGCTGATTGGGCCAGGCACCAATCACTGGTGCACTGGCCCTTTAAATCTTAGAGAGCTGGCGCGCACGCACCCTAAGGAGCTGAGCCGCGCGCGCCAGGATGTGACAGCCGGGGACTGGGACAGGTGAGTGACTTGGGGTGCAATTCGCGAGCGGGCGCGTCCCACTATGCAAATCGCATCCCCGCCGGCAATGTCAGTGCAGCGCTCCCGGTCAGCGGGTCTGACCGGGGCGCTGCAGAGAGAGGAACGCTGCGAGCGCTCCGGGGAGGAGCAGGGACCCGGAGCGCTCGGCGTAACAGTACCCCCCCCCTTAGGTCTCCCCCTCTTTTTGTCGGGATGTTTCTTCATCCGGGATGAGGCCTGTATGAGGGATTTTTGAGTCTCTTTCCAGATGGTGGAGAAGTCCCGGGAAACCTCATCAACAGCGGGCAAACCAGAAGGCGTGGGAGTGGGGAGGGGGGGAAGAGGGTGAAGCTGGGCACGGGGCAAAGTGTTACCAGGACGGGGGGTATGAGGAGGAGACACTGAGGTTTGACTGACGGGACTGGGAGCAGACGTGAGGCATTTTTATGGCAAGAAGCCCTCCAGCTCTTGATCTCCCCGGTGGTCCAATCCAGGGTAGGAGAGTGGTGTTGGAGCCATGGCAGACCAAGGAGGACTTCAGAGGTGCAGTTGGGCAAAACAAAAAGTTCAATTTTTTCGTGATGCCGTCCAATACTCATGAGCAGGGGTTCTGTGCGGTAACGCACGGTGCAGTCCAATTTAACTCCGTTGACCAAGGAAATGTAGAGCGGCTTGACGAGACGGGTCACCGGGATGCAGAACTTATTCACCAAAGAGGCTAGAATAAAATTTCCAGAAGAACCAGAGTCCAAGAAGGCCGCGGCTGAGAAGGAGGAGTTGGCAGGAGAAATCCGCACGGGCACAGTGAGACGTGGAGAAGCACACTTCGTACCAAGAGACGCTACACCCACGTGAGCTGGGTGCGTGCGTGCGTTTCCCAGACGTGGAGGGCGAATAGGGCAATTCACCAAGAAGTGTTCGGTACTAGCGCAGTACAGACATAAATTGTTATCCCTACGGCGAGTCCTCTCTTCATGGGTCAGGCGAGACCGATCCACTTGCATAGCCTTCTCGGCGGGAGGCACAGGGGTAGATTGCAAAGGATACTTTGACCCAGAGATCAAGGTCTTTTTCCTGGCGGAGCTCCTGGTGTCTCTCAGAAAAACGCATGTCAATGCGGGTGGCCAAATGGATAAGTTTTTGCAGGTTGGCAGGGATCTCTCGTGCGGCCAGCACATCCTTGATGTTACTGGATAGGCCTTTTTTAAAGGTCGCGCAGAGAGCCTCGTTATTCCAAGATAATTCGGAAGCGAGAGTACGAAATTGGATGGCGTACTCGCCTACTGAAGAATTACCCTGGACCAGCAGGGCAGTCTCGGCAGAAGAAGCTCGGGCTGGTTCCTCGAAGACACTACGGACTTCAGCGAAGGACTGGACCGTGGCTGTGGCAGGATCATTGCGGTCCCAGAGCGGTGTGGCCCAAGACAAAGCCTTTCCAGATAGAAGACTCACTACGAACGCCACCTTAGACCGTTCTGTAGGAAATTGGTCCGACAACATCTCCATATGTAGGGAACATTGAGACAAGAAGCCACAGCAGAGTCGGGAGTCCCCATCAAATTTGTCCGGCAGGGACAAGCGGAGGCTAGGAGCGGCCACTCGCTGTGGAGGAGGTGCAGGAGCTGGCGGAGGAGATGGTTGCTGCTGTAGCAGTGGCAGAAGTTGCTGTAACGTGGCGGTCAACTGCGACAGCTGCTGTCCTTGTTAAGCAATTTGCTGCGATTGCTGGGCGACCACCGTGGGTAGGTCAGCGAGACTTGGCAGCGGCACCTAGGCGGGATCCATGGCCGGATCTATTGTTACGATTCGGCAGGCTGGATGTGGATCCTCTGTGTCAGCGAGGGATTGGCGTGGACCGTGTCGGTGGACCGATTCTAGGGTTGCTACTGGTTTTCACCAGAGCCCGCCGCAAAGCGGGATGGTCTTGCTGCGGCGGTAGCAACCAGGTCGTATCCACCGGCAACGGCTCAACCTCGCTGACTGCTGAGAAGGCGTGGGACAGAAGGACTAGGCAGAAGCAAGGTCAGACGTAGCAGAAGGTCGGGGCAGGAGGCAAGGTTCGTAGTCAATGAGGATAGCAGGAGATCAGGAACACAGGCTTTGGACAACACTAAACGCTTTTACTGGCACAAGGCAACAAGATCCGGCAAGGGAGTGCAGGGGAAGTGAGGTAATATGGACAGGGAGCAGGTGGAAGCTAATTAGGCTGATTGGGCCAGGCACCAATCACTGGTGCACTGGCCCTTTAAATCTTAGAGAGCTGGCACGCGCGCCCTAAGGAGCGGAGCCGCGCGCGCCAGGACGTGACAGCCGGGGACCGGGACAGGTGAGTTACTTGGGATGGAATTCGCGAGCGGGCGCGTCCCGCTATGCGAATCGCATCCCCGCCGGCAATGTCAGTGCAGCGCTCCCGGTCAGCGGGTCTGACCAGGGCGCTGCAGAGAGAGGAACGCCGCGAGCGCTTCGGGGAGGAGCAGGGACCCGGAGCGCTCGGCGTAACAATATACTTATATACATTTATCATATCCCCCCTTAAACCTCTCTTCTCAAGACTAAACAATTATAACTCCTTTAATCGCTCCTCATAGCTAAGATGTTCCATGCTCCATATTAGTTTAGTCATGCATCTCTGCACCCTTTCCAGCTCCACAGTGTCCCTTTTATGGACTGGTGCCCAAAACTGAACAGCATATTCCAGGTGAGGCCGTACCAATACTTTATAAAGGGGGAGTATTATGTCCCTGTCCCTCGAGTCCATGCCTCTTTTTATACATGACAATATCCTGCCAGCCTTGGAAGCAGCAGCCTGACATTGCATGCTATTCTGAAGTCTGTGATCTACAAGTACATCCAGATCCTTCTCTACCAGTGACTCTGCCAGTTTAATCCCCCCTAAGACATACGACGCATGCATGTTATTAGTACCCAGATGCATAACTTTACATTTATCCACATTGAACCTCATTTGCCAAGTGGATGCCCAGACACTTAGTCTATCCAAGTCATCTTGTAACCTATACACATCCTCTATAGACTGTACTGTGCTACAAAGTTTGGTGTCATCTGCAAAGATAGAAACAGAGCTGTTAATGCCATCCTCTATATCATTGATAAATAAATTAAACAACAGCGGGCCCAGTACTGAACCTTGGGGTACACCACTAATAACCGGGGACCAATCAGAGTACAAATCATTGACCACCACTCTCTGGGTACGACCAATGAGCCAGTGTTCAATCCAGTTACAAACTAAAGTTTCCAAACCCAAAGACCTTAAAGGGTAGCTCCCACCATCCTATTTTTTTTTTTTTTTGCTAGCCTGTTACTCCCCCCCCCCCCCCACCCCGCTGCGGCACTAGCCCGTTCCCTCCTCCCCCCCCCTGCCCCGCATACCACGTTCCCTCATTACACTTGCAGTTACTGCAGAGTCCGGCAGCGGGCGTGCAGGGACATCAGCGGCAACGAGGCGGGAGGAGTGGCCGGGGAGCCAATGCGCTTGCTCCCGCCTGTCTGATTGACAGGCAGGGAGCGAGTGCAGCCTAACTGAAAAAGGACTGATTGCCACTCCAAAATCAGTCCTTTTTCAGTGGCCGGTTTTTAAATGTAAATGAAACCTTTTTAATGAAAAAAATATAAAAATAAAAGTATATTAGAGATATATTGTAGTACATAAGTACTACAACATATCAAAAAATAAAGTTGGTGACAGTGCCCATTTAACTTACCTGTCAGATGTCTATGAGGGACAGTATCAAACGCTTTAGCAAAATCCAGAAACACTAAATCCACAGCCATTCCTCTGTCAAGGCTTCTACTCACATCTTCATAAAAGCAAATTAGATTGGTTTGACAACTTCTATCCTTAGTAAACCCATGCTGGCTATCACTTATAATACAATTATCTCCTATGTATTCCTGTATGTAATCCCTTATAAGTCCTTCAAACTATTTACCCACAATGCACGTTAAACTTACCGGTCTATAGTTTCCTGGGGAAGACCTAGAGCCCTTTTTGAAGATTGGCACCACATTCACCTTCCGCCAGTCCCTTGGCACACTACCAGACACCAGTGAATCTCCAAATATCATGAACAGGGGTACAGATATTACTGAACTTAATTCTCTAAGAACTCTTGGGTGCAATCCATCTGGCCCTGGAGATTTGCTTACATTTATATTACTTAACTTACCTTGTACCATCTCTACATTAAGCCAGTTCAGTACATTACATGATGTGTTACCAACACTGACCTGTCCAATGTCAACTCCTTCTTCCTTAGTATATACAGAACTAAAGAACCCATTCAGTAACTCTGCTTTCTCTTTATCGCATGTGACAACCTCCCCATTATTATTAAGGGGTCCTACATGCTCTGTCCTTGTTTTTTTGCATTTATATATCTAAAAAAATATTTAGGATTAGTTTTGCTTTCTTTGGCCACCTGTCTCTCATTTTGAATTTTTTGCTGTTTTTATTACATTTTTACATATTTTATTAAGCTCCTTGTACTGTTTAAATGTTATAGCTGACCCATCAGATTTGTATTTTTTGAAAGCTATTTTTTTTTTTGTTTATTGCTCTTTTAACATAATTTGTCAGCCATGTAGGATTTAGTTTTAATCGTTTATATTTGCTCTCCTTTGGTATATATTTAGCTGTATAGTTATTCAGAGTTGATTTAAAGATGTCCCATTTACCTTCTGTATCAGTATTTGACAACACCTCCCCCCAGTCTATGTCCTGTAGTGCAGATCTCAGCCCAGGGAAATTTGCCTTTTTAAAGTTATATGTTTTTGCCTTCCCCACCTGTCTTTGATTTCTACATTTGAAGTCAAAAGTAACTATATTGTGGTTGCTATTACCAAGGTTTTCCCGCACAGTTACATTACCAACCAGCTCTGCGTTGTTGGAAATGATCAGATCCAACAAGGCATCACTTCTTGTTGGGTCCTCCACAAACTGGCCCATAAAATTATCCTGTAATAAATATAGGAATTTTCTCCCCTTTGTAGTTTTAGCCAACCCCGGACCCCAATCTATATATGGATAGTTAAAATCTCCCATTATTACCATTGTAATGGGCGGCCCTCTCTATATTTGTTTATGCAGCCGACCTTCTATCTCTTCAGTGATATTAGGGGGTCTGTAGATTACACCAAATATTATTTTTTCAGTATTTCCCTCCTTTTGTAATTCTACCCACAGTGATTCCAGATCCTCAGAATCATCACACACTATGGCATCGTTCACACTGACTTTCATACCCCTTCTTACATACAGACAGACTCCACCACCTTTTCTGTACATTCTATCTTTGCGAAACAATGTAAACCCCTGCAGATTGACAGCCCAGTCATGCGAGGAGTCCAGCCATGTCTCAGTGACCCCAACTATATCAATATGTTCCTCCAGTATCAAGGCCTCAAGCTCCCCAATTTTATTTGCTAGGCTTCTGGCATTTGTGAACATACACTTTACATTTCCATCCTTTATGTTATTGGGGTTAATGGGATTCAAGGGTGTAAGTTTTATTTTCCTATGAAGCCTATTCCTATTAACCCCTTAACGACGCAGGACGTATATTTACGTCCTGCGCCGGCTCCCGCGATATGAAGCGGGATCGCGCCGCTATCCCGCATCATATCGCGTCGGTCCCGGCGCTTATCAACGGCCGGGACCCGCGGCTAATACCACACATCGCCGATCGCGGTATTAACTCTTTAGAAGCGGCGGTCAAAGCTGACCGCCGCTTCTAAAGTGAAAGTGAAAGTATCCTGGCTGCTCAGTCGGGCTGTTCGGGACCGCCGCGGTGAAATCGCGGCGTCCCGAACAGCTGACAGGACACCGGGAGGGCCCTTACCTGCCTCCTCGGTGTCCGATCGGCGAATGACTGCTCCGTGTCTGAGATCCAGGCAGGAGCAGTCAAGCTCCGATAACACTGATCACAGGCGCGTTGATACACGCATGTGATCTGTGTAAAAGATCAGTGTGTGCAGTGTTATAGGTCCCTATGGGACCTATAACACTGCAAAAAAAATGTAAAAAAAGTGTTAATAAAGGTCATTTAACCCCTTCCCTAATAAAAGTTTGAATCACCCCCCTTTTCCCATAAAAAAAATAAAATAGTGTAAAAAAAAATAAAAATAAACATATGTGGTATCGCCGCGTGCGTAAACGTCCGAACTATAAAAATATATAATTAGTTAAACCGCACGGTCAATGGCGTATACGCAAAAAAATTCAAAAGTCCAAAAAAGCTTATTTTGGTCACTTTTTATACCATTAAAAAATGAATAATAAGTGATCAAAAAATCCTATCAAAACAAAAATCATACCGATAAAAACTTCAGATCACGGCGCAAAAAATTAGTCCTCATACCGCCCTGTACGTGGAAAAATAAAAAAGTTATAGGGGTCAGAAGATGACATTTTTAAACGTATAAATTTTCCTGCATGTAGTTATGATTTTTTCCAGAAGTGCGACAAAATCAAACCTATATAAGTAAGGTATCATTTTAACTGTATGGACCTACAAAATAATGATAAGGTGTCATTTTTACCGAAATATGCACTGCGTAGAAACGGAAGCCCCCAAAAGTTACAAAATGGTGTTTTTTCTTAGATTTTGTCGCACAATGATTTTTTTTTCCGTTTCGCCGTGCATTTTTGGGTAAAATGACTAATGTCACTGCAAAGTAGAATTGGCGACGCAAAAAATAAGCCATAATATGGATTTTTAGGTGGAAAATTGAAAGGGTTATGATTTTTAAAAGGTAAGGAGGAAAAAACGAAAGTGCAAAAACGGAAAAACCCTGAGTCCTTAAGGGGTTAACTATTCTAACCCCTCCCTCCACTCCACCCCAGGTACATTTATAATTCCCACCTCTCTATCTACACTATCTTCGCCCTCTATGTTGTAGGTTCCCCCCCCCCCAGTCCCTAGTTTAACCTCTTAAGGACCCAGGACGTATGGGTACGTCCTGGGTTCCGGTCCTGCGATATAATGCGGGGTCGCACGGTGACCCCGCATCATATCGCGGCGGGCCCGGCGTCATAGTGAAGCCGGGACCCGCCTCTAATAGCGCGCGGCACTGATCGCGGTGCCGCACGCGGTGCCGCATCAGCTGAGCCGTGCGGCTAAAAACTAAAGTAAAAGTGCCCGGCTAGCTCAGGGAGCTGTTCGGGATCGCTGCGGTATAATCGCGGCATCCCGAACAGTTGTACCACAGGAGGAGGTCTTCTTACCTTCTCCTGCGCTGTCCGATCGCCGAATGAATGCTTCAAGTCTGAGATCCAGGCTTGAGCATTCAATCGCCGAAAACACTGATTGATCCATTCCTATGGAGATGGATCAATAAGTGTAAAAGATCAGTTAATGCAATGTTATAGCCCCCTATAGGAGCTATAATATTGTATAAGAAAAGTGTAAAAAAATCATTAACCCTTTCAATTATCCCTTCCTAAAATAAAAGTTTGAATCACCCGGCATTTCCAAGAATAAAAAAAACACAGTGTAAATAAAAATAAAAATAAACATATGTGGTATCGCTACGTGCGGAAGTGTCCGAATTCTAAAAATATACCACTTTATAAACCGCACGTTCAATGGCGTATGCGCAAAAAATTTCAAAAGTCCAAAATAGCGCATTTTTGATCACTTTTTATAACACAAAAAGTGAATAAATAGTGATCAAAACAAAAATGGTACCGCTATAAACTTCAGATCACGGCGCAAAAAATTAGCCCTCATAGCGCCCTGAATACAGAAAAATAAAAATTTATAGGGGTCCGAAATTTACCATTTTAAACGTATAAATTTTCCTGCATGTATTCATGATTTTTTTCTGAAGTAATACAAAATCAAACCTACACAAGTAGGGTATTATTTTAACCGTATGGACCTACAGAATAAAGATAAGGTGTCATTTTTGCCGAACAATGTACTGCGTAAAAACGGAAGCCCCCAAAACGCACAAAATAGTGTTTTTTCATAAATTTTGTCGCACATTGATTTTTTTTCCTGTTTCACTGTAGATTTTTGGGTAAAATGACTAATGTCATTACAAAGTAGAATTAGTGACGCAAAAAATAAGCCATCATATAGAATTTTAAGAGATATGATTTTTTTAAGGAGGAAAAATTGAAAATGAAAAAACAGAAAAAGCCCGGGTCCTTAATGGGTTAAACACTCCTCCACCCTTCTAGCCATCTTCTCCCCAAGCACAGCTGCACCCTCCCCATTGAGGTGCAGCCCGTCCCTACGGTAGAGCCGGTAACCGACAGCGAAGTCAGCCCAGTTCTCCATGAACCCAAACCCCTCCCTCCTACACCAGCTTCTGAGCCACTTGTTTACCTCCCTAATCTCCCACTGCCTCTCTGGTGTGGCTTGTGGTACAGGTGACCACTCCAGTCCCTGATTTATTGGACAGACTTCTTGCATTAGTCAACATGCAATTCAAACGTCTATTCTAAGCCCTCCATCCGCCCCACCCCAAGGTATATTAATAAGTCCCTCCTTACGTTCTTCTTTAATGACACTACCCTCCTGCTCTAAACACATTCGCTCATCATGGTTGACATCAAACTTCTCACTGTCCACGCCACTCCGTGTATAGACTTCTTGAGCTCCTTGCTCCCCCTTAGCATAGCCACCTTGACACCTTACAGTATCCCCACCATGCCTACCACCACTAGTACCGCTTGTGCTGGGCTGGACCACTGGGCTCCACCACCTTTCCAACACACTCCAAAGCTTGACTGTCCCCACACAACTCCTCCTCGTGGCTACCACCACCAGTCCTGCTTGTACTGGGCTGGACCACTGGGCTCCACCACCTCACCAACACAGTCCAAAGCTTGACTGTCCCCACAGAACTCCCCCCCATGGCTAGTGCTATCCTTCTGCGTAGCAGTGGGGGGCAAAGCCAGAGATGAGGAAGCACAGAGATGGACCTTTCCACTTCCCCATGTGAGTGTAAACACAAAGGAATCCACTGACTGGTGTCTCACCGTCACATTGTCAGAATCTTCCTCCTCAAAAGTCGTATGACAGAAATATTCCAGTAAAGCCGGATCATCCTGTGAAACCACATAACATCTCTCAGGCAGTGGCTGACACGGCTGACACTAATACCACACAACACCTGGTTGCTGTTGCCCCTACCTCTACTAGTATTGCCACAAACATTCTACTAGCAAAGAACATGACAGGGGTCTTCTGTCCTCTACCCTGTCCACCAACTCGTTTTCCAGACATGTTTTTTTTATTGTTGTTACATTTATGTAATTTTCACTTGTCCCCCTCATGACGATCCACTTGTCCGGACCAATTTTCGCTTTTACGCTCTCATTTTTTTCCTCCTCTCCCTATAATCGCTCTTGTTAGTCGAACCGGTAAGAGCTCGAGAGTTTGTTGAGTCGGAAAATCCTAATGATCGGGTCGAATCCGGGTTTTCTGGATTTTGGTTCGCTCATCTCTAGTAAAGAAAAATGAATTACTCCGATCAGAAAAAACGTAATCTGTGAGTAGCTTTAATCACTGATCTAGTCTGCAGAGCCGGTATAAAGTTGATATCTACCACTATATGGCCAATGTATGTGGGAATATTGATCTCTGCACAGTATATTTTTATTCAGAAATCCTTGGACCAGCCTTGGGTATCTCACAGGTAATTTTTTCTGGAAGCATTCCAAACCATGAACAACTTTTTGTCTGCCTTTTTAGCAAACTCAAAAATATTAAGGATAGGACTAATTGCAATAGAAATTTATATCACACTTTTGATGACACTAGAACAATTAGAGCAAGACATGCATGTATGTGTACCCTTATTTTTAGCTTTCAAAAATGTTTGTTTAGATATCTTCTTTTTCTTAATATCTGCTCTCACTAAACTATTGGCCAATGATTTCCCTTTCTTGTAGGTGAAATTGGGGATCTTGTCGAACATTTTGCCAAATTTTTGGTCAGCTTTAAGTAAACCCCAATATTTTTTGACTGTATTTTTAATCAATTGGGCATGTTTATCATATGTACTCAAATATACAAAACCGTCATTTTTTTCTTCGTCTTAGCTGATCTCTCGACATTTTCTTTACCTCTTCTCCAACCCTTCTCACTTCCCTTTCTCTATATACTCTGTCTACAATTTTTTTTAAACCAACATTACTTTATTTTTAACATATTCCTATTCAGAACTACATATTCTTCTACATATTCTAGCCCTTATGAACTGACTTTTTGGAATACCTTTAAATGTCTGTGGCGCATGGCAGCTTTTTCTAGACAAAAAATAATTTTTATCTGCCTCTTTTTTATAAAGAGGTGACGCAAGTCTCGTCTTCTCCTTATATACCTCTACATCAAGGTAATGGATCCTCTGGAGATTGGCCTCTACTGTAAACTCAATTAATTCATGACACTGATTAAGTGTTTGAATGAAACAATCCAACTCAGTACAAAAACCCTCTCATATCATAAAAACATCATCCATATATCTTACCCATTTGGTGATACTATATGGGGACGAATGAACAAACAATTCTTCAAATTTTGTCATAAAAATATTTGCAAAAGATGGGGCCACTGGGGACCCCATCGAAGTCCCTTTCAACTATAAAAAATAATCGCCACCAAAATGAAAATAATTCTTAGTGAGGACAATCTCCAGAAGCTCCTTTATAAACCTAATTTTCAAATTATTAAGTGTAGCATCTTTGCATAATTCTTATTTTACTGCCATTCATTTGTTCATCATTAATTCTGGGGGCAAAGCAGCATCATTAACTCTGGGGTCACAGCGGCATAACTTATTCTGGAGGCACAGTGGCATCATTAATTTTGGGGGCATAGTGGCATCATTTATTCTGGGGGCACAGTGGCATCACTAATTCTGGAAGCACAGTGGCATCATTAATTTTGTGCAGCACAGTGGCATCATTAATTCTGGGGCACAATGGCATCACTAATTCTGGGGGCAAAGCGGCATCATTAATTTTGTGTGTCACAGTGGCATAATTATTTCTGGGGGCCAAGTGGCATCATTAATTCTGGGCCACAGTGGCATAATTAATTCTGCGGGCACAGTCGCATCATTAATTATGTGCGGCACAGTGGGATCACTAATCCTGGGGGCACAGTGGCATCACTAATTCTGGGGGCACAGTATCATCATTAATTCTGGGGGCACAGCGGCATCATTAATTTTGTGCGTCACAGTGGCATCATTTATTCTGGGGGGCACAGTGGCATCATTAATTCTGGGGCACAGTGGCATCATTAATTCTGGGGGCACAGTGGCATCATTAATTCTGGGGGCACAGTGGCATCATTAATTCTGGGGCACAGTGGCATAATTAATTCTGGGGGCACAGTGGCATCATTAATTCTGGGGCACAGTGGCATAATTAATTCTGGGGGCACAGTGACATCATTAATTCTGTGCGGCATGGCGGGATCATTAATTCTGGGGGCACAGTGGCATCATTAGTTCTGGGGGCACAGTGGCATCATTAATTTTGGAGGCACAGCGGGATCATTAATTCTGGGGGCACAGTGGCATCATTAATTCTGGGGGCACAATGGCATAACTAATTCTTGGGGCACAGCTGAATCATTAATTCTGTGCGGCACAGTGGCATCATTAATTCTGTGGGCACAGTGGCATCATTAATTCTGGGGCACAGTGGCATCATTAATTCTGGGAGAACAGTGGCATCATTAATTCTTTGCAGCACAGCGGTATCATTCATTCTGGGGGTACAGTGGCACCACTAATTCTGGGGGCACAGTGGCATCATTAATTTTGTGCAGCACAGTGGCAACATTAATTCTGGGGGCACAATGGCATCCTTGATTCTGGGGGCACATTGGCATAATTAATTCTGGGGGCACAGTGGCATAATTAATTCTGGGGCGCAGTGGCATAATTAATTCTGGGGCGCAGTGGCATAATTAATTCTGGGGCACAGTGACATCATTAATTTTGGAGGCACAGCGGGATCATTAATTCTGGGGGCACAGTGGCATCATTAATTCTGGGGGCACAATGGCATAACTAATTCTTGGGGCACAGCTGAATCATTAATTCTGTGCGGCACAGTGGCATCATTAATTCTGTGGGCACAGTGGCATCATTAATTCTGGGGCACAGGGGCATCATTAATTCTGGGGGCACAGTGGCATCATTAATTCTGTGCAGCACAGCGGCATCATTCATTCTGGGGGTACAGTGGCACCACTAATTCTGGGGGCACAGTGGCATCATTAATTTTGTGCAGCACAGTGGCAACATTAATTCTGGGGGCACAGTGGCATCCTTGATTCTGGGGGCGCAGTGGCATAATTAATTCTGGGGCGCAGTGGCATAATTAATTCTGGGGCACAGTGGCATAAATAACTCTGGGGCACAGTGGCATCATTAATTCTGGGGGCACAGTGGCATCAATTATTTCGTGCACAGAGGTACACTTACTTTTTGTTCCTTGGTACCTTCTATCGCCAGATAAATGGTACCGCTATGATGACCACATGTGCACCTACTTTTGGGTGCACCTAATTTTGGGGGCATAGTGGCATCATTAATTCTGGTGGCACAGTGGCATCATTGATTCTAGGGCACAGTGGCATCCTTAATTCTGGGGGCACATTGGCATAATTAATTCTGGGGGCACAGTGGCATCATTAATTCTGGGGCACAGTGGCATCATTAATAATGGGGGCATAGTGGCATAAATAACTCTGGGGCACAGTAGCATCATTAATTCTGGGGGCACAGTGGCATCAATTATTTTGTGCACAGCGGTACACTTACTTTTTGTTCCTTGGTACCTTCTATCGCCAGATAAATGGTACTGCTATGATGACCACATGTGCACCTACTTTTAGGTGCACCTAATTTTGGGGGCATAGTGTCATCATTAATTCTGGTGGCACAGTGGAATCACTAATACTGGGGGCACGGGGGCATCATTAATTCTGTGCAGCACAGCGGCATCATTCATTCTGGGGGTACAGTGGCACCACTAATTCTGGGTGCACAGTGGCATCATTAATTTTGTGCAGCACAGTGGCATCATTAATTCTGGGGCACAGTGGCATCCTTAATTCTGGGGGCACATTGGCATAATTAATTCTGGGGGCACAGTGGCATCACTAATTCTGGGGGCACAGTGGCATCATTAATTCTGTGCGGCACAGTGGCATCCTTAATTCTGGGGGCACATTGGCATAATTAATTCTGGGGGTACAGTGGCATCATTAATTCTGGGGCACAGTAGCATAATTAATAATGGGGCATAGTGGCATAAATAACTCTGGGGCACAGTGGCATCATTAATTCTGGGGGCACAGTGGCATAAATTATTTCGTGCACAGAGGTACACTTACTTTTTGTTCCTTGGTACCTTCTATCGCCAGATAAATGGTACCGCTATGATGACCACATGTGCACCTACTTTAGGTGCACCTAATTTTGGGGGCATAGTGGCATCATTAATTCTGGTGGCACAGTGGCATCACTAATTCTGGGGCACGGGGGAATCATTAATTCTGTGCAGCACAGCGGCATCATTCATTCTGGGGGTACAGTGGCACCACTAATTCTGGGGGCACAGTGGCATCCTTAATTCTGGGGGCACATTGGCATAATTAATTCTGGGGGCACAGTGGCATCACTAATTCTGGGGGCACAGCGGCATCATTAATTCTGTGCGGCACAGTGGCATCCTTAATTCTAGGGGCACATTGGCATAATTAATTCTGGGGGTACAGTGGCATCATTAATTCTAGGGCACAGTGGCATAATTAATACTGGGGGCATAGTGGCATAAATAACTCTGGGGCACAGTGGCCTCATTAATTCTGGGGGCACAGTGGCATCAATTATTTTGGGCACAGAGGTGCAATTACTTTTTGTTCCTTGGTACCTTCTATCGCCAGATAAAAAGTACCACTATGGGGACAATATGTGCAACTACTTTTGCTAATTTATTTTTAGGGTGGTGGGAGCACAATTTTGTTTTCGGGGGTGATGAATTAGGCACATACACAGAGCACATATCATTTTTGGGCCAGATATTTGGACAACATAAACATTTTTTGGGAGGGCACATAGTCACTATTTCTGGAGTTTGTAGAAAAATGAAATCAGAACACCATTGGTATGAAATTTACCCATGAGATAGATGGGCAAACAATCAATTTCCTGGACTTGAATATCTTTATAGATAAAGAAAATCGGATACAGACAACAATGTTTAGGAAACCAACTGCCTAGGAGTATACCAATAGGCCAATATTTGCGGGCCAAGAGAAATTGCTCCCAAGATGAACAATACAGGGCTGAGAGTAACAAATTAATGTCTAGATTTGAAGCCCAGGGTTATCCAAAAAAGTATATGAGACAGGCATACAATAAAGCCAACCAAAAATCTAGGATTGAACTCTTGAATGATAAACCAGAGGTACCACAATCAAAACTAGTTTGGTGTGTTGGGATGTATGATGCTTACTCCAATCAGGTGAGGAACATCATGAGAAAGTATTTGCCAATACTTCAAGCAGATAATGACCTGAAGGGGGTAATAAGGCTCCAATCCAAGTATAACTTACAAGAGAGGCCCTAACCTTAAATAGGAACTCTCATTAAAACTAATTTTTGCTATTGCACTCCTTATGGTAAATAAAAAAAGATTTCTAATATGCTTTGGTTAAAAAAAAAGAAGTTTTCTATGTTTTATTTGTGTTTAAAAAATCTCAAGAGCACATTTTTCCCCATCTTATACACAGACTTAGGACCGAGGTCCAAACACAAGAAGTGCAGCCTGGAGTGCAGAGGGGTGTGTGTCCAATAACAGCATATGGCAGTTCAGTGTGAGAGGAGCTATGATTGGGTGAGGCTGCCCCCCCCCCCCCTTCAGCACTCCAGGCTGCAATTTCTGTGTTTGGACCTAGGTCCTAAGCCTGTGTATAAGATGGGGAAAAATGTGCTCTTGAACTTTTTTAACTCCTTAACGACCAAGGACGTATATTTACGTCCTTGGCCGACTCCCGCGATATAACCTGGGGTCACGCTGTGACCCCACGTTATATCGGGTCGGTCCCGGCATGTATCTGATGCCGGGACCCAGGGCTAATAGGGCGCGGCAGCGATCGCCCTTTAGATGCGGCGTTCAAAGTTGAACGCCGCGTCTAAACTGAAAGTGAAAGCTGCCCGGCTGCTCAGCCGGGCTGATCGGGACTACAGCAGTGAAAAAGCGGTGTCCCGATCAGCTGGGACACGAGCGGAGGTCCTCTTACCTGCCTCCGGCGTGTCCCCTCGGCGATTGATTGCTCCAAGCAATCGACCGCAGATAACCCTGATCATTGCAAAGCTATGGCTTTGCAGTGAACAGGGTATAAGATCAGTGTGAGCAGTGTTATAGGTCCCTATGGGAGCTATAACACTGCAAAATAAAGTTAACAAATGTGATTTAACCTTTCCTTAATAAAAGTTCAAATCACCCCCTTTTCCGGACCTGTCGCCGTGTCCCCGGGGTGTCCCCGTTGCTCCGGAACGTCTCTGCTGCCCGGTATCCTCACTCTCCGTCGCCACCATGACGTCACTACGTTGTGAGCGATGACGGAGAAGAGCGCCGGCCATGCAGGGGATCCCGGCAGGGGATCCCTGAACAGCCGGGTTAGTGTTATTTTCGCTTCAGACGCGGCGGTCAGCTTTGATCGTGGTGTCTGAAGGGTTAATACAGCGCATCACCGCGATCGGTGATGTCCTGTATTAGCTGCGGGTCCCAACCGTTGATGGCTGCAGGGACCGCTGCGATAGGTGTGTATTCGCCTTATAAGACGCACCACCTTTCCCCCCCCCCCCCAGAAAGGAAAAGTGCGTCTTATACAGCGAAAAATACGGTATATACATTTTGTAAATACGAAAAACATCAAATTGTTGAATATATCAAACCCTATATATATATATATATATATATATACTGTAGAAAAAAATGTGTATATATAAAAAGATATCTCTAATAATACCTCCCAGGTAACGAAAAGGATGAATAACAATGGGAATAATTACTCATAGGTGTAAATGTTAATATCTACCTATTACAAAATATTCTGTAATTTCATTTAGAGAAATAGATTGATAGAAATAAGTTGGAAAAGGCTGATATAATAATAACAAATCTAAAATTAAAGAATAAGAAATAGGCTACATGAATGATGTGTTAGTCACATAACTCAGCGATGACAACAGTCTAAGTGTGTCATGTGAGCCAACCTAGAGGACCTGCGGAGATAAAGTAGATCACTTGACGAAGATAAACAAGGACTTCACGGATCCCGTAACGGATCACGTGATAAAGATAAACAAAGACGTCAGGTGATGACGCTCCGGCCGCTGAGGACTCACGTGACCGCATTGAATCCGGAAGGACCCAAGTGATCGCATAGAACCCGTAAGAATCCGGGCTGCTAAAGGACCACATGCGCAGGTCCGTAAATTATCTAGGTATCCAGGTAAGGCTATTATTGGTTTAAAGCAGGTACAACGATATCAATTAACCATTCAGGGTGATTCTCCGTGAATGGAAATGACATGGATAATACTGGAGAGTAAAATGATTGGTAGTAGGAAAAATGGGAATGCTATCCGTGCCTACAAACAGAGGATCTTTAAATTCTGGAATCTAGACAGGAACACCATTAGCACCTCGACCTTTGATAAAGCCGCTTACGGCAGGCAAAACGTCCGGGGGGTGGGATGTCAGTGTGATATGTTTTGAACAGCAGCATTGGGATAAGTATAATTATTCACTAGGGTTGGATGTAAATGGAAATACCATAAAAGAATTATAAGTGACATCCTGGTTAGGAGCTATATATCCAATTGAAATACTAAATACAAATAAATGGGAATGAGTAGAATACCTAACCCCATACTGATCCAATGTCTGTAGTTTTAACCCACATTATATTTTTGGTTTCTCACAAAATTTGAAACTTTTAATAGTAACCACAATAAAAGTTAATTTTTAAGAGCTTAGGGTATCAGAGTTTGGGAAATTAGTCCCTGGAGGGCGAAAGCCTGAATCGGAAATTGAGAAATTGTTATATTATCCCGAGGAAACACCTTATGGGTAATTTGGATTTATATCTTTACAATTATTCCACCCAGAGATGAGCGAATCGAAGCTGACAAATCCGAATTCGTTAAGAATTTCAGGAAATATTCGATTTGCAACGAATGCGAATATCTCTGCGATTCTATTGCGTGAATCGCTTCATTAAACACCATTTACTGCCATGCAGGCTCCAGGGCATCTAAAATAGCGGATCCACATGTCAGTACATCGGGAAAGGGAAGCTGGGAAGGCAAAGCAGGATGACCCTGAATCACATGCAGGATGCAGCCTATCTGCAGCCAGTCACCCCTGTGATGTCACAGCCCTATATAATCGGCAGCCATATTGCGGCCAGCCACTTCATTCATTATACTGCAGAGGGATAGGAGGGACAGCCTGTGTGCGCGCATTCCAGCAGCGTTTAACATCCTCCTAGTCACATCAGTGTTCTTGTGGACGGAGAGCATTGTTTTTTTCATTGAAAAGGACTTTTACTGCAGCTGCAGGCATTAAAGGGGTATTCCAGGAAAAAAACTTTTTTATATATATCAACTGGCTCCAGAATGTTTAACAGATTTGTAAATGACTTCTATTAAAAAATCTTAATCCTTTCAGTACTTGTGCGCTTCTGAAGTTAAGGTTGTTCTTTTCTGTCTAAGTGCTCTCTGATGACAACCTGTCCCAGGAAATGCCCAGTTTTGAAGTGGTTTGCTATGGGGATTTGCTTCTAAACTGGCGATTCATGAGGCAGATGTCATCAGAGAAGACTTAGATAGAAAAGAACAACCTTAACTTCAGAAGCTCATAAGTACTGAAAGGATTAAGATTTTTTAATAGAAGTAATTTACAAATCTGTTTAACTTTCTTGAGCCAGTTGATATATATATATATATATATAAAAAGTTTTTTCCTGGATAACCCCTTTAACCTCCCAGTCACTTTCTTCAGCATAGTATTACAGAGCGGGGCACATAGCTGTGTGTTGCCTCATACGTTTCAACAAGCTGCCTCAACTTCATAAACCTTAGCAGAGGAGGCAGGAATAATTTTTCAGCGCAATTCGGTGTCTAATTTCCACACAAAAAATCATATGCTGGTTATACTAGTCTGTAGACGGTATAATACCCAGCAGTCCATTCCTAACAGTCTGTGACAGAGTACAATTTTGTGTTTAGTACACAGCATTTTTTGGCTGCAGCACTGTTGTGCACTGCTGGCGTTTTACAAAAATAATTTTTTTTTAAGGGTACTGTAGCGCATTTTTTTGCCCTCATAAGTGCATATCGCATACGTACATCTAAGTAGTGTACTATTTTGTACCTGTTAGTCTGTCTAGGGCCTACATACTGTGAAAGGACAGCCAAAAGTAATCATGGCTGGTGTTTTACAAAAATACAGAGTTTTTAAGAGAACTGTAGCGCATTTTTCTCCCCTCATCGTGCATACCGCAAACGTACATCTAAGTAGTGTTTCATCTGTTTTTACCTGTTAATCTGTCAAGGGCCTACATACTGTGAATTTCCAGGCAAAAGTACTCACCGGCTGGTGTTGTACTCAGATACTTTTTTAAGTGTACTGTAGAGCATTTTCCTGCCTTTATCAGTGCATACCACATATCTACATCTAAGTAGTGTACTATTTTGTACCTGTTAATCTGTCACAAGCCTAGATACTGTGAAAGGCCAGCCAGAAGTGCACACCTGCTGCTGTTCTAGACAAATACTGTTTTAAGCATAGTGAAGCGTATTGTACTCCCCTCATATACACACTAAGTATGTCAGGCAGAGAAGTGCCAGGACGTGCACAGAGGAGTGGCAGAGGCCTAACTCTTTAAGGCAGAGGCCGCAGCAGACAAGGGGCAACGAGTCTCAGCCAGAGTCCTTAGCTCCTGTTATCTGCCGTTGGCGATTGGTAAACAAAGTCATCCACTTCATCATAAGTGATATATGACACCCCCAGTCAACAGTTGGTGGGTTCCTCAGACACAACCCTCAGTTGATATGGCCCGGGAGCAGGGCCATATTGCCTCTGTCCTATGCTGCTCCCTCTCCTAAAGAAGTATCTTATGCTGTGGGTTCAGCTCCACTATTCACTGAGGATGATCTAATAGTGGACGGTCAGCATCTACTGCATCCGCCTCTTCCTCCGTTAGGCTGGCAAGTAGTGATGAGGAGAGTGGCGTGAGAGGCGGTGTTGCCAGGGTTCAGGGTCCTGAAGCAGACACTGTTGAGGAACCTGAGGAGGACATCAGTGACGTGCAGACACTTTTTGAAGATGATGAAGCCGATCATAAATGGGAGCCGCGTGCAGAAGGGGCCTCATCATCATCAGGAGAAGAAAGGTGCAGGTTGTCGGTGAGGCAGCAACTGAGCCAGCAAGGCAGTAGCATGGTTGGCAGTCAGCGTTGTGGCAGAAGTGTAAATTCTGGAGCCAAACGTGCCCGGGGGAAGACCACCTGCTTCGCGGCAGCCCACCTTCACGGGTGGTAGTGGAACAGGGGTTCCTGGAGACGGCGGCAGTAGCAGTCAATTAGTGCATGCTGTTGGTGGGAACATCAGCTACTTGGCGGTGTGGCAGTTTTTCATCAAGCATCCGGAGGAGGTTCACATAGACACATGCAAGATATGTCGGTAGAAGGTAAAGCGTGGACAGGGTCCAAATATTGGCACCACGGCTCTGCGTCAACATATGCTTCGCCACCATAAAGCGTCCTGGGAGCACCGTGGCTCCGATGTAGTGGTCCAGCCTGCTGCATCACACAGTGGCACGCCGCTCCCTGTTTCAGCCAGCCAAGGCTCCAACACCTCAGCCGAAGGAAGCTGTGTGTCATACCCTCCTTCTGTCGCTCCAGATGCTCCTGCCCCTACTACTTTTAGTCAGCCATTCCGCCAACAATACATCAGCGAAGCCATGTCCAACGAGAAAACAGTATGTGCCCACTCATCCAAAGGCGCAGAAGCTGAATGTGCTCCTGTTTAAGTTGCTGGTGCTGCGCTTCCTCCCTTTTCAAGTGGTGGACTCTGCACCTTTCAGAGAACTGATGGCTTGTGCCGGGCCGAGGTGGAGAGTGCCAAGCCGTCATTTCTTTGTGGAAGAGAAGGTGGTCCAGTCCTTGAGCCTGCCGGTGCGTACCAAAGTGAACTGGCAGCGCCCACGTCTGGAGCTGTAACTACGGTCAGGGACAATACATGTCCTTTACGGCTCACTGGGTGAATGTGGTTCCTGCACAGCCACAACCCCAACTTGGACAGATCACGCCGCTTCCTCCTCCATGCTCTCAGCCTGTTGGTCCTGTGACAGTGTGAGCGTTACATGGGTTAAATTACTAAAATGGGGTAACAGTGGGACACAAAATCATAAAACAGGTTATGTTCCCAGAATGATGACCCAGAACATAGCCAAAAATAAAAAATATGCCCAATATAACCCATATGCTTTGAATCATCATTCTGGGAATGTGATGTGTGTGGCCATCCCTAACCTGTTGCCTCAAATGCACAACCCCCTCAGGTGGAGAGAGAGCGCTGTGCATTTGAGGCAACATAAAAAAGTCCCTGATAATAGTAACTCAGTGACCCATGACCCATTTTTGGGAAAAATACCCCCAGAGGTCTTATCAGTTTTTTTATTTTATTTTTTGTCAAAGCTTGTAATGTACTCTGGACTTGGTATATTGGGTCAAATTATTGAAAATTTAAATGAAAATGCAAAATTTAGTACTGCATGTAAGTGTGATACTCCTTGAAGTAGTTTTTAATGCAGAGGCCCATCGGGGCAAGTGTCACATGAGTGGTGGTGTCCTTCCGTATCTCTCTCTTGTGACACACTGCATTTTTTCTGGGATCGTCCCTTCTTTCCACGTGACCCGTATGACCGGAAACGCCGCAGATCGCCGGTGTGAGTTCACCGGCGATCTGCGGTGATTGCTGACCTGGGGGATCTCGGGACCCCACTGGGCATTTGCACGGGATGCCTGCTGAATGATTTCATTCGCGGCGGGGACCGTAATTCCCACGGGCGTACAGGTATGCCTTAGGTCCTTATCTACCAGGGAGCCAGGGCATACCCATACGCCCTGGGTCCTTAAGGGGTTAAAATTCGTAAAGTTCAATGGTCTCCTGATGCTTTTGTCAACTCCATTCAGACACTATATGGTCTCCTCGTGTGTCAGCCACCTCCAGGATGTGCCATTCAGCCACTATATTGTCTCTTCTCATGCTTCAGCCAACTCCAGGCTGTGCTATTCAGCCACTATATGGTCTCCTCCTACTGATGCCACCTCCAGGCTCTGTCATTATGCTGCCATGTGACTCCTTGTTAGATTTGGTCCTTTGTACCCACACGCCAGGGCCCGGGACACAAAACTTGGGAGTTAAAAGTTCAATTTCAAAACCCTCAATTTAAATAAAAAAATCTTAAATTTAAAAATCATAAATTTCAATGGTCTCCTCATGCTTCTGCCAACTCCAGGCTGTGCTATTCAGACACTATATGGTCTCCTCATGCTTCAGCCAACTCCAGGCTGTGTCATTCAGGCAATAAATGGTTTACTGATGCTGCTGTGCCTGGGTATAAAAATGTTGTTATGGTAGCACTAGCTACCCAAAATCTTCGGTTTAAATTTCAGAATTCATCTTTTAATCTTAGGAATTGTAAAGCCCTAGTGTCTACTCATGCTGCTGCCAACTCCAGGCTGTTCCATTCAGACACTATATGGTCTCCTCATGCTTCAGCCAACTCCAGGCTTTGTCATTCAGGCAATATATGGTTTACTGTTGCTGCTGGGCCTGAGTCTGGGAATAAACATTTTGTTATGGTAGCACTAGCTACCCAAAATCTTTGGTTTAAATGTCAGAATCCATCTTTTAATCTTAGGGATTGTGAAGCCCTGGTGTCTACTCATGCTGCTGCCAACTCCAGGCTGTGCCATTCAGGCAATATATGGTTTACTGATGCTGCTGGGACTGGGTCTGGGAATAAAAATGTTGTTATGGTTGCACTATCTACCCAAAATCTCAGAATTCATTTAAATTTAAAATACATTTCAGAATTCATCTCATAATCTTTAGGATTGTGAAGGCCTAGTGTCTACTCATGCTGCTGCCAACTCCTGGCTGTGCCATTCAGCCATTATATGGTCTCCTCATGCTGCCAACACCTCCACGATGTGTCATTCACCCACTATATGGTCTCCTCATGCTGCCAACACCTCCACTCTGTGTCATTCAGCCACTATATGATCTCCTCATGCTTCAGCCTCATCCAAGCTGTGTCATCCAGCCACTATATGGTCTCCTCATGCTGCCGCCACCTCCACACTGTGTCATTATACCACTATATGGTTTCCTCATGCTGCCAACACCTCCACGCTGTGTCATTCAGCCACTATATGGTCTCCTCATGCGGCCAAAACCTCCACACTATGTCATTCAGCCACTATATGGTCTCCTCATGCTTCAGCCTCATCCAAGCTGTGTCATTCAGCCACTATATGGTCTCCTAATGCTGCAAACACCTCCCCGCTGTGTCATTCAGCCACTATATGGTCTCTTCATGCTGCCAACACCTCCAAACTGTGTCATTCAGCCACTATATGGTCTCCTCATACTGATGTCACCTATAGGCTCTGTCATTGTGCCGCTCTGCGGCAGTGATACTAAAAGCGATGCCGGTAATCTGCATGTTATTCTGAATTACAGTATTTTTTCACTACCCCAGCATACTCCATATGCGTGTTCGAACACAGCAAAGTTTTCTACACCCCTATTGAGTCTCTCTGTAGGCCAGAAATATCCGTTTTTAACCCCTTAATGCAAAACGACGGGTATACCCGTCAGCTGCTGAAGTGCGTTCGGTATACCCGTCGTTCACATATTTGCAGCTGCTGCTGCATCCCGGGGGCTGAACTTTTCACCTCTGGTTGTCTCCGGCAGGTGAGAAGTTCTGCTTAACCCCTTCGTGCAGAACGCCGCATTTATACCGTGGATAACGCGATACCTTCGTGCATTCCGCCTTATAAAGGCGGCGTTCATTAAGTGTGCGCTTCCGCGGTGCTGATCGGGTTAATTAGCTAAAGTCCCGGGGTGTCCGGCGGGAGACCATCCCGGGATCCCATCTGATTAACCTGATCAGCGATCGGGTGTGCAGGGGCGGCGGGGGTGTGTGTGGCGGGTGTGCGGCAATCCAGAGGTTCGGCAGCGGCGATGGTGGGTGCGTGGCGATGGCAGGGGGTAGGTGCCATCGCCACGCAACTGCCGTTGCAGCTGCCGGACCTCCGCCCACGTGTGGAAGTCCGGGGAGAGCGGGGCACAGCAGGGTGAGAGGGAAGGGGAAGTCTTTGCTTACCCGGTGGCGACATGTGGGGATCCGGCAGGCTGCGGAGGGATCTGACTGGCCGGTGAGTGGTCGACGGTGGCCCTCAAGAGCATGCAAAACTACAACTCCTAGCATGTACAGACAGTCTGGGCATGCTCGGAGTTGTAGTTTTGCAACATCTGGAGGACCACTGTTTGGAGACCACTGTGTAGTGGTCACAAAACTGTGATCCTCCAGATGTTTCAAAATTACAACTCCCAGCATGCCCAGACATCCAATGCCTGTATGGGCATGCCGGGAGTTGTAGTTTTGCAAGATCTGGAGGATCACGGTTCAGAGACCACTACACAGCCCTGTAGCCCGTGGCCCTCCAGATGTTGAAAAATTACAACTCCCAGCATGCCCAGTTGCAAACGGCTGTCTGGGCATGCTGGGAGTTGTAGTTGTGTGCCTCCAGCTGTTGCAAAACTACAACTCCCAGCATACCCAGACAGCCAATTGCTCTCTGGACATGCTGGGATTTGTAGTTTTGCAACATCTGGAGGGCCACAGTTTGGAGATCACTGTGCAGTGGTCTCTAAACTGTAGCCCTCCAGATGTTGCAAAACTGCAAATACCAGCATGCCCAAACAGCTGTCTCGGCATGCTGGGAGTTGTAATTGCGTACCTCCAGCTGTTGCATAACTACATTCCCCAGCATGCCCTTTGGTGATCAGTACATGCTGGGAGTTGTAGTTTTGCAACAGCTGGAGGCACCCTGGTTGGAAAATACTGAATTAGGTAACAGAAGCTAACTGAAAGTTTTCCAACCAGTGTGCCTCCAGCTGTTGCAAAAGTAGTTTTGCAACAGCTGGAGGTTTGCCCCCCCCCCCCCCATGTGAATGTACAGGGTACATTCACATGGGCAGGTTTTCAGTAAGTATCCTGCTTCAAGTTTGAGCTGCGGCAAATTTTCTGCTGCGGCGCAAACTAGCGGGAAACTCACTGTAAACCTGTCAGTGTGAATGTACCCTAAAAACACTACACTACACTACAATAACACATAACGAAGGGTAAAACACTACATATACACCCCCTTATACTGTCCCCCCCCCCCCCCAAAAAAAATAACATATCGTACGGCAGTGTTTCCAAAACAGAGCCTATAGCTGTTGCAAAACAACAACTCCCAGCATTTCTAGACAGCCACTGACTGTCCAGTAGGGATCGACCAATATCGTTTTTTTAGGGCCGATACCGATATCGGTGGAGGTTAGGGCCGATAGCCGATAACTTATACCGATATTCCGGTTTAAGTTATCGGCTATTTATCTCCCCACGACACCGCTGCAGATAATTGATTTAAAGCGGGCGCTTTAAATCAGTGCACTGCAGTGGCTTTTGCGGTGCCATAGACCACCGCCGCCACCCGCTACTCTCCCCCTGCCTGTCCGGGAGTTCTGAGTCCTATCACCGCCGCTCCTGCACCGCTCCCCCCACCGCCGCACCGCTCCGCGCCCCCTACCGTCGCGCCGCGTCACACCCCCCACCGCCCCGGCCCCATTGCCTCCCCCAGTTTTATAATTACCTGGGCCCGGGGTCCACTCTACATCTGGCTCCGGTGGCGTCCTCCTGAGCTGTCACTGTGCGCACTGACGGCGACGTCACAGCGCACGTCACGTCACTCGTCATTGCACACAGCGTAACGCAGGACACAGCAGGAGCCAGAAGTAGCGTGGGCCCCGGGAATAGGTAATAATAAGACCGGGGATGGGGGAGGCAATGGGGCCGGGGCGGTGCGGTGGGGGTGCGACGCGGTGCGGCGGGTCGGTCGCGGTGCAGTGCGGCGGGTCGGGGGGCGGTCGCGGTGCGGGGCATTATCGGCTTATCGGCAAGATAATTGCCGATACCGATAATGCCCAAAATCGTGATTATCGGCCGATAATATTGGCCAAACCCATAATCGGTCAATCCCTACTGTCCAGGCATGCTAGGAGTTTAGCAACAGCTGGAGGCATCCTGTTTGGGAATCACTGGCGTAGAATATCCCTATGTCCACCCCTATGCAATCCCTATTTTAGTCCTCAAATGCGCATGGCGCTCTCTCACTTTGGAGCCCTGTCGTATTTCAAGGAAACAGTTTAAGGCCCCATATGGGGGATTTCCGTACTCGGGAGAAATTGCACTACAAATTTTGGGGGGCTTTTTCTCCTTTTGCCCCTGATGAAAAGGAAAAGTTGGGGTCTACATCAGCCGGTTAGTGCAAAAAAAAAAAAAAATGTTTACACTAACATGCTGGTGTTGCCCCATACTTTTTATTTTCACAAGAGGTAAAAGGAAAAAAAGACCCCCAAAATTTGTAACGCAAATTTCACCTGAGTACGGAAATACCCCATATGTGGGCGTAAAATGCTCTGCGGACGCACAACAAGGCGCACTATGTACATTTGAGGCCTAAATAGGTGATTTGTACAGGGGTGGTAGATTTTACAGCGGTTCTGACATTAACGCAAAAAAATTAATACCCATATGTGACTCCATTTTGGAAACTACACCCCTCACAGAACGTAACAAGGGGTACAGTGAGCTTGAACACCCCACAGGTGTTTAACGAATTTTCGTAAAATTTGGATGGGAAAATGAAGAAAAAAAAGTTTTTTCACTAAAATGCTGGTGTTACCCTAAATTTTTAATTTTCACAAGGGAAAATAGGGAAAAAAAGCCGCCCAAAATTTGTAACCCCATTTCCTCTGAGTAAGAACATACCCCATATGTGGGTGTAAAGTGCTCTGCGGATGAACTACAATGCTCAGAAGAGAAGGAGTGACATTGGGATTTTGGAGAGAGAATTAGGCTGGAATTGAAGGCCATGTGTGTTTAAAAAGCCCCCAAAGTGCCAGAACAATGGACCCCCCACATGTGACCCCCTTTTGGAAACTACACCCCTAACAGAATGTAATAAGGGGTGCAGTGAGCATTTACGCCCCACAGGTGTCTGACAGATTTTTGGAACAGTGGTCCGTGAAAATGAAAATTTTTATTTTTCATTTGCACAGCCCACTGTTCCAAGGATCTGTCAAACGCCAGTGGGGTGTAAATACTCACTGCAACCCTTATTAAATTCTGTGGGGGGTGTATTTTCCAAAATGGGGTCACATGTGGGGGTCCACTGTTCTGGCACCACGGGGGCTTTGTAAATGCACAAGGCCCCCGACTTCTATTCCAACCAAATTCTCTCTCCATAAGCTCAATGGCGCTCCTTCTCTTCTGAGCATTGTAGTGCGCCAGCAGATCACTTGGCGTCCACACATGGGGTATTTCCATACTCCGAAGAAATGGGGTTACAAACTTTGGGGGGCATTTTCTCCTATTACCCCTTGTAGAAATAGAAAATGTGGGAAAAAAACAGCATTTTAGTGAAAAAAAATAAAAATTCATTTACACATCCAACTTTAACGAAAAGTCGTCAAACACCTGTGGGGTGTTAAAGGACAACTGCAGTGGTACACATTTATATATGCATGTGCCGGGCCTCAAAATTAAACAAAATAAACTCATACATACCTTCCTACAAGCCCCCGTTGGTCCGGCACAGGCCTCACGGTCCGGCAGTGCTGACGTCATTCCACTTACTGGGGACGGGGACGCCGCAGAGCCTTCGGCGTATCACCGGCCATAGCGATGTCCCGCCCCGGCCTGTGATAGGCTGAGCGCACTCTCATGTAAGGAGCTCTGGCCTGCTTCTTACATGACAGTGGGCTCAGCCTATCACCGACCTGTACAGGATAAGTAATGTAATGCATGTACACAGTGACCTCACCAGCAGAATAGTGAGTACAGCTATTGAGTATAATATAGCATATAACTCAGGATCAGTAAAGGATAAGTAATGTAATGTATGTACACAGTGACCTCACCAGCAGAATAGTGAGTACAGATATTGAGTATAATACAGGATATAACTCAGGATCAGTACAGGATAAGTAATGTAATGTATGTACACAGAGACCTCACCAGCAGAATAGTGAGTACAGCTATTGAGTATAATATAGCATATAACTCAGAATCAGTACAGGATAAGTAATGTAATGTATGTATACAGTGACTCCACTCGCAGGAGAACTGAGGGGTTTGGAGGAGAATAGAGGGGTCAGGAGTGGACAGAGAGGTCTGGAGGAGAGCAGAGGGGTTCAGAGGAGAACAAAGTGGTCTGGACAAAAGGGTCTGGTAGAGGACTGTTACGTTATGCGCTCCAGCTGCACACACTTGCTGTGAGCCCATGGTCCCCTTACCTCCTGCTGCTGACGGGGCTGGGACTCGCATCGTGGGACGTGCCCGCATGCGAGCCCCAGTCCGTCACTCTCCGGGTGTTTCTCCTGCCTCCGCCTCTCTGCTCTGCTGTCACCGTCCCCTAGGGCGCACGCAGGCCGGAGCTTTAAGATTTAAAGGGAAAGTACGCTCATTAGTGTTTCCTTCGGAGAGGGGATAAGTTATATTCCACTACAGTTCTCCTTTAACGTTATATATTAATAGTTTGGACATTTATGTAAGCTATGATATGATATATGTTTATTTTTGTTTACATTGTTTTAATTAAAAAGGAGGGTGATTGAAACTTATTAGGTAAGGGGCTTATTCACATTAATTAACTGGCTATGAAGCGAGCACACTTCATAGTTCTGGAGCAGGTAATAAGCCTAGAACCAAAATTGTCTGTTTTTTCCTATAGCAACCAATCACAGCTCAACTTTCACTTTACAAGAGCTCGTTAAAGTTGGAAAGTTGAGCTGCCATTGGTTGCTGTGGGTAAAAACAGACAATTAGGGTTTCAGGATGACAAATATATCTCCCCATGTCCCTAAGGTAATGCACACACAGCCCCAAATACACACATACACTGTTTCCATACACAGCCCTTCATACACACACACACACACACACACACACACACACAGGGCCGTTATGAGGGGGTTACAACTGATATCCCTGTAGGGGGCCCGGCCTGTTCCTACAAAAAAAAATGTTTCAATGTCAGTGAGTGATTGTCACTCACTGACTGCTGGGGCCAACACATTGTCACTCACTGACTGCTGGGGCCAACACATTGTACACTGACTGATTGACTTACTGTACTCTGTACAGTCAGTCAAATCAGTCACAGATCACACGCGGCGGGGCTGCTGCTGCACAGCACGTACCTCTGCTCCAGGCCGGCAGTCACTGTCTCTTTAAATCTGTAGCAGTGGTCGCTGGGAGGTACGTCCGCTGCGCTCTGCACGCTGACGTCGGCCCTGACGTCACGTGACCACAGAGTCCGGAAGAGTAGGCCAGCGCAGCGGTGTGGAGCAGAAGTCTGTCTGACAGACCGGAGCCGCGCAAAGGAAGAGCCTGCCCTGAGGAGGCCGGCGGGCCGGCACAGTCGCACGGAGCAGAGGGTATTAAGTTAAAAAAAAAAAAATGTATGACTGGAGCTGGGGCAGAACCATGTGGCGGGGCCTGCAGTCTGGGTGGCAAGGACTGAGGCCTACAACTATATGGGGGCAACAGTTAGCAGCAGAGAGGGGCTTAAAACAACTATATTGAGCAAGTTGCCCCCATATAGTTTTTGTAGGCCTTTTTAGCTGATAGTTGCCCCCTCATATAGTTGTAGGCCCCTTTGAGAGGGGCCTACAACAACTATATGGGGGCCTACCCAAACTATTTGGGGCCCCATAAAGTTTGGGTAGGCCCCTCTTCTAATAGCTGCCCCCATAAGGTTTAGGTAAGCCCCTCTGTTAATAGTTGCCCCCATAATGGTACCGAGTATTCCTCATCCATTGTGCCCGGGCTGAAAAAGAAAAAAACTTTCACTCACCTTCCTCCGTTCCCCCAGAGGCGTGACATCGCTGTGGCCGGTGATAGGCTGAGCGCCAATCAGCTCTAGCAGCGCTCAGGGGGAACAGAGGAAAGGGAGTGAAAGTTTATTTTAAAAAAAAATTTCAGCCCTGGCACAACGGAGGAGGAATAGTCGGCACTAGAGTACTCCTTTAACAAAGGGGCCTACCCAAACAATATAAAGCAACACTGACAGACTATAATATAGCAGGACCTATTAAGGACCAAGGGCGTACCTGTACGCCCTGGTTCCATTCTCCCAGTTTGACGCGCGCTCACGACCTGAGCACACTTCTTACCCAGTAGGTCCCAACTGCTATCAGCAGATAGGACCCACAGTTAATTCAGGTGGGGAGAGGTCGGGTGGTGGTGGTGGGGCCCAGGCCTTGAGCTGTATAAGGGGCCCCAAAATTTCTGATGGCAGCCCTGCACACACATACACAGCCCCCCATATACACACATACGCAGCACCCATATACACACATATGCAGCCCCATATACATACGCAGCCTATCCCCGTATAGACAGCCCTCCATACACACAGCCCCCATCCTCATATGCGCAGCCCTCCATATACACAGCCCTCCATACACACATATACACAGCCCCCATCCTCATATAAACAGCCCTCATAAGTAAATACATCATGTGTAATTACTGTTGCTGGCAGCAGTTCCTCTAATGCTGCGCTGGGCAGGGAGAGGTAGGGACACGTCGGCCAACGTCATTGGCCGGCATCTTCTAATGTCTGCTGGGTACTGACGTGCCACGTGCAGGCACATCTCATACCAGCAGCCAGGGCTGTACACTGGCTGCAATGTGGCTCCCCATGTCAGTGCCACCTCCTGTGGCCGATCAGGGCCAGAGCAGGGCAGGGTCGGGCCTGGCCCCAGTAACTAATAAAAAAAAAAAAAAAAAAAAAAAAAATGTGATGCCAGCCCCCAACTTGAATGCTTGTAGTGCTTGAATGCCTGTACAGTCAGTCCACCCCGGGCCCAGCCCACAGACGGCCCGGCGTGCCCGATGGCCAGTCCGGCCCTGCAGGAATCAATCTAACATACCTGTTTGTATAATAGCATTACTATAATGTAAGAAAGCATGTATTCTCTTCTGTGTATGAGGTATACATAGCCCACCACCCCAACCACCACCACCACCTTTCCTAAAGTGGACACATCCAGCATTTGACAAAATATACCTACTGAGGTTTCCTAGGAGTTGATGGGTCCTGTTTAACCCCTTAAGGACGCAGGACGCACTCAAACGGCCCATTTTCCGAGTCCTTAAGGACTCAGGACGTTTGAGTACGTCCTGTCAAATCCCGGCCCCCCGCCGCTAGCTGGAGGGGAGCCGGTGCCTGATGCCTGCTGGAATCGTTCAGCAGGCATCGCGGCATATCGCCCAGGGGGGTCATGATGACCCCCCCATGTCAGCGATCGCAGCGCATCGCTCGTCAATTCAGATGAGCGCTGTGATTCCGTTCCCTGCCGCTCGCCGGGCGGGGATCGGAGCCGGATGTCTGCTGATTGAATTGATTTCATGAAATCAGCAGACACAGGGATGTGGAAATCCTATAGCCCGACGCCCGGGACAAGTAGTTTTGGGTGCCGGGCAGGTGAATTGTTTATAGATTTAGCCCTGTATCGGGCAGGGACAGACCGACGTCCCCCTTATTTTTCTGTGTGTCGGTGTGAGGCGCAGGAGCGGATGGAAGTCTCCACCTCACACCAGCTCTCAGAGTGTATGGAGGGGGCGGCGGCCTCCAGCTGACTGCAGAGCCCCCTTATCTCCCCTCCCGGAGGATGCAGCTCTACACAAGAAGACACAGCAGGGGGAGAGAGAGGATGTAGACAGCTCCGTGCACAGCTCCATCCCCCGCACACAGCTCTACCCCTCCCCCTCCCCTGCTCTGTCTAGACAGGACCTAATCCACCACGGGGAGGTTGCTTGTTTTCACGGGGAAAACACAGAGCAGGGGGTGAGGGGGAGGACGGAAATCTCACCTCACACCGGCCGGGACTACAGCTCTGATGTCCACTCATGGCGGCTCAGGTGAGGAGACCAAGAATACAGGCGGCGGCAGGAAGGGTGGTTGTATATGTATTGTGTGAGTGTATGTGTGATGTGTATGTAATGTATGATGGGGGAGGATGGTGTATATCAGTGTTTCCCAACCAGGGTGCCTCCAGCTGTTGCAAAACTACAACTCCCAGCATGCCCTGGGCATGCTGGGAGTTGTAGTTTTGCAACAGCTGGAGGCACCCTGGTTGGGAAACACTGGTGGATATGTATGGTGTGAGTGTATGTGTGTATGATGTCTATGTGTGATGTGTATATAATGTATAATGTGTGTATGATGTCTGTGTGATGTGTATGTAATGTATGATGTGTGTATGATGTCTATGTGTGATGTGTATGTAATGTATGATGTCTGTGTGTGATGTGTATGTAATGTATGATGTGTGTATAATGTCTATGTGTGATGTGTATGTAATGTATGATGTGTGTATAATGTCTAAGTGTGATGTGTATGTATGTGATGTATGATGGGGGGGGCAGCGGCAGGTGTATGTATGATGTGTGCATATGTATGGTGTATATGTATGGTGTGAGTGTGTGTATGTAATGTATGATGTGGGGGGAGGGGCAGTGGCAGGTGTGTGTATGTATGATATGGGGGCAGTGGCTGGTGCATGTCTGATGTGTATGCATGAATGTTTTGTATAGGAGCGGACTGTCACGTCGGGCATTAGGGCAGTTGTGCCATCTAATTTTATTTATTTTTAGTGGCACCCGCACTAAATTGCACCCCCAGAATCCTGCCCCTTCATACTCACCCGACGACCAAGAGCCCCACGGATGCACACAAAAACTCCCGAACCAAAACTACAACTCCCAGAATGTTGCACCATAACCTAAACTGTAGAACTATAAAGTGTAACATGCTGGGAGTTGTAGTTTTGGTTCAGGTCAGCTGCAGAGCTATAGGCTGCATCAGGGCATGCTGGGTGTTGTAGTTACTAACTGTAATTCCCAGTATTCCTTGACACAGACTATGGCTCTGCAGCTGACACAAACCAAAACTACAACTCCCAGCATGTTCCACAATAACCTTAACTGTACTACTATACAGTGCAACATGCTGCAACACCCACAGAACCATAGGCTGTATCAGGGCATGCTGGGAGTTGTAGTTATCTACTAACTAAATGCAACTTCCAGCATTTTCTGACACAAAATGCACCATATAAACTGGAGAAGCAGAACATCCCCCCCCCCCCAGTAACACATAAGTCCCTATTGAGAGTGAAAAATAGTGATTAAAATATTTTAAAAAGTGCGTATATATGTGAATAAGCCCCTTTCCTAATAAAAGTTTCCAATTTTCTTTAAATAAAAATAATGTACAAAAATAAACATAAGTGGTATCGCTGCATGTGGAAATGTCCAGACTATTAAAATATAATGTTAATTAAACCGTACGGTGAACGGTGTAAATGTAAAAAATAGTCCAGAATTGTTCATTTTTAGTCACTTCATATGAGAATTTTTTTTATAAGGTGATCAAAAAGTTACATCTAGACTTATCTGGGCTTGTCTGGGGGGTAAGAGGAGCTACAGCTCTCCCGCCTCTAATAGCCTGACATACTGCGATCGCCTATTAAACCATTAGATCACCGCTGTCTAAAGGATCTTATATCCATCCCTGGTGGTCTAGTGGGGGGGGGGGGATCAGACTATTTTGGTGAAAATTATTTTATCTACCAGGACAAGTGGATTTTCTTTAGGGACATGTAGATTGTGTTCCGCTTTAGTCCCTTGGACAAGTAGTTTTTTTTTTTATTTCCACACCCCTGAGACATCCCGGCAGTGTGTCGGAGGAGGTCCGGAGGACCTCCTATACCGGCGATCGCTGCAGGGCGCCGGTAACTACTTACCGGCGTTCTGCAGCGGTTCCGGGTCATCAGGGTCACGTGTGACCCTGTGACCCGGATATAGATGATGAATGGTGGTGTAATATACACCACCAATCACCATCCGTGCTGTACTGGGGGCTGGCATTGTGGTCACCCCCCTCAGTACAGTTGTGATTGGGTGGCCACCATCCCCTCAGTAAATAAAAAGTGCCCCTTGCCCCCTTTCTGTTGCCCCTTGGCACAGAAATCCCCAGGGATAGCTTTAAATTAGGTAGGGACAGGTTAGGGTTAAAAAAAAAAGGGTATTTTTTTTTTCCAGCGTACCTCAGTGGGTGTCCGTGGGTCCGTAGCACCTTTAGCTGCGTGACCCCGGCCCTGCTGGGTCGCTGCGGTCTGCCGCCAGCGTTTTTTTTTTGGCGCAGATCTTTATTTTTTTTCCCTAAGCGTGTGTGCGGACCCTCTTAGTTATAAAAGAGCGGTCCGCCACCGTTTGTTAAAGCCCACCCGCCGCTGATCAGTCCCGTAGTACTGAGCAGCGTTTTTTTTTGTGGTGCCAGTGCTTTTTTTTCGGGTTTTCTAGCGCTTTTTTGCACCCATAGGCGGTCTGTGCCACCAGTAGCAGGCGTGTACTGTGTGGACAGACCGTACCTGTGTGTGCAGCCTGTCCCACCGCTATCAGTGATTTATCACTGATCAGCGTTTTTTTGGGGTTCAGGTGGGTGCATTTTTTCGGGGTTAAGCATTTTTTTATTTTATTTTTCGGGTTTTTTGTGTGGGGGTCTGTGTACAAGCCACCAGCCACTGTTCTGGGCTGAATGGCCGGACCCCCACTGACTTCTGCGCCCCCAGCCGCCACAAGCGCTAATCGGTGCGCACACCACTGATTAGATTAACTCTTTTTTTTGGAGCAGGGCTTTTTTTTGCGCTAGAAGTCCCTTTTTTTTTTTTTTTTTTTTTTTTTTGGAGTCCCCTTTTTATATATTTTTTTATTTTCTGTTAGGGCGGGTTAGTTCAGTTTAGTTAGGTTAGGGCGGGTTAGGGAGGTAGTATCGCACCACACACAGCACATACACAAATAAAGTTCCCCCCACACACACACCCTGTATCCACATTAGAGTAGGGAAATGGCCCGCAGAGAGTTTTCGGCGGAGGAGGCATATGCCATAATTGCCTCCGACTCTGAAAGCATCTCAGAGGACGATAAAGACCCCACCTTCCTTATTTCATCGTCCTCCTCATCATCTAGTTCTGATGATGAGCCACCAAGGCGGCGGAGACGCCGCCGTGCGGCGCCGCAAACCTCCTCTGCCCTTGACCCTGTGCCCCATGCTAGTATGAGTCCCCCTGGCGCTCATACTAGTGAAGCCCCCCAGCCAAGTTCACTGGTACATCGTACCGGAGAACTTGTCTGGACTCAGCCAACGGACCTCAAGCCCGTGATTCCTGAGTTTGTTGGCGACTCAGGAATCTAAATTAACATTGTCGGCTTTACTGAAAAGGACTTTTTCGGTCATTTTTTCAGTGACGACTTTGTTAATTTGATGGTTACACAGACGAATCTGTACGCCCAACAGTTCGTCGCCGCTAACCCGGGCTCATTTTTAGCTAGACCCGTCGGCTGGACTCCAGTCGATGCAGCCGAAATGAGGACCTTTTGGGGCCTCGTGCTGCATATGGGTCTAGTTAAAAAACCCAGTGTCAGGCAATATTGGAGTGGGGACATTTTCTATCTGACCCCGCTCTACAATATGGCCATGGCACATTCCCGGTTCGAGGCCATTCGGAGATGTTTGCATTATGCTGATAATGCGGCAAGTCCCCCCCGAACTGATCCTGCGTATGACCGCCTGTATAAAATCAGGCCGGTCATCAATCACTTTGGGGCCAGATTTTGGGAGGCCTATGTCCCGGGGCGGGAGGTCTCTATTGATGAGTCTCTCATCAGCTTCAAGGGGAGACTCAGCTTCCAGCAATACATCCTGACCAAGCGAGCGCGGTATGGTGTGAAGATGTATAAACTTTGCGAGAGTACCTCCGGGTACACTTGCAAGTTTATAGTGTATGAGGGACGAGATTCCCGTTTTGAACCCCCAGAATGTCTCCCCACTCTGGGTGTTAGCGGGAAAATCGTTTGGGGCCTTTTGCACCCATTGTTAGATATATGTTACCACCTTTACGTGGATAACTTTTATACTAGGATCTCTCTCTTCACATCCCTCGCCACCAGATCCACGGTCGCTTGTGGGACAGTCCGGAAGAATCAAAGAGGCCTTCTGCCCCATCCCCTACATGCTCCTATTCCCTGGGGTGAGTCCCGTGCCTTTTCCCATGAGAACCTGTTGTTGGTCCGGTATAAGGACAAGAGGGATGTCCTTATGCTCACCACTATTCATGGGAACCTCAGCACCCCTGTCCCTGTGCGAGGTACCACGGGACCAGTCCTCAAGTCCGATTGTATTCTGGACTACAATCGGTATATGGGGGGAGTTGATCTTTCTGATCAAGTCCTCAAGCCATATGATGCCATGCGGAAAACACGTGTATGGTATAAAAAGGTTGCGGTTTACATGGTACAGGTTGCCATGTACAACTTTTATACTGTACAAGTACGCTGGCAACACAGGGACATACCTGCAGTTCCAAGAGGAAGTTCTAAGGGCCCTCATCTTTGGTGACTGCCAAGGAGCGGGTCAGAGCACCTCTGGAACTTTAGGTCCCCGGATCGTCCCGGGCCAACACTTTCCTGGTGTGATCCCCAACACTAGAAGGTCGGGACGAACCCAGAAGAAATGCAGAGTGTGTCACAGGAAGGGGAGATGGAGGGACACCACCATTCAGTGTGACACTTGCCCAGATAATCCGGGCCTCTGCATAGGCTGCTTCAGGGAGTATCACACTTCCATGGAGTACAAAATTTTCCATCCTTTGCCCTAATTTTCATTCCCCAGAATTTGGCTCCAATGTACCAGTCCAGGGTACATTGACTTCCAAATTTTATACCAAAATCCCCTCCCCCCCCCCCCCCCCCCCCCAAAAAAAAAAAAAGAAAAAAAACCTTTTTCCCAATACCCCAATATATTTTTTTTTTCTTCCCCCTAAAAAATGGGTCATGGAACACAGAGTCAACAGCATTGGAGGTTTGCAGTTTCCTCAAATGCGCAACGCTCTCTCTCCCCACCTGAGCGGGTTGCGCATTTGAGGTAACAGAATAGGGACGGCCCCACATCCCCTTCCCAGAATGATGATTCAGAGTATAGGGTTTGGGGCTTGCATCCTTTTTACTTTTGGCTGTACTCTGGGTCATCATTCTGGGAAAATAATTGGCATATCAGTAATAAAATTGCAATTTTCTTTCCCCCATAGTACACTTCATCCATTCCTGGAAAATAAATGAAGGGAACACCCGTCTGTTCCAAATCTCCACTTCACCCTATACACCTTCCCTAGGGGGTGTACTGTTTGTAGTATTCTCACATGTGGGTGTTCCTTTCTTGTATTTTCCTCTGAATGTATGTTACTGTCAGGTCCGTAACAAACATCCGCCTCCAATGCGAAGAGTCGTATTTCCAGGAGACAATTCGGAGTCACATGTTAGTTGTTCCCAGAAAGATGAAGCAGAGCATAGGTTGAAAATTGCAATTTTCAAAAGCTACCCTTCATCCATTCCTGGAAAAAAATTTAGGAAACACCCGTGCGTTCAAAATGTCCTCTTTACCCCTATACCCATTCCTCAGGGTGGGTACTTTCTGTAATGGTGTCACATGTGGGTGTTTCATTTTTGTATTTTCCTCGGAATGTAACCGTCAGCTACTGATATGCCATAGGCCACAAATACAAAGTGACCTCTATGACTCCTGAGCCTTGTTGTGCGCCCACCCAGCACGTTACCCCATATGTGGATGTATTTTTATAGTCAGGGGGAAAAGCCCTTCATAATATGTAACCCAATATCTCATATTACCCCTTGTGAATATGTTAAAAATTGGGTAACCCCAGCATTTTACTGTAAAAAAATCTAATTTTTCAATTTATGGCCCACTGTTCAAAAAACCTGTGAGGTGTTATTTCCCACTGTACCCTTTGTTACGTTCATTGAGGGGTGTAGTTTCTAAAATGGTGTCACATGTTTTTTTTTTGGCTGTTATGGGGGCTATATAAATGCACATGACCCCCGACTTCAATTTCAACAAAATTTCACTCCTTCTATTCTGAGCATTGCAGTGCGTCCACAGAGCAATTTACATCCACATATGTGGTATTTTTGTATCTCAGACGAAATCATTCTACAAATTTTGGGGGCCTTTTGCCCTATTACCCAATGGGAAAATGAAACATTTGGGGTAACACTATCAATATAGTGCAAAAAATCAAATTTTTCACTTTTACGGCCCACTGTTCAAAAAACCTGTGAGGTGTAAGTACTCACTGTAACACTGTTACGTTCCTCCGAGGGGTCTAGTTTCCAAAATATACTGCCATGTGGGTTTTTTTTTTTTGCTGTCCTGGCACCATAGGGGCTTCCTAAATGCGGCATGCCCCCAGAGCAAAATTTGCTTCCAAAAAGCCAAATTGGACTACTCCTCTTCTGAGACCTGTAGTGCGCCAGTAGAGCACTTTTCAACCCCAAATGGGGTGTTTTCTGAATCGGGAGAAATTGGGCTTCAAATTTTGGGGGGTATTTTCTGCTTTGACCCTTTGTAAAAATTAAAAATTTTTGGGAAACCAAGCATTTTTTTTTACATGTGCAAAAGTCATGAAACACCTGTGGGGTATTAAGGTTCACTTTATCCCATGTTACATTCCCCGAGGGGTCTAGTTTCCAAAATGGTATGCCATGTGTTTTTTTATTTTTTGCTGTTCTGGCACCATAAGGGCTTCCTAAATGTGACATGCCCCCCAAAAACCATTTCAGAAAAATGTTCTCTCCAAAATCCCCTTGTCGCTCCTTCCCTTCAGAGCCCTCTACTGCGCCCGCCGAACACTTTACATAGACATATGAGGTATGTGCTTACTCGAGAGAAATTGGGCTACAAATACAAGTAAAAATTTTCTCCTTTTACCACTTGCAAAAATTTTGTCTACAAGAACATGAGTGTAAAAAAATTAAGATTTTGAATTTTCTCCTTCACTTTGCTGCTATTCCTGTGAAACACCTAAAGGGTTAAAACCCTGACTGAATGTCATTTTGAATACTTTGGGGGGGTGCAGTTTTTATAATGGGGTCATTTGTGGGGTATTTCTAATATGAAGACCCTTCAAATCCACTTCAAAGCTGAACTGGTCCCTGAAAAATATCGAGTTTAAAAATTTTGTGAAAAATTAGAAAATTGCTGCTGAACTTTGAAGCCCTCTGGTGTCTTCCAAAAGTAAAAACTCATAAATGTTATGATGCAAACATAAAGTAGACATATTGTATATGTGAACCAAAAAAAATTATTTGGAATATCGATTTTCCTTACAAGCAGAGTGCTTCAAAGTTAGAAGAATGCAAAATTTTCATTTTTTTCATCAAATTTACGGATTTTTCACCAAGAAAGGATGCAAGTTACCACAAAATTTTACCACTATGTTAAAGTAGAATATGTCACAAAAAAAAATCTCTGAATCAGAATGATAACTAAAACATTCCAGAGTTATTAATGTTTAAAGTGACAGTGGTCAGAATTGCAAAAAACGTCTGAGTCCTTAAAGGGGTATTCCTCCCCTAGACATTTTATTCCCTATCCAAAGGATAGGGGATAAAATGTCAGATCGCCGCAGGCCCCCTACTGGGGACCCCCGGGATCCCCGCTGCGGCACCGCGCTATCATTACAGCACAGAGCGAGTTCGCTCTGTGCTTAATGACAGGCGATACGGGGGACGGAGCAGCGTGACGTCATGGCTCCGCCCCTCGTGACATCACGGCCCGTCCCCTTAACCTCTTAAGGACGCAGGGGGTATGGATACGCCCTGCATTCCGAGTCCTTAAGGACGCAGGGCCTATCCATACGCCCGTGGGAATTCCGGTCCCCACCGCTAGCCGGTTGGGGACCGGAGCCGGATGCCTGCTGAAATCGTTCAGCAGGCATCCCGGCATATCGCCCAGGGGGGTCATTATGCCCCCACATGTCGGCGATGGCCGCAGATCGCTGGACAATTCAGTCCAGCGATCTGCGGCGATTCCGGGTCAATCGGGTCTCCAGTGACCCGGAATTACTGGCTGTTCGGGGCCGTCTCTGACGGCCCCGAACAGCCAGAGCCTGCAGGGGTGAGGTGGCACTGGTGCCACCTCACGATCGCCCTGATTCGTCGGCCGGATTACCGGCCGACCAATCAGGGCGCCTGCTACGGGCGTCACTCCCGCACCCGCTCCGCCCCTCTTCCGGAGGGCGTGAGCGGGTGCGGGAAGACGACCCCGGGTGCTGGGGACCCCGATCCCCGGCGTCCATGTTGGGATCGGGGCCCCAGGAGCGACTGCGGCGGCGAGGGACAACCTGCGATGGAGCAGCAGCAGCAGGAGGTGAGTTACAGCCTCCTGCTGTTGCTTAGCAACAGCTCCCAGCATGCAAAAAGGGCATGCTGGGAGCTGTAGTTATGCAACAGCAGGAGGCAGACCACCACAACTCCCAGCATTCCCTTATGGGCATGCTGGGACTTATGGTTTTGCAACAGCTGGAGGCACATTTTTTCTATGGAAAAGTGTACCTTCAGCTGTTGTATAACTACAACTCCCAGCATGCCCGTTGGCTGTCGGTGACTGCTGAGAGTTGTAGTTTTGCAACAGCTGAAGGCACACTGGTTGTGAAACTTAGAGTTTTTTTTTTACCTAACTCAGTGTTTCACGACCGGTGTGCCTCCAGCTGTTGCAAACTACAACTCCCAGCAGTCACCTTACACCATGCACCGTACATGCTGGGAGTTGTAGTTTTGCAACAGCTGGAGGCACACTGGTTTTGAAACACTGAGTAAGGTCACAAACTCCGTGATACATAACCAGTGTGCCTACAGCTGTTGCAAAACTAAAACTCTCAGCATGTACAGTCTGTCAGCGCATGCTGGGAGTTGTAGTTTTGCAACAGCTGGATGTCCCCCCCAATGTGAATGTACAGGGTACACTCACATGGGCGGAGGCTTACAGTAAGTATCGGGCTGCATGTTTGAACTGCAGCAAATTTTCTGCAACAGCTCAAACTGCCAGCGAGAAACTACTGTGAACCCCCGCCCGTGCGACTGTACCCTAAAAACACTACACTACACTAACAAAAAATAAAATAAAAAGTAAAAAACACTACGTATACACATACCCCTATACAGCCCCCCTCCCCTCCCCAATAAAAATGAAAAACGTCTGGTACGCCACGGTTTCCAAAACGGAGCCTCCAGCTGTTGCAAAACAACAACTCCCAGTATTGTCGGACAGCCGTTGACTGTCCAAGCATGCTGGGAGTTTTGCAACAGCTGGAGGCACCCTGTTTGGGAATCACTGGCGTAGAATTCCCCTATGTCCACCCCTATGCAATCCCTAATTTAGGCCTCAAATGCGCATGGCGCTCTCACTTTGGAGCCCTGTCGTATTTCAAGGCAACAGTTAAGGGTCACATATGGGGTATCGCCGTACTCGGGAGAAATTGGGCTTCAAATTTTGGGGGGTGTTTTCTGCTTTTACCCTTTTTAAAAATGTAAAATTTTTGGGAAACCAAGCATTTTAGGTAAATTTTTTTTATTTTTTTTTACATATGCAAAAGTCGTGAAACACCTGTAGGATATTAAGGTTCACTTTACCCCTTGTTACGTTCCCCGAGGGGTCTAGTTTCCAAAATGGTATGCCATGTGGTTTTTTTTTGCTGTCCTGGCAACATAGGGGCTTCCTAAATGCGGCATGCCCCCAGAGCAAAATTTCCTTCAAAAAAGCCAAATGTGACTCCTTCTCTTCTGAGACCTGTAGTGCGCCAGCAGAGCACTTTTCACCCCCATATGGGGTGTTTTCTGAATCGGGAGAAATTGGGCTTCAAATTTTGGGGGGTATTTTCTGCTATTACCCTTTTTAAAAATGTAAAACTTTAGGGAAACCAAGCATTTTAGGTAAAAATGTTTTTATTTTTTTTACATATGCAAAAGTCGTGAATCACCTGTGGGGTATTAAGGGTCACATTACCCCTTGTTACGTTCCCCGAGGGGTCTAGTTTCCAAAATGGTATGCCATGTGTTTTTTTTTTGCTGTTCTGGCACCATAGGGGCTTCCTAAAGGTGACATGCCCCCCAAAAACCATTTGACGCTCCTTCCCTTCTGAGCCCTCTACTGCGGCCGCCGAACACTTTACATAGACATATGAGATATGTCCTTACTCGAGAGAAATTGGGTTTCAAATACAAGTAAAAATTTTCTCCTTTTTACCCCTTGCAAAAATAAAAAAATTGGGTCTACAAGAACATGCGAGTGTAAAAAATGAAGATTGTGAATTTTCTCCTTCACTTTGCTGCTATTCCTGTGAAACCTGTAAAGGGTTAAAACGCTTACTGAATGTCATTTTTAATACTTTCGGGGGTGCAGTTTTTATAATGGGGTCATTTATGGGGTATTTCTAATATGAAGACCCTTGAAATCCACTTCAAACCTGAACTGGTCCCTGAAAAAAAGCGAGTTTCAAAATTTTGTGAAAAATTGGAAAATTGCTGCGGAACTTTGAAGCCCTCTGGTGTCTTCCAAAAGTAAAAACTCATCAATGTTATGATGCAAACATAAAGTAGACATATTGTATATGTGAATAAAAAAAAAATATTATTTGGAATATCCATTTTCCTTACAAGCAGAGAGCTTCAAAGTTAGGAAAATGCTAAATTTTCTAATTTTTCATCAAATTTGGGGATTTTTCACCAAGAAAGGATGCAAGTTACCACAAATTTTTTACCACTACGTTAAAGTAGAATATGTCACGAAAAAACAATCTCGGAATCAGAATGATAAGTAAAAGCATTCCAGAGTTATTAATGTTTAAAGTGACAGTGGTCAGATTTGCAAAAAATGGCCGAGTCCTTAAGGTGAAAAAGGGCTCAGTCCTTAAGGGGTTAATGCAAGTCTATGGGAGGGGGCGTGACGACCGCCACGCCCCCTCCCATAGACTTGTATTGAAAGGGGCGGGCCGTGACATCACAAGGGGCGGAACCATGACATAACGATGCTCCGGCCCCTGTACCGCCCATCATTACGTGCAGAACTCGCTCTGTGCTGTAATGATAGCGCGGTGCCGCAGCGGGGATCCCAGGGGTCCCCAGCTGCGGCACTGCGGCGATCTGACATCTTATCCCCTATCCTTTGGATAGGGGATAAAATGTCTAGGGGCGGAATACCCCTTTAAGTTGAAAAAGTGCTAAGTCCTTAAGGGGTTAAGTGACATACTGGTAACCTATTGGTATCAGAGAGCACAGGACATCTTCAGAGACCTTGTGGAGTAATATTCGGCAGATGATTTTAATGATATGAATAATGGGTGTATGGTAAGTTTGCTCCTATCTGCAGATGACCAAGTTAATAAAAGGTCATTCAGCTTTATTTACCTTGTATATGCATATCATTTCTATAAAGGTTTTTTTGTTTCTCTGCACATAATGCGGTTCTTTCACATCTGATAAGCAGAGGTAGTTCTGTTTGATAATATTGCACAATATATTGGTATGCTATATTATGTTATTTAATCAACACCAAATGAATAGAAATAATAAATAGTTGGGCAAGATCAGAAAAAAGTGTTACTTAACTATCATTAAAATATTTAAAAATGTTTAACTGGATACAAATTAATTAAACTATTATTCTAAAAATTCTTGTAAAAAATCTCGATATTTAGTTTTTCACCCCTTCACCTGTTGCATTAACTTTATTTATAGAGTCCTCTAAAGTACATTTGACGTGGCAAAGTAATGACGTGGGAAGGTGAGAGTTAAAATTCGACAGCCCTTTAAACCTGCCTACCTCCTCAAGCCCCATACAGGGGTCAGATACAGGACTGGCGTGTCAAGTTACAAGAATGTGAAGAAAGGGAGATTTAAGGCTGGAGATGCCACACAGAAGAGTGTGTTGTTTGTCTGCCTTTGAAATAAGATGCAGCCCTGAGAGGAGGAGGAGGGGAATCTGCACCAAAATATTTCTATGAATTATAGCTTGCCCTTGGCTATGACTTGTGGGGGGTGGGGGCTGCTTTCTGGGGATCACATTTCCACAGGTGTTTCTCTGTTTGTCTTCCAAGTTCATTTTTTGCCTTCTGTCCATCACTGAAAAATGCACTGTTGAAGAGTGTCTTTTATCTAATGATAACTGTTCAACCATCCAAATGACTCCCAAAGCTTACACTCCATTTCCTCAATCAATGTGCCCTCATCCAATTTCCTAAAACTTACCTTCATTAAGTTAAGAAAAACATTTAATCAGAAATTAAAACAACCTTTTTTCAGACAATTTACAATCATATTTTACATCCTTTAAATCTTAACCAGGAGTTCATGGCTAGCAGTGTCACCTTTCCTAAATATCTAGATTGACCCAGTGGCGTAGTAGAGGCCGCAGCCCCCGCAGTTTGTGTGTGTGTGTGTGTGTGTGGGGGGGGGGGGGGGGGGGGGGTTTGCCCTCTAGGAATATAAAAATCCACTTTTTTTTTCTCTCAAGCCCCCTTCATGCCACAAAACGCCCCCGAAACCCCTGTTGTTACAGTGTGTCACCCCAGTATTAAGGAGATTACATGAGGAGGAGGTTTGTTACAGTGTGTCACCGCAGTAGTAAGGACATTACATGGGGAGGAGGTTTGTTACAGTGTGTCACCCCAGTAGTAGGGAGATTACATAAGGAGGTGGTTGGTTACAGTGTGTCATCATAGTATTAAGGTGATTACAAGAGGATGATATTTGTTACAGTGTGTCACCCCAGTAGTAAGGAGATTACATGAGGAGGAGGTTTGTTACAGTGTGTCACCCCAGTAGTAAGGTGGGGTGTGCAAAAAGGTTGAATTCAAGGGGTAGGGACGTGGATGCTGCAGCTCTGACCCCCATATGTCCAGGCGATTTTTTTTCCCCCTGATTCCCCAGCAAAATGATGGGGAAAGAGCAGGTGCGGCGCTGATGAGCATGGAGCCGGAATCCAAAGAGGCCTACTCAGCTTCAGAAACTGCACTCCTTGTCCTCTACACCTCTTTGTCACCCCTGTAGACTCGTCTGCCACCCCTGTACGCCCCTCTGTCACCCCTGTACACCCCACTGTTACCCCTTAAATATAGGTATAATACTATTAAAGTAGGGTCACATATACAGGATCTTCTGCATATATTATGTGCACTATTTGAAGCTGCAGATTTTAATCTGTGTTCAGTCAATTAGTTTACTTTGAAATCTGCAGCTTCAAATAGTTACATAGTTACATAGTTAGTATGGTTGAAAAAAGACATACGTCCATCAAGTCCAACCAGGGGATTGAAGGGAAGGATGTAAGGGGATAAGGGAAAGGGATGTAGTTTTATAATTCTGCATAAGCATTAATGTTATTTTGTTCCAGGAATGTATCTAACCCTGCTTTAAAGCTGTTAATTGTTCCTGCTGTGACCAGTTCCTGAGGTAGACCGTTCCATAAATTCACAGTCCTCACGGTAAAGAAGGCGTGCCGCCCCTTTAGACTAAACCTTTTCTTCTCCAGACGGAGGGAGTGCCCCCTCGTCCTTTGGGGGGGTTTAACCTGGAACAGTTTTTCTCCATAATTTTTTGTATGGGCCATTTATATACTTATATACGTTTATCATATCCCCCCTTAAACGTCTCTTCTCAAGACTAAACAATTGTAACTCCTTTAATCGCTCCTCATAGCTAAGATGTTCCATGCCCCATATTAGTTTAGTCGCGCGTCTCTGCACCCTTTCCAACTCCGCAGTGTCCCTTTTATGAACAGGCGACCAAAACTGAACAGCATATTCCAGGTGAGGCCGTACCAATGCTTTATAAAGGGGGAGTATTATGTCCCTGCCCCTCGAGTCCATGCCTCTTTTTATACATGACAATATCCTGCCGGCTTTGGAAGCAGCAGCCTGACATTGCATGCTATTCTGTAGTCTGTGATCTACAAGTACACCCAGATCCTTCTCTACCAGTGACTCTGCCAGTTTAATCCCCCCTAAGACATACGACGCATGCAGGTTATTAGTACCCAGATGCATAACTTTACATTTATCCACATTGAACCTCATTTGCCAAGTGGATGCCCAGACACTTAGTCTATCCAAGTCATCTTGTAACTTATGCACATCCTCTATAGACTGTACCGTGCTACAAAGCTTGGTGTCATCTGCAAAGATAGAAACAGAGCTGTTAATACCATCCTCTATATCATTGATAAATAAATTAAACAGCAGCGGGCCCAGTACTGAACCTTGGGGTACACCACTAATTACCGGGGACCAATCAGAGTACGAATCATTGACCACCACTCTCTGGGTACGATCCATGAGCCAGTGTTCAATCCAGTTACAAACTAAAGTTTCCAAGCCCAAGGACCTTAACTTACCTGTCAGATGTCTGTGAGGGACAGTATCAAACGCTTTGGCAAAATCCAGAAACACTATATCCACAGCCATTCCTCTGTCAAGGCTTCTACTCACCTCTTCATAAAAGCAAATTAGATTGGTTTGACAACTTCTATCCTTAGTAAACCCATGCTGGCTATCACTTATAGTGAGCATCAAATATGCAGAAGATCCTGTACGTGTGACCCTACCCTTAGTATAGATAGGTAGGTAATTGCATTCCTCTTCTATTAACTCTATTAATACTTTCAGTATGAATAGAGGAGGAATGGGGGCATTTTTCTATGCCATTAGTATTTTTATATATCTAATATATATATATATATATATATATATATATATATATATATATATATATAAAAATATATATAACTGCTTTGTGTCTGGCCACAAAAGACGTAAGGCTCCTTTCACACTATGAGCATTCATCCGTTATTAAACATCCGTTTCCTGCATAAAAACGGATGTATAATAGCGGATGAATTAATGGGTGCTAACGGCTGAATAACGTCCGGCAAAATAACGGGCATATTCATCCGTTAAGACCCGTTATAACATCCCTCATGTACGGCCATTTTAACACCTCTGCCTACAGACTCCCACAGCCGGGACTTCTTCTACTCCCATCATGGAACAGAATTTTTTCCATGATAAGAGTAGTTTTTAAGTAGTTTGTCTTCCAAGTTAATTTTTTGCCTTCTGTCCATCACTGAAAAATGCACTGTTGAAGAGTGTCTTTTATCTAATGATAACTGTTCAACCATCCAAATGACTCCCAAAGCTTACACTCCATTTCCTCAATCAATGTGCCCTCATCCAATTTCCTAAAACTTACCTTCATTAAGTTAAGAAAAACATTTAATCAGAAATTAAAACAACCTTTTTTCAGACAATTTACAATCATATTTTACATCCTTTAAATCTTAACCAGGAGTTCATGGCTAGCAGTGTCACCTTTCCTAAATATCTAGATCGACCCAGTGGCGTAGTAGAGGCAGCAGCCCCCGCAGTTTGTGTGTGTGGGGTGGGGGAGGGGGCTTTGCCCTTTAGGAATATAAAAATCCACATTTTTTTTCTCTCAAACCCCCCTTCACGCCACAAAACGCCCCCGAAACCCCTGTTGTTACAGTGTGTCACCCCAGTAGTAAGGAGATTACATCAGGAGGAGGTTTGTTACAGTGTATCACCCAAGTAGTGAGATTATATGAGGAGGAGGTTTGTTACAGTGTGTCACCGCAAGGAGCCCTAAATGGCCAGTACTGAGGAGCCATTTCAAGTTGAAGCGCTGTGGTGGGGAAAGATATATAGAATCACTGGGGGGTTTATGTCTGGCCCCCACAGCGTGTCTAAATATCCGGCCCCCCGCAGCGCATTTATATATGTTCCCCCTGCAGCGCATTTATATATGTCCCCCCCCCCCTCACAGCGCATATAAATGCGCTGCGGGGGTAACATATATAAGTGCACTGTGGCGGCCAGATATATACCCCCCCCCCCCCCCAACGATTCTATATATCTTTCCCCACCGCCGGGAGCCCTGAATGGCTCCTCAGTACCATTGTAAATACATCGTGCATGGCAGGGGAGTGGAGCATGCCGCCCACTCCCCTGTGTAACCCCTTAAGGACCAAGCCCATATCAACCTTAAGGACCAGGCCAATTTTATTTTTGCATTTTCGTTTTTTCCTCCTCGCCTTCTAAAATCCATAACTCTTTTATATTTCCATCTACCGAGCCATATAAGGGCTTGTTTTTTTTTGCGTAACCAATTGTACTTTGTAATGAAATCTCTCATTTTACCATATAATATACGGCAAACCCAAAAGAAATTTTACAGTAAAAATGACGTGTTCTTTATTCCGTGGGCCAATACGATTGAAATGATACCCATGGCTAGATAAATTAAAATTTTGTACCCCTTAAAAAAAATCTTAAACTTTTTGTACAAAATCAGTAATCTAAAATTGCCCTATTTTGACCACCAATAACTTTTTTTCATTTTTCCGTATATAGGGCTAATTTTTTATACTTTTTATCGATACCACATTTGCATATATAAAACTTTCAAATCATTTTTTATTACGGTAAAATTTTTTTATAAAATGTGACAAAAAAAACAGCATTTTTGGACAATTTTTTTTTTTTTTACGTTTATGCGTTCACTGTATGGGATCATTAACATTATATTTTGATATTTCGGACATTTACGCACGCGGCGATACCAAATATGTTTATAAAAAAAAAATTAAGCTTTTTGGGGGTAAAATGGGAAAAACTGACAATTTTCATTTTTATTGGGGGAGGGGATTTTTCACTTTCTTTTTTACTTTTTATTTTTCTACTTTTTTTTTTTACACTTTTTATGTCCCCATAAGAGACTGACTATAGCAATTATTTGATTGCTAATACTGTTCAGTGCTATGCATAAGGCATAGCACAAATCAGTATTATTGGTCATCTTCTGCTCTGGTCTGCTCAATCTCAGACCAGAGCAGAAGACCCGAGGAGACGGACGGAGGCAGGTGAGGAGACCTCCGTCCGCCATTACAGATGATCAGATCGCCGGGCGAACCGATCATCTATTTTAACATGCGCATTGCCACAGATGCCGTGATCTGTACTGATCACGGCATCTGAGTGGTTAAAGGAGTAGTCCAGTGGTGAACAACTTATCCCCTATCCTAAGGATAGGGGATAAGTTAAAGATCGCGGGGGGTCCGACCGCTGGGGCCCCCTGCAATCTCCTGTACGGGGCCCCGACAGCCCGCGGGAAGGGGGCGTGTCGACCTCCGCACGAAGCGGCGGTCGACACGCCCCCTCAATACAACTCTATGGCAGAGCCGATGCGCTGCCTTCGGCAATCTCCGGCTCTGCCATAGAGATGTATTGAGGGGGCGTGTCGGCCGCCGCTTTGTGCGGAGGTCGACACCCGCTATCTGGCCGGAGAGCCTGGCCCCCATACAGAGAGATCGCAGGGGGCCCCAGCGGTCGGACCCCCCGCGATCTCAAACTTATCCCCTATCCTTAGGATAGGGGATACGTTTTTCACCACTGGACTACCCCTTTAATGGCGGACACGTGCGCAATCGCGGATGTCAGCCACTACAGCCGGAACCTGCCGTGTATGACGCAAGCACCGCTCCGATACTCGCGGTCATACACAGGACGTAAATGTACATTTACGTCCGTGGTTGTTAAGGGGTTAATAACTTCTAATTTCATGGTGTCTCAGAAGTGAGACCCGGTGCAATCAATTCCTTAGCCCCTGTACTACAACCCCCATCATGGAACAGAGTGTGTTCCAGGATGGGGGTTGTAGTACAAACACTAATGTTGCCTCCCTAGCCACCGGCAGACACCCGCAGCTGGGGAATTACTACTCCCATCATGGAAACAAGTCTGTTGCCTGATGGGAGTAGTAGTAGTGCCTCAGCACTGCAGGAGTCTGCTGATGTCACCACTTCTGAGCATGCTCAGAAGTAATAATGGATAATAAAAAAAATCCCATAGACTTGAATGGGATTTTGTAAAGGACGTTTAACATCCATTTTTAAAGCTTTTCTAATGGAGGTTCATAACGGATCTTTTAACGGATTAATTTTATAGTGTGAAAGGGGCCTAAGGGGTGATGAACGGCATCGCCTCTTAACTACTTCTTGGCTGACTTGGCAGAAGGCTTACATTGTATTCCCACCTTCTGCTCTTAAACTGGAAATCCCTTTTAGAGCAGGGACTCCTGTCAGGGCTCCTATATAGTGAAGAGCGGTGCACTGCACACTGCTGTTTACTGTACAGGCTGCGGAGTTAATAGCATCACCATTTAACTCCTTACACTCCATATTCTGGGCACTCTGCAACAAACCCATGGAGAGCAGAACCCGCACATTTAACATGTGTAGCGGTAAAATGGAGCAGTTGCCCATAGCAACCAATCAGATTGCTTCTTTCACTTTTCAGAGGCCTATTTAAAATTGAAAGAAGCAATTTGGTTGCTATGGTCAACTACACCACTCTTCCTCTACACAGGTTTTGATAAATCTCCCCCTATATATTTGTGGTAACGGGGTGTGATGCAGGGCAGATGGAATTACCCTAGGGGCAGATGGCATTAACCCCTTGTATTCATGACGCCAGGGCGTGGTTTATCCTCAATACCACCCGAAGGTATACCGCTAGATCCTGGGTTAGGCACGGGGGCAATAATGACTCAGACGCCAAGTTATAGATAGCGGTAGCTTTTCTGAGGGTAGACAGATGGTAAAGTCTATACAGTTTAGCCAGGGCCCACGGAGGTGACCAGTGACTCAGAAACCTTAAGGGCTTGATGTGACTTGTAGTAGGACTCGACAATGTAATGCAGGCCCCGCTGACTTGACAGTTGCTGACAGGGACTGACTTGAGTTGACTGATGCCTGACAAAAAGCTATGACTGTAGCTTACTTGCAATTGACTGTGGCTGCAGACTGGACTTGAGGCCTCCAATGACTTTGGACTAACACACTAGGACTCAACTTGACCTCAGCAAAGACTCAGGAACTAAGAGCGAGCTAGCTCCCCCGAGGGCTTATATGGGGAAGACTAGCAGGGAGCCCATAGGTCACCCCTGGGATCACCTGGTCACTGGTACCTCCTGGGTAATCAGCACATGGTACATTTCTTAAAGTAACAACACATTATATATCACAATACACAGCAAAATATGTGTACAGGGGGGAAACAAGTACAAGGAGGCCCAGGGGACACTGCCTGACAGGGCAGCAAGGGTACGGGGCAACAGCTCCCATACTGGGCCTCCACATATTGTACACTACAGTAGATGGAAGATGGCACTCCAATGATGTGGTGTCCAAAAAGCGTGACGTTTTATTGGCCCATCAATATACAAGGTGATGCAACGTCTTGACCTGACAATAAGGTCTTTCTCAAACATCACCTTGTATATTGATGGGCCAATAAAACTTCATGCTTTTTGGACACAACATCATTAGAGTGCTGTCTTCCATCTTCTTTCTACTTGTTACATACTGTAGCCTTGGTCAAGCTTGAGGACTGACACCCACGGAAATGAAAGTCCCTAACACTGTCCGCTATTCCATACCCTCTTGCTATGTATTGTACACTACAGTGATATAAAAAAAAATAAGTTAGTATTACTAACAGATGCTCTTCATATGTTCAATGAAAATGCCTATGGGCAGTGTATATCAGTATGGGTGGAGCAATTTGGTATGGGTGGGGTATATTGGTGTGGGTGTGGCATACCTTGTTAGGGGAGGAAGTTAGGGGCCTCCTTAGTAGGTCTCGCCGGGGGCCTCCAAATTTATTTTTACCCCACTGGTGGGACCTTAACAACAACAGTAACGGTGGGACCTTAACCCCTTAAGGACACATGACGTTCTCATACGTCTCCATTTCCGAGTCCTTAAGGACACATGACGTATGAGAACGTCATGTGTTTTACCGGCCCCCCGCAACCATCTGGAGCGGAGCCGGTCCCCGATGCCTGCTGAAATCGTTCAGCAGGCATCGGGGCATATCGCCCAGGGGGGTCATTATGACCCCCCATGTCGGCGATGGCCGCAGATCGCTGGACAATTCAGTCCAGCGATCTGCGGCGGATTCCGGGTCAATCGGGTCTCCAGTGACCCGGTGACCCGGAATTACAGGCTGTTCGGGGCCGTCTCCGACGGCCCCGAACAGCCAGAGCCTGCAGGAGTGAGGTGGCACTGGTGCCACCTCACGATCGCCCTGATTTGTCGGCCGGATTACCGGCCGACCAATCAGGGCGCCTGCTGCGGGTGTCACTCCCGCAACCCGCTCCGCCCCTCTTCCGGAGGACGTGAGCGGGTGCGGGACGTGCACCCCGGGTGCTGGGGACCCCGATCCCCGGCGCCCCTGTTGGGATCGGGGCCCCAGGAGCAGCGGCGGCGGCGGAGACGACGAGGGACTGACCTGGTGCAGCGAGGATCGTTGGAGGTGAGTGACAGCCTCCTGCTGTTGCTTAGCAACAGCTCCCAGCATGCAAAAAGGGCATGCTGGGAGCTGTAGTTATGCAACAGCAGGAGGCAGACCACCACAACTCCCAGCATGCCCTTATGGGCATGCTGGGACTTGTAGTTTTGCAACAGCTGGAGGCACATTCTTTCTATGGAAAAGTGTACCTTCAGCTGTTGTGTAACTACAACTCCCAGCTTGCACAATCAGCTAAAGTGCATGCTGGGAGTTGTAGTGGTGCATCTGGTGGTTGCATAACTACAACTCCCAGCATGCCCGTTGGCTGTCGGTGACTGCTGAGAGTTGTAGTTTTGCAACAGCTGAAGGCACACTGAGTTAAGTAGCAAACCAGTGTGTCTCCAGCTGTTGCATAACTACAATCCCCAGCATCCCCAGCCAAAGTAGTATGCCTCCAGCTGTTGCATAACTACAACACCCAGCATGCCCTTCCGCTGTCCGTACATGCTGGGGGTTGTAGCTTTTGCAACAGCTGAAGGCACACTGGTTGCAAAACACTGAGTTTGTTACCAAACTCTGTGTTTCACAACCAGTGTGCCTCCAGCTGTTGCAAAACTACAACTCCCAGCATGCACTGATAGACCGTACATGCTGGGAGTTGTAGTTTTGCAACAGCTGGATGTTCCCCCCCCCCAATGTGAACGTACAGGGTACACTCACATGGGCGGAGGATTACAGTAAGTATCCGGCTGCAAGTTTGAGGTGCGGCAAAATTTCTGCCGCAGCTCAAACTGCCAGCGAGAAACTACTGTGAACCCCCCCGCCCGTGTGACTGTACCCTAAAAACACTACACTACACTAACACAAAATAAAATAAAAAGTAAAAAACACTACATATACACATACCCCTACACAGCCCCCCTCCCCTCCCCAATAAAAATGAAAAACGTCTGGTACGCCACTGTTTCCAAAACAGAGCCTCCAGCGGTTGCAAAACTACAACTCCCAGCATGCACTGATAGACCGTACATGCTGGGAGTTGTAGTTTTGCACTGATTCCCCCCCCCCCCCCCCCCCCCCAATGTGAACGTACAGGGTACACTCACATGGGCGGAGGATTACAGTAAGTATCCGGCTGCAAGTTTGAGCTGCGTCAAATTTTCTGCCGTAGCTCAAACTGCCAGCGAGAAACTACTGTGAACCCCCCGCCCGTGCGACTGTACCCTAAAAACACTACACTACACTAACACAAAGTAAAATAAAAAGTAAAAAACACTACATATACACATACCCCTATACAACCCCCCTCCCCAATAAAAATGAAAAACGTCTGGTACGCCACTGTTTCCAAAACGGAGCCTCCAGCTGTTGCAAAACAACTACTCCCAGTATTGCCAGATAGCCGATGACTGTCCAGGCATGCTGGGAGTTTTACAACAGCTGGAGGCACCCTGTTTGGGAATCACTGGCGTAGAATACCCCTATGTCCACCCCTATGCAAGTCCCTAATTTAGGCCTCAAATGCGCATGGTGCTCTCACTTTGGAGCCCTGTCGTATTTCAAGGCAACAGTTTAGGGCCACATATGGGGTATCGCCGTACTCGGGAGAAATTGGGCTTCAAATTTTGGGGGGTATTTTCTGCTATTACCCTTTTAAAAAATGTAAAATTTTTGGGAAAACAAGCATTTTAGGTAAAAAAAATATATATTTTTTTACATATGCAAAAGTCGTGAAACACCTGTAGGCTATTAAGGTTCAAATTACCCCTTGTTACGTTCCCCGAGGGGTCTAGTTTCCAAAATAGTATGCCATGTGTTTTTTTTTTTGCTGTCCTGGCACCATAGGGGCTTCCTAAATGCGGCATGCCCCCAGAGCAAAATTCGCTTTCAAAAAGCCAAATGTGACTCCTTCTCTTCTGAGACCTGTAGTGCGCCAGCAGAGCACTTTTCACCCCCATATGGGGTGTTTTCTGAATCGGGAGAAATTGGGCTTCAAATTTTGGGGGGTATTTTCTGCTATTACCCTTTTTAAAATTGTAAAAATTTTGGGAAACCAAGCATTTTAGGTAAAAAAAATATATATTTTTTACATATGCAAAAGTCGTGAAACACCTGTAGGGTATTAAGGTTCACATTACCCCTTGTTACGTTCCCCGAGGGGTCTAGTTTCCAAAATGGTATGCCATGTGTTTTTTTTTTGCTGTTCTGGCACCATAGGGGCTTCCTAAATGCGGCATGCCCCCAGAGCAAAATTTGCTTTCAAAAAGCCAAATGTTTCTCCTTCTCTTCTGAGACCTATAGTGCGCCAGCAGAGCACTTTTCACCCCCATATGGGGTGTTTTCTGAATCGGGAGAAATTGGGCTTCAAATTTTGGGGGGTATTTTCCGCTATTACCCTTTTTAAAAATGTAAACATTTTGGGAAAACAAGCATTTTAGGTAAAAAAAAATATTTTTTTTTACATATGCAAAAGTCGTGAAACACCTGTAGGGCATTAAGGTTCACGTTACCCCTTGTTACGTTCCCCGAGGGGTCTAGTTTCCAAAATGGTATGCCATGTGTTTTTTTTTTTGCTGTTCTGGCACCATAGGGGCTTCCTAAATGCGGCATGCCCCCAGAGCAAAATTTGCTTTCAAAAAGCCAAATGTGACTCCTTCTCTTCTGAGACCTGTAGTGCGCCAGCAGAGCACTTTTCACCCCCATGCGAGGTGTTTTCTGTATCGGGAGAAATTGGGCTTCAAATTTTGGGGGGTATTTTCTGCTATTACCCTTTTTAAAAATGTAAAATTTTTGGGAAACCAAGCATTTTAGGTAAAAAAAATATATATTTTTTTTACATATGCAAAAGTCGTGAATCACCTGTGGGGTATTAAGGTTCACTTTACCCCTTGTTACATTCCCTGAGGGGTCTAGTTTCCAAAATGGTATGCCATGTGTTTTTTTTTTTGCTGTCCTGGCACCATAGGGGCTTCCTAAATGCGGCATGCCCCCCAAAAACCATTTGTCGCTCCTTCCCTTCTGAGCCCTCTACTGCGCCCACCGAACAATTAACATAGACATATGAGGTATGTGCTTACTCGAGAGAAATTGGGTTTCAAATACAAGTAAAAATTTTCTCCTTTTTATCCCTTGCAAAAATTCAAAAATTGGGTCTACAAGAACATGCGAGTGTAAAAAATGAAGATTTTGAATTTTCTCCTTCACTTTGCTGCTATTCCTGTGAAACACCTAAAGGGTTAATACACTTACTGAATGTTTTTTTGAATACTTTAGGGGGTGTAGTTTTTATAATGGGGTCTTTTATGGGGTATTTCTAATATGAAGACCCTTCAAATCCACTTCAAAACTGAACTGGTCCCTGAAAAATAGTGAGTTTGAAAATTTTGTGAAAAATTTCAAAATTGCTACTGAACTTTGAAGCCCTCTGGTGTCTTCCAAAAGTAAAAACTCATAAATTTTATGATGCAAACATAAAGTAGACATATTGTATATGTGAACCCAAAAAAAATATATTTTGAATATCCATTTTCCTTACAAGCAGAGAGCTTCAAAGTTAGAAAAATGCAAAATTTTCATTTTTTTCATCAAATTTTGGGATTTTTCACCAAGAAAGGATGCAAGTTACCATAAAATTTTACCACTAAGTTAAAGTAGAATATGTCACGAAAAAACAATCTCGGAATCAGAATGATAACTAAAAGCATTCCAGAGTTATTAATGTTTAAAGTGACAGTGGTCAGAATTGCAAAAAACGCTCCGGTCCTTAAGGTATAAAATGGCCTGGTCCTTAAGGGGTTAAAGGGGTACTCCGGTGAAAACCTTTTTTCTTTTAAATCAACTGGTGGCAGAAAGTTAAACATATTTGTAAATTACTTCTATTAAAAAATCTTAATCCTTCCTGTACTTATTAGCTGCTGAATACTACAGAGGAAATTCTTTTCTTTTTGGAATGTTCTCTGATGACATCACGAGCACAGTTCTCTCTGCTGACGTTATTATAATAATAACAACGCTTTATTTATTGTCCTTAGTGGGATTTGAACCCAAGTCCCCAGCACTGCGAGGCAGCAGTGCTAACCACTGAGCCACCATGCTTCCCTTAGTATACATCTGCTATGCATGGTTGCTAAAATGGACAGAGATATCAGCAGAGAGCACTGTGCTCGTGATGTCATCAGTGTTGCAAAAAGAAAGGAATTTACTCTGTAGCATTCAGCAGCTAATAAGTACTGGAAGGATTAAGATTTTTTAATAGAAGTAATTTACAAATATGTTTAACTTTCTGCCACCAGTTGATTTAAAAGAAAAAAGCTTTTCACCGGAGTACCCCTTTAACTACCCAGTAACAACATTAACACTTAAAAAACCAACATCACCCCAACCAAATCAAACAAATTATGAAAAAAAAAAAAAAATGTATTATATATACATTACATATATATTTAAAAAAATGAATTTGTTATAAATATATATTTTTAAATTTTTTTTTTTTAAAACCTTATGAAGAGGAAAAGACTGAAGAAGCACTGGGTACAAGGTACAGGCAAAATAGTGTTTAACAGTTCATGAACATGATAAATAACATATCAGGTGTGATGGTATACAAAGGAGCTTTCCATGTGTATAAAGTGTATAGCCAATACACTACATACGCATGCTTTGTTTGTCACAATAAGGTAAAGTGCAAGTTCATGCCACTAAAAAAAGCAACATTAAAGACCACTGGCATTAAGACCAATACAGTACAGTTAGTTGTAATAGAAACACAAAAGCAGTTAGCATGAAATTATAATGAAATTGCACAGCTCCCAGATTACCACTACACTGGAATACCAAGGCCCACCCCAAGGAATATTTTGGTATCCCTTCATCAGGAAGTTAGGTTACAGGTGCCCAGGTGACATTTCATATTGACCAGTAGCCAATAGAAGCGTTCAGTATAATCGGTTCAGTATAAGCGTTCAGTATAATCAGTATTATAAATTGTAACACATAACCTCCCTGCCCTTGTCAAAAATTGCTGATATTCTGCCCATGCTTTGGAAAATTATTCCATTGCATGTGTAGCACATACATTTATGGCGTATCAACGCTAAGCAGGCAATAGGAAGAAATGCATAGTTTGGTGTGCAGGGAGAGCCACAGGGCAGAACTTATACAAATCTTCCCTAGTGTGCCCTATGATCACCTGGTGTAGGTAGAACTGATTACAAATTCCGTATATGTATTAAAGCTGTGCCTTATAGCAAGCTGAGAAGCTGTAGAAGATACCTTATCCTAGTGTTTCCAACCAGTGTGTCTCCATCTGTTGTAAAAACTTAATTCCCGGCTTTAGGCTTTCCAGGCATGCTGGGAGTTGTAGTTTGGCTACAGCTTCAGTTAGGGCTGGGCGGTATGACCAAATATGTGTATCACTGTATTTTTTTTAACTTACGGCGGTTCCACGGTATAGAACGGTATTTTCTCACCCCCCCAATCATGTGACCCGCCAGCGCTGTTCTGTCCCCCCAAACCCCGCCCCCAAATTATGTGACCCGAACGGTGTTCGCCCCCCCCCCCCCCCAAATCATCTGACCCGCCAGCACTGTTCTTCTCCCCCCAATTAATTATCAGCCCAGCGGGGTACTACTCACAGATGTCAAGCCGGCTTCTTACATGCCAGTGGGCTCAGCCTATCACTGGCCGGGGCATCGCTCCGGCCGGTGATAGGCTGATGGCTGTCCTCCCCCGTCCCCAGCGTGCGGCTGAGGTGGGTGAGTTGAAAGTTTATTTTCTGTATCTTTTGCAGCCCGGGCATAGGAATACAGCGTACAGCAGTGGTCTCAAACCTGCGGACCTCCAGCTGTTGCAAAAATACAACTCCCAGCATGCCCGGACAGCCGTTGGCTGTTCAGGCATGCTGGGAGTTGTAGTTTTGCAACAACTACCAATGTGCTCTAACTGCTTCCCGATTGAGTATCCATTTTTTAAAGTGAAAGTTTTAACACTATGTTCAAGGGTCACATTGTGCCACTTACTGCTACTGCCAAACAAAAAAAAAAGTAGTATTAATTCACAGACTATTTCTATTCTATTCTACTTCAGCATCTAGATATTACACTTTGGAAATCTAAAGCAGTTTCCGCAACAGACATGTTTTTACAACAAAATTTGTGGCTGAAAAAATCCGCTTAAAAATTCTGTTGCAGCAGAATCCCATTGCTTTTCAATAAACAATTCTGCTGCACCTTGTACATGGCAGAGATCCCACTTATGGCCTCAACCATAAATAATTGATATGTCGATTCTTGTGGCAGAATCCACTTGGAAACTGATTGCCATCTATGGAAATGGTGCAATTCTGAACACTCTTAGTGCCAGCATTTTCTGGTAGTGCCTGCTGTTCTGCTCCCTGGTGCTTACTTTAGCCCTCTGCACATCCTGGAAGTATACCGTCTGTCTCGGAAGGAAGAGGGAGAGATGGGGCAGTGCCAGTCACCATCATGGCGGTTTTGCCCACAAATGATAAATAATAGCTGAATAATGTTGTGGTGAAATCCTGCAACTGTTGGACCTGCACCCTCTCATCTTGGGAGGTATATTTTCGAGAAGTGCAGAGGGTATAAGTAAGTGCTGGAAAGCATGTGGTTTATTGGTTAGCCCTATTGTTTTGCAGTCCTGGGGTCCTAAGTTCTAGTCCCACCAAAGGATATGTTCACACGTACAGGATCTGCTGCATATTTTCTGCAGCCATTGAAGGTAATGAATAACAAAATCAGCTGCACAAAATATTCATCAAAAATTTGCAGCAGATCCTGTATGTGTGAAGGTACTCAAACAGAACTTTTGTATGGAGTTTGTATGTTTGCATGGGTTTTCTCCCACACTCCAAAAACATACTTTAAGTATAGTGTGGAATTTCGGTTGTCCTGATATGGACAGGAATTAATGCGAGGACAGGAGATCTCTGTAGAGTGCTGCTAAATATATTGGCACTTCTATGTAAATGAATAAGATATTTAATAATATACTTTGAAAAACTTTAATTTACACCATTCCAAAATATGTAACATATCAAAAATCAATTATTGCTATTTATGCATTGTAAACATAACAGTATTGTTGTATTGGGGTCAAGTAGGACGCCTTGATGTAGAAGCTTTCTTCCCAAAGCTGGGTGGATTTAGCCTCTCAGCAGACAGGACCTGTGGGTCAGAGCAGGCCTTTCAGACACATCTGACACTTGTATAATAATCTCGGCAGGACAGGAAGGTCCCTGGTGGGGGCATTCTTTGCCTAGTCCTTCCCTCAATGCTAAAATATCCCCCCTCTGTGGCCTCAGACAGTTCTCAAACAACAACTGTCTGCGGGGCCAGCTAATCCCTCACAGGTGACCAGCCGACGCCTCCGGCTCAACTCAGGAATTCCTAGGCCTTCATTAACCCCTGCAGCACCACTTATTGGTAAAATTTCATAACTGTCACCCTAGCCTATGAAGCTCATTTCAATACCTTATAATACATGTGCAAATAGCTTTACATTGTCAGTTGATTTTTTATATCTATCTATCTATATATACACATACATTTTCCTACATAAAAATGTTGTTATCATCCTAAAAATTAATACAATATAAGCTTTGCATTTTTCTGTACAGGAGACTTTTTTGGATTTGGGTAAAGGCTAGTGGTGACTGCTAATTTCATAAAATCTCATTGGCCAAACAGGGTTATAGTTGTTCTTTCTTGCTATGATCTGGAAATGTAATTTTACCTATTAACATTAGTAATGTCAGCAATGTCCACTTTTAAAAAGTAAGTTAACATGATCTGAAGACATTTGCCTAAGGTCAAAGAAAACTTAGAAATATGATTTCTCGCTTTCCCTTAGAGGCACCTTAGTTGTAGGAGCAAACCCTGTTTATAGAAAAGAAAGAAATGCCTGCCCCACAAAGCTCAGAAAAGTTTGACACCATTTTTAGGGCCAGATCTTTACTCAGATATGTTTATTTTTGATGTGTAGTAAACTAATTTGTGCACTACTATAATAGAGTTTTATTTTAGCAGTCTTGACTGACAGGCTGAGCTTTTAGAGAATCCTCCCTCTTTCCTGACCAGAGTCAAAGGTTAAAAGCTTGCTGCATTATTAAAATGAAGACAAAAGAACCCTTTCATATATGAATCTCTAGCACATGTGGGATCCAGACCTTTATAAAGACTTTACACTGCGCTGATCCTTCAGCTGTACATTTTGCTTAGACACTCATCTGCTCTAGAAATATGTAGAGGCTACTCCAATTGGTGTACAACCCACAAGATATATATTTGACTACTAGCTTAATACTTTATGGATGGCACTAGACAAATAAGACATAAATAGGATACTGTAAATTACTTTTGGACTAAAAGTCATTAAAGTGCATAAAATAAACAGTACAGTTTTCACATGGTAAAAATGAGCATTGTGCAAAGTCCAAATGTAGGGAAGTCAACTTGCACCCTAAAAACAACTTTTTATTGTCTACTAGATTGCATTCTAGCAAATTATTATTATTATTTTTAAGGATCATTATTTTTTTGTCATCATTATTATTACAGGCAGATTCACAATGAAAAGTAACATCAATAGCATTTATAGGTAGCACAGGATCAATGGAGATGCTCAGAGCTTCCCCTCTCCTCCTCCGTGCACAATAAACTCTACACGTCACAGGACATGCCTAGAAAAACTCACAGAAGTCAATGAAACAGCTCTAGACAATTATTTCCTGTTGTTCATATCCCAGTTGTAAAGCATATCTATAAATCCTAGAAAATTATAGAAAATAAAAAAACACAAAGAAAATGCATCAGTATTTGTTTTTTACTAGTAAAATGCAATTGGCACTCTCAGTTTACACTGCAGGGAAAAACAATGGGAGGCTGAAAGGGATTAGTTTCTAAGCACTTTAATGCGTTCACTACTAAATGTGCCATCTAGAGGGTTAAACGATTGGGATCAGAGTTAGCTCTGATGCCAGTTACTGATGATGAGACCCTTCCAATTCAGGGCTAACCTGATCAGCTTTTATGAGGAGGTGAGCTCCAGATTGGACCAGGGGGAATCCCTGGATGTGGTATATCTGGATTTTCCAAAGCATTTGATACAGTGTCACATAAAAGGTTGGTACATAAAATGAGAAGGATTGGGCTGGGGGAGAATGTGTGTAAGTGGGTAAGTACCTGGCTCAGTGATAGGAAACAGAAGGTTGTTATTAATGGTACTTATTCTGATTTGGTGACTGTTACTAGTGGGGTACCACAAGGGTCAGTTTTGGGTCCTATTCTATTTAATATATTTATTAATGACCTTGTGGGTTGTATAGTAAAGTAGCAAACTTTGCAGATGGTACTAAACTCTGTAAAGTGGTTAACACAATAGAAGACAGTGCATTGTTACAAATGGGTCTTGATAGGTTGAAGGTTTGGGCTGGGGAGTGGCAGACGAGGTTCAACACTGATAAATGTAAGGTAATGCACATGGGGAAGAAAAATCCAGGCTGGGTTTATGTATTAAATGGGAGAACACTTGGGACGACTGATATGGAAAAGGATTTAGGAGTCTTAGTTAATAGTAAATTTAGCTGTAGGGACCAGTGTCAGGCAGCTGCTGCCAAGGCAAATAAAATAATGGGGTACATCAATAGGGGCATAGATGCCCACAAGGAAATAATTCTACCGCTGTACAAATCACTAGTCAGACCACACATAGAAAACTGTGTACAGTACTGGACACCTGTATACAAGAAAGATATAGTGGAGCTGGAGAGGGTTCAAAGACAGGCAACCAGAGTAATAATTAGTTTATAAAAAAGAAGGCTTAGGGGCGACCTAATAACTATGTGTAAATATATCAGTGGGCAGTAGAGAGATATCTCCTGTGACCTATTTACACCCAGAACTGTATCTATAACAAGGGGGTATCCTCTACGTTTATAAGAAAGGAGGTTTCTACACCAGCACAGACGGGGGTTCTTTACTGTAAGAGCAGTGAATCTGTGGAATTCTCTTCCAGAGGAGATGGTTATGGTGAACGCGGTAAAAGAGTTCAAACAGGGCCTGATTACATTTTAGGAGAGTAAGAACATTACAGGTTATGGATACTAGATATATAGGGACAGAATGTTGATCTATGGATTTATTCTGACATATCTGTAGTCGGGAATTTTTTTTTTTACCACTAAGATAAGTTTTTTTTTTTTTTGCCTTCCTCTGGATCAACTCAGCAGGGACTCAATAGGGACATAGGTCTCTGGTGTTTTTTCAACCTTATTAACTTTGTTACTATGTAGATTTCACAATAAGGTAAATCTGACATGCTATCTTTAACCTATGAGTCAGTCAGTACGATTCCAATGATACCAAACTTGCATAATTTTTGTTTTGTTTTAAGCTAAGAAAAAAATAAATAGTAAACTTGAAAAAGAAAAAGTTTTTTCAATGCCATGTTTTGGCCACTATAACTTTTTTATTTGTCCACCGACAAAGCTATGTTAGGGTTTATTTTTGCACCATGAGCTGAAGTTTTTAACAATACCACTGTTTACGTATCTATGACTTTTTGATCACTGGGACATGATTTTTTGTGTTTATGATATTCAGTGTGCATGATAATCTAATAGTTCGGACAACTAGGCACGCGATGATGCCAAATATGTTTTTTTTTTACAGTCAAACCATAATTATTTCAAATTTTTTTCTGTATGTATAGAGCCATATGAGGCTGAGGGCTTGTTTTATGCGGGACCAATAGTATTTTGTAACGACATCACTCATCATAGCGCAAACTCTACAGCCAAACTCCCCCCCCCCCCCCCCCCCCAAAAAAAAAAAAAGTTTGAGTGTGAAACTGAAACCCCCACCACCACCTATTTTGCAAACTTTGGTGGGTTTCATTATTACCCAGTGCACTTTACTGTAAAAATTACTTAGCGTTATTCTGTTGGTCAATCTGATTACTACAATATGCAATTTTCATAGGTGTTTTATTTTAAAACTTTTTATAGAAAACTTTTTATAGAAAATAAGCATGCTTAACTTTCCCTATTCTGACCAATGTAATTTTTCTATTTTCTTTTTGTATACGAGGCTGTATGGCTCTTTCTTTTTTTTTTTTTTCTTTTTTTTTTTTGGACCTCATATTTGTCTTGATGGGACTTTTTAATCACTTTGTATAAATTTTATTCTGATACATAAAAAAATCAGCAATTCTGGAATTTGGTATTTTTTCATGCTGTTCACTGTGCGGGTTCATAAACCTTATATTTTATTAGTTTGGACATTTACACATGTATAAAATGGGAAAAGTTTGTTTTCTTATGTTTTTGGGGAGGGGTTTATTTATATTTAAAAAAGAAAAACATTTTTTTAAACCATTTAAAAACTCCTGGGCAAAATACTGTTTTTAAATCAACTGGTACCAGAATTACTTCTATTTAAAAATCCTAAGCCTTCCATTACTTATGAGCTGCTGTATGCTCCAGAGGAAGTTGTGCAGTTGTTTCCAGTCTGACCACAGTGCTCTCTACTGACACCTCTGTCCATGTCAGGAACTGTCCAGAGTAGAAGCACATCCACCTAGCAAACCTCTCCTGTCCCTGTCCGTAAGTACATGCCTATTTTAATACAGTATCCTGCTACCCTTAAAAGCAGCTACTTGAAATTGCATGCTGTTTTGTAGTCTGTGATCTAAAAGTATATCTCAATCTTTGCCTTAATAAAACAATGCTAGCAATCACTTGTAATACTATCACCCCCTACATGTTTCTGCATGTAGTCCCTTAAAAGCCCCTCAAACAATTACAATTTATGCTAAGATTACTGGTCTATAGTTACCTGGGGGATACCTAATTGTGTGCCAATCTTTTTTAAGATCGGCACCACAATTACCTTGTGTCAGTCCCTTGACATAATCCAAAGCACAAGGCACAAGGATATAGAAATAACTACACTGAGTTATCTATGTACTCTTTGGTGTAGCAATCTGGTTCTGGAGCTTTCTGGAGCTTTGTTTACATTCACTTTATTAAATTTACCTCAAACCATATCTACATGAAGCCAATTCCGTACATTAGACGGTATGTTACCAGCACTGCCCACCCTATGTTCACTTCCCCTTTCTTCTTTCGTGTAAATAAAGCTAAAGAACCGCATTATTCTTATTTAGGGTTCCTTTATGTCCTTACCTTGTTTTTTTTTTTAGTATATCTAAGGAAGAATTAGGGTTTTGTTTTTTTTGTTTTACTTTTCATTGTGAATTGCTTTTATTACCTTTTTGCAGATTTTAACTAAAGCTATATAACAACAAACCCCAGGGGATTACTGGGCAATACTAATATATAAACAATAACTTTAGGGGAAACCCCCAAAGGGGTGTCCTAAACTGGAAATCCCCCCCCCCCAAAAAAAAGAGTATTAAAATGTAACTTTTATTGAGATGTTATTCAATAGTAGAGAGAAAAACTCGGCACAGCTCGCCTAATTATTAGCACCTGTCATCCAATGCCTCTGCTGGCTCAACCACGTCTGATGGTGCTCACTGGTAATAGCAAAGTCCAATGCAAATATTCAATTGAAAAGAGAAAAGAAAACCAGGGCAACTCACCAAGTACGTAAACTTCAAGCTTCTTTATTAATCCATGAAGGGTATAACCAGTGCAAGACACGGGTGGACAGAACACAGGGGGACGTTCGTTCGGGGCTACGGTGCCGTTTCGCAAGATATGCTTCAACTGGCCCACACTGTGTTCTGTCCACCCGTGTCTTGCACTGGTTATACCCTTCATGGATTAATAAAGAAGCTTGAAGTTTACGTACTTGGTGAGTTGCCCTGGTTTTCTTTTCTCTTTTCAATTGAATATTTTTATTGAGATGTGCTTAAAATTAAAACAAATACAGTGACAATTGGTATCCCGTGATGTGTGTGTACCACAGTGCTTAAAATTACAGGGTCTGTCTAGCACATTAGAAATTAGTAGAGGAAAGGACTCTTAAACTGTGTGCCACATAATTTGTATGGCCACCACTGAGGCACTGATTAGCATTGAATGATGGTGCTGACAGAAACCCCTGCATTTAAAAGTTAACAACTAGACACAGTCCTGACGGCGTTTCGCTGGCAACGTAATCAGAGAACTGGCGGCAAGTGAGGCCTGGAAGTTCAGCTTCCCTTTATAAAGACTCTCCCATGTCATCAATTGGGGCCCCCTCCCTCCTCCTAAGGTGCCCTCCCACTCATAGAGCATTCCTCCTATTGTAATGTGTATCACGATCACATGCATCGGCATTGTGATGTGCTGATGATGTGCCGAGGTGGTACGGCCAATAGCTGCTTACGTTAATATGTCATGTGAAGTAAACACAGCGCACACGCACTATACTGGTGTGGGCAAAGGAGAAGTGCGCATGTCCATTCCTACGCGCATGACCGCGGACTTGTAAATCAAAGTAAGAAAGATGCTAGCAGTGTGCATGGGTAGAAGATCGCATATGGCCGTGAACTTATGCTCCCAGACATAAGTTGACTGTGAGTGTGCGTGTGTGACAATTTGCGCATGTCAGAGCACTTAGTGCAAAACAGAGGTAAATAATCTAACAAGCCCATATTTCCTAACACTTGTATAGGTGCTGAAATATGATAGACTGCATCACAGATGTTAATATATTCACCTACTTATTAGTATAAATGTGTGTGTGGACATGGGCCTATATGTGGAAGAATAATATATATAAGTATATAGGGGTTAAATATGCAATCTGAGAACTGCATATCTGTGTATATCTAAGGTGCTAGTGGGAGACAAATTTATGTATTATTATGCACAGTTGGCTAAAACACCTAATGGCTAAATAAGAGGGGAAAGGGGGAAAGAGAGGGGTAGGGAGGGGAAGAAAGAGGGAGTAGTATACATGATAGGGACAAGATTGGGACACCATAATTCAGGAGGGAGGCTGTACGCGGGTATGTGGTACAATAAAGTGTAAACAATTATTCGATGAAAGCGGAGTATGAGAAGCCTTCTTTGAGGCCTTCATTGAGGACATCTGCTCTTAAGGCGATAAATCCAACGGGCTTCTTTACGTAGCAAGAGACCATCAATGTTCCCCTTGCGTGGTCCCATATGCATCTGGCGTAAACCCCAAAAGGATATCATATTGGCTCTATTATTGTGGTGGCTCTTCATATGTCTGGCCAGGGGAGTGTCCTGATTAGTCCTTATTGTGCTAAGATGTTTAATAATTCTGTGGCGAAGCTCCTGTATAGTCTTCCCTATGTATAATTTCGGGCAGGGACATTGAGCAATGTAAATCACATTTTGACTGCTAGAATTGATAAAATCCATTATTTTAGGATTCATGAAATTCTTGTTTTTTTTTCATATTTTGACAGAATTTACAATGCCCACAGGGGAACGAACCCTGTGGACGTGCAGGCAGCCAAGTGGATACAGTTCTGTCGGGGGTAAGAAAATGGCTATAAACAAGCAGATCACGAAGATTCGATCCCCTCCGGTAAGTGATGTTAGGTTTGGAACTTAGTCGATCTTTAATATCTCCATCTGAAGTCAAGATTTGCCAATGACGTTGTAAAATTTGCGTTATTTGACCAGCATAGGCATCATAGGTCCCTATTCATCTAATAATGTTATCTGTTCGTGCATGTGATGTGTTCGATGACAAAAGATCTCTATGGTTACTCTTGTTCGCGCTAGAATAGGCGACTCTGAGATTTTTTTTTTAGGGTAACCTCTATGAACAAATTTAGATATAAGTTGATTACATTCAATCTTGAAGTTACATTCCTCTGAACAATTTCTCCTGGCCCGGAGGTATTGGCCAACGGGGATGCTTTTTTTGAGAGAGCCCGGATGCCAGCTCTCCCAGTGAAGGAAGCTGTTGGTGGCAGTCGGCTTACGATAAATGTTTGTTTGTATCTGATTCTGATCATCGATGTAAATTGTCAGGTTTTGGAAGTTGATAGATTTTCCTCCCATCTCTGAGGTGAATTTCATGCCGATCTGGTTGGCGTTAAGCCTATCTACAAAATCTGTGAAGAGTGACGTATCGCCATCCCAGAAAATCAAAATGCCATCGATGTATCGTCCCGAAAATAAAATGTGCTCAGTGTGTAAAGAAAAATCAAAACAAAAAACAAAACTGTGCTCCCACCTCCCCAAAAATAAATTTGCAAAAGAAGGTGCACACGTGGTCCCCATGGCGGTGCCTCTAATTTGCCGATAGAGGTCACCGCCAAAGAGAGAAATTGTGAGTGTGTATAAAGTGTAGGAGTTTAATTACAAAAGAATTTTGCTGCGTGAAGATAGTGCTTTTCATGTCTAAATAGCTGATTGCCTTAATACCCAAATCGTGCTGATATTGGTGTATAAACTCTCGACATCCAAACTCATCAGTGAAGTAGTGTTAGTTACCATGAGGTCATTGATTTTGCGAATGGTGTCCTTAGTGTCCTTTAGAATGGAAGGTAGGGACGATACAAAGGGTGTCAAAATGGTCAATATAAACGCTGGCGCCTTGTGTGAGATTATTATTGCCCGATACGATTGGGTGTCCCTTCAAGGGACTGGTGCCTTTATGCGTTTTAGGCAAAACGTAGAAAGTGGAAATAGTGGAATGTGAATTAAATACTAATTTTTTCTCCTCCTCAGATATAAGACCTTCGTGTTTGGCCTCATCAAGAAGTGAGTGCAAATCAGCAAGGAATTCCCTAGTAAGATCATGAGTTAAAGGTAAGTAGGTGTTTTCATCTTCCAGCTGTTTCAAGGCGATTTCAGCATAGTGTTCTCTATCGAGAAGGACAATATTCCCGCCTTTATCTGACGGTTTTATCACTAAGTTGTTTTCGGCTTGTAAGGATTGTAAAGCTAATTGCTCTTCCCTAGAGAGGTTGGAATGTACCAAATGTGATTTAGGTTTAATACGCTGTATATCATTTGTCACCAATTGAACAAAGGTATCTATTGCCGAGTATTGTGTAAAGTGGAGTCATTTTGGACCGTGGTTTAAGTGGAGTCAGAGGTGTCACCACTTGCCTTTTCCCACCCTCATTCTCCAAAGAGTAGGGATTCCAAGGTTTCAATAGCTGCTGTTTCTTTTCTATTGATAGTTCTCTCCTGGTTATGATGTTGAGTATGCCATTTATGTAGGGCAAGTTCACGGGCAAACAAATTGATGTCTTTCACCCAGGAGAATTCATCAAATCTGGGGGTGGAGGTAAAAGAGAGGCCTCTAAGTAAAGAGATCTCTCAGAAGAACTCAGACAGTGGGATGACAGATTAAATATTTGCATCTCCTCTGTCTGGGGTAATGGGACCTGATTCAGGGAACGATAATCTGTATTGGGTAATATTTGAGCCATAGAGGATGGCCTCGGTTGTGCTGCCTGATCTAAAGTGTCCCTAACAATTGCCCCAACAGAAGACCCATTTTCCATAATCGGTACAAAATTGCTAAACTCACCGCCATCCATGGATTCATGAATCATCATGGTATCTGAAACAGAGCTTCAGAGGGACCAATTATAGACCCAATTCTTTCTGTTTGTTTGACATGACAATGTAAGTATGGTTCACTAACGGCAGAGCTATGTGGGGAGGTACAGGGTCTGGATCCAGATCCTTCAGAGGATATAGCGAGAACAGCATTGCTGTATTCTGAAATCTTCCCTGTTGGTGTCATATATGAAACGAACTCCTCCCTCCTATATTGTGGGCTGTCTAACAGTGAATTAAATAGATGTTGATCGATCATCCTTGGTTGTTAGGGTTGTATGGGGGCTGAAGCTGTAATGGATGTCTGGGGGTGACCAACTTGCTTGGTAACATGATTGCCCTGATGAGAAGGGTTGCTGAACATATATATATATATATTTTTTTAATATGTTTTATTGAAGATTAAACAAACATCAGCCAAATCGCCTCACAGAAACAAAATGATACAAAGTGGAGTATACAGATAAAAAGGCACTGAGAACATGTACAAGTAGGCAGAATGTAAACGACAGAATACCATAGAAAATCCGTCAGTAATCAGTGCAGTGAGGACATAAACTGGAGAAAACTGAGAACAGCCAGTTGGAAAACCCTAACACAAAGAGAGGGTAAACGAGAAGAACGGAAAAGGGGGACGGTATGTAGTATAAAGGTGGCAAAATAATATTAAAGAGAGGCCGTTTTGTAGAACTCCGCATACACAGCCATATTCAGTCACGAGGGCTAAGCATAGAATTCCTACTGTTAGAGCAGACCCATGCGTCCATAAAGAAGAGGGAGTACATACATCCGGCAAAACAGAGCAACATACATAAAACAAAGGGGTACAGACAACCATATCTAGAAATGAAAGGACATTCATGACCCTAAATCTCTTCAGGAGGATGTAGAGTACGAACACTGAGTCAATGGTGAGGAGCACCAGGGACCCCACACAGAAAGGAATTTACCAGGGCATTTTCTATTCTTGTAAACAATATGGGAGAAGGGTATCATAGCATTAACCAAGGCTTTCCACTGAGACAGGGAAGGCGGGCCGGGGTCCATCCATTTGAGGGCAATCGCCTTCCTAGCAAAAAATAAAGATTCTCGCAGTAGAGTGCGCACATAATGTGGCCACACTTCCTCATCCAGAACTCCAAATAAGCAAATCAGAGGATCACACCCCGGGGGAGGTTGGACAATTGTGGCAAGAAGTCCAAGGACATCCTGCCAGAAGGATCTTATATCAGGACAAGCCGAAATAAGATGCCAGAAATCAGCTCTAGCCGCACCACATCGATGGCAGGTGTCCGAGTCAGAGCGACCCATTCTAAGTAAACGAACGGGGGTGATGTAACTATAATGTATAATATTTAATTGAATCAGTTTATTATTAGCAGAAGGAGATACCACCATATGTGAGGAAAGCATCTCCTCCCAACCATCTTGGTTACTGAACATATTTTGACTGTTCATGCCTAAAAAAGGCTGTGATGGAGCCATTTAAGGGGCTAAGCCATTTGGGATCTGTCTCGCCCCAAAGGAAAAAGCTGTGGGGGCTAAGGTTTGTGCTGAATTTTGTCCCCCGGTGGGGTATGGTATGTTGGAAGTCAAAGTCTGACATTGCATATTGACACCCCACCCAGATGAGGGTCCAGATTCAGTATTGGGGCCCCATGTGTTCTGTTTTGCAGGATTACAACGCGGATTGCCTGATTTTTTATATGGAGGTCTTCTAGAGCCCTTGTTTTGATCTTTATGTTTACGCTTGGTTCCCGTAGATGATTGATTGCTGGAATCGGAGTGATATTCAGTCCCTGAGTTTAGGGCACCCCTTTGGGGGTTTCCTCTAAAGTTGTTGTTTATAATGACTAAAGCTGACCCCTCTGATTTGTATTTAAAAAATTCTATTTTTGTCATTTATTAGCTCTTTCACACAAGTTGTCAGCCATGTGGGTTTTAATCTTTTATACTTGTTCCCCATAGGAATAAATTTACAGCAAAGTTATTCATAGTTGATTTGAAGATCTTTGATTTATCATCAGTAACAGATTATGACAGCAATTTCTCCCAGTCCTGAAGTGCAGCTCTTATGTTCTTGCCTTCCCAACATGTCTTTGTTTTCTTAGTTTTTCAGCCAAAGTAACTATATTGTGGTCACTATTACAGTGGTTTTCACAGTTACATCCTCAAATAGCTCTGCATTGTTAGAAATTGGGTTCTTGGCAAACTGGCCCATAAAATTATCCTGCAATAAATGAAGACATTTTCTCCACTTTGCTGATTTAATAGAACTCCGACTCCAATCAATATGTGGATAGTTCAGATCTCCCATTATTACCAATGTACCTGCCTGGACAGCCCTCTCTATTTGTGTATACAGCTGACTATCTATCACCTCTTCAATGTTTACCTCCCTTTGTAATTCTACCCAGAGGGATTCCATATCCTCACAATTTTAATCCACTTTTGCATCTTTTACACCGACTTTCATATCACTTTTAACATACAGGCATACTCCTCCTCCTTTCCTACTCACCCTATCCTTTCTAAATAATTTAATCCCCCACAGATTGACAGCCCAGTCATGTGTGGAGTCTAGCCATGTCTCAATGACACCAACCACCTCAAGGTGTTCCTCCAGTATCAAGGTCTCAAGCTTCCCCATTTAATATAAAAAGTGTAATTTATAGAATTTTTGTGGGTACATTTGTTTTCACTGCTGGTTTGCATCATATGTTCACTGCTAATGTTCTGATCCTTTTCTAATCTACATGCCACTTTGTGTGCTTGATTTTTTGCTTTGTCCTCCCTTCCTATTGCTAGTTTAACCGCTTCCTGACCAATGGCATAAGTGTACGTCATGGGTCTGGTGGGCAGACATGTTGTGGGTCCATGGAATGGGACCGTGTCATAACCAGGAGATATCCGCTGCTATCAGCAGCTGACATCTGTCGGTAATGACGGACATTAGAGATCCCTCAGATGTCCATCATTTAACTGGTTAAATACCCTGATCTATACAAATCACAGCATTTAAACATTAAGACTGGAATTCCACTAAGGGTTTTCACACAAGAACTCCCCAAAAAATGCCCATTCTGACGCACTGATGTGGCCAGATATTAGCTGCAAGTCAATAGGGAACTGCAAAAGGCCATATCCACTTGGAGTATTTCAGTTTGGCATTCTTTTAATCCTTTTGGCGTAATTCATCTATTTTGGGCTCCCTGGCAGTTTTTCAAAAACGACCTCTTGTTGAGACTTTGGCGTTTTTTTTATAGGAAAATCCTGGCGTTTTTCTCCAATAGAACTCTATCCCCTTAACGACAATGGACGTAAATGTACGTCATGGAGTCCTAGCACTTAAGGAACCATGACGTACATTTATGCTCCGCCATGGCTGTCAACAGCCAGGGACCCGATGGTAATGGTGGACATCCGCGATTGCGCTAATGTCCACCATTAACCCCTCAGATACTGTGATCAATACAGATCATTGCATCTGCAGCAGTGCGGTACTTTAAATGCATGATCGGAGCGCCCGCAGCACTGCCGCGTTGATCTGATCATCCAGCATGGCAGCTGGAGGTCCCCTCACCTGGCTCCGGCTGTCTCCCGGGGTCTTCTGCTCTGGTCTGAGATCCAGCAGACCAGAGCAGAAGATCGCCGATAACACTGATCAGTGCTATTCCCTATGCATAGCACTGAACAGTATTAGCAATAAAATGATTGCTATAAATAGTCCCCTATGGGGACTATTAAAGTGTAAAAAAAATAAAAGTAAAAAAATGTAAAATACAAAAGTAAAAAAATGTGAAAAATCCCCTCCCCCAATAAAAAGGTAAAATGTCCGTTTTTCCCATTTTACCCCCAAAAAAGCATAAAAAAATAATCAATGCACATATTTGGTATTGCCACGTTCAGAAAAGTCTGAACTATTAAAAAATATTGTTAATTATCCCGTACGGTGAATGGCGTAAACGTAAAAAAAATTAAAAAGTCCAAAATTGCTGCTTCTTTGTCACATTTTATTCCAATTTTTTTTTATAAAAATGTATAAAAAGTTAAGCCTTGGCAAAACTACATATCGTGGCACAAAAACTGAGCTCTCATACTGCCCCATATATGGAAAAATGAGAAAGTTATAGGTGGTCAAAATAGGGCAATTTCAAACATACTAATTTAGTTAATGTTTTGAGATTTTTTCTTTTTAACCGGTAAACTAGAGACGCAGCTCTGCATAGAATGTACATTGTACAAACTTTTTCTTTTCTTTTTTCAATTTTATTTTTACCATAAAAGGAAAAAAATGATTATGCAAGTTTGGTATAATTAGAATCGAACTGACCTATAGAATAAAGTTTGCATGTCAGATTAACCATATTGTAAACTCTGAAAATACATATGCATTACATATATTTTTTCTGGCTCTGTTATACATCAGTGGAAAAATAAAAAAAATTATTGCTCTTAGCATGTGAGGAGGAAAAAAACGTGAGCCAAGAAAAAATAATTTGCTGGGTCATGAAGAGGTTAAAGGGAAACTGACAGACTGTTCACCTGCACTAAACCCAATACACTGGGTTATAGTGTGGGTGAATTGGAGTACAAAGAGCTTACAGAAATTGGTTCAGCCATTCCGCAGATATGGCTCCTGTTGCAATACAGCTTAATCTTTTCTGACTTTCCGCGTTTCTCCGCCATTCTCTATGCCTGCCTATCTTATGCATAATAATCTTCTTGACTCTCATGTCTTAATGACATGAGAGCCTGCGGTCCACATTAACTCTCTGCTATTGTAGCAGGGCGCAGGTGCCGTTCCTTCGCTACACACGGAAGTTGAGTGCAGCAAGGTTTCAGTGGAGCACGCAAGTTTGGTCACAACTGTAAGTTATAGCTCTTTGTACTCCTGTTCACCTGCACTATAACACAGTGTATTGAGTTTAGTGCGAGTAAAAAGCCTGTCAGTTTTTCTTTAAACACTCTGCCAACCCTTTTAAGATTCTCTCCCCCAGCACAATGGACTTCCCCTCTTCCATTCAGGTGCAAATTACCTCCAGAATACTGTTTGCACTCCAATGAAAAGTCAGCTCAGGGCTAAAATAATGCCAACCCTTCATCCTTACACCAAAACTTAAAGCCACACATTTAACTATATAAGCTCCCATTGTCTTTCCTGCTATATGCATCACACAGGCAGTTTTCTTAAGAGACATCGACCTACCATGTTTTCTGTTGTTCATTCCCACATTGACCACGACAACATCCCCAGCCTCTTCCCATGTAATTTGTCCCCTTAGTCCACTACATGTCAAACCTTGGCACCAGGTAGACAGACAATCATTTGGTTGAGGCCTTGGTCTTGGTAACAAATTAATTTATCTGTCTTCCTGATTAGAGTTGAGTGAACTTTTCAAAAATTCCCTAATATTGGCAAAAAGTTCAGTTCTGAGCAAACTTAGTGATGAACCTGGAACTCAGTAAAAAATCTAAAACACATGTATCACACTGCCTAAGAGCCCTAAAGCTCTGTATAACACTGATAGGTCACCCAGGAATGTATCCAAGTACTTGTGAACTGGTTTTAAGGCTAACATAATGTCATAATTACAGTGCCCTGTGGTAACCCATGTACTTATAGGGGGTATCCACCATAAAGTGATTTTAGTAATTACCTGCCAGACACTAATGGACATGCTTAGGAAGGATCTGTACTTGTCTTGGGGCTAAATGGCTATGTTGTAAGATTACCATAACACTGTGGCTATCTTTTTGTGAACTGGGTATTTCCTGTTGAATTTTGTTCTTAAACTTCACATCCCATAATTCCATGCTTGTAAGTTTGAGGTCACTGCAGATTTTGAAATCTTTAAAATATTAAATAAGTCCAAAAATTATAATTGTTTGTTGGCAGCTGCCTGCCAGTATGAAAAATCACACATAGGCATTGGAATATTCAATGGTTTTTACAAGCTTTCCAAAAAATTCTCCCATTTCGAGGAGTAACACCAGCATTTGTTTCTGAAAAGAAGAAATGGCTGTAAAATTTTCTTCTTTTTTTCTTATTTTAACCCCTTAAGGACCGAGCCCTTTTTCACCTTAAGGACCGGAGCGTTTTTTGCAATTCTGACCACTGTCACTTTAAACATTAATAACTCTGGAATGCTTTTAGTTATCATTCTGATTCCGAGATTGTTTTTTCGTGACATATTCTACTTTAACTTAGTGGTGAAATTTTATGGTAACCTGCATCCTTTCTTGGTGAAAAATCACCAAATTTGATGAAAAAAATGAAAATTTTGCATTTTTCTAACTTTGAAGCTCTCTGCTTGTAAGGAAAATGGATATTCAAAATATATTTTTTTTGGGTTCACATATACAATATGTCTACTTTATGTTTGCATCATAAAATTTATGAGTTTTTACTTTTGGAAGACACCAGAGGGCTTCAAAGTTCAGCAGCAATTTTGAAATTTTTCACAAAATTTTCAAACTCGCTATTTTTCATGGACCAGTTCACGTTTGAAGTGGATTTGAAGGGCCTTCATATTAGAAATGCCCCATAAAAGACCCCATTATAAAAACTACACCCCCCAAAGAATTCAAAATGACATCCAGTAAGTGTATTAACCCTTTAGGTGTTTCACAGGAATAGCAGCAAAGTGAAGGAGAAAATTCAAAATCTTCATTTTTTACACTCGCATTTTCTTGTAGACCCAATTTTTGAATTTTTGAAAGGGGTAAAAAGGAGAAAATTTTTACTTGTATTTGAAACCCAATTTCTCTCGAGTAAGCACATACCTCATACGTCTATGTTAATTGTTCAGCGGGCGCAGTAGAGGGCTCAGAAGGGAAGGAGCGTCAAATGGTTTTTGGGGGGCATGTCACCTTTAGGAATCCCCTATGGTGCCAGAACAGCAAAAAAACACACATGGCATACCATTTTGGAAACTAGACCCCTCAGGGAACGTAACAAGGGGTAAAGTGAACCTTAATACCCCACAGGTGTTTCACGACTTTAGCATATGTAAAAAAAATAATTTTTTTTTTTACCTAAAATGCTTAGTTTCCCAAAATTTTTAAATTTTTAAAAAGTGTAATAGCAGAAAATACCCCCCAAAATTTGAAACCCAATTTCTCTCGATTCAGAAAACACCCCATATGGGGGTGAAAAGTGCTCTGCTGGCGCACTACAGGTCTCAGAAGAGAAGGAGTCACGTTTGGCTTTTTGAAAGCAAATTTTGCTCTGGGGGCATGCCTCATTTAGGAAGCCCCTATGGTGCCAGGACAGCAAAAAAAACAAACACATGGCATACCATTTTGGAAACTAGACCCCTCGGGGAACGTAACAAGGGGTTAAGTGAACCTTTATACCCCACAGGTGTTTTATGACTTTTGTATATGTAAAAAAAAAAAATTTTTTTTTACCTAAAATGCTTGTTTTCCCAAAAATTTTACATTTTTAAAAAGGGTAATAGCAAAAAATACCCCACAAAATTTGAAGCCCAATTTCTCCCAAGTACGGCGATACCCCATATGTGGCCCTAAACTGTTGCCTTGAAATACGACAGGGCTCCAAAGTGAGAGTGCCATGCGCATTTGAGGCCTAAATTAGGGATTGCATAGGGGTGGACATAGGGGTATTCTACGCCAGTGATTCCCAAACAGGGGGCCTCCAGCTGTTGTAAAACTCCCAGCATGCCTGGACAGTCAGTGGCTATCTGGCAATATTGGGAGTAGTTGTTTTGCAACAGCTGGAGGCTCCGTTCTGGAAACAGTGGCGTACCAGACGTTTTTCATTTTTATTGGGGAGGGGAGGGGGGCTGTGTAGGGGTATGTGTATATGTAGTGTTTTTTCTTTTTATTTTATTTTGTGTTAGTGTAGTGTAGTGTTTTTAGGGTACAGTCACACGAGCGGGGGTTCACAGTAGTTTCTCGCTGGCAGTTTGAGCTGCGGCAGAAAATTTGACGCAGCTCAAACTTGCAGCCGGATACTTACTGTAATCCTCCGCCCATGTGAGTGTACCCTGTACGTTCACATTGGGGGGGGGGACATCCAGCTGTTGCAAAACTAGAACTCCCAGCATGGACGGTCTATCAGTGCATGCTGGGAGTTGTAGTTTTGCAACCGCTGGAGGCTCCGTTTTGGAAACAGTGACGTACCAGACGTTTTTCATTTTTATTGGGGAGGGGAGGGGGGCTGTGTAGGGGTATGTGTATATGTAGTGTTTTTTACTTTTTATTTTATTGTGTGTTAGTGTAGTGTAGTGTTTTTAGGGTACAGTCGCACGGGCGGGGGGTTCACAGTAGTTTCTCGCTGGCAGTTTGAGCTGCGACAGAAAATTTGCCGCAGCTCAAACTTGCAGCCGGATACTTACTGTAATCCTCCGCCCATGTGAGTGTACCCTGTACGTTCACATTGGGGGGGGGGGGGGAACATCCAGCTGTTGCAAAACTACAACTCCCAGCATGTACGGTCTGTCAGTGCATGCTGGGAGTTGTAGTTTTGCAACAGCTGGAGACACACAGGTTGTGAAACACCCAGTTTGGTAACAAACTCAGTGTTTTGCAACCAGTGTGCCTTCAGCTGTTGCAAAAGCTACAACCCCCAGCATGTACGGACAGCGGAAGGGCATGCTGGGTCTTGTAGTTATGCAACAGCCGGAGGCATACTACATTGGCTGGGGATGCTGGGGATTGTAGTTATGCAACAGCTGGAGACACACTGGTTTACTACTTAACTCAGTGTGCCTTCAGCTGTTGCAAAACTACAACTCTCAGCAGTCACCGACAGCCAACGGGCATGCTGGGAGTTGTAGTTATGCAACCAGCAGATGCACCACTACAACTCCCAGCATGCACTTTAGCTGATTGTGCAAGCTGGGAGTTGTAGTTACACAACAGCTGAAGGTACACTTTTACATAGAAAGAATGTGCCTTCAGCTGTTGCAAAACTACAAGTCCCAGCATGCCCATAAGGGCATGCTGAGAGTTGTGGTGGTCTGCCTCCTGCTGTTGCATAACTACAGCTCCCAGCATGCCCTTGTTGCATGCTGGGAGCTGTTGCTAAGCAACAGCAGGAGGCTGTCACTCACCTCCAACGATCCAGCAGCACAGGTCAGTCCCTCGTCGTCTCCGCCGCCGCCGCGCTCCTGGGGCCCCGATCCCAACAGGGACGCCGGGGATCGGGGTCCCCAGCACCGGGGGTCGTCTTCCCGCACCCGCTCACGTCCTCCGAAAGAGGGGCGGAGCGGGTTGCGGGAATGACACCCGCAGCAGGCGCCCTGATTGGTCGGCCGGTAATCCGGCCGACGAATCAGGGCGATCGTGAGGTGGCACCAGTGCCACCTCACCCCTGCTGGCAATGGCTGTTCGGGGCCGTCTCTGACGGCCCCGATCAGCCAGTAATTCCGGGTCATCGGGTCACTGGAGACCCGATTGACCCGGAATCTGCCGCAGATCGCTGGACTGAATTGTCCAGCGATCTGCGGCAATCGCCGACATGGGGGGACATAATGACCCCCCTGGGCGATATGCCGGGATGCCTGCTGAACGATTTCAGCAGGCATCCGGCTCCCCTCCGGCTAGCGGTGGGGGCCGGAAATGCTCAGGGCGTATCCATACGCCCTCGGTCCTTAAGGACTTGGAAACGGGGGCGTATGGATACGCCCTATGTCCTTAAGGGGTTAAACAACTAGCCAAAATAATTATCCAATTTTGGGGTAATCTGGTTGTATAGGCCTAATAACAGCAGCAGGTGTGGTGTTAGAAGCTTCCCCATCAGCAGTAGGAGAGTGTAAACCAAAGTAAAGGAATGTAGCTGTACAGTACTGTCAGCTTCGTGCTTACAATCTGCCAGCTCAAATAATTAAATGAGAAGCTCCGTCATCCCTGCTAGCTCTTCAGTGGGCCCTGGCTGGTTCGGCCTTTGTTTTATAATGCCATGGTTGGACATCATCATGGTGGTTGTTGTCCTCAATTTTCCAAATATTGCTCAGATCCCTTTTCTTTATCCAACTGCTCCTCAAAGTCCATACTGCAGTGAGCCAGATATGAACCTTCTTCCATCCCATGCTCTATCATCGCTGTGAACATTTGCACCAGAAAGGAATATTAGTTTTATATTGTTAATTCCGCTGTTGTCCCTGCTGACAAATCATGTTGCCTTTTCAAAAAAGTCTGAGCACAGAACACGTGTCTCTGATCAGCTGCCAATGCCTGAGCTGAAAGTCACACTGACTCCAAAAGCTGTTTTCCTGCTACATGAGGAAACAAGCCATTATATTTCGCTGATGGAAGTCCAATATGTGTATGATTGAGTCTCTGCATGTTGGAATATCACAGATTAAGCAGTGTTAAGGAAGACCATTTTTGTGATGAAAGTCTCAGAGGCATAAGGATGTCTAAAACAAACACAAACTCTCCTGGACATGGCCAGCACATCCTTCAGACCAACATACATTTAAAGAAAATGTCTTACAACCAGATTAAGCCCATGGCCATACACGGAGAATGTGTCATGCCACCTAAATGCAGAACAACCACAATGTGCTTGCCGTTATCAGCTACTTGCCCAATCTTAGATTTCGAGGAAAAAGACAGAAAAACAGCAGCAACTCCCTCACTGTGTGGCTTTTCTTGCCCAGGTTTAGAAATACCAGAGTAATATTACTTACCAGAGTAAGCTTCACTAAGCTTCTATTAAAGGAAGGAGGAGGAGAGGTGTAAACTCCTCTCTATCTTGTGGGGAATTGTAAGATGTCCATGGAGGACGCCCTGTATGTAGAGGAGCCACAAGAACAATGAACTGAATTTTTTTCTTGCATATGATACAGCAGCTAAAATAAATAAGATTTGTAATTTACTCTCTGTAAAAAAAATCTTATGTCACTTTCATGGCCTTATAAATCTGGCCACTAGGGGTTTCCCTTCGGGTCTGGACTACATTGCGTCTGCTCAAAAGCACAGACTTTGTTCTTCTGCTGGACTGGCAGGAGTCAAAACTCAGGAAATGTGGTCTGGCCATAGGCAGTGAATAGCACTCGCTCTCTGCCTGTGTATGAAACAGGGAGAGTGAGTGTATTCACGGCCTATGGCCAGACAGCACTTTCTGAGTTTGGTCAGGATACCAAGGTCTGTGCTTTTGAGCAGATGCAATGCAGTCTGGACCAGAAGGGAGACCTCCTAGTGTCCAGATTTATAAGGCCATGAAAGTGACATAAAAATTTTTTTTTTTCCTGGGAGTAAATTACAAATCTTATTTATTTTACCTGTTGTATCATATGCAAAAAAAATTATTTTAATGACCGTGAGCACGTATGTATAGAATAAATGCTGAGCGTGTTTAGCGTAAACACTATAAATGTGTGTGCAGAATAAATGCTATGAGTGTATGTACAGTATAAATGCTATGAACGTATGTGCAGTATAAATGCTATGAGCATATGTGCAGTATAAATACTATGAGCGAATGTACAGTATAACTGCTATGAGCGTATGTGCAGTATAAATACTATGAGCGTGTGTGTAGTATAAATGCTATGAGTGCACGTTTAGTATAAATACTATGAGCAGATGTGCAGTATAAATGCTATGAGCATATGTGCAGTATAAATGCTATGAGCGTATGTGCAGTATAAATGCTATGAGCTTATGTGCATTATAAATGCTACGAGCGAATGTACAGTATAAATGATATGAGTGCACGTTTAGTATAACTACTATGAGCCTATGTGCAGTTTAAATGCTACGAGCGAATGTACAATATAAACGCTATGAGCATATGTGCAGTATAAATGCTATGAGGGTATGTACAGTATATTGATATGAGCATGTGTGCAGTGTAAATGTTATGAGTGTACATGCAGTATAAATGCTATGAAAGTATGCGCAGTATAAATGCTATGAGCGTATGTGCAGTATAATCCTATGAGCATATGTGCAGTATAATGTTATGACCATATGTGCAGTATAAATGCTATGAGCGTATGTGTAGCATAAATGCTATGCTACAAATGTACGTGAGAATGACACAAGGTATGACATTTTTTTCTCTCTCTCACAGCATAACCTTCCTAGCCCTATGAATGCTAGGAACGTATTCACATAACGAACATATACATACTGTGAAAGCTACGCACGTATGCACCGAGTAAAAGCTATGAACAGGTGCATAGAATAAAATACTAGAACAGTATGCATAATTAATACTATGAACTAGTACATGTACAGTATAAGTATGAATGTAACGATTGCTATGTATGTACAATATGGTGTGAGCATATGTACAGTATAAAAGTTATGTACAGTGAACGCTACGTATGAACAGTATAAATCCTACATATGTACAGTGAAAACCCATGTATGAACAGTAACTATGCTACGAGTGCACGACCTAGTGTGTGATTCAGTACCTTATACTGTATAAACTGATATCACCATCCATGCTGGATGAAGTGGACGAGTTGTTACTAAGCAGGGGTGAGTTTGCAAAGCCAACATGGAGGATGCAACATTTACATAACAAAACACCCCAAATATTACAACATATTCATACACAATTAACAATGGGACGCCCAAATATTACAACATATTCATACACAACTAATAATGGGACACCTAAAATTAGAGAGGAGCTGCCCTGATATAAACGTTGTGCCTCATGCCATCTGAATATACAACAGCTGGCAGCCTGACATGAGAGGCTTATACAGCAGACCTCACCACATATAGCCTGGCTGCACCATACCCCCGTAGACAGCACTATCTCCCCGTGCACAGAGACTAACAGCTGCCAACAGCCAGGGCAGCAAAGCAAATGCACAAGTCAGTAGATTTAAGTTCCTCATGGTAAGAAACCGCCACACTCATGATCACGGACTGTGGTGTGAGTAATTTTGGCGGCTGATGCGGGAGACCGGACGGCCGAGACTAGGCAAGAAATAGTAATAGGGAAAAGTAACCAGGGGTTGGGGGGTGCGTATTAAGTGTACAAGTGGCTGTAACATGGAAAGAAGACACCTGAAAACTTGCACCCCGTCCGGACTTTATACGCAGGAAGCTTGAATCTCCCGCCACAAGCTGCTCTCCACAAAACGACACGTACGCCCTGCCTGTATGGAGCAGGGGGCCTTTTATGCTCATGCCCCTCCCATTATTCCTATATGCCCCACCTACAGGTTCAGAGGAATACCCATTCCCCTCTCCCAAACAAAGCCCGATGGGTTTAAAACTTGTAAGAAAAAACTGGAAAATAAAAACTGACGTCTTTTTTCTGTAAGTCAATGTGATTAAAATGATACCTATCTTTAAATGCTTTTCTATTATTGTACTACTTTAAAAAAACAAAAAAGGCTATTTTTTTAGTTTTCCATGTACTGGACTGTATGAGGGCTTATGGTTCTGTGATCTGTAGTTTTTATAATTTTATTACTTTATATTCCACTTTTTTCTGGGATGTCATATGACAAGAAATCAACAATTTTGGACTCTGATATATTATATTATATTATTATAATTAATTATATTATTATTATATTATATTTGAGATATATGTATATATATATATATATATATATTTTTACTTTTACCCTGTTCTCTGTATGGGATCATTAACATCATGTTTTAATAGTTCGTACATTTTTGCATTAGGCTGCCTCTCAGGACGTACATGTACATCCTGGTACGCCAAGTACCAGGCAGCCAAGGTGTATATGTACATTCAAAGGTGTATGCAGCTCAACAACATAAACTTATTAGGTGAACCAAGGTTAACTGAGGGGCACTAGATACCCAAGTGTCGAAAGTGGGACAGGTAAATGTGAATATAAAAAGAGTTCAGTCCAATAAAATACAAAACACCAGATAGCATAAAAATCTGATAAAAATAGAATAAACATGCAGTTGTGCTAAAAAAGGAAATATGCAGTTCTATTGTAGAAGGAAAAGAATAGTCTTGGTTACCCAATGTAGTGCTTTCTAATGAGAAAGCTGGGTGGATGAATGAAAAAAATCCTTTTTACTGCTGCTGCTGATGATGATCCTTTTGGGGAAACATGTATCCTAGGACATTAAAATGTAGTGTGATGTACTGTTGGCACTATGTACAGTGCACAGATTCCCTGTGGGAAAAGAGGTCTATGTTCCAGATGGGATCAGAAGACCGATTCTTCTTATGATTTGCCATTCCTATAAGAGAAAATGTTCAAAGGGACTGTGTCCCGCTCACCTGTGATCCTGTTGGTTGCAGTATATATCGTGGCTCTTGGACCGTGAGTGATGCAAGCTGACATAGGCAGCCATCCAATAGGCAAGAGCAGGTGATGAACCAAGCAGGTCCGCGTGTCAGAGGCGAACACGCTTCTATGAGGCGCTGATGTGAGTTGGTGGTGCTGTGTGTCAGCGGCGTCCTAGGATATTCAGTCTCGTCGTGAAGTCTGCATCAACTGCTAGTGGTAGCAGGGTGTTAATGAAAGGTCAGACACGTTTCAGGAGTCTGCTGCTCCTGCAGCCACTGAAGAAAGGAGCAGCAGACTCTTGAAACGCGTCTGGCCTTTAATACATAATCGCTATAAAAATAAATGATGATAATTATAATAATAAACAGTGAAGAAGCAACAGCTTTTTACAAGACATCCAACAATTCTTCTTTTCTGTGAGTAGCAACAGGTTTCGCTCCTTTCAAATTTAAAAGCAATGGCTTTTTACAAGCCTTCCAAAAATTCTCTCGAGAGTAGGAGTAGTGGTAATAGCCAGTTGACAGCAGCAATGTCAGGACTTATCAGTGGCAACAGGCACATGAGTTTTAAATTACTCACTGATCGATGCCTGGTTCATTATAACAAACCTACGTTTTTCCACCTTGTTGGCGGGCAATCTTGTTTGCTTAGGTTTGATGACACCACCTACTGAGCTAAATACTGTCTCTGATCCTACACGAGAGGGTGGACAAGACAGAACATCCATGGTAAATTTTGTACCTTCTGACCAATGGTGTAATCTGATGACCCAGAAGTCTATGGGGTCTGGACTGATGGTGTCAGGTGGGAAGATAGAGAAGAATTGCCACACAGTAGAGTACCGTAAAGAGTTGGCCTACAAATGCAGCAGCAGTTCTCACCCTCTACTGAGCTGAGCAGACCAGCAGGTCTACATTTGGGAGGTTTTGTAGATGTTCTAGCCTTACCTTAGCTCTTTACCACTAACAGTGCCACTAACAGTGAAAATTGTCCTTAATATTTTTTAGCCCCACTAGCAGACATCCTCTTATAGAATAAATAAAAACATACTTTAGCTAAGATGACACCCTATCTTTACTTCAGATACTATGTATGGCCTGTTGGTTAGTATGAGGTCTAGAAGTAACCTCTCTTGTTGGGTCCTGCACTAATTAGCAGAAGGTACCTTTTTTCTCTGCTGGACCTGCATGTTTCTTTATAGTCTATATTAGGGTAATTAAAGTGCCCCATAATAGTAAATTTACCTTCTTTGCTGCCCTATCTGTCTTTATCAGAAGATTTTCTGCTGCCTCCATTATACTTGGCAATTAATAACAAACTCCTATTATTAATTTATGAACCTCCACCATTGAAAAAGGGAACGCAGTTCCCCGAAACGCGTCTGGTGTTAAGACAACCCTGCACATCATCTGAGACAATCTTTACCGCATTGCCGGTCCTCACCTACTCTCTCACCTGCTCCCCGTGCCGTCGGGGTAGAGAGGATACCTCCAGCGTTGCCATACGCTGCTACGACCGCTAGGCTTCACAGCGCTGCCACACGCTGCTTCCCAGCCATCATCTCCAACCGCCAGCACCGGGGTGCTACATTTCTCCTGTGCCGCCGGGACAGAGGGACGTGTATCCGGATCGCAAGCACAGCTGCACTCACCTGAACTGTATAGCGATTGCCCTCTGGCATTCAGTCCCCGTGCCGTCGGGGTAGAGGGGGCATCGCCTGTATCTCTGCACCTAAAAACGTTTATAGTGTGCCCCAATCTGGGAGGCTCCAGAGCTACCGAAAATTTGCCTTATTGGATTATCAACTTTTTTGCTATGTACTTTCATCTGGATTAATCCTGGCTCCTATAATATGACTTTACAGTATAACTAAACAGATACTGTTTGCACTGTCCCATTGCCCCACTTTCATTGTCTCATTGTCCAATTAGTGAAGTGCAATACCACTGTGTATATTTTATATTTTTAGCATTTTATACCATTGTAACCATTTTATCTAGTGACCAGTCTGCGACAAGGGCCCTGCCGCAGACCTCACATCATTTTTCCAAATAAGTGTTATCTTTTTATGCTATTTTAGACACGTTTTCTTTTTTCTCTCTCTCTTTCTTCTAATTTTTGACCTTATATCTTTTACTCTGACCTAGCCCTGCAGGACTGCCTCCCCTTTTTACACTATTAGTACTCTTTCTTGGCACATGGGTATGTGCAACGCAGTATCCTCGGTATAGGTTTTCTCTTTTTACGTTGAGCTCCCACATTTTTTTAATATATTTTCAATGTTCTTAGGATGGTGTTGTCAGCTTTGTGCACAGCCTTGAACACCCTGAGTCTAGCATTGTTTTAAATATCATATCTGCTTTCTTGAGAGGGAGACTCCATTCCCCCCTCCCCTCTGATCCCACCAGGGGGTCTTCTCTCTTCCTGGCCTCTTATCTTTTTGATTATAGGATGGGACCAGAGTGCATGACTTCAAAAAAGCCTTTGACCCCCAATAAAATGCAATACACAAAAGGACACACTGTCCGAATGACCTCTCACCCATGTCCTGGACAATCCATCACACACAGTTATCATTTATAATACACATATAGGATTTTAATAATCAGGCCTTGGGCCTGATACCTCCCCCTTAAGATGGGGACAGAGAGATCTTGCCTATCCAGGCTGATAGATCTGTCTCCCTTAACCATCTATTTCTTTTCTTGACACCACATGCCCTGCATTCCCAGGCAAAGATGGCACTGAAGGGGCCTATTTCCTCATTTAGCTGCCTTTTCTTTGCAGCTAAGAGCTGTGGATTGATCTCTACATCCTGAAGGGATCCCTGGCTCTTAGCATCCTCCACTAGGTCTAGTAGGGGATCACTACCCAGCCCTTCCTCTGGTGCACTACATACACTGAGTACCACCTTCTCAGGGTTATAGTATGCCATATTAATGTGGTACTGCCTCTGCCTCTGACCTTTCTCATCAAGGGCAACTACATATGTGGTGGGTTCTAGGCACTGCAGAATGGGGAAGGGACCCTCCCAGGCAGCCTGCAACTTATTCTGCCTGATGGGGTTCAGAATCATTACCTTCTCTCCCACTTCATAGACCTTGCATTGTGATCATACCAGTACTTCTGCCTGGACTGTGCTGCTGTGAGGTTGTCATGTGCCAGCCCAGTCAGTGCCTGCATCCTGTCCCTGAATCTCAGAGCATACTCCACCACAGAAGTCTCAGGGGCAGTTAGCCCCCCTTCCCATTCTTCCCTAACTAAATCTCGGGGCCCCCGCACTTTGTGACCATATAATAACTCAAAGGGCGAGAAACCTGTAGGCTCTTGGGGTACATCCCTGTAAGCAAATAACAGATGGGGTAAATACTTTTCCCAGTCTCTGCCCTCCGATTCTACAAATGTTTTTAGCATTTGTTTCAAGGTGCCATTGTTACCAGACACTCTGTCCAACCAATGTTATGACAGTAAAATCCCTGCCATACAGGTATGGCTGTAATTTTTGCAAAGCCCAGACCACAGCTAGACATTCCTTCTCTATGACCGCATAGGCCACTCCCAAATGTCCTGCCAGGGGGGTCTCATGGGCCAACCTCAGCAGCTCTTTCCTGTACTGCCTAGGAACCACTAATGGCCTTTCTCTCTCCTGGGCCCCTAGCCTGCCTTTGGAAAGGGACTCCCAGTACAAGATATCCTTTTCCCAATATACCCGATGCCCATCTGTATCAACACCTGTATGTTCAGCACGTTGTCTCAGCCCTTCAAGGGAAGGGTCACTGCGCAGAGCTTCACGGAAATGCTCATTTCCCTCCCCCCATCTCGTGGTATCAGGGAGCACATTTCCCCCAGGTGAACTAGCACCTCCACCTTCCTCTCCCTCAGTTCCAGACATAACAATGTGCAGGCATCATACACAGGGCTATCACTCCTTCCCTCCTCCTCCTTAGGCTCACAGGCTTGGGACATATCACTCACTGCTGGTCCCTCATCCTTACATGTCACCAGGAGCACACCAACCCCTCCCCCTAGCCCATCTCCACTAGGTTTTGGCATTGGCAATGCATTGTCACCACATTTTACAATACACCCCATTCCACTTTTGGAAAACATTACTGGTTCAGTCACAGGTAAACAATTATCAATCCCCTGCACTCCCTCCTAGTAACCACATCTTGCAGTGTCTCCCAAAGTCTCGCACAGTACCTCAGAATGAACAGGGCTCTCTCCTAGCCCATCCGGTGTGCAGGTAGTGTCCTCTGGAGCATAATGACAGAGCATCCGACCCAAATCATTCCCCAGCAGAACATTAACAGTGATGTCCTCAGAGACCCCCACCTCCCGCAAACCCTTGCCTGTACCCCAATCCAGGTACACACGGGCCATGGGCACAGCAGGCCGCACATCTCCAATTCCTTTTAAAGCCATGGTTCTTCCAGGGATGATGTCCTCTGTATCCACCACTTCAGGCCGCACAAAGGTAAAGGAGACTCCAGAATCTCGCAAACCCACTGTCACCCGGTCACCCACAGTTACACTCTGCAGGTTATCCGCTCTTTTCTCCACCGCTCCGGACACCAGAAGAACGGCTGTGTGTCCTGCAGCTACTGGTGGAGAATTCTTTTTGTTGGGGCAAGTGGCACTCAGGTGCCCAATATTGTTGCATCTGTAACATCGGCGGGTGTCCCCCTGACCCAATGTGGCTCCTGTTGCTTTTGGGAATGATGCAAAGAATTTCCCAGCTGACCTGGTGGTGCTCTGTGGGTGTGTGGCTCCCCTCCAGGTACTTGCTCCAGCTTGTGCAGATCCACGCTTTGCTGCTGGCGCCCCGTTGTTGGCAAAGTCATCTCCTAGTTCTGCTGCTTCCATGGCTGTCTTGGGCTTGCGATCCAAAATCCACTCTCTTGCTTCAAAGCTCCGTGTTTGGAGAAACTGATCCAGGACCATCAAGTCCTCCAGGGCCTCATAGGTAGTGACTTGTAGGCCCCCAGTCCATAGCCTGAATGCAGTCCTTAGCTGACCTGCATGTTGAGTGCAGCTTTCTGTGGCACTTTGTTGCAAAGTCCAAAACTTTTTCCGATAAGTCTCTGGAGTCAGATTAAAACTTTTGAGCAGGGCAGATTTTATTGCCTCATAGTCCTGGTCACTCTCAGAGGAAAGAGAAGCAAACACATCCAGAGCTTTTCCTCGCAACCGTGGGGTTAGATATCATCCCCACTGTTCCTTAGGTAGATGGAACTGCCGGCAAACCTTTTCAAATCCCCTCAGGAACACATCCAGATCACCATCTTTCTCCAACATGGGGAAATGTTCCAAGCAGGGTTTGTGGTCTCCTTGATCCTACACATCACTCCGTGCGGATGAAGCATCCCCTCTCAGCCTCAGAACCTCCAGTTCATGCCTTCGCTGGGCCTCTCTTTCTGCGGCTTGTGCCTGGGCCTCTCTTTCTGCGGCTTGTGCCTGGGCCTCTCTTTCTGCGGCTCATGCCTGAGCCTCTCTCTCAGCAGTTTGGTACTGGAGAAGCAGTTGGAGTTTCATATTGGCATCCACATTCCCAAGGTGTTGTAAGGCAGTCTGCATATAAGAGTCGTAGGCCTCATGTGGAGTACTGTCCTGATGGGGAGTAATGTTGTATTCCCCAGGAGATATCAGTCCTTGGATGGCAGTTCCAGCTGTAGGACTTTGTCTCATGTCACTCAGCTCTTCTGCACTGGCATCATACTCCACAAGATCAGCAATAAGTTGTTCCTTGTTCTTTCCTGCAGTAGGGATGTCCTTTTCTTGGCACATTAGCTCCAGTGCAGGCTTGGACTGCTTGCGATATGCCTCCATATTTCCGAGATGAGACAGAGGAGGTAAAACAGGAGATGGGGAGGACAGAACTATCTTGCACTCTTTTTGTATGTCTTTTAAAGCAGCACTGAGCTCTGTCTTTGGAATTTACACACAAGAATATGTATGCAATTTCTTTTTAGTGCTAAGATTTCCCTACAGGTAAAATCCAGCAAGCACTAAAAATCTCTAAATATATCCCGACGCAGCCACCAGTTGTCACGATCACACCCCATCCGTCCAGCCAAGACGCTAGACTTCAAAGGAGATGTAAACAAACAGCCAGACCCCCAATAAAATGCAATACACAAAAGGACACACCGTCCGAATGACCTCTCACCCATGTCCTGGACAATCCATCACACACAGTTATAATTTATAATACACATATAGGATTTTAATAATCAGGCCTTGGGGCTGACAGGGGGGATTTTGGTGGCAACAGCTGGAGGAACAAAATGGGTCAGGTCAACGGCGGATAGGGGCAGATAGCATTAACCCCTTGTATTCGTGATGCCAGGGTGTGGTTTAGCCTTTAACCACCCGAAGGTATACTGCTGGTTCCTGGGCTATGCACGGGGGCAATAAAGACTCTGACGCAAAGTTACGGACAACGGTAGCTTTACTGAGGGTAGACAGTTGGTAAAGTCTATATAGTTCACCCAGGGCCCAAGGAGGTGACCTTGACGCAGAGACCTTAAGGGCTTGCTGGGACTTGTAGTAGGACTGGACAATTGAATGCAGACCACGCTGACTTGACAGATGACAGTGCTGACTTGACTTGACTCATAAAGCTGTGACTTTAGCATACTTGACTTGATGGTGGCTGCAGGACTTGACTTTAAGGTCTCCAACACTCTGGACACACACACTAGGCACGACTGCACTGGACTTCAGCTTAGCAGAAGAGCAGAGCTCAAAGAGAAAGACGCTAGCTCCACCAAGGGCTTATATGGGGGAGACTAGCAGGAAGCCCATAGGTCACTCTTGGGATCACCTGGTCACTGGTACCTCCTGGGTAACAATTACATGATATATCACATGGTATATCTCGTAAAAAAAAAAAAAACATGCAGGGGGTCTTGGGGACACTGAAGGAGGCTTCCTGACAGGACAGCAGGAGCACAGGGTAACACCTCCCATACTGGGCCACCACAGATCCGTACCCTGAAAATAAAATGTGGTGTGAATGTACTCTTACATAACTACCAGACATTGTAAATGGTTATGAGCTGCTGCCTTCAGTCACATCTATGTATGTAATGTATGGGGAGCTTCTCAGGACTGGAGATGAGTAAGATAAAGTCTTGGGGGCAGACATTTTCCTAGGCTTCCTATTAGTGGGTATAACAGAGACTTGGTTGGACGATACCTGTGACTGGGCGGTCAACATACAGGGTTATAGTCTATTAAGGAAGGATCTGACAAAACGGAAAGGGGGAGGAGTCTGTCTTTATGTAAAGTCCAGTCAGTATGGGTAGAAATATATGGAAAATATATAAAAAAAAATTCTGACAGGGGTTTGCTATAAGCTACCAAATATAATGGAAGAGGCAGAAGATCAATTAATGAGGCAAATAAACAAGGCAGCAAATTGGAATGAGTTGCTAATAATGGGACACTTTAACTATCCTGATATAAACCAGTAAACTGAGTGCTGTGATTGTTTTCAACCAACCCTTCCTCTACACTGTCTCTGGGCAAACCGGTTACAGATAGTGACCTACAGTCTGTTTTTTATGTTTTTCAAAACACATTGTGACTTCATTTTTTTTCCTTGATCAAAAAATTAAATAAATTAATTCATAATTAAGACAACACTTACAATATATTGTCCATCCTGTGCATAACTAGTTTTTGAAGTCTCTACAGTTACTCCACTTTTTTAATTTTTTATTATTGTGTTACTACACCTCCTTCTTTTAAGGCTACCTTTGATTTATTCAACAACAATCCTACTAAAATGAATAAAGGTTTGTCAATGATCTATGTGGTATTAAGTGATAAAATTCTTTTCTCCAGGCACCCTTGCCAAAACCAGTGGGAGAGACATCCTAATGCTGTCCCAGACACTTTAAATGGGCACTGTCACCAACTTTTTTTATTTTATTTTTTTATTTTATTTTTTTACTTATGTACTACAACATATCTCTAATATAGTTTCCTTTTTTTTTTTTTCAATTAAAATAGTTTATTTTACATTTGAAAACTGGCCACTAATGGTCTCCCTCCTAGTGGCCGGCTGCAGCCAGCCATGACGTCACGACTGAATTAGGACCGATGCCGGCCGGGCAATCGGTCCTAATTCAGTCAGCCTGCACTCACTCCTGGCCTGTCAATCAGACAGGCGGGAGCGAGCACTGAGAACACAGAGGATGCGCACATTGGCTCGCACACCGGCCCCACCTCCCTGCATACACGCGCCGCTGCTGCTAAGTCCTGCACTCCACTCCTGCACTTGGGTATGTCTTTTTCGGGGTGGGGGGGAGAGGGTTGCATGGCGGGTTTAGGGGTAGCAGGTTGCGGGATTCGGGGTAGCGGGTTGTGCGGCCATAACAAAGATACTGTTTTAAAAACAGGGTGCCTCCAGTTGTTTCACCACTACAACTCCCAGCATGCCCTGACAGCCAATAGATTTCAGAGCAAGCTGGGGGTTGTAGTGGTGAAACAGCTGGAAGCACCCTGTATAGATGAGCTAAGGGCAGAAGTCGGCCCCCTGCAGGCATCAGTGACGTTGCTCCTGCTGGGGAAGTCTGCCTAGTAAGTGAGCACATTGCCAGGTAGAAAAAAAGCCATTTCTAAGATAGTAAAAAAAAAAAATTTAAGGCAGGGAGGGGGTTAGGAATAGATGGGCAATAGGCAGGGACAGATGGTGGGAGCTACTCATTAATCAACCTACTGTGCTTTCCAAGTATGCCAGACATTCAGAAGTAGCACAGAGGGTTTTATATTGGGGATACTACACCCCTCCAGTTTGACAATCATATTCCCTACCTCATCAAACCTGTGTTTGTTTGTTTTTTAATCGGTAGAAGGTGTTTCCGATATTTTTTTTTAGGGATGTGACCTCATCCAAACATTTTTAACCCCTTGGGGATCTAGCCCATTTTGACCCGAAGGACCAGAGCATTTTTTGCACATCTGACCACTGACCACTTTAAGCATTAATAACTCTGGGATGCTTGTACTTATGAATTTGATTCCGAGATAGTTTTTTCGTGACATATTCTACTTTATGTTAGTGGTAAATTTTCGTCGATACTTGCATCATTTCTTGGTGAAAAATTTCATGAAAATTTAGCATTTTCATAACTTTGAAGCTCTCCGTTCGTAAGGAAAATAGACATACCCATACCAAATAAATTATATGTTGATTCACATATACAATATGTCTACTTTATGTTTGCATCATAAAGTTTACATGTTTTTACTTTTTGAAGACATCAGATGGCTTCAAAGTATAGCAGCAATTTTCCAATTTTCCGAGTAAATTTCAAAATCTGAATTTTTCAGGGACCAGTTCAGTTTTGAAGTGGATTTGAGGGTCTTTATGTTAGAAATACCCAATAATGGACCCCATTATGAAAACTGCTCCCCTCAACGTATTCAAAATGACATTCAGAAAGTTTGTTAACCCTTTAGGTGTTTCATAGGATCAGCAGCAAAGTGGAGGCGAAAATTCAAAATCTTAATTTTTTACACTAACATGTTCTTGTAGACCCATATTTTTTATTTTTACCAGCTCTACCGTAGTGACGGGCTGCACCTCAATGGGGAGGTGATGTAGTTCGTGGCTTTGGGGTTGAATTGGATCTGGCTCCAAGGGTTATACACCCAGTTAAAATTTGCAGACCATGCATCTGAGACACAAAATGGCTGAGTCCATGCAGACTAGTGAATACAATATATATTCACACAGACTGCAGATAATTAACTAGCTGTATCACCGGAGACCAAATGCATTCATAAACATCCCACAGACCAACCTATTTAGGAATTTTGGAAGAGTTATATCCTAATATCTAATGCACAAATCAACACTACACATCCAAACACTGGCAGAAATAAAGATGTTTAATACACAGTTGAAAACTAAGCACACTCTAACTAAGAGAGAGAGAAGAGAAAATATATTGCAAATAACTAGAAGTTTAAATCTGCAGTGTAAGGAAACACATATACTACAATTATAGTAGAAATCCTATAATTGGCTATATGGGTGGATTTTCCTTAAAAGATACAACTATACTAAAAGAAACACATAAAGAATATAATACTGGAAATACTTAGCTTCAGGGAACCTTTACAGTTAGTATGATTAACCAAGCCAGGCATTGGGGCAAGGCTGCAGTCCTTTGTTTCAGGATTCAGGCCCAACAGCAAGTTGAATGGAAAGTGTCACACCAGGAAGGGGAATGGAAAGGTGTATTGGTATGCAGCCCAGGAAGAGAAAAAGCTTGGCACTGTTCAATGGGCTTTTTATTATGTTGTCTCCGCCCCTTAGCCAGCCCCCCAGGTGGTCTTTGTCTAATATTACAAAGCCCACCTATTGGCCCCCTTAACAGACTCCATCCTTCCTTTGTCTAAACCCATGTGTGTTTCTAGGTCTAGGATCACAAATATAGCAGATAAAATGTATGCCATTTTCATGTCCATAACAGGAGGGTGCAGCTGTGCTGTGTTTCTCTACAACATAGAGTGGGAAGATAGTATAGATAGAAGGGGGGGACTTAATAATGTACCTGGGGGTGGAGCGGAGGGAGGGGTTACAATAGTTAATAGGGATAGGCATCATAGGGAAAAAAACATACACCATTGAATTGCATGTAGACTAATGCCAGAAGTCTGTCCAATAAAACTGACGAACTGAAGTTGAAAATTTCAGAGGAGGATTATGACATAATGGGTATAACAGAGACTGGGGTGGATGATAGCTGTGACTGGACAGTCAACATACAGGGTTATAGTCTATTCAGGAAGGATCGGACAAAACGGAAAGGGGGAGGAGTTTGTCTTTAGGTAAAGTCCAGTCTGAAGGCCGCACTGCGGGAGGATATTTGGGAGGGAAATGATAATGTGGAGTCACTATGGGTAGAAATATATGGAGATAAAAAAAAATCCTGATAGGGGTTTGCTATAAGCCACCAAACATAATGGAAGAGCCAGAAGATCAATTATTGAGGCAAATAAACAAGGCAGCAAATCAAAATGAGGTGATAATAATTGGGGACTTTAACTATCCTGATATAAACTTGGAGACTGAGACCTGTGAATCTCCTAAAGGAAACAGTTTTCTGACTATAGCTAAAGACAATTATCTGTCCCAAATGGTGCAGGGCCCGACCAGAGGGGGCGCCCTACTAGACTTAATATTAACCAACGTACCTGACAGAGTAATTAATGTGCAAGTAGAAAGACACCTAGGAAATAGTGATCATAATGTAATACATTATAAATTGTTCTTCAATAAGGGAATCTCTCGAGGGGCCACAAAAACAATGAACTTTAGGAAGGCAAAGTTCGATCAACTCAGAGAAGCCCTTAACAATATGAAATGGGATAATGTCCTCAAAAAGAACAATATTGACACTAAATGGGAGACTTTTAAACGTATCTTAAATTCTCACTGTAAGATGTATATACCTTATGGGAATACAAGGGTCAGAAATAAAAGAAAACCAATATGGATGAATAAAAATGTTAAGGGTGCAATTAATGACAAAAATAAAGCATTTAAACTACTAAAACAGGACAACAGTGAAGAAGCATTAACCCCTTAAGGACGCAGGACGTACTCAAACGTCCCCTTTTCCGAGTCCTTAAGGACTCAGGACGTTTGAGTACGTCCTGTCAAATCCCGGCCCCCCGCCGCTAGCCGGAGGGGAGCCGGTGCCCGATGCCTGCTGAAATCGTTCAGCAGGCATCGGGGCATATCGCCCAGGGGGGTCATTATGCCCCCCCCATACAGGCTGTTCGGGGACGTCTCTGACACCCCCGAACAGCCAGAGCCTGCAGGGGTGAGGTGGCACTGGTGCCACCTCACGATCGCCCTGATTCGTCGGCCGGATTACCGGCCGACCAATCAGGGCGCCTGCTGCGGGTGTCACTCCCGCAACCCGCTCCGCCCCTCTTCCGGAGGACGTGAGCGGGTGCGGGACGTGCACCCCGGGTGCTGGGGACCCCGATCCCCGGCGTCAATGTTGGGATCGGGGCCCCAGGAGCGACGGCCGCGGCGGAGACGACGAGGGACTGACCTGTGCGGCGAGGATCGTTGGAGGTGAGTGACAGCCTCCTGCTGTTGCTTAGCAACAGCTCCCAGCATGCAAAAAGGGCATGCTGGGAGCTGTAGTTATGCAACAGCAGGAGGCAGACCACCACAACTCCCAGCATGCCCTTATGGGCATGCTGGGACTTGTAGTTTTGCAACAGCTGGAGGCACATTCTTTCTATGGAAAAGTGTACCTTCAGCTGTTGTGTAACTACAACTCCCAGCTTGCACCAACAGCTAAAGTGCATGCTGGGAGTTGTAGTAGTGCATCTGCTGGTTGCATAACTACAACTCCCAGCATGCCCGTTGGCTGTCGGTGACTGCTGGGAGTTGTAGTTTTGCAACAGCTGAAGGCACACTGAGTTATGTAGCAAACCAGTGTGTCTCCAGCTGTTGCATAACTACAATCCCCAGCATCCCCAGCCAATGTAGTATGCTTCCAGCTGTTGCATAACTACAAGACCCAGCATGCCCTTCCGCTGTCCGTACATGCTGGGGGTTGTAGCTTTTGCAACAGCTGAAGGCACACTGGTTGCAAAACACTGAGTTTGTTACCAAACTCTGTGTTTCACAACCAGTGTGCCTCCAGCTGTTGCAAAACTACAACTCCCAGCATGCACTGATAGACCGTACATGCTGGGAGTTGTAGTTTTGCAACAGCTGGATGTCCCCCCCCCCCCCCCCCCCCAATGTGAACGTACAGGGTACACTCACATGGGCGGAGGATTACAGTAAGTATCCGGCTGCAAGTTTGAGCTGCGGCAAATTTTCTGTCGCAGCTCAAACTGCCAGCGAGAAACTACTGTGAACCCCCCGCCCGTGCGACTGTACCCTAAAAACACTACACTAACACACAATAAAAAGTAAAAAACACTACGTATACACATACCCCTATACAACCCCCCCTCCCCTCCCCAATAAAAATGAAAAACGTCTGGTACGCCACTGTTTCCAAAACGGAGCCTCCAGCGGTTGCAAAACTACAACTCCCAGCATGCACTGATAGACCGTACATGCTGGGAGTTGTAGTTTTGCAACAGCTGGATGTCCCCCCCCCCCCCCCCCAATGTGAACGTACAGGGTACACTCACATGGGCGGAGGATTACAGTAAGTATCCGGCTGCAAGTTTGAGCTGCGGCTCAAACTGCCAGCGTGAAACTACTGTGAACCCCCGCCCATGTGACTGTACCCTAAAAACACTACACTACACTAACACACAATAAAATAAAAAGTAAAAATCACTACAAATACACATACCCCTACACAGCCCCCCTCCCCAATAAAAATGAAAAACGTCTGGTACGCCACTGTTTCCAAAACGGAGCCTCCAGCTGTTGCAAAACAACTACTCCCAGTATTGCCAGATAGCCACTGACTGTCCAGGCATGCTGGGAGTTTTACAACAGCTGGAGGCACCCTGTGTGGGAATCACTGGCGTAGAATACCCCTATATCCTCCCCATGCAAGTCCCTAATTTAGGCCTCAAATGCGCATGGCGCTCTCACTTTGGAGCCCTGTCGTATTTCAAGGCAACAGTTTAGGGTCACATATGGGGTATCGCCGTACTCGGGAGAAATTGTTACAAATTTTGGGGGGTATTTTCTGCTTTTACCCTTTTTAAAAATGTAAAATTTTTGGGAAAAGAGGCATTTTAGGTAAAAAAAAAAATATTTTTTTTACATATGCAAAAATCGTGAAACACCTGTGGGGTATTAAGGTTCACTTAACCCCTTGTTACGTTCCCCGAGGGGTCTAGTTTCCAAAATGGTATGCCATGTTTTTTTTTTTTTGCTGTCCTGGCACCATAGGGGCTTCCTAAATGCGGCATGCCCCCAGAGCAAAATTTGCTTTCAAAAAGCCAAATGTGACTCCTTCTCTTCTGAGACCTGTAGTGCGCCAGCAGAGCACTTTTCACCCCCATATGGGGTGTTTTCTGAATCGGGAGAAATTGGGCTTCAAATTTTGGGGGCTATTTTCTGCTTTAACCCTTTGTAAAAATTAAAATTTTTGGGGAAACCAAGCATTTTAGGTAAATTTTTTATTTTTTTTTACATATGCAAAAGTTGTGAAACCCCTGTGGGGTATTAAGGTTCACTTTACCCCTTGTTACGTTCCCCAAGGGGTCTAGTTTCCAAAATAGCATGCCATGTGGGGTTTTTTGCTGTCCTGGCACCATAGGGGCTTCCTAAATGCGGCATGCCCCCAGAGCAAAATTTCCTTCAAAAAAGCCAAATGTGGCTCCTTCTCTTCTGAGACCTGTAGTGCGCCAGCAGAGCACTTTTCACCCCCATATGGGGTGTTTTCTGAATCGGGAGAAATTGGGCTTCAAATTTTGGGGGGTATTTTCTGCTTTAACCCTTTGTAAAAATGTAAATTTTTTGGGAAACCAAGCATTTTAGGTAAATTTTTTTTTTTTTTTTTTACATATGCAAAAGTTGTGAAACCCCTTTGGGGTATTAAGGTTCACTTTACCCCTTTTTACGTTCCCCAAGGGGTCTAGTTTGCAAAATGGTATGCCATCTGGGTTTTTTTGCTGTCCTGGCACCATAGGGGCTTCCTAAATGCGGCATGCCCCAGAGCAAAATTTCCTTCAAAAAAGCCAAATGTGACTCCTTCTCTTCTGAGACCTGTAGTGCGCCAGCAGAGCACTTTTCACCCCCATATGGGGTGTTTTCTGAATCGGGAGAAATTGGGCTTCAAATTTTGGGGGGTATTTTCTGCTATTACCCTTTTTAAAAATGTAAAACTTTTGGGAAACCAAGCATTTTAGGGAATTTTTTTTTTTTTTTTTTTTTACGTATGCAAAAGTTGTGAATCACCTGTGGGGTATTAAGGTTTACTTTACCCCTTGTTATGTTCCCCGAGGGGTCTAGTTTCCAAAATGGTATGCCATGTGTTTTTTTTTTTGCTGTTCTGGCACCATAGGGGCTTCCTAAATGTGACATGCCCCCCAAAAACCATTTGTCGCTCCTTCCCTTCTGAGCCCTCTACTGCGCCCGCCGAACAATTAACATAGACATATGAGGTATGTGCTTACTCGAGAGTAATTGGGTTTCAAATACAAGTAAAAATTTTCTCCTTTTTACCCCTTGCAAAAATTCAAAAATTGGGTCTACAAAAACATGCGAGTGTAAAAAATGAAGATTGTGAATTTTCTCCTTCACTTTGCTGCTATTCCTGTGAAACACCTAAAGGGTTAAAACGCTGACTGAATGTCATTTTGAATACTTTGGGGGGTGCAGTTTTTATAATGGGGTCATTTATGGGGTATTTCTAATATGAAGGCCCTTCAAATCCACTTCAAACCTGAACTGGTCCCTGAAAAAAAGCGAGTTTCAAAATTTTGTGAAAAATTGGAAAATTGCTGCGGAACTTTGAAGCCCTCTGGTGTCTTCCAAAAGTAAAAACTCATCAATTTTATGATGCAAACATAAAGTAGACATATTGTATATGTGAATAAAAAAAAATATTATTTGGAATATCCATTTTCCTTACAAGCAGAAAGCTTCAAAGTTAGAAAAATGCAAAATTTTCAAATTTTTCATCAAATTTTGGGATTTTTCACCAAGAAAGGATGCAAGTTACCACAAAATTTTACCACTAAGTTAAAGTAGAATATGTCACGAAAAAACAATCTCGGAATCAGATTGATAACTAAAAGCATTCCAGAGTTATTAATGTTTAAAGTGACAGTGGTCAGAATTGCAAAAAATGGCTGAGTCCTTAAGGTGAAAAAGGGCTCAGTCCTTAAGGGGTTAAAGAGCTATAGAGAAAAATGTAAAATATGTAAAAAAAACTGATAAAAGACGCAAAGAAAGAGCCAGAAATACTCATTGCCAAAAAGAGTAAAACTAACCCCAAAATGTTCTTTAACCCCTTAAGGACGGAGCCCATTTTCACCTCTAGGACGAAGCCCTTTTTTGCAAATCTGACCACTGTCACTTTAAACATTAATAACTCTGGAATGCTTTTAGTTATCATTCTGATTCTGAGATTGTTTTTTCGTGACATATTCTACTTTAACATAGTGGTAAATTTTTGTGGTAACTTGCATCCTTTCTTGGTGAAAAATCCCAAAATTTGATAAAAAAATTTAAAATTTAGCATTTTTCTAACTTTGAAGCTCTCTGCTTGTAAGGAAAATTGATATTCCAAATGATTTTTTTTTTGGATTCACATATACAATATGTCTACTTTATGATTGCATCATAAAATTGACGAGTTTTTACTTTTGGAAGACACCAGAGGGCTTCAAAGTTCAGCAGCAATTTTCCAATTTTTCACAAAATTTTCAAACTCGCAATTTTTCAGGGACCAGTTCAGGTTTGAAGTGGATTTGAAGGGTCTTCATATTAGAAATACCCCATAAATGACCCCATTATAAAAACTGCACCCCCCAAAGTATTCAAAATGACATTCAGTAAATGTTTTAACCCTTTAGGCTTTTCACAGGAAAAGCAGCAAAGTGAAGGAGAAAATTAAAAATCTTCATTTTTTACACTCGCATGTTCTTGTAGACCCAATTTTTTTAATTTTTACAAGGGGTAAAAGGAGAAAATGTGTACTTATATTTGTAGCCCAATTTCTCTCGAGTAAGCACATACCTCATATGTCTATGTAAAGTGTTCTTCAGGCACAGTAGAGGGCTCAGAAGCGAAGGAGCGACAAGGGGATTTTAGAGAGTACGTTTTTCTGAAATGGTTTTTGGGGGCATGTCGCATTTAGGAAGCCCCTATGGTGCCAGAACAGCAAAAAACAAACACATGGCATACCATTTTGGAAACTAGACCCCTTGAGGAACATAACAAGGAATAAAGTGAGCCTTAATACCCCACAGGTGTTTCACGACTTTTGCATATGTAAAAAAAAAAAAAAGATTTTCACTAAAATGTTGGTTTTTCCCCCAAATTTCACATTTTTTAAATGGTTAATAGCAGAAAAGACCCCCCCAAATTTGTAACCACATCTCTTCTGAGTATGGAGGTACCCCATAAGTGGACCTGAAGTGCACTGCGGACGAACTACAATGCTCAGAAGAGAAGGAGTCATATTTGGCTTTTTGAGAGCAAATTTTGCTCGGGGGGCATGTTGCATTTAGGAACCCCCTATGGTGCCAGAACAGCAAAAAAAAAACACATGGCATACCATTTTGGAAACTAGACCCCTTGAGGAACGTAACAAGGGATAAAGTGAGCCTTAATTCCCCACAGGTGTTTCACGACTTTTGCATATGTAAAAAACAAAAAAAAGATTTTCACTAAAATGTGGGTTTCCCCCCAAATTTCACATTTTTGCAAGGGTTAATAGCAGAAAAGACCCCCCCAAATTTGTAACCCCATCTCTTCTGAGTATGGAGGTACCCCATAAGTGTACCTGAAGTGCACTGCGGGCGAACTACAATGCTCAGAAGGGAAGGCGTCATATTTGGCTTTTTGAGAGCAAATTTTGCTCGGGGGGCATGTCGCATTTAGGAAGCCACTATGGTGCCAGAACAGCAAAATAACCCCCACATGGCATACCATTGTGGAAACTAGACCCCTCACAGAATGTAATGAGGGGTACAGTGAGCATTTACCCCCCACTGGTGTCTGACAGATCTTTGGAACAGTGGGCTGTGCAAAATTTTTCATTTTCACGGACCACTGTTCCCGCAGATCCGTCAGACACCTGTGGGGTGTAAATTCTCACTGCACCCCTTATTACATTCCGTGAGGGGTGTAGTTTTCAAAATGGGGTCACATGTGGGTGTGTTTTTTTTTTTTGCATTTTTCAGAACTGCTGTAACAATCAGCCACCTCTGTGCAAATCACCTCAAATGTACATGGCGCACTCTCCCATCTGGGCCTTGTTGTGCGCCCCCAGAGCACTTTGCGCCCACATATGGGGTATCTCCGTACTCGGGAGAAATTGCGTTACAAATTTTGGGGGGCGTTTTTCCCTTTTACCTCTTGTGAAAATGAAAAGTATAGGGCAACACCAGCATGTTAGTGTAAAATTTTTTATTTTTTTACACTAACATGCTGGTGTAGACCCCAACTGTTCCTTTTCATAAGGGGTAAAAGGAGAAAAAGCCCCCCAAAATTAGTTAGGCAATTTCTCCCGAGTACGGCGATACCCCATATGTGACCCTATTCTGTTGCCTTGAAATACGACAGGGCTCCAAAGTGAGAGCGCCATGCGCATTTGAGGCCTGAATTAGGGACTTGCATAGGGGTGGACATAGGGGTATTCTATGCCAGTGATTCCCAAACAGGGTGCCTCCAGCTGTTGCTAAACTCCCAGCATGCTTGGACAGTCAATTGCTGTCCAGAAATGCTGGGAGTTTTTGTTTTGCAACAGCTGGAGGCTCCATCTTAGAAACACTGCCATACAATACGTTTTTCATTTTTATTGGGGAGGAGGGTGGTGGGGGGGGGGGCAGTGTACGTGTGTATATGTAGTGTTTTACTCTTTATTTTATGTTAGTGTAGTGTAGTGTTTTTAGGTTACATTCACACTGGCGGCAGATTACACTGAGTCTCCCGCTAGGAGTTTGAGCTGCGGCGCAAAATTTGCCGCAGCTCAAATTTGTAGCGGGGAACTCACTGTAATCTGCCGCCAGTGTGAATGTAGCCTGTACATTCACACGGGAGGGGGGGTCAAAACTACAACTCCCAGCATGCACTGACAGACCATGCATGCTGGGAGTTGTAGTTTTGCAACAGCTGGAGGCACACTGGCTGGAAAACCTTGAGTTAGGTTCTATGACCTAACTCAGTATTTTCCAACCAGTGTGCCTCCAGCTGTTGCAAAACTGCAACTCACAGCATGTACTGATTGCGGAAGGGCATGCTGGGAGATGTAGTTATGCAATGGCTGGAGGCACGCAAGTACAACTCCCAGCATGCCAAGACAGCCTTATGCTGTTCCTGAATGCTGGGAGTTGTAGTTTTGCAAGATTTAGAGGGGTTCAAGTTGTAAATCACTGTCCAGTGGTCTCAAAACTGTGGCCCTCCAGATGTTGCAAAACTACAAATCGCAGCATGCCCAGACAGCAAACTGCTGTCTGGGCATGCTGAGAGTTGTAGTTTTGCAACATCGGGAGGGCTACAGTTTGAGACCACTTAGTGATCTACAACCTGAACCCCTCTAAATATTGCAAAACTACAAGTCCCAGCATGCCCACACAGCAAACAGCTGTCTGGGCATGCTGGAATTTGTAGTTTTGCAACATCTGGAGGGCCATGGTTTAGAGACCACTGTAAACTGTGGCCCTCCGGATGTTGCTAGGCAACAACTCACCTAGCAGGACCCGGAAGCCGCCGCCGCACGTGGGGGATCCCTACATGGAGGATCGCGCTCCGGGATCCAGGTAGGGACCTTCGGCGCCGACCTTCCCTGGACGGTTCCCCCGTTTTGCCCGGACACCAATAGGTGGGCAAAGCGGGGGAACCGAACTTTAACCCCCCCCCCCCTCCCCCGGTCTGCTATCGGTCGGTCGACCAATAGCAGGGATAGGAGGGGTGGCACCCCTCCCACCAAACTCCTATCCCTTTAGGGGGATCGAGGGTGTCTCGGACACCTACGATCCCTCTTATTTTCCGGGTCACCAGTGACCCGTATGACCCGGAATCGCGCAGATCGCAGGTCTGAATTGACCTGCGATTTGCGCGCATCGCGGTCATGGGGGGGTCTCAGGACCCCCCTCGGCGATGTGCCGGGATGCCTGCTGTTAGATAACAGCTGTCATCCCGGCCCGATCGCTGCCGGTGACGCGGCGCTCCCGGAACCCCGCGACGTACATGTACGTCGCTCGTCGTGAAGGGGTTAACTATATAAATAGCAAAAAGGTCAAAAATGAAAGTGTTGGCCCTTTAAAAAATGATGAGGAAGAAATTATAAACGGGGATCAGGAAAAAGCAAATATATTAAACAAATTCTCCTCCACTGTATTCACAGAGGAAAATGAAATGCCAGGTGAAATACAACGAGATAAGGTAAACTCCCCAGTGCAGGTCATCTGTCTAACCCAGGAAGAAGTACGGTGCCACCTACAAAAAATCAAAATAGACAAATCACCAGGTCCAGATGGCATTCACCCCCGTGTTCTAAAGGAATTAAGTGATGTAATTGACAGACCGCTATTTTTAATATTCAGGGACTCTATAATGACTGGGAGTGTTCTTCAGGACTGGCGCATGGCAAATGTGGTGCCAATATTTAACCCCTTAAGGACCAGGCCATTTTATACCTTAAGGACCGGAGTGTTTTTTGCAATTCTGACCACTGTCACTTTAAACATTAATAACTCTGGAATGCTTTTAGTTATCATTCTGATTCCGGGATTGTTTTTTCGTGACATATTCTACTTTAACTTAGTTTTAAAATTTTATGGTAACTTGCATCCTTTCTTGGTGAAAAATCCCCAAATTTGATGAAAAAAATGAAAATTTTGCATTTTTCTAACTTTGAAGCTCTCTGCTTGTAAGGAAAATGGATATTCAAAATATATATTTTTTGGGTTCACATATACAATATGTCTACTTTATGTTTGCATCATAAAATTTATGAGTTTTTACTTTTGGAAGACACCATAGGGCTTCAAAGTTCAGCAGCAATTTTGAAATTTTTCACAAAATTTTCAAACTCGCTATTTTTCAGGGACCAGTTCAGTTTTGAAGTGGATTTGAAGGGTCTTCATATTAGAAAGACCCCATTATAAAAACTACACCCCCTAAAGTATTCAAAAAAACATTCAGTAAGTGTATTAACCCTTTAGGTGTTTCACAGGAATAGCAGCAAAGTGAAGGAGTAAATTCAAAATCTTCATTTTTTACACTCGCATGTTCTTGTAGACCCAATTTTCGAATTTTTGCAAGGGGTAAAAAGTTGAAAATTTTTACTTGTATTTGAAACCCAATTTCTCTCGAGTAAGCACATACCTCATATGTCTATGTTAATTGTTCAGCAGGCGCAGTAGAGGGCTCAGAAAGGAAGGAGCGACAAATGGTTTTTGGGGGGCATGCCGCATTTAGGAAGCCCCTATGGTGCCAGGACAGCAAAAAAAACACATGGCATACCATTTTGGAAACTAGACCCCTCAGGGAACGTAACAAGGGGTAAAGTGAACCTTAATACCCTACAGGTGATTCACGACTTTTGCATATGTAAAAAAAATATATATTTTTTTTACCTAAAATGCTTGGTTTCCCAAAAATTTTACATTTTTAAAAAGGGAAATAGCAGAAAATACCCCCCAAAATTTGAAGCCCAATTTCTCCCGATACAGAAAACACCTCGCATGGGGGTGAAAAGTGCTCTGCTGGCGCACTACAGGTCTCAGAAGAGAAGGAGTCACATTTGGCTTTTTGAAAGCAAATTTTGCTCTGGGGGCATGCCGCATTTAGGAAGCCCCTATGGTGCCAGAACAGCAAAAAAAAAACACATGGCATACCATTTTGGAAACTAGACCCCTCGGGGAACGTAACAAGGGGTAACGTGAACCTTAATGCCCTACAGGTGTTTCACAACTTTTGCATATGTAAAAAAAAAATTTTTTTTTTTAACCTAAAATGCTTGTTTTCCCAAAATGTTTACATTTTTAAAAAGGGTAATAGCGGAAAATACCCCCCAAAATTTGAAGCCCAATTTCTCCCGATTCAGAAAACACCCCATATGGGGATGAAAAGTGCTCTGCTGGCGCACTGCAGGTCTCAGAAGAGAAGGAGTAACATTTGGCTTTTTGAAAGCAAATTTAGCTCTGGGGGCATGCCGCATTTAGGAAGCCCCTATGGTGCCAGAACAGCAAAAAAAAAAACACATGGCATACCATTTTGGAAACTAGACCCCTCGGGGAACGTAACAAGGGGTAATGTGAACCTTAATACCCTACAGGTGTTTCACGACTTTTGCATATGTAAAAAAATATATATTTTTTTTACCTAAAATGCTTGGTTTCCCAAAATTTTTTAAATTTTAAAAAGGGTAATAGCAGAAAATACCCCCCAAAATTTGAAGCCCAATTTCTCCCGATTCAGAAAACACCCCATATGGGGGTGAAAAGTGCTCTGCTGGCGCACTACAGGTCTCAGAAGAGAAGGAGTCACATTTGGCTTTTTGAAAGCGAATTTTGCTCTGGGGGCATGCCGCATTTAGGAAGCCCCTATGGTGCCAGGACAGCAAAAAAAAAACACATGGCATACCATTTTGGAAACTAGACCCCTCGGGGAACGTAACAAGGGGTAATTTGAACCTTAATACCCTACAGGTGTTTCACGACTTTTGCATATGTAAAAAAATATATATATTTTTTTACCTAAAATGCTTGTTTTCCCAAAAATTTAACATTTTTTAAAAGGGTAATAGCAGAAAATACCCCCCCAAAATTTGTTAGGCAATTTCTCCCGAGTACGGCGATACCCCATATGTGGCCCTAAACTGTTGCCTTGAAATACGACAGGGCTCCAAAGTGAGAGCGCCATGCGCATTTGAGGCCTAAATTAGGGACTTGCATAGGGGTGGACATAGGGGAATTCTACGCCAGTGATTCCCAAACAGGGGGCCTCCAGCTGTTGTAAAACTCCCAGCATGCCTGGACAGTCAACGGCTATCTGGCAATACTGGGAGTAGTTGTTTTGCAACATCTGGAGGCTCCGATTTGAAAACAGTGGCGTACCAGACGTTTTTCATTTTTATTGGGGAGGGGGGTTGTATAGGGGTATGTGTATATGTAGTGTTTTTTACTTTTTATTTTATTTTGTGTTAGTGTAGTGTAGTGTTTTTAGGGTACAGTCACACGGGCGGGGGTTCACAGTAGTTTCTCGCTGGCAATTTGAGCTGCGGCAGAAAATTTGACGCAGCTCAAACTTGCAGCCGGATACTTACTGTAATCCTCCGCCCATGTGAGTGTACCCTGTACGTTCACATTGGGGGGGGGGGGGGGGGCTGAAATCCAGCTGTTGCAAAACTACAACTCCCAGCATGTACGGTCTATCAGTGCATGCTGGGAGTTGTAGTTTTGCAACCGCTGGAGGCTCCGTTTTGAAAACAGTGGCGTACCAGACGTTTTTCATTTTTATTGGGGAGGGGGGTTGTATAGGGGTATGTGTATATGTAGTGTTTTTTACTTTTTATTTTATTGTGTGTTAGTGTAGTGTAGTGTTTTTAGGGTACAGTCGCACGGGCGGGGGTTCACAGTAGTTTCTCGCTGGCAGTTTGAGCTGCGGCAGAAATTTTGCCGCACCTCAAACTTGCAGCCGGATACTTACTGTAATCCTCCGCCCATGTGAGTGTACCCTGTACATTCACATTGGGGGGGGGGGGGGGACATCCAGCTGTTGCAAAACTACAACTCCCAGCATGTACGGTCTATCAGTGCATGCTGGGAGTTGTAGTTTTGCAACAGCTGGAGGCACACTGGTTGTGAAACAGAGTTTGGTAACAAACTCAGTGTTTTGCAACCAGTGTGCCTTCAGCTGTTGCAAAAGCTACAACCCCCAGCATGTACGGACAGCGGAAGGGCATGCTGGGTGTTGTAGTTATGCAACAGCTGGAGGCATACTACGTTGGCTGGGGATGCTGGGGATTGTAGTTATGCAACAGCTGGAGACACACTGGTTTGCTACTTAACTCAGTGTGCCTTCAGCTGTTGCAAAACTACAACTCTCAGCAGTCACCGACAGCCAACGGGCATGCTGGGAGTTGTAGTTATGCAACCACCAGATGCACCACTACAACTCCCAGCATGCACTTTAGCTGATTGTGCAAGCTGGGAGTTGTAGTTACACAACAGCTGAAGGTACACTTTTCCATAGAAAGAATGTGCCTCCAGCTGTTGCAAAACTACAAGTCCCAGCATGCCCATAAGGGAATGCTGGGATTTGTGGTGGTCTGCCTCCTGCTGTTGCATAACTACAGCTCCCAGCATGCCCTTTTTGCATGCTGGGAGCTGTTGCTAAGCAACAGCAGGAGGCTGTCACTCACCTCCAACGATCCAGCAGCACAGGTCAGTCCCTCGTCGTCTCCGCCGCCGCCGCTGCTCCTGGGGCCCCGATCCCAACAGGGACGCCGGGGATCGGGGTCCCCAGCACCGGGGGTCGTCTTCCCGCACCCGCTCACGTCCTCCGAAAGAGGGGCGGAGCGGGTTGCGGGAGTGACACCCGCAGCAGGCGCCCTGATTGGTCGGCCGGTAATCCGGCCGACGAATCAGGGCGATCGTGAGGTGGAACCAGTGCCACCTCACCCCTGCTGGCTCTGGCTGTTCGGGGCCGTCTCTGACGGCCCCGATCAGCCAATAATTTCGGGTCACCGGGTCACTGGAGACCCGATTGACCCGGAATCCGCCGCAGATCGCTGGACTGAATTGTCCAGCGATCTGCGGCCATCGTCGACATGGGGGGTCATAATGACCCCCCTGGGCGATATGCCCCGATGCCTGCTGGCATCGGGCACCGGCTCCGCTCCAGATGGTTGCGGGGGGCCGGTAAAATACATGACGTTCTCATACGTCATGTGTCCTTAATGACTCGGAAATGGAGACGTATGAGAACGTCATGTGTCCTTAAGGGGTTAAAAAGGGGTCAAAAGGTGACCCCGGGAATTATAGGCCTGTTAGTTTAACCTCCGTTGTATGTAAATTGTTTGAGGATTTTCTAAGAGATTCTATTTTGGAATATCTTGATAAAAATAAATGTATGACTCCATATCAGCATGGCTTTATGAGGTATCGGTCCTGTCAAACTAACCTGATCAGCTTTTATGAGGAGGTGAGCTCCAGAGTGGACAAGGGGCAATCGCTGGATGTCGTATATCTGGATTTTAACAAAGCATTTGATACGGTTCCACATAAAAGGTTGGTGCATAAAATGAGAGGAATTGGGCTGGGGTAGAATATGTTTAAGTGGGTAAGTAACTGTCTCAGTGATAGGAAACAGAGGGTGGTTATTAATGGTACTTATTCTGATTGGGCGACTGTTACTAGTGGGGTACCACAGGGGTCAGTCTTGGGTCCTGTTCTATTTAATAAATGTATTAATGACCTTGTAGAGGGGTTGAATAGTAAAGTAGCAATCTTTGCAGATGATACTAAACTCTAAAGCGGTAAACAGTATAGAGGGCAGTGCACTGTTACAAATGGATCTGGATAGGTTGGAGGTTTGGGCTGGGAAGTGGCAGATGAGGTTCAACACTGATAAATGTAAGGCAATGCACATGGGGAAGAAAAATCTGGGCTGGGATTTTGTATTAAATGGGAGAACACTTGGGACGACTGATGTGGAAAAGGACTTGGAAGTCTTAGTTAACAGTAAATTTAGCTGCAGTGACCAGTGTCGGGCAGCTGCTGTCAAGGCTAATAAAATCATGGGGTGCATCAATAGGGGCATAGATGCCCATGACAAGGAAATAATTCTACCGCTGTACAAATTACTAGTCAGACCACACATAGAATACTGTGTACAGTACCGGGCACCAGTGTACATGAAAGATATAGTGGAGCTGGAGAGGGTTCAAAGACGGGCAACCAGGGTAATACAGGGAATGGGAGGACTACAGTACCCAGAAGGATTATCAGAATTAGAATTATTTAGTTTAGAAAAAAGAAGGCTTAGGGGCGACCTAATAACTGTGTATAAATATATCAGGGGACTGTACCGAGATCTCTCCCATGATCTATTCATACCCAGGACTGTATCTATAATAAGGGGGCATCCTCTGCGTCTTGAGGAAAGAAGGTTTCTACATCAGCACAGATGGGGGTTCTTTACTGTGAGAGCAGTGAGACTATGGAACTCTCTGCCAGAGGAGGTGGTCATGGTGAACTCTGTAAAAGAGTTCAAAAAGGGGCTGGATGCATTCATTTTGCCTTCCTCTGGATCAACTCAACTCAGTAGGGACTCATTAAGGATATACCGTATTTATCGGCGTATAACACGCACTTTTTAGGCAAAATTTTTTAGCCTAAAGTCTATGTGCATGTTATACGCCGATAAGCTGCTGCAGGCGCATTAAATCAATGAACTGCAGCGGCTTTGCAGGTGCAGAGACAGCCAGCGCTGCCGGCTTCTCTGCCCCTGCCTGCCCTGGGGTCTAGAGCCCTGCTGCCGGCCCTTCTCTCCCCCTGGCTATCGGCGCCGCTGCCCGTTCTCTCCCCCTGACTATCGGTGCCGGCAATGGGGCAGCGGCGCCGACAGCCAGGGAGAGAGAAGGCGCCGCTGCCCCGTTGCCTCCCCCCATCCCCGGTTGCTTAATTACCTGTTGCCGGGGTCAGATCCGCGCTGCTTCAGGCCTCCGGCGTGCGTCCCCTGCGTCGTTGCTATGCGCTGCACGGCGCATGACGTTAGTGCGCCACGCCGTGCAGTGCATAGCAACGGGGCAGCGGCGCCGGCAATGGGTGCCGCTGCCCCTTCTCTCCCCCTGGCTGTCGGCGCCGCTGCCCCAGCACCGATAGTCAGGGGGAGAGATCGGGCAGCGGCGCCGATAGCCAGGGGGAGAGAAGGGCCCGCAGCAGGGCTCTAGACCCCAGGGCAGGCAGGGGCAGAGAAGCCGGCAGTGACGGCCTCTCTCCCCCTGCCTTTCCTGGGGGTGTATCGGGGTATGCACACACACGCACCCTCATTTTACTATGGATATTTGGGTAAAAAACTTTTTTTACCCAAATATCCTTGGTAAAATGAGGGTGCGTGTTATAGGCCGGTGCGTGGTATACCCCGATAAATACGATAGGTTGAACTTGATGGACTCTGGTCTTTTTTTCAACTTTATGAACTATGTTACTGTGTTACAAGGGGTAATAGGTGAAAATTTCCCCCAAAATGTGAAACCCCATTTCTCTTGAGTAAGGAAATACCTCATATGTGGATGTAAGGTGATCTGCTGGTGCACTAGAGGGCTCAGAAGGGAAGGTGCGACATTGGGCTTTTGGAAAGCGAATTTTGCTGAAATGGTTTTTGTGGGGCATGTCACATTTAGGAAGCCCCCATGTTTCCAGAACAGCGAAAAAAAACCCACATGGCATACTATTTGGGAAACTACACCCCTCAAGGAACGTAATAAGGGATGCAGTGAGCATTTACACTTCACTGGTGTTTGACAGATCTTTGGAACAGTGGGCTGTGCAAATGAAAAAAATCTGTTAGACACCTGTGGGGTGTAAATGCTCACTATAACCCTTTTTACGTTCCGTGAGGGGTGTAGTTTCCAAACTGGGGTCACATGTTTTTTTTTTTTTTGTGTTTAACCAGCAGCCACCCCTGTGAAAATCACCAGTTTAGGCCTCAAATGTACATAGTGCGCTCTCACTCCTGAGCCTTGTTGTGCACCCGCAGAGCATTTTACGCCCACATATGGGGTATTTCCGTACTTGGGAGAAATTGTGTTACAAATTTTGGGGGTCTTTATTTCCTTTTACCTCTTATGAAAATGAAAAGTGTGGGGCAACACCAGCATTTTAGAGTAAATAATATAACATTTTACACTAACATGCTGGTGTAGACCCCAACTTTACCTTTTCATAAGGGGTAAAAGGAGAAAAAGCCCCACAAAATTTGTAGTGCAATTTCTCCCGAGTATGGAAATACCCCATATGTGGCCCTAAACTGTTGCCTTGAAATATGACAGGGCTCTGAATTGAGAGAGCGCCATGCGCATTTGAGGCCTAAATTAGGGATTTTCATAGGGGTGTACTCTGATGCAAGCGTTACACTTGCCTCCTCCACAAAAAATACTGTACATCAGTTTTCCCCAAACAGGGTGCCTCCAGCTGTTGCAAAACTCCCAACATGCCTGGACAGTCAATGGCTGTCCGGCAATACTGGGAGTTGTTATATTGCAACAGCTGGAGGCTCCCTTTTGGAAAAAACTGACGTACATGACTTTTTACATTTTTATTTGGGCGGGCAACAGTGTAAGGGTGTAGTGTGTATGTAGTGTTTTTAGGGTACATTCACATGGGCCGGGGTTTACAGTGAGTTTCCCGCGACAGTGGAAAATTTGTCTCATCTCAAACTTGAAGTGGGAAACTTGCTGTAAACCCCCGTGCTGGTGGTGGGGGGCAAAACTACAACTCCCAGCATGCACTGACAGACCGTGCATGCTGGGAGTTGTAGTAATGCAACAGCTGGAGACACACTGGTTGGGACTGGGAAACTGAGTTAGGGAACAGACTACTGCAGTGTTTCCGCACCACTGTCTGTTTCCTAACTCATGGTTTTCCAACCCATGTGCCTCCAGCTGTTGCAAAACTACAATTCCTAGCATGCATGGTCTGTCAGTAGTTTTGCTACAGCAGGAGGCACACGGGTTGGGAAACACTGAGTTAGAAAATAGACAATGTGTGCCTCCAGTTATTGCAATACTACAACTCCCAGCATGCCCAGACAGCCAAAGGGCATGTTGGGAGTTGTAGTTATGCAACAGCTGGAGGAGAACCGTGGTCTCCAAACTGTAGCCCTCCAGATGTTGCAAGACTTCAATTCCAAGCATGCCCAGACTGCCCAGGCATGCTGGGAGTTGTAGTTCAGCAACACCTGAAGGGCCAGATGTTGCCGAACTACAACTCCCAGCATGCCTGGACATTCTCAGCATGCTTTGAATTGACATCTGGAGCGCTACAGTTTGGACACCACTGTTTAGTGGTCTCCAAACAGTGCCCTTCCAGATTTTGCAAAACTGCAACTCCCAGCATGCTGAGACTGTCCAGGCATGCTGGGAGTTGTAGTTCTGCAATATCTGAAGGGCCAAATGTTACAGAACTACAACTCCCAGCATGCCTGGACAGTCTGGGCATGCTGGGAGTTGTAGTTTTGAAACTCCTATATACAGCAGTGAAGATCACTTTACAGCAATCTTCACTGCTGCATCTGGGAAAGCGTCGCCGCTGCCTCCACTTGCCTGCCGCCGGTCCTGGTCCATGGTCCCAGCGCCGCGCCGTGATCGAGGTAACGGTCGCTGGTCACCGCCATCTTCCCCGCACATCACGGCCATCTTCCCCCGCTCTGCCCCGACATCCAGGGGCGGGCAGAGCAGGGGATCTCAACTGACACCCCCCGCCCCTGCCCTGCGGTTCACTGATACTGATCGGCCAATCGCAGGGGATAGGAGGAAGTGGCACCCCTGCCACCTCGCTCCTATCCTTTAGGATGATCGGGGCTGTCTCTGACAGCTCCGATGATCCCTATTTTCCAGGCTATCGGGTCATCAGAAACCCGATCAGCCCGTAATCGCCGGAAATCGCCGGTCTGAATTGATCGGAGATTTGCAGCGATCGCCGACATGGGGGGGTCTCAGGACCCCCAGTCATTTGCACGGGATGCTTGCTGAAATCATTCATCCCGTTCTGATCCCTGTCTGACCACTGTCACTTTAAGCATAAATAACTCTGGGATGCTTTTAATTTTAAATTTGATTCCAAGATTGTTTTTTCATGACATATTCTACTTTATGGTAGTGGTAAATTGTTGTCGATACTTGCATCATTTCTTGGTGAAAAATTCAAAAATGTTATGAAAAATTTGAAAATGTAGCATTTTTCTAACTTTGAAGCTCTCTGCTTGTAAGGAAAACAGACATTCCAAATAAATGATATATTGATTCACAAATACAATATGTCTACTTTATATTTGCATCATAAAGTTGACATGTTTTTACTTTTGGAAGACATCAGAGGGCTTCAAAATTCAGCAGCAATTTTTCAATTTCCAATTTCCTTCAAATGAGAAATACCCCACAAATGACCCAATTATAAAAACTGCACCCCTCAAAGTATCCAAAATGACATTCAGTTAGTTTGTTTACCCTTTAGGTGTTTCACAGGAATAGCAGCAAAGTGAAGAGAAAATTCAAAATCTTCATTTCTTACACTCGCATGTTCTTGTAGACCCAGTTTTTAAATTTTTACAAGTGGTAATAGGAGAAAAAGCCCCCCAAAATTTGTAACCCAATTTCTCTCGAGTAAGGAAATACCTCATATGTGTATGTCAAGTGTTGGGTGGGCGCAGTAGAGGACTCAGAAGGGAAGGAGCAACAATGGAATTTTGGAGAGGGAATTTTGCTGAAATGATTTTTGGGGGGCATGTCCCATTTAGAAAGCCCCTATGGTGCCAGAACAGCAGAAAACCCCACATGGCATGCCATTTTGCAAACTACACCCCTAAAGGCACGTAACAAGGGGTCCACTGAGCCTTAACATCCCACGGGTGTTTGACGACTTTTCTTTAAAATCGGATGTGTAAATGAAAGAAAATTTTTTTTCACTAAATGCCCCCCAAAATTTGTAAGCCCATCTCTTCTGAGTATGGAAATACCCCATCTTAGGACGTAAAATGCTCTGCAGGCGAACTACAATGCTCAGAAGAGAAGGAGCGCCATTGAGCTTTTGGAAAGAGAATTCGTTTGGATTGGTAGTCAGGGGCCATGTGCGTTTACAAAGCCCCCTGTGGTGCCAGAACAGTGGACCCCCCCACATGTGAACCCATTTTTGAAACTACACCCCTCACAGAATTTAATAAGGGGTGCAGTGAGTATTTACACCCCACTGGCGTTTGACAGATCTTAAAATTTAAATTACATTTTTCATTTTCACAGACCACTGTTCCAAAAATCTGTCATACACCTGTAGGGGGTAAATGCTCACTGTACCCCTTAATACATTACATGAGGGGTGTATTTTCCAAAATGGGATCACATGTGGGGGGGTTCGTTGTTCTGGCTTTGTAAACACACGTGGCCTTCAATTCCGGACAAATTTTCTCTTCAAAAGCCCAATGTCGCTCCTTCTCTTTTGAGCATTGTAGTTCGCCCGCAGAGCACTTTACATCCACATATGGGGTATGTTCTTACTCAGAAGAAATGGGCTTACAAATTTTGGGGGGCTTTTTTGCTATTTTCCCTTGTGAAAATGAAAAATGTAGGGTAATACCAGCATTTTAGTGAAAACATTTTTTTTTTTTTTTTTCATTTTCCCATCCAAATTTAATGAAAATTCATCAAACACCTGTGGGGTGTTCAGGCTCACTATACCCCTTGTTATGTTCCATGGGCGGTGTAGTTTCCAAAATTGGGTCACATGTGGGTATTTATGTTTTTGCGTTTATGTCAGAACCGCTGTAAAATCAGCCACCCCTGTGCAAATTACCAATTTAGGCCTCCTACATGGTGCGCTCTCACTCCTGAGCCTTGTTGTGCACCCGCAGAGAATTTTATGCCCACAAATGGGGTGTTTCCGTACTCAGGAGAAATTGCGTTACAAATTTTGGGGGTCTTTTTTTCCTTTTACTGCTTGTGAAAATAAAAAGTATGGGGCAACACCAGCATGTTAGTGTAAACATTTTTATTTTTTTACACTAACAGGCTGGTGTAGCACCCAACTTTTCCTTTTCATAAAGGGTAAAAGGAGAAAAAGCCCCCCAAAATTTGTAGGGCAATTTCTCCTGATTGCGGAAATACCCCATATGTGGCTCTAAACTGTTTCCTTGAAATACGACAGGGCTCCGAAATGAGAGAGCGCCATGCGCCTTTGAGGACTAAATTAGGGATTGCATAGGGGTGGACATAGGAGTATTCTACACCAGTGATTCCCAAACAGGGTGCTTCCAGCTGTTGCAAAACTCCCAGCATTTCTGGATTGCCACTGACTGTCCAGGCATGCTGGGAGTTTTGCAACAGCTGGAGGCACCCTGTTTGGGAATCACTGGCGTAGAATACTCCTATGTCCACCCCTATGCAATCCCTAATTTAGTCCTCAAAGGCGCATGGCGCTCTCTCATTTCGGAGCCCTGTCGTATTTCAAGGAAACAGTTTAGAGCCACATATGGGGTATTTCCGCAATCGGGAGAAACTGCACTACAAATTTTGGGGGGCTTTTTCTCCTTTTACCCCTTATGAAAAGGAAAAGTTGGGGGCTACACCAGCTTGTTAGTGTAAAAAATAAAAATTTTGACACTAACATGCTGGTGTTGCCCCATACTTTTTATTTTCACAAGCAGTAAAAGGAAAAAAAGTTGTAACGCAATTTCGGAAATACCCCATATGTGGGCGTAAAATTCTCTGCGTGCGCACAACAAGGCTCAGGAGTGAGAGCGCATCATGTACATTTGAGGCCTAAATAGTTTTGCAACAGCTGGAGGCTCCATTTTGGAAACACTGCCGTACAATACCTTTTTCATTTTTATTTGGGGGACAGTGTAAGAGTGTGTATATGTAGTGTTTTACCCTTTATTATGTGTTAGTGTAGTGTAGTGTACTGTTTTAAGGTGCATTCGCACTGGCTGGTTACGGTGAGTTTCCCGCAGCCCAAACTTGAAGCAGGAAACTTACTGTAAACCTACCTGTGTGAATGTACCCTGTACGTTCACATGGGGGGGGGGGGGGGCGGCAAACCTCCAGGTTGCAAAACTACAACTCCCAGCATGTACTGACAGACCGTGCATGCTGGGAGTTGTAGTTTTGCAACAGCTGGAGGTACACTGTTTGGAAAACCTTCAGTTAGGTTCTGTTACCTATTTTCCAACGAGTGGGCCTCCAGCTGTTGCAAAACTACAACTCTCAGCATGTACTGATCGCCGAAGGGCATGCTGGGAGATGTAGTTATGCAACAGCTGGAGGTTACGCAACTACAACTCCCAGCATGCCAAGAAAGCTGTTTGCTGTTTGGGCATGCTGGGATTTGCAGTTTTGCAACATCTGGAGGGCTACAGATTATAGACCACTACACAGTGATCTCCAAATTGTGACCATCCAGATGTTGCAAAACTACAAATCCCAGCATGCCCAGACAGCAAAGAGCTGTTTGGACATGCTAGGAGTTGTAGTTTTGCAAGATCTGGAGGGATACAGTTCAGAGACCACTATATAGTGGTCTCAAACTGTAGCCCTCCAGCTGTTGCAAAACTACATATTCCAGCATGCACAAACAGCTGTCTGGGCATGCTGGGAGTTGTAGTTTTGCAACATCTGGAGGGCTACAGTTTCAGCCTCTGGACGGGTAAGTGGATCTTCGGCGCTCGGTCCCCTTCGTTTCCCCGTTCTGCCACGCCTATTTTGGGTGGGCAGGACGGGGAAAATGAAAGTTAACCCCCCCCGATCTGCTATTGGTTGTCTCTTCTGACAACCAATAGCAGGGATAGGAGGGGTGGCACCCCTGCCATCTCTCTCCTATCCCTTTCCGGGGGATGGGGGGGGGGGGGCGTAGGTGTCTTAGACAACCACGATCCCCCTTTATATTCCGGGTCACTGGGTCACCATAGACCCGTATGACCCAGAATCAGCGCAAATCGCAAGTGTGAATTCACTTGCGATTTGCGCCGATCGCCGACACGGGCAGTCAACCCGGTCCGGTCCCCGCCCGGCGGGGACCAAAATTCCCACAGGCTTATGGATACGCCCTTCGTCCCCAACAGGTTAAGTACCATGACGCAAGGGCGTATCCATACGCCCGTGGTCCCCAACAGGTTAACCCATCCCAAAACTATTACACTTATTTAAATGCTTGCCTCATGTTTTTCTCTGAGAGGATCAGACTATTGTTTTTTTGTTCTGAAATCTGTCAAAACTATTGCTTAACATTGAAAGACTACTACCATTGAGAATAGAGTTACCTAGGTCTGTTAACTATAACTTTACATAGTTACATAGTTAGTACGGTCGAAAAAAGACATATGTCCATCAAGTTCAACCAGGGAATTAAGGGGTAGGGGTGTGGCGCGATATTGGGGAAGGGATGAGATTTTATATTTCTTCATAAGCATTAATGTTATTTTGTTCCAGGAATGTATCTAATCCTGTTTTAAAGCTGTTAATTGTTCCTGCTGTGACCAGTTCCTGAGGTAGACCGTTCCATAAATTCACAGTCCTCACGGTAAAGAAGGCGTGTCGCCCCTTGAGACTAAACTTTTTCTTCTCCAGACGGAGGGAGTGCCCCCTCGTCCTTTGGGGGGGTTTAACTTGGAAAAGTTTTTCTCCATATTTTTTGTATGGGCCATTAATATACTTATATACGTTTATCATATCCCCCCTTAAACATCTCTTCTCAAGACTAAACAATTGTAACTCCTTTAATCGCTCCTCATAGCTAAGATGTTCCATGCCCCATATTAGTTTAGTCGCGCGTCTCTGCACCCTTTCCAACTCTGCAGTGTCCCTTTTATGGACAGGTGCCCAAAACTGAACAGCATATTCCAGGTAAGGCCGTACCAATGATTTATAAAGGGGGAGTATTATGTCCCTGTCCCTTGAGTCCATGCCTCTTTTGATACATGACAATATCCTGCCGGCTTTGGAAGCAGCAGCCTGACATTGCATGCTATTCTGTAGTCTGTGATCTACAAGTACACCCAGATCCTTCTCTACCAGTGACTCTGCCAGTTTAATCCCCCCTAAGACATACGATGCATGCATGTTATTAGTACCCAGATGCATAACTTTACATTTATCCACATTGAACCTCATTTGCCAAGTGGATGCCCAGACACTTAGTCTATCCAAGTCATCTTGTAACTTATGCACATCCTCTATAGACTGTACTGTGCTACAAAGTTTGGTGTCATCTGCAAAGATAGAAACAGAGCTGTTAATACCATCCTCTATATCATTGATAAATAAATTAAACAACAGCGGTCCCAGTACTGAACCTTGGGGTACACCACTAATAACCGGGGACCAATCAGAGTACGAATCATTGACCACCACTCTCTGGGTACGATCCATGAGCCAGTGTTCAATCCAGTTACAAACTAAAATTTCCAAACCCAAAGACCTTAACTTACCTGTCAGACGTCTATGAGGGACAGTATCAAACGCTTTAGCAAAATCCAGAAACACTATATCCACAGCCATTCCCCTGTCAAGGCTTCTACTCACCTCAACTTTGTAATGGAATGCTCAATATACCTACAACGTGGACACCTACAGGCTCCATTGGGTACTTTTGTTTCTTTTTTTTTTATTTTTATTTGTTTCTTAACAATCTAATCACAGGTACAGTATCCTTCACATATTTGGTCTGCAGGATTTGAAGCTGCAGAGTTCAATGTAAACTAAATAACTGAACACAGCTTCAAAACCTGTGCATCAAATATGCGCAGGATACTGTACCTGTTAATAGTGTTAAGCGGCAGGGGACATATTTGAATTCACGATATTTCGCGAATATATGGATGAATATTCCTCCTATGTTCGCGAAATTTGCATATTCATTATTTTCTTTCTCTTTTTTTTTTCCCTGCAAAAATTTGTAATGAAATTCATAGTGCGCATACGCAATTATATCTTTCATCTAAAAGAAGGGAGGGATCAGTGTCCAGTCTGAATGTGCCGATATTCAGGCGATTTTCGCATTTAAAAAAATTGCATAAAAAAAGTAATATTCATCATTACATATTTATATCACTATATTCTAAATATTCATGAAATCGTGAAGTGCCGATATTCTCGGTAAAAATTCTCATTTCGAATATTCGCCCTCAATACTACATATGAATAGACCCTTACTATTTACTTACATCTACTCATCTGTATTAACAAATTAGATCAATCCTTGTCAGTCATGTATTCCATATTGTAGACATAGATTACTTCCCTACCACATGCATTACTATTCTGTGACATATATTCCTTTCTTACATTATCACTACTTTGATGTTTCTAATTCCTCCAGTACTTATGTAATTTGTCATTTTGATTTCCATTTCACAATCATGTTCATTTATTGATGCTGGATCGTGACTAATAAAGATTATGTTATAAAATAATATCCAAGCAACTAAAGCAAACCTTTTACTGAAGCAGAGGTACTTTCTGTTAAAAATGCATTGAAGCCAATAAATCGTCAGGCCTAAATGACCTTACCAATAAGAACAATAAAACCCATAAATTACCGCTATTACCTTTCCTAGTCAATAACGAGTGTGTTGTCTAGAATGTTCTACATTAGAATTAAGCCTAGATCACCAACAATTGCAGCAGGTCTCAAAGATAATGTGCCACCAAAAATGACCTATTGTTTAACCCCTAAATACACATCTCATTTAGGTCTTGAGGACACAGACAAGTTTTATTTTTGCGTTTTCGTTCTTCCTCTACTTTTCAGAGCCATAACTCTTTCTTTTTTCCATTTACTGAGCCATATGAGGGCATTTTTTTTGTTGGACCTAATTTTTTAATCTGTTTTGCAATGATATCTTTCATTTAATCACAAAATGTATGGCGATGCAAAAAAATTATTTCTGGGGGAAATAAATTTTTTTTTTTATATTTTGCAAAGTTGGGGGGGGTGTTCGTTTTTAGATGCACTTCATTGTAAAACTGACATGTTATCTTTATTCTGTTTGTCAATATGATTACATGATACCTATGTTTATATAGTTTACATCGTTTTTTTTATTATTTTACTACTTTTAAAAAGTGTAAAGTTTTTTGACAAAGTAAGTATGTTATAAATTACCCTATTGTGACCCCAATAACTTTTTTTCTTTTTTCCATACACGGTGCTGTATGAGGGCTCATTTTTTTGCGCTGGGATCTTTAGTTTTTGTTGGTACCTTTTTTGTTTTGATTGAACTTTATTTTTTATAGTTTTTTTTTATCTGACATAAAATGTGACCACAAACTAGCAATTTTGGTGTTTGATATTTTTTTATGTTTACACCGTTCATTGTGCGGTATAATAAATGTTATATTTTGATAAGACATTTACCAAATATGTTGTCTTTATGAATAACGTAACAGGAACTTTTGATGGAGTTTTTTTCTATTTTTCTATTTTATTATCCATATTATCAAATAATATAGAATTTAGTCTGGCCAAAAGGCCTAAAACAAAACTGAGATTTCCTGTTTCTGTTCTGATGATAAGAAGAAGACTGCTGGAAAGTGATCAGTGTAGATTTAATTTGAAAGGTGACATTAATATATAGATGAGACAATAGTAGCTGACCCGTTCTCTCCCTGTAGAATGACTTCTGCATAGGTCACAGACCATGCTAACATGCCCCATATGAAAAACAGAGTCTTAGAAATAGCCCAGGCAAGATGGCTACCCCCATAATAATGACCCTGTATAAAAATGGCTCCTGTTTCAGTATCTGGCCATAACCAGTACAAAAATAAAATAAAAATCACAGATTCACTTTAAAGAGAAACTGAAAGCTAGTTCACCCACATTTTTTATGCTTTTATGAGAATTTTGTCTATATGTGTATTCAATAAAGATTTTGTGTGATCATATATTTCAGTCTACCGCACTTTTTGTAGGATTGATGTACTCACACTATAAGTGTGAATACATCAATCCTACAAAAAGTGCGGTAGACTGAAATATATGATCACACAAAATCTTTATTGAATACACATATAGACAAAATTCTCATAAAAACATAAAAAATGATGCACAGACAATGACAAAAGAAAGCACACAGGGCAATTCACGTGGACATCCCGGTATAGTGAAAATGATGTGTTATCTATCAAAAATAGTAAATGTGGGGATGCCCAGAAACCAAGATCAGATAATCTCACTGGTCAGGTGCTGCAATAGTGCATGTAAAAGTCAGCCCCAAAACCTGTTTCATAAATAAATAGTATCCAACAAAATCACAGTAAAAGATATGCACACTACACCACCTCACCCACTTGGTTAATGAACCGCCGGGACCCGCATGGATTACCTGTGGCTAACAACGATCACCTCCCTAAGACATGTTTTGCGTTCGCTTGGTCACAGGGTATATCACCATATCTTGTGACCAAGCGAATGTGAAACGTGTGTTAGGGAGGTGATCGGTGTTAGCCATAACTATTGCACAGCTTTGCGCAATAAAGACGGGGAGGTGGCTTGCAAAGCTGCGCAATAGGCACGGTACTATAAATGACCATAACTCAGGAAATACCTCATCAATAAATGTGCGTAACCCTTCTTTTTAGAGCTCTTCACCTGCACTATAACATAATGTTTTTAGTTTAGTGTGGGGAACTAGCTGTCAGTTTCTCTTTAACATCTTGAATAGTAAAGTGGTAAACAAAAAAAAAAAAAATACTCGTTATCTAATCTCTTCCCTTCAGGGGGTATTGAGCAAATGATCCCAAATTCTAAGTTTAGTGATTGGATATGTAAAGTGAGCCCCTTTAGGAAATTTTAGTGAAAACCTTTTGTTAAAGGGGTACTCCGGTGAAAAACTTTTTTTTTTAAATCAACTGGTGCCAGAAAGTTAAACAGATTTGTAAATTACTTCTATTAAAAAATCTTAATCCTTCCTGTACTTATTAGCTGCTGAATAATACAGCGGAAATTCTTTTCTTTTTGAAACACAGAGCTGTCTGCTGACATCACGAGCACAGTGCTCTCTGCTGACATCTCTGTCCATTTTATGAACTGCCGAGAACAGCATATGTTTGCTATGGGGATTTCCTTTTACCCTGGACAGTACCTAAAATGGACAGAGTTGTCAGCAGAGAGCACTGTGCTCATGATTCAGCAGACAGCTCTGTGTTTCAAACGGAAAAGAATTTCCACTGTAGTATTCAGCAGCTAATAAGTACAGGAAGGATTAAGATTTTTTAATAGAAGTAATTTACAAATCTGTTTAACTTTCTGGCACCAGTTGATTTAAAGAAAAAAAGTTTTTCACCGGAGTACCACTGTAAGCTGCATAGAGTTGGGCGCGAATATTCGCATTTAGAATTTTTATCATGAATATCGCAAATTTGCGAATATATTTGCTATATATTTTAAATTACGAATATTCACTTTTTTCCGCATATACGCATATTCGCATATGTGAATATTCGCATATTCCTTCTTTTCACTTGTGGGCCAATTAGAATAATGCAAATACACTTGTCAGAGGTTATCAACAACATCCCTAGCAACTAATATGCATATGCGAATATAACGAATAAGCAAAATTCGCAAATATAGGACGAATATTTGTCTATATATTTGCGAAATATCGCGAATTAGAATATGGGCAATGCCACTCATCACTATGGGGAGGTTGTCACAAGCAATAAAGAGAAAGCGGAGCTACTGAATGGTTTCTTTAGTTCTGTATATACTAGGGAAGAAGGAGGAGCTGACATTGGACAGGTCAGTGCTGGTAACACATCATGTAATGTACTGAACTGGCTTAATGTAGAGATGGTACAAGGTAAGTTAAGTAATATAAATGTAAGCAAATCTCCAGGGCCAGATGGATTGCACCCAAGAGTTCTTAGAGAGGTAAGTTCAGTAATATCTGTACCCTTGTTCATGATATTTAAAGATTCACTGGTGTCTGGTATTGTGGCAAGGGACTGGCGCAAGGCGAATGTGGTGCCAATCTTCAAAAAGGGCTCTAGGTCTTCCCCAGGAAACTATAGATGGGTAAGTTTAACGTTCATTGTGGGTAAATTGTTTGAAGGACTTATAAGGGATTACATACAGGAATACATAGGGGATAATTGTATTATAAGTGATACCCAGCATGGGTTTACTAAGGATAGAAGTTGTCAAACCAATCTAATTTGCTTTTATGAAGAGGTGAGTAGAAGCCTTGACAGAGGAATGGCTGTGGATATAGTGTTTCTGGATTTTGCTAAAGCATTTGATACTGTCCCTCATAGACGTCTGACAGGTAAGTTAAGGTCTTTGGGTTTGGAAATTTTAGTTTGTAACTGGATTGAACACTGGCTCATGGATCGTACCCAGAGAGTGGTGGTCAATGATTCGTACTCTGATTGGTCCCCGGTAATTAGTTGTGTACCCCAAGGTTCTGTACTGGGACCGCTGTTGTTTAATTTATTTATCAATGATATAGAGGAGGGTATTAACAGCTCTGTTTCTATCTTTGCAGATGACACCAAGCTTTGTAGCATGGTACAGTCTATAGAGGAGGTGTATAGGTTACAAGATGACTTGGATAGACTAAGTGTCTGGGCATCCACTTGGCAAATGAGGTTCAATGTGGATAAATGTAAAGTTATGCATCTGGGTACTAATAACATCCATGCGTCGTATGTCTTAGGGGGGATTAAACTGGCAGAGTCACTGGTAGAGAAGGATCTGGGTGTACTTGTAGATCACAGACTACAGAATAGCATGCAATGTCAGGCTGCTGCTTCCAAAGCCAGCAGGATATTGTCATGTATCAAAAGAGGCATGGACTCAAGGGACAGGGACATAATACTCCCCCTTTATAAAGCATTGGTACGGCCTCACCTGGAATATGCTGTTCAGTTTTGATCACCTGTCCATAAAAGGGACACTGTGGAGCTGGAAAGGGTGAAGAGACGCGCGACTAAACTAATATGGGGCATGGAACATCTTAGCTATGAGGAGCGATTAAAGGAGTTACAATTGTTTAGTCTTGAGAAGAGACGTTTAAGGGGGGGGATATGATAAACGTATATAAGTATATTAATGGCCCATACAAAAAATATGGAGAAAAACTGTTCCAGGTTAAACCCCCCCAAAGGACGAGGGGGCACTCCCTCCGTCTGGAGAAGAAAAAGTTTAGTCTCAAGGGGCGACACGCCTTCTTTACCATGAGAACTGTGAACTTATGGAACAGTCTAACTCAGGAACTGGTCACAGCAGGAAAAATTAACAGCTTTAAAACAGGATTAGATACATTCCTGGAACAAAATAACATTAATGCTTATGAAGAAATATAAAATCCCATCCCTTCCCCAATATCGCGCCACACCCCTACCCTTCAATTCCCTGGTTGAACTTGATGGACATATGTCTTTTTTCGACCGTACTAACTATGTAACTATTAACAAGCACCTTCCAATTTACACAAAAGATTTTACAACTTTTTTTTACTGTATTCATAACAGAAAATTGGTACTAATGCATCTTCCCTATTGAGGGGTGTTGATTCAAGATGTATGTTTGTGATGGAGCCTAGGGGAATCACGTTTGCGGATTAGAAACCATTCTGTGTTACACATAAACAATATCTAGGGAAGTCTTCATCTTTACCAGCAAATATCTTTCCCCCTAAATCTTATTCTAATGCAATGTGTGGCATATGAGTCTTTATTTTTTTAACAGAGTTATTGAAAGTATAAGTTAGAAATTAGGTCATGGTCTATAGCGGAGCCCAAGCATCATACCTTACTAACCATATGCAATTTGTGGCACATTCCGAAATTTCTTGGGATATGTTGAATTACAATAACTTTTAGGCTACAGATTATGTGAAATTCATCAAAATTCTGCACAAATTTTAAGGCGGAGCAGAGCCCACTAGAGCCCAGTGAAAGCTGCAGTAGTAGGAAAGCATGATGTTTGAGGGCTGACAATTACTTGTGTAATTCAGCACTATTGTCTTGCAGCGTTGGAGCACTGGGATCAAATCCCACCAAGGACTAGTGTTGCTCGCAAATATCGCATATTTGCGAATATTCGCGAATATAGCACTATATATTCCCAATTACGAATATTAATTATTATTATTATTTTTACACATCACAGTGATCATCCCTCTCTGCTTCCAGCTTGTGTGGTGTAAAGAAGGCTCTAATACTACTGTGTGAGACCGCCGGCCGAATTTTCGTATTTACGAAAATCTGCATATACGAATTTTTGCATATGTTAATTTTTTATATGCTAATTTTCGCATATGCAATTTTTCAAAAAATACATCGCGAATAATGCGAATATATGACGAATATTCGGCCATATATTCACGAAATATTGCGAATTCAAATATGGCCTATGCCGCTCAACACTACCAAGGACAACATCTATGATCTGCATGTTTGCAAGGGTTTTATCCCACCCTGACAGTGATGTTTGAATTTGACGTTTAGACTGTGGACACATTGGAGACAGAGATCAATGTGAGTGATAATCTTTTGCCTATTTTTAATATTCAAGGACTCTATAGTGACAGGAATGGTTCCCCAGGACTGGCGCATAGCAATTGTCATGGTTAGCGCTCCGGCCATACACGCTGGCCGTGATCGCTCTCCTCCTATATCTATATCTGCCGGCAGGGCTGGGATTCACATCGTGGGATGTGCCCGCATGCGAGTCCCAGACCATCACTCGCCTCCGCTCCCTTCTGTCTCCTCGTGGCGCCGGCGCGCGAGCCTCCGTCCCCTAGCACGCGTGCCGGTGCTCCCTTAATTAGTACTTGCGCCTGCACCTTTCTTTTAAGTTTCTGCACCTCCCCCACTCACTGCTGGATCTTTGTTGCCCTAGTGCCTTAGAGAAAGCATTCCTGCTTATCCATTTTCCAGACCCTTTGTTCTGTGACCTGACCCTGCTCCTCTGCCTATTGACCTCCTGCTATGTTCTAGACTACACTACCGTGCTGCCTGCCCTGACCTACTACTATCCAGACCAGGAGTTGCTGTATCTCCTGTGCCTTGAACCTCCTCAGCCACCTGTGTGGTCGAGTCGTGCCAGGGGTAGCGACCTGGGTGCCACCTGCCGCTGCAAGTCCATCCCACTTTGCGGCGGGCTCTGGTGAAAACCAGCGGCTCCTTAGACTCTGCTCCCAGGCATGGCCCACATCATCTGCCACACAGGTCCAGTGGATCCACTACTACCATCTCTGTTCCAGCATTCTGCCGGGAGTCTTACAGTAAGATCCGGCCATGGATCCACTGAGGTACCACTGCCGGAAGTTTCAGATCTTTCTTCCATTGTGGCTCTACAGTCACAGCAGTTAGACCGTCAGGCGCTGCTGAACCAACTGTCTTCCATGATGCATCAGCTTCTTGCCGCACAGCAACAATTAAAGCCGCAGCAGCTGCAACCTGCTGCTGTTTCCCCACCTGCACCAGCAGCTTCTACTGGATGCAAACTTCATTTACCTTTACCCAAGAAGTATGAGGGAGATCCTAAGATGTGTAGAGGCTTTGTGGCTCAGTGCTTGATGCATTTGGAACTCATGGCGGATCAATTCCCGATGGAACAAGCTAAAGTGGCGTTTGTGGTCAGTCTTTTGTCTGGAAAAGCCTTGGCCTGGGTGACTCCTCTCTGGGATCGTAATGATCCAGTTACCTCTAACCAGTCGGCCTTCCTTGCAGAATTCTGCAGTGTATTTGAAGAATCCGCACGAGCCTCCTCTTCTGAACTTCTGCCAAGGGAATTCCTCCTTTGACGATTACGCGGTTCAATTCTACATTCTTGCCTCTGAACTGGCTTCGGAACAATGAGGTCTTGTGTGCTACATTTAAAAAAGACTGTCCAGTAGGATTAAAGATGCTCTCATTGCATGAGATCCTCCGTCTACCCTGTGTGAACTTATCATTTAAGCCTCCCGTATTGATGTGTGTTTTGTTGAGAGGCAGGAAGAACTTCGTATGGAAAGATTACTTGCCCCAACACGGCGATTTCCTTGCTTGGCACCTGAGTTCCAACGTTCATCTCTACAGTCTTCTTTGCCTCTTGCCAAAGAGTTATGCAAGTGGAGAGTTCTCGCTTAATGCAGCTTGAAAGATCCCAACAACGCAATGAGAATTTGTGTCTATATTGTGCCAGTCCGGAGCACTTTCTCAAAGACTGTTCTTTACGACCACAGCGTCTGGGAAACGCTGGCACCTAGGACACATGGGAGAGGTGTCCCTAGGTGTGAATACTACCTCTCCTCATTTGACCATTTCTGTTCAAGTCTATACTTCTGCCACGTCTTCATTCATCACTTCTGCATTTTTGGACTTTGGTTCTGCTGGCGACTTCATTGATGCCTCCTTGGTCCATAAACCATGTCTTCCTGTGACTCGGCTTGCTAAGCCCTTGTATATTTCTTCTGTTAATGGACAAAATCTGGACTGTAAGGTGCTATTCTGCACAAAACCTCTTGTCATGCAAATAGGAGTCTTGCACAAGGAAAAAATTGAGTTCTATGTGCTTCCACATTGTACTTCAGAGCTTCTTCTCATTCTTCCATGTCTTCAACATCATTCTCCACAACTTGACTGGAAATCTGGTGAGATCACACGCTGGGGACACTTTTGCCAAAATTACTGTCTTGTGCCAATCCTGTCTAAAACAGTCTCTTCATCTCCTCCTATGCCTGATCTGCCTCTTCCTTATCAAGACTACTCAGATGTTTTCTGCGAAAAGCAGGCCGAGACACTTTCACCGCATCGTCCCAACGACTGTCCCATTGACTTACAGCCTGGAACCATGCCTCCATGAGGAACAATCTATCCATTATCTGTTCCAGAGACTCAAGCTTTGGCAAAATATATCCAAGAGAACCTCCAAAAGAGCTTTATCCGAAAATCTTCCTCACCTGCCGGAACTGGATTCTTCTTTGTCAGGAAGAAGGATGGTTCTCTACGTCCTTGTATTGACTACAGGGGTCTTCATAAGATCACAATCAAAAATCGCTATCCCCTACCTCTGATCTCTGAACTTTTTGATTGTCTTTGGCGTGCCGAGATTTTCTCCAAGTTAGATTTGCATGGAACATATAATCTAATTCTTATCTGCGAGGGAGATAAATGGAAAATGGCCTTTAATACCTGAGATGGACACATTGAGTATCTTGTGATGCCTTTTGCTCTCTGTAATGCTCCTGCTGTCTTTCAAAAATTCGTCAATGACATCTTCTGAGACCTGCTCTACTCGTGCGTAGTGGTATACCTTGATGACATCTTTATTTTATCGCCAAATTTGGAGGAGCATCGCTCACATGTTGTCTGGTCCTACAGCGCCTCTGTGTGAACAATCTTTACGCCAAACTGGAGAAATGCCTATTTGGGAAATCTAGCCTTCTGATCCTCGGTTACATTGTCTCTTATCAAGGCCTACAGATGGATCCTGACAAGCTGACTGCAGTATTGGATTGGTCTCGTTCTACTGGCTTACGAGCTGTTCAACGCTTTTTGGGATCTGACAATTAATAACATCAATTTATTCCACATTTTTCTTCCTTGGTTGCTTCCATTGTGGCTCTCACTAAGACGGACTCTAACCCCAAGTTTTGGCCTCCTGAGGCCGAAGAGGCCTTCACTCGCTTGAAGTCAGCATTTGCCTCTTCTCCTGTCCTTTCTAGACCTGATCCAGAGTAACCTTTTGCTTTAGAGGTAGATGCTTCATCCATAGAAGCCTGTGCCGTTCTTACCCAGAAAAACTGCAAGGGCAATACTGTAACCTGTGGTTTCTTTTCTAAGACTTTCTCGTCTTCTGAGAGGAACTACTTCATTGAAGATTGAGAACTCCTTGCTATTAAGCTTGCCTTGGAAGAGTAGCAAAATTTTTTAGAAGGGTCTCCTCATCCGGTCAGCATCTACTCAGACCATAAGAATCTGCTATACCTCCTGTCTGCTCAGCGATTGAATCATTGTCAGGCAAGATGGTATCTTTTCTTCTCCATATTCAATTTTTTCATTCATTTTCGCTCTGCTGACAAAAATATCAAAGCCGATGCAGGTCCTCCTATGTCATTGGAGTGGATACCTAGGCATATTATTCCTCCGGAGTGATTGATTTCCGCAGCCTCTGCCAGCAAGTTCCACCAGGGAAATGTGCCTTTTGTGCCTGTTAAGTTGAGATTTAAAGTCTTGAATTGGGGGCATTCTTCTCTGCTGGCTGGTCACCCTGGAATACGGAATACTATTCAACTCCTCTCCCGGAATTACTGGTGGTCACACCTTGAACGCAATGTCACTGATTTTGTCCGTTCCTGTGTTACCTGTGCCCATGACAAAACTCCTCGGCAAAGACCTGCGGACTCTTACAGCCTTTGCTATTCCGGAGACTCCCTGGTCTCCCAAAGCCATTGATTTTATTACCGATTTGCCACCTTCTTGCAATAATACGGTCATCTGGGTGGTAGTCGATCGGTTCTCCAAGATGGCTCATTTCATTACCAGGTCTTCCATCTGCTCCACAACTAGCGAAATATTTTCTTCTAAATATTTTTCGCCTTCATGGCCTTCCGAAGCACATTGTCTCGTAACGTGGAGTGCAATTCGTTTCCAAATTCTGGTGAGCTCTCTGTTCCCGTCTTAACATTAATCTGGACTTCTCCTCTGCCTACCACCCTCAGTCCAATGGTCAGGTAGAGAGGGTGAATCAAATTCTGGAAAGTCATTTTGTTTCAGTTTGACAAGACGATTGGGTCGACCTACTACCTTGGGCGGAATTTTCCTACAATCATAATGATTCTGAATCTACGAAGACTTCACCATTATTTGTTGTATATGGAATTCATCTTCATTCTCCTCTTCCTATTACAGGTTCCTCTGCCATGCCTGCTGTTGATGAACTTTTTCGGGACTTCTCCATTTGGCAACAAACTCAGCATTCTCTGTCTCAAGCCTCCTCACGTATGAAAGCCCAGGCAGATAAGAAAAGAAGACCTCCTCTGACATTCTCTCCAGGTGATAAAGTTTGGTTATCCTCCAGATACATCCGGTTCAAGATTCCCAGTTACAAGTTGGGTCCTTGTTTCCCTGGGTCCCTTTGAGGTCTTGCGAAGAATTAATCCGGTCTCTTATAAACTCCGTCTCCCTTCTTCTTTACATATTCCCAATTCTTTCCACGTATCTCTCCTCAAGCCTCTTGTCATCAACTGGTTTTCACAAACAATTATTTTTCCCATGTCTGTCTCTAGTACTTCCGATGTCTTTGAAGTCAGGCAGAGTTTAGCTACCAAGACTGTGAGAGGGAGACTATTTTTTCTGGTCGACTAAAGGGGGGGTTTACTGTTACGGTTAGAGCTCCGGCCAGACACGCTGTCCGTGAGCGCTCTCCTCCTTTATCTGCATCTGCCGGCTAGCCGTGAAGTCGCATCGCGGGATGCACCCGCATGCGAGTCCCAGCCCGTCACTCACCTTTGCTCCCTTCTGTCTGCTCGCAGTGCCGGTGGGCGTGCCCCCGTCTCCTTGCGCATGCGCCAGTGCTCTAAAGTTTAAAGACCCAGTGGTCCCTTAACAACCACGGACGTAAATGTATGTCCTGGTGCGGTGGTACTTAGCGCACCAGGACATACATTTACGCCCTGTGTATGACCGCGCGCATCGGAACGATGCTCATGTCGATTACGCGGCAGTCCGCCATTAACTCCTCAGATGCCGTGATAAGTACAGATCACGGCATCTGCAGTAATGCACATGTTAAAATAGATTATCAGATCGCCCGCAGCGCTGCTGTGGGGATCAAATGATCTATAATGGTGGACGAAGGTCCCCTCACCTGCCTCCGTCCATCTCCCGGCGTCTCCTGCTCTGATCTGAGATCGAGCAGACCAGAACAGATCACCGATAATATGCCCTATCCAGAGCACTGAACCATATTAGCAATCAAATGATTGCTTTAGATAGTCCCCTATGGGGAGATAAAGAGTGTAAAAAAATAAGTAGAAAAATGTTTTAAAAAAAAGTGAAAAATCCCCTCCCCCAATAAAAATGAAAATTGTCAGTTTTTCCCATTTTACCCCCTAAAAGCGTGATTTTTTTAATAAACATATTTGGTATGTCCACGTGCGTAAATGTCCAAACTTTAAAAATATAATGTTAGTGATCACGTACGGTGAACGGCGTGAACGTAAAAAAATAAAGTCCAAATATGCAGCTTTTTTGTCTAATTTTATTCATAAAAAAATGTATAAAAAATTATTTTAAAGTTTTTTAGAAGCAAATGTGGTATCGATAAAAAGTTCAGATGTTGGCGCAAAGAATGAACCCCCATACCACCCTATATACGGAAAAATGGAAAAGTTATAGGTGGTCAAAATATGGCGTTTTTAGATTACTGATTTTGTACAAAAAGTTTTCGATTTTTTTTTAAGCGGTACAAAAATTTACAAGTCTGTAGCCATGGGTATCATTTTAATCATATTGACCCACAGAATAAATAACACGTCATTTTTACCCATAAGTATACAGTGTTAAAACGAGACCCTCCAAAATGTGCAAAATTGTGGTTTTCATTAAAATTTCTTTTAAAAAAAATTTTTTTTTGGGTTCGCCGTACATTTTATGATAAAATGAGAGGTTTTGTTACAAAGTTCAATTGGTCATGCAAAAAACAAGCCCTTATATGTGTCTGTATATGGAAATAGAAAAGAGTTATGGATTTTAGAAGGCGAGGAGGAAAAAACAAAAATGCTAAAATAAAATTTGCCTGGTCCTTAAGGTTAAAATGGGCTTGGTCCTTAACGGGTTAATAATACTTGCACCTGCACCTTCCTTTTAAGTTTCATCACCTCCCCCCACTCACTGCCAGATCTTTGTTGCCCTAGTGCCTTAGAGAAAGCATTCCTGTATTCCTGCTTATCCGTATTCCAGACTCTTTGTTCCGTGACCAGACCCTGCTCCTGCCGCCTGCCTATTGACCTCCTGCTACATTCTAGACTATGCTCCTGTGCTGCCCTGACCTACTGCTATCCAGACCGTGAGTTGTTGTATCCCTCCTGTGCCTCGAACCTCCTCAGCCGCCTGTGTGGTCGAGTCGTGCCAGAGGTAGCGACCTGGGTGCCACCTGCCGTTGCAAGTCCATCCCTCTTTGCGGCGGGCTCTGGTGAAAACCAGTGGCTCCTTAGACTCTGCTCCCTGGCATGGCCCATGTCATCTGCCACATAGATCCAGTGGATCCACTGCTACCATCTGTGTTCCAACCTACTGCCGTGAGTCTTACAGCAATTTTGGTGCCAATATTTAAAAAGGGGGTCAAAAAGTGACCCTGGGAAATATAGGCCTGTTTAACCTCCGTTCAGGGGCGTAGCTATAGAAGTAGCAGTGGTAGCATTCGCACCAAGGCCCTGGTGCCTAAGGGGGCCCCAAAGCACATCTTCCCCATAAGAGACAAATATTATAGATGGCATATGGGGCCCTGTTGCAGATTTTGCAGAAGCTACAAGCTACGCCGCTGCCTCCATTGTATGTAAATTGTTTGAGGGTTTTCTAAGAGATGCTATTTTGGAGTATCTTGATAAAAGTAAATGTATGACTCCATTTCAGCATGGCTTTATGAGAAATCGGTCCTGTCAAACTAACCTGATCAGCTTTTATGAGGAGGTAAGCTCCAGACTGGACCAGGGGGAATCTCTGCATGTTGTATATCTTGATTTTTCCAAAGCATTTCACAATGCTTCCACATAAAATATTGGTACATAAAATGAGAAGGATTGGGCTGGGGGAAATGTGTGCAAGTGTATAAGTAACTGGCTCAGTGATAGAAAACAGAGGGTGGTTATTAATGGTACTTATTCTGATTGGGTGACTGTTACTTGCATGGTACCACAGGGATCAATTTTGGGTCCAATTCTATTTAATATATTTATTAATGATCTTGTTGAGGGATTGTATAGTAAAGTAGCATTCTTTGCAGATACTAAACTCTGTAAAGGGGTTAACACAATAGAGGACAGTGCACTGTATAGATTGTAAGTTTGGGCTGAGAAGTGGCAGATGAGGTTCAAAACTGATAAATGTAAGGTTATGCACATGGGGAGGAAAAGTCAAGGCTGTGATTATGTATTTACAGTAAATGAAAGAACACTCTGGACGACTGACATGCAAAAGGACTTAGGAGACTTATTTAACAGTAAATTTAGCTGTAGTGACCAGTTTTGGGCAGCTGCTGCCAAGACAAATAAATTCATGGGGTGCATTAATAGGGGCATAGATGCCCGCGACAAGGAAATCATTCCACCACTGTACAAATCACTAGTCACACCACACATGGAATACTGTATACAGTACTGGGCACCAGTGTACAAGAAAGATATAGTGGAGCTGGAGAGGGTTCAAAGAAGGGCAACCAGGGTAATACGGGGAATGGGAGGACTACAGTACCCAGAAAGACTTGGGGTTAGGGTTATTTAGTTTAGAAAAAAGGCTTAGGGGCAACCTAATAACTATGTATAAATATATCAGGGGACCATACAGAGATCTTTCCCATGATCTATTTATACCCAGGACTGTATCCATAACAAGGGGGCATTCTCCACGTTTAGAGAAAAGAAGGTTTCTACACCAGCACAGACGGGGGTTCTTTACTGTAAGAGCAGTTAGACTATGGAACTTTCTTTCAGAGGAGGTGGTCATGGTGAACTCAGTAAAAGAGTTCAAAAGGGGCATGGATGCATTTTTGGAGAGTAATAACATTGCAGGTTATGTATACTAGATTCATAGGGACAGGATGTTGATTCAGGGATTTATTCTGACTGCCATATTTGGAGTCAGTAAGGAATTTTTACCTCTAGTATGAGGGTTTTTTGCTTCCTCTGGATCAACTCAGCAGGGACTCATTAGGTATATAGGTTGAACTTGATGGACTCTGGTCTTTTTTCAACCTTATGAACTATGTTACCTATGACAGGGCAGTTTTGCCCCTGTCTGTAATATGGAGATTAGGGTTGCTCTCCTCTACATTAGCTCTCTTCTTGTATTTTCTAAATGCCACCCTTCTTTCTATACACTGCTAAGAAAAATATGCAACAGAATCTCTAGTCATTTAAGACCTGCCATGGTGCCACTGAAGCCCCATCCCTTTCCTAGACTATTGACAACTTTGTCTGAAATCCATAATGCTTGCTAGAGGGCTGAACAATGGTCTTAACCCTGCGCTCCAGAGTTACAGGTTACCTACTATCTAAAGTGTGTATTTATTAGGCTGGGTTCACACCACGTTTTCTTAAATACGGTTCCCGTATACGGTTTGGAGGAGGGGGCAGGGCTTAATCGCGGCGACCACGTTTTTGCCTGCGGTCGGGAAACCGCATACGGCCGAAAACGAAGCCGACCGGAGGCTGCGGTTCACTCCGGTCGGCTCATAGACTTGCATTAAATACGGTTCCCGAATACGGCTGAGTGCGGGCGCCGCGATTAAGCCCCGCCCCCTCCTCCAAACCGTATACGGGAACCGTATTTAAGAAAACGTGGTGTGAACCCAGCCTTACAGAACCACAACTCTTGCACATGGAGAGAGTTGGAGTCCTACAAAAGATTAAATATGCAGTACTCAGGGAAAAAATTTATTTAACAAAGTTTATTTGTTAATATACAATGCATTCATGAAGTCTTCAGACCTTTTGACATTTTTCACATTTTGTTATCAGGGCTATGGAGTCGGAGTCGAGGAGTCGGACGAAATTTTGGGTACCTGGAGTCGGAGTCAGCAAACAATGCACCGACTCAGACTCCTACTAAATTTAGATTGGAATAAAAAAAATAAAAAAAATTTATAATTAATGAATTCTCTACTATAAGAATAAAGATCAATGCATGCAGTGCCTCATATAACCGCAAAACGAACACGTTAAGTGACTGTGAAGAAGCATGCTTTTCATGTGCTTTACTATTTGGCACGCAACACACAATTAGGAGCGGCAATACTTATACTTTCCATAGTGTTGTGTCCTGCTGTTACAGGGAACCCATGAGTAACCTAGCCTCTCACTGATAAGGGATTAAGGAAATATGTTTTTGCAGGACTAGAGACACTTGCATAAGTGAAGGGAATGGAGGGTCAATAGTTCAAGACTGAAGCTGTAAACCATTGGAAAAACTGCTGCCATTCAGCTAAGGCTATAAAAACTTGTAGACTCGATTGTTAGCTTAAAGGGGTACTCCGCCCCTAGACATCAAGAGGGGCGGAGCCGTGATGTAGCGATGCTCTGGCCCCTGTATCGCCCGTCATTACACACAGAGCAGTAATGATAGCGTGGTGCCGCATCGGCGATCCCGGGGGTCCCCAGCAGCGGGACCCCGGCGATCTGACATCTTATCCCCTATCCTTTGGAAAGGGGATAAGATGTCAGATCGCCGGGGTCCTGCTGCTGGGGACCCCCGGGATCGCCGCTGCGGCACTGCGCGCTCATTACTGCACAGAGCGAGTTCGCTCTGTGCGTAATGACGGGCGATACAGGGACCGGAGCATCATTACATCACGGCTCCGCCCCTCATGATGTCACGGCCTGCCCCCTCAATACAAGTCTATGGGAAGGGGCGTGGGGGTCATCACTCCCCCTGCCATAGACTTGCATTAAGGGGGCGGGTCATGATGTCACGAGGGGCGGAGCCATCACATCACGCTGCTCCATCCCCTGTATCGCCCATCATTACACACAGAGCGAACTCTCTCTTTGTAGTAATGAAAGCGCGGTGCCGCAGTGGCGATCCCGGGGGTCCCCAGCAGCAGGACCCCGGCGATCTGACATCTTATCCCCTATCCTTTGGATAGGGGATAAGATGTCTAGGGGCGGAGTACCCCTTTAAACTTGTCTATGAGATTCTACTAGAGAAATCATGTTTTATAATAAATGCCCCTTCCTGGATCCTCCCACTGCCCTATCTTCAGCAGCATATCAGCACACAAACTGTTCAATACAGTAGACTGTTGGCTTCCCAGCCAGTAGTCCTGTGGTAATGACATGTATCTTTACTTCAAGGAATGTATAAAATACATTCACATATTAATACAGAGGAGTCGGAGTTGGAAGCACAGAAAACTCCGGAGAACATTTATGTACCGACTCCACAGCCCTGTTTGTTATCTTCTGGATAACAGGTGTGGGTAAAATGAGGTGTGGGTAAAAACTTCCCCTGTAAGGCCCTACTCTCGCACTAGTAATTCCCTTATTGGCAAGTGTTACTCGTCCTTAAAAGGGCAGCCCCACACAGGAACCTCTCCCTATTTCCACCTAAAAACACTGCCATTTCCCATGGTTTTTAGTTTGAAATAGGGAGAGGTTCCTGTGTGGGGCTGCCCTTTTTAGGACGAGTAACACTTGCCAAGAAGGGAATTAATAGTGCGAGAGTTGGGCCTTACAGGGGAAAATTTTACCCTCATCTGTTACAATAGACCATACGTTGTTCCCTTCCACCTTTTAGAGGTCTTTGCATCGCATAAATGCTTGGAGGTATTGGTGGCAGATGGTGTTTCTTGCACACCTTTTGGGGTCCATATATTTTATCCTAAGAAAAGTTAAGTTTTACGTAAATCATACCCACAATACTTACTTGTGGTCTAATGCAGAGGAATTTCTAAAACTGGGGACCAATACCTTAATTATGTTTTGCAGTATCCATGGCAGCACAATGAGAGAGCCTGGAGGTGGTAGCATCAGCATGATGAGACCATAGAGCAGCATAATTAGAGAGCCTGGAGGTGACAGCATCAGCATGAGGAGACCACATGGCGGCACAATGACATTGCCTGGAGGTGGAAGCATTAGCATGAGGAGACCATATGGTGGCACAATGACAGAACCTGGAGGTGGTAGCATCAGCCTGAGGAGACCATAGAGCAGCACAATGACAGAGCCTGTAGGTGGCAGAAGCAGCTTGAGGGCCATGCGAATTGAGGGTTGTGTCTGAGGAACCCACCGACTGGGGGTATCAGATGTCACTTGGAATGAAGTGGATGACCGAGTGAACCGATCAATCACGGCTGCTGGGTTGCTGGTCAAGACACGACTGCTAGCTGACACCGGGAGCTCAGACCTCTCGCTGAGACTCTGGCTGCCACACACCCCTACTCTGCTGTGACCTCTGCCTGCGCCTGATGAATTTAGGCCTCTGCCACTCCTCTGTGCATGTCCTGGCACTATTCTACCTTACATAATTTAGCGTAATGAAGCGTATTGTTCTCCTCTCATATACGCAATGTATATGAGAGGAGAACAATACGCTTCATTACGCTAACAGTATTGGTCTAGAATAGCAGCAGGTGTGTCCTATTGGCTACCATTTCACAGTATCTAGGCCCTTTACAGATTACCAGGTACAAAATAGTACACTACTTAAATGTACGTATGTGGTATGCATTTATGAGGGCAGACAAATGCAGTATAAATACAGTATAAAAAACATTTTTGCACAACAGCAGCAGTACACAACAGTACTGCAGCCCACAGTCGCTTTGCACTAAACCCAACATTGCACTTTCTCACAGACTATTGTCCACAGACTAGGAATGGACTGCTGTGTATGTATCATACCATCTACAGACTAGTATAACCAGCAGACCATTTGTTGCGGAACAAAGACGGCAGAAAAATGCCCTACAGTACGCTTAATAAAACGTATTGGAGTAAAACACCAGCCGGTGATTACTTTTGCCTGGACTTTCACAGTATCTAGGCCCTTGACAGATTAACAGTATGCTTAAAAGTACGTATTTTTGTGCAACACCAGCAGTACACAACAGTTGCTGTGTACTAAACCCAAAATTGCACTCTCTCACAGACTATTAGGAATGGACTGTTGGGTATGTATTATACCATATACAGATTAGTATAACAGCAGATGATTTGTTGTGGAACAAAGACACAGAATTACGCTTAAAAATTATTCCTGCCTCCTCTGCTAAGGTTTATGAAGTTGAGGCAGCTTGTTGAAATGTATGAGGCAACGCACAGCTCTCTGCCCCTATCTGTAATACAATGCTGTAGAAAGTGACTGGGGAGGTTAATGGCTGCAGTAAAAATCCTTTTCAGTCAAAAAAAGCACTGCTCACTGTCCACCATAACGCTGATGTGACTAGGATTTGAAACACTGCTGGAAAAAGCTTTTCTGTGTAACATACAGACACACACAGGCTTTCTGTCCTATCTCTCTGCAGTGTAATGAATGGCATGACCAGCCAGAAGATGGCTGCTGATTATATAGGGCTGTGACATCACAGGGGTGACTGGTTGCTGATAGACTGCATCCTGCATGTGATTCAGTGTCATCCCGCCTACTGTTGTTTCCACCTTCCCAGAGTTCCTTGCCTTATGTCTTAACATAAACTAGGTAAACTAGGTAAGTGGGGGAGGGCAGTAAAGCAAATCAAGCAGACAGTGGTAAACATAGGTTAGAGACGGGTAAGGGCATAAAGGTGGGTGGAGAGGAGACCTGTGGGGGAAATTAAGAACAGTGGATAAGGAGATCCATGTGTTACAAACCAGCAGTGAAAATAAATGTAGTCCAAATAAATATAGCCCCAATACAGTGGGGATCAAAAGTTTGCGCACCCCAGGAAAAAAAATTGTATTAATGTGCATAAAGAAGCCAAGGAAAGATGGAAAAATCTCCAAAAGGCATCAAATTACAGATTAGACATTCTTATGTCAACAAAAGTTAGATTTTATTTCCATCATTTACACTTTCAAAATAACAGAAAACAAAAAAATGGTGTCTGCAAAAGTTTGGGCACCCTGCAGAGTTATTATCTTGTACTGCCCCCTTTGGCAAGTATCACAGCTTGTAAACGCTTTTTGTAGCCAGGAAAGAGTCTTTCAATTCTTGTTTGAGGTATCTTTGCCCATTCTTCCTTACAAAAGTCTTCCAATTCTTTGAGATTTCTGGGCTGTCTGTCACGCACTGTTCTTTTAAGGTCTATCCATAGATTTTCAATTATGTGGTCACGAGATTGTGAAGGCCATGGCAAAACCTTCAGTTTACGCTTCTTGATGTAATCCCCCGTGGATTTCGAGGTGTGTTTAGGATCATTATCCATTTGTAGAAGCCATCCTCTCTTTAATTTCAGCTTTTTCACAGATGGCATCAAGTTAGCATCCAACATTTGCTTACATTTTATTGAATCCATTTTTCCTTCTACTCGTGAGATGTTCCCTGTGCCACTGGCCTCAATACAACCCCAAAGCATGATTGATCCACCCCCATGCTTAACAGTTAGACAGAGGTTCTTTTCATTAATTTCTGGTCCCCTTCTTCTCCAAATGTACCTCATTCTGGCCAAAAAGTTCAATTTTAACCTCATCGGTCCACAGAATTTGTTTTCAAAATGCATCAGGCTTGTCTATATGTTCATTTGCAAAGTTCAGACACTGATTTTTGTGGTGAGGACATTGAAGAGGTTTTCTTCTGATGACTCTTCCATGAAGACCATTCTCTTTAAAGTGGAATAGTGTACCACCACTCCAGTGTCTGCCAGATCTTTATGGAGGGATTGTGCAGTCAAACGTGGGTTTTGAATTGTTTTTCTCACAATCCTGTGAGCTGTTCTGTCTAATATTTTTCTTGGTTTTCCAAATCTTGCTTTAACTTCCACTGTTCCTGATGACTGCCATTTCTTAATTACCTTCCGAACAGAGGATATTGACATCTGAAAATGTTTTGCTATCTTCTTATAGCCTTCTCCAGCTTTGTGAGCGTCAACTATTTTCAGTTTCAGATTTCTAGACAACTGCTTAGAAGAACCCATGGTGCTGATTGTTGGGGCAAGGTCAGATGAGTCTGGGCATTTAAAACCTTTGAGAGTGACATCACCTGGTCTTCCCAGATGATGATTGAGAACAATCCATGACACTGGCAGGTCTCAGTTTTGCAAAGGGGGCAGTGCATGCTATAAATTCTGCAGGGTGCCCAAACTTTTGCAGACACCATTTTTTTGTTTTCTGTAATTTTGAAAGTGTAAATGATGGAAATAAAATCTAACTTTTGTTGAAATATTATAAGAATGTCTAATCTGTAATTTGATGACTTTTGGAGATTTTTCCCATCTTTCCTTGGCTTCTTTATGCACATTAATACACATTTTTACCTGGGGTGCCCAAACTTTTGATCCCCACTGTAACTCTAAATATCCCATTAGCCCCAATAACTCAAAATGTCCCATTAGCCTGAATAACTGATAAAATCCCATTTGCCCTAATAACTTAAAAAAATCCCATTAGTGAGATTGAATGTGTAAAACTAGATGGAAATGTGAAGTATATGTTCACAAATGCCAGCAAGTAAAATGCCAGCACAAAAGTCTAGCAAGTAAAATGGGGGAGCTTGAGGCCTTAATACTGGAGGAACACATTGATAAAATTGGTGTCACTGAGGCATCGCTAGACTCGTCACATGACTGGGCTGTCAATCTGCAGGGGTTTACAGTGTTTTGCAAGAATATGGTAAATGGGTAAGGTGGCAGAGTATGTCTGTATGTTAGAAGTGGTATGAGAGTCAGTGTGAACTATGCCATAGCATGTGAGAATTCTGAGGATGTGGAATCCCTGTGGGTAGAATTACATAAGGAGGCAACAATGAAAAGATCCTTTTTGGTGAAAACTATAGACCCCCCCAACATCACTGAGGAGATAGAAGGTCAGCTGTATACACAAATAGAGAGGGCTGACTTGGCGGGTACAGTAGTAATTAACTATCCAGATATTGATTGGGGTCAGGGTTCCGCTAAAACTGCAAAGGGGAGACAATTCATATATCATTGAAAAATGCATATTTCCCTGCTGCACTTCAGGACATAGACTGGGAGGAACTGTTGTCAAATACTGATACAGACGATAAATGGGAAACTTTAAAATCAACACTAAATAACTATAGAGCTAAATTTATTCATATGGGGAACAAGTATAAATGATTAAAACTAAATCCTACTTAAAAATTACAAATCTGAGGGGTCAGTTACAGCATTTAAACATTACAGAGAGCTTTATAAAATCTGTAAAAATGTAATAAAATCTGAAAAAATTCAAACTGAAAGACAGGAGGTCAAAGAAAGCAAAACAAATCCCAAATATATTTTTCGACATATAAATGAAAAAAAAAAAAAAAAAAAAAAAAAAACAACAATGACAGAGCATATGGGACCTCTTAATAATGATAATGGGGAGGTGGTCACTAGTGATCAAGAGAAGGCAGAAATACTTTAGTTTTGTATATACAAAGGAAGAGGGAGAAATTGACGCAGGCCAGTTGTCACGTACCTGGATGCGGATGTCACGGAGCAGGTAGTGGATCCTCTACCTGTGTAGTGGATGACTCGGACCGTATCGAGGAGCGGAGTCTAAGGTGCCGCTGGTCTTCACCAGAGCCCACCGCAAAGCAGGATGAATTTGCTGCAGCAGGCGGCACCCAGGTCGCTACCCCCTATACGGCTCATCCACACAGATACTGGGCAAGGCGATGTACAGGAGGATGAGACGGAGGCGTAGTCAACGTAGCAGAAGGTCAAGGCAGGCGGCAAAGGTTCGTAGTAAAAAATGTAGCAAGGAAGGTCTGGGTACACGGATATGTCAAACAGGCAATAAGGAACTCACTGAAGATCCGGCAGGGGTGTGTGGGAGGAGCAGGAACTTATAATGTGGTATTCAGGTGCCAGACTAATTATGGGCGCACTGGCCCTTTAATCCCTTAGGTATGATTCCGTCCTAAGTCCGGTCATAGCGAGATGGTCCCGGCGCCTATTCACAGCCGGGACCCACGGCTAATGGCGCGCGGCCGCGATCGTTCGGCCACGCGCTATTAACCCTTCCGATGCGGCGCTCAAAGCTGAGCGCCGCATCGAAAGTGAAAGTAAATGCTTCCCTGCTGCTCAATCGGGGTCATCGCGATAAAATGCCCTGATCAGCTACCCGTAGAGAAGAAGGTCCCGGCTCTGAAGGCATCCCGGCTCTGATTGATTGCTCCGTGCCTGAGTTACAGGCTGGAGCAATCAACCGCCGATTACACAGCTTGTTGCCATGCAAGGGCAAGGCAACAATCTGTGTATGCAGTCAGCCATTGCAAGCTCATAGGTCCCTATAGGAGCTATGAGCTCGCAAGAAAAAAGTGTAAAAAAAAGTTGACCCTTTCAGGTATTCCCTTCTGAATTAAAAGTTTAAATCACCCGGCATTTCCTAGTAACAAAATAAAAAAGTGTAAATAAAAATAAACATATGTGGTATCACCGCGTGCGGAAATGTCCGAATTATAAAAAAATACCGCTTTTAAAACCGCACGTTCAATGGCGTATGCACAAAAAACTTCCAAAGTCCAAATTAGCGCATTTTTTTATCACTTTTTATACCACAAAAAAGTGAATAAAAAGTGATCAAAAAGTCTGATCAGAACAAAAATGGTACCAAATGAGCCCTCATAGCACCCTGAACACAGAAAAATAAAAAAGTTATAGGGCTCAGAAAATGACAATTTTAAACGTATACATTTTCCTGCATGTATTTATGATTTTTTTTCTGAAGTAATACAAAATCAAACCTATACAAGTAGGGTATCATTTTAATCGTATGGACCTACAGAATAAAGATAAGGTGTCATTTTTACCGAAAAATGTACTGCGTAGAAATGGAAGCCCCCAAAATTTACAAAATGGCATTTTTTCTTCAAGCTTGTCACACAATGAATTTTTTTTCCGCTTCGCCGTCGATTTTTTGGTAAAATGTCTAATGTCACTGTAAAGTAAAATTGGTGGCGCAAAATATAAGCCATAATACGGATTTTTAGGTGCAAAATTGAAAGGGTTATGATTTTTTAAAGGCAAGGAGGAAAAAACGAAAATGCAAAGACGTGAAATCGCTCAGTCCTTAATTTTCAGAGCTCCGCCGCGCGCGCGCCCTAGGAGACAGGGACGAGCGCGGCGGAGCTGCATTACAGTGGCAGCAGAGCGAGGTAAGTGACGGGCCGGGATTCGCATGCGGGCACGTCCCGCGATGCGAATCCCAGCCCCGCCAACAGACAGGGACCCCGGGACACTGCGCTCACTGCCGGAGCGCAGCGCTGGAGCGCAGTGCGTGACAGTACCCCCCTCCCCCCCCCCCCCCTTTTGGTCTCCCCCTCATTCTTAGGGTTCAGAAACCTTTTAAGAAGATCTTGGTCCATAATATTGTCTTGAGGCTCCCAAGACCTCTCCTCAGGACTGAATCCTTCCCAATCCACAAGGAAGTAGCGTTTCCCTCTGACCAGCTTGGAGTCAAGAATTTCCTTTACGGCAAAGACATCAGAGGTACCAGAGATGGTTGTGAATGACAGGTTTTAAGAGGGAGACATGGAAGGAATTTGGGATCCCGAGAGAGGCGGGCAGATGGAGAGAATAAGCCACAGGATTAAGTCGTTTTTTGACTTAATAAGGACCCAGAAAACGTGGACCTATTTTATAAGAAGGTACCTTAAAGCGGATGTACTTGGAGGACAACCACACCTTGTCCCCAGGAGAGAACTCGGGAGGAGGACGTCTTTTTCTGTCCGCTTGTGAGTTCATACGATTCATAGCAAGAAGAAAGGAGTGACGAGTCTTCTGCCAGATGGAGGTGAAATTCCGAACCAGTTTGTCAGCTATAGGTACTCCGGAGGAAGAGGAAGACAAGGGAAGAGGTGGACGAGGATGATGGCCGAAGACCACAAAGAAGGGGGACGTTCCAGTGGATTCAGAATTCCTGTGGTTATAAGAAAATTTGGCCCAGGGTAGTAAATCGGTCCAGTAGTCTTTACGGGCGGAGACAAAATGGCGAAGATAGTCTCCTAGGACATGATTCACCCTTTCTACTTGACCATTTGATTGAGGGTGGTAAGCCGAGGAGAAGTCCAATTTTACTTGGAGACGGGAACAAAGGACCCCCCGGTTGGAGACAATATGGCTTGGTAAACCATGGAGACGGAAGATGTGGGCAAAGAATAGCTTGGCAAGCTGCGGTGCAGACAACAAACCTGGCAAAGGCACAAAATGGGCCATTTTAGAAAACCGGTCAACCACAACCCAGATGACCGTGTTGCCGCTGGAAGATGGAAGGTCAGTGATGAAGTCCATAGCTATGTTGGTCCAGGGCAACTCAGGAACTGGCAGAGGTTGTAGTAGACCAGCAGGCTTTGCACGAGGGGTTTTGTCTCGGGCACAGACCGAACAAGAGCGGACAAAGTCAACAACATCTATTCTCAGAGGTGTGATCCAACTGCGGACCAATATATGGAGGGTTATTTAAACCAATTCACCAAAAGATCACCGAGGTGATCCACTAATTCCCTATATTTCCCATATATTTGTTAAAAGGTATAATCTTTATTAATTTCAAAACACCAACAAAAAAGGAGTTAAAAATTGCAGTGTATCTCTCCTCCCGTATAATTAGTAATTGTCTGTGCCAACCAGGCATCACCTATTATCTACCTGTGTGTACCTGCAGTGTACACACGGTTGGTGGGGGAGTCCGCACTGTATATTAAAAACCTATCCTATGCCCCCCTCGACATGTTTCGCCGCAGGACGCGGCTTTGTCAAGAGGTTTTAGGGCACTGAATGAAAAAACGCCAAAACAGGGGTTAAATAACCTCCTATTGTGACATCATGGTGGGGTGATATTCACTTCTGATTGGTGGGACGCCATCCCATCCAATCATCCTCTATTTAGTTTGATGGACATTTCCATGCACCTATTGCTGCTCTCATAGTTCAACCAATCCGCATAGTTGTTTATTGGTTGCCTCGGTAATGCATCACATGATTACTGCGTCATGATCTCAGAGCCGATGTTCACATCCGCCTCCTGCGCCGTGACCCCTGCGCGAGCTCTTATACCAGCGCCGATATTCACATCCGCTTCCTGCGCCGTGACCCCTGCGCGAGCTCTTACACCAGCGAGCGTACCTTGCTGTCGGAGCTGCGCAGTTCTATATGCGCGGGGACTTAGTCTCCACGGGCATTTCCAAATAGATATAATAGTCAGTCACTATGCAGTTTCATATGCGCCAGAATTTTTTCTATATTAGGGCTGCATGATGTAATCTGCGCAAATATTTAGTCTTCCGTAGTGCTCCATGTTAATAGGGATAAAATCCAATAAAATGCATTATTGCTCTATATGATATTCTATGTTGTTCTATGTTGTATATTATTATCACCATAGAGGTAGTTGATTATTTAGTGATAATTTAAAGGCAGCATATTGGTCCATCATGGTTTGTCCATCTACAATTCCCTCCTTGATGTCACTTCGGCAGGGTGTTTAGTAAATATGTTGATAATTGTACATGATGTTTATACATTATGGCAGCTATTCTAAATGAACGCTGAGAAGGTAAATCCCTCATTGAGTCCATTAGGGCTCAGACTTTTGAGTCGCTGTATCCATCTTGCTTCTTCACGGAGTAATTTCTTATCTAAATTACCTCTTCTGGGGCCCAGTGTCATCTTAATTAGTCCCCAAAATTTAAGGGTTTGCATGTCCCCTCTATGAAAATTTCTAACATGTCTCGCACTGGGATTGATACCCCACTGGCGAGACATGTTAGAAATTTTCATAGAGGGGACATGCAAACCCTTAAATTTTGGGGACTAATTAAGATGACACTGGGCCCCAGAAGAGGTAATTTAGATAAGAAATTACTCCGTGAAGAAGCAAGATGGATACAGCGACTCAAAAGTCTGAGCCCTAATGGACTCAATGAGGGATTTACCTTCTCAGCGTTCATTTAGAATAGCTGCCATAATGTATAAACATCATGTACAATTATCAACATATTTACTAAACACCCTGCCGAAGTGACATCAAGGAGGGAATTGTAGATGGACAAACCATGATGGACCAATATGCTGCCTTTAAATTATCACTAAATAATCAACTACCTCTATGGTGATAATAATATACAACATAGAACAACATAGAATATCATATAGAGCAATAATGCATTTTATTGGATTTTATCCCTATTAACATGGAGCACTACGGAAGACTAAGTATTTGCGCAGATTACATCATGCAGCCCTAATATAGAAAAAATTCTGGCGCATATGAAACTGCATAGTGACTGACTATTATATCTATTTGGAAATGCCCGTGGAGACTAAGTCCCCGCGCATATAGAACTGCGCAGCTCCGACAGCAAGGTACGCTCGCTGGTGTAAGAGCTCGCGCAGGGGTCACGGCGCAGGAAGCGGATGTGAATATCGGCCCTGGTATAAGAGCTCGCGCAGGGGTCACGGCGCAGGAGGCGGATGTGAACATCGGCTCTGAGATCATGACGCAGTAATCATGTGATGCATTACCGAGGCAACCAATAAACCACTATGCGGATTGGTTGAACTATGAGAGCAGCAATAGGTGCATGGAAATGTCCATCAAACTAAATAGAGGATGAATGGATGGGATGGCGTCCCACCAATCAGAAGTGAATATCACCCCACCATGATGTCACAATAGGAGGTTATTTAACCACTGTTTTGGCGTTTTTTCATTCAGTGCCCTAAAACCTCTTGACAAAGCCGCGTCCTACGGCGAAACATGTCGAGGGGGGCATAGAATAGGTTTTTAATATACAGTGCGGACTCCCCCACCAACCGTGTGTACACTGCAGGTACACACAGGTAGATAATAGGTGATGCCTGGTTGGCACAGACAATTACTAATTATACGGGAGGAGAGATACACTGCAATTTTTAACTCCTTTTTTGTTGGTGTTTTGAAATTAATAAAGATTATACCTTTTAATAAATATATGGGAAATATAGGGAATTAGTGGATCACCTCGGTGATCTTTTGGTGAATTTATTCTCAGAGGTGGCCACCAATAGTGTCGAGAGATGAGTTGCAAGGACTTACGTATACCGGCATGGCCGGCCAAAAGAGAGGAGTGACCCCATTTCAAGATTCGGAGTCTTAGGCGGGGAGTAACATAAGTCTTCCCAGGAGACAGGTGCTGAAGAGTTGCTGGAGCTGCAGTAATGAGACGATCGGGAGGTATAATATGTTGAGGATGTGACTCTTGATCTAGTATCTGAGGATGTGACTCTAGGATCTAGATAGCGCGTCAGCACGACGATTCTTCTGGGCTGGTTGGAAATGAATAAAAAAGTCAAACCTGGAGAAAAACAGAGACCAACAGGCCTGTCGAGGGTTGAGACGATGAGCAGTCGATGAGCAAGTTCTTGTGGTCAGTATAAATGGTAAGTGGATGTACAGAGCCCTCCAAGAGATGGCGCCATTCTTCCAAGGCCAACTTAATAGCCAAAAGCTCACGATCTCCTATAGTATAGTTTCTCTCCGCAGGGGAGAAGGTTTTAGTGAAGAAGCCGCAGGTTACAGTTTTTCCTTTGGAAGATTTTTGTGTCAAAATAGCACCTGCACCGACAGAAGAAGCGTCCACTTCCAAAATAAATGGCTTGACTGGATCTGGTCTCGACAACATAGGAGCAGAAGCGAAGGCAGATTTTAACTGTTTAAAGGCCTCTTCGGCCTCTGGAGTCCAGACCTTGGGATTAGCAGTTTTTTTTTTTTGTAAGAGAGATGATGGGGGCGACCAAGGTGGAATAATGCGGAATAAATTTGCAAAGCCGCGAAAGCGCTGAATCGCTTTCAAGCCAGATGGTCGAGGCCAATCCAGTACTGCAGATAATTTGTTAGGATCCTTTTGCAGACCTTGAATGGTGACAATATACCCCAGAAACAGAAGGCTGGTCTTCTCAAACGTACACTTTTCAAGTTTTGCATATAGATGATTGTCTCGGAGGCGCGAGTAGATGAGAATGTCATCTAGGTAGCCAACAATGCAGGAATACAGGAGATCACGAAAAATGTCATTGACAAACTCCTGGAAGACTGCCGGAGCATTAGAGAGTCCAAATGGCATCACCAGATACTCAAAATGTCAGTCGCGAGTATTAACCCCTTAAGGACCAGGCGTTTTTTGTTTTTTACACTCCTTTTTTCCTCCTTACCTTTAAAAATTCATAACTCTTTCAATTTTGCAACCTAAAAATCTGTATTATGTCGTAGTTTTTTGCGCCACCAATTCTACTTTGTAATGACGTCATTGTACTCAAAAATCTACGGCGAAACGGAAAAAAAAATAATTGTGCGACAAAATTGAAAAAGAAATGCCATTTTGTAACTTTTGGGGGCTTCCATTTCTACATAGTATATTTTTCGTTACAAATGACACCTTTTATTTATTCTCTAGGTCCATACGGTTAAAATGATACCCTACTTGTATAGGTTTGATTTTGTATTACTACTGAAAAAAAATCATAAATACATGCAGGAAAATTTATACGTTTAAAATTGTCATTTTCTGAGCCCTATAACTTTTTTATTTTTCCATGTTCAGGGGGCTATGAGGGTTAATTTTTGCGCCGTGATCTGAAGTTTTTGTCGATACCATTTTTGCAGTGATCGGACTTTTTGATCGCTTTTTATTCATCTTTTCATGATATAAAAAGTGACCAAAAATACGCTATTTTGGACTTTGGAATTTTTTTTGCGCGTACGCCATTGAACGTGCGGTTTAAAAACCAGTATATTTTTATAATTCGGACATTTCCGCACGAGGCGATACCACATATGTTTATTTTTATTTACACAGTTTTTTTTTTTATTCTTGGAAATGCCACGTGATCCAAACTTTTATTAGGGGAAGGGATCATTGAAAGGGTTAATGATTTTTTTACACTTTTCTTATGCAATATTATAGCTCCTATAGGGGCCTTTAACATTGCATTAACTGATCTTTTACACTGATTGACCCATTCCTATGGAGATGGATCAATCAGTGTTTTCGGCGATTGAATGCTGAAGCCTGGATCTCAGGCTTGAAGCATTCATTCGGCGATCGGACAGCACAGGAGAAGGTAAGAAGACCTCCTCTTGTGCTACAGCTGTTCGGGATGCCGCGATTATACCGCAGCGATCCCGAGCAGCTCCCTGAGCTAGCCGGGCACTTTTACTTTTGTTTTTAGCCTCAGCTTTGAGCGCACGGCTAAAGGGTTAATAGCGCACGGCACCACGATCAGTGCCGCGCGCTATTAGAGGCAGGTCCCGGCTTCACTATGACACCGGGCCCGCCGCGATATGATGCGGGGTTACTGTGTAACTCCGCGTTATATCACGGGAGCGGGACTAGGGGCGTAAGTTTACGCCCTTGGTCCTTAACAGGTTAAGGACCCAGCCGATTTTCACTGTAGGACCCGGCCATTTTTTTCACATCTAACCACTGTCACTTTAAACATTAATAACTCTGGGATGCTTTTACCTTTCATTCTGATTCCGAGATAGTTTTTTCGTGACATATTCTACTTTGATTTAGTGATAACATTTTGTCGATAGTTGCATAATTTCTTGGTGAAAAATTACCAAATTTTATGAAAAAATTGAAAATGTTGCATTTTTTTTTATTTGAAGCTCTCTGCTTATAAGGAAAATGAACATTCCAAATAAATTCTTTATTGATTCACATATACAATATGTCTACTTTATGTTTCCATCATAAAGTTTACATGTTTTTTCTTTTGGAAGACATCAGAGGGCTTCAAAGTATAGCTGCAATTTTCCAATTTTTCACAAAATTTTCAAAATCGAAATTTTTCAGGGACCAGGTCAGTTTTGAATAACCTCATTATAAAAACTGCACCCCTCAAAGTATTCAAAATGACATTCAAAAGGTTTGTTAACCCTTTAGGTGTTTCGAAATGTAAAAAATGAAAATTCAAAATCTTCATTTTTTACACTGGCATGTTCTTGTAGACCCAGTTATTGAATTTTTACAAGGGGTAAAAGAAGAGAAATCTTCCTAAAATGTGTAACCCAATTTCTCTCGAGTAAGAAAATACCTCATATGTGTATGTCAAGTGTTCGGTGGGCGCAGTAGAGGGCTCAGAAGGGATGGAGCGACAGTGGGATTTTGGAGAGTGAGTTTTTCTGAAATGGTTTTTGGGGGGCATGTCACATTTAGGAAGCCCCTATGGTGCCAGAACAGCAAAAAAAAAAACACAAGCATACTATTTTGGAAACTACACCCCTTAAGGCATGTAACAAGGGATACAGTGAGCCTTAACACCCCACAGGTGTTTGACGACTTTTCGTTACAGTTGGATGTGTAATTGATTTTTTTATTTTTTTTTTCACTAAAATGCTAGTTTTCCCTCAAATGTAAACATTTTTACAAGGGATAATAGGACAAAATGCCCCCCAAGATTTGTAACCCCATCTCTTCTGAGTATGGAAATACCCCATATTAGGACGTAAAATGCTTTGCGGGTGAACTACAATGCTCAGAAGAGAAGGAGTCACATTTGGCTTTTGAAAAACAAATTTTGCTGAAATGGTTTTTGGGGGGCATGTCCCATTTAGGAAGCCACTATGGTGCCAGGACAGCAAAAATAAAAAATAAAAAAAACACATGGCATACTATTTTGGAAACTACACCCCTGAAGGCATGTAACAAGGGATCCAGTAAGCCTTAACACCCCACAGGAGTTTGACGACTTTTCGTTAAAATTGGATGTGTAAATGATTTTTTTTTTCACTAAAATGCTAGTTTTCCCTCATTTAACATTTTTACAAGGGGTAATAGGACAAAATGCCCCCCAAAATTTGTAACCCCATCTCTTCTGAGTATGGAAATACCCCATGTGTGGACGTCAAGTGCTCTGCTGGCACACTACAATGCTCAGAAGAGAAGGAGCGCCATTGAACTTTTGGGAAAACATTCTTTGGGAAGGGAAGTCAGGGGCCATGTGCGTTTACAAAGCCCCCCCGTGGTGCCAGAACAGTGGACCACCCCCACATGTGACCCTATTTTGGAAACTACACACCTCACAGAATTTAATAAGGGGTCAAGTGAGTATTTACACCCCACTGGCGTTTGACAGATCTTTGGAACAGTGGGCTGTGCAAATGAAAAATTTAATTTTTCATTTTCACGGACCACTGTTCCAAAAATCTGTCAGACACCTGTGGGGCGTAAATGCTCACTGTACCCCTTATTACATTACGTGAGGAGTGTAGTCTCCAAAATGGGGTCACATGTGGGGGGGTCCATTGTTCTGGCACTATGGGGGCTTTGTAAACACACGTGGCCTTCAATTCCGGACAAATTTTCTCTTCAAAAGCCCAATGGTGCTCCCTCTTTTCTGAGCATTGTAGTCCACCAGCAGAGCACTTTACATCCACATATGGGGTCTGATCTTACTCAGAAGAAATGGGGTTACAAATTTTGGGGGCTTTTTTGCTATTTTCCCTTGTGAAAATGAAAAATTTTGGGTATCACCAGCATTTTAGTGAAGAATGTTTTTTTTTCATTTTTCCATCCAACTTTGAAGAATTTTCATTAAACACCTGTGGGGTGTTAAGGCTCACTATACCCATTGTTACATTCCGTGAGGGGTTTAGTTTCCAAAATAAAGTCACATGTGGGTATTTCTTTTTTTGCGTTTATGTCAGAACCGCTGTAAAATCAGCTACCCCTGTGGAAATCACCAATTTAGGCCTCAAATGTACATGGTGCAATCTCACTCCTGACCCTTGTTGTGCGGCCGCAGAGCATTTTACACCCACATATGGGGTATTTCCGTACTCAGGAGAAATTGCGTTACAAATTTTGGGGGTCTTTTTTTCCTTTTAACGCTTGTGAAAATAAAAAGTATGGGGCAACACCAGCATGTTAGTGTAAAATGTTTTATTTTTTTACATTAACAAGCTGGTGTAGCCCCCAACTTTTCCTTTTCATAAGGCGTGAAAGGAGAAAAAGCCCCCCAAAATTTGTAGTGCGATTTCTCCTGAGTACGGAAATACCCCATATGTGACCCTAAACTGTTTCCTTGAAATACGATAGGGCTTTGAAGTGAGAGAGCTCCATGCGCATTTGAGGACTAAATTAGGGATCGCATAAGGGTAGACATAGTGGTATTCTATGCCAGTGATTCCCAAACAGGGTGCCTCCAGTTGCTGCTAAATTCCCAGCATGCCTGGACAGTCAGTGGCTGTCCGGAAATGCTGGGAGTTGTTTTGCAATAGCTGGAGGCTCCGTTTTGGAAACACTGCCATACAATATGTTTTTCATTTTTATTGGGAGGGGGGGGGGGAGACAGTGTAAGGGGTGTATATGTAGTGTTTTACTCTTTATTATTCGATAGTGTAGTGTTTTTAGGGTACATTTGCACTGGCTGGTTACGGTGAGTTTCCCTCTAGGAGTTTGCGCTGCAGCGAAAAATATGCTGCAGACCAAACTTGAAGCAGGAATCTTACTGTAAACCTGCCTGTGTGAATGTACCCTGTACATTCACATGGGGGTGCAAACCTCCAGCTGTTTCAAAACTACAACTCCCAGCATGTACTGACAGACTGTGCATGCTGGGAGTTGTACTTTTGCAACAGCTGGAGGCACACTGGTTGGAAAACGTTTATTTAGGTTCTGTTACCTAACTCAGTATTTTCCAACCAGTGTGCCTCCAGCTGTTGCAAAACTACAACTCCCAGCATGCCGGACAGCTGTTTGGGCATGCTGGGATTTGCAGTTTTGCAACATCTGGAGGGCTACAGTTTTAGAAAACACTGCAAAGTGATCTCCAAAACTGTGGTCCTCCAGCTGTTGCAAAACTACAAATCACAGCATGCCCAGACAGCAAACAGCTGTTTGGGCATGCTAGGAATTGTAGTTTTGCAATATCTGGAGGGCTACAGTTTAGAGACCACTGTATAGTGGACTCAAACTGTAGCCCTCCAGCTGTTGCAAAACTACATATTCCAGCATGCCCAAACAGCTGTCTGGGCATGCTGGGAGTTGTAGTTTTGAAACATCTGGAGGGCTATAGTTAGAGACCACCGTATAGTGGTCTCAATCTGTACCCTCCAGATGTTGCTAAGCAACTCACCGGCTTCCGTACGATCCAGCCGTACGACATCGCCGGCAGCCGATCTCCGTCGCCCGCTGCCTCCGTCACCTGTCCGGATGGGTAAGTGGATATTTGGCGATGGTTTCCCCATCCTGCCCCATCTATTGTGGGTGGGCAGGACGGGGAAAACTAAAGTTAACCCCCCCGCCCCCGATCTTCTATTGGCCGTCGCTTCTAGCGACCAATAGCAGGGATAGGAGGGGTGGCACCTCTGCCACCTTACTCCCATCCCTTCAGGGGGATCGTGGGTGTCTTAGACAACCGCGATCCCCCTTATATTCTAGGTTACCATAGACCCGTAATGACCCGGAATTGTGCAAATCGCAAGTGTGAATTTGCGGACATGGGGGGGTCTGATGAACCCCCCTGGGCATTTGCACGGGATGCCTGCTGAATGATTTCAGCAGGCATCCCGGTCCAATCTCGGTCCAATCCCCGCTTACGTCAAGGGTCCTTAAGAGGTTAAATGCAGTCTTCCATTCGTCCCCTTCCCGTATACGGATCAAATTATAGGCCCCACGGAGATCCAATTTAGAAAATATCTTGGCCCCTCGCAGACGGTCAAACAACTCTGTGATCAAAGGAAGTGGATAGCGGTTCTTTACAGTGATTTTATTCAGGCCACGGTAGTCGATGCAAGGTCGTAGAGACCCGTCTTTTTTTTCTAAAAAGAAGAAACCAGCTCCGGCAGATGAATCCCTTCTGTAAATTTTCCTGGATATAAATAGACATGGTCTGGGTTTTAGAAACAGATAACGGGTAGATTCTGCCCCTGGGAGGTGTGGTGCCGGGCAGCAGGTCTATGGGACAATCGTAGGGGCGATGTGTAACACTTCGGCTTGCTTTTCACTGAAGACATCTGCATAATCCAGGAGAAAGGAAGGCAAACCGGGCAATGGACGAGAAGATGGTTCCAACTTGGTCACCCGTACGTGAATGCAGTGATTGTTGCATTGCGGACCCCAGCGTAGGATTTCGCCAGTTTTCCAATCCAGGTGTGGGGCATGGAGCTGCTACCAAAGTAGAAGAGGGGAAGTACAGTGTGGGAGTACGTAGAAGGACAAGTTCTCTCTGTGTGAGACTCCGACCTGCATCAACAGGGGTTCTGTGCGGTATAGCATGGTACAGTCCAGTTTTTCTCCATTGACTGTGGAGATGAACAATGGTTTCGGGAGGCGTAGAACTGGCAGGAGATACATGTACACTAGAGAGGCATCAATGAAGTTACCAGCGGAGCCAGAGTCCAGGAAGGCCAAAACTGAGTGGTTCACTTTAGAAGGAAGATGAAACTGAACTGTCATATTTAAGCGTGGAGAGGAGGAATTCACACCCAGGGAGGCCTCTCCCACAAACCCTAGGTGTGAACGTTTCCCTGTGGCTGTGGACATACAGGACAATCTTTGAGGAAATGATCGGCACTGGCGCAGTAGAGACACAGATTCTCAGCTCGTCGGCAAACTCTTTCCTGCGGAGTCAGGCGAGACCGATACACCTGCATAGCCTCCACTGCGGGAGGCAAAGTAGAAGGTTGCAGTGGTTGCTGAAAGACTGGTGCCAAGCGAGGGAAGCGCAGAGGTCGTGCAGATTCTCTTTCCTGACGTTGTTCCTCATGTCTCTCATAGAAGCGGATATCAATCCAAGATGCCAGTTGTATCAGTTCATTTACATTAGAAGGCAATTCTCGGGCAGCGAGGACATCCTTTATCTGGCTAGATAATCCCCTCTTGAAAGTAGCGCAGCCCTAGGAGACGGGGACGAGCGCGGCGGAGCTTCGTTACAGTGGCAGCAGAGCGAGGTAAGTGACTGGCCGGGATTCGCATGCGGACGTGTCCTGCAATGTGAATCCCAGCCCCGCCGACAGACAGGGGCCCCGGGACACTGCGCTCACGGCCGGAGCTTACGGCCGGAGCGCAGCGCGTGACACCAGTTCAGTGCTGGTAACACGTCATGAACTGTAATGTACTAAACTGGCTTAATGTAGACATGGTCCAAGGTAAATTAGGTAAAGTAAATGTAAGCAAAGCTCTAGGACCAGATGGATTACCACCAAGAGTAAAAAGAGAACTAAGTTCAGTAAATTCTGTACCCTTGTTCATGATATTTAAAGATTCTCTGGTGTCTGGTATTGTGCCGAGGGACTGGCACAAGGGGAATGTGGTATCAACCTTCAAAAAGGGTAACCTCAGGTAATTATTGACCTGTAAGCTTAACATGCATTGTGGAAAATTGTTTGAGGGACTCATTAGGGACTACATACAGGAATACATAGGGGATAATAGAATTATAAGTGATAGCCAGCATGGGTTTACTTAGGACGGACCAACCAAATTGCTTTTATGAAGATGTGAGTAGAAGCCTTGACAGAGGGATGGCGGTGGATATTTTTGGGGGATTGTGCAAAAGAGTTTGATACTGTCCCTCGTAGATGTCTGATTGTTAAGTTTAAGTTCTTTGGGTTTGGACATTTTGGTTTGTAATTGGATTGAAAACTGGCTTAAGGACCATACCCAGAGAGTAGTGGTCAATGATTCGTACTCTGATTGGCCTAAGGTTATTAGTAGTGTACCCCAAGTTCAATACTGGGCCCGCTCTTGTTTAATTTATTTATTAATGAAATCGAGAATGGGATTAACAGCTCTGTTTCTATCTTTGCAGATGACACCAAGCTTTGCAGCACGGTACAGTCTATAGAGGATGTGCATAAGTTACAAGATGACTTGGATAGACTAAGTGTCTGGGCATCGACTTGGCAAATGAGGTTCAATGTCGATAAATGTAAAGTTAGGGGAGGGTTAAACTGGGAGAGTCAGGTAGAAAAGGGGGAGTCTGGGAGAGTATGGTAGAAAAGTATCTGCGTGTACTTGCAAATCATAAACTACAGAATAGCATGAAATGTCAGGCAGCTACTTCTAAGGCTAGCAGGATATTGTTGTGTATCAGAAGAGACAGGTACATAATACTACCCCTTTATAAAGCATTGGTACAGCCTCACCTGGAATATGTTCTTCAGTTTTGGGCACCAGTTCATAAAAGAGATGTTTTGGAGCTGGAGAAGGTGCAGAGACGCGCAACTAAACTTATAAGGGACATGGGACATCTTAGCTATGAGGAAAGATTAAAAGAATTACATTTGTTTAGTCTTGTAAAAGGAGACCAGAAAATACCGGTGCACACCTCGTGCAGATAAACCCAGGGTATGTAGATAATAGTAAAAAAGGAGAAGAAGGGGGGCCAACAGGTTGGACCCTCACCTCAATGGGTTATGCTTAGAGCATAACACCTTAGTAGACGTGTTATGTAGAAGTGCAGCCTCCTGGTCCCTCAGAATTCTTTCAGCGAAAAATCGGTAAACTTCAGAGCACCGAAAGGTCAATGACCTTGGGAAAATCACGACATGAATCCGGGGCACAAACTTCAGGATAATATAAAATTCTTTTATTTCGGACCTGCGGCACCCAGGCTCAGCTCACACCTGGATCCAGGTAAGGAAATACCCCATATGTGGATGTAAAGTGCTCTGTGGGCTCACTACAGGGCACAGAAGGGAAGGAGCAAAACTTGGCTTTTGGAGAGAGAATTTGGCTGGAATTGAAGGCCATGTGTGTTTACAAAGCCCCCATGGTGCCAGAGCAGTGGACCCCCCCCCCCCCCCCCCACATGTGACCCAATTTTGGAAACTACACCCCTCATGCAATGTAATAAGGGGTGCAGTGAGCATTTATACCCCACAGGTGTCTGACAGATTTTTTGAACAGTGGTACATGAAAATGAAAAATAAAATTTTTCATTTGCACATCCCACTGTTCCAAAGATCTGTCAAACGCCAGTGGGTTGTAAATGCTCACTACACCCCTTGTTACATTCTGTGAGGGGTGTAGTTTCCAAAATAGCGTCACATGTGGGGGGTCCACTCTTCTGGTAGCACAGGGGCTTTGTGAACGCACATGGCCCCTGACTTCTATTCCAACCAAATTCTCTCTCCAAAAGCCCAATGGCGCTCCTTCTTTTCTGAGCCCTGTAGTTCACCCGTAGAGCACATATGGGGTATTTCCATACTCAGAAGAAATGGGGTTTATAACTTTTGGGGGGCATTTTCTCCTATTAGCCCTTGTGAAAATTAAAATTTGGGGTAACGCCAGCATTTTAGTGAAAGAAATAAAATTTTTCATTTTCACATCCAAATTTAGCGAAAATGTATCAACCACCTGTGGGGTGTTAAGGCTCACTATACTCCTTGTTACTTTCCTTGAGGCATATCGTTTCCCAAATAGTGTGCCATGTGTTTTTTGTTTTTTTTGCTATTCTGGCACCAAGGGGGCTTCCTTAATGGGACATGCCCCCCCAAAACCATTTCAGTAAAATTCGCTCTCCAAAAGCTCACTGTCGCTCCTTCCCTTCTGGGCCCTCTAGTGCACCCACAGAGCACTTTACATCCACATATGAGGTATTTCTTTACTCAAGAGAAATGGGGTTACAAATTTTGGGGGGATTTTTTTTCTTTTACTCCTTGTAAATATGGAAAAAAATGGGTCTACAAGAACATGTTAAGTGTAAAAATTAAGATCTTAAATTCTCTCCTCCACCTTGCTGCTATTCCTGTGAAACACCTAAAGGGTTAACAAACTTTCTGAATGTCATTTTGAATACTGTGAAGGGTTCAATTTTCATAATGGGGTCCATTATGGGGTATTTTGAACATAAAGACCCTCAAATTCACTTCAAAACTGAACTGGTCCTCTAATGTCTCCAAAAAGTAAAAACATGTCAACTTTATGATGCCAACATAAAGTAGACTTATTGTATATGTGAACCAATATATAATTTATTTGGTATGTCCATTTTCCTTACAAGCAGAGAGCTTCAAAGATAGAAAAATGCAAAATTTTCAAATTTTTCATGAAATTTTGGAATTTTTCACCAAGAAATGATGCATGTATCGATGAAAATTTACCACTAACATAAAGTAGAATAAGTCACGAAAAAACTCTTAGAATCAAATTCATAAGTTAAAGCATCCCAGAATTATTAATGCTTAAAATGACAGTGGTCAGATTTGCAAAAAATGGCCTTGTTCTTAAAGCGTACCCGTTAGATCCAACAAAAAAAAACATTTTTTTTAATAGATCACTCAGTACCTAATCCTGACCATGCACATCTAATTTTTATGTGCCTAGCACCTTTATTTATTTTTTATTACAATTTTAATTTAGCTCACTAGTCTGAATTCCTCTCAAAGGGAGGGGGCGTGGCCTCACTGTTCAGGCTCCGCCCCTCCCTCCATATGCTGTCTGCTCACATGTCCCCTAGCATTAGCAAAACTACAACTCCCAGCTTGTCCTCACTGACAGTAGTGGGACAAAAGCTGACAGTGGGGGGATTTTTCCTCCAGCTGTGAGCCCTACGCTCACAGCTGTCAAGCAAAGAAGTGTGTCCGTGACATAGGTGATGACGCATGGACACAGCAGGACTAGTATGTGTGTCCAAGCAGGCAAGGGGGCAGTTGTTTGAATGGCTTTTTCAGTATGAAATATTGAAAATTTTCTAATGAAAGCAATTGCAAAACCTTTTTCTTTTGCATGCTTTACAACAAATCAAAAGTATTTGTATCTGACAGTGCCCATTTAAGGTTAAAAAGGGCTTTGTCCTTAAGGGGTTAAAGGGGTACTCCAGTGAAAAACTTTTTTTTTTAAATCAACTGGTGCCAGAAAGTTAAACAGATTTGTAAATTAAAATAGGTATAAACAAAAAAGGGGATGTGCAGCTCACAATTAACTAGCCGAGGTAAGGAGGCAGTACACCTACACCCGGTGTTAGAATTAAAATAGCAAAATTTAAACAGTAACCAACAACTCAAGGCCAGCATCAGTTGCCTGATACATAGATGAAAAATAATTGATAACAAAGACTGGATCGTGCTTCAATTATAACATGAAAATATAAAATTTATTACAAGTATAAAAATTTAACAGTTTTCCTCGAAGCACAGGGCCCTTGTGCTGAGGGAAATGATATATAAAATGAATTATATTGCATAAATTGTCAATATAAACAAACACCGATAGCTAGCATTGGGAAATTTCAGCAATCTGATATCACTTTTAATAATCCGGCCTCAGGTAATCCGGAAATGAGCTCAAGTCCCATAAGTAGTAAAGGTTCCAAAATGATGGAAGTATAAAGGATATATTATAGTTACCAGCCTGCAATAAGTCCCAACAACATGAACATGTCACCTTGAGTTGAAAAGTGAAGTCCACACATTTAAGATGGTAACAGATGCTGGCATGCGTCTCCACGGCGGTCTGCCTGCCACAGACCAGTTGAAATAGTAGCCGCTTTCGGAATACTTTTCAACTCAAGGTGACATGCTGTTGGGACTTATTGCAGGCTGGTAAATATAATATATCCTTTATACTTCCATTATTTTGGAACCTTTACTATTTATGGGACTTGAGCTCATTTCCGGAATACCGGAGGCCGGATTATTAAAAGTGATATCAGATTGCGGAAATTTCCCAATGCTAGCTATCGGTGTTTGTTTATATTGACATTTTATGTAATATAATTCATTTTATATATAATTTCCCTCAGCACAAGGGCCCCGTGCTTCGAGGAAAACTGTAAAATTTTTATACTTGTAATAAATTTTATATTTTCATGTTATAATTGAAGCACGATCCAGTCTTTATTATTAATTATTTTTCATCTATGTATCAGGCAACTGATGCTGGCCTTGAGGGGTTGGTTACTGTTTAAAAGATTTGTAAATGACTTCTATTCAAAAATCTTAATCCTTCCAGTACTTATTAGCTGCTGAATACTACAGTGGAAATTATTTTCCATTTGAAACACAGAGCTGTTTGCTGACATCATGAGCACAGTGCTCTCTGCTGACATCTCTGTCCATTTTAGGAACTGTCCAGAGTAGGAGAAAATCCCCATAGCAAACATATGCTGCTCTGGACAGTTCCTACAATGGACTGAGATGTCAGCAGAGAGCACTGTGCTCATGATGTCAGCAGACAGCTCTGTGTTTCAAAAAGAAAAGAATTTCCGATGCAGTATTCAGCAACTAATAAGTACTGGAAGGATTAAGATTTTTTAATAGAAGTAATTTACAAATTTAGCTCCACCACCAGTGACACAAAAATAGAATTTTTGGATGTTGAAATATCGGTCTTGGACACAAAATTGGTTTGTAAGACATATAGAAAACCTACAGCCAAGAATAGCTTCATCCAATACAACAGCTGCCATCTACCAAGATGGCTGTCTAATGTTCCTAAAAGTCAATACAGAAGATTCAAACGCAATTGTTCTTTGGACTCAGACTTTCAGAATGAGTCCAAACAATTGACGTCACAGTTCCTGGATAAACAATATCCACCTAAAACATTACAAAAATCTTTGGAAGAGGTAAATGGGATGGATAGGGCATCCTTTTTTGATAGTACAAGACGCAGCTCGGATATTGAAGAGATGCAGCCAAAAATAGTGTTACCCTTTAATAGGGATTATAAAAAAGTGGAACGTATAATCACTAAGTATTGGCATTTGGCACAGGGAGATAAAGTTTTGGGCAGGTCACTTCCGCCCAAACCCCAGATTGTATACACCAGGGCCCCAAATTTGGGGATAACCGTGGCTCCATCAGTAAAGAAACCAACCAACCACACTAAAACATCTACATGGTTGACCACGAAAGGTTTCTTTCGGTGCGGATCTTGCCCCACTTGTCGTCTTTTTAGGAGGCCCAATAAAGGTTCAGGAAATTAGCTCCACAGTCAACCAGTTTGTATGGAAGATTTCCAATCTGATAACATGCAATACAAAGGGGGTAATTTATTTACTACAATGTGGGTGCCAAAAACAGTATATTGGCAGGACTAAGAGAACCCTCAAAGTCAGAATCTCCGAGCACGTCGCTAATATAAGAAAGGGCTGCCCAAAACATCCTCTATCACAACACTTTGCCCAGTTTCACAATAAGGACCCTTCTAGTCTATCATTTATGGGTATCCAAACAATTAGTTAGGATTGGCGAGGGGGTAGTTTTCTAGTGAGGATGTCTAAGGCTGAGAGCCCAAATTTTTTTTGAATTTGACAGTCTGGAACCGAAAGGCCTGAATTCTACTCTTGAACTTTTTGGGTTCCTATAAATTTCATGCGGACTACCATTCTGTACCCCTCACATATATTACATTCAGTATCCTTCTCTCTTTATGGTCATATCATTATGTCTAGCCACATTTGTCCACTTTTGTATACTCAGTTTATTCATTTTTATTCATTTTATTATTATTATTTTCATTCCTATTTTTTCACTTTTATTATTTTCTCATTTTTTCATTTCATTTTTTGGATAGTGACTATGCATTTATATACCTCCAATCAATGTTAATCATGTGAAATAGTAACTACCTATATTATATATAATTCAAATCCACTATATGTATGGAACCATGTGTGAACTCAGACTGATAATTGAATTAATCCATTTCGGACTTTTAAAATAAGAAGGGACCAGAGGAATCCATGTCTGATTTTCAGAGCATCTGTTTGGTCAATTAAGTCTCTAACTGAAGTGACTATATATAGGGCTAGTGACTGCATTACTGACATATACACCACTGAAGAAGGGGTGTTCATTTGCCATACCCCGAAATGCGTCTGGTGTCTATTTGCAAGTCGGATGCCACTAAACCTCATTCACACTTAGCACTTATCCCGGTGTGTTTTTCATCTACAAGAAATTGCTCATAACAACGTTATAGGAACGAACTATATGCCATACATCCACCCGAGAACGCTGACCGTATGCTGACTACAAGCTGATCTATCCCATTGAGGCTGAAAAGGACTTTAAACCTCTTATTTGGAACGAATGTTTACAACTAAACAGTCAGCTGACCTGCAATCAGCTGACTGCTGACGTCAGACGCCACTGGGAACCACGCTGTCCGGCCGAGTGCTGCTATTCTCGGAGCTCGCTGAGGGAGACGCGGCCGTATATCGCCGCCCCAGCTCGAGCGGGATACAGCCAGCCAGACCCCAGGAGCGGTGAGTGGCCGACAACTCTATTAACAGCCATTATGCTGTATGTCAATACAGTGAACTTAAAGAGCACAGCACACAGAATTAACACTGATATAGTGTATATGTGATAATATTACAAAGTGGATGAAATTGGCAGAATATAACTAAAAGACTGAGAGACTGCAACAGTATATACGGGATATATGAATGTGGCCACATTCTCACACAGGACTATGCACTAAGATTGCGATCTATTCATCTATAGGAAATCACAACTAATGAAAACTTACAATATTTATTTGCATCTATATCAATATTTCTCATTTGCAGGTGGTTTTTTATTACAGGTTGTTTCTTTATTGCAGGTTAATGTTTTGTTACAGGGGACATAACTGAATTCAGTGATATATTGTGAGATATTTAATTCTTGTGTGAATTTGTGACCACAGACTCTATACAGATCTGTGGCATCCGATTTTTATCATTTTATCAGTGCCCACGTGGGGCCCCACGTAAGGCACATTATTTTTACCATTCCTTAATTATATTTTGTCAATAATATTTTTATATATGAGTTTTTATATATAATAAATCTATACTATTGGTACATTTATTACGTTTATTTCCTTTCTTGGCGATACCAGACATTGGCCATTTAATTTTTTGTGGAGTTAATGCACTGAGGACTGATACACTTTTTCTTTTTGAATAATTTACAAATCTGTTTAACCACTTAAGGACCTAGGGCGTATGGATACGCCTTGACATCCTGGTACTTAAGGACCCAGGGCATATCCATACGCCCGTGGGAATTTCCACGCGGCGGGGACCGGGATGCCTGCTGATATCATTCAGCAGGAATCCCGCCCAAATGCCCAGGTGGGTCATCAGACCCCCCCATGTCGGCGATCTCGGCAGATCGTTGGTGAATTCACACTAACGATCTGCCGCGATTTGGGTCATACGGGTCACGTGTGACCCGCTGACCCGAATATACAAGGTGATCGGGGGTGTACAATACACCCCCTATCACCCACTGTATCTATGGGGAGGTGGCGATTTCGTCACCCCCCCCCAGAAGCGCTGCTATTGGCTGGACGATGGTCCAGCCAATAGCAGCCGGCGGGGAGGGGTTAACTGCATCTTCTTGCAGCTCTGCCCGTTAGCTGAGTTCAGTCAGCGGGCAAAGCTGCTCGAAGGTGCCAGGGACCCCCCCCCCTGTGAGGATTGGAGCCCCCTCAGGACCGACGATCCCCCATAGAGCAGGGACAGAAAACCCCCCAGGGAAAGGTAGGAAAAATAGTGTAAAACAGTAAAATAAAAGTTAAAAAAAAATCCCCCCAACCCCTGACCCCCTAATAGGTCCCCAAGGGTCTGCCGGAGATTTTTCAGCTTGACCTGGGCCCTATTAGGGGTTAAGGGAGCTGCATTTGGACCCCCCCCCCCCCATTTTTTTTTTTTTTGGCCTCAGCTTTTCTAATCACACACCGTTATATATAGTATACACCAAGCACACACACTACATACATCCCCGCCACCCCCCACACACAACTTCTCCCCCCCCCCCCGCCACCGTAGATTAAGGCGATGGCTCGCCGGTCATTTTCGGTAGCGGAGGCATACGTTTTCTTGCCTCCGACTCCGAATCTGTCAGTGAGGACGATGAAGATCCAACATTCCTGTGTTCTTCATGGTGGAGCAGACGAATCTGTACGTGTCACGATTCGGCTGGCAGGAGGTGGATCCTCTGTGCCAGAGAGGGATTGGCGTGGACCGTGCTAGTGGACCGGTTCTAAGTTACTACTGGTTTTCACCAGAGCCCGCCGCAAAGCGGGATGGTCTTGCAGCGGCGGTAGTAACCAGGTCGTATCCACTAGCAACGGCTCAACCTCTCTGACTGCTGAAGATAGGCGCGGTACAAGGGAGTAGACAAGAGCAAGGTCGGACGTAGCAGAAGGTCGGGGCAGGCAGCAAGGATCGTAGTCAGGGGCAACGGCAGGAGGTCTGGAACACAGGCTAGGAACACACAAGGGAACGCTTTCACTGGCACGATGGCAACAAGATCCGGCAAGGAAGGGAAGGGGAAGTGAGGTTATATAGGAAGTGCACATGTGAATACACTAATTAGAACCACTGCGCCAATCAGTGGCGCAGTGGCCCTTTAAATCGCAGAGACCCGGCGCTGGGACAGGACCGACGGAGAGCGAGTCAGGTACGGGAGCCGGGGTGCGCATCGCGAGCGGGCGCCACCCGCATCGCGAATCGCATCCCGGCTGGAGGCGGTATCGCAGCGCACCCGGTCAGTGGATCTGACCGGGGCGCTGCAGTAGCGAGGATGTGGCGAGCGCTCTGGGGAGGAGCGGGGACCCGGAGCGCTCGGCGTAACAGTACCCCCCCCCCTTGGGTCTCCCCCTCTTCTTAGAGCCTGAGAACCTGAGGACCAGACTTTTGTCAAGGATGTTGTCCTCAGGTTCCCAGGATCTCTCTTCAGGACCACAGCCCTCCCAATCAATCAAAAAATTTTTTTTCCCTCTGACCGTCTTGGAGGCCAGTATCTCCTTTACGGCGAAGATGTCAGAGGAACCGGAAACAGGAGTGGGAGAAACAAGTTTGGGGGAGAAACGGTTGATGATGAGTGGTTTAAGGAGAGAGACATGAAAGGCATTGGGAATACGAAGAGAAGGAGGAAGAAGAAGTTTGTAAGAGACAGGATTAATTTGGCACAAGACTTTGAAAGGACCAAGATAGCGTGGTCCCAGTTTGTAACTGGGGACACGAAAGCGGACATATTTAGCGGAGAGCCATACCTTGTCTCCGGGAGCAAAAATGGGGGGAGCTCTTCTTTTCTTATCGACAAACTTTTTCATGCGAGATGAAGCCTGTAAAAGAGAATTTTGGGTCTCTTTCCATATGGTGGAAAGATCACGAGTCACTTCATCTACAGCGGGCAAACCAGAGGACAAGGGAATAGGGAGGGGGGGAAGAGGGTGACGGCCGTACACCACGAAAAATGGGGATTTAGCAGAAGATTCAGAGACTCTAAAGTTGTACGAGAATTCGGCCCAAGGTAGAAGATCTGCCCAGTCATCCTGGCGGGAGGAAACAAAATGCCGTAAATAGTCACCCAGGACCTGGTTAATTCTTTCTACTTGCCCATTGGATTGAGGATGATAAGCAGAAGAGAAGTTTAATTTAATCTTGAGTTGTTTACAGAGAGCCCTCCAGAATTTTGACACGAATTGGACACCTCTATCCGAGACAATCTGCGTGGGCAACCCGTGAAGACGAAAAATGTGTACAAAAAATTGTTTTGCCAACTGAGGCGCTGAAGGAAGACCAGGAAGAGGAATAAAATGTGCCATCTTGGAAAATCGATCAACGACCACCCAAACAACAGTGTTGCCACGGGATGGGGGTAGGTCTGTAATAAAGTCCATACCAATCAGAGACCAAGGCTGTTCGGGGACAGGCAGAGGGTGAAGGAGACCAGCAGGCTTCTGGCGAGGAGTCTTATCCCGGGCACAGCCAGTACAGGCCCGCACAAAATCAACAACATCTGTTTCCAGAGTCGGCCACCAATAGAAACGAGAGATGAGTTGCAAGGACTTTTTGATGCCCGCATGGCCTGCGAGGTGGGAGGAGTGACCCCATTTGAGAATCCCGAGACGCTGGCGTGGAGAAACAAAGGTCTTCCCTGGAGGAGTTTGCCTGATGGAGGCTGGAGAAGAGGAGATCAGACAGTCAGGAGGAATGATGTGTTGCGGAGAGACCTCTACTTCCGAGGCATCCGAGGAACGAGAGAGAGCATCGGCCCTAATGTTCTTGTCGGCAGGGCGAAAATGAATTTCAAAGTTAAAACGGGCAAAGAACAACGACCACCTGGCCTGGCGAGGATTCAGCCGTTGGGCAGACTGGAGATAGGAGAGATTCTTGTGATCGGTAAAAATGATAACTGGAAATTTTGATCCCTCCAGCAGATGCCTCCATTCCTCAAGTGCCAATTTAATGGCCAGTAGTTCTCGATCCCTGATGGAGTAGTTCCTCTCCGCCGGAGAGAAGGTCCTAGAAAAAAAACCACAAGTAACAGCATGCCCGGAAGAATTTTTTTGTAGAAGGACCGCTCCAGCTCCCACTGAGGAGGCATCAACCTCCAATAGGAAGGGTTTAGATGGGTCAGGTCTGGAGAGCACGGGAGCAGAAGAAAAGGCAGACTTGAGCCGTTTAAATGCGTCTTCCGCTTGAGGAGACCAGGACTTAGGATTGGCATTCTTCTTGGTTAAAGCCACGATAGGAGCCACAATAGTGGAAAAATGTGGAATAAATTGTCTGTAATAATTGGCGAACCCCAAAAAACGTTGGATAGCACGGAGTCCGGAGGGGCGTGGCCAATCTAAGACGGCAGAGAGTTTATCTGGGTCCATTTGTAGTCCCTGGCCAGAGACCAAGTATCCTAGGAAAGGAAGAGATTGACATTCAAACAGACATTTCTCCATTTTGGCATAAAGTTGATTGTCTCGAAGTCTCTGAAGAACCATGCGGACATGCTGGCGATGTTCTTCTAAGTTGGCAGAAAAAATCAGAATATCGTCCAGATACACAACAACACAGGAATATAAGAGATCACGAAAAATTTCATTAACAAAGTCTTGGAAGACGGCAGGGGCGTTGCACAGGCCAAAGGGCATGACCAGATACTCAAAGTGTCCATCTCTGGTGTTAAATGCAGTTTTCCATTCGTCCCCCTCCCTGATGCGGATGAGATTATATGCACCTCTTAAGTCCAGTTTGGTAAAGATGTGGGCACCTTGAAGGCGCTCAAAGAGTTCTGAGATAAGAGGTAGGGGGTAGCGGTTCTTTACCGTGATTTTATTAAGTCCGCGGTAATCAATGCAAGGACGTAGGGAGCCATCTTTTCCTGGATGTATTCAGACATAGCAAGAGTCTCTGGGGAGGACAGAGGGTAAATTCTGCCCCGGGGTGGAGTAGTGCCCGGGAGGAGGTCAATAGGACAGTCAAAAGGCCTGTGAGGGGGTAAAGTCTCAGCTTGCTTTTTGCAAAATACGTCAGCATAGTCCATATAAGCCTTAGGGAGACCGGTTACAGGAGGAACCACAGGGTCACGGCAGGGAGTACTGGGAACCGGTTTAAGACAGTCCTTGAAACAAGAAGTACCCCAGCTCTTGATCTCTCCTGTGGACCAATCAAGGGTTGGGGAATGGCGTTGAAGCCACGGTAGTCCAAGGAGAATTTCGGAAGTGCAATTGGAGAGGACCAAAAACTCAATTTTTTCGTGATGAGGTCCGATGCACATTAGGAGGGGTTCCGTGCGGTAACGCACGGCACAGTCCAATCTTTCATTGTTAACACAATTGATGTAGAGGGGTCTGGCGAGACTGGTCACAGGGATGTTGAACCTGTTGATGAGAGAGGCCAAAATAAAATTTCCTGCAGATCCGGAATCCAAGAAGGCCTTAGTAGAGAAGGAGAAGGTAGAGGCAGATATCCGCACAGGCACAGTAAGGCGTGGAGAAGCAGAGTTGACATCAAGAACTGTGTCACCTTTGTGCGGAGTCAGCGTACGTCTTTCCAGGCGGGGAGGACGGATAGGACAATCCTTCAGGAAGTGTTCGGTACCGGCACAGTACAGGCAAAGATTCTCCATGCGGCGTCGTGTCCTCTCTTGAGGTGTCAAGCGAGACCGGTCAACTTGCATAGCCTCCACGGCGGGAGGCACGGGAACGGATTGCAGAGGACCAGAGCAGAGAGGAGCCTGGGAGAAAAAAACGCCTCGTGCGAACAAAGTCCATATCCTGGCGGAGCTCCTGACGCCTTTCGGAAAAACGCATGTCAATGCGAGTGGCAAGATGAATGAGTTCATGTAGGTTAGCAGGAATTTCTCGTGCGGCCAGAACATCTTTAATGTTGCTGGATAGGCCTTTTTTAAAGGTCGCGCAGAGGGCCTCATTATTCCAGGATAATTCGGAAGCAAGAGTACGGAATTGGATGGCGTACTCGCCAACGGAAGAATTACCCTGGACCAGGTTCAGCAGGGCAGTCTCAGCAGAAGAGGCTCGGGCAGGTTCCTCAAAGACACTTCGAATTTCCGAGAAGAAGGAGTGTACAGAGGCAGTGACGGGGTCATTGCGGTCCCAGAGCGGTGTGGCCCATGACAGAGCTTTCCCAGACAGAAGGCTGACTACGAAAGCCACCTTAGACCTTTCAGTAGGAAACTGGTCCGACATCATCTCCAAGTGCAGGGAACATTGTGAAAGAAAGCCACGGCAAAACTTAGAGTCCCCATCAAATTTATCCGGCAGGGAAAGTCGTAGGCCGGAAGCGGCCACTCGCTGCGGAGGAGGTGCAGGAGCTGGCGGAGGAGGTGATTGCTGAAGCTGTGGTAGTAGCTGCTGTAGCATCACGGTCAGTTGAGACAGCTGGTGGCCTTGTTGCGCTATCTGTTGCGACTGCTGGGCGACCACCGTGGTGAGGTCGGCGACAACTGGCAGTGGAACTTCAGCGGGATCCATGGCCGGATCTACTGTCACGATTCGGCTGGCAGGAGGTGGATCCTCTGTGCCAGAGAGGGATTGGCGTGGACCGTGCTAGTGGACCGGTTCTAAGTTACTACTGGTTTTCACCAGAGCCCGCCGCAAAGCGGGATGGTCTTGCAGCGGCGGTAGTAACCAGGTCGTATCCACTAGCAACGGCTCAACCTCTCTGACTGCTGAAGATAGGCGCGGTACAAGGGAGTAGACAAGAGCAAGGTCGGACGTAGCAGAAGGTCGGGGCAGGCAGCAAGGATCGTAGTCAGGGGCAACGGCAGGAGGTCTGGAACACAGGCTAGGAACACACAAGGGAACGCTTTCACTGGCACGATGGCAACAAGATCCGGCAAGGAAGGGAAGGGGAAGTGAGGTTATATAGGAAGTGCACATGTGAATACACTAATTAGAACCACTGCGCCAATCAGTGGCGCAGTGGCCCTTTAAATCGCAGAGACCCGGCGCGCGCGCGCCCTAGGGAGCGGGGCCGCGCGCGCCGGGACAGGACCGACGGAGAGCGAGTCAGGTACGGGAGCCGGGGTGCGCATCGCGAGCGGGCGCCACCCGCATCGCGAATCGCATCCCGGCTGGAGGCGGTATCGCAGCGCACCCGGTCAGTGGATCTGACCGGGGCGCTGCAGTAGCGAGAATGTGGCGAGCGCTCCGGGGAGGAGCGGGGACCCGGAGCGCTCGGCGTAACAGTACGCCAGGCAGTTCATCGCCCACCACCCTGATTCTTTTTTGGCCAGGTCCAATGAATGGTACGCCGTCAGTGCAGCCGAAATTAGGACATTTTGGGGCCTCATGCTGCACATGGGCCTGGTCAAAAAGCCAAGTGTCAGGCAGTACTGGAGCGGGGAAATCCTATATCAGACCCCGCTGTACAGTATGGCCATGGCACGGAAGCGGTTCGAGCCCATTCGGAAATGCCTGCATTATGCAGATAATGCGGCATGTCCACCCCGAAGTGATCCCACCTATGACCGGCTTTACAAAGTGAGGCCGGTCATCGATCACTTTGGGGCCAAATTTTTGGAGGCCTATGTACCGCTAAGGGAGCTCTCTGTAGATGAGTCTCTCATCAGTTTTAAGGGGAGACTCATCTTCCGCCAGTATATTCCCTCGAAGTGGGCGCGATATGGCGTGAAGCTATATAAACTTTGTGAGAGTACCTCCGGGTACACTCTCAAGTTTTTGGGTGTATGAGGGACGAGATTCCCGTATTGAACCCCCAAATTGTTCCCCCACTCTGAGTGTTAACGGGAAAATCGTTTGGGACCTTATGTACTCATTGCTGGATAAGGGTTACCACGTGTACGTGGACAACTTTTATACCAGCATCCCTCTCTTCACATCCCTTGCCGCCAGATCGACGTCCGCTTGTGGGACCGTGCGGAAGAATCAGAGAGGCCTCCCTCTAAATTTTGTTCAGACACCTATGCCCAAGGGTGAGTCCCGTGCCCTTACCCATGAAAACCTGTTGCTGGTCAAGTATAAGGATAAGAGGGATGTCCTTATGCTGACCACTATTCATGGTAACGGCAGCTCACCTGTCCCTGTGCGAGGTACCACAACAACGGTCCTCAAGCCTGCTTGTATTCTGGACTACAATCAGTATATGGGGGGAGTTGATCTTTCTGATCAAATCCTGAAGCTGTATAACGCCATGCGGAAAACACGTGTATGGTACAAGAAAGTTGCGGTCTACTTGGTACAGGTTGCCATGTACAACTCTTTTGTACTGTACCAGAACGCTGGCAACACAGGGACATACCTTCAGTTCCAAGAAGAAGTCCTAAAGGTCCTGATCTTTGCTGACCGGTAAAGAGCAGGCCGGACTTCCCAAGGAACTGAAGTTATAGGTGCCAGGATCGTCCCAGGCCAACACTTTCCAGGTGAAGTCCCCCACACTGGAAAGAAGTCCAGAGTACATTCCAAGTTTTAACCCCATAAAACCACTAAATTGCCCAAAAAACTCTCATAAAAAAAAAAAAAATAAACTGATAAGACCTCTGGGGTATTTTTTTTCTCTGGGTCATGGGTCACTGAGTCATCGGGGACTTTTTATGTTGCCTCAAATGCGCAGCGCTCTCTCTCCACCTGAGCGGGTGTGCATTTGAGGCAACAGGTTAGGGACGGCCACACACATCACATTCCCAGAATGATGATTCAGAGCATAGGGTTTGTGGTGTGCATATTTTTTATTTTTGGCTATGCTCTGGGTCATCATTCTGGGAACATAACCTGTTTTATCCTTTTATGTCCCACTGTACCCCTTGTTAGTTATTAGTGTACCCCATATAATGCCCCTTGAGGGGGGAGGGGGGTCCCACTGTTCTGGCTCCATAGGCAGAAGCTCAAGGCCCCTGACTGCCCTCCTGTTCCTCCGTGACCAGTGTGCACCCGGAGATCCGTTTTACACCCAGATATGAGGTATGTCCTTTTTCCAAAGATATGTATTTACAAATAAATTTATTTTTTTTTGCTTTTCTGGCAGTAAATGCGACATGCACCCCCCCCCCCCCCCATTTCAACAAAATTAGCAAATGTGACTCCTTCTCTTCTGAGCATTGTGGCACTCCTGCAGTGCATTTGACGTCCACTTATAGGGTAACTCCATACTCAGTAGAGATGGGGTTACAAATTTTGGGGGGTATTTTCTGCTATTAACCCTTGAAAAAATGTGAAATTGGGGGGGAAACACATTTTAGTGAATTTTTTTTTTACATATGCAAAAGTCGTGAAACCCCTGTGGGGTATTAAGGCTCACTTTATTCCTTGTTACGTTCCTCAAGGGGTCTAGTTTCCAAAATGGTATGCCATGTGTTTTTTTTTTTGCTGTCCTAGGTCACCATAGGGGCTTCCTAAATGCGACATGCTCCCCGAGCAAAATTTGCTCTCAAAAAGCCAAATATGACTCCTTCTCTTCTGAGCATTGTAGCTCGCCCGTAGTGTACTTCAGGTCAACTTATGGGGTACCTCCATACTCAGAAAAGATGGGGTTACAAATTTGGGGGGTATTTTCTGCTATTAACCCTTGCAACAATGTGAAATTTGGAGGGAAACACACATTTTAGTGAAAAAAAAATATATTTTTTTTACATATGCAAAAGTCGTGAAACCCCTGTGGGGTATTAAGGCTCACTTTATTCCTTGTTACGTTCCTCAAGGGGTCTAGTTTCCAAAATGGTATGCCATGTGTTTTTTTTTGCTGTTCTGGCACCATTGGGGCTTCCTAAATGCGACATGCTCCCCTAGCAAAATTTGCTCTCAAAAAGCCAAATATGACTCCTTCTCTTCTGAGCATTGTAGTTCGTCTGTAGTGCACTTCAGGTCAACTATTGGGGTACCTCCATACTCAGAAGAGATGGGGTTACAAATTTTGGGGGGTATTTTCTGCTATTAACCCTTGCAAAAATGTGAAATTTGGGGGGAAACACACATTTTAGTGAATTTTTTTTTTTTTTTTACTTATGCAAAAGTCATGAAACCCCTGTGGGGTATTAAGGCTCACTTAATTCTTTGTTCCGTTCCTCAAGGGGTCTAGTTTCCAAAATGGTATGCCATGTGTTTTTTTTTGCGGTTCTGGCACCATAGGGGCTTCCTAAATGGGACATGCCCCCCAAAAACCATTTCAGAAAAACTCACTCTCCAAAATCCCACTGTCGCTCCTTCCCTTATGAGCCCTCTACTGCGCCCGCCGAACACTTGACATACACATATGAGGTATTTCCTTAATCGAGAGAAATTGGGTTACACATTTTAAGAAAATTTCTCTTTTTACCCCTTGTAAAAAGGCAAAAACTGGGTTTACAAGAACAATGCGAGTGTAAAAAATGAAGATTTTGAATTTTCTCCTTCAACTTGCTGCTATTCCTGTGAAACACCTAAAGGGTTAACAAACCTTTTGAATGTCATTTTCAACACTTTGAGGGGTGCAGTTTTTATAATGGTGTCATTTATGGGGTATTTCTAATTAGAAGGCCCCTCAAATCCACTTCAAAACCTAACTGGTCCCTGAAAAAATCCGATTTTGAAAATGTTGTGAAAAATTGGAAAATTGTTGCTGAACTTTGAAGTCCTCTGATGTCTTTCAAAAGTAAAAACATGTCAACTTTATGATGCAAACATAAGGTAGACATATTGTATATGTGAATCAATATATAATTTATTTGGAATATTCATTTTCCTTATAAGCAGAGAGCTTCAAAGTTAAAAAAAATTGCTAAATTTTCAATTTTATCATCAAATTTTGCAATTTTTCACCAAGAAATGATACTAGTATCGACAAAATTTTACCGCTAACATAAAGTAGAATATGTCACGAAAAAACAATCTCGGAATCAGAATGAAAGGTAAAAGCATCCCAGAGTTATGAATGCTTGAAGTGACAGTGGTCAGATGTAAAAAAAAAATGGCCGGGTCCTTAAGGTATATTTGGGCTGGGTCCTTAAGGGGTTAACTTTCTGGCACCAGTTGATTTAAAAAAAAAAAAACAGTTTTCCATCGGAGTACCCCTTAAAATGCCTTGGTTGAACTTGTTGGGCTTATGTCTTTTGTCTTTTTTCAACCATACTATCTATGTCACTATGTATGTTTTAAACCCCACTGTGTAAAATCACTTAGGCTTGTTTCACACTAGCAAATTACTCCGTTTAGCAAGTTCCGTCCTACGTCCATGAACTATTTTCTTACATACTATCTTCCTTCACAAAATAACATCCGTTATCAATAACAGACTATAATGCATTAAAATGGATATTAGAAAAATCACATAGACTTTAATGGGATTTTCTAACGGAAGTATAGGATTTGGGGCCGGTGACAGCTGATTTTAGGATAACTTAAACTATGGGATAGAGGGGGGGGTGGGGGGGGGGGGGGGGGGGGGGGAAGGCTTTTGTCACTTGTTCAAAAACTCAAGGAAGACATCAGAGGCCATATCAACCCAAAAAAAAAATCCCAAAGACACATTTTCACAATAGGTTGAACCTAGGATGTGCTACTGTCTCCAGCATTCATGATGTGACCCCGATTTCCAGCTACCAGCACAGCCACAACCATAACAACAGAAGCACCCATTGTGGCTGAGGTAAAACCATCTAAAAAAAAAAAAAATCACCTTGTGGTAATACGGAAAATTGAGGAAGTGGTTAGAAGCACAGCAAGTATTAGATAATAAGAGTTTTTTACACTAAGAATTTTTTTTTTTTCCGTGACCGTGACGTATGTTTGTAATTAATTTTTAATTGAGGGTGGCTGGCACTAGGGCCGCACAGACATTACCGTTCCCCATAGATGCACAGTATTATGGTTGCAAATCCACAATTTTCAGGGCAGAGCATCCACCTCGGAAATTTTGCAATGTGTATGGTGCAGTAGAATCTAATTAAAAACAATGGAAATCTTCTGCATTGGAATTTTCAAAACAAAATTTAAAACAAAATTCAACGCATATTTTTAGCCAAAAGGATGCTGGGCCAAGAAAATGTGTAGGGACAAAATAATTGGTTTAATACTAATTAAAGTGAAAAACTTAACAAAAGACAGTAGAAATAATGGGAAAACAATTTAAAAATGTAATGGTCAATTTCTCTACATTTTGCATTAACTATCAACAAGGAATCCTGTGAATTCTAAACTTACACTTTTTGTGTGATAGTTTTGTAAACCTAACCGAGTACATTACTCCTTTTCTTCAACCCTAATGCAAATTGTTGGGTTTTTGAGTTTCATTCTGATTTTCTGGCGCATGTAAGGGAACATTTTCCACAGGCAACATGCCGAAATTGTGTCAGCTGCTGCCTCACAGGCAACCTACAACCCTCATCTCCTGATGATGATGAAGCCCCTTCTTCACCCAGCTCCCAAGTGCGATCAGCTTCATCATCATCAGAGTTGTGTCTGCACGTCACTGATGTCCTCCTCAGGTTCCTCAACAGTGTCTGCTTCAGGAGCCTGAACACTTGCAACACCACCTCCCACGCCAGTCTCCTTATCACTACCTGCCCACCTAGCAGAGGAAACAGAGGATGTCTCCTCCAATTCTTGGCTGGGCAATAGCTGCTGACTGTCCTCTTGTTTGTCCTCACTAAATAGTGGAGCTGAACCAACAGCATAAGATACTTCTGTGGGGGAGAGAACAGCATAGGACAAAGGCACTGGGAGGGCAGGGAACTGCTCCTGGGCCATGCCAAATGAGGGTTGTGTCTGAAGAACCCACCGACTGTTGAGTGGGGGTGTCAGATTTCAATTCTGATTAAGTGGATGACCGTGTTAACCAATCGATGACGGCAGATGGGTTGCTGATCAAAACACGACCACTAGCTGATATGGGGAGCTCAGGCCTCTTGCTGCGACTCCTCCTGCCACCCCTAGTCTGCTGTGACCTCTACCTGATGAGTTTAGGCCTCCACCACTCTGTGCACCTCCTGGTACTTCTCCGCCTGACCTACTTAGTGAGTGTATGAGGGGAGTACAATACGCTCCAGTACGCTTAAAACAGTATTTGTATAAAATACCAGCAGGTGTGTCCTTTTGCTTGGCCTTTCACAGTATCTAGGCCCTAAAGACTTTAACAGGAACAAAATGGTGCACCACTTGTATGTATGTGGTATGCACTTATGAGGGGAGGACAATGCGCTCCAGTACACTTAAAACAGTATTTTTCTACAACTCCAGCAGTTGTGTACTTTTGGCTGGCCTTTCACAGTATCTAAGGCCCTTAAGACTTTATCAGGGACAAAATGGTACACCACTTAGATGAACGTGCAGGTTACACTTAATAGAGGGCAATATGCTTTTAGTGCTGGCCTTTCACAGTATCTAAGGCCCTTAAGACTTTAACAGGGACAAAATGGTACACCACTTAGATGTACGCGCAGGTTACGCTTAATAGAGGACAATATGCTCTTTTAGTGCTCTGCTCACCCTAACTGGCTGGTACTATTAGCTTTTCAGTTGTTATACACCCTAGTGCTGCAGCCCAGGCCCGGGCACGGGCATATATAAATGTGTACCACTACAGTTGTCCTTTAATGCCAAAATGGGATGAGTCATTAAGGGGTTAATCTTTGTTTTTATATGTATTGTGTTATCTAGCTGCATTTCTGGTACTTTATTCCATTGATTATGTGTTCCCTAGCATTTCATCTGTTCATGTGCATAGTTTATAAAGTTGAAAAAAGACAAACGTGCATCAAGTTCAACCTTAATAACTCTTACTAACCCTACATTGATCCAGAGGAGGGCAAGAAACCCTTATGAAAATAATGCAGATTGCCTCACACCAGGGTAGAAAAAAATCCTTCCTGACTCCGATTTTCACAAGGAACTGCAATCATGTATCTATCAATGGTCTTGCAGCCAACCAGGATTAAAGGGTACCTCTCATCAAAAAAACTTTTGATATGTTATAGATTAATGTATGCAGAATAACTTTACAATTGCATGTTATTAAAAAATATGCTTCTTTCTATTTAATTTTCCACTTTGAAGAAATGACCACTAGGGGTCTCCCTACCAGTCCTGGCAGCAAGCATTTCAGACTCATGCTGGAGTCCTAAACACTATGAGCTGCCAGTCTGCTTTGTTCACAAAGCAGAACATTCAGAGCTGCCAGCCTGCTTTGTTCACAGCCTATTTGGCTGTGAACAAAGCAGGCTGGCAGCTCTGAGTGTTTAGGACTCCAGCATGAGTCAGAAATGCTTGCTGACAGGACTGATCGGGAAAAATACAATAGAAAGAAGCATATTTTTCATTAACATGCTATTGGAAAGTTATTCAACATTCATTAATCTAAAATATATCAAAAGTTTATTTGATGAGAGGTACCCTTTAACTTCCCAGCAAAAAAATCATAAGAAAAAAATAGGGGAGGTGCAATTAATGACATATTAATTGTACCACCCCTATTTTTTTCTTCTGACTCCAATTTTAGAATAAATCCTTGGATCAACGTTCTGTCCCTATACATCTAAAAACTATAAACTTAAATGTTATTACTCTCCACAAATGCATCCAGGCCCCTTTTGAACTCTTTTATTGAGTACACCATGACTACCTCCTCTGGCAGAGAGCTCCATAGTCTCACTGTTCCCATTTGTGCTGGTGGAGAAATCTTTCCTTTAGACATACAGGACGTCACCTTGTTATAGATACTGCCTTTGGTATGAAAAATTAAGGAAAAATACCTTTGTACTGCCCCTGATATACAGTATTTAACCATCTAAAGGTTAAATATTGATAGCAAACAGATATTTTATGACTGAATAATGCCCATTTCACTGTTGTTTAAAGAGTCGTTCCTGATTTACTTATAATATTGTAAATTACAGCTGTAGCTAAGCTCATAGTAGCATTAAATGAATGTTCCAAAATTATTTTCCAATAAAAGGCTAGTTTGTTGAATTTTAATGTGGGCTAAGAGAGAATGCATCCTGTGTACTAAAGCAATATGTGCAGTTTAGTAACAGAGGAGTCCTTGTCAGAGTAGAAACCTGCTTAGAAAAGAATTCATTTTTTTCAAAGCAGTAAGGTCAGGGGTTTAACAGGTTCCTGCTGTGCTTCATGTGTTCATTCCATACAGGAGAAACATGCGTTGACAGGGAAGAATGTGGGAAGATATAGCTTTGGTCATTATAGATACATATCTACATTTAGTGACAATATACATTTTTAACTATTTATACATTTTAAGATAGGACATTATTGAACTATATAACAGTGTACCTTGTACCTTGAAATACAGTATCTTACATAAAGTACACCCCTCATATTTTTTTAAATATTTCATTATATGTTTTCATGAGAAATCACAATATGTAAAGTAGTGAACGCACAGTCTATATAATAGTGTTTAATGTGGTGTCTCCTTAAAATAAGGAGTACGCCCCTGGAAATGTCCAAAATGGGCCCAATTAGCAAGTTTCCTTTCCTGGTGTCATGTGACTTCGATTTGTTAGTGTTATAAGGTCCCAGGTGTGAATGTGGAGCAGGTGTCCTAAATTTGGTTGTAGTGGTCTCATACTCTCTCATGGCACCTCATGGCCAATAATTGTCTGAGCATCTGAAAAAAGGAATTGTGGCTCTACATAAAGATGGCCTAGGTTATGAGAAGATTGCCAAGACCCTGAAACTGAGCTACAGCACGGTGAGCAAGTCCATACAGAAGTTTTACAGGAAAGTCTTAACTCCGAACAGGCTTTGTCATGGTCAACCAAAGAAGTTTATTGCACATGCTCAGCACCATGTCCTGAGATTGTCTTTGGGAAATAGACATAACAGTATCAGTGCTGCCAGCATTGCTGCATTGCTGCAGACCATATGTCTGCATCAAAATTAAATGCATGGCTGTCGTCCCAGAAGGAAGTCTCTTCTCAAGATGATGCTCAAGAAAACCCACACACAGTTTGCTGAAGACAAGCAGACTAAGCACATATATTACTGAAACCATGTTCTGTGGTCCAATGAGACCGAGATAAACTTATTTGGTTTAGATGATGTCAAGCGTGTCTGCTGGCAACTCGGTGAAGAGAACAAATTAAAGTGTGACTAAGCTACAGTCAAGCATGGTGGTGGGAGTGTCATGGTGTGGGCCTGCATGTATGCTGCTGGCACTGGGGAGTATATTGAGGGAACAATGAATGTTGACTGTACTGTGACATAATGAAGCAGAGCATGATCACCTGGGAAGTGCGGAACAAGGGTAGGCGGGATGACCCTGAATCGCATGCAGCCAGTCACCCCTGTGATGTCACAGCCCTATATAATCGGCAGCCATATTGCGGCCAGTCACTTCAGTCTTTCATTGCAGAGCGATAGGTAGGGACAGACAGCGCTGTGTGTTGGCCAGAAAAGCTTTTTTCCAGCAGCGATTCACCTCCTAGTCATGTCAGCATTCTGTTGAACAGAGGGACAGAGAGCCGTGTGTGTTGCACAGAAAAGCATTCTTACTGCACCGATTCACCTCCCAGTCACTGTCTACAGCGTTCTATTACAGAAAGGGACAGAGAGCAGTGTGTTGCACAGAACAGCAGCGATTCAGCTCAAGCACAAATCCTGACTGGAAGCACTGATAGGGAAGGGAGTGAGAGTGAGAGAGAAAGTACAATTTTGGGTGTAGTATACAGCGACTGTGTGCTGCAGCACTTAATACTTTTTTAAGCGAACTGGAGCGCATTGTCCTACCCTCATAAGTGCATACCACACACGTACATCTAAGTGGTGTACTGTTTTGTTTCTGTTAAAGTCTCAAGGGCCTAGATACTGTGAAAGGCCAGGCAAAAGTACACACCGGCTGGTGTTGTACACAAATAATTTTTTATTTGTACTGGAGCGCATTGTCCTCCCCTCATAAGTGCATACCACATATGTACATTTAAGTGATGTACTATTTTGTTCCTGTAAAAGTCTCAAGGGCCTAGATACTGTGAAAGGACAGGCAAAAGTACTCACTGGCTGGTGTTGTACACAAATAATTTTTAAAGTGTACTGGAGAGCATTGTCCTCCCCTCATAAGTGCATACCACATACATACATCCAAGTGTTTTACCATTTTCCTGTTAACCCTTTAAGGACCACTCATTATTGAGTTTTTGCATTTTGGTTTTTCCTCCTTAAATTTTAAAAATCATAACCCTTTCAATTTTGCACTTAAAAATCCATATATCTACAGCAAAACGGGAAAAAAAATCCTTGTACGCCAAATTGAAGAAAAAAGGCAATTTTTTAGCTCTTGGGGCCTTCCGTTTCTATGCAGTACATTTTTCGGTACAAATGACACCTTATCTTTATTCTGTAGGTCCATACGGATAAAATTATACCCTATACATATAGATTTGATTTTGTCGAACTTCTGGAAAAAAATCATAGCTACATGCACGAAAAAGATCAGTGTATGCAATCAGAAGATTGCATGTTTTAGCCCCCTATGGGTGCAAAAGTAAAAGTGTAACTTTTTATTTTTTTTAATTTTTTTATAAAAGTTCATTAACCCCTTCCCTATTAAAAGATTAAATCACCCCCTTTTCCCATTTTTTTTAAAAATAAAATAATGTAATAAAGAATAAAAATTATCATATGTGGTACTGCCGCGTGCGTTAATGTCCAAGCTATAAAAATATTAGGTTAGCTAAGCCACACGGTCGATGGCGTACACGTAAAAAAATACCAAAGTCTAAAATTGTGCATTTTTGGTCACTTCATATACCACAAAAATATTAATAAAAAGCAACAAAAAGTCCCATCAAAACAAAAATGGTACCCATAAAAACTACAGATGACGGCGCAAAAAATGAGCCCTCATACCATCCCATACACTGAAAAATGAAAAAAGTTATAGGGGTCATAAGATGGCAATTTTAAACATACTAATTTTGGTGCATGTAGTTTATAATTTTGTTAAGTATTAAAATAAAATAAAAGCTACATAAATTGTGTATCCTTGTAACCGTATGGACCTACAGAATAAAGATAAGGTGTCATTTTTACCAAATATTGCACTGCATAGAAACGGGAGCCCCCAAAAATTAAAAAATGGCGTTTTTATTTGTTTCTTTCATCCCACAAATAATCTTTTGGGGTTTCCCGCAGGTTATATTCTAAAATAAGTGATGTCATTGCAAAGTACAATTGGTGATGTAAAAAACAAGCCATTTAGGTGCAAAATTGAAGCATTATGATTTTTAGAAAGGAAGGAAGAAAAAGCGAAAATGCAAAAACGAAAATTTGCTTAGTCCCTAAGGGGTTAAATGAAACATTCTCACTTTCACAATCAGGGGGGGCGCTGAAAGGCAGGGGTTAGAACAGGTGGTATCTCACCTGGTGGAGGACCGCCAGCTCGATGCTCACCAGAATGGGTATCAAAAAATTAAAATAAATTCAAATGAAATAAAAAGGACATTAAACATCTCTTTATTCTCTTCAATTTTGACCCATATGGTCTTCCTGCTGCTACATCCAGACGTTCTGCGGCAGTGATTCTAATAGCGATGCCTTTAATCTGCATGTCATATTGAATAACAGTATTATTTCACTAACACAGCACACTCCCTATGCGTGTTAGGGCAAGGCAAAGGGTTCTACCCCCCTATTGAGGCTATATGGTCTCCTCATGCTTCCGCCACCTCTAGGCTATGTCATTCAGCCACTATATGGTCACCTCATGCTGCCACAAACTCCAGGCTGTTTCATTCAGGCACTATATGCTGCCGCCAACTCCAGGCTGTGTCATTCAACCACTATGTTGTCTCCTCATGCTGCAGCCACCTCCACGCTGTGTCATTTAGCCACTATATGTTCTCCTCATGCTGCCACCACCTCCACGCTGTGTCATTCAGCCAGTATATGGTCTCCTCATACTGATGCCACCTCCAGGCTCTTTCATTGTGCCGCTCTGCGACAGTGATTCTAATAGCGACGCCTCTGATCTGCATGTCATACTGAATAAAAGTAGTATTTCACTAACCCAGCACATACCCTATGTTATAGCAAGGCAAAGTGTTCTACACCCCTATCGAGGCTCTCTGTAGGCCAGAAATAGCCGCTTTCAATAGCGATTCACCGCAAATAAGTTCGGACCGAACCAAATTTGTTCAGAAAATTTGGCGAATCGCCCGAATCGAATTTTTCAAAAATGGGTAGAAAATGGGTAGTAGCATTTATACTGTACATACGTTCGTAGCAATTATACTGTACATAAACTTGTAGCAGGTATACTCTACGTACATTTGTAGTAGTTATTGTTCGTATATAACATTTTCCTGTACTTTGCTTTTACTGTACATTGTAGCATTTTACTTTATACAGCTTTACTGTACACACGTTAACATTTATGTCATACATACTTAACTTTCCTACCATTCATAGTGTACTTACAGTCATAGCGCTTCATGCTTGTTCCTCAGCTCTCATTCTGTACGTTAGGGCGTAGCCATCAGCATGTATGTTCATTGTGTTCCTATGTGCCTAGCTTTGACATCTGCATACGCTCGTAATATTGTGGTGCATATGTTTATTGTTTTTAGCATTTGTATGTTTAGCATCAGTTCTGGGTGGGTTCCTAGCTTTATCACACATACATTTATAATACACCTCATGGCATTCATACAGTACATACTTGCATAGCAGCTATATTGAGCTATATACGTTTCATACTGCTTGTCACATCTGTTGGGTGGCATGTATTTAGTTATTGTTGCTAACAGGTATCTTGTGTTCATAGCCTTATGCCTTATGTTCATGAGATTCTATGCATACAACCATAGCAGTTATCATGTTAAAGCACATATCATTAACCTCTTCAGGACATAGGGCGTATGGATACGCCCTGCATCCCGAGTCCTTAAGGACCGAGGGCGTATCCATACGCCCGTGGGAATTCCGGCCCCCACCGCTAGCCGGTTGGGGACTGGAGCCGGATGCCTGCTGAAATCGTTCAGCAGGCATCCCGGCATATCGCCCAGGGGGGTCATTATGCCCCCCCATGTCGGCGATCGTCGCAGATCGCTGGACAATTCAGTCCAGCGATCTGCGGCGATTCCGGGTCAATCGGGTCTCCAGTGACCCTATGACCCGGAATTACTGGCTCTTCGGGGCCGTCTCTGACGGCCCTGAACAGCCAGAGCCTGCAGGGGTGAGGTGGCACTGGTGCCACCTCACGATCGCCCTGATTCGTCGGCCGGATTACCGGCCGACCAATCAGGGCGCCTGCTGCGGGTGTCACTCCCGCACCCGCTCCGCCCCTCTTCTGGAGGACGTGAGCGGGTGCGGGACGTGCACCCCGGGTGCTGGGGACCCCGATCCCCGGCGTTAATGTTGGGATCGGGGCCCCAGGAGCAGCGGCGGCGGCGGGACTGACCTGCAGCGTCTGGATCGTTGGAGGTGAGTGACAGCCTCCTGCTGTTGCTTAGCAACAGCTCCCAGCATGCAAAAAGGGCATGCTGGGAGCTGTAGTTATGCAACAGCAGGAGGCAGACCACCACAACTCCCAGCATTCCCTTATGGGCATGCTGGGACTTATGGTTTTGCAACAGCTGGAGGCACATTCTTTCTTTGGAAAAGTGTACCTTCAGCTGTTGTATAACTACAACTCCCAGCTTGCACAAACAGCTAAAGTGCATGCTGGGAGTTGTAGTGGTGCATCTGCTGGTTGCATAACTACAACTCCCAGCATGCCCGTTGGCTGTCGGTGACTGCTGAGAGTTGTAGTTTTGCAACAGCTGAAGGCACACTGGTTGTGAAACTCAGAGTTTTTTTTTACCTAACTCAGTGTTTCACGACCGGTGTGCCTCCAGCTGTTGCAAACTACAACTCTCAGCAGTCACCGTACACCATGCACCGTACATGCTGGGAGTTGTAGTTTTGCAACAGCTGGAGGCACACTGGTTGTGAAACACTGAGTTAGGTCACAAACTCAGTGATACATAACCAGTGTGCCTACAGTTGTTGCAAAACTGCAACTCTCAGCAGTCACCGACAGCCAACGGGCATGCTGGGAGTTGTAGTTATGCAACAGCTGGATGTTCCCCCCCCCCCCCCCCCCAATGTGAATGTACAGGGTACACTCACATGGGCGGAGGATAACAGTAAGTATCTGGCTGCAAATTTGAGCTGCCGCAAACTTTCTGCTGCAGCTCAAATTGCCAGCGAGAAACTACTGTGAACCCCCGCCCGTGCGACTGTACCCTAAAAACACTACACTACACTAACACAAAAAATAAAATAAAAAGTAAAAAACACTACGTATACACATACCCCTATACAGCTCCCCTCCCCTCCCCAATAAAAATGAAAAACGTCTGGTACGCCACTGTTTCCAGAACGGACCCTCCAGCTGTTGCAAAACAACTCCCAGTATTGTCGGACAGCCGTTGACTGTCCAGGCATGCTGGGAGTTTTGCAACAGCTGGAGGCACCCTGTTTGGGAATCACTGGCGTAGAATACCCCTATGTCCACCCCTATGCAAGTCCCTAATTTAGGCCTCAAATGCGCATGGCGCTCTCACTTTGGAGCCCTGTCGTATTTCAAGGCAACAGTTTAGGGTCACATATGGGGTATCGCCGTACTCGGGAGAAATTGTGTTACAAATTTTGGGGGGTATTTTCTGCTTTTACCCTTTTTAAAAATGTAAATTTTTGGGGAAAACAAGCATTTTAGGTAAAAAAAAAATTTTTTTTTTACATATGCAAAAGTCGTGAAACACCTGTGGGGTATAAAGGTTCACTTAACCCCTTGTTACGTTACCCGAGGGGTCTAGTTTCCAAAATGGTATGCCATGTGGGTTTTTTTTTTGCTGTCCTGGCACCATGGGGGCTTCCTAAATGCGGCATGCCCCCAGAGCAAAATTTGCTTTCAAAAAGCCAAACTCCTTCTCCTGTAGTGCGCCAGCAGAGTACTTTTCACCCCCATATGGGGTGTTTTCTGAATCGGGAGAAATTGGGCTTCAAATTTTTAGGGGTATTTTCTGCTATTACCCTTTTTAAAAATAAAATTTTTTTGGGAATACAAGCATTTTAGGTAAAAATGTTTTTTTTTTTTTTTACATTTGCAAAAGTCGTGAAACACCTGTGGGGTATTAAGGTTCACTTTATCCCATGTTACATTCCCCGAGGGGTCTAGTTTCCAAAATGGTGTGCCATGTGTTTTTTTTTTGCTGTTCTGGCACCATAAGGGCTTCCTAAAGGTAACATGCCCCCCAAAAACCATTTCAGAAAAACTTACTCTCCAAAATCCCCTTGTCGCTCCTTCCCTTCTGGGCCCTCTACTGCGCCCGCCGAACACTTTACATAGACATATGAGGTATGTGCTTACTCGAGAGAAATTGGGCTACAAATACAAGTACAAATTTTGTCCTTTTACCCCTTGTAAAAATTCAAAAATTGGGTCTACAAGAACATGTAAGTGTAAAAAATGAAGATTGTGAATTTTCTCCTTCACTTTGCTGCTATTCGTGTGAAACACCTAAAGGGTTAAAACGCTGACTGAATGTCATTTTGAATACTTTGGGGGGGTGTAGTTTTTATAATGGGGTCATTTATGGGGTATTTCTAATATGAAGACCCTTCAAATCCACTTCAAACCTGAACTGGTCCCTGAAAAATACTGAGTTTGAAAATTTTGTGAAAAATCGGAAAATTGCTGCTGACCGTTGAAGCCCTCTGGTGTCTTCCAAAAGTAAAAACTCATAAATTTTATGATGCAAACATAAAGTAGACATATTGTATATGTGAACCAAAAAAAATGTATTCGTAATATCCATTTTCCTTACAAGCAGAGAGCTTCAAAGTTAGAAAAATGCAAAATTTTCAAATTTTTCATCAAATTTACAGATTTTTCACCAAGAAAGGATGCAAGTATCGACAAAAATTTACCACTATGTTAAAGTAGAATATGTCACGAAAAAACAATCTCGGAATCAGAATGATAACTAAAAGCATTCCAGAGTTATTAATGTTTAAAGTGACAGTGGTCAGATGTGCAAAAAACGCTCCGGTCCGTAAGGCCAAAATGGGCTCCGTCCTGAAGGGGTTAAAGCACACACATAGTGCCTGCTATGCCTGCAGGGTGGATGCATTGTTTTAGTGGTTGTAGCTGACATATTCAAAGCAAACATGTCATCACATAGGAAGGTGTTTACTTGTCTTGCCTGCTTTGTGTTGCACAAAGACCTATCACGTCTACAGGCACGATGGTTGTGCAATGATTTGTCATTACTTCAGGTAGGACGGTTTTGCCAAAACCTGTCACGACTAGCAAAGACCTGTCGTGTATACAGGCACAATGTTTCGCAAAGTCCTGTCACGTTTGCAGGCGTGATGATTATGTAGGGACCTGTCATCTGCAGCGGGCTATCACTCCCGAGACCAGTTGGGTCCCATAGAGGGGCATTTACTAATCTTTTACTAAGTAGTCTGGTTTTTACCCTGTTTTTTTCTACTTCATTTTTGACTATGTGCGACAAATTTACTAAATTGTTGCACGGCATTAATAAATTTGGCACACATAGGCAAAAGTGGGAAATTTACTTCATGTAGTAGAAAAAATAGTCTTTTCCTTTTTCCTGCTGTACACTTTTTTTTTTTTTGTTACTTCTTCTACAGATCCGTGTATCCTGTGGACTCCTTCGGATTCGGTGGACTACTTCGACGACCAGCGTTTTTCTTTGCTTGATGTTAATAAAATGGTTAATGAGGGCTTGTGGGGGAGTGTTTTTTTGTAATAAATATTTTTTTAAACCTATGTAAAGGAGGGATGTATATATGATATATATACAAAAACCAGTCCTCAAGAGCACTGAGGGTAGGAAATGAGGAAAAGAAAGAAAAGTTTAGGATCCAATAAAAGTATATTTATTATAATAAAAATACAACCGATCGCCCTGCAGGGCCCTTGCAAAAGCGAAAGGTGTATGTGATATTTAGGTAAATAAATGTAGCACTAATCAAACGATTATAAAAATATATATATCCACTATAACAAGTTGTGTTGGTATAAATAGATATATGATTCACAGTTCGTCACAACCAACAATATTATAGAAAAGTAGTAGCAATAAATTCCAATGGTACTGAAATTATATCAGAATCTCCAGTAGCATAAATCGTGCCGTTTGTGACTGTATTGCGATGCGCAGTTGTATCAGTAAATCCAGAAGTAAAGTTTGTAACCTTGTTGCAATTTTGAGATAGTTATAACATAACTGTATCAGCGGTGTTTGTAAAGGTAATGTTCGTAACGGAACGGTGCACAGCACCACTCACCCTCCTCGGCAGATCTCGGATGCAGGCTTGGTACGGCAGTATCTTAAAGTAGCGATGTCTGTCTGTACTTGCGGTGCCTTGTTGAGGTGCAGTCTGGGTGAGTGGCTCTCCGGTGGGCTAAGAAGTTCCCGGGTTGGCACGGAATGGCGTCCGGCCTCGTGGGGTAATGTCCGGGAGTTCCGCCGCCCGGGGCTGTGATGGAAGGTTACAGGAAGCAGGTGCAAATCTGAATAGGGCGCTAGTAGTTCGCGCGTCACAGTGGTCCCAATGATAGGGGCATCCAGCAGTTGCAAATTAAAAATAGTGGATATAGTCTATTTTCAAGTGATGTACACTTGATAGAGTAGTGCTTGATCACGGGTCAGACGCGTTTCAAGGCCGCGGGCCTTTTCTTCAGTGACAAGAAATATATTTCTTGTCACTGAAGAAAAGGCCCGCGGCCTTGAAACGCGTCTGACCCGTGATCAAGCACTACTCTATCAAGTGTACATCACTTGAAAATAGACTATATCCACTATTTTTAATTTGCAACTGCTGGATGCCCCTATCATTGGGACCACTGTGACGCGCGAACTACTAGCGCCCTATTCAGATTTGCACCTGCTTCCTGTAACCTTCCATCACAGCCCCGGGCGGCGGAACTCCCGGACATTACCCCACGAGGCCGGACGCCATTCCGTGCCAACCCGGGAACTTCTTAGCCCACCGGAGAGCCACTCACCCAGACTGCACCTCAACAAGGCACCGCAAGTACAGACAGACATCGCTACTTTAAGATACTGCCGTACCAAGCCTGCATCCGAGATCTGCCGAGGAGGGTGAGTGGTGCTGTGCACCGTTCCGTTACGAACATTACCTTTACAAACACCGCTGATACAGTTATGTTATAACTATCTCAAAATTGCAACAAGGTTACAAACTTTACTTCTGGATTTACTGATACAACTGCGCATCGCAATACAGTCACAAACGGCACGATTTATGCTACTGGAGATTCTGATATAATTTCAGTACCATTGGAATTTATTGCTACTACTTTTCTATAATATTGTTGGTTGTGACGAACTGTGAATCATATATCTATTTATACCAACACAACTTGTTATAGTGGATATATATATTTTTATAATCGTTTGATTAGTGCTACATTTATTTACCTAAATATCACATACACCTTTCGCTTTTGCAAGGGCCCTGCAGGGCGATCGGTTGTATTTTTATTATAATAAATATACTTTTATTGGATCCTAAACTTTTCTTTCTTTTCCTCATTTCCTACCCTCAGTGCTCTTGAGGACTGGTTTTTGTATATATATCATATATACATCCCTCCTTTACATATATTTCTTAGGCCTATTGGGTGAAGGCATCACCTTTAACCTCGAGCACCCCCCTCCCCTCTTCTTCCCCATATCCTAAGTGAGCTACACATTTTTGATACATTTTTTTAAACCTGTTGTGTTTTTTTTTTTTTACTTTACTAGACAGGCTTAGTAGTGGAAGCTGTCTTACAGACGGAGTCCATTACTAAGCCGGGCTTAGCGTTAGCCACAAAAACAGCTAGCGCTAACCCCCAATTATTACCCCGGTACCAACAGGCCCGGAGCGTCAAAAATGGCGCTCCTGGGCCTAGGTGGTAACAGGCTGGTGTTATTTAGGCTGGGGAGGGCCAGTAACAATGGTCCTCGCCCACCCTGGTAACGTCAGGCTGTTACTGTTTGGTTGGTATTTGGCTGAGAATAAAAATAGGGGGGACCCTATGTGTTTTTTTAAAATATTTAATTATTTATAAAAAATAAAATAAAAAAAACACATAGGGTCCCCCCTATTTTCATTCTCAGCCAAATACCAACCAAACAGTAACAGCCTGACGTTACCAGGGTGGGCGAGGACCATTGTTACTGGCCCTCCCTAGCCTAAATAACGCCAGCCTGTTACCGCCTAGGCCCAGGAGCGCCATTTTTGACTCTCCAGGCCTGTTGGTACCGCCTCTTCTCGGCACCCCTGTGGCGTTGGGTACCGGGGTAAAAATAGGGGGTTAGCGCTAGCTGTTTTTGTGGCTAACGCTAAGCCCAGCTTAGTAATGGACTCCGTCTATAAGACAGCTTCCACTACTAAGCCTGTCTAGTAAAGTAAGGAAAAAACACAACAGGTTTTAAAAAAATTTTAATACAAAAAACACTCCCCCCACAAGCCCTCGTTAACCATTTTATTAAAATCAAACAAAGAAAAACGCTGGTCATCGAAGTAGTCCACCGAATCCGAAGGAGTCCACAGGATACACGGATCTGAAATGAAAAGGATAAAAAAAATGGGTTAGTACATTTATTATCACCTGCTCACACATCTCCCACCCCGCACGACTACAACTGCCAGCATGCCCTTACAGTATGGACATGCTGGGAAATGTAGTTGTGTGGTGCAGGAGATGTGTGGGCAAGTGACAAGCTTGTCCCCTGCCCCCAGCTGCAGGACTACAACTCCCAGCATGCCCTTACAGTAAGGTGGGGCGGAGGCCGGGCACAGTGTTTCCCAACCTGGGACTTGTAGTTTTGCAACATCTGGAGGCACCCTGGTTGGGAAACACTGTTTTAGGCCAGTGTTTCCCAACCAGGGTGCCTCCAGATGTTGCAAAACTACAACTCCCAGCATGCCTGGACAGCCAATGGCTGTCCAGGCATGCTGGGAGTTGTAGTCTTGCAACATCTGGAGGCACCCTGGTTGGGAAACACTGTTTTAGGCCAGTGTTTCCCAACCAGGGTGCCTCCAGATGTTGCAAAACTACAAGTCCCAGCATGCCTGTACAGCCAAAGGGTGTCCAGGCATGCTGGGAGTTGTAGTCTTGCAACATCTGGAGGCACGCTGGTTGGGAAACAGTTTTAGGGCTTGGGCAACTTACCGGCTTCCGTAGGATCCAGCGCTGCACGACACTGCCGCCCGACGATCTCAGTCAGCGATCGTCGCTGGAGCCTCGGAAGGGTAAGTGAACGTCTTCGCCAGTCCCCTTCAGCTGTTACGTTTTGCAACAGCTGGAGGACTAAAGTTTACAGACCACAAACCAGTGGTCTGCAAACTGTGGCCCTCCAGCTGTTGCAAAACTACAACACCCAGCATGCCCTGACAGCCAAAGCCTTTGGCTGTCAGGGCAGGAGCCCGGGCTGACATTACAGTGCAGCGGCCCGGGCTCCTCATACTGCCTCCCCGCTACCCTCACACTGATATACATCCCCCCCTTGTCTCCCGCCCGCGCCGCTCAGCTCCCGCTGCTACAAGACTACAACTCCCAGCGTGTCCTCACTGTAAGGGCATGCTGGGACTTGTAGTCTTGCAACAGCAGACAGATGGGAGTTGTGTGGCGTTGGCAGGTGAGAGGGGGGGGGATGTAAATCACTGTAGTGTCCCGGTAGCGCAGTGAGGGTAGCGGGGAGAAAGTATGTCGGAGCCCGGGCGGCAGTAGCTTTTCCTGCTCCATGTTGGAGCTGGAGTAAATTTAGTAAATTTTTACGCCGTTGCGACAGTTTATTGCGCAACTGCGACTGTCTCAGTTAATAAATACCTGACCACTGCAAGTAAAAAATGAAAACTTGCGTAAATTAAGCGGGAAAAAAAATTTGACTTTCTAGCTCTTGCTAGAGAAAGTCGCACAAAAAATAGGGTAGGCGCAATTGCGACAATTTTGCACCAAAAATAGTCAGAAAAAAATTAAGTCTTTAGGTAGGTACATACATGAGTCTCATTTTTGGTCTACAGGTGATTTTGCCCCACAAGGTCATTGTCACCAAAGGTCTGTCATGTAGTCAGGTTCTTGCTTTGCATTTATTTGACACTTTATTTTGCCTCTTAAATAACAGGGACTTGGGGTAGCATTATGTTATGCCTGACAAGCATCTGTCAGTGTCTCTTTTGTAGTGCTGTTACAGGTAAGTATGTTAATATGTATATATCAGTTATTATGTCAGTTTATTCCTATATTCAGTGTCCTGTTGTTCTCTCAAAGCTGCTCCTGCTCCATACTGGCAGGGCGTACGTGTAGTTTTGCGTAACCCTCCTTTATTTTATTCTTTTATTATTGGATCTGCCCTCTGCTAAGTTTAAGGTTTTCATACAGGTATGTATGCAATGTTGCAGAATCCAGCACCTGAGCACAAATAATACTTTTTTTGTTGCACTGTACATTTTGTAAGTGGAGGGGGAAAAAAATGCTAAAATTACATGTGGCTGTGTCCTCAAATCCAAAATGGCTGTGTTCTTAAGGGGTTAAACAAGCTGTAAGTTACCACAGTTTATTTTTTTAAATCAACTGTTGCCAGAAAGTTAAACAGATTTGTAAATGACTTCTATTTAACTCCTTGGGGACGGAGGGCGTATGCATATGCCCTCGCTTCCCGTCACTTAAGGACGGAGGGCGTATCCATACGCCCTCCGTATTTCCGATAATTGCCCCTCGCCGGGTGGAGATTGGACCGCGATGCCTGCTGATATCTATCAGCAGACATCCCGTGGCAATGCCTAGGGGGGTCCTGAGACCTCCCCATGTCGGCAATCGATTCCCGATCTCCCGGGAAAATAAGCATGATCGGAGCTGTCAGAGACAGCTCCAACCAGCCTAAAGGATAGGAGCGAGGTGGCAGTGTTGCCACCCCCTCCTATCCCCTGCCATTGGTCGGTCAGGCTGACCACCAATGGCAGGAGGGGGGCGCGTCGTTATAGTTCATTTCCCCCCGCTCTGCCCACCGATCGAAGTCAGTACAGAGCGGGGGGAACACGGGCGGCAAGGGGGGAGGGGACATGGCCCGGCTTACCCGGACCTGCGGCGGCAGAGGCGGCGGCATCCCGGGCAGCGGCATCATCATCTGAGCGGCGGACAGAAAGTGCGTCGGAGAAGGCTGCAGTGAAGATCGCGATAAGTGATCTTCACTGTGGCCTTCTAAAAGCTGCAAAACTACAACTCCCAGCATGCCCACACAGCCAAAGGCTGTCTGGGCATGCTGGGAGTTGTAGTTTTGCAACATCTGGAGGGTCACAGTTTGGAGACCACTGTGTAGTGGTCCCTAAACTGTGGTCCTCCAGCTGTTGCAAAACTACAACCTTCAGCATGCACTGACTGTCTGGGCATGCTGGGAGTTGTAGTTTTGCAACATCTGAAGTGGCACAGTTTGGAGACCACTATATGGTGGTCTCCAAACTGTAGCCCTCCAGATGTTGCAAAACTACAACTCCCAGCATGGCCAGACAGTCAGGGATGCTGGGCATGTAGTTCTGCAATATCTGGCCCTTCAGATGTTGCAGAACTACAACTCCCAGCATGCCTGGACAGTCTAGGCATGCTTGGAGTTGTAGTTTTGCAACATCTGGAGGGCTACAGTTTGGAGGCCACTACTTAGCGGTCTCCAAACTGTTCTTCCCCAGTTGTTGGATAACTACAACTCCTAGCATGCCCAGACTGTCCAGGCATGCTGGGAATTGTAGATCTGCAACATCTGAAGGGCCAGATATTGCAGAACTACACGCCCAGCATCCCTGACTGTCTGGCCGTGCTGGGAATTGTAGTTTTGCAACAGCTGTAGGCACACTGGTTGGGAAACACTGAGCTAGAGTCTGTTTCCTAACTCAGTGATTCCAACCCGTGCGCCTCCAGCTGTTGCAAAACTACAACTCCCAGAGTGATCTGACAGACCGTACATGCTGGGAGTTGTAGTCTTGCAACAGCTGGAGGCACATGGGTTGGAATCACTGAGCTAGAGTCTGTTTTCCAACTCAGTGGTTCCCCACCAGTGTGCCTACAGCTGCTGTAAAACTACAACTCCCAGCATGTACGAGCTGTCAGTGCATTCTGGGAGTTGTCATTTTGCCACAGCTGAATATTTGGGGCGCCCCCCCCCCCCCCCCATGTGAATGTACAGGGTACATTCACACGGGCGGGTTTACAGTGGATTTCCTTCAAGGAAACTTACTGTGAACCCCTACCTGTGTGAATGTACCCTAAAAACACTACACTACACTAACAAATAATAAAAAGTAAAACACTACACATACACCCCCTTACACGTCGCCCCCCCAATAAAAATGAAAAACGTCTCATACGGCAGTGTTTCCTAAACGGCACCTCCAGCTGTTGCAAAACCACAACTCCCAGTGTTGCCGGACAGCCATAGACTGTCCTGGCAGGCTGGGAGTCCTGCAACAGCTGGAGGCACCCTGTTTGGGAAACACTGCTGTAGGGTTTTGGAGGAGATAAGCCCCATCCTTTTAACCGGGTCCACCCCTATTGCAAATTCCTAATTTAGGCCTCAAATGCGCATGGTGCTCTCTCACTTCAGAGCCCTGTCGTATTTCAAGGCAACAGTTTAGGGCCACATATGGGGTATCTCTGTACTCGGGAGAAATTGCGTTACAAATTTTGGGGGGATTTTTCTCCCATTACCCTTTGTAGAAATGGTAAATTTTGGGGAAAAAAATGCACTTTAGTGAAAACATTTTCTTTTCATTTACACATCCGAATTTAACGAAAAGTCGTCAAACACCTGTGGGGTGTTAAAGCTCACTGTACCCCTTGTTACGTGCCTTGAGGGGTGTAGTTTCCAAAATGGTATGCCATGTGTTTGTTTTTTTTTGCTGTTCTGGCACCATAGGGGCTTCCTAAATGTGACATGCCCCCCAAAAACCATTTCAGCAAAATTCACTCTCCAAAATCCCATTGTTGCTCCTTCCCTTCTGAGCCCTCTACTGCGCCCGCCGAACACTTGACATACACATATGAGGTATTTCCTTACTTGAGAGAAATTGGGTTACAAATTTTGGGGGCTTTTTCTCCTTTTACCCCTTGTAAAAATTCAAAAACGGGGTCTACAAGAACATGCGAGTGTAAAAAATGAAGATTTCGAATATTCTCCTTCACTTTGCTGCTATTCCTGTGAAACACCTAAAGGGTTAACAAACTTTTTGAATGTCATTTTGAATACTTTGAGGGGTGCAGTTTTTATAATGGGGTAATTTATGGGGTATTTCTAATATGAAGACCCTTCAAATCCACTTCAAAACAACTGGTCCCTGAAAAATTCAGATTTTGCTAAATTTGTGAAAAATTGGAATATTGCTTCTGAACTTTGAAGCCCTCTGATGTCTTCCAAAAGTAAAAACATGTCAACTTTATGATGCAAACATAAAGTAGACATATTGTATATGTGAATCAATATATAATTTATTTGGAATGTCTGTTTTCCTTACAAGCAGAGAGCTTCAAAGTTAGAAAAATGCTAAATTTTCTATTTTTTCATAAAATTTTGGAATTTTTCACCAAGAAATGGTGCATGTATCGACAAAAATTTACCACTGACATAAAGTAGAATATGTCATGAAAAAACTATCTCGGAATCAGAATGAAAATTAAAAGCATTCCAGAGTCATTAATGCTTAAAGTGACAGTGGTCAGAATTGCAAAAAATGCTCCCGTCCTTAGGGTTATAATGGGCTCCGTCCCCAAGGAGTTAAAAATCTTAGTCCTTCCAGTACTTATCAGCTGCTGTATGCTCCAGAGAAAGTTCTTTTCTTTTTTTAAATTATTTTTCTGTCTGACCACAGTGCTCTCTGCTGACACCTATGTCCATGTAGCAGCAAATCCCCAGAGCAGGAGAGGTTTGCTATGGGGATTTGCTCTTACTCTGGACAGTTCCTAAAATGGACAGAGGTGTCAGCAGAGAGCACTGTGGTCAGGCAGAAAAGCACTTTCTGTGGAGCATACAGCAGTTGATAAGTACTGGAAGGAGTACAATTTTTAAATAGAAGTAATTTACAAATCTGTTTAACTTTCTGGCACCAGTTGATTAAAAAAAATGTATTCCACCGGAGTACTCCTTTAACTTAGACTTAAAGGGATACTCCACCCTTAGACATCTGGGGGGGGGGGATAAGATGTCTGATCGCTGGGACCCCCGCGATCTATGTACAGTACCTGACATTCGTTTAGAACGCTGGGAGTGGGCGGCGGGGGGGGTTGTAACATCACTGCCATTCCCCTTGTGACATCACGCCATGCCCCCTCAATGAAAGTCTATGGAAGGGGGCATGGCTTCCATCATGCCCCCTCCCATAGACTAGCATTGAGGGGGTTTGACGTCACGAGGGGTGTGGTCGTGACGTCACGACCCCGAGACTTGCTCCAAGCGGACAAAATTACAAAATGTTCAAAACACTGGGGCAGCGGAGTACCCCTTTAAAGGGAATCTGACAGCATGGTCATCGACACTAACCTGTATATACAGGAAGACAGTGCAGGTGACCCTGTTTCTAACGTTTCTTCAATTTATGCAACTGTTCCAGAGATATTCATTCTGGTGTGGGAGAAAGCATTATACAAACAGCAGCAGCAAGCCTTCATTGCACAATAATACAAAATCTATCTATCTATATATATATATATATATATATATATATATATATATATATATATAAAACTCAATGGGGGGTATTTATCAAAGGATTTATGTGTTTTTTTTCACGTAACTTTGGCACAATACTTTGGCGCAGTGTCTTTTTGCGCCAAAGTTTGGCGCTTCTTCTCCACCGTCATTTTTACAACTTTCTCAAAATCACATGGAGGGAGATTTATCAAAACCTGTGCAAAGGAAAAGTTGCCCAGTTGCCCATAGCAACCAATCAGATCACTTCTTTCATTTTGCAGAGGCCTTGTTAAAAATGAAAGTGGCGAGCTGATTGGTTGCTATGGGCAACTGGGCAACTTTTCCTTTGCACAGGTTTTGATAAATCTCCCCCATGGTCCTGTGTGTGATTTTAACTTTATTCAGTAAATCATAATTTGCGCCAATCGATCTTAGGCGCAATTTTGGCGCAAATCCCGTTTTTGTGGCGCAAATCCCCGCCAAGAAATTTTGCACATGGAAAACACACTTACCAATGTCAGAAAATGTAAAGGTGTAAAAATACATAAAAAATTTATTTTTGTGAAAGCAGCGACGCCTCTAGGGCTGCTCAATACTATCCTGCGACATAGTTGTCTCTGAGGAACCTTCACCCTACGTTGAGTCAACATTGGACATGGCCACACCGATTCAGGAAAGGTAAGCACTAAAGCAGTGGTCTCCAACCTGCGGACCTCCAGATGTTGCAAAACTACAACTCCCAGCATGCCCGGACAGCCAACAGCTGCTGCTGATATACACATCGCTTGCTGATATACTGCAGGAGGGACTCCGAAATGGCTGCTCTACACTGTCCTCTGTGGTGGTAAGTTCTGTGTAAAAGGTGCTGTGAACAGCTGATTTCAACATTTGAGCCAAAATTACTAACGACTTGCACCAAATGATAAATTTGGTGCATGTCCACGAAAACCAAAGTGAAAAAAAAATGGTAAAGAGAAACTGTCAACAGGCAAAATTGATAAATACCCCCCAATGTGTGTGTGTGTGTGTATGTATGTATGTTCCACAAAAACATCCAAACGGCTAAAGATATTAAAGGAGTAGTCCAGTGGTGATTCAGTGGTGAGCAACTTATCCCCTATCCTAAGGATAGGGGATAAGTTGCAGATCGCGGGGGGTCCGACCCCTGGGGCCCCCCGCGATCTCCTGTACGGAGCCCCGACAGCCCGCTGGAAGGGGGCGTGTCGACCTCCGCACGAGGCGGCGGCCGACACGCCCCCTCAATACAACTCTATGGCAGAGCCGAAGCGCTGCCTTCGGCAATCTCCGGCTCTGCCATAGAGATGTATTGAGGGGGCGTGTCGGCCGCCGCCTCGTGCGGGGGGTCGACACCCGCTATCTCGGCGGAGAGCCGGGGCCCCGTACAGAGAGATCGCAGGGGGCCCCAGCGGTCGGACCCCCCGCGATCTCAAACTTATCCCCTATCCTTAGGATAGGGGATAAGTTTTTCACCACTGGACTACCCCTTTAACATGAAACTAGGCACACATGTTACTTATATGTCAACAACAAACATAGGATAGGTAATTTAACCCTTACTCACCCCCATTTGCCAGGGGCGGGGTTTATGTTTAAAGTCCCATACAACTCTATGGGAAATATGTTGCTGCATAACTTCAAAACAGCTGGAGATATTTCGATAATACTTGGTCACATGTTACTTATATGTCCACTTAAAAGATAGGATAGTTAATTTAACCCTTAACCACCCCCATTTGTGAGGGTCGGGTTTTTTTTTTTAAGTCCCATGAAAATCAATGGGAAATGTATGTTCCCACATAACTTCTGTACGGCTGGAGATATTTCAATACCTGGTGCACATATTACGGGTCAGGATATGAGGTCGGGATAGGAGGTTGAGTTAGGAGGTCGGGATTTGAGGACAGGATAGGAGGTCGAGATATGAGGACGGGATGGGAAAGGAGGACGCGATAGGAGGTCGGGATAGGAGGTCGAGATAGGAGGATGGGATAGGAGGACGGGATATGAGGTCAGGATAAGAGGTCGAGTTAGGAGGTCGAGATATGAGGACGGGATGGGATAAGAGGACGGGATAGGAGGTCGAGATAGGAGGTGGAGATAGGAGGTCGGGATAGGAGGACGGGATAATAGGTTGAGATAGGAGGTCGGGATAGGAGGTCGAGATAGGAGGATGGGATAGGAGGTTGGGATAGGAGGGTGAGATAGGAGGTCGAGATAGGAGGATGGGATAGGAGGTTGAGTTAGGAGGTCAGTATATGAGGTGGAGATAGGAGGTGGAGATAGGATGACGGGATAGGAGGCACCATCCCTGCTCCCAGCCATCATTTTGTGTCCTTCGGAGAGAAACAAGGTTTAAGATGGATCACATTGGTGCAGATTTTTGTAACTGTTTAAATGAAAAACTGTGTTAAAAAAGAATAATTGATACCCGCCATATCATCATCTCCTGTCTTATGATTTTAGTATTGCTGGCAGCACGTTTGGGGCTTGTCTGAAAGAATGGATTCATGCTGTTTTTTAATTGGCATCTGACTGTTGACGTCGGCTGGTGCTTCCTAGTTTATTAGCTTATTTGGACGATTATTTTCTATTATGCATTGGCTTGATATATTGCTTTCTATTTAGTCTACTGTGCCATGTGTGCTTTCTGTGCATGTTTTTGATGTGCATCATTCGTGAGTACTACTGTCAAGGATGGCTCGAGGTGAAGCACTACTTGTCACTACTACTTCTATTATTGATAAGAGTAGCTTTTCCAACACCCAAAAAGTTTCTGCTCCTGTCTGCTACACCCACGCTGTTTTAGTGGCTGGGGCAATAGAGTTAGCAGGTTAGTAACTTGTAGTAAAATGCTCATATTTGTAACATTATGTTGCCCATAACAACCACAGTACAGTGACCCCCCGACCTACGATGGCCCCGACATACGATAGTTTTAACATGCGTTGACCTCTCAGAGGCCATCACATGTTGAAGGCAGCATCAACATACGATGCTTTTATATGTCAGGGTCATCGCATAAATGGCTATAAATGGCTATAGACTGCTTCAGCTGCTGCCGGATAGCCGCTTACGGTGCGGTTACTTGCCTGTCCGCGGCGCTCCAGGTCGTCATCTTCGTGATCCCCTGCATCGCCGTCGCTCTCCATCGTCGTCATCACGTTGCCGCGCACGCCGCCCCGTCATCCAATAGGAGCGGCGTGCGTAGTGCTGTAATGTCAGCGATGAGGAACGACGATCCCAGGCAACAGAGACAGGGATGCGGCGACAGCGATGGACGGTGACATCCAGGGCAGCGGTGACGACGGGGACAGGTGAGTATAACGTCCTATATTTAACATTGCACGGATCCCTCAACATACGATGGTTTCAAGAAACGATGGTTCATTTGGAACGGATTACCATCGTATCTTGAGGGACCACTGTACTGTTTTTAGTTTTATTTTTAGACATAAATTTGACTAACTTGTCTTTAGTCAGAGGAATGTTTCCATACTGCTGCTATTGGATAGGCACATAATGGTAGATCATATATTGTACTGCTAGTCTTTAGGAATTCCCTTTTTTCTACCTCTGTAGTAGATCTGTAGATCTATATAGTCACATAGACAGTGGGTTGAAGAAATAACTAAACTCAATGACTGAGCCAAGAAATTGAGTAAAGTAACTAGGCTATTCATTTTTTTAATTAACTGTCCACTCTGGAGATGAGTAGACTCTATACAACATTGTAGCACTAGAGCAGTAAAAAACGGATTTGTGTGTCAAAGTTTTATGTAAATAGGTCAAGTGGTTTATATGCCACTTTTTGTCCTGGAACCAAATTCTTAGGGAGTGGTCAATTCTTTTTAACCCCTTATGGACCAAACCCATTTTGACCTTAAGGACGAGGCCAATTTTATTTTAGCATTTTCATTTTTTCCTCCTCGTCTTCTAAAAATCATAACTTTTATATTTTCATCCACAGACTAGTATGAGGGCTTGTTTTTTGTGCGACCAGTTGTGCTGCGTAATGACAGCACTCATTATACCATAAAATGTATGGCGCAACCAAAAAAATACTATTTGTGTGGGGAAATTAAAAAGAAAACAGCAATTTAGCAAATTTTGGAAGGTTTTGTTTTTACAACGTACAGTTTACGGTAAAAATTACATGTGTTCTTTATTCTGTGCGTCAATACGATTAAAATGATACCCATGATTATATACTTTCCTATTATTCTTGCGCAAACTTTTTAACCAAATTAGTATGTTTAAAATCCTTCTATTTTGATGACCTATAACTTTTTAATTTTTTTGTATAAGCAGCGGTATGAGGGCTCAATTTTTGCGCCATGATCTTTTTATTGATACTACATATGTGTATATAAAACTTTTATTAATTTTTTTTATTTTTTTATTTTAAATAAAATGTGACAAAAAAACAGCAATCTTGCGTTTTCTTTTTTCTACGTTCACGCCGTTCACCGTACAGGATCAGTAACATTGTATTTTAATAGTTCGGACATTTACGCATGCGGCGATACTAAATATGTGTATTAATTTTTTTTTTTTACACTTTATGGGGGTAAAATGAAAAAAAAGGACATTTGATATTTTTTATTGGCATAGAGGATTTTAAAAAATTTTTAAACTTTTTTTTAAAACTTTTTTTACATTCATTTTTACACTTTAATAGTTCCCATAGGGGACTATCTATAGAAATCCTTTGATTGCTAATACTGTTCAGTGTAATGCATAGGGCATAGCACTGATCAGTGTTTTCAGTGATCTTCTGCTCTGGTTTGCCCGATCTCAGAAGACCCCAGGAGACAGCCGGAGCCAGATGGAGGGGACAGCGGCAGCGCTGCGGGAGATCCAATCATCCATTTAAAGTACCTCACTGCCGCAGATGCCGTGATCTGTATTGATGACGGCATCTGAGGGGTTAATGGTGGACATCCGCGCGATTGCGGATATCCGTCATTACTGGGGGTCCCTGGTTGCTGATAGTAGCCGGCACCTACCGCGCATGACGCGAGCATCGGTCCGGTGCTCACAGTCATGACGGAGCGTAAATGTACGCCATGGTGTGTTAAATACCACGGCACTATGATGTACATTTACGTCCATTGTCGTTAAGGGGTTAATGTAATGTGCACGTGGGAAAAAAATGTTTCTAAATTTAATGTCATAAAAAAAAAATAAAGTTTGTCCAGACCACATTTCTTCCCCCTCACGTGCACAGACTTTGGACTCCTGCCTGCTGGGCAGAAATCCAAAGTCAGGAAATGACATCTGGACAAGGTTACGAGCGCAGCTCGCTCTCTGCCTGTCTATGTGGAGCTACGTGCCAGGTGCCTAATTAGCATATCACCCCGCCAACCTCCTCCTCCTTTTTTTGGTCCCGGGTCTCAGCTGCGCAGCACGGAAGGTCTGATGACTGCTCCTATACTCCTCCTCCCTGGATGGCACATGCAGTGCTAAACAGGGAGGAGGAGACCCCGGAGCAGCCACCCGTGTGATTGGCTGCACACCTATGTGCGCTCCCAATAGGGAGTGCAGCATAAATGAGGAGAGGGCGGAAGTGGGCTCCCAGCAGGCTTTAGTGCCCACTTCCTCCAGCCAGCAGAGGTAACAGAGGGAATGGGAAATCATTTTTAAAGGTAATTTTTTTTTTTTTATAAAGGCAGGGAGGGGGTTAGGGCTAGTTATAGAACAGGTTGGGATTAAGAAAAACATTCTTAATGAGAGGTATTCTTCAAGTCACAAATGAAAAACAATACTTTATATATTAAAGCTGCATTCCAAGTAGCAGAGCCACTACTTTTAGTAGTGCTTCAGATGTCCCAGTTGTACTGGATGTGCTTAAAATTTTTTTTTAACCCTAAGGTTTTTTCACTTTTGCACTTTAGTTTTTCCCCCCTCAGCTTCTAAAAATCATAACACTTAAAATTTTCCACTTAAAAACCTATATGAGTTTTTTTTATTTTGCATCACCAATTTTACTAAGTAATTAATTCAATCATTTCACCACAAAATTTCCAGCGAAAGTATATATATTTGTGAGGCAAAATTGAAAAAACAAAACACCATTTTTTAACTTTTGGTGGCTTCTGCTTCTACGCAGTGCAATTTTAGGTAAAAAAAGACGTTTTCTTTTTTCTGTAGGTCCATAGGATTACAACGATACCCGAATAATATAGGTTTTATTTTGTTTTACTGCTTTTAAGAAAATATAACTTTTTGTAAAAAAATTTGCATATTTAAAATTGTCCTCTTCTGATCCTTATAACTTATTTATTTTTTCGTATATATGGGAATGTGTTAGGGCTAATTTTTTTATCAGTACCATCTTTGTTTTGATGGCATTTTCTGATCGCTTTTTAAACATTTTTTAGGGTATCCTGTTGGGGACGGAGGGCGTACCTACACGCCCTCCGCCCACTCCCTTTCTATAAGCGTCATAGCGGGTCGGGCCCGGCCTCTAACAACGGTCGGGACCCATGGCTAATAGCGCGTGACACTGATCGTGGTGCCGCGCGCTATTAACCCTTTAGACATCTAAAGTGAAAGTAAGATATTGCTGATTAGCTCAGGGAGCTGTTCGGGATCACCGTGGTGAAATTGCAGCATCCCGAACAGCTTACATGACAGCAGGAGGGCCCCTACCTTCCGCCTCGCTGTCCGATCGCCGAATGACTGCTCAGTGCCTGAGATCCAGGCATGAGCAGTCAAGCGACAGAATCATTGATCAATGGTTTCCTATATAGAAACCATTGATCAATGTAAAAGATAAGTGTGTGCAGTGTTAGGGTGCGTTCACACGGAGTAAATGAAGAGTAATTCTCGCTGAAAAATTTACGGGCGGAAAAAATATAATTTTTTTGTGCAAAATTTGCGCGGAATTGCGCGCGGACATGAGGGAGAAAGAAGTGAAGGGTTTTTCAGTTATTTCCATGCAAATTGCGCTCGAATTCCACGCGAAAACGATGTCGGGTGGAAATTTTTTTTCTACCATTGACTTCAATTGATTTCTGCTAGCGGATTCCGCTTGAAGAATGAACTTTCTTCAAGTGGAACGGAATTCAGCGTCAGAATTCTGCTAGCAGAATTTGCGCAGTGTGAACAGGCCAGCAGAAATAACATTAAAGTCAATGGGCAGAGGAGATGTGCATTAGCTTATAGCGGAGAATTCAAGAGGAATTACTCGAGTAAATTCCTCTTGAATTACTCCGTGTGAACGCACCCTTATAGCCCCCTATGGGAGCTATAACACTGCAAAAAAAAGCTAATAAAGATCATTTAACCTCTTTCCTAATGAAAGTTTGAATCACCCCCCTTTAAAAAAAAACAAAAAAAAAACTGTGTAAATAAAAATAAACATGTGTGGTATCTCCAGAAATGCAGAAATGTTCAAATAATAAAAATATATTGTTAATTAAACCGCGCGGTCAACGGCGTACACGCAAAAAAATTCCAAAGTTCAAAATAGTGTATTTTTGGTCACTTTTTATATCATGAAAAAATGAATAAAAAGTGATCAAAAATTCCGATCAATACAAAAATGGTACCACTAAAAACGTCAGATCATGCCGCAAAAAATGAGCCCTCACACCACCCCATACGCAGAAAAATAAAAAAGTTATAGTGGTCAGAAGATGACAATTTTAAACGTATATATTTTTTCCTGCATGTAGTTATGATTTTTTTCAGAAGTATGACAAAATCAAACCTGTATAAGTAGGGTATCATTTTAATAAATAGAATAAAGAGAAGGTTTTTACCGAAAAATGTACTACGTAGAAACGGAAGCCCCCAAAAGTTACAAAATGGCATTTTTTCTTAAATTTTGTTGCACAATTACTTTTTTCCCCGTTTCGCCATCGATTTTTGGGAAAAATGACTGATGTCATTAGAAAGAAGAATTGGTGGCGCAAAAAATAAGCCATGATATGAATTTTTAGGTGCAAAATTGAAAGAGTTATATTTCTCCACATCAAATTTAATTTTGCCATGTTTGTGTCCAAGCCTCCAGTCTCCCCAGATCCCTCTGTAATATTATGTTATCCTCCTTTACCCAGGTTAATGTCATCTGCAGATATTGAAATTCTACTCAGTAATCCTTCTACAAGGTAATTAATAAACATATGTAAAATTAGTTTACCCAGTACTGATCCCTGTGGTACTGTGACTCAAGTAAGTTCCATAGATACCCTCTGACTCCTATCACTGAGCCAGTTGCTAATCTATTTACATATATCCCCCTAGTCCTAGCATCCTCATTTTATGTACTAACCTTTCATTTTGCACAGTGCCAAATGCCTTAGAAAAGTCCAGATGTACAACATCTACAGCATCACCCTGGTCCAATCTATAACTGACCACCTCATACAAGCTGATCAGATTAGTCTGACAGGACCGATCCCATATAGACTTACCGTATGTTGCTGCTGTGTTATTAACAAATTTTATTAAGATACACAATAGCATTTTAGAAAATCCTCAAAAATCTTACCAACAACAAATGTTAAACTTATAGTTTCCAGGATCCCTTTTTCAACCAATTTTGATTATTGGCCCCAATATTTGTAAAGGGCCAGTCCTGTTGAACAATCCCTGTTATTATAGAATCTTGGAGGAATAAGGGTCTGTCTAGCATGGTACATAATTCCTACAAACTCTGGAATGGATTCCATTTGGGCCTTTTATTTTGAATGTTTTATTATAAATAAGGTGGTGCTGCACTTTGTTAGACAGATGAGATTTGCTGGAGAATTTACATTATCCTACTGATTTCATCCGACATTGGATCTTCCTGTGTAAATACAGTAGAGAATAAGGCATTTAGTAGATTGGCCTTTTTTCTTATCCTCCTTCACCATTATTCTTTAGGGGGCCAACATTTTCAGTTTTACCCTACTTATCATTTATGTAGATGAAGAGTATTTTGAGGTTCTTTTTACTTGGCAATCTGTGGCAATTCTCTCTATCGCAATTTTTGCCAATTTTATTTGTTTTTCACATAATTTATTCTCCTTATAATTTTTTAGTGCCTCCACACTACCTTCTTGTTTAAGTAGTCTGAATGTCTGGATGCAGTGAAAAAAAAGTGGTGCAACCAATGGGTGGGGCCAAGGGGGAAGAAGCATCAAAACCTGGGTTTTGACTAGGGTGGCAGAAATCTTTGCACCAGCCTTGTTGACAGCATATGTTTCACAACAAATGTGAAGAGTCCAGGCCTTGTCTTGATATAAATCTTACAACCGACGTACAGTTCATATGTAGAGATGAGTGAACTTACAGTAAATTTGATTCGTCACGAACTTCTCGGCTCGGCAGTTGATGACTTATCCTGCATATATTAGTTCAGCCTTCAGGTGCTCCGGTGGGCTGGAAAACGTGGATACATTCCTAGGAAAGAGTCTCCTAGGACTGTATCCACCTTTTCCAGCCCACGGGAGAACCTGAAAGCTGGACTAATTTATGCAGGAAAAGTCATCAACTGCCGAGCCGATAAGTTTGTGACGAATCGAATTTACTGTAAGTTCGCTCATCTCTATTCATATGCTTTCTTAACAAGTCCAGTCATTCTGCATCTAAGAGGCCAAAAGGTGTACTCACCACAAATGTAGGAGTATGCATCATGGCTGTTGTGACATTGGCAAGATATTTCCGCTGTCACCAATTGTACAAAGTCTATAACTTGCTTACTGCAAATGTAACCTACATGAGGCAACACTATGAATTGAAACAGTTGCAAGAAAATACAAACAAATTAATATCAATGTAATGTGTACACACTGCTTTTATAGCCTTTTCATGTAGCATCTATCATCCACCCTAGGCATGTCCAGGCATACCCAAGCTGTATTAGTTCCCTAAAAGTTACACAACCTGCCCTGAGTGCATGCCTGAGCTTCAAAGGGCATTGTATAATGTGAGAAAAATATAAATAAACTTAAAATATGGCAAAAAAAAATCAAAAAACAATACGATTTATAGGGGTATTCTAGGATATTTTTTTTATTTGACTATGCTAGAGTGGCTGTAAAGTTAGTGTAGTTCATAAAGTATGTTTGTCCATTATTAGGAGTTTAATCTAAACCTATGAATGATAACCTAGCTCATGTAAGGGCTTTATTTATTCTGTCTACACAACCTTTTTTCAGATCCCTCAGCTCGCCTTGCCACACATTTTTTTAATTGTTCATGGAATTCCTTTTTCGTTCAAGGCATTGTTACCCTCTCTACTTCCCAACTGTCTCTTAGCTAATGGTGGACTAAATCAATGCACAGTCACTCCATACAATAATGGATTGATCCAATGAACTCTTTCAACTCTCTGTCAGCTATGGATCGAACCAATGAACAGTCAATTACCTACACTTGATCCAACACAGCAGCACCTACGCTTGCTAGGTCTACCTAGAATGTAGTAAAAGGGTAGTCATCCTCTGCTGCTTGATCAATTTCAGTCCAATTTAATAGGGTTGTGTATGTACCCCTAAAAATGTATTATGTTAAGTTTGAGACAAATCTATCAAGGCATTTTCACATTATCACAGAACATACACACCAACAAAATTTTAAACAAAAAAAATTGAACAGTAGACCTCAATTTGTTAGGTCAATATTCAACATACCATGCAGTATAGATGCTTATACTATAGGATCCTATGGGCAATTTATTGTATAACCATACAGTGGGATATGTGTCACAGCCTTCTATCAAAGGTATATGTTGGGAGACTACATACCATGTATCCTTCTAGTCAGTGTGACTAGCTGAACACACTGCTAAACATGATCCAAGGTAAATCAAGACTTCCCTCTCAACCCTGATAGCCCATAAAACTGTGGGCAGCTGTCCCTTGTGCAAATACCAGTGTATTACAGGGATGTGGAATTCCTATCGCCTGACGCCCGGGACTAGCAGTTTTGGGCGCCGGGCAGGTGAATTTGTCCGGCCCTTAGCCCGGCTTCGGGCAATCAGGGCCGGACCTGACAAGTGCGGCGGCGGCGATCTGCAGTCTGTATGGAGCGGGCTCCCGACTTCTGCCCGCTCCATACTCTGCAGCCTGTGTCCTCCGAAGCAGAGCAGGGGAGATGAGAAGCTGTGTATTTGTCTTCTCTCCCCTGCTCTGCAGACGTGCGGGGGGAGATGAGGGGGCGTGGCTTCTTGCTCCCTGTGCAGACCTGCGTCCTCTGCCTTCACTCCCCCAGCTGTAGCTTCGGAGAGCTGAGGGGAGGAGGCGCGTCTGCACGGGGAGATGCTTGCGACGCTCATAGGGGAGTATGGAGCATGCTCGGGATTCCTGCCCGCTCCATACTCTGCAGCCCCCGGCTGTTCTCAGTAGCCTGGGGCCGCCGATAATAGCCAGCATGCGGCGATCGCCGCGGCTGGCTATTAACCCTTTAGATCGCCGCTGTCAAAGCTGACAGCGGCGTCTAAAGGGACATGTGAATGCTCCCTGGTGGGCTTGTGGGGTGGATCGCCCCCCCGCAGCGCGATCGCAGGGGGGCGATCCACTATGGAGGTAGCCGGAGGGCTTACCTCTGTTCCTTGCTGTCCCGCTCTGTCATTGATAGAGCCTGGCTGGACTAGGCTCTATCAATGGATCACAGAGCACACAGATTAATAGAGTTCAATAGAACTCTATTCATCTGTATGAGGAATCTAATGATTCCTCATAAGTGTAATAAAGTGTAAAAAAAAAAAAAATTTTTAATAAAAGTTTGAAAGACACACATTAACGCAGTGTTCTTCAAACTCTGCCCCTCCAGATGTTACAAAACTACAATTTCCAGCATGCCAGGACAGCCGTTGGCTGTCCGGGCATGCTGGGAGTTGTAGTTTTGCAACACCTGGAGGGCCACAGTTTGAAGACCGCTGCATTAATCCCTTCCGTGTTAAAAGTTCAAATCACCCCCTTTTCCTATATAAAAACATGCAAACATAATAAAAATAAACATATTTGGTATCACTTCGTGCGTAATTGTACAGCCTATGAAAATATAACATTATGTATCCCGTACGGTAAATGTAAAAAAATACCAAACCACAGATTTGCAATTTTTATAATATCCCAGAAAAAAAAGTTAAAAAGCGATAAAAAAGTCAGATCAATACCAAAATGGTACTAATACAAAAAACAGATTATGGCGCAAAAAATGAGCCCTCATACAGCCTGGTATGCGGAAAAAAAATAAAGCTACAGGGGTTAAAAAATGGCAATTAAAAAAATTTGAAAAAGTTCAGAATTAGTAAAACATGACGTAAACTATATAAATCTGGTATTGCTGTAATCAGGCGGCCTAAAGTATAAAACTAACATGTTATCTGACCACAAGGTAAATGGCGTAGAAAAGAAAACCACTACATCTGCAAAATTATCTTTTACTATTTCAATTTCACTTCCCTTAAAATATATATATATATATATATATATAAATATATATATATATATATATATATATATATATATATATATATATATATTATTATTTTTTGGTTCAGAGAATGTTATTGAAAAATTAAAAGTTATCCTTAAAGTAGGTAGTTATGGCTATTATAGGGCGAGGAGGAAAAAATTAGAGCGTAAAAGCGAAAATTGGCCTGGACAAGTGGATCGTCATGAGGGACAAGTAGATTTTGCTCCATTTTAGTCCCTTGGACAAGTAGTTTTTTATAAAATTTCCACACCCATGATTTAATGCTGTATGTTCATAGTTCTGCTGTAATGATTGCATCTGGCCAGGCATCACATACTGAGCTCTGGACACTCAGGAGCTGCAGGTGCTGGGTCAATCCACTCCAGCTTTAGTGACCATACCCTCCTGAGTTTGTCTATATTAAAGGGGTACTCTGGTAGAAAAATTATTATAATTTTTTTTTTAATCAACTGGTGCCAGAAAGTTAAACAGATTTGTAAATTACTTCTATTAAAAAATCTTTACCCTTCTAGTACATTTTAGCAGCTGTATGCTACAGAGGAAATTATTTTCTTTTTGAATTTCTTTTTTGTCTTGTCCACAGTGCTCTCTGCTGACACCTGATGCCCGTATCAGGAACTGTCCAGAAGAGGAGAAAATCGCCATTGCAAGCCTATGCTGCTCTGGACAGTTCCTGACACAGTGTCAGCAGAGAGCACTGTGGACAAGACAAAAAAGAAATTCAAAAAGAAAAGAATTTCCTCTGTAGCATACAGCTGCTAAAAAGAACTGTAAGGGTAAAGATTTTTTAATAGAAGTCATTTACAAATCTGTTTAACTTTCTCGCACCAGTTGATTTAAAATAAATAAATAAATAAAAATTTCGACCTGAGTACTCACTTTAAAATGTAGTCTACTTTTAGTGATTGCCTAAAAATGATTTTTTTTTTCTTGCCCCCTGAAGATTGCCATAATATTGCACTTCAAACCATACAGGAAACCCACCTTTGCTTGGCAGTGTGTTTAAAGCAGTCCATATTGTAGGCTTCATCCAATGATCTCCAGATAAGACCAGAAGTTGTGAGAACATTGAAACTAGACTCATCAGACCAAAACATATTCTTTGCCTTGTATTGTGGTTACGATTCATGCTGTTTGGCGTCTCCTGGTGTCAACAAAGGTTTGGCTATAGCAGCTTTGCCATGGATATAATCTTTATGCAGCACACACCTGATGGTTTTACACTTGCATTTAACTCTACAGTAATACGAGGGGCCATAGTTTTGTAATTTTTGGCTACAATTTGACAAAGTGCCCCTCTGTCCCTTATACTAAACTTTGACTTTCAACTACAGCTACATCTGTTTGTATGTTTCTAGATGTTTTGCCAGTTTTTACATACTGGGGTGTGATTAAGAAAACTGTAGACCTTGACATAACCATGAACTCAGCAACCTGGATCACAGACGCTCCTACCAGGCATGCACTAACAATCATTCTCCTTCGGAACTCTGATCTGACATATTAAAACCCTAAAACAAATAAACATATGGCAAGTAAACCGTTCATGACAGGTGTGTCAAGAAAAGTTCAACTTGACTATGTCCAAATAGGAGTAGTTTAATTATTTTGTCCAACCCCTCTACTTAAAATGTTAGACATCCCCACTTAGCTTGAAATTCACAAATAAGAGCAACATTTTAATACATTTGAAAGACACTTGGGATAAAAATATCAACATTTATCACAGAAGTTCATGAATTTACAAGTTGCGACGCTAAAATAACTATTACATAGGATTCCTTAACATTTCTATATTTGTAGATTTGTAGCCTGCTCAGATTATAGCCTTAGTATATAGGAAAGAATGGCATCTGGAAAGAGGGATTGAAACTAATGAGCCGACAGTGAGAAACCCTTAACATACTTTCAGAGTGAAGTTTATTTGCACTGTATAAAATATACCCAATATGAATAGTAAAGATATATTAAAAATAAACATTCACTTTGGGATAGAGGGGTCACACTCATCTGTTAACATAAACTGCTCCTTTAAACAGGTTTTTCTTAGGGTGCTGTGGGTAGAGCTAAGCAAGTCTCAGTTTTACAGGTCTTGGCAAAGTTCTTGGAAAAAGCTGGTGCATGTCAATTACTGGAATTTTTAAACACAAATGATATTTTATGTGATCAGCCTGTTGGCTTGGAGCCCAAGCAGAGCAATGAGGCCCAAATATCAATGATTTACATAGTGAGTTTGAGGGGTTCAAGAGAGAAAAAGACCTCAAACGTCTTTGGGAATTCTCTGTTGGGTGTGTATTGGTTAACTTATTTTATACTGCCAGTCCATGGTGGTTCTTCCACCCACTACTGTATGAAATCAACTTTGAAATATAGATGCAATATAATGCATTTATACAGTTACCCAGCTTTAAGGCAATGTCTAAAGCAGCAGGAACAATGTTGTATTTGTTTTGTACTTTCTTCCCATTCCATAAAGTGATGGTTAATGATACTGCACGGGAGGTTTCTGTCCTCCCTGAGCTCACCTAAGGTCACCTACATTACGGTTTGACAGGTGTACCTTTGGGTTTGGAAATTTTAGTTTGTAACTGGATTGAAAACAGCCTTAAAGATGTAAACCATTTTTTTTTTTTTTTTTCAAATCAACTGGTGCCGGAAAGTTTGTAAATTACTTCTATTTAAAAATGTTAATCCTTCCAGTACTTAACAGCTGTTGTATGCTCCAGAGGAAGTTCATTTATTTTATAATTTATTTTCTGCCTTTTTTCCTACTCCCGATAGTTCCTGACATGAACAGAGGTGTCAGCAGAGAGCACTGTGGTCAGACAGAAAAGAACTTCCTCAGTAGTATACAGCAGCTAAAAAGTATTGGGATTAAGATTTGTAAATAGAAGTAATTTACAAATCTGTTTAATTTTCTGGCACCAGTTGATTTAAAAACAATTTTTTCCACCGGAGTACCCCTTTGAGGACCGTACCCACAGAGTGGTGGTCAATGAGTCATACTCTGTTTGGTTCCCGTTTATTAGTGGGGTACCCCAAGGTTCTGTACTGGGCCCGCTCTTGTTTAAATTTATTATTGATGTAGAGGATTAACAGCTCTGTTTCTATCTTTGCAGATGACACCAAGCTTTGTAGCATGGTACAGTCTATAGAGGATGTGTATAGGTTACAAGATGACTTGGATAGACTAAGTGTCTGGGCATCCACTTGTAAATGAGGTTCAATGTGGATAAATGTAAAATTATACATCTGAATACTGATAACCTACATATATCATTTGTCATAGGTGGCTTTAAACTGGAATAGTCAATAGAAGAAAAGTATCTGGGTGTACTTGTAGATCATAGACTACAGAACAGCATGCAATGTTAGGCAGCTGCTACTAAGGCCAGTAGGATATTGTCATGTATCAAAAGAGGCATGGACTCAAGGTACAGGGACATAATACTACCGCTTTATAAAGCATTTGTACAGACTCAGCTGTAACATGTTGTTCTGTTTTGGGCTACAGTTCATAAAAGGGATGTTATAGAGCTGGAAAGGGTACAGAGACATGCAACCAAACTAATAAAGGGCATGGAACATCTTAGCTATGAGAAAAAAGAGATGAGAAATTTAAGGGGGATATGATCATCTTATATAGGTATATAAATGGCCCTTACAAAAAATATAGAGAAAAACTGTTCCAGGTTAAACCCTCTCAAAGTACAAGGGGGGCACTCCCTCTGTCTGGTGTAATCACCAGGGGTGACAAGCCTTCTTTACGATAAGAACTGTGCATTTATGGAACAATCTACCTCAGGAACCGTTGTCGGCTTCAAAACAGGGTTAGATACATTTCAAGTGCAAAATAACAGTAATGCCCATGCAGAAATATACAATCACACCCCTTCCCTTCAATTCCTTTTTCCAACCGTTCTAAGCATGTACCTATGTGACTATGTAACAGCTGGATGCACACAACTATAGCTCTCAGCATGTTATTTGGCTGTCTGTGCATGATGGGAGTTGTAATGTCTGGAGATGCGGTTAACACGTAACCCATCGCTGTAAATGTACGGAGCTGTGCGTTATATTAATATGCGCAGCACCATACATTTATGGCACATTTTCTTAAGGGGGTTAACATATTAACATTTATTTTATGATATTAAAAAAGCAATCAGAATAACAAGTCCCAGAAATTGCTTAGATGTTTCATATTTCTTACATGTGTTCTTAGTCATTGCAAGCCTAGCTACATGCCATCAGTTTACATTTATGGGTGTCATGCCAGGGTGTGGGGGATCAGTGCAGACCTGGATCTAACCCCAACCAGCAAAGTACAAAGTCAGCAGGCAGAAGCAAAGTCAGCAATCAAGTCAGGCCATAGAAGGTCAGAACAGTATAGGGACACAGGGAACAGGAAGCAAATTTCACACTCACTGACAAGCGGATATTCCTCACTCCGCTGCCAAGAAAGAAATTGCCAGGTTCACCGCAAAGAGGACTGAAGCTGTGTTGGAGCCAAGCAAGGTATGTATGTTAGGTATGAATGTAACAACCTGAACACCTCCCTGATCATTAGAAAAAATGTACGCCAGTGCACCATGCTCTCTTAAATGTTTTTCTTGCACAGCGGCAAACCAGGCTATTTTCTGTGCATGGAATAGCCACAGTCACTTGATGAATGAAGATGTCTCAGGATTTTAATTTCAATAGATGGACCCTCAAGGCAGGCATTTGCACACACAGACATAAAAGTTGGCTTGAGCCCCTGTCATTTTTTTGCACCCGTCCTTTGATGCGCTATTGACAGGTATATTACTGCATTTTGCTGAAATTTACAAATTGCTGTAAAATTGGGGTAAAAACGCAGCAATCTTATGCAAATATGGCAATAATGAAAATGTTCCCCTATAGCTGTTTGGGCTGCACAGAGCCCATAGAGCAGCACAAATCCTCTTTCTGGACCTTTCAGCCACAGTACAGGCATTCTACATACAGTAAAGTGCCCTTTTTTTCTAGAGCCCCTTCCATCCAAAATATCTGTGCATGTCCCTGTCTCAAGGACACAAAATAACACCATTTTCCAATTTTTTTTTTTTTTTTTAAAAACCTTTTTCTGGATTATCAAGTGTAAACTAAGATTCTTATTTGTCCCCACACCAACTTTTTGTTCAATGACTACACCTGATGGACATATGTCCATATTAACTATTGTGATGACTCGCTCTTGTAGACAGGTGCGGTTGCAGTGCGGTTTTCAAATCAAAGTTCCGTGTTTTATTCACACTTGGCAATAAGAAAACAGTCTTAGTGCAGAAAAAGAAAACAATGTACACCTGCGTTTGTTAGGTGTTGGTTCACACCAGAGTCCATACCGTGCGGCAATAATTAAGTCTTTTCCAGACTTCCAGGCAGGTTACTCACCAGCTTTCAGACTAGAGCCAAAACATGGAGGACTTCAGCTCACCACTCACACAGAGTAAGCTACAAACACGCAATCCCCCCCCCCCCCCCAGCTGGTGGAGCAAGCTGCCTTTAAGGCCAACAAAAGGTGACCTGGATTGTGGGAAATGGCCCCCACCCAACACTTGGCCATTCCCAGTAAGAGCCGTCCCGGGTTAGCTTTGCAGCTATACTACGACTTCAGTGTCAGTCTGCAAACTTAAGCGCAGGCACTAGAAAATTACCAGCTCTTACTCCACCAAGGCCAGGAACTTTGGTGACACATACCGGTCACCTTCTCACATACCCTCCCCCTTTGTTCAACCCTGAGAGAGTGGACACATGCACAACAGTGAACCCATGACAGGGCATTGGCATTGCCTAGCAACCAACCAGCCCTGTGTTCAACCGTGAACTTAAAATTCTGTAAGGACAAAACGACCGGGTAACCCTGGCATTCCTGTCCTTGGCCTGGCACATCCATTTGAGAGGGGAATGATCAGTCACGAGATTAACCCCTTAAGGACCAGGCCATTATACACCTTAGGACCAGAGCGTTTTGAACATCTGACCACTGTCACTTTAAACATTAATAACTCTGGAATGCTTTTAGGGACCAGAACTATTTTTCAGGGACCAGTTCAGGTTTGAAGTGGATTTGAAGGGTCTTCATATTAGAAATACCCCATAAAATACCCCATTATAAAAACTGAACTCCCCCCAAAGTATTCAAAATGACATTCAGTCAGCGTTTTAACCCTTTAGGTGTTTCACAGGAATAGCAGCAAAGTGAAGGAGAAAATTCACAATCTTAATTTTTTACACTTGCATGTTCTTGTAGACCCAATTTTTGAATTTTTACAAGGGGTAAAAGGAGAAAATTTATACTTGTATTTGTAGCCCAAGTAGCCCATACTCTCGAGTAAGCACATATCTCATATGTCTACGCAAAGTGTTCGGCGGGCGCAGTAGAGGGCTCAGAAGCAAAGGAGCAACAAGGAGATTTTGGAGAGTATGTTTTTCTGAAATGGTTTTTGGGGGGCATGTTGCATTTAGGAAACCCCTATTGTGCCAGAACAGCAAAAAAAAAACACATGGCATACCATTTTGGAAACTAGACCCCTTGAGGAACGTAACAAGGAATAAAGTGAGCCTTAATACCCCACAGGTGTATCACGACTTTTGCATATGTAAAAAAAAAAATTTCATTAAAATGTGTGTTTCCCCCCAAATTTCACATTTTTGCAAGGGTTAATAGCAGAAAATACCCCCCAAAATTTGTAAACCCATTTCTTCTGAGTATGGAATTACCCCATGTGTGGACGTCAAGTGCCCTGCGGTCGAACTACAATGCTCAGAAGAGGAGGAACGCCATTGAGCTTTTGAAGAGTGAATTTGTTTGGAATGGTAGTCAGGGGCCATGTGCATTTACAAAGCCTCCCGTGGTGCCAGAACAGTGGACCCCCCACATGTGACCCCATTTTGGAAACTACACCCCTCACAGAATTTAATAAGGGGTGCAGTGAGTATTTACACCCCACTGGCTTTTGATAGATCTTTGGAACAGTGGGCTGAGCAAATGAAAAATTTAATTTTTCATTTTCACGGACCACTGTTCCAAAAATCTGTCAGACACCTGTGGGGCGTAAATGCTCACTGCACCCCTTATTACATTACGTTAGGGGTGTAGTTTCCAAAATGGGGTCACATGTTGGGGGGTCCATTGTTCTTGCACTATGGGGGCTTTGTAAACACACGTGGCCTTCAATTCCGGACACATTTTCTCTTCAAAATCCCAATGGCGCTCCTTCTGTTCTGAGCATTGTAGTTCGCCCGCCAAGCACTTTACATCCACATTTGGGGTATTTTCTTACTCAGAAGAAATGGGGTTACAAATTTCGGGGGGCTTTTTTCCTATTTTCACTTGAAAATGAAAAATTTAGGGTAACACAAGCATTTTAGTGAATTTTTTTTTATTTTTTTCATTTTCCCATCCAACTTTAACAAAAAATTTTCATACACCTGTGTGGTGTTAATGCTCACTATACCCCTTGTTACATTCCATGAGGGGTGTAGTTTCCAAAATGGGGTCACATGTCGGTATTTATTTTTTTGCGTTTATGTCAGAATCGCTGTAAAATTAGCCACCCCTGTGGAAATCACCAATTTAGGCTTCAAATGTACATAGTGCGCTCTCACTCCTGAGCCCTGTTGTGCGCCCGCAGATCATTTTATGCCCACATCTGGGGTATTTCCGTACTCAGGAGAAATTGCGTTACAAATTTTGGGGGTCTTTTTTTCCTTTTACCTCTTGTGAAAATAAAAAGTAAAGGGCAACACCAGCATGTTAGTGTAAAAAGTTTTTTTTTTTTTTACACTAACAGGCTGGTGTAGACCCCAACTTTTCCTTTTCGTAAAGGGTAAAAGGAGAAAAAGCCCCCCAAAATTTGTAGTGTAATTTCTCTCGAGTACGGAGATACCCCATTTGTGGCCCTAAACTGTTTCCTTGAAATACGACAGGGCTCTGAAGTGACAGAGTGCCATGCGTATTTGAGGACTAAATTGGGGATTGCATAGGGGTGGACATAGGGGTATTCTACGCCAGTGATTCCCAAACAGGGTGCCTCCAGCTGTTGCTAAACTCCCAGCATGCCTGGACAGTCAGTGGCTGTCCAGAAATGCTGGGAGTTGTTGTTTTGCATCAGCTGGAGGCTCCGTTTTGGAAACACTGCTGTAAAAAACGTTTATAATTTTTATTGGGGGGAGGGGAGGACGGTGTATATGTAGTGTTTTACCCTTTATTATGTGTTAGTGTAGTGTAGTGTAGTGTTTTTTGGGTACATTCACACTGGCGAAGGTTTACAGTGAATTCCCTGCTAGGAGTTTGCGCTGCGGCGAAAAATTTGCCGCAGCTCATACTTGAAGCAGAAAACTTACTGTAAGCCTGCCCCGTGTGAATGTACCCTGTACATTCACATGGGGGGGCAAACCTCCAGCTGTTTCAAAACTACAACTCCCAGCATGTACTGACAGACCGTGCATGCTGGGAGTTGTAGTTTTGCAACAGCTGGAGGCACACTGGTTGGAAAACCTTCAGTTAGGTTCTGTTATCTAACTCAATATTTTCCAACCAGTGTGCCTCCAGCTGTTGCAAAACTACAACTCCAGGCATGTACTGATCACCGAAGGGGATGCTGGGAGATGTAGTTATGCAACAGCTGGAGGGATCGCAACTACAACTCCCAGCATGCTGGGATTTGCAGTTTTGCAACATCTGGAGAGCTACAGTATAGAGACCACTGCAAACTGTGGCCCCCCAGATGCTGCAAAACTACAAATCTCAGCATGCTCAGACAGCAAACAGTTGAGTGGGCATGCTAGGAGTTGTAGTTTTGCAAGATCTGGAGGGCTATAGTTCAGAGACTACCATATAGTGGTCTCAAACTGCAGCCCTCCACCTGTTGCATAACTACAACTCCCAGCATGCCCAAACAGCTGCCTGGGCATGCTGGGAGTTGTAGTTTTGCAACATCTGGAGTGTTACAGTATAGAGACCACTATATAGTGGTCTCGGACTGCAGCCCTCCAGATGTTGCTAGGCAACTTACCGGCTTCCGTCGGATCCAGGGAGCTTGCTGCACGACATCGCCGCCCGCCGATCTCCGACGCCGATCGTCGCCCGCAGCCTCCGCAGATGGGTAAGTGGACTCCGGCGCCGGTCCTCTGTCGTTTCCCCATCCTGCCCCGCCTATTGTGGGTGGGCAGGACGGGGAAAACGGAAGTTAACCCCCCCGCCCCCGATCTGCTATTGGTGGTCACGTCTAGACCATCAATAGCAGGGATAGGAGGGGTGGCACCCGTGCCACCTCTCTCCTATCTCTTCAGGGGGATTGTGGGTGTCTTAGACACCCGGGATCCCCCTTATATTTCGGGTCACCATAGACCCGTAATGACCCGGAATCGCGCAAATCGCAAGTGTGAATTCACTTGCGATTTGCGCCGATCGCCGACATGGGGGGGGGATGACCCCCCCTGGGCATTTGCGCGGGGTGCCTGCTGATGGATACAGATTCAGGTACACCCTTGGTCCTTAAGTACCAGGGAGCAAAGGCGTACCTGTACGCCCTTGGTCCTTAAGGGGTTAAACTTCCTCCCCAACAAATAATAGCAGAGAGACTCGAGTGCCCACTTAATAGCCAGACACTCTCTCTCTCCACTATACTATACCTGGTATTGGCCAGGGTAAGTTTGTGGCTGAGAAAGACAATGGGATGCTCCCCATTTACTTCCTGGGTGAGTACAGAACCAAGACCTACCACGGAAGCATCCGTCTGCACTATGAACTCCCTTTTAAAGTCGGGTACCACCAAAACCGGAGACCCACACAGTGCTGACTTCAAAGCGGAGAAAGACTGCTCTGCCTGCTCAATCCAACACACCATTACCAACTTGTGTCCCTTCAAAAGGTCTGTTAAGGGTACAGCTACTGTAGCAAAGTGGGGGACAAACCTCATATAGTAACCCACCATCCCCAGGAATGACTTCACTTGTCGGGTAGTGACAGGTCATGGCCAATTCCGAATGGCCTCTAGTTTGTTTACATGGGGTTTGACAACTCCACGCCCATTGACATACCCCAGGTACTTGGTCTCTTCTAACCCCATTGCACATTTTTTTGGGTTAGCAGTTAAACCAGTTTTCCTAAGGGAGTCTACAATGGCCTGCACTTTTTGTAGGTGACTTTCCCAGTCTGTACTGTGAATGATGATATAGTTCAAATAGGCTGAAGCATATCGACGATGTGGCCGGAGTACAACGTCCTTTAGCCTTTGAAATGTAGTGGGAGCACCATGTAGACCAAAGGGTAATGCCTTGTACTTAAACAAGCCTTCTGGTGTGATGGAGGCTGTTTTCTCTTTGGCCACCTCCATCAAGAGTACCTGCCAGTACCCTTTTGTGATGTCCAAAGCAGAAAAATACTGAGCTTGGCCTAGCTTTTCAATAAGCTCATGAACTCAGAGCATGGATTAGGCATCAAACTTAGAAACCTCATGTAGTTTGCGGAAATCGTTACAGAACCGTGACGTACCGTCAGGCTTGGGTTTTAAGACTATCGGCCTGGCCCACTCACTCTTCAATTCTTCAATGACATCCAGCTTTAACATCTGTTGTACTTCTTCCGAGATGGCTTGCGCCACGACTCAGGTACCCAGTATGGTTTCAACTGTATTTTTACCTGGGGCTCAGTGACAATGTAATGGCGGATGACAGAAGTCTGTCCAGGGAGGTCCAAGAACACATCTGTGTTCCTGCTTACAAACTCCCTGACCTCCTGAGTCTGTGTAGAGGAAAGGCTGTCAGCAATCTTTACTGTGGCAATCGCTTCCCTCGCACCAGACTGAGGGATGGGAAACTCCATCCCTAACAAACATGGCCGGGGGCTGTCATCCACACTGGTCTCCCTATCCCTCCAGGGTTTCAATAAGTTTACATGGTACACTTGGTCTGGCTTCCTCCGACCAGGCTGGAGTACCCTGTACGTCACCTCCCCTACTTTTTCGATCACTTCGTAGGGACCTTGCCACCTAGCCAGAAACTTACTGTCCACCGTGGTACCAGAACAAAAACCCGATCTCCCGGGTTAAAAATTCCAAACCTGAGCCTGGCAATTATAGACCCTAGCCTGGGCTCGCCGAGCTGCCTCCATATGTTCCCTTACCAGTGGCAACACTGTTTCCACTGTATCCGCCCTTGCATCTGAGTGACATACTCAACCACACTTTTATGTGGCGTGGGCTGTTGTTCCCATGCCGCTTTTGCTATGTCTAACAGTCCACGCGGATCTCTGCCGTACAGCAGTTCAAAGGGCAGCAAGATATCCCAATTCTTTCCATCCTTAGACACCCGCTTTAACATATTTTTTAAGGTTTGATTATAACTTTCTACCAGGCTGTCCGTTTCCGGGAAGTAAACGGAGGTCCATAGATGTTTAACTGCAGTAACTTACTGAGCTCTCTCATTAGCTTTGACATAAAAGGGATGCTCTGGTTGGTCAGAACCTCTTTAGGTAAGCCCACTCAGGAAAACATCTCCATTAGTTCCTTAGCTATGAGTTTGGCTGAGGTGTGTCGCAGGGGCGCCGCCTCCGGATACCAAGTGGCATAGTCCAGGACTACCAGGATTGACAATACCTTTTGACCTCCTTATAAATGCTGGGCAAGTAAAAGCGCTGCAAAATTCGGTCCTGCGTTTTCTGCTGGCCCAGGTGTCCCCCTAGAATATGTTGGTGGACTAACTCTAATATGAGCCTACAATACGCTTTAGGCACCACCAATTGTTCCACACTCTCATCCCGTACCTGATTTACCCAATACAGCATCCCCTGGTGGACCACAAAACGGGGGTACATAGGCTCGGCCCCTGGTTGTCATGGTTCACCTTCTACTATTACGACATTTTCCCAGGCCAGAGATATGGTCGGGTCCTGGTGTTGTGCTGTACTGAAATTTCCTCCGGAGACATTGAGGTCTGCCAACTCTGGACCTGAGGGCAATGCCTCCACATCTCCCACCATTACACTCAGTGGAGTTGACTCCTCCTCTTCCACCGTAGTGGTGGTCAACCCTACTGCTGTCCCTTCAGACTCAGGTTCCCAGGGTTCCGGTGTCACCCCTGAGTAGGGCCAGTCTATTGGGTATACCCCCGCCTCGCCTCTTGTCTTAGGCCATAATGACACGAAACCAGGAAAGTCTCTCTTGATTGTAAGTTCGTTGGGTAACTTTGTTCTAACGGCCACCTCATGAGTCCACCTGCCGGTCACTGTGGACAAAGTCAACAGGGCGGTGGGATAGTCTTTTAAGTTCCCATGAATACAAAGAACACCAGCTTTTCGGTCCGTATACTCGGTAGGCGGCACCAGGTCAGATTTCACCAAAGTAACCATGCTGCCTGAATCCACCACCAAATGTGATGACTCGCTCTTGTAGACAGGTGCGGTTGCAGTTATAGAGTTAGGATTTGTAAATCAAAGTTCAGTGTTTTATTCACACGTGGCAATAACAAAACAGTCTTAGTGCAGAAAAAGAAAACAATGTACACCTGCATTCCTTAGGTGTTGGTTCACACCAGAGTCCATACCGTGCGGCAATAATAAAGTCTTTTCCAGGCCTCCAGGCAGGTTGCTCACCAGCTTTCAGACTAGAGCCAGAGCATGGAGGGCTCCAGCTCACCATTCACACAGAGTAAGCTACAAATATGCAATCCCCCCAGCTGGTGGTGGAGCAAGCTGCCTTTAAGGCCAACAAAAGAACTTGGCTATTCCCAGTAAGAGCCATCCCGGGTTAGCTTTGCAGCTATACCGACTGCAGTGTCAGTCTGCAATCTGCAGCGCAGACACTAGAAAATTACCAGCTCTTACTCCACCTAGGCCAGGAACCTCGGTGACACATACCGACCATCCATGATGTCCCCTTTCACCTTCTCACACTATATAAAATGAGATTGTCTTATATATTGCTATATGTTTACTTTTATGTAACTGACATGGCATCTGCACACTCTTTCAAAGTATCAATCATCTTTACAGAATTTATGTAAATAAAAACCATGGTATATGCAAGCCACATGTTTGTTCAGTCTCAGGCCGCAGAAATGTACTAGAATGTCTTGACTAGATTCCTGGTTAATGACCTCACTGTTGTTGTTTTAACAATGATATCTCTTCCTGATACACTAATTACCCATGCAGTAATCCAAAGGAAAATGAGTTGTAGCAATAATTTTCTGCCTGACTTCTAAAAGATTTGGCATAGAGGGGATAGGGTGCACAGTTACTGAGCATATGTCTTTTCCCTTTTAATTACTTTAATTTTGCCATGTGTGCTACTTAAAGGGGTACTCTGGTGGAAAACTTTTACATTTTTTTAATCATCTGGTGCCAGAAAGTTAAACAGATTTGTAAATTACTTCTATTAGAAATTCTTAATCCTTCCAGTATTTATTAGCGGCTGTAAACTACAGAGGAAATTATATTCTTTTTGGATTTCTTTTCTGTCACGACCACAGTGCTCTCTGCTGACACCTCTGTCCATTTTAGAAAGTGTCCAAAGCAGCATATGTTTGCTGTGGGGATTTTCCTGCTCTGGACAGTCCCTAAAATTGATAGAGGTGTCAGCAGAGAGCGCTGTGGTCCTGACAGAAAATAAATCTAAAAAGAAAAGAATTTCCTCTGTAGTATACAGCTGCTACTGGAAGGATTAAGATTTTTTAATAGAAGTATCTTACAAATCTCTTCAACTTTCTGGCATCAGTTGATTTAAAAAAAAAAGTTTTCCTCTGGAGTACCCCTTTAAGTATCAGATGACATTTTCACTTCACTAATATCCTGTATATATATTATGTAATTTGCAGGGGGCTTATCCAAAATATGTATATTGCTTGAGCTATTTCACTATTTAAAAAAAAAAAAAAGTTTGTTACTCACCTCACCCTGTTCCAGCGTTATTATCTGGGAGTGTCTGCAGCACCCGGTTGATGAACGCATCTGAAGAATTAGCAACTGGACCCTTCCCCAATTCGGGCCGCAGCTCTGCCGCTCTCAATGCCATGTCCATGTCGATTTGCGGCGATTCCGGGTCAAACGGGTCTCCGGTGACCAGGAAAATAAGGGGGATCAGGGTTGTCTAAGACACCCACGATCCCCCTGAAGGGATAGGATAGGTGCCATCCCTGCTATTGGTTGTCCAGAAGTGACGACCAATAGCAGATCGGGGGCAGGGGGTTAACTTTAGGTTTCCCCATTCTGCCCACCCACAATAGGCCAGGCAGAATGGGGAAACCGACGAGGACCAGTGCCAAAGTCCACATCGGCGGCGGCAGCGGGCGGCGATTGGCGGCAGAAGAGGACGGCGATGTGGCTCCCTGGATCCTACGGAAGGCGGTGAGTTGCCTAGCAACAAGTATACAGTGGTCTCTAAACTGTAGCCCTCCAGATGTTGCAAAACTACAACTCCCAGCATGCCCAGGAAGCTGTTTGCTGTGTGGGCATGCTGGGATTTGTACTTTTGCAACAGCTGGAGGGCTACAGTTTGGAGATCACTGTGCAATGGTCTCTAAACTGTAACCCTCTAGAGCTTGCAAAACTACAACTCCTAGCATGCCCACACAGCAGTTTGCTGTCTGGGCATGCTGGGATTTGTAGTTTTGCAACATCTAGAGGGGCACAGTTTGGAGATCACTGTGCAGTGGTCTCTAAACTGAAGCCCTCCAGATGTTGCAAAACTGAAAATCCCAGCATGCCCAAACAGCTGTCTTGACATGCTGGGAGATGTAGTTGCGTACCTCCAGCTGTTGCATAACTACATCTCCCAGTATGCCCTTCGCGATCAGTACATGCTGGGAGTTGTAGTTTTGAAACAGCTGGAGGCACACTGGTTGGAAAATACTGAGTTAGGTAACAGAACCTTATTGAAGGTTTTCCAACCAGTGTGCCTCCAGCATGGACGGTCTGTCAGTACATGCTGGGAGTTGTAGTTTTGAAACAGCTGGAGGTTTGCCCCCCCATGTGAATCTCCAGGGTACATTCACACTGACAGGTTTACAGTGGATATAAAGTGCTCTGCTGGCGCACTACAATGCTTAGAGGAGAAGGAGCACCATTGGGATTTTGGAGAGAAAGTTTGCTGTCTGGGCATGCTGGGAATTGAAAGCCACGTGTGTAGAAAGCACCCATAGTGCCAGAACAATGGACCCCCCCCCCACATGTGACCCCATTTTGGAAACTACACCCATCACGTAATTCAATAAGGGGTACAGTGAGCACAGTTTTTGGAACAGTGGTCCGTGAAAATGAAAAATGTAATTTTTCATTTGCACAACCCACTGTTCCAAAGATCTGTCAAACGCCAGTGGGTTGTAAATACTCACTGCGACCCATATTAAATTGTGTGAGGGTTGTAGTTTCCATAATCGGGTCACATATGGGGGGGTCCGCAGTTCTTGCACCACGGGGGGGGGGGGGGGCTTTGTAAATGCACATGACCCTGACTTCCATTCCAAACAAATTCTCTTTCCAAAAGCTCAATGGCGCTCCTTCTCTTCTGAACATTGTAGTGCCCCAGCAGAGCACTTGACATCCACACATGGGGTTACAAATTTTGGTGGTCATTTTCTCCTATATCAACTTGTAAAAATGTCAAATTTGGGGAAAAACAGCATTTTTGTAAAAAAAAAAATTTTCTCTTCATTTACACATCCAACTTTAACAAAAAGTCATCAAACACCTGTGAGGTGTTAAAGCTCCCTGTACCCCTTGTTACATTGCTTGATGGGTGTAGTTTCCAAAATATTATGCCATGTGTTGTTTTTTTGTTTTTGTTTTTTGCTGTTCTGGCACCATAGGGGCTTCCTAAATGCGACATGCCCCCCAAAAACCATTTCAGCAAAATTTGCTTTCCAAAAGCCAAATGTGACTCCTTCTCTTCTGAGCTTTGTAGTTCGCTCGCAGTGCATTTTACATCCACACATGGGGTATTTCCATACTCAGAAGAGATGGGGTTAAAAATTTTGGGGGGCATTTCCTGCCATTACCCTTTGTAAAAATGGTAAATTTATGAAAAAACTGCACTTAAGTGAAAACATTTTTTTTTCATTTACACATCCGACTTTAACGAAGAGTCGTCAAACACCTGTAGGGTGTTAAGGCTCACTGGACCCCTTGTTATGTGCCTTGAGGGGTGTAGTTTCCAAAATGGAAAACCATGTGGGGGGTTTTCTGCTGTTCTGGCACCATAGGGGCTTCCTAAATGTCACATGCTCCCCAAAAACCATTTCAGCAAAATTCACTCTCCAAAATCCTATTGTCGCTCCATCCCTTCTGAGCCCTCTACTGCGCCCGTCGAACACTTGACATACACATATGAGGTATTTCCTTACTTGAGAGAAATTGGGTTACACATTTTTAGAGGATTTTTCTCCTTTTACCCCTTGTAAAAATTCAAAAACTGGGTCTACAAGAACATGCGAGTGTAAAAAATGAAGATTTTGAATTTTCTCCTTCACTTTGCTGCTATTCCTGTGAAACACCCTAAAGGGTTAACAAACTTACTGAATGCCATTTTGAATACTTTGGGGGTTGTAGTTTTTATAATTGGGTCATTTATGGGGTACTTCTAATAAGAAAGCCCTTCAAATCCACTTCAAACTTGAACTGGTCTATAAAAAATTCCAATTTAGAAAATTTTTTGAAAAATTGGAAAATTGCTGCTGAATTTTGAAGCCCTCTGATGTCTTCCAAAAGTAAAAACATGTTAACTTAATGATGCAAACATAAAGTAGACATATTGGCCCTGATTTACTTAGAGTGGAGTGTTTATTTTGGAGTGATTTCAATATCACTCGTCTTTTTTTCAGGCTTATTTACTATTCTGTCGCACATGTCAGTTATTTTTCTGTCGCACGATTTTTTTGTGTCGCACAAACTCCGAGCTAAAGAAATTAGTTGTGCGAGTCAAAATGGTTTAGACGTGTTTGTTTAAAAATGTTTCCATTAATCAAAAGTATTCATGTGTTATAATTTTTCAAACATTACAACAATTATCCTAGAGCTTGGGTGTTAAATTGATTTAAACCTAATATTGCAAATGTGCTAAAAAGAAAAAAATATATAAACATTAACTATCACAAAAGCATTCAATATTTTATTCATAAAAGTATTTAACTGTACAAAATGTTTTCAGGTTATAAAACAAGTTACTTTCACAAAAAACATAATGGCAAACAGTCCATTATTAGAAATCACTCCATTTTTGGAATTTCACTCGGCCTCTTTGCTGTAGGTTATTGTGTGAGGCAAACTCACACTTTTTCTAGAGTGATTTTGGAAGTACTCTTGAGTATTTATGGGTTTTTGCATAAAACGCCCATTTCAGAGTGGAAAAAAAGCACAGAGCGTTTTCTAAAGCGTTGGTTGTGCGACAAAAATTTGGTCGCATAAATAGTCGCACAGACGTTGCGACAAAAATTTTGGCGCAATAACCGAGAAAAAGAGTCGGTTGGACTTTAGTAAATGAGGGCCATTGTATTTGTGAATCAAAATTTAATTTATTTGGAATGTCTATTTTCCTTACAACCAGAGAGCTTCAAAGTTAGAAAAATTTAAATTTTTGCATCAAATTTTAGAATTTTTCACCAAGAAATGATGCAAGTATCGACAAAATTTTACCTCCATCGTAAAGTAGAATATGTCACGAAAAAACAATCTCGGAATCATGCCCCCTCCCATATGCTTCCATTGAGGGGGCGGAGCATGACGTCACACGGGGGCGGGGCCGTGGCGTCACAATGCTCCGTCCCCGTGATCGCCAGTAATCAGACCTGGAGCGAACATGCTCTGGGGGCTTATTGTAACGGGGTGCTGCGTGGATAGGGGATAAGATGTCTTAGCGTTGGAGTACCCCTTTAAAGTGACAGTGGTCAGATGTGCAAAAAACGCTCTGGTCCTTAAATAGGCACTGTCAGATATAAAAACTTTTGATATGTTGTAAAGCATTCAAAAACAATAGGTTTTGCAATTGCTTTCATTTGAAAATTTTCAGTATTTCATACTGAAAAAGCCAGTCAAAGAACTGTCCCCTCTGCCTCATGGAATGCATTCAGTGCTTCTGTGAACACTACTTCGTCCTGGACTCCGGGACGTTTTGGAGGGGAGAGGGGCTGTACACACTGCAGAGACTCATGTGAAGAGAAGGGGAGGGGCAGGAAGCCTGCTGCCATCTTTCACACAGCAGACATCAGGGAGAGAGGCAGAAACATGCATTGCAGATGAAAAAGTAAGTGTCCAAGCATGTATGTATGTATGTATGTATGTGTGTGTGTGGATATATATATGTGTATTTGTGTATATCAGTGTGTCTATCTAATGTGTATGTGTAAGAATATATGAACCTTGTGTGTGTGTGTGTGTGTGTGTGTGTGTGTGTGTAATAAAGGGGGACTACAATCATATCCTCCAGCTGTTTCAAAACTAAAACTCCCAGCATGCCTGCACAGCCAAATGATGTGTGGGCCTGCTGGGAGCTGTAGTTTTGCAACAGCTGGAGGCACCCTGGTTGGGAAGCACTGGACTGAGGAGAGGGAGCGGGAGTGGTTATCACCGTGAGTACCCGCCCCCCTGCTTCTGGTAGAAAAAATTAAGGTATTTCAGAAATAAAGCTAATTCTGAGAGAAATGTAGGTCACAGACACATACAAAGTACATGTATGGATAGATCAGGATGAGATACTGAGCAACATATAACAGTTTTGTTTTTTTGACTGATCTGACGGGTACGCTTTAAGGCCAAAATAGGCCTGGTCCTTAAGGGGTTAAGATAAGGAATTCCATACCACATGTGGTCTCAGGCAGTATAAATCTATTTGAAATCACTGTTTTCCTTAAATGCCTCTACATTTCAGAACATGCTCCCATCTGTGTCTCAAAGTATTTTTGCATGGGACTTCAGAAAGAAACCCCCACCCTCACATAAATAAACATTTATGTTCAGAACACCAGCTTGGGGATTCCGTGTTTGTGACGTCATGCCATGCTTTCTCCATTCATGTCTTTGGGAGGGCGCATGATGGCTGTGTACTTCTGTTCCACAGCCATCATGCCCCCTCCCATAGACATGAATGGAAGGGGTGTGGCGTGACGTCACGTCCCTAGTCCCAGAAACCCGGGAGGTTTCTGAAACTGGAGACGCAGCCCCACATAGAATGCGGGTGCTGCAGGGAGATCGCGGGGGGTCCCAGCAGCGGGCCCCCCTGCGATTAAACATCTTATCCCCTATCCTTTGAATAGGGGATAAGATGTTTTTGCCCGGAATACCCCTTTAATAGCTCTGGGATACTTTTACTTTTCATTCTGATTCCGAGACGGTTTTTTCGTGACATATTCTACTTCATGTTACTGGTAAATTTTCGTCGATACTTGCATCGTTTCTTGGTTGAAAATGTGAAAATTTTATGAAAAATTTGAAAATTTAGCATTTTTTTACTTTTAAACTCTCTGCTTATAAGGAAAATGGACATCACAAATAAATTATATATTGATTTAAATATACAATATGTCTACTTTATGTTTGCATTATAAAGTTTACATGTTTTTACTTTTTGTTTTTACATCAGAGGACTTCAAAGTTCCAATTATTCACAACATTTTCAAAATTGGAATTTTTCAGGGACCAGTTCAGTTTTGAAGTGGATTTGAAGGGCCTTCATATTAGAAATACCCCATAAATGACCCCATAATAAAAACTGCACCCCTCAAAGTATTCACAATTACATTCAGAAAGTGTGTTCACAGGAATAGCAGCAAAGTGAAGGAGAAAATTCTAAATCTTCATTTTTTACACTCGCATGTTCTTGTAGACCCAGTTTTTGAACTTTTACAATGGGTAGAAGGAGAGAAATCTCCCTAAAATTTTTAACTCAATTTCTCTTGAATAAGGAAACACCTCATATATGAACTGAAAGTGCTCTGTGGGTGCACTAGAGGGCTCAAAAGGGAAGGAGCGACAATGGGATTTTGGAGAGTGAGTTTTTCTAAAATGGTTTTTGGGGGGCATGTCACATTTAGGAAGCCCCTATGGTGCCAGAACAGCTAAAAAAAAAAAAAAAAACACATGGCATACTATTTTGGAAACTACACCGCTCAAGGAATGTAACAAGGGGTACAAGTGTTTGACGACTTTTCGTTACCCCCTTAAGGACCAGGGGTTTTTCCGTTTTTTGCAGTTTAGTTTTTTCCTCCTTACCTTTAAAAAATCATAACTCTTTGAATTTTGCACCTAAAAATCCATATGATGGCTTATTTTTTGCGCCACCAATTCTACTTTGTAATGACATTAGTCATTTTACCCAAAAATCTACAGCGAAATGGAAAAAAAATCATTGTGAGACAAAATTGATTAAAAAAAACGCCATTTGGTAGCTTTTGGGGGCTTCCGTTTCTACACAGTAAATTTTTAGATAAAAATTACACATTCTCTTTATTCTGTAGGTCCATACGATTAAAATGATACCCTACTTATGTAGGTTTGATTTTGTCATACTTTTGGAAAAAATCATAACTACATGCAGGAAAATGTATACGTTTAAAATTGTCATCTTCTGATCCCTATAACTTTTTTATTTTTCTGCATAGGGGGCGGTATGAGGGATAATTTTTGCACCGTGATCTGAAGTTTTTAGCGGTACCATTTTTGCATTGATAGGACTTATTGATCCAAAAATGCACTATTTTGGACTTTGGAATTTTTTTGCACGTACGTCATTGACCGTGCGGTTTAATTCACAAAATTTTTATAATTCGGCATTTCCGCACGCGGTGATACCACATATGTTTAATTTTATTTACACAGTCTTTTATGGGAAAAGGGGGGTGATTCAAACTTTTATTAGGGAAAGGGTTAAATGATCTTTATTCACCTTTTTTTTCACTTTTTTTTTTGCAATGTTATAGCTCCCATAGGGAGCTATAACACTGCACACACTGATCTTTTACAGTGATCAGTGGTTTCTCATAAGAACTCAGCCACTGAGTTGTCATTCCGCAATGGGACAGCATGGAGGCAGGTAGGGACCCTCCGGCTGTCATGTAAGCTGTTCAGGATGCCGCGATTTAGCCGGTACATCATGCGTCCTTAAGAGGTTAACGTTGGATGTGTAAATAATTTTTTATTTATTTTTTATAAAATGCAGTTTTTTCCCCAAATTTTACATCTTAAATGTGTAACCTCATCTCTTCTGAATATGTAAATACCCCATGTATGGACGTCAAGTGCACTGCAAGTGCACTACAATGCTCAGAAGAGAAGGAGTCACATTTGGCTTTTGTAAAGCAAATTTAGCTGAAATGGTTTTGGGGGGCATGTCACATTTAGAAAGCCCTATGGTGCCAGAACAGCAAAAAAAAAAAAAAAACAACACATGGCCTACTATTTTGGAAACTACACCCCTCAAGGAATATAATAGAAGGTACAGTGTGCCTTAACACCCCACAGGTGTTTTACGACTTATCGTTAAATTTGGATGTGTAAATGAAATTTTTTTTCACTAAAATGCTGGTTTCCCCCAAAATTTAAAGTTTTACAAGGGGCAATAGGAGAAAATGCCACCAAAATTTGTAACCCCATCTCTTCTGAGTATGGAAATACCCCATGTGTGGACATCAAGTGCACTGCGGGCGCACTACAATGCTCAGAAGAGAAGGAGTCACATTTGGCTTTTGGAAAAATTTTTGCTGAAATGGTTTTTGGGGGACATGTCGCATTTAGTAAGCTCCTATGGGGCCATAGCAGCAAAAAAGAACACATGGCATACTTTTTTGGAAACTACTCCCCTCAAGGAACATAACAAGTGGTACCCCATAGGTGTTTGTCAACTTTTTTTTTAAATCGGATGTGTAAATGAAAATATCAAAATAAAATATATATTTTTCACTAAAATGCAGTTTTTTCCCCCCTAAATTTACCATTTTTACAAGAGGTAATAGGAGAAAATGCCCCCCAAAATTTGTAACCCTGGTTCTTATGAGTGAGTATGGAAATACCCCATATGTGGATGTAAAGTGCTCTGCTGGCGCACTACAGGGCTCAGAAGAGAAGGAGCGACATTGGGCTTTTGGAGAAAGAATTTGGCTGGAATTCAAGTCGGGGGCCATGTGCGTTAACAAAGCCCCCATGGTGCCAAAACAATGGGCCCCCCCACATGTGACCCTATTTCTTAAACTACACCCCTTCACAGAATGTAACAGAATGTAACAATGGGTGTGGTGAGCATTTACACCCCACTGATGTTTGATAGACTATTGGAACAGTGGGCTGTGCAAATGAAAAATAAAATTTTTCATTTTCATGGACCACTGTTCCAAAAATCTGTCAGACACCAGTGGGGTGTAAATGCTCACTGCACCCCTTATTACATTCTGTGAGGGGTGTGGTTTCCAAAATGGGGTCACATGATGGGTGGGGTTCCGCTGTTCTGGCAACATGGGGGCTTTGGAAACGCACATGGCCTTCAATTCCAGCCAAATTCTCTCTCCAAAAGCCCAATGGAGCTCTTTCTCTTCTGAGCCCTGTAGTGGGCCAGCAAAGCACTTTACATCTGCACATGGGGTATTTATATACTCTAAAGAAATGGGGTTAAAAATTTTGGGTGGCTTTTTTCCTATTACCCCTTGTGAAAATGAAAAATTTGGGATAACACCAGCATTTTAGTGAAAAAATAAAAAAATTTCATTTTCACGTCTAAATTTAACGAAAATTCTTCAAACACTTGTGGGGTGTTAACCCCTTCATGACCCAGCCCATTTTCACCTTCATGACCTGGGCATTTTTTGAAAATCTGACCACTGTCACTTTAAGCATTAATAACTTTGGGATGCTTTTACTTATCATTCTGATTCCGAGATTGTTTTTTCGTGACATATTCTACTTTATGTTATTGGTAAAATTTCACTGATATTTGCATCCTTTCTTGGTAAAAAATCTAAAAATTTCATGAAAATTTAGAAAATTTTGCATTTTTCTAACTTTGAAAATCTCTGCTTGAAAGGAAAATGGATATTCCAAATAAATTACATATTGATTCACATATACAATATGTCTACTTTGTGTTTGCATAAAAAAATTGACAAGTTTTTACTTTTGGAAGACACCAGAGGGCTTCAAAGTTCCGCAGCAATTTTCCAATTTTTCTCAAGATTTTCAAAATCGTAATTTTTCAGGGCCCAGTTCAGGTTGGAAGTGGATTTTAAGGGTCTTCATATTAGAAATACCCCATAAATGACCCCATTATAAAAACTGCACCCCCCAAAGTATTCAAAATGACATTCAGTAAGTGTTTTAACCCTTTAGGTGTTTCACAGGAATAGCAGCAAAGTGAAGGAGAAAATTCTAAATCTTCATTTTTTACACTCGCATTTTCTTGTAGACCCAATTTTTGAATTTTTACAAGGGGTAAAAGGAGAGAAATCACCCTAAAATTTGTAACCCAATTTCTCTCGAGTAAGGAAATACCTCATATGCGTATGTAAAGTGTTCGGCGGGCGCAGTAGAGGGCTCAGAACCGAAGGAGCGACAATGGGATTTTGGAGAGTGAGTTTTTCTGAAAGGGTTTTGGGGGGCATGTCCCATTTAGGAAGCCCCTATGGTGCCAGAACAGTGGACCCCCCCACATGTGACCCCATTTTGGAAACTATACCCCTCATGGAATTTAATAAGGGGTGCAGTGAGCATTTACACCCCACTGGCGTTTGACAGATCTTTGGAACAGTGGGCTGTGCAAATCAAAAATTTTATTTTTCATTTTCACAGACCACTGTTCCAAAAATCTGTCATACACCAGTGGGGTGTAAATTCTCACTGCACCCCTTATTACATTCCGTGAGGGGTGTAGTTTCCAAAATGGGGTCACATATGGATATTTATTGTTTTGCGTTTGTCAGAACTGCTGTAACAATCAGCCACCCCTGTGCAAATCGCCTCAAATGTACATGGTGCACTCTCCCTTCTGGGCCTTGTTGTGCGCCCCCAGAGCACTTTGCGCCCACATATGGGGTATCTCCGTACTCGGGAGAAATTGCATTACAAATTTAGAGGGTCTTTTTTCCCTTTTACCTCTTGTGAAAATGAAAAGTATAGGGCAACACCAGCATGTCAGTGTAAAAAAATTATTTTTTTACACTAACATGCTGGTGTAGACCCCAACTTCACCTTTTCATAAGGGGTTAAAGAAGAAAAAGCCCCCCAAAATTTGTAAGGCAATTTTTCCCGAGTACGGCGATACCCCATATGTGTCCCAAAACTGTTGCCCTGAAATACGACAGGGCTCCAAAGTGAGAGAGCGCCATGCGCATTTGAGGCCTGAATTAGGGATTTGCATAGGGGTAGACATAGGGGTATTCTATGCCAATGAATCCCAAACAGGGTGCATCCAGCTGTTGCAAAACTCCCAGCATGCCTGGACAGTCAATGGCTGTCCGGCAATACTGGGAGTTATTATTTTGCAACAGCTGGAGGCTCCGTTTTGGAAACAGTAGCGTACCAGACGTTTTTCATTTTTTTTGGGGGGGGGGGGGCTGTGTAGGGGTATGTGTATATGTAGTGTTTTTTACTTTTTATTTTAGGTTAGTGTTAGTGTAGTGTAGTGTTTTTAGGGTACAGTCACATGGGCAGAGGTTCACAGCAAGTTTGCCGCTGGAAGTTTGGGCTGCAGCGCAAAATTTGCGCCATCTCAAACTTGCAGCACTCACTGTAAACCTCCGCCCATGTGAGTGTACCCTGTACATTCACATTGGGGGGAGGGGGCAAACATCCAGCTGTTGCAAACTCCGAGCATGCCCTTTGCCTGTCCGTGCATGCTGGGAGTTGTAGTTTTGCAACAGCTGGAGGCACACTGGTTTGGAAACACTAAGTTAAGTAATAAACTTTCAAGTGTTTTGCAACCAAACTTAGTGTTTCCAAACCAGTGTGCCTCCAGCTGTTGCAAAACTACAACTCCCAGCATGCATGGTCTGTCAGTGCATGCTGGGAGTTATAGTTTTGCAACAATTGCAACAGCTGGAGGCACTGAGGTAGGAAACGGACAAGGTTTCCCAACTAGTGTGCCTCCAGTTGTTGCAAAACTACAACTCCCAGCATGCCCAGACTGCCCAGGCATGCGGGAAGTTGTAGTTCGGCAATATCTGAAGGATCATATGTTGCCGAACTACAACTTCCAGCATGCTTGGGCAGTCTGGGCATGCTGGGAGTTGTAGTTTTGCAACATCTGGAGGTCCACGGTTTGGAGACCACTGTATAATGGTCTCCAATCTGTGCTCTTCCAGATGTTAGAGAACTACAACTCCCAGCATGCCTGGACAGACTGAGCATGCTGAGATTTGTAGTTTTGCAACATCTGGAAGAGCACAGATTGGAGACCATTATACAGTGGTCTCCAAACTGAGGACCTCCAGATGTTGCAAAACTACAACTCCCAGCATGCCCAGAAAGCAAAAGGCTGTCTGTGCATGCTGGGAGTTGCAGTTTTGAAACTCCCAGAGGCAGCAGTGAGATCGCTTTACGGCGATCTCACTGCTGCCAATGAAGATGCCGCACTGCTGCGCTCCCGGGACCGCCTGGAGGACGCCGCTCACCGCCGGGACCGCTCGGGACACCGCTCGGACGGGTAAGTGACGCCGGGGGACGGGTCAGGGACACTTAGCAGAGCGGTGTGTGTCCTGATCCCCGTGATCGGGACTCACACACCGCGCTGCTAAGTATTCTCATAGCGAAACGCTGCTATCAGCTAGTCAGATTTGACCAGCTGATAGCAGCGATCGCTGGGGGTGGGGGGGGGGATGAAACCCCCCGTGGTCGCATGGTAAGATGGCTGGCTATCAGTGATAGCCACCATCTTACCGGGCGCTGCGGGATGCCGCGAGTAGCGGCAAAAATGTTCATGACGTACCTGTATGTCATGGGTCGGGAACACCTTGCCACCCATGACGTACAGGTATGTCATAGGTCGGGAAGGGGTTAAGGCTCACTATACCCGTTGTTACATTCCGTGAGGGGTGTAGTTTCCAAAATGTGGTCACATGTGTTGTTTTTATTTTTGTTTATGTTAGAACTGCTGTAACGATCAGCCACCCCTGTGCAAATCACCTCAGCTTTGTTGTGCGTCCGCAGAGCATTTAACGTCAACATATGGGGTATTTCCGTACTCAGGAGAAATTGCGTTACAAATTTTGAGGGTCTTTTTTTCCTTTTTCCTCTTGTGAAAATAGGGCAACACCAGCATGTTAGTGTAAAAAATTTAAAAAGTTTTACAATAACATGCTGGAGTAGACCCCAACTTTACCTTTTCAAAAGGGGTGGAAGGAGAAAAAACCCTCCAAAATTTTTAAGGCAATTTCTCCCCAGTAGGGAAATACCCCATATGTGACCCAAAACTGTTGCCTTGAAATATGACAGGGCTCCGAAGTGAGAGAGCGCCATGCGCATCTGAGGCCTTAATTAGGGATTTGCATAGGGGTGGACATAGGGGTATTTTACACCAGTGATTCCCAAACAGGGTGCCTCCAGATGTTGCAAAACTCCCAACATGCCTGCACAGTCAATACTGGGAGTTGTATTGCAACAGCTGGAGGCTCCGTTTTGGAAACACTGCCGTACCAGACGTTTTCATTTTTAATGAGGGGGGTGGGGGGGTATCTGTATATGTAGTGTTTCTTACATTTTTTATTATGTGTGGGTGTAGTGTAGTGATTTTAAGATACATTCACACAGGCGGGGGTTCACAGCAACTTTTCCGCTGGGAGTTTGAGCTGCAGCAGAAAATTTGCTGCATCTCAAACTTGCAGCGAGAAACTCACTGTAAACCCCCGCCCATGTGAATGTACCTTGTACATTCACATGGGGGGGGGGGCAAACCTCCAGCTGTTGAAAAACTACAAGTCCTAGCATGCCCTTTGGCTGTCTATGCATGCTGGGGGTTATAGTTATGCAACAGCTGGAGGGACACTGGTTTCAAAACACTGGGAGTTTATTTAAAGGGGTACTATTTTTTTTCTGTATTTTTTAGCAGCTGTTTGCAACAGAGGAAAATCTTAATTTTTTTAATTTCTTTTTTGTGTTGTCCACAGTGCTCTCTGCTGACACCTGATGCCCGTATCAGGAACTGTCCAGAGCAGGAGAAAATCCTCTTAGCAAACCTATGCTACACTGGACAATTCCTGCCACAGACAGAGGTGTCAGCAGAGAGCACTGTGGACAACACAAAAAAGAAATTCAAAAAGTAAAGAATTTCCTCTGTAGCATACAGCTGCTAAAAAGTACTAAAAGGATTAAGATTTTTTAATAGAAGTAATTTACAAATCTGTTTAACTTTCTGGCACCAGTTCATTTAATAAAAAAAAAGTTTTCCATCGGAGTACCCCTTTAACTCAGTGTTTCGCAACCAGTGCGCCTCCAGCTGTTGCAAAACTACAGCTCCCAGCATGTACGGTCTGTCAATGCATGCTGGAAGTTGTAGTTTGCAACAGCTGATGACACACTGGTTGCGAAACACTGAGTTTGTTATCTAACTCAGCATTTCACAACCAGTGTGTCTCCAGCTGTTGCAAAAACTACAACTCTTAGCATGCAGTGACAGCCAAAGGGCATGCTGGAACTTATAGATATGCAACAGCTGGAGACCTACTACTACAACTTCCAGCATGCTCTTGGGCTGTCGGTGCATTCTGGGGGTTGTAGTTATGCAACAGCTGTAGGCACACTGGTTGCAAAACACTGAGAGTTTGTTACTTAACTCAGTGTTTCGCAACCAGTGTACCTCCAGCTGTTCAAAATTACAACTCCCAGCATGTACGGTCTGTCAATGCATGTTGGGAGTTGTAGTTTTGCAACAGCTGGAGGCACACTGGTTGCAAACACTGAGTTAATTAACAAACTCTGTTTCACAACCAGTGTGCCTTCAGCTGTTGCAAAACTACAACTCTCAGCATGCACTGACAGCCAAAGGGCATGCTGAGAGTTGTAGTTTTGCAACAGCTGGAAGCACACTACTACAGCTCCCAGCATGCCTTTGGCTGTCCATGCATGGTGGGAGTTGTAGTTATGCAACAGCTGGAGGCACACTGTTTCATAATTACATAACTACAACTCCCAGCATGCCCAGACAGCCATAGGGTATGCTGGGAGTTGCAGTTGTGCCTCCAGCTGTTGCAAAACTACAACTCCCAGCATGCCCTTTGGCTGTGCATGCTGCGAGTTGTTTCTAGGCAACAGCAGGAGGCAAACAGTGCTTACCTCCTGCTGTTAGATCCCTCTGTCAAAGACCGCTGGGACCGCTGCCTCACCGGACCCCAGGTAAGCCTCCCAACACCCCTTCCCTCCACCACCAATGCCGCCCAGCAGGAAGGGTCACTGGTCGGCTGACTAATCATGCCGATCGTGCGGTGCAACCTCACTCCTGCTAGGTAAGGGTGATTGGTGCCGAGTCACAACTAATTACCTAACCCCAAGGCCGTAGCCTGGGGTGCAAAACACCTCTAAATAGTCCCCCCTAAAATATAACTTTTATTGTATATCCAGTTAAAATGAAAATGAATGTAAACTCAGTAAAGTGAGTATTAAAAGGATGTCGGGTAGGTTAGTGCTTGTAAGATCTGAGCAACATTGCTCCACTGTCAAGGGCTCTGCAGCAGCCCTATATGCCTACTCTGACACCGACATAAAACATTAGATTGCCGCCTCTACATGTTTTGCCGTCTCCACGGCGTTTTCAAGAGGCAAACTATGGCAACAACGAGTCAGGCTTCACCATTGACCCTTTCTTCCGGATTACCCAGGAATTGCCGCAAATCGCCAATCTGAATTGATCGTTGATTTGAGGCGATCGCCAACATGGGGGGTCGGGGTCTCAGGACCCCCCTAGGCATTGGCACGGGATACCTGCTGAATGATTTCAGGCGGGGACCAGAATTCCCAAGGTCGTACACGTACGCCCTGGGTCCTTAACCCCTTAAGGACTCAGCCCATTTGGGCCTTAAGGACTCTTATTTTATCTTTACGATTTTGTTTTTTCCTCCTCGCCTTCAAAAAATCATAACTCTTTTATATTTTCATCCACAGACTAGTATGAGGGCTTGTTTTTTGCGTGACCAGTTGTCCGTTCTAATGCCATCATTCACTTTACCATAAAATGTATGGCGCAACCAAAAAAATACTATTTGTGTGGGGAAATTTGAAAGAAAACTGCAATTTTGCAAATTTTGGAAGGTTTCGTTTTCACGCCGTACAATTTACGGTAAAAATGACTTGTTCTTTATTCTTTGGGTCAGTACAATAGAATGACACCCATGATAATATACTTTTCTATTACTGTTGCGCTTAAAAAAAAAATCGCAAACTGTTTAACCAAATTAGTATGAGGGCTCATTTTTTGCGCCATGATCTGTACTTTTTATTGATACCATATTTGCTTATATAAAACTTTTAATACTTTTTCTATAGATTTTTTTGGGAAAAAAATGTTATAAAAAAAAGCAGCTATATTTTTTTTACGTTCACGCCGTTCACCGTACGGTATCATTAACATTTTATTTTAATAGTTGGGATATTTACACACGCAGCGATAGCAAATATGTATATAAAATATTTTTTTTTTAGGGGGTGAAATAGGGAAAATGGGACAATTTATTGGGGGAGGGGTTTTTCAAATTTTTTTTACTTTTATTTTTACACTTTAATAGTCCCCATAGGGGACTATTTATAGCAATCATTCGATTGCTAATACTGTTCAGTGCTATGCATAGGACATAGCACTGATCTGCATTATAGGTCATCTTCTGCTCTGGTCTGCTCGATCGCAGACCAGAGCAGAAGACCCCGGGAGACGGCCGGAGCAAGGTGAGGGGACCTCCGGCCACCATGCCGGATGATCGGATCGCCGCGGCAGCGCGGCGGGCGATCTGATCATCCATTTAAAGTACCGCCATGCTGCAGATGCCGTGATCTGTATTGATCAAGGCATTTGAGAAGTTAATGGCAGACATCTGCGCGATCGCGGATGTCTGCCATTACGGGCGGGTCCCTGGCTGCTATCAGCAGCCAAGACCTGGCACGCATGACGCGAGCATCTCTCCGATGCTCACGGTTATGCATAGGACGTAAATGTACGTCCTTGTGCATTAAGTACCAGCTCACCAGGACGTACATTTACATCCTGCATTGTTAAGGGGTTAAGTACCAGGGAGCCAGGACGTAGCAATACGCACTAGGTCCTTAAGGGGTTAAGGTGCCAAGTCAATTACTTACAGCTAGAAATGCCTGTTAAACCCAGGTAGAAAGGCTCTAAATTTGGTTAAACCCAGGAAATACAGGTAATGTGGCATAAAAGGCCTAATGAACTTTTACTCTTATTGCTAAAAATGTTTTTTTGTTTTTTGTTTTTTTTTAGATCCAGCTTGCAATGCTCTATATTTGGTTAAACAAAAAAACACAAGTAACATAAAGTAACAGGCTCAGTGAACTGTTACCTCTAGAAATGCTTTTTTTTTTGTTTTTGTTTTTTTTATTTAAACCCAGCTAGAAACAGTCTATTTTGGTTAAACCCAGAAAATACAGGTAAAATACAGGCCGGCCCACTGCACAATGCTTTGCACAAGTTGCTTTGTGTAGTAACGTGATAGCTTTCTTCAGGCTTGTTGTGCAGTCACACTGCTGGGATCTCTAGTGAAGCAGAATCACTGGACAAAGTAATGCAGGTCAGCCCAATCCAAAGGGCTTTGCTGAAATTGCTTTGTGTTGTAGTGTGTATGATAGCTTTCTATGGGCTTGCTGGGCAGTAACACTGCTGAGATTTTTAGTGCAGCACCTGGACACAGTAATAAACTACCATCAGTCCAACAACTGGCTGCAACTACAACTAGCCCACCATCGCCTACTTTACTCTGGCTACAACTACCACCATTCCACTATCACCTGCTGTCCGCTGGATACAACTACAACCCTGGATGCTGTCTACTGCTACTGGGCCTACATACGTATATTTCCCATTCCCTTGTCCTGTACTTTGTGTTTTACTGTACTGCTGCAGCTACTTCTACCACACCCTTGCATCTGCTACTACCAGGCCCACACATGCACAACCCATAATCCCAAAAAAGGTGATTTTTTTTTTCAGATGTTAATTTCTACAAAAGTTATTTCTTCACTTTTCAGGACACTAATCCTGAATTGAGAATGCTTGGAAAAAGTCATTGGCTCTCATTTACTAAAGGCTTCCCGACTATTTTTATCGGTTTGTGCACCTAAGCGACCGTGCCAAATGTGAGCCCAAAATTTACGCCGCAAAACCGACCGTTTTGCAAACACATTTTTTTGAACCGAGAAAATGGGCATGGTTTTTGTTAAAAGGGTCGTGGTCCCAACAGAATGCTAAAAACACTCAGAGTAAGTTGGAAAACACTCTGTAAATTGTGTGAATTGTGTTTGCTGGACACTGTCCCCCCCAATAAAAATGAAAAACGTATTGTCAGCAGTGTTTCCAAAACGGAGCCTCCAACTGTTGAAAAATAACAATTCCCAGCATTTCCGGACATCCATTGACTGTCCAGACATGCTGGGAGTTTAGCAACAGCTGGAGGTACCCTGTTTTGGAATCACTGGCATAGAATACCCCTATGTCCACCCCTATGCAATCCCTAATTTAGTCCTCAAATGCGCATGGTGCTCTCTCACTTCAGAGCCCTGTCGTATTTCAAGGAAACAGTTTAGGGCCACATATGGGGTATTTCGGTACTTGGGAGGAATTGCGTTACAAATTTTGGGGGCTTTTTATCCTTTTACCCCTTATGAAAAGGAAAAGTTGGGGTCTACACCAGCCTGTTAGTATTAAAAAAAAAAACAAAAAAAAAATTTTACACTAACATGCTGGTGTCTGCCCATACTTTTTATTTTCACAAGTGGTAAAAGGAAAAAAAAGACCCCCAAAATTTGTAAAGCAATTTCTCCTGAGTACGGAAATACCTCATATGTGGGCGTAAAATGTTCTGCGGAAGCACAACAAGGCTCAGGAGTGAGAACGCACTATGTACATTTGAGGCCTAAATTGGTGATTTGCACAGGGGTGGCTGATTTTACAGCGGTTCTGACAAACACAAAAAAATAAATACCCACGTGTGACCCCATTTTGGAAACGACACCCCTTACGGAAGGTAACAAGGAGTATAGTGAGCCATAACACCCCACAGGTGTTTGGCGAAATTTCGTAAAATTATGATGGGAAAATGAAAAAAAATTTTTTACCTAAAATGCTGGTGTTACCCTAAATTTTTCATTTTTACAAGGAAAAATAGGAAAAAAGACCCCCAAAATTTGTAACCCAATTTCTTCTGAGTAAAAATATACCCAATATGTGGATGTAAAGTGCTTTGCGGGCGAACTACAATGCTCAGAAGAGAAGGAGTGCCATTGGGCTTTTGGAGAGATTTGTCCGGAATTGAAGGCCACGTGTGTTCACAAAGCCCCCATAGTGCCAGAACAATGGACCCCCACACACACACACACGTGACCCCATTTTGGAAACTACACTCCTCACAGAATTTAATAAGGGGTGCAGTGAGCATTTACGCCCCACTGGTGTCTGACAGATTTTTGGAACAGTGGTCCGTGAAAATGAAAAATGTAATTTTTTTAATTACTTCTATTAAAAAATCTTAATCCTCACAGTACTTATCAACTGCTGTATGATCCACAGGAAGTTCTTTTATTTTTGAAATTCCTTTCTGTATAAACCCCAGTGATCTCTGCTGACACCTCTGCAGAAATTCCTTTGTGGTGTTGTATGATAGCTTTCTATGGGCTCGCTGGGCAGTAACACTGCTAAGATTTATAAGGGAAGCACCTGGACACAGTAATAAACTACCATCAGTCCAACAAATGGCTACAACTACAACTAGCCCACCATCGCCTACTTCACGCTGGATACAACTACCACCAATCCACTATCACCTGCTGTCCGCTGGCTACAACAACAGCCAGTCCACTGCCTTGGCTGCTTTCTACACCTGCCTGACATTGCAGTTCTGTAGTCTATGATCTACAAGTACACACAGATCCCCTAAGACGCCCCCTAAGACACATGAGAGTGGAGACAAAGGGGACAGGTCAACGACCGTTTCACCGCTCCTGCAGCTTCTACTGGTCCAGTAGAAGCCGCAGGAGTGGTGAAACGTTTGTTGACCTGTCCTTTTTGTCTCCACTCCCGATGTCTGTGAATCCCTTGGTCTGAAATAAAGAAGTACCTTTTATGCCAGCGCATCGAGTGCCGTGAGCTATATTCCTCTCACTTGCTTTTTATGTGGATCTTGTACTAGTGCCACTGAGCACCGAAAGACTGGCTTTAGGATTGTGACTGCTCCTAGAATCCGGCACCTCTACAGTCAGCAGGTAATAGATGGTGGACATTCATTCAGCAGTGCCGCCCCACATCTTTATTGTTTGTTTAAGTTCCAAAAAGCTTGGAGTACTTGGACTGACTCACCTCTAACACAATACCCTTCTGTCTCAATGCACATCACAGGTCCATTCGTCATTGAGTGGCATGCTGGCAGGCGAGCCTATCAGAAAGTGGATTGAAAGGCAAATCAGCAGTGTCGCTGGCACTCAAAGCTCCCGGCAGCAGGAATTTTAAACTGATCTGCTGCTTGGTCCTAGGTCAGTTATTGTGGTTTGTCCTATGCCTAGCGTTCTGGTTCCCTGCATTTCTATACTGTTCTGACCTCATGTGACTTGACCTTGGTCCTACCTGCGGCTGGGTTCACACTACTTTTTTAAACTACAGTTCCCGCATACGTTTTCTATCAAAAACCGTATGGGAAAAAAACGGATGGAACAGTATGGGAAAAAGTAAACTGTATGCGTTTTTAAACAGTATACTGTTTTTTAAAAGTGCATACTGTTCCGTCCGTTTTTATAGAAAAAAAACCCATATGTTTTTGAAAATGTTGTCAATTTTTAATGGGAGGGGTCTTGGGTGGGGACTTTAGGATTCAAATGCGCATGTACAAAGTGAAAACGTATAAGTTTTTCCCGTATGGAACCGTATACATGTGCGTTTCCCATTGACGTCCATGTTAAAAACAACGTATGCGGTTGCAGTACGGTTTTTAAACCGGAGACAAAATCGTGGTCAACTTTTAAAAACAGTATACTGTTTAAAAACGCATAAGGTTTACTTTTTTCCATACTGTTCCATCCGTTTTTTTTCCCATATGGTTTTTGATAGAAAACGTATGCGGGAACCGTAGTTGAAAAACGTAGTGGGAGTCCAGCCTAAGGCTGGGTCCACACTACGTTTTGTCCCATACGGGAGCGCATACGGCAGGGGGGAGCTAAAAGCTCGCGCTCCCGTATGTTACCGTATGCGCTCCCGTATGTCATTCATTTCAATGAGCCGACCGGAGTGAAACGTTCGGTCCGGTCGGCTCATTTTTGCGCCGTATGCGCTTTTACAACCGGACCTAAAACCGTGGTTGACCACAGTTTTAGGTCCGGTTGTAAAAGCGCATACGGCGCAAAAATGAGCCGACCGGACCGAACGTTTCACTCCGGTCGGCTCATTGAAATGAATGACATATGGGAGCGCATACTGTGACATACGGGAGCGCGAGGTTTTAGCTCCCCCCTGCCGTATGCGCTCCCGTATGGGACAAAACGTAGTGTGGACCCAGCCTAACCTTGTACTTTGCCACTCTACAGGTTTGACCTTTGCCTTCCCCAACACTGTTTTTCTCTCACTGCCCTCTTGGTTTTAAAGGGGTACTCCGGTGAAAAACTTTTTTTTTTTTTAAATCAACTGGTGCCAGAAAGTTAAACAGATTTGTAAATTACTTTTATTAAAAAATCTTAATCCTTCTTGTACGTATTAGCTGCTGAATACTACAGTGGAAATTCTTTTCCGTTTGAAGCTCAGAGCTGTCTGCTGAATCACGAGCACAGTGCTCTCTGCTGACATCTCTGTCCATTTTTAGGAACTGTCCAGGGTAAAAGGAAATCCCCATAGCAAACATATGCTGTTCTGGACAGTTCATAAAATGGACAGACATCAGCAGAGAGCACTGTGCTCGTGATGTCAGCAGACAGCTCTGTGTTTCAAAAAGAAAAGAATTTCCGCTGTAGTTTTCAGCAGCTAATAAGTACAGGAAGGATTAAGATTTTTTAATAGAAGTAATTTATAAATCTGTTTAACTTTCTGGCACCAGTTGATTTAAGTACCCCTTCAACCCTATGATTTGTTCCTGTTTATTCTTTGGCTTCCTAATTGGTACTACAAGGTGGGCCATTCATGTGGATACACCTTAATAAAAGGGGAATTGTTGGGGATATTAACTTCCTGTTTGTTGCACATTAGTATATGTGAGGGGGGAAACTTTTCAAGATGGGTGATGACCATGGCAGCCATTTTGAAGTCGGCCATTTTGAATCCAGCTTTTGTTTTTTCAATAGGAAGAGGGTCATGTGAAACATCAAACTTATTGGGAATTTCACAAGAGAAGCAACGATGTGCTTGGTTTTAACGTAACTTTATTCTTTCATGAGTTATTTACAAGTTTCTCTTTGTTTACAGCCATTGACATGTCGTCGAGGTTAACACGTAAGGAGCGGATAGAAATTGTGTTGATGTCTGGTGAATGCAGTAACCGGGTCATTGTAGCATATTTCAATACAAGACACCCTACGAGATCACCCATCTCCCATGCTACAGTTAGCAAACTGCTTGCTAAGTTTCGTGAAACTGGTTCAGTGTTGGATTTGGCAAAATGTGGACGCATGAAATCTGTCACTAATGAAGAAACATCAGTGGCTGTCCTAGCTTCATTCAGCAAGAGCCCACAGCGTAGCACTCTCCGCATGTCACTGAAGAGTGGCATTAGTCGAACATCCCTTCGGCGGATATTAGCTACTCACAAATGGCACCCTTACAAACTGCAGCATCTCAACGGGGATGACCCAGATCGGCGCACTGAATTTGCAGGATGGGCAAAACTAAAATTGGAACAGGACCCTCAGTTTATAAAGAAGATTTTGTTCAGTGATGAGGCAAACTTTTATGTGAATGGTGAAGTTAACAAACAAAACCACCGCAATTGGTCTGACACTAAACCACATTAGATCCCTCCAAGACTGTTGGAACACAAAAATTGATGGTATGGTGTGGTATATGGGGTACAAAGATAGTGGGGCCATTCTCCATCAATGGAAACCTGAAGGCCACTGGATATGCGAAATTGCTACATGATGATGTGATTCCCTCTTTATGCACTGAAGCTGGCACGTTCCCTGAGTTTTTCCAGCAAGATGGTACACCACCACATTACGGGTGCCATGTCCGAGCATTCCTAGATGAACAGTTTCCTGGAAAGTGGATTTGTCATCGTGGGCCAGTTGAATGGCCCCCAAGGTCTCCCAATCTGACCCCCTTAGACATTTATCTTTGGGGTCATCTGAAGGCAATTGTCTATGCTGTGAAGATAAGATATGTGCAGCACCTGAATCTACGGATACTGGAAGCCTGTGCTAGCATTTCTCCTGCAGTGTTGCTATCAGTGTGTGAAGAGTGGGAGAAGAGGGTTGCATTGACAATCCAACACAATGGGCAGCACATTGAACACATTTTATAAGTGGTCAGAAACTTGTAAATAACTCATGAAAGAATAAAGTTACGTTAAAACCAAGCACATCATTGTTTTTCTTGTGAAATTTGATGTGTCACATGACCCTCTTCCAACAAAAGTTGGATTCAAAATGGCCAACTTCAAAATGGCTGGCATGGTCACCACCCATCTTGAAAAGTTTCCCCCCTCACATATACTAATGTGCCACAAACAGGAAGTTAATATCACCAACCATTCCCACTTTATTAAGGTGTATCCATATAAATGGCCCACCCTGTATTTTAGCCTGTGTATTATTGACCTGGGTAAGGGCTGTCTCCCATTTGGGGACCGCAGATTAGGACAAATCATTAAAGTAGGTAGGGGCAGGGGTTGGGACTAGATCTAAGTCTGCACTAATCCCTACCCCAGATGTGACAGGATCATGGACCAGATAAATACGTCTGGTTTCACCAGTGCTGACATTGACATCGTGATTGCACTTGTGCACCAGATGTAAGAGCTCATCTAGTTGGTCCAGGATATGGCTTAGAGGGTATGTCCTCATAATACATTGCACCCCCACATGCCAGATACCCTTTCCCTGGCTACATTTCAACTCCATGGCTCCCTATGAATGATTATTTTCCTTATCTCTTAACACTTCTGAGTTGTTTTCTGTGTTTACAGCTTTGAGAATTTGGTATGATGAACCTGATAGAGCTACTTTTGCAGAGTCACAGCACTAAGGCAGGGCTGCAAGCTGGTTGAAAAATACTGTGTGGACTTTAGAAAGTGGCATGTTTCACAATGGTATGAACCCACTTTAGGTTGTCAATTCATGGGCTGGGTTTGTCTGACATTTTTAAAGATCTATTAGTTAGTTACTCCTCCTCTGACACACTTGCAACTTTGTTGCTTATTCTCTAGGAAATTCACGATTGCTAAATGAAATTACGATATTGGCAATCAAGAACTACTTGAGCTAAGGAGCTACTTGCAGTCTCTGTGTCAACCCTGAACAACCGAACATGACTCCATATTAACCTTTGGTATTGTCCTGCTTGATATACCATTCATCTTGGCTACCGAAAATAAAGGAAAACTCTGCTGGAAGTTTATTATTATTATTTGTTTTAACTATGTCCATTGTTCGGGATAGAAAAAATAAACATCGATTACCTCCAGCCATGGCAGGCCCAAGACATTGTGCTGCCTGAGTCCAAGAGTGAAATGCTGCCCCTCCTCCAACCCCCCGAAAAAAATAAAAATAAAATAGAAGCATAGAAACATAAAAACTTCCGCAACAGTGACTAATATACCATCATACTGCTATGAAATAACACATAGACCAATATAACCAATAACACCACTATGCTTTAATCATGCTATATTATCATCACATAGTGACTATTATCCCACCATACTGACACTGAATAATTACCACAGACCAATATCCCCCCCCCCCCATACAGTGACCATATAGGGTGACCACAACTGTGCACAGGCTTTGCAGACCATACAAGTGATTACAGTAAAGTAACACCTACAGGGGGCATCTTCTTGGAGTGGTTCTCATCTTCACAGAATCTGCCAGAAATAGGTGTTAGGCTCAGAACATTTTACAGCCCCCAGTAGATAGATAGATAGATAGACCCTCTGCTGAAAGATTACAATTCTGGATGTACTGTTTTTATTGGAGTTTTAGATAGATAGGATAGAGAAGCTCCCAGTAGTTAGATAGGTAGGGAAGCCCCTAGTACCTACTGTACATAGGTAAGGATGCCCCCAGTAGAAAGATGGGTAGTGAAGCCCACAGCAGATAGGTAGGGAAGCCTTCAGTACTTATGGAAGCCCCCAGTACTTATCTATGTAGGGTAAAGGGAAACCTCCAGTATTTAGATAGGTAGGGAAAGGGGTGCCCCAAATATTTAGATATATAGGTAAAGGGAAACACACAATATTTATATAGGTAGGGGAAGCCTCCTTAGGAAGCCCTTGATACTTTGGTAATTAGGGAAGCTCTAGGTAATTAGGCAGATAGAGAAGCCCCCAGTACTTAGGTAGTTAGGGAAGCCCATGTAATTAGGTAGGGAAGGCCCTTAGAAATTCCCAAGTAATTAATCAGGTAGGGAAGCCTCCAGTACTTAGGTAGTTAGGGAAGCCCCCTGTAATTAGGTAGGTAGGGAAGCCCCCAGCTGTTATACAGGTCTCCACTAAATAAAAAAAATATATAAAGATGTAACTCACCTTCCCTGCCCTACTTTTCCAGCAAGCTGCGCACGATGAGATGGCGTCATTGCCCTTGGCCTGCAGAGTAACTGCTGCGCCGCTCTGCTGTGAAGTACAGCTGCGATTACTGCTGTCCCCTGTAAGCATCGCCACTCATTTTGTTTCCAGGGGGGAACCAGCCCTGCATGTTAAAAATCTTCTCTGGGCGGCAGTTTGCCGCCCCTGTGAAGGTGCCGCCTTGGTTCCTGGGTGCCACAGGACCCATTGTAGGTCCAGCCCTGCCTACAGCTCTCCTGTGTTGCCTCCGGTGTTCTGCTCAGGTCCCTCATAGTGATCATGTCGCCTTCCTGAGCTGCAGAGTGATTGTCATCTGTGAAAGCACCCAAGCCCAATGTGTCATGCTCAGCAAATCACTGTCCGAGGCAGGACATTGTTGTGGCCAATGATTTGCTAAGCTGCAGGGGGATACATTAAGCCCAGGGGGTTCCATAGACAACAGTTTACCACACAATGGCCATAGTTATAAAAAAAAAAAACTGCTTCTGTCGGAGATCTACTTTAAAGGAGTACTACGGTAGAAAACATTTTTTTTAAATCATCTGATGACAGAAATTTAAACGAATTTGTAAATTACTTCTATTTAAAAATCTTAATCCTTCCAGTACTTATTAGCTGCTGATCCTGATCCTGTTGGTGCCTGAATAAAGTTTTGAATCGCACAAAGTCTGCGCTGGATTCATCCTTTCTACATCAGGACATCCTGAAATGCATGGCACTAAGAAACTGATCCCTAGGGATTTTTGATGGGCAACTGTGGCATGGGATATCTTAACGTAGGTTACTGCTTGTAAGACCTGTGCTTAGGCTAAGATTCCAAGAAACTGGCAAACTTTACACATTACCTATCCCATTTCGACCATGGACACATATCTCCGTGGATTTTATGACAGATATACCGCCCTCTCAAGGAATGACTGTTATCTGCTTAGTAGTAGACCGCTTTAACAAGATGTGTCATCTCATTCCTCTGAACCAATTCCTGCAGCTAAAGAATTGTCCAAACTTTTTATTGTTAAGTGATCTCTTGTTATTCCAGTGGATAGTGTGTCCAATGGAGGAGTTCAGTTTGTTTCCAAATTTAGGAGGACAATCTATAGAAAACTTGGGCTTACCCTATTCTTTTCCTCAGCCTTCCATCCAGAATATATTTTACTATTTAAATCCCTTAGAACGCAGAGGTAAATGCTATTTGGACACCGCGATTTGACTATATATTTTGTAATACTGCACTGTACTTCTTCCTGGGTTAGGCAGGTTACATGTTCAAGGACTTGGTTACATGTACTGGGACAATGTCCTCTTTGAATACAGTGAAGAAAAATATGTTTATTGTTTTCTTCAGTTTTCCTCATCGCCCATTGTAACTCATCCTTCATTTGTTTTTAAAGGGCCAACACTTTCAGCTTTAACTGAAGCCTGGCTGCGGCTGCAGCACATGTAATGTTGAGTTCCAGGGTTGGAATGCCGCAAATGAGGTGATGTTGAGGAAGACAATTTTGGCACTGAAGGTCATGGAGGGCATATTTAAAAGCATAAGAATGGCTACACCGAAGGCAAACTTTCCTGCACATAGCAAGCACATTGCTGAGGCCACTACAATTTCTAAAGAAATGCTTAATGACAAGATTTAGCACAGGGAGAGTGTGCAATGCCACCTAGTCGCAGTGCGGAGGAGGACCTGGATGAAGAGGAGGAGGATAGGTGGTAGGTGTCAAAGATTGAACCGTACCGACGCACCTGTGTTATTACTTTTTCCACTTTGAGGTAGAGCCTCATTCTGCAAGATGTTGTCCCAGAGGGCTGGGAATTACATGTATTGTCCATAGCTACTACTCCAAGTATCTAACATGGCATGCACTGTGCTGCACACTGACAACTCCATGGAGTTGGCACTCCCGGCTTTTTTGGGGAAAAAAATGGTGACTAGGTATTTGCAACCTTGGTTGGGCACTCCTCATTAATTGCATAAATGCTGTGGAGTCAAAAAGATGGAAGAAGGCACCTGCATTACCAAGACCTTGGCTGGGTGTGAATTATAGCAAACTACAACAAGATGACTGGACAAATACTGTTGTCTGTATGACATAGATTCCCCAATAGATAACTGATGGGATAGAGGAGGATACAACACTGATGAAAACAAAAGAGAATGTTTTGCCTGTGGACAAGACCTGGCTGCTAGACAGCAGGCCTACATCTGTTCCATTTGAAAGGTGTTCTGCCCCTACCTAGACTACACGCTTCTTCGCTGATAGTACCAATACCCTCCTTCTCTCAACATGTCAACCTGGACCTCACATCCAGTCCAAAACTACATCGTCATTATCAAACTTATCCTCATCCCCCACCACTCCTCTCTGCATGAACTTCTGTTATCTTACCATGGGCTTCTTGCTCCCCCCACCATATCCTCCATGCCAAACTAGTGCTGTGCTTGGCCACAGCTTTCACTTCTTTAGCAACACACTCCAAAGGTTAACTGTCCTTACACAACTCCTCATCATGGTTAATGATATCCTTCTGCTTAGCACTAGGGGAGGAGCAAAGACAGAGATGATAAAGCAGAGTCTCTAGGAGGGACATTTCTACCACTACATGTAACTCTAGACCATGGGGAATCCACTGACACCTGGCTCAATGTCATACCGCCAGACTATTCTTTCTCCTGCTGGGAAGATCTCACTTTTGTTTGCTGACAAGGCTGCTGCTGCTACTACCATCAGGCACTTGGCTGCTGTTGCTTCCTGTACTAGTGCTGGTACTGACACCAAGATTCTTACACGCAGACAACATGGCTGGGGTACTCTGTCCTCTACTCAGTCTGACAATTCCATTACCAGATATGTTTTGTTTTTTGTTTCTTTATTGAAAAAGATTTGGAGGTTATTTTCCTTTCACCTGCTAGTTAACTTTCACTCTCAATGCTACAAATGCTATGATTTTTATTTTACTTAAAGGGGTACTCCGGCGCTTAGACATCTTATCCCCTATCCAAAGGCTGTCCGGGCATGCTGGGAATTGTAGTTTTGCAACATCTGGAGATCCGCAGGTTGAAGACCACTGTATATGCTATTCTTCCCCTTTCCTTACCTGGCTGTGCTTCGGCTGTCTTGCGGGCTGCGGTCAGTGAAGCAGAAGAGTTACGTCCTCTCCCGGCTCCTCTGCGTGGCATCAGGGATGTCACTTTTCGGCGGCATCTACAGGAAATGAAAAGTGACGTCACTGATGCCTCGCAGAGAAGCTGGGAGAGGACGTCATTCATCTGCTTCACTGACCGCAGCCCGCAAGACCCCCGCCTGACCTGACCTGCCGAAGCGCAGCCAGGTAAGGAAAATAAAAAAAACTATAAAAAGCAGGGAAAGGGGGAATGATGAGGGAGGGGAAAAATTAAGAGTAGAACTGTCACTTGTTTTCTCCCGCACTATCCATAGGGACTGGTGGATAATGTGGGAGACGCTGATTAAAGGTAGGGCAGATCCAGACAAGATAGGGCTCATTTTAATCAGCATCTCCCGCACTATCCACCAGTACCTGTGGATAGTGCGAGAGAAAACAAGTAACAGTTTTACTTTATAGCAGAGCGGGAAGGAGACGCCGCTGGTCACTGATTTAAAGTGGCCGCGGCCGTGCTGCTAATACCCAACAAGCAGCTGCTTCTGCGGCCGCTTTAAATCAGTGAAGAGAATATTTATCGGCGTATAACACGCAGGCAGGCTTTTTGCCCTAAATTTAAGTTTTAAAAGTGCGTGTTATACGCCGATAAATACAGTATTTACTTGTTGTGTGCATCTATTCCCCTTTTGATGCACCCCAATATTTTATGTGCCTTAGAGGTAGCTGCCTGACACTGGTTGCTTTAATTGTACTGTGTTTTTTTCCACGTAATACATAATCCCAGAATGGATTTTGTCTCCCCGTATGTATAACGTTAAATTTATCAGTGGTGAACCTCATTTACCACTTCCAAGCTTCTAACCTATCCAGATCCATTTGTAACAGATCTATTGTTCAAATCCATATTGTTCAGGGCTCACGTTCGGATGATCCATCTTGCCTCTTTCTGCAAGAGGTACTTGTGTTTGTCTATGCCTTCTGCTGTGTGAATGTGTTTAATGCCACACATTTTTAGGCAGTTATGGTCATTGTTGTGGAGTTCTTCCATATGGGTAATGAAACGAGGAGCACCTTTCTTAGTTTTTAACAAATAAACATGTTCTTTGAATCTAGTGTGGAGCGCCCATATAGTGCAACCAATGTAAAAGCTCTTGCAAGGACAGACAAGGTAAGCATAGACAAGGTAAGATGTTCTGCAGCAGATGCAATCTTTAAAATCAATTGTGATACCTCCTAGGTTTATGGTTTTGCCATTAAAGGGGTTCTCCACTGCCCTGTCTTCCGGAGCTCCGCTCGCAGCGTCCGGAAGTTTATTACTCCAGACGCTGTGTGGAGGCTTCCGTGTTCGAGGCCGCCCCATTGTGACGTCACGACCGCCCCCTCGTGACGTCACGCCTGCCCCCTCAACGAAAGTCTATGGGAAGGGGGCGTGACAGCGGTCGCGTCCCCTTCCCATAGACTTTCGTTGAGGGGGTGGGCGTGACGTCACGAGGGGGTGGCCTCGAACACGGAAGCCCGCACACAGCGTCCAGAGTAATAAACTTCCGGACGCTGCGAGCCGAGCTCCAGAAGACAGGGCAGTGGAGAACCCCTTTAAACATTAAAGGACACCATCTGCAGGACCCGCATTTAAAGTTTCCTTTCGGAATAGTTCTATTTATCCAGGTTGTTTCCTTTTGTTCAATGGAAAATTTACTGCAAGTGATCAGATCTCCCAAATTCTGACATTTTTTAAAATAAATTAAAATTTCTTTAAGATCATTTTGAATAATAAACCAATGGTTTTGAATAGTTTCTCTTATGACATTAGCTAACGGACTGAATTGAAACGAAAAGGCAAAATGTTTTTCTTTGTCTGCATTCTCATGTCTGCGTTTTCCTCGGAGCAGTGACACTATCTTTTGAATAAGCTTTTGCTAGTGCTTGATCCAGGACCTGAGAGGGGTACCCTCTATATCAGAATCGATCGTATAAATCACTGGCTTGCTTTAAGAATTCATTATCTGTGTCATTGATCCTACGGAGACGCAGAAATTGACTATAGGGGACAGAGGATTTAGTGTGAACAGGGTGGTAACTTTGAAAGTGTAGTAATGTGTTTCCTGCTGTAGGTTTTATGTAACCTGTTATTTGTATCCCTTTTTCTTGTTTAATAAGTAGAACATCGAGAAATTGTAGAGAGTGGGTACTTATTTTGAATGTAAATTTTAAATTCATATTATTGGTGTTATTAATATGATGCATAACATTTTTAAAATAATTTTCTGTGTCTGTCCATATTATGAAATAGTCATCCACAAAACGAAAGTACCTGTGCATATGACGTAAATAAGGATTATTAGAATTGAAGATAAATCGTTTTTGGAAAATGGCTACAAAGAGATTGGCGTGGGTATATGCCACTGGTGTACCCATCACCACCCCAATAATTTGCGCATACCAGTCATCATTAAATTGAAATGTGTTACAGGACAGGATGAATTCGAGGGAATCGCAAATTAAATTAATAAAATCTTCGCTCTTGCCTGTGTCGACAAGGAGATCCCTAATCCCTAATACACGAGATCCCCAATTGTTGGGGGATGGTCGTGTAAAGGGACTCGATGTTGACAGAGGCGAAAGTGAATGCCTCAGGCCATTTTAGATCGTCTAAATTAAGCAAGAAATCGCTAGTATCTTTTACCAATGCAGGAACTGATTGCAGAAGTGGTCTAAGTAGCCAATCAATGAATTTGGACAAAAATTCAGTCACTGACCCCCATCCCAGACACAATAGGTCTGCCGGGTGGGGTAATAGGGTTCTTGTGTATTTTGAGCTGCTTTTGGATGAGATGGCAAAAGTTTAACTGCATTTTTTTTCAGAGATAACGCCTTTGTCAGAATAGTGTCTGAGTATAGTACGTGATTTATCTAATATTTTTTGTGTGGGGTTATTAGTGAGTTTTTGATAAATGTTATGATCGCTTAACTGAAGGAGGGTTTCATTGAGATAATAAGCAGTTGTCATCAACACCACATTCCCTCCCTTGTCTGCTTTTTTTATAATGACATTGTTATTATGTTTCAATTCTTCTAATGCCATACGTTCTTGGGCAGACAAGTTGGGGGGATCCTGTGGGTAGATAACAGCTTGCATATCCAGTAGTACTTTTTTCCAGAACAAATCAATGCTGGAACCTGGTATAGTAGGGGGACAAAAAGTAGATCTATTCCCACTTTTAAATGTAGATACATGTAAAAAATCGAAATTATTAGTATCAGGTGTAACTTCATCTAACAGGTCCAGCAAATTACCCAGACATTCAGTGTCAGTAATATTACACTGTTGTATGGCACTAAAGCCCAATGGGCTAATAATGGCAGGTACCTCACCCTCTAAATGTATGGGGTTGCTGGACTTGTCATGGAACATTTTATTAAGGTTTAATTTTCTAATACCACAAAACAAATCAATCTCGAATTCTTTGCTACCAAATTTTTCAGTAAAACAAAAATAAAGTCCCTTTGATAGCAAAGATGTAGTTGGCTCGTCCAGAACTAAGTCTGTAAGGTTTACGATCATAAGATTGTTCTCTGAGGTAGTAGTTATTCCTGCCAAGATACTGCTTTTCTCTTCTGGCTGATGTTGGTGCTGCGTTTTTCTGGAGCAGCCCCGTCTGATTTTACGTCTAAAGGCGCGTCATTTTCAGATTTATTTTTCGGTATATTTTTTGCATGCATATCGTCTGATCCACTTGATTCGGTGTCTGTAGTCCAGAAATCTGTAGTTTTCTTTTCCCCCTTGAATTTTCTGGGTCGTTGTTTATGATTGAGTTGATATGTGAAAACTTTGTTGTTGTCATAATCCATTTTGTCTCTATTGAATTTATCCCTTTTTTAATGGATTGTAGAGATATTAATTTTCGTTCCAGTTTTTATTTTTGAAAATGAAGGTAATGTTCCTCTGTGGTTCTTGTACAGAGTTCTTTTTTAGCTCTGCATAAGTCCTCTGTAATGTGAACGTATTCCAATTTGTTTCGTTCAAGTACTGCTCTAAGCATGTTGAGACTATATTCATGGTGAAGTTGGTTCCATTTTTGTATAGAGAGAGCATCGTCTGTATATTGAGATGGTGTTTTAAAGTTTCTGAGTCCTCTAGGGACTCTAGAGCTGTCATTGTATGATTTAAGCGATTCTAAAGTCCAAAACATTTGCATTTCTTTTTCAGCAAGTGTAGAAATGTTTTATTCTAAAGTCTTAGTGCTTAAAATCTGTAAGGCATCCCTTTTGTTGCAAACTGTAAAGAAACTAGTGGCATCTGCCCTGCCAGCTGAGATGGCACGATCCTCTTCTGCCGATCCCCCGTTTGAATCATCAGACTCCATGGCTGCTTGGAGCTAGCAGGTGTGCTCAGGTTCAAAACACAGTTCAAAGCAAAATATGCAGGGGGGGGGGGGGGTATTGCGGCGGAAAGGTGGATGAAGCTAAGCAGTGGTGCTCATATCCCAAGAGGCAAAGACATCCAAATTTGTATTAAAGAGAGTAGCGGGAGGCAGTCACTAGGCTTCGATAAAAGGTAAACTTTCTTCTTCAAAGTGCATATACATTGGCATGGTCAGGTGCAGACGCCAAGGACCGGGCTTACAACTACAGCCGTTTCACTCCGACATGGAGTTTCATCAGGTAGTGCTGCCTCACCTGTGTGACTGGGGTTAAAAACCCTCCTGAGTCACGTGATCCAGGTGAGAGGCGTGTTCCAGTTAAACAGTGCAATAATAAAAACAAGCAATACCACAGTATATATTTGTGAATCGTTATACAAATATTACAGTAGCAACACCAAAAAGGGCAAAAAGATAAAGAAGAAAAGCAAACAGAAAAAACACAATTTAAATAAACATGCTCAAATCAGATCTATTGTTCAAACCCCTAAATATATTAAAGAAAACAGGGCCAGCCTTTTATATGCAAAGTATCAAATGTTTTATTTTTTACTCAAAATATAAGACATTCAGCGATTTACCCAAGTCAAGTATTGAGCTCACCTTCTCATAAAAGCTGATGTCAGCCCATTTTTCCATGAAGCCCTTGTTACCTTTAAAGGGGTTATCCAGGGAAAAACTTTTTTTTATATATCAACTGGCTCCAGAAAGTTAAACAGATTTGTAAATTACTTCTATAAAAAAATCTTAATCATTTCAGTAGTTATGAGCTTCTGAAGTTAAGGTTGTTCTTTTCTGTCTAAGTGCTCTCTGATGACACGTGTCTCGGGAACCACCCAGTTTAGAAGCAAATCCCCATAGCAAACCTCTTCTAAACATGTTACCACCAACCAGCTCCAACCCCAATGTACGTTTCGTGTTGTGCTTCATCAGGGGGAGTGTCTAAACCACCTCTCAGGTGGGTATATATATTAACCCCTTAACGACGAAGGACGTATATTTACATTCTCCTCCGGCTCCCGCAATATGCCGCAGGGTCACGTGGTGTCCCCGCGGCATATCGGGTCGGCTATCAACGGCCGGGACCCGCGGCTAATACAGGACATCACCGATCGCCATGATGCCCTGTATTAACCCTTCAGATGCGGCGATCAAAGCTGACCGCCGTGTCCTATGTGAAAGTGACCCGGCTGCTCAGTCGGGCTGTTCGGGACCGCCGCGGTGAAATCGCGGCGTCCCGAACAGCTTACTGGACACCGGGAGGGCCCTTACCTGCCTCCTCGGTGTCCGATCGACGAATGACTGCTCCGTGCCTGAGATCCAGGCAGGAGCAGTCAAGCCCCGCCCATAACACTGATCACAGGCGTGTTAATACACGCCAGTGATAAGCATGAGAGATCAGTGGGTGCAGTGTTATAGATCCCTATGGGACCTATAACTCTGCAAAAAAAAAGTAAAACAAAAGTGTTAATAAAGGTCATTTAACCCCTTCCCTAATAAAAGTTTGAATCACCCCACTTTTCCCATTAAAAAAAATTAAACGGTGTAAATAAAAATAAACACATGTGGTATCACCACGTGCGTAAATGTCCGAACTATAAAAATATATTGTTAATTAACCCCTTCCCACAGAGTGGCTTATATATAAGCCGCAATGTGCAGGCAGTTCGCGCATCACTGCTTATATATATGACACGCAGCTAACCCGGCGATGCGCAGCATCGCACGGGTTAACTAACAGAAGTCCCGCTGTTTCCAGCAGGAGGCAACTTCTTCAACACCCCCCAGGACCATCTGTCGATGGTCCTGGTCAGTGATCACTGTGATTGGTCCCAACCCGTGTGCCTCCAGCTGTTGCAAAACTATATCTCCCAGCATGCACGTAAAAACCGTACATGCTGGAAGTTTTGCAACAGCTGGAGGCACACGGGTTGGGAAACACTGAGTTAAGAAACAAACTCTGTGTTTTGCAAACAGTGTCCCTCCAGCTGTTGCATAACTACAACCCCCAGCATGCACGGACAGCCAAAGGGCATGCTGAGAGTTGTAGTTTTGCCCCCCAATGTGAATGTACAGGGTAAATTCACACAGGTGGATTTGCAGTGAGTTTCTCGCTGCAAGTTTGAAATGCAGAAAGTTTTCCGCTGTAGCTCAAAACTCGCTGTAACCCGCCCGTGTGAATGTACCCTAAAAACACTACACTACACTAACAGATAATAAAGAGTAAAACACTACATATACACCCCCTTACATTGTCCCCCCAATAAAAATGAAAAACGTATTGTACTGCAGTGTTTCCAAAATGGAGCCTCCCAGCATTTCCGGACAGCCACTGACTGTCCAGGCATGCTGGGAGTTTAGCAACAGCTGAGGCACCCTGTTTGGGAATCACTGGCATAGAATACCCTATGTCCACCCCTATGCAATCCCTAATTTAGTCCTCAAATGCTCATGGCGCTCTCTCACTTCAGAGCCCTGTCGTATTTCAAGGAAACTGTTTAGGGCCACATATGGGGTATTTCCATACTATTATTTTCTACTATTAGCCCTTGTAAAAATTTTAAATTTGGGGGAAAAACTGCATTTTAGTGAAAAAATAAATAAATTAATTTACACATCCAACTTTAACGAAAAGTCGTCAAACACCTGTGGGGTGTTAAGGCTCACTGTACCCCTTGTTACGTTGCTTGAGGGGTGTAGTTTCCAAAATGGTATGCCATGTGTGCTTTTTTTTGCTGTCCTGGCACCATAGGGGCTTCCTAAATGTGGCATGCCCCCCAAAAACCATTTTAGAAAAACTCACTCTCCAAAATCCCATTGTCGCTCCTTCCCTTTTGAGCCCTCTACTGCGCCCGCCGAACACTTTACATACACATATGAGGTATTTCCTTACTCGAGAGAAATTGGGTTACAAATTTTAGGAAGATTTCTCTCCTTTTACCCCTTGAAAAAATTCAAAAACTGGGTTTACAAGAACATGCGAGTGTAAAAAATGAAGATTTTGAATTTTCTCCTTCACTTTTCTGCTATTCCAGTGAAACACCTAAAGGGTTATCACATTTACTGAATGTCATTTTGAATACTTTGAGGGGTGCAGGTTTTATAATGGGGTCATTTATGGGGTATTTCTTATATGAAGGCCCTTCAAATCCACTTCAAAACCGAACTGGTCCCTGAAAAATTCAGATTTTGAAAATGTTGTGAAAAATTGTAAAATTGCTGTTGAACTTTGAAGCCCTCTGATGTCTTACAAAAGTAAAAACATGTCAACTTAATGATGGAAATATAAAGTAGACATATTGGGGGATATTTATCAAAGTTGTCTATGTCCCGCATCAATATAGACCAAACTACAGAGGGTTAGTCTGCTCTATTGTGCACCTAATTTATCAAATGGCGCACGGCTCTTGATAAATTCTGTGCACAGACTGCATGATCTATGCTTTAGTCTATATTTAAACCTGCTCCAGCACGGTCTGACATTTCGGCGTACTTTGAGCCTATGCGACTTGTCGCTGAAAAGTCACTTTTGATAAATTCAGCACCAATGCATTTTTCAATGCATTTCAGTCTAAAATAGACTAGAATGCATCATGTTCGAAAAATCCTCTAGAGCAAAAGTCGCAGAAAAGTCGCACATATTTAGACTGCGACTTTCTGTGCGACAAATTTAGACAAGAAAAACCAGTCTAAATCCTTTGATAAATCTCCCCCATTGTATATGTGAATCAATATATAATTTATTTGGAATGTCTATTTTCCTGATAAGCAGAGAGCTTCAAAGTTAAAAAAAATGCAAAATTTTCAATTTTTTTTATCACATTTTGGAATTTTCCACTAATGCAAGTATCGATTAAATTTTACCACTAACATAGAGTAGAATATGTCACGAAAAAACAATCTCGGAATCAAAATGAAAGGTAAAAGCATCCCAGAGTTATTAATGCTTAAAGTGAAAGTGGTCAGATGTGCAAAAAGTCCGCACACAGCGTTTCGAGTAATGAACTTCCGGACGCTGTGAGCGGGGCTCCGAAAGTCAGGGCAGCGCACAACCCCTTTAAGGGGTTAAACCGCACGGTCAATGGCGTACACGTAAAAAAATTCCAAAAAAGCTTATTTTTGGTCATTTTTTATACCATTAAAAAATGAAGAAAAAGTGATCAAAAAGTCCGATCAAAATAAAAATGGTAACTTCAGATCACGGCGCAAAAAATGAGTCCTCATACCGCCCTGTACGTGGAAAAATAAAAAAGTTATAGGGGTCAGAAGAGGACATTTTTAAACGTATACATTTTCCTGCATGTAGTACGACAAAATCAAACCTATATAAGTGTATCATTTTAACCGTATGGACCTACAGAATAATGATAAGGTGTAATTTTTACCGAAATATGCACTGCGTAGAAACTGAAGCCCCCAAAATTACAAAATGGCGTATTTTCTTCGATATTGTCGCACAATTATTTTTTTTTCTGTTTCGCCGTGGATTTTTGGGTACAATGACTAATATCCCTGCAAAGTAGAATTGGTGACGCAAAAAATAAGCCATAATATGGATTTTTAAGTGGAAAATTGAAAGGGTTATGATTTTTAAAACGAAAGTGCAAAAACTGAAAAACCCTACGTCCTTAACCCCTTAAGGACACATGACGTTCTCATACGTCTCCATTTCCGAGTCCTTAAGGACACATGACGTATGAGAACGTCATGTGTTTTACCGGCCCCCCGCAACCATCTGGAGCGGAGCCGGTCCCCGATGCCTGCTGAAATCGTTCAGCAGGCATCGGGGCATATCGCCCAGGGGGGTCATTATGACCCCCCATGTCGGCGATGGCCGCAGATCGCTGGACAATTCAGTCCAGCGATCTGCGGCGGATTCCGGGTCAATCGGGTCTCCAGTGACCCGGTGACCCGGAATTATTGGCTGATCGGGGCCGTCAGAGACGGCCCCGAACAGCCATAGCCAGCAGGGGTGAGGTGGCACTTGTGCCACCTCACGATCGCCCTGATTCGTCGGCCGGATTACCGGCCGACCAATCAGGGCGCCTGCTGTGGGTGTCACTCCCGCAACCCGCTCCGCCCCTCTTCCGGAGGACGTGAGCGGGTGCGGGACGTGCACCCCGGGTGCTGGGGACCCCGATCCCCGGCGCCCCTGTTGGGATCGGGGCCCCAGGAGCAGCGGCGGCGGCGGAGACGACGAGGGACTGACCTGGTGCGGCGAGGATCGTTGGAGGTGAGTGACAGCCTCCTGCTGTTGCTTAGCAACAGCTCCCAGCATGCAACAAGGGCATGCTGGGAGCTGTAGTTATGCAACAGCAGGAGGCAGACCACCACAACTCCCAGCATGCCCTTATGGGCATGCTGGGACTTGTAGTTTTGCAACAGCTGGAGGCACATTCTTTCTATGGAAAAGTGTACCTTCAGCTGTTGTGTAACTACAACTCCCAGCTTGCACAATCAGCTAAAGTGCATGCTGGGAGTTGTAGTAGTGCATCTGGTGGTTGCATAACTACAACTCCCAGCATGCCCGTTGGCTGTCGGTGACTGCTGAGAGTTGTAGTTTTGCAACAGCTGAAGGCACACTGAGTTAAGTAGTAAACCAGTGTGTCTCCAGCTATTGCATAACTACAATCCCCAGCATCCCCAGCCAAAGTAGTATGCCTCCAGCTGTTGCATAACTACAACACCCAGCATGCCCTTCCGCTGTCCGTACATGCTGGGGGTTGTAGCTTTTGCAACAGCTGAAGGCACACTGGTTGCAAAACACTGAGTTTGTTACCAAACTCGGTGTTTCACAACCAGTGTGCCTCCAGCTGTTGCAAAACTACAACTCCCAGCATGCACTGATAGACCGTACATGCTGGGAGTTGTAGTTTTGCAACAGCTGGATGTTCCCCCCCCAATGTGAACGTACAGGGTACACTCACATGGGCGGAGGATTACGGTTAGTATCCGGCTGCAAGTTTGAGGTGCGGCAAAATTTCTGCAGCAGCTCAAACTGCCAGCGAGAAACTACTGTGAACCCCCGCCCGTGCGACTGTACCCTAAAAACACTACACTACACTAACACACAATAAAATAAAAAGTAAAAAACACTACGTATACACATACCCCTATACAACCCCCCTCCCCAATAAAAATGAAAATGTCTGGTACGCCACTGTTTCCAAAACGGAGCCTCCAGCGGTTGCAAAACTACAACTCCCAGCATGCACTGATAGACCGTACATGCTGGGAGTTGCAGTTTTGCAACAGCTGGATGTTCCCCCCCCCCCCCCCCAATGTGAACGTACAGGGTACACTCACATGGGCGGAGGATTACAGTAAGTATCCGGCTGCAAGTTTGAGCTGCGTCAAATTTTCTGCCGTAGCTCAAACTGCCAGCAAGAAACTACTGTGAACCCCCGTCCATGCGACTGTACCCTAAAAACACTACACTACACTAACACAAAATAAAATAAAAAGTAAAAAACACTACATATACACATACCCCTATACAACCCCCCTCCCCAATAAAAATGAAAAACGTCTGGTACGCCACTGTTTCCAAAACGGAGCCTCCAGCTGTTGCAAAACAACTACTCCCAGTATTGCCAGATAGCCGTTGACTGTCCAGGCATGCTGGGAGTTTTACAACAGCTGGAGGCACCCTGTTTGGGAATCACTGGCGTAGAATACCCCTATGTCCACCCCTATGCAAGTCCCTAATTTAGGCCTCAAATGCGCATGGCGCTCTCACTTTGGAGCCCTGTCGTATTTCAAGGCAACAGTTTAGGGCCACATATGGGGTATCGCCGTACTCGGGAGAAATTGGGCTTCAAATTTTGGGGGGTATTTTCTGCTATTACCCTTTTAAAAAATGTAAAAATTTTGGGAAAACAAGCATTTTAGGTAAAAAAAATATATATTTTTTTACATATGCAAAAGTCGTGAAACACCTGTAGGGTATTAAGGTTCAAATTACCCCTTGTTACGTTCCCCAAGGGGTCTAGTTTCCAAAATGGTATGCCATGTGTTTTTTTTTTGCTGTCCTGGCACCATAGGGGGTTCCTAAATGCGGCATGCCCCCAGAGCAAAATTCGCTTTCAAAAAGCCAAATGTGACTCCTTCTCTTCTGAGACCTGTAGTGCGCCAGCAGAGCACTTTTCACACCCATATGGGGTGTTTTCTGAATCGGGAGAAATTGGGCTTCAAATTTTGGGGGGTATTTTCTGCTATTACCCTTTTTAAAATTGTAAAAATTTTGGGAAACCAAGCATTTTAGGTAAAAAAAATATATATTTTTTTACATATGCAAAAGTCGTGAAACACCTGTAGGGTATTAAGGTTCACATTACCCCTTGTTACGTTCCCCGAGGGGTCTAGTTTCCAAAATGGTATGCCATGTGTTTTCTTTTGCTGTTCTGGCACCATAGGGGCTTCCTAAATGCGGCATGCCCCCAGAGCAAAATTTGCTTTCAAAAAGCCAAATGTTACTCCTTCTCTTCTGAGACCTGTAGTGCGCCAGCAGAGCACTTTTCACCCCCATATGGGGTGTTTTCTGAATCGGGAGAAATTGGGCTTCAAATTTTGGGGGGTATTTTCCGCTATTACCCTTTTTAAAAATGTAAACATTTTGGGAAAACAAGCATTTTAGGTAAAAAAAAAATTTTTTTTTTACATATGCAAAAGTCGTGAAACACCTGTAGGGCATTAAGGTTCACGTTACACCTTGTTACGTTCCCCGAGGGGTCTAGTTTCCAAAATGGTATGCCATGTGGTTTTTTTTTGCTGTTCTGGCACCATAGGGGCTTCCTAAATGCGGCATGCCCCCAGAGCAAAATTTGCTTTCAAAAAGCCAAATGTGACTCCTTCTCTTCTGAGACCTGTAGTGCACCAGCAGAGCACTTTTCACCCCCATGCGAGGTGTTTTCTGTATCGAGAGAAATTGGGCTTCAAATTTTGGGGGGTATTTTCTGCTATTACCCTTTCTAAAAATGTAAAATTTTTGGGAAACCAAGCATTTTAGGTAAAAAAAATATATATTTTTTTTACATATGCAAAAGTCGTGAATCACCTGTGGGGTATTAAGGTTCACTTTACCCCTTGTTACGTTCCCTGAGGGGTCTAGTTTCCAAAATGGTATGCCATGTGTTTTTTTTTTGCTGTCCTGGCACCATAGGGGCTTCCTAAATGCGGCATGCCCCCCAAAAACCATTTGTCGCTCCTTCCCTTCTGAGCTCTCTACTGCGCCCGCCGAACAATTAACATAGACATATGAGGTATGTGCTTACTCGAGAGAAATTGGGTTTCAAATACAAGTAAAAATTTTCTCCTTTTTATCCCTTGCAAAAATTCAAAAATTGGGTCTACTAGAACATGCGAGTGTAAAAAATGAAGATTTTGAATTTTCTCCTTCACTTTGCTGCTATTCCTGTGAAACACCTAAAGGGTTAATACACTTACTGAATGTTTTTTTGAATACTTTAGGGGGTGTAGTTTTTATAATGGGGTCTTTTATGGGGTAATTCTAATATGAAGACCCTTCAAATCCACTTCAAAACTGAACTGGTCCCTGAAAAATAGTGAGTTTGAAAATTTTGTGAAAAATTTCAAAATTGCTACTGAACTTTGAAGCCCTATGGTGTCTTCCAAAAGTAAAAACTCATAAATTTTATGATGCAAACATAAAGTAGACATATTGTATATGTGAACCCCAAAAAAATATATTTTGAATATCCATTTTCCTTACAAGCAGAGAGCTTCAAAGTTAGAAAAATGCAAAATTTTCATTTTTTTCATCAAATTTTGGGATTTTTCACCAAGAAAGGATGCAAGTTACCATTAAATTTTACCACTAAGTTAAAGTAGAATATGTCACGAAAAAACAATCTCGGAATCAGAATGATAACTAAAAGCATTCCAGAGTTATTAATGTTTAAAGTGACAGTGGTCAGAATTGCAAAAAACGCTCCGGTCCTTAAGGTATAAAATGGCCTGGTCCTTAAGGGGTTAAGGGGTTAAACATCAGCCATTCCAAAGAAAGTCCATGAACAATTGACAGCCAACTTATCCAATACATCCAAATGCAGATACAAGTCACTGCCCATGAACATCACCTAGTCCACATCATACCTGATAGCCTCTGCTATCCACACCACCTAAACGGCATCTGACATGTCATGAATGTGTCCGTCGCATCTGGACATATGTGGAATGCTAGTTCCTAAGCCGGAGCCTGGGCTGAGCAGAGAGGGACAGGGAACGCCCAAAGCCGTCACCTGATAGAATCACATGACCGGGTTAAGGTCATGTGGTGTGCCGCAACTCCGTCAGCAAGCAGGGCGGGGCCAGGATCAGCTCCGAACCAGAGGTTGAGGGGAGATATGCCTGCAGCACATCCAATCAATGGGACATTAACCCATGATTGGAAAGTGAAGCGGGTAAAAGGTGCACCTATATAAAGCCTAAACCATATTGTACATAGGCCTCCCAGGGTTTACCAAGACATGGACAAAGAACAGATATACATGAAACAAAGAACACCCAGTGAAACAAAAGTGGCAAACCAATAAGCCAAGGTGTGTGTGTGCAAAAAGAAAGTGCAAACCACCACCAAAGTGAGAGTGAAAAAATTGAATGGGAAAAGTGTATGAATGTGTGTGGGAATATAAAAGAATAGGACTGCTAAATGTGTGAAAGAGTATGACAATAGTAAAAATGTGAATAGGCAAAACAGAATAAAAAGTAAAGATGTATTAGTGTGAAAAAAAAAGCAAAGTATGTGAAAAATGTGGACTGCAGTGTATTAAAATGACAAATAAAAAATGTTAAATTATTAAATTAAGAAATGAAAATGGTGAAAAATAATTAATAACCTCTTAAGGACCCAGGGCGTACCTGTACGTCCTGAGTCCACTCCCGTTCTATAACGCAGGGCCACGGCCGGGACCCGTGGCTAATAGCACACGTCACTGATCGCTGTACTTCGCACTATTAATCCCTTTGGTTGATTGCCGCGTCTACAGTGAAAGTAAAGCTAGCTCAGCGGGCTGTTCGGGACAGCCGCGGTAAAATCCCCTTACCTGCCTCCTGGTGTCTGATCGCCGAATGGCTGCTCAGTGCCTCAGATACAGGCATGAGCAGTCAATCGGCAGAATCATCGATCAATGGTTTCTTTGAGAAACCATTGATCAATGTAAAAGATCAGTGTGTGCAGTGTTATAGCCCCCTATGGGGGCTATAACATTGCAAAAAAAAAAGTGGCAAAAAAAAGTTAATAAAGATCATATAACCCCTTCCCTAATAAAAGTTTGAATCACCCCTGTTTTCCATTTAAAAAAACACCAGTGTAAATAAAAATAAACGGTGTGGTATCGATGCATGCGGAAATGTCCAAATTATAAAATAAATCATTAATTAAACCGCACGATCAATGGCGTATGCGCAAAAAAATTCCAAAGTTCAAAATAGCGTATTTTTGGTCACTTTTTATATCATGAAAAAATTAAGAAAAAGCGACCAATAAGTCCGATCAATACAAAATGGTACCGCTAAAAATTTCAGATCACGGCGCAAAAAATGAGCCCTCATACCACCCCATACGTGGAAAAATAAAAAAGTTATAGGGGTCAGAAGGTATAAATTACATAAGTAGGGTATCACTTTAATCATATGGACCTACAGAATAAAGAGAAGGTGCCATTTTTACCGAAAAATTTACTGTGTAGAAACGGAAGCCCCCAAAATTTACAAAATGGCGTTTTTTCGTTAATTTTGTCGCACAATGATTTTTTTTCCATTTCGCCGTGGATTTTTGAGTAAAATGACTGATGTCATTACAAAGTAGCTGTAGCAAACATAGAAGAAAAGGAGGATATGGAGCACTCATACTGCGACTCTTTTGCGGGGGCTGGTGGCTGATAGATGATCTCAGTCCTGGTCTTTCATGGCGGGGAGGCAGCAGGTGTAATGAGGGGAGACTCAGACGCCGGCAAAGTAATGATACTGTCAACATGAAAAGGATTCTTCAATGCGGAATGGATCATCAAAGAAAAAAGGGGGAAAGAGAAAGAGAGGTAAGTATTAAAGCAATAAAAGAATAAAAAACAATTCAACTTACCAAGAGGAGGGTTGTAAACACAAGACCAAGAGCATAAGATTTAACCAAGGTACATAAGCAAGATAGTGGATATAGGCACAAAATATGGCTTAAGATGAAAGAAATGTCACAAAGCTGGCGTGGTCATTAAACCCATTTGGTTGTAAATTTTTTAGCCTGTAAATCCACTTTGTTTCAAGTTGTGCCGGTTTTGTTTTTCAGTTGTCACCTCTGATGCCCACAAAGATAAGGTTCATGCTCCTCACCTTCAGACAACTCGGATCACTGTTGTGAGCCGTGTTAGGCTGGGTTCACACTACGTTTTGTCCCATACGGGAGCGCATACGGCAGGGGGGTGCTAAAACCTTGCGCTCCCGTATGTCATTCATTTCAATGAGCCGGCCGGAGTGAAACGTTCGGTCCGGTCGGCTTATTTTACAACCGGACCTAAAACCGTGGTTGACCACAGTTTTAGGTCCGGTTGTAAAAGCGCATAAGGCCGACCGGACCGAACGTTTCACTCCGGCCGGCTCATTGAAATGAATGACATATGGGAGCGCATACGGTGACATACGGGAGCGCGAGGTTTTAGCTCCCCCCTGCCCTATGCGCTCCCATATGGAAAAAAACGTAGTGTGAACCCAGCCTTAAATCAGCTTTGTTTCTGGCTGCTGTGAATCCCAGGACATGTTCTCTGGTTTTTTTCTTCAATTCACGGGTGGTCATGCCTACATAAACAAGACCACAGGGGCAGGTAGCATGGTATATAACCCCAAACGTGTTGCATAAAATGGTATGTCAAATTTCAAAGAAGCGTGTCCGGTCAATTAGTGAACCTAGAATCAGAACAGATATTAGGACAGGCTACGCATTTACCACATGGGCGAGAGCCCCATTTTAGTTTCCCCGCTCCAAAAAAGTTTGTGTTTTTTTTACCCCTATGGTGACTCTGCACTAACATGTCACTAAGATTCACACTCCTCCTGAATTTTATAGATGATTGTTTGGGAAGGTATAATCTCAGAATGGGATCAGCCAGTAAGATGTTCCAATTTTTAGACAAAATCTCCTTAACTTGGGTACCTGTGCATGGTAAGAAGATATAAATCTTACCTGATCGTCTTTATTGCTTTTCATTCTGGGTTGTAGTAGACTTCTCCTGCTGGTATGCTTGGCCCTCAGGTATGAATGGCGGATCCAACTGTCTTTATATCCTCTTTCAGAAAATCTTTTCCAAAGTTCAATAGCACCGCTCTCAAATGCTTCATCTGTTGAGCAGATACTTTTAAGTCTTAGGAATTGACCAACAGGAATACCCTTAATTAGATTTTGGGTGTGCGATGACTGTGCGTGTAATAAGGAATTGGTGGCCGTGGGCTTGCAGAAGAGGTCAGATTGTACATACCTCTGTTGGTTCATCTCAAAGAGTTGTCCAAAAAAATCCATGTGGTGCCTTCCTGCTTTGTAGGTGATTCTAATATTCTGCTCATTAGTGTTCAAATTCATCATGAATGTCTGCAACTCCTCCAGCGATCCCTTCCAAACCAAAATTACATCGTCAATATACCGAGCCCACATCTGTACTTTCTCAATTCCGGGGAGGGGGTCCGTCAGGAATATTGATCTTTACCATGCCCCTAAGAATAAATTTGCATATGATGGCACACATGCCGCACCCATCGCAGTTCCCTGCATTTGAAAGTAGTACACTTTAAACAGAAAGAAGTTGTGAGTCAACGCAAAATTGAGGAGTTCGAGAACAAACTCACCTATATCCTTTTAAATTTCGGACATCCTCAGGAAATCACCCACAGCCTGAAGTCCATCTTGGTGATGGATAGATGTATACTAGGACTCCACGTCGCTTGTCACGATCCACATGTCATCATCTAATTGGATGTCTTCTAATCTTCGTAGGGCATCAGTGGTGTCTTTGATGTAGGATGACAAGGTCTCCACCAGAGGTCTAAGAACATAATCAATTAACTTCCAGATGGGTTCACACATATCAATTATCAAACAGCTCTAAGCTGTTCGATAATTGATAATTTCCCCCTATTATCAATGTCTTAAATCAATATTTTTGTTCCTGTTACATCTAGGGAGAAGATCTTTCACCTATTCGTACCTTTTGATAATTGTTCACATTCTGAAAAACTAGCCATCAAACAGCTTCAAGCCATGTCTGATGTAGTAATTAAGCCCTCAGATGAAGGGGGAAATGTAGTTCTGTGGCCTCTTGATTTGTATGAAAAAGAAAGCTACAGACAGTTGAAAGACATAACTTACATAGTTACATAGTTAGTACGGTCGAAAAAAGACATATGTCCATCAAGTTCAATCAGGGAATTAAAGGGTAGGGGTGTGGCGCGATATTGGGGAAGGGATGGGATTTTATATTTCTTCATAAGCATTAATGTTATTTTGTTCCAGGAATGTATCTAATCCTGTTTTAAAGCTGCTAATTTTTCCTGCTGTGACCAGTTCCTGAGGTAGACTGTTCCATAAGTTCACAGTTCTCATGGTAAAGAAGGCGTGTCGCCCCTTGAGGCTAAACTTTTTCTTCTCCAGACGGAGGGAGTGCGCCCTCGTCCTTTGGGGGGGTTTAACCTGGAACAGTTTTTCTCCATATTTTTTGTATGGGCCATTAATATACTTATATACGTTTATCATATCCCCCCTTAAACGTCTCTTCTCAAGACTAAACAATTGTAACTCCTTTAATCGCTCCACATAGCTAAGATGTTCCATGCCCCATATTAGTTTAGTCACGCGTCTCTGCACCCTTTCCAGCTCCACAGTGTCCCTTTTATGGACAGGTGACCAAAACTGAACAGCATATTCCAGGTGAGGCCGTACCAATGCTCTATGAAGGGGGAGTATTATGTCCCAGTCCCTCGAGTCCATGCCTCTTTTTATACATTACAATATCCTGCCGGCTTTTGAAGCAGCAGCCTGACATTGCATGCTATTCTGTAGTCTGTGATCTACAAGTACACCCAGATCCTTCTCTACCAGTGACTCTGCCAGTTTAATCCCCCCTAAGACATACGACGCATGCAGGTTATTAGTACCCAGATGCATAACTTTACATTTATCCACATTGAACCTCATTTGCCAAGAGGATGCCCAGACACAGTCTATCCAAGTCATCTTGTAACCTATACACCTCCTCTATAGACTGTACCGTGCTACAAAGCTTGGTGTCATCTGCAAAGATAGAAACAGAGCTGTTAATGCCATCCTCTATATCATTGATAAATAAATTAAACAACAGCGGTCCCAGTACAGAACCTTGGGGTACACCAATAATTACCGGGGACCAATCAGAGTACGAATCATTGACCACCACTCTCTGGGTACGATCCATGAGCCAGTGTTCAATCCAGTTACAAACTAAAGTTTCCAAGCCCAAAGACCTTAACTTACCTGTCAGACGTCTATGAGGGACAGTATCAAACGCTTTAGCAAAATCCAGAAACACTATATCCACAGCCATTCCTCTGTCAAGGCTTCTACTCACCTCTTCATAAAAGCAAATTAGATTGGTTTGACAACTTCTATCCTTAGTAAACCTATGCTGGCTATCACTTATAATGCTATTATCCCCTATGTATTCCTGTATGTAATCCCTTATACGTCCTTCAAACTATTTACCCACAATGCACGTTAAACTTATCGGTCTATAGTTTCCTGGGGAAGACCTAGAGCCCTTTTTGAAGATTGGCACCACATTCGCCTTGCACCAGTCCCTTGGCACAATACCAGACACCAGTGAATCTCTAAATATCATGAACAGGGGTATAGATATTACTGAACTTACCTCTCTAAGAACTCTTGGGTGCAATCCATCTGGCCCTGGAGATTTACTTACATTTATATTACTTAACTTACCTTGTACCATCTCTACATTAAGCCAGTTCAGTACATTACATGATGTGTTACCAGCACTGACCTGGCCAATGTCAGCTCCTTTTTCCATAGTGTATACAGAACTAAAGAACCCATTCAGTAGCTCCGCTTTCTCTTGATCGCCCGTGACAACCTCCCCATCATCATTATTTAGGGGTCCTACATGCTCTGTCCTTGGTTTTTTTGCATTTATGTATCTAAAAAAATATTTAGGATTAGTTTTGCTTTCTTTGGCCACCTGTCTCTCATTTTGAATTTTTGCTGTTTTTATTACATTTTTACAGATTTTATTAAGCTCCTTGTACTGTTTAAATGTTATAGCTGACCCATCAGATTTGTATTTTTTTGAAGGCTATTTTTTGTTGTTTATTGCTCTTTTAACATCATTTGTCAGCCATGTAGGATTTAGTTTTAATCATTTATATTTGTTCCCCTTTGGTATATATTTAGCTGTATAGTTATTTAGAGTTGATTTAAAGATGTCCCATTTACCTTCTGTATCAGTATTTGAGAACACCTCCCCCCAGTCTATGTCCTATAGTGCAGCCCTCAGCCCAGGGAAGTTTGCCTTTTTAAAGTTATATGTTTTTGCCTTCCCCGTCTGTCTTTGTTTTCTACATTTTAAGTCAAAAGTAACTATATTGTGCTCGCTATTACCAAGGTTTTCCCTCACAGTTACATTACCAACCAGCTCTGCGTTGTTGGAAATGATCAGATCCAACAAGGCATCACTTCTTGTTGAGTCCTCCACAAACTGGCCCATAAAATTATCCTGCAATAAATTTAGGAATTGTCGCCCCTTTGTAGTTTTAGCCAATGGGTTGACCTTCAACCCTTTAAGCAAATTTCAGGGGGAACTCTTGTCTATATTATTGCAGGCAACCAACAAAGGTGTTATAACTTCCCAACAACAGACATATCTGATGATTGACATTCCCAGAATTGCTACTCTATATCTACTCCCCAAAGTACATAAACAAGCTGCAACCCCACCAGGTAGGCCCATTGTGTCCGGGCGTAACAATATGTGTGACCGTATCTGCAAGTTAATTGATTATGTTCTTAGACCCCTGGTGGAGACCCTGCCGTGCTACATCAAAGACACCAATGATGCCCTATGAATATTAGAAGACATCCAACTCGAACTTCTCAATTTTGCCATGACTCACAACTGCTTTGTGTTTAAAGAAGTGTACTACTTACAAATGCAGGGAGCTGTGATCGGCGTGGCATGTGCGCCATCGTATGCAAATTTATTTTTAGGGGCATGGGAAAAATCAATATTCCTGACAGACCCCCTCCCTGGTATTGAGAAAGTAAAAATGTGGGCTCCTCCGCTGGAGGAGTTGCAGACATTCATGATGACTTTGAACACTAATGAGCAGAATATTAGACTCATCTACAAAGCAGGAAAGAACCACACAGATTTTTCTGATATCTCCTTTGAGGTGGAACAACAGGGATATGTCAAATCTGACCTCTTCTGCAAGCCCACGGCCACCAATTCCTTATTACCCGCACAGTCATCGCACACCCAAAATCTAATTAAGGGTATTCCTGTTGGTCAATCCCAAAGACATAAAAGTATCTGCTCAACAAATGAAGCATTTGAGAGCGGTGCTATTGAACTTTGGAAAAGATTTTCTAAATGAGGATATAAAGACAGTTGGATCAGCAGTGCATACCTGAGGGCCAAACATACCAGCAGGAGACATCTACTACAACTGAGAATTAAAAGCAATAAAGACAATCAGGTAAGATGTATTTCTTCTTACCATGCACAGGTTCCCCAAGTTAAGGAGATTTTGTCTAAAAATAGGAACATCTTACTGGCTGATCCAATTCTGAGATTATACCTTCCAAAATAACCATCTATGACATTCAGGAGGCGTGCGAATCATAGGGACGTGTTGGTGCAGAGTCACCATAGGGGTAAAAAACCCACAAACTGTTTTTGGAGTAGGGAAACCGAAATGGGACTGTCACCCATGTGGTAAATGCGTGGCCTGTTTTAATACCTATTCTGATTCTACCTTCACTAATTTTGACGGGAACCGCTCCTTTGAAATTAGACATACCATCTCAAGCAACACGTTTGGGGTTATATACCATGCTACTTGCCCCTGTGATCGTGTTTATGTAGGCATGACCACCCGTGAATTGAAGAAAAGAACCAGAGAACATGTCCTGGGAATCGCAGCAGCCAGAAACGAAGCTGATCTAACACGGATCACAACGTTTCCCCGACACTTCAAGACCCACCATGACAGCGATCTGAGTGGTCTGCAGGTGAGGGGCATTGACCGCATCAGGGGTGGCAACTGACAAACAAAACTAGCACAACTTGAAACCAAGTGGATTTACAAGCTAAAAACTTTACAACCAAATGGGTTGAATGATCACGCCATCTTTGTGCAATTTTTTTGATCTTTTGGCCATATTTTGTGCCTATGTTCATTATCTTGCTTATGTACCTTGGTTAAATCCTATGCTCTTAGTCTTGTGTTTACAACCCTCCTCTTGGTGGGTTGATTTGTTTTTATTGTTTTAATACTTACCTCTTTTTCTCTTTCCCCCTTTTTTCTTTGATTTTAGATCCATCAGCTGTTTCCACATTGAACAATCCGGTGTGTTTCCTCTCATCTCCTTTTCATGTTGACATTATCATTACTTTGCCATGCATGTTGCCTGATGCCATTCTTTATTTTTGTGATTTCTATGATCTTAGCTTACTATACTTTTTACCTGCCTACCTGGTTTATCTACACCTGTATATTTATACCATATGAATTAGTATATTACCCTAGTAGGCCCCCATGTTCACACTAGCCTCCTTAGCTCTACTCATCACTTGGCATTTTTGCTGCTACATGAATGAGGCAATACATTTTTCAGCACTTATGCACTTTTCTTATGTATACATTCATTTTTCCCAGTTTTGTCTGTCACCTTACATTTTTGCTGCTATAAGAGAATAGCATTTTTCAGCACTTGATTAAGAGCGCCATGTATTTCTATGTGCATTATGTCCATAATTATTCCTTTGATAAATTATTTTTCATATTATGACATCTTGTGGTACTATTGCACTACTGGCACTTCTGCACTTTATTCACATCAACGTATTGATTTATTCATTCATTCACACATTTTTGCCACATTCTTTAATAATCCAATAATATATTGTCTCTGACCATTTTTGTGTCAACATATAATTTAATTATTTCACTATAATTTTCACTATTTTCATTTTATAATTTAACATTTTAATACACTGTAGTCCACATTTTTCATATACTTTGTTTTTTTCACACTCATACATTTTCATTTTCTGTTTTGCCTATTCACATTTTTATTATTGTAATACACGTTCACACAGTTTAGCAGTCCTATTCCTTTATATTCCCACACACGATCATACACTTTTCCCATTCACTTTTTTCACTCTCTTTGGTGGTGGTTTGCACTTGTTTTTTTGCACACACACACACCTTGTTTTATTGGCTTGCCACTTTTTTTCACTGGGTGTTCTATGTTTCATGTATGTCTGTCCTTTGTCCATGTCTTTAGGTCGCTCTTGGTAACCCCTGGGAGGCCTAGGTACAATATGGTTTAGGCTTTATATAGGTGCACCTTTTACCCGCTTCACTTTCCAATCATGGGTTAATTTCCCATTGATTGGATGTACTGCAGGCATATCTCCCAACAGCCTCTGATACGGAGCCGATCTTGACCCTGCCCTGCTCACTGACGGAGTTGCTACGTACAATGTGACCTTACCCCGGTCGTGTGATTCTATCAGGTGACTGCTTTGGGCGTTCCCCACCCCTCTACGCTCAGCCCGGGCTCCGGCTTAGGAACTTGCTTTCTCCATCTGGACCTATTGTTTTTCTTGTAATCCATGTATTTATGTGCCATCCTTACGCTCTCCATTCATCTGTACTTGTCATCCTCACTGCCTGTATTTTAAATCACTTGCGCTCATATTCGCTTTCTTAGTTAGCTCTTTAAAATATTTCTATTTTTGCTTTAGCATTAGCTGGTATTCTATTGTGACAGAAACACTGGAGAGAATAAATACGTTTTTACTCATGAAAATGGTTAAAAATTATGAAAAATTGACTGTAACTTGCATTTGACCAGCATAAATGGAAAGTTTTCACAAGCAAAACCTACTTGATCAACTTTACCACAGGCATAAACATACAAAGTTCAGAAGGGGGCGTGGCCTGCTATGCACGCCATCTAGCTGCTTTTTCTGTGAGCTCCGTGACTGCACGAGAGAGAGAGAGGACCACAATATCTGAATGATGGTGCGGAGGATGAAACTAAAAGGCCCCAAAGGCGTGGGAAGCTCCCGGGCTCCCCCGGCACCGATCTCAAATTATTTTACCCCTCTGGCCGGGCTCCAGGACTCCATGGACGCAGTCCCCCCAGGGCCGCCGCCATCTTCAGCTCCCTCACAGCAGCGTGAAGCCCCGCCCACCGTCAGTGGCACCTCACAGCAGGCGCCATCTCGGTCCTCAGGCGCAGGAGACTGGAAGAAGCGGCGGGGACACCAGGCCTCCGGTGAGTGTGCGGGCCCGGAGGAAATACCCCCTGTCCCGCTGCTGATTGATTGTGCTTACCTGCCCCAGCAGCTCCATCCCCACGGGGCGCCCCTCTGCTGCCGGAACCGCCGGGAGCTGCGGAGGCCGCTCTGCACACGCCACTGCAGCCCCGACCGTATCAGCCCTCAGCTCCCCTCTCCAGTACAGGACCGGACACCACCTGGGCTGCTGAGCCCCTGCCCACGCCACCTGCGACAAAGGGAGTGCGGTGGCCCCTTCAGCTGTCTGGGGTCCCCATCCTGGCTGGGGACATCACCACGGCAATGGCGGACTGTCCTGGATCGCAGGGATCCCCCCTGCTCTACTCTGCTGTGGCAGCCCCCTCATCACCTCCCCCCTGGGCCCACTTTCCCGGGCCCCTGAGGGGGTGCATCCTCCTCCCTCACCGGCCCCCTCCTGGTCCTCCTCAGGGGGTAGCCCTTGGCCCCTGCAGACCCCGGCTGATGACTTTGGGACTGAGACTGTGGTGCCCTGCCCCCCACAGCTCTCGCAGAGGCCCCCACAACTGCCCGCTCCTGCACCTGTCCTGGACCCTACCCCACCAAGCTCTGCTGCGGCCCAAATACTGCAATCCCACCCTGAGCTCCAGGCGTTGTCATCTTTTTTACCTACAAAGGCTGATATTGTGGCCCTCAGGGAGGACTTGCGTTCTGCCTGGAGACGGGACCTCCAGGAGGTGCAGTCTGAGGTGCAAACCCTCTCAGCAACAGTTGGGACTCTGGAATCCTTTTGATCTGACACCCAGGAATCTATTGCTGAGCTTAGGGCTGCAGTCTCTAAACAAGCGGTTAATCAGAAGCTATTGCACTCTCATATGGACGATCAGGAAAACTGAAACCGTCACAACAATATCAGACTGCGGGGTCTCCCAGAGGCGACTCGAACTGATGGTCTTCTGCCTACGTTAACAGACATCTTCAATTCTATCCTGGGCCGTCCGGCTCAGTCCCCAATTGCTATTGACCGGGCACACAGAGCTCTCCGTCCTCCCAGCTCAGACCCTGCTATGCCGCGCGACGTTATCTGTCGCATTCACTATTTTTCTGAGAAAGAAGAGATTATGCAAAAGGCCCGACAGCTCAGGGACATTGACTTTGATGGGGCTAAGCTGCAGCTCTTTCCGGATTTATCAAGACACACGCTTCGCCTGCGGGCAGCCCTGAAGCCCCTCCTGCATGAACTGCAATCCCGCCACATTGTGTACCGCTGGGGCTTTCCGTTTGCCTTGCATGCTCATCACCAGGACAAGTCTGCTACCTTGCGCACCCTGGAGGACCTCCCCCATTTTCTCCGGGTGTTTGATCTCCCTCCTGTGTCACTCCCGGGATGGGTGGAACTGTCTGCTGACCCCTTCTCCTCCCTCCTCCCGCCCCAGCCTAGGCTGCGCTCCTCCCAATCTGAGAGGTTCTCCCCGCGGCCCCAGCGCTCTCGACGCCGCCATCGCACCAGATCTGGCTCTGTGGGAGGCCGGGAGGTTTCCGAGAGGGTTGATTGCTGTCTACCTGTGCTTTGATGTTATGATAATGCCTGTGTATAGTGCTATTTACGCTGTCTCACTGGGTTTTTTCTTTTTTGTTATTTTTATTTTTCTGTTTTCCTCTATTTTAGGTGCGGGTGACACAGGCCCATGTGGCCGAGCTGTAGCTATTGCCTGGTTGTTTCCCTCCCGTACATGCCCTCCCCTCTGCTGCCTCTCTCTCTCCTTTTTTTTGCTACCCTCTCTCCCCGTGCCGGTCACTGGGGCTCCTCTCTCTTTTCTGGCGTTTTCCTTCCTGTTGTGATGCTTCTGTCTCCACATTGCCCCCAATAGGTTGAGGCAGGATTACTCACTGCCTGTGCTTAGCCTCGTGCTATATATTTAGTCCAATTTTGCAGCCGTTTGTTGAGCTGCTGTTTTTGTCCTGGTTTTTCTACCTGTTCTCCCCCTGAGTGTTCTCTTTGTCGTTGATTCTCCCTCCCCTCTGCCGTACTTGTTTTCCCTTTCTCTTTCCCCTCCTTGTTTATCCCTTCTCTCCTTCTCCGGTGTTGTGTATTTCTTGTCCCCCGTCTGTGTGGTCCTCTGATCCTGTCCCTTCTCTCCCCTGACCCTTGTCCCCGCTCTCTGCCGACTCCTCGCTCTCTCCGTTGGGTATAGCTGGTCTGGGCCATGTCGTCCCTTAAAATTGCCTCCCTGAATGTCCAGGGCTTCAACCTCCCTGAGAAGAGAGCGAAGATTCTTTATTCTATGCACAAGCAGAGGGCTATGGTGGTCTGCCTTCAGGAGACGCACCTCCTCCGGGATCATGCTGCAGTGCTTCGAAACCGCTATTATCCTACGTGGTACCAGAGTAATGACCCTAGTCAGAAGGTTAAGGGTGTAGCCATATTGTTCCACAAGTCTCTATCGTTGCAGGTGTTGGACTCCAAGGTGGGGGAGGGGGTCCGTTATGTTTTTGTTACCTGCTCCATTCAAGGCAGGACTTACACGATTGCCAATGTGTATGCCCCGAATAGTGGCCAGCTGTCCTTCCTGAGTACAGTGTTGGATGACCTGACCGTGTTCTCCCAGGGGGTGTTGATGGTTTGCGGGGATTTTAATGTCTCTCTGTTTCCTTCCTTAGACTGTTCCTCGGGGACCTCTGTCATGTCTCATGCTCAGCTAAATAGGATTCGACAACTTCTCTACTCTATGCAACTGACGGACCCATGGAGACTAGCTCATCCAGACACACGTGACTACACTTTCTATTCTCACGCCCGTAAAGGATACACTAGGCCGGACTATATCTTTGTTAGTCACTGCCTTCTCCCTCAGGTACTGTCCTCCTCCATTGGTTCCATTGTTTTCTTGGACCATGCACCGGTTTTCTGTGACATATCACTGCCGAATGGTCCGAGGAGAGACTTTATCGCTGTGTCTGGCTGATCTGAGGGCAGCGATTGCTAATTTTACTCTGGATCATGCCAGCGATCCCACATCCCCTCAGTGCCGTTGGGAAACCCTGAAATGTGTGCTTAGAGGCGTACTTATTAAACATGGTTCCCGTCTTAAGCGGGAGGCATCCCAGAAGTTGCCAGACTCAACTAAATTCTTTGGAGTCTCGGCATAAATCCTCTCCCTCGGAGGAGGTCTACAGTGAGTTACTTGCGGTCCGGAGGGAGATACAGGTGCGGATAGATAAACAACATAACAGATACCGTCAGATTTGCTCTAGTGTGTACTATGAATGGGGTAATAAGGCGAGTAGGATGCTAGCTAGGGCACTGCGGGATAAAAGGGCGGCCCTCCATGTCCCCTCCATTAAGTCGTCCTCAGACTCCCTGGTCCACCTGACCTCCCAGATCTTAGACTGTTTCTGTTCCTATTACACTGACCTTTATAATCTGGACTCTCAGACCCCTGCCTCGGGTGACCCCCCTCCAGCTCTCTTAGAATACCTGCGGAGGACCAAGCTGACCACCCTCCCTCCCCCCCCAGTCACTTCTTGATCTGGAGCGCCCTTTTGGACTGGAGGAGGTAATGAAGACTGTTAAGTCCATGCCGTCCGGCAAAGCTCCTGGCCCTGATGGCTATACCTCGAAGTTTTACAAACTTCTTATTACAGCGTTGTCTCCGTGCCTCCTTGGGGCCTTTAATGCGGTTTCAGATGCCTCTCCTTTCCCTCAATCTTTTCTACAGGCCTTTATTACGGTCATCCCTAAAGAAGGCAAGGACCCCAACCTTTGTCAGAGTTATAGACCGATCTCCCTCATAAATGATGATCCTAAATTGTACGCAAAGCTCTTGGCTGAGCGTTTGTCCCCCTTGCTGGGGGCCCTCGTCCACCCGGACCAGGTGGGATTTGTACCTACCAGAGAAGCTCGAGATAATACCTTGAAGACTTTCTCTTTGATGCATCATGCCCAGGTCTCTCGCATTCCTTGTATTTTACTATACCTGGATGCCGAGATGGCCTTTGACAGGGTGGCTTGGGGCTTCCTGCGAGGGGTCCTTTCTAATTTGGGCTTGGGCCCTTTGATGCTACCATGTATTTTTGCACTATACACAAGTCCTCAGGCTAGGGTACGCATTAACGGGTCCCTGTCTACCCCGATAGATATACGTAATGGTACTAGGCAGGGCTGCCCCCTGTCCCCTCTTCTCTATGTGTTAGCTATGGAACATTTACTCCAGGCAATCAGACTGAGTACGGAGGTGAGGGGTGTCAAGGTCTGTGGCGAGGAGGTTAAATGTGCAGCTTTCGTGGATGACCTCTTAATATACCTCTTGTCCCCTGAGTCCAGTCTCCCGGCCCTCCTATCGCTCATCTCTGATTATGGTCAGTTTAGTAACTTCAAGTTGAACCTGACGAAAAGTGTAGCCTTGAATGTCTCCCTTGGCCCGATAGGGGTCTCGGCCCTTAAAAGTAGATATCAGTTTAAATGGGCTACTTCCTCTATCACATACCTAGGGGTTCAGGTCCCCAATGATCTCACCCGTACATATGACTTGAACTTTAGCCCCTTACTCTCCTCTTTCTCCTCTGACCTGACTAAATGGGACAGACGTGACTTTTCTTGGATTGGGAGGGTCAACATTATCAAAATGAATCTTTTGCCTCGTCTTCTCTATCTCTTTCAAAGTGGAAATCTGCCCAACCCCCGACAGTTTCTGACTGGGTCCGTGAAGTAATCTATATACATGGGATGGAGGAGTGCATGGCGGAAACGGCGTCCAAATCTGAGCGGTTTTTGCTGCGATGGATGCCGTGGTCTGCGTTTTTGAACTCCCCCGCCTGCAGTGCCCTGCACCTGTCCCCTTGAGGTGGGGTCCTGTGGACGCACTTTTTGGGAACTGGTTGGACGCCCCTGGCTCTGGTGGTCCCTCTCCACGGTAGAGTTCCTCTCCCTTTCCCCGGGTTCCCCCTCCCTCTTTCCCCCTGTGTGTCCTTCTTTGTCCCCCCTTTTCCTTTTCTTCCCCTCTCCGTCTCTCTTTTCTTCGGTTTGTGTTGTTTAGTCTCCCCTTCTTGTTGTTGTTTTTGTTTGATTTAGCTGATATGTTACGGGCTTATAGTGTCTTTCCCTGCCCATATTCCGCCTACTGATCATTTATTGTTTACCCGGCTTGATTATGCTGGTTTACTTGCTCTCCTGTTTCTTATTCTTATTATTATTTTCTGCATTGGCTGCTACACGTCCCTTTATTGTCTACGGGATGACTGGGGGAAGTAGCTCCCGGGACTCCTCATACGCCTATTTGCTGCCTTTATTTGTATTTCCTGAATGTCAATGTATTGCTGCCATCTCATGCAGAATTGTTTATATATGCTTTCCTGTCAGAGGTTGTATATCTTGGCGGATGACGTTTCTAATGTTTTTGTATTAAACTCTTGTAATAAACTCTTTTTGAATAAACTCTTTTTGAATTCGAAAAAAACATACAAAGTTCATTTTTTTATGCAATTTTAGTGCGTGTTTAATGAAAACCAATATCATTAAAAAAAACTTGCATTTTCTGTAACATAGTTTAGTATTTTTGGCACAAATTGTGGCACATGTTTATATTTTTGGAATGATTTAAAAATAATGATTACCGTATATACTCGAGCATAAGCCGAGTTTTTCAGCACGATTTTTCGTGCTGAAAACACCCCCCTCGGCTTATACTCGAGTGAACTCTCCACCCGCAGTGGTCTCAAAACTACAACTCCCAGCAAGCCCGGGCAGCCATCGGCTGTCCGGGCTTTCTGGGAGTTGTAGTTTTGAAACCCCCGGAGGTCCGCAGGTTGAAGACCACTGCGGCCTTCGACATCATCCAGTCCCCTCTCACCCCCTTTAGTTCTGTACAGTACTCGCCTCCGCTCGGCACTGGTCCGGTGCTGCAGGACTGTCCGGAGAGGAGGTCGTCCGGTGGGATAGTGGTTCAGGGCTGCTATCTTCACCGGGGAGGCCTCTTCTAAGCGCTTCGGGCCCGGCCCCAGAATAGTCGCGTTGCCTTGATGACAACGCAGAGGTACGTTCATTACCAACGTACTTCTGCGTCATCGTCAAGGCAACGCCTCTATTCTGGGCCCGAAGCGCGGAGAAGAGGCGCCCCCGGTGAAGATAGCAGCCCGGATGATGACAAGAGGATGATGAAGGGGGGGTGTGGGATGATGACAAGAGGATGATGAAGGGGGGGTGTGGGATGATGAAGGGGGGTGGGGATGATGATGTATTTCCCACCCTAGGCTTATACTCGAGTCAATAACTTTTCCTGGGATTTTGGGTTGAAATTAGGGGCCTCGGCTTATACTCGTGTCGGCTTATACTCGAGTATATACGGTAGTATTGTTCAAGAACAAATTTTCAAAAATGCACAAACTTTTATATGCTCTTTGCAAAGATATTACATGTAATAGTGTCCTCATTGGTAAAGGCATTGGACAAGTAATGTCTTTCTCTGATTGGAGTCTTTCTCCTTTCTTTTCCATTTGGCTCAGAACGCCAACATCAACTTCTTTTCTGCAGAATTGGTGGACAAACATTTTAAGCTCCTTATTTTTCCAGCATCCTCAGCATCTTTATACTAACACCCCAACTATAGTACACCAAATGAAACTAATGCCCCCATAAAGTAGACCCCCCATTGAGTAGGCAGATAGGCCTACTCAATGCCCCCTTTGCACTATTCTTCCCTATATTAGGTAGGTACTCCCAGAAATAAGCCCTCTTTACTCCAAAATCTCATCCCCATTAAATAGGCATCTGGCAGGAGGGCTAGTAGGAGGGACAGTAAGGTATACGACTTGAGGAGTAGCAGAAGGGACAATGAGGCATAGGACATGAGGGGTTCTGGAAGAACAGTGAGGTACCTGACTAGAGGGGTAGCTGGAAGTGAAGTAGGTATCTGACTGAAGGAGTAGAAGGAAAGAAAGGGAAATATCTCCCTGGAGGGGTGGGGAGCAGTGAAACAGACTGTATCTCAGTGCAGAATATGCTCTTTACACCAGCTTCCTGTTGACTATTCTCTTCTTGCTTCTACTGCTATTGGCTGGCAGTGCCGATTGCCTAACCCCTGTTATCCCCTATCCTGTGTCAGACCCTGCAATGACTCATGGTCCTGGGTGTGCACTGGAGGGGTGGACGCGTATGGTGTTAGGGGGTGTTTGGGGGGACCACTTTGCCTACCTCTGAAGCCTTTCTGCAGTGCTGAGCTCTTGTACCATCCATGCTGAGCAGCAGCTCTTTTTTTTTTTTTTTCAGGTTATCCCAGAATCGGAGGAGAGTGGGGGAAAATGACAAAAAGTTTTATTTTTTTATTGGTGACTTGCCAGAGTGCCCTACCTATTCACCCCGGTTGTATGCCAAACTCAAAGGTGCTGTCCAGGAAAATCATTTTTTATATATTTTGCTGGAAGAGTGTTAAACATAAAGCACCTATACTTACCTTCTCCTTCTCCGATTCTCCGACAGCTCTGAAAGCATAAAACCCCCAGTCTGACGTGACAAAAAACAAAACGACACGCCAACACATCCGTGCTCAAACAGCCACGGGCCTTATTCATTTCAGACTAGAGACCAGCTTACTATGCTTGCTCTATTCAAATGAATGGGTATTTTTCAATGTATCCATGCCTCAGAGGCATAAATCATGGTGGAAAGCCTCTGAGAAAGTAGGAAAAAAAACTATTCTGCAATTTTTGTGGGGTCATTCACTATGCAGTAAAACTGTCATGTTAGCTTTACTTTGCATGTAGTGGGGTTTATATAGTTTTATATAGTTTTTTTGTGTTTTACAATTCTGCAATTTTATATAACTTGTATATTTTTCTGTCTATCGGGTTATGTATTTGTTTTTGTTGTTTTTATTGCCACTATTCTGTAGAAGATAAGAAACTTATTGTTTTTTATTTCATTTTTTAAAGGAAGGGATGTGACAAAAAAATCTGTAATTTTGGTATTCTGTACCTTTCATTCACAGCATTCAGCGCATTGGATCAATATTGCTACTTATTAATAGTTTTGCACATGGCAATTCCGATTATGCTTACTATATCATATTATTATTTGATTTTGAAATATGAAAAAAGGGTGATTAATATTTTTTAACTTTATTTATAAAAAAATTTTTTTATATCACCACCACTATCCTGGTTGCCATGGTATTCAATTGTCACCCAAGGACTGTGTTGCTGAGGTGCTGATCACAGCCCTAATAGAACCATCATCTATCAAATAACTGTCCATATTTCGCAGTCCCTGTAGACTTTGCATATAGTACGGTCACCATGCTAATGATGTTTTGCCTTAGCTGGCACCATAAAGTGTAAGCCTTGTCAGTAAGGTACATTTAACAGAGACAGATGCCTGAGAAAGATAGCTTTGAGTTAGTAGTGAGTTGAGGGCAGTCCCCACAAGGGAGACTGTGATAAATATGTAATGGGATTGAACTGGGGTAGAGGGTGAACCCCTTAAAAGGTAAGTAAAGATCACAACCTCCCCAAAAGAAATAACACAGCAGTAAATACCAGGATACAGACACCTATACTCCTTACTTCTTGATTTCAAGTTTACTTTCAAAAAGGACTGGCAGTTCTAATATAAAGTATACATTACTCAAAAGTTTGATGTTTACAAGTTTTTCTTTTAATAACAGTTCAAACAACATGGCTGGTGTTTGGCTACTGTCTTACTCTATCTTCTCAGGCGGCATGGTAGTTACAACTATTCCTCATTCTGCACACTCTAATGCCCTGCTTAGTTTATCTGGACATACTCTGTTTACTTGATATATACAGTGATGATTCAGTATGGTCTGTCTTCAGCATCTTTTTTTTTTTTTAAATCAGCTGATGCCAGATTTGTAAATTACTTCTATTAAAAAATCTTAATCATCCTTCCAGTACTTATTAGCTGCTCTATACTACAGAGGAAATTATTTTCTTTTTGGATTTCTTTTCTATCATGACCACAGTGCTCTCTGCTGACACCTCTGTCTATATCAAGAACTGTCCAGAGCAGGAGAAAATCCCCATAGCAAACATATGCTGCTCTAGACCATTCCTGACACGGACAGAGGTGTCAGCAGAGAGCACTGTGGACAAGACAAAAAAGAAATTCAAAAAGAAAAGAATTTCCTCTGTAGTATACAGCCGCTAATAAGCACTGGAAGGATTAAGAATTTTTAATAGAAGTAATTTACTAATCTGTTTAACTTTCTGGCACCAGTTGATAAAAAAAAAAAAAAAAATTCCACCGGAGTACCCCTTTAACCTGAGCCTACAGATTACAATACTAGAGAATTGTGTAAATAGATGGCATTGATAAAGGACAGTTCACTTGTGTTATAATAAGTTTGTCTATTTATGAACAGAGAACATTTTACAACTGCACAGTCTTTTTTTTTTTTTTCTTCAGTAACGCTGATTATTTTTAGCACACAAAAATCTCAGCTTGGTCTGAGCTGCAGTAAGCCTCCTGGTTAATGAACTGTGACAAATGTTAGAAAATTAACAAGCTTCTTAAATTTGACAAAGCTGCCAGAATGCATGGTGCTGGCCCCCTAGCTTTGTCTTTATACTTGAGTACTTTTAAAAAATTCGAAAGGTGGCATTTTAGGTAGAACAATAACGAGAGGATAACTTGTTCTCCTCTGCACTACAGACCCTGCTAACTGTATACAATGATTTGATTACTGGCATTAGATCTGTCTTCCGTAGTTCGTTTTATCATGGTGGTTATGAAAACATACTTCATAACAGTGAAAAAAGAATTATAAGTTAATGAAAAATATCTGTCCACTATAGAATCTGTTTACTATCATAAGGGATCAGCTAATTTTTAGACACAGTGGGGGTCATATTCAAAACCCTTTACATCAAAAATTTTGCGTTTTGCACCGTTTACATCAGATATTCAAAGGGATTTACATGAGAATTGTTACGCCTAGCGCTCCGGGTCCCCGCTCCTCCCCGGAGCGCGTACGGCGTCTCTCTCTCCGCAGCGCCCCGGTCGGTCCCGCTGACCGGGAGCGCTGCACTGTCATGGCCGTCGGGTATGCGATTCGCACAGCGGGACGCGCCCGCTCGCGAATCGCATCCCAGGTCACTTACCCGTTCCCGTCCCCTGCTGTCATGTGCTGGCGCGCGCGGCTCCGCTCTCTAGGGCGCGCGCGCGCCAGCTCCCTGAGACTTAAAGGGCCAGTGCACCAATGATTGGTGCCTGGCCCAATTAGCTTAATTGGCTTCCACCTGGTCCCTGACTATATCTGACCTCCTCCCATGCACTCCCTTGCCGGATCTTGTTGCCCTTGTGCCTAGTGAAAGCGTTTTGTGTGTCCAAAGCCTGTGTACCAGAACTTCTGCTATCCACCCTGACTACGAACCTTGCTGCCTGCCCCGACCTTCTGCTACGTCCGACCTTGCTTCTGTCTACTCCCTTGTACCGCGCCTATCTTCAGCAGCCAGAGAGGTTGAGCCGTTGCTAGTGGATACGACCTGGTCACTACCGCCGCAGCAAGACCATCCCGCTTTGCGGCGGGCTCTGGTGAAAACCTGTAGTGACTTAGAACCGGTCCACTAGCACGGTCCACGCCAATCCCTCTCTGGCACAGAGGATCCACCTCCTGCCAGCCGGCATCGTGACAGTAGATCCGGCCATGGATCCCGCTGATGTCCCTCTGCCTTATATCTCTGATCTCACCACGGTGGTCGCCCAGCAATCCCGACAGATCGCCCATCTAACCCACCAGCTGTCGGAAGTGTCCACCATTGTGCAGCAACTTCAGTCGCAACTTCAGCAGCAATCATCTCCTCCGCCAGCTCCTGCACCCCTTCCGCAGCGAGTGGCCACTCCTAGCCTCCGCCTGTCCTTGCCGGACAAATTTAATGGGGACTCTAAGTTTTGCCGTGGCTTCCTTTCACAATGTTCCCTGCACTTGGAGATGATGTCGGACCAGTTTCCTACTGAAAGGTCTAAGGTGGCTTTCATAGTCAGCCTTCTGTCTGGAAAAGCCCTGTCATGGGCCACACCGCTCTGGGACCGCAATGACCCCGTCACTGCCTCTGTACACTCCTTCTTCTCGGAAATTCGAAGTGTCTTTGAGGAACCTGCCCGAGCCTCTTCTGCTGAGACTGCCCTGCTGAACCTGGTCCAGGGTAATTCTTCCGTTGGCGAGTACGCCATACAATTCCGTACTCTTGCTTCTGAACTTTCCTGGAATAATGAGGCCCTCTGCGCGACCTTTAAAAAAGGCCTATCCAGCAACATTAAAGATGTTCTGGCCGCACGAGAAACTCCTGCTAACCTGCATGAACTCATTCATCTAGCCACTCGCATTGACATGCGTTTTTCTGAGAGGCATCAAGAGCTCCGCCAGGAAAAAGACTTAGATCTCTGGACACCTCTCCCACAGTCTCCATTGCAATCTGCGCCTAGGCCTCCCGCCGAGGAGGCCATGCAAGTGGATCGGTCTCGCCTGACCCTGGAAGAGAGGAATCGCCGTAAGGAAGAGAATCTTTGTCTGTACTGTGCCAGTACCGAACATTTTTTGGTGGATTGCCCTATCCGTCCTCCACGTCTGGGAAACGCACGCTCGCACCCAGCTCTCGTGGGTGTGGCGTCTCTTGATGCTAAGTCGGCTTCTCCACGTCTCACGGTGCCTGTACGGATTTCTTCTTCAGCCAGCTCTTCCCTCTCAGCCGTGGCCTGCCTGGACTCTGGTGCCTCTGGGAATTTTATTCGGGAGTCCTTGGTGAATAAATTCCGCATCCCGGTGACCCGTCTTGTCAAGCCACTCCACATTTCCGCGGTCAACGGAGCCAGGTTGGATTGCACCGTGCGTTTCCGCACGGAGCCCCTCCTAATGTGCATCGGACCTCATCATGAGAAAATTGAGTTTTTGGTCCTCTCCAATTGCACTTCTGAAATTCTCCTTGGACTACCCTGGCTTCAACACCATTCCCCAACCCTGGATTGGTCCTCAGGGGAGATCAAGAGCTGGGGTACCTCTTGCTTCAAGGACTGCCTTAAACCGGTTCCCAGTACTCCCTGCCGTGACCCTGTGGTTCCTCCTGTATCCGGTCTCCCTAAGGTCGTTATGGACTCTGCCCGCCTTAAGAAGTGCCTCTCCCCCCCTCCCAGTCCAGTCAGTCAAGCCTCGGTGCCTCCTCGTGGCCCTCGTCCTGGTGTCACACTGCCCCGTGCCAGGCCTCGCCCTCTGCCCTCCCTCCCCATTCCCACTCCTGCTGTACTGCCTGCCGTTGAGGAATCCCTCCATCCTTTCCCGGTGTCCTCATCCCAGGGGGGGCAGTTACCGGACAAAGAGAAGGGGAGACCTAAGGGGGGGGGGTACTGTTACGCCTAGCGCTCCGGGTCCCCGCTCCTCCCCGGAGCGCGTACGGCGTCTCTCTCTCCGCAGCGCCCCGGTCGGTCCCGCTGACCGGGAGCGCTGCACTGTCATGGCCGTCGGGGATGCGATTCGCACAGCGGGACGCGCCCGCTCGCGAATCGCATCCCAGGTCACTTACCCGTTCCCGTCCCCTGCTGTCATGTGCTGGCGCGCGCGGCTCCGCTCTCTAGGGCGCGCGCGCGCCAGCTCCCTGAGACTTAAAGGGCCAGTGCACCAATGATTGGTGCCTGGCCCAATTAGCTTAATTGGCTTCCACCTGGTCCCTGACTATATCTGACCTCCTCCCATGCACTCCCTTGCCGGATCTTGTTGCCCTTGTGCCTAGTGAAAGCGTTTTGTGTGTCCAAAGCCTGTGTACCAGAACTTCTGCTATCCACCCTGACTACGAACCTTGCTGCCTGCCCCGACCTTCTGCTACGTCCGACCTTGCTTCTGTCTACTCCCTTGTACCGCGCCTATCTTCAGCAGCCAGAGAGGTTGAGCCGTTGCTAGTGGATACGACCTGGTCACTACCGCCGCAGCAAGACCATCCCGCTTTGCGGCGGGCTCTGGTGAAAACCTGTAGTGAGTTAGAACCGGTCCACTAGCACGGTCCACGCCAATCCCTCTCTGGCACAGAGGATCCACCTCCTGCCAGCCGGCATCGTGACAAGAATTATCCACTGCAAAAGTGGGAGTGGCTATGTAAATTTCATGTTTTAAATTATATTTTCAAAGGGAGTCCATTTTACATAAAAAATTTCACAAAATTTTGTTAGTAGAAATCACAAAAATGGTTGTATTTTTTATTTTTGTTTTCATTTTCTTTATTTTTATTTTTTGGAAAAGGTTTTATTTAATCAAATATTGAAAAATAATTAATTATTATTCGAAAATTTTATTTAAAAAACATTTTTTTTTTTCTTTCATGGTCACTTCACCTGAACTCACATTTAAAGGGGTACTCTGGCGCTAAGACATCTTATCCCCTGTCCAAAGGATAGGGGATAAGATGCCTGATTGTGGGGGTCCCCTGTGATCTTGCACGCAGCACCCCATTATAATCAGTCCCCGGAGCATGTTCGCTCCGGGTCTGATTACTGGCGATCACGGGGGCCGGAGCATTGTGATGTCACGGCCCCGCCCCGTGTGATGTCACGCTCCACCCCCTCAATGCAAGCCTATGGGAGGTAGCGTGTCCCAGTGGCGGGACTCCCGCGATCAGGCATCTTATCCCCTATGCTTGGGATAGGGGATGAGATGTCTTAGCGCCGGAGTACCCCTTTAAACCCTAGAAATTTTTTATTTATACAGTTATCGCTTGTCTGGGCACTATTAATCATGGAATATTATGTGAGATGCTTCACCAGAAATTTCCGGAAAAAAAATTGCCAATTTTGGCATGAAAAATACAAAAGTGACCTATGAAAATGTGAGGAGAAAAAGTGTAATTAATATCTCTGGATCAGAAATTACAGTAGTTTTTGAATACCTCCCCCAGTGTTTAATATGTGTGTACTCTTTTAGTTTCAAACAGAGAAATGTATTGAAAAGAACTAGAAACAAAATACAGGGAACTGAGCACAATGTTTTGTACAGTTCTTTAGTTATAACCAGGACAATCATGCAATATACAGAGTTATGGAATAAATATGATAGGATTACATATTTACCACAACACTGAAATATCAGATCTGCTGATCTGCCGTACTCTGGCAAAATGTTTGGTTCAAATCTGTGCTTTACTAATAGCCTAAAACATATGTATACCACTGTCTAATAGCCATAAAATCCCTGTATAACAATGTTAGGTCACCTATGAGTGTAGCTAAGTACTTTTGAGGAGTTTTCAAGGCAATGTTAATTTCAAAGTTGTGGCAACATGTATAGCTATGGTTATATGGATGGTGCCTGGTGATAAATAATAACTTGTTTAAAAACACTTCACTTGCGGATTTTTCATGCTTTTAAGGGTCTATTTACATCTACAGTATCCTGTGCAGATTTAATGCTCAGGATTTGATGCACAGGATTTTATTCTGCAGATTTCAATGTAAACTAAATAGGTAAAAAATGGGGGGCGCTCTCAGAGTGAAATGCAATGCAAAGTCTGTTGCCAGATCTTGCTGGTAGCTCGCCAATTGTGGTTGTGAGCTGTTGGATGAAAGCTGCTGCACTCCGACTGGGTCTGGGCTCTTATGCAAGAGCCAGTGGAGAAACGGGATAGGTAGCTAGGGGCTACAGAAAAGGCCGGTTAATTGGGGAGGCGCTGCTATTTGTATATGAAAGGACGGAGAGAATCAAGCCAGCACAGGTAAAACTAGTTTATTTAGCAAAAAATGTGGACAACGCATTTTGGCACTCTCAAGGTGCCTTCCTCAGGTCAAAAGAGTACAATACTGAAAGATAGTAAAAACGAGGGTATAATAAAGAGACAGGGTAGAGAATAGAGGTACAGTGGATGTACAGTGTGGGATAAGACAAATATGTACGTGATCTAAAATAGTTAAAAGATACAGTAAACTTAAGGGTAAAAAGTATGTGTATCTATGTTTGATTCGTTAAAGTATATATGTAAAATATATATAAAAGTATGTGAGCGTAGCATTTTATTGCTACATGTATAACAGCATTTGTTGGGATAGTGGGTGTATATAGATCACAGCTTGTGATCTCAGCCGAGGGTGGTTGTATGTGTAAACGGTGTTACCAAGGTCCCGGGTGGATCTGAGTGCAGCTCTAGTGTGTGTAAAAAAATGAATATACAATTTCTACGGATAAATCGATTAGTATGTAAAATGTGAGTACACAGTCAATTTATATGCATAAGTCGATATACAGGAGATTTGTAAGAGTAGATCAATAGATAAATAGTGTAATCAATAGATAGCTTTAGTATATGTAAACTATACAGAAGTAATATACAAATAGATCAATAAATGAATACAATTGAAGAGCATAATTAAAGCATATGTAAATTGACAATACAGCATTACAAGAGGGCAGTATAAAATATGGTAAAGGGACTTACCCAACTTCTATATTAGTGGGCAGAGTAACTGAGAAGGGAATAAACAGCAGTCAGATTGGGGAGTGCGGTTAAGAGGGGGGGGGGTAGGTTGGAAGGGAGTAGCGAGTGGTAGATGAGTGAGTTAGGAGGCATTACCTGCTGGAGATCCTGTGTGCAGCGACACTGGCGAGGTCCTGACAGCGTGCTTGCACTGATCGCGCGTATTAATGCGCTCTCAGTGCCGCCACGTCACTTCCGGCTGGTCAGCTGTCAGTGAGTTGCGGCCGGCGAGGAGAGGGGCTGTGTTTGTCTGTGGTAACAGACAAACGTGGGGATGTGTCAGCGCACAAATGCGTGTGCCCGGCACACACGTGTGCCGCACTGGTGCGGAGATGGTCTGTGCTAGTCTGCAGTTACAGACAACCATGGGGGTGGTGACGGCGCACTGTGTGCTTGCGCACAGCTTGTGGATGAATGTGAAGTGCGGCATACAGATGTGTACCGTACTGGGCACTATAAGCCCCAATGTTTGTTGATATTAAAGTTGTTGTCTATAGCTGTGAGGGTCCTAGAAAGTGACCCACCCATATGTGTACTGTACTGGGCACTATAAGCCCCAATGTTTGTTGATATTAAAGTTGTTGTCTATAGCTGTGAGGGTCCTAGAAAGTGACCCACCCATATGTGTACTGTACTGGGCAATATAAGCCCCAATGTTTGTCGGTATTAAAGTAGTTGTCTATGGCTGTGTGGGTCCTTGACAGTGGGTGATGGGATGTGTAAGGGAATGATATGGGGGAGCGAAAGCATATCCCCCCCTCCCACCTTTGCTCCCCCTCCCCCATATCATCGACGACTCACTGACAGCTGGCGTCTGAGGTTGCCCGGCAACCCGGGACCAGCCGGAAGTGACGTGGCTCAGTGCAAGCACGCTGTCAGGACCTCGCCAGCGTCACTGCAGACAGGATCTCCAGCAGGTAATGCCTCCTAACTCGCTCATCTACCACTCGCTACTCCCTTCCAACCTATCAGCCCTCTTAACCGCACTCCCCAATCTGACTGCTGTTTATTCCCTTCTCAGTTACTCTGCCCACTAATATAGAGGTTGGGTAAGTCCCTTTACCGTATTTTATATTGCCCTCTTGTAATGCTGTATTGTCAATTTACATATGCTTTAATTATGCTCTTCAATTGTAATCATTTAATGATCTATTTGTATATTACTTCTGTATAGTTTACATATACTAAAGCTATCTATTGATTACACTATTTATCTATTGATCTACTCTTACAAATCTCCTGTATATCGACTTATCCATATATATTGACTGTGTACTCACATTTTACATTTATCGATTATCTTATCTTATTTACTTATCGATTTATCCGTAGAAATTGTATATTCATTTTTTACACACACTAGAGCTGCACTCTAGAAAAACCATATAGCAATGGGCCCTACCAACAACCACTGTCTAAACATATGCATTGGGTGGCTTGTGGTGTGGAGTTAATCTATATTCACCCACTATCGTAACAAATGCTGTTATACATGTAACAACAAAATGCTAAGCTCACATACTTTTATACATATTTTACATATATATTTTAACGATTCAAACATAGATACACATACTTTTTACCCTTAAGTTTACTGTATCTTTTAACTATTTTAGATCACGTACACATTTGTCTTATCCCACACTGTACATCCACTGTACCCCTATTTTCTACCCTGTCTCTTTATTATACCCTCATTTTTACTATCTTTCAGTATTGTACTCTTCGGACCAGAGGAAGGCACCTTGAGAGTGCCGAAACGCGTTGTCCACATTTTTTGCTAAATAAACTAGTTTTACCTGTGCTGGCTTGATTCTCTCCGTCCTTTCATATACAAATAGCAGTGCCTCCCCAATTAACCGGCCTTTTCTGTAGCCCCTAGCTACCTATCCCAATGTAAACTAAATTACTCAACACAACTTCAAATCCTGCACATGAAATATGCGCAGGATACTGTGCGTGTGAATAGACCGTTGAATAATTAAAAAAATGTCCCCAAATTAGTGTTGATACACACATTTAGACACAGAGGTAAATTGCTTTTCCCTTTTTGGGGGTAGCAACATATTTTATACCTGGTAAGTATGGAAATAGTGGCTTTTTACAAACTGTCATATATCCATATTGGGGTGTAGAAACGGGATTGATGTCCTAGAACCGTCTATGCACTATTTGTTTTAAAATTAGTGTAAACAAAAAAAAAAACCTGTTATGCTTAACTGTTAAATAAAACAGATTTTGCATGGAAAAGATGCAGAATGTTCTCGGCACTGCTACTTGTTATGGAACATTCTTTCTTATTGTTCACAGTCATATCACACTTCTGTGAAATCACACTGTCCACTCTGGAAGCAACACTGATTGACAATCAATTTCACATGCTGTTGTGCAAATGGAACAGACAACAGGTGGAAATTATAGGCAATTAGCAAGGCACCCCCAATAAAGGAGTGGTTCTGGAGGTGGTGACCACAGACCACTTCTCAGTTCCTATGCTTCCTGGCTGATGTTTTGGTCACTTTTGAATTCTGGTGGTGCTTTCACTCTAGTGGTAGCATGAGACAGAGTCTATAACCCACACAAGTGGCTCAGGTAGTGCAGCTCATCCAGGATGGCACATCATTGCGAGCTGTGGCAAGAAGGTTTGCTGTGTCTGTCAGCGTAGTCTCCAGAGCATGGAGGTGCTACCAGGAGACAGGCCAGTACATCAGGAGACGTGGAGGAAGCCGTTGGAGGGCAACAACCCAGCAACAGGACCGCTACCTCTGCCTTTGTGCAATGAGGAGCACTGCCAGAGCCCTGCAAAATGACCTCCAGCAGGCCACAAATGTGCAAAGATGAAAACAGGTTCACATTGAGCACATGTGACAGTCTGTAGATGCCGTTTAGAACATTCTGCTGCCTGCAACCTCCTCCAGCATGAACGGTTTGGTGGTGGGTCAGTAATGGTGTGGGGCGGCATTTCTTTGGGGGGCCGCACAGCCCTCCATGTGCTTGCCAGAGGTAGCCTGACTGCCATTAGATACCGAGATGAGATCCTCAGACCCCTTGTGAGACCATATGCTGGTGTGGTTGTCCCTGGGTTCCTCCTAATGCAAGAGAATGCTAGACCTCATGTGTCTGGAGTGTGTCAGCAGTTCTGCAAGAGGAAGGCATTGATGCTATGAACTGGCCCGCCCGTTCCCCAGACCTGAATCAGATTGAGCACATCTGGGACATCATTTCTGGATGCTTTAGTCCAGGTCTGGGGGGACATCCCTCAGGAGACCATCTGCCACCTCATCAGGAGCATGCCCAGGCATTGTAGGGAGGTCATATGGGAACATGGAGGCCACACACACTACTGAGCCTCATTTTGACTTGTTTTAAGGACATTACATCAAAGTTGGATGAGCCTGTAGTTCTATTTTTATTTTGAGTGTGACTCCATATCCAGACCTCCATGAGTTGATAAATTTGATTTCCATCGATAATTTTTGTGTGCTTTTGTTGTCAGCTCATTCAACTATGTAAAGACGAAAGTATTTAATATGATTAGTTCATTCATTCAGATCTAGGATGTGTCATCTTAGTGTTCCCTTTATTTTTTTTGAGCAGTGTACATTATCAGTGAAACTACCATACAGTATACAGATATACAGGCATACACATAAAAGTGCAAGTACAGTACCACAGAGGAAATTTTTAAAAATTAAAAATGCAATCTGATTGGTTGCTATGGGCAACTGGTAAGCTTTTCCTCTGCACAGATTTTGATAAATCTCCTCCTAAGACATCAATTCCATAGTCAGATTTCAAAATTCATGGTAACTAATGTCCAACGGGATGTGCAAAAAGTCAAACTTTTGGCCTATAGAGGGTTAGGCTGGAACCACAGTATGGAACTTCTTGACAAAGACACTCTGTCCAGAGATTTCGAGTGCACCCAGTGTTGACTGACTTCTCATAGACATCAATGTCTGGCTCGAAATGCTGCCTAAGGAATAAGCTCGCTCATTCTTTTGATGGCGGATTTTCAGCAGCAGAATATCTAAAAATTGACAACATTTGAAATTTTTTGGGGGATTTAGATTCTCTCCTAAGAATTTAGAATAGAGGAGACCTCCTGCTGCAGACTGGATTACAATCAAGAAGTTGTCTAGGTAGGGGATTAAAAGGATATCTCTTGTCCTTATAAAAGCTGCTACGCCACCCTTGCTTTTATGAAAACCCCTTGAGAGACCCCTAAGGGAAGATTTCGGTACTGCAGGTGTGTCCAGGTCCCGTCCATAAAGACTGCAACTCTTATTTCTGGTGAGGCCTGTGAATAGGAATGTGATAGTAGGCATCTATAGAAGCCATCATGCATTCTGGGTTGTGTTTTTTTAACATTAGGAAGAGGGGAGAATAAAATCCCCTTCTATGGTCCTGATTTTTTTTGGTAAAAGATTTTATTTTGGCAATTATGGCATTATGTTTTATAGGATCTGCCACTAACCTAGTGGAAAGGAATCCATCCGGAGGAGTGAAAAACTAGAAGACGGCTCGAACGTATGAAATTAAAACCCAGAGCCTGGAGGTGATCTTTACCTAGGCCTCCACAACCCCAGATAGATGCCCCACCTCTGCCCTTGGACGTCACTAAATCACCATTGCAGGGTTGAAGCCAAATGGCTCTCCTTACTGAATTAGAGAGGGTAGCACGCCCCCTCCCATAGATTTGCATTGAGGGGGCGGGGTGTGATGTCACACTGGGTGTTGTCATGACATCACGATACTCCAGCCCAGTAGTCGTCACGCTTCACACTCGGAGCCTCCAGTGCTGCGGAGAGCTCACAAAGGTGGGTGCGGAATGGCAGATTGCGGGTGTCCCCAGCGGCAGAACCCTTGTGATCATACATCTTTTCCCCTATTGACTTTCTGTATTTATGGCCAATAGTTTTTCCTGATTATTGCCCATTTATAATATGAGCTTTTGTGCAATGGAAAGCCTTTATTTGTGTGGTGGGAAAAAGTACATCTAATAGAACTTTTGTAGTACTGATGGCATATAATACATACATATTTTGGTGGGCTATCAGTACTTTTGACAATTTTTGTTCAATGGTTGCCTGGGCTTTGTTCCTCTCTCCCCATTTTTTTGTGGTGGCAGAAATTATTTTACCCCTTATGAAGGCCTTATGGGCCATCCATTCTTCCGTAAGAAGTATAATTAAGATCAAATTCCTCAAAGACTGCATCATGATCAGACCATGCATTAATCATATGTCTAGAATTGAGTAGGTGTTTGTGAGGATGATGCCAATCCTGTTGCTATGACCCAAAAGGAAAATCATTTTTTACAACTTATAAAAAGTCATTCCTTTCCTACTATCCAGGCACAAAATGTGTTGCTACCCCCAATAAGGGATCATTTTTAGATCACTTGGGAAAATGCCATTGCTTCTTTCAATACCTTTGTGTGCATAAAAACACAGGCATGCATCTGCCACCAAAAAGGGATAATTTTTGGACTTATATTTTAAAAGCAGACATTTATTTGAAAAGTGCAGATATACTTCTAGATGACCAAAAAGTGTTATATAGTAGAGGGCTTTTAGGGCTCTTAGACAGTGTTATACACTTTTTGAGGTATTGGTGAAGTATAGGTTCAGACCAAACTAGTTTGGTCAAAACCAGCGTTCAACGAACCAATGTAATAAAGAAAACTGTGTCCCCATAGCTAAATGTGACTCCTGCAGTGATTGGCTGAGCCACGCACACCTAGTGAACACCCTTTGCTAGGGGGAAACAGTTTTCTCCATCTCTACTCCCTCTAACTCCATCCCTGCTATCCACTCGCTCTCTCACCACAGGGTGGGGACACAGTTTTCTGCATCCCCACTTCGGGGATACAAGCGGGACACAAGTTGCCTTGCTCCCCAATACCTCCGCACATCTCCACACCGGTTTGGCAGAATGTGGAGCACAGCCAGAAGAACGCTTTTTCCACCTGCCAGCGTTGCACATCTGCCACTTGCCTGTACTGTACATCTACCACTTGCCTACCACTAGGGCTTCCCATCCCACTGTTGCAAAACTTGCTTCCAAATAGTAAAACATGGCAGTGTTTTTGATTTGCTCTACTGTAAAATTTGTTGAAATTACAATAAATATGATCTGATTTGAAAAAAAAATTAAGAAAAAATACTGGGTCATGGTGCACGTTGTAAGAGGTAGGTGGAGGGTCCTATAAAATGATTTCGGAAACTCAGGCAGTAAGCTTAAGGACCTCTGAGGTAGAATTTTATGAAATATTATATGAAAGACACCAAAAATCCAGTGGGAAATTAGGGAGTAAAACAAATGGCTCAGAAACTGTTGTAGGAAGGAGGGGTTTGAGTTTGAGCAAAACAGGGTGAAGTAATTATTTTGGGGGGCTTTAACTACCCCGATATAAACCAAAACCTGCAGGTTCAATAAAGGAAACAGGTTATTGGCAATAGTAAAGGACAATTACCTTTCACAATTAGTGTGGGATCCAACAAGAGGAGGCTGGGGTGGGGGTGGGGTTACCAATAAGCCAGAGTACACACAATAGCGGTAGGGGGTTCTCTAGGTAATAGTGAACATAAAATAACAAGATTTAATTTATCCTATAATAAGATGTCTATTAGGGTAGCTACAAAATCATTAAACTTTAGGAAGGTCAATTGTCACCAAACTAAAAGAGGGGCTTAGTAAAATAGACGTGGACAATGCCCTCAGTAATAAAAGTACACAACCTAAGTGGGACATTTTTAAGAGCACCCTAAATAGATACTGGGAATGGCACATAGGAATCAATTTGGAATAGGAAAAAACTGTTATGGGTGTGATAAATGATAAAACGAAAGCATTCAGATAATAATGATAATATTTAATTATATAATGCAAACAGATTCCACAACACTTTCAAATTTGGGGAGGGGGGATCAAATAAAGACAAGCATCATACATTATAAATAGAAAATGAAGAAAAGGAAGTGGTCTGAAGAAGCGCTGTTGTCTGGGGCGAAAGCGGCTGTCCACTTACCTGTCTGCGAGTCCTGGTGTCCTGCTGTATGGATTACTGTTTGCACCATGAATAAAAGATAAACACTCCCTGATTGAAGTGACTCTGTACCGTTAGTGCCCCTTTCCTTTTCTTCATTTTCTATTTGTATTGTGGACTTGCATACGGAAGGTAGAGCACAGGAGTGAGCCGCGCAGTGGTCTTGCTTTGATGTCGTGCTGCTGTTGAAACTCTGTTGGCATGAGGGTGCTTGTTTAGGAGGAGCAGTGCAATTCCCTCTTTCTATTGTATAGCATCATACAGTATAATATTGCAAGTATCTGACGATACAAGATTACTGAAACAAGAAGGTAGTGAGGAGGCAATAAAACAAAGATTAATTCATTCTGTAAAAAAGAACAAATAAAGGTAGCAAGAGAGAGAAGTATAGCTACAGAAAGTAAAAAGAACCCCAAAATATTCTTTATCTAAATACTGAGAAACTTGCAACTGAAAATTTTGGCACCCTGAGAAATAATTTGGGTATAGTGAGAGGATGGAGGGAGAGGATGAAGAAAAGGCCAATTTACTAAATGCGAATGTCAGATGGCATGAATAAAGATAATATAAATTCTCCAGAAAATCTTATGTGGTGACACCTTAAAAACATCAAAATACACAAATCACAGAGCCTAGATGACATTATCCCAGAGTTCTGCAGGAAATAATTATTGTGGTAAACAGACACTTATTCCTCATATTTAAATATTCTAAAATAACAGGAGGTCAAAGGGTGATCCTGGAAACTATAGGTTATCTATTGTGGGCATAATATTTGAGTGAAGGACATACCTGAGCCCGCACACCAACGCCAAGGTTTCTCAATTGGCACGGGACCTAACACTAACCTACCTGTACGGGATAAGCAAAACCAGGGGCCAATGGGCAATTATGGCAGCATTAGGCCGACACAGCCTCCTCCCAGGTTACCTCCAGTGTGGCTGGGCACACTTACAATGGGAGGAGGGAGGCAGATTATAAGCAAACCGTATGGCAAAAAAAACGGATGGAACAGTATGGAAAAAAGTAAACCGTATGCATTTTTAAACAGTATACTGTTTTTAAAAGTGCATACAGTTCCGTCAGTTTTTATAGAAAAAAAACCCATACGTTTTTGAAAATGTTGTCCATTTTTAATGGGAGGGGTCTTGGGTGTGGACTTTAGGATTCAAATGCGCATGTGCAAAGTAAAAACGTATACGTTTTTCCCGTATGGAACCGTATACATGTGCGTTTCCCATTGACGTCCATGTTAAAAAAAATGTATGCGGTTGCAGTATGGTTTTTAAACCGGAGTCAAAACCGTGGTTGACCACGATTTTGTCTCCGGTTTAAAAACCGTACTGCAACTGCATACGTTTTTTTAACATGGATGTCAATGGAAAATGCACATGTATACGGTTCCATACGGGAAAAACGTATACATTTTTACTTTGCACATGCGCATTTGAATCCTAAAGTCCCCACCCAAGACCCCTCCCATTAAAAATGGACAACATTTTCAAAAACGTATGGGTTTTTTTTCTATAAAAACTGATGGAATTGTATGCACTTTTAAAAACAGTATACTGTTTAAAAACGCATATGGTTTACTTTTTTCCATACTGTTCCATCCGTTTTTTTGCCATACGGTTTTCTTTAGAAAAACGGATTGAAAACAGTATGGCAAAAACGTGATGTGAACCCAGCTTTTAATTGTTACAATTGTTACACATCCACACCATCTATCTGGTGTAGGATCCTATTGTGTCACTTGTAGTCTGCTGCAGGCATCCCCCATTGTATGAATTTTTATGCTGGGGATTGCCCCTAGCAACAGACCATAAGGGCAGGATCTGCTCCCCCAGCATAAATGCACAACTGCATTTGGGGTTGAGCACCTCCAGCCATTTGAGACCACATCTTTGTTCTTGTTTAAATTTTATACTTGGAGGTGTGTAAACTCCATAGTTAATGCGCCTTGAACACTTTCTTGGCAGCATTAAGGTTCACCTGTGAGGCCAGCAACTATATGAGCCAACTTGGGTGGGGCTCCCTCCTCCCATTGTATGTGTGCCCAGCCAAACTGGAGGTAACCTGGGAGCAGGTTGTAAGTCGGGCCTAATGCTGCTGTAATTGCCCACTGGCCCCTGGTTTTGCTTATCACGCACAGGTAGGTTTAGTGTTAGGTCCCGTGCCACTTGAGAAACCTTGGCGTTGGTGTGCGGGCTCAGGTATGTTCTTCATACAAGGATATACTGGCTAATGTCTCAATTTTAACATCAGTATTGAGGGTTAGCCAATGTCATTGTTTACATCTACCACAGTAGTGCACCTAAATTCCTGTATTATTCTAATTGTTATACATCCACACCGTTTATCTGGTGTAGGATCCTATTATGGCACTTGTAGTCTGCTGCAGGCATCCTTCATTGTATGCATTTTTATGCTGGATATCGCCCCTAGCAACAGACCACAAGGGCAGGATCTGCTCCCCCAGCATAAATGCACAACTGCTTTTGGGGTTGAGCATCTCCAGCCATTTGAGACTACCTCTTTATTGTTAATATTTGAGGGTTTTCTGAAAGATGCTATTCTGGAATTTTTTTTGTTATATATATATATAACATGGGTTTATGAGTAATGGATTGTCAGTTATAGATTGGACAACAAAAGGTTGGTATATAAAATGAGGTTTTTGGTACTAATGGAAAATATATGTATATGGGTTAGCAACTGTCTCACAAGGTAGTTATCCATTGAAACAGAGGGTGGTTCCAAACAGAACTTACTCTGATTGGGTAATAGTTACAAGTGGGGAATACAGGGGTCAGTATTGGGTACAATATGTTTATTAATGACCTTGTAAAGGGGTAACAGGGTAGAATTTATATGTTTGCAGAAGATACTAAACTGGGTAAGGTGATCACCACAGATGAGGATAACATAACAATACAGAGGGGTCTGGGGAAGGTGGAGGCTTAAGCACAGACATAGAAAATGAAGTGTAATGTGGTTAAATGTAAGGTCATGGCCATGAAAAAAGGGGGCAATGAAAAAAAGTACAATTATGCGCTAAAGAAAAAGATAAAACTGTTACGGAAAAGGACTTGAGGATATTGGTGGACTGCAAGCGTAACATGACAGGCAGCTGCTGCCAAAGCTAATAAAGTCATTGGCTGCATTGACAGAGACATAGAGCCTCATGACAGGAACATAGTTTTGCCTTTGTATAAATCACTAGTCAGATCACATATAGAGTATTGTGTCCAATTCTGGGCACCTGTATTTAAGAAGGACATGGCTGAACTGGAGAGGGTGCAGAGGAGATTATTAAGGGAATGGGTGAATTAGAGTACTAAGACAGGTTATCAAGCTTGGGGCTATTTAGTTTGGAAAAATGAAATTTTAGTGGTTATGGGATCACAATGTACAAATATATCAATGGACAGTACAGAGATCTTTCTAGTGATCTTTTTATATCTAGGTCAGTAACCATGACAAGAAGGCATCCTCTACATCTAGAGGAGAGAAGATTTAAATTGGTACTGTCATTAAACATGATTTTTAATATTTGATTCCTTATGCCAAATTTTGGCTTCCATAAAAAATTAAAGGGGTACTCCGGTGCTAAACTTCTTATCCCCTAGCAAAAGAATAGGGGATAAGATTAGAGATGAGCAAATCGAAGCTGACAAATCCGAATTCGTCACGAATTTCATGAAAAAAAATCGATTTGCAACGAATGCGAATATCGCTGCAATTCTATAGCGTGAATTACTTCATTAAACTCCATTTAGTGTGGTCCAGGCTCCAGGGCATCTAAAATGGCGGGTCCACATGTGAGGACATGGGACAAGGAACTCTGGAAAGGCAAGGCGGGAAGGCAGGTAGGTGGGATGACCCTGAATCACATGCAGGATGCAGCCTATCAGCAGCCAGTCACCCCTGTGATGTCATAGTCCTATATAATCGGCAGCCATATTACAGATCATCACTTCATCCTTTCACTGCAGAGAGAGAAGACGGACGTCCTGTGTGTCACACAGAAAAGCTTTTTCCAGCAGCATTTCACCTCCTAGTTACATCAGTGTTCTGGTGGACAGACAGCAGTGCATTTTTAGACAGAAAAGATTTTTTACTGCAACCATTTACCTCCCAGTCACTTTTCACAGCATTGTATTACAAAGAGGGGCAGAGAGCTGTGTGTTACCTCATGCAATTCAACATGCTGACTCATCTTGATGATCCTTAAGAGGATGGAGAAATAATTTTTCAGCGCAATTCTGTCTTTTTTTTCCACAACAAATGGTCTGCTGGTTATGCTAGTCTGTAGACGGTATAATACCCAGCAGCCCTTTCCCAATAGTCTTTGAGAGAGTGCATGTGGGGTTTAGTACACAGCGACTGTGTACTGCTGGTGTCATGCAAAAATATGTGTTTTTTTTTTTAACTTTAGCGCATTTTTCTGCCCTCAAAAGTGTATACCACATACGTACATCTAAGTAGTGTACTATTTTGTACCTGTAAATCTGTCAAGGGCTTTCATACTGTGAAAGTCCAGGCAAAAGTAATCAACGGCTGGTGTTTTACTCCAATGTTTTTTGTTTTTATTTAAAGCGTACTGTAGTGCATTTTTCTGTCCTCATAAATGCATACTACATACCTATATCTAAGTAGTGTACAATTTTGTACCTGTTAATCTGTCAAGGGCCTAGATACTGTGAAAGTCCAGGCAAAAGTAATCACCTGCTTGTTTTCTAGACAAATACTGTTTTTAAGCGTAGTGAAGTGTATTGTACTCCTCTCATATACGCACTAATTATGTCCGGCAGAGAAGTTCCAGGACATGTTCAGAGGAGTGGCAGAGGCCTAAAGTCATCAGGCGCAGGCAGAGATCGTAAAATACTAGGGGTCAGTGGCAGCAGGAGTCACAGCGGGAGGCCTGAGTTCCTGGTATCAGCTAGCGGTCATGTCTCGACCAGCAACCCATCTGCTGTCATTGATTGGTTAACTCGGTCATCCACTTCATCACAAGTGACATCTGACACCCCAGTCAACAGTCAGTGGGTTCCTCATACACAACCATCAGTTGGCATGGCCCAGGAGCAGTCCATGTCCTCCCATTGCCTCTGTCCTATGCTGTTCCCTCCCCTAAAGTAATATCTTATGCTGTAGGTTCAGCTCCACTATTCATTGAGGAAGATCTGATAGAGGACAGTCAGCAGCTGCTGCCCAGCCAAGAAGTGGAGGAGACATCCGCCACTTCCTCCACTAGGCGGGCAAGTAGTGATGAGGAGAGTGACATGGGAGGCGGTGTTGCCTGCGTTCAGGGTCCTGAAGTAAACACTGTTGAGAAACCTGAGGAGGACGTCAGTGACATGCAGACACTTGTTGATGATGATAAAGCCGAGCCGAGATTGGGAGCCGAGTGCAGAAGGTGCTTCATCATCAGAAGAAGAAGAGGGTTGTAGCTTGACCGTGAGGCAGCAGCTGAGACAACAAGGTGGTAGCATGGTTGGCAGTCAGCATGGTGGCAGAAGTGGAAATTCTGGACCCAAACATGCCCGGGGGAGACCACTTGCTTCGGGGCAGCTTACCTTCCCAGGAGGTAGTGAAACAGGGGTTCCTGGAGACGGCGGCAGTAGCAGTCAATTAGTAGTTACCCAAGCAATATTGGCTATCTGAGAGCCTAACCTATTATGGTCTATCCAAATACATCAGCACCAACACAAATGACCATAATAAAATAATCATGAAAAAATTGGAAATACTTTGTTGTTTACAAAAACATGACATAAGAACATGTAAAAAACATAGAGATGAGGTACAACAGAAGCACAGGTAGATGGAAGATGAGAGGTGGGGGATCAGGTAAATTGTATCATAATAAAAACATAATGTATGAAAAAGTATATATGTAATGTGGATTACGCATGAAAAAATACAGGTAAGTAAACAGTACAGCTATGGTCATAAAGTGCACACTGGTAAATTATAGCCAGTAGTGCTGTGCAAATACACATACAAAAATGAACAGTACTGTATGAGTATAGGCCACTATGGGAGGGACAATGGCTACTCCCTTGGACCGCAACTCGTATCACTAATACAGACAGACCAGAGTATAAATATACTGTACATAGTAAAGATAACCTGGACATGCACTCCACGAACCACCGCTCACCTGACCCTGCTAAAAATCATTCATAAAGAAATCAGAGCATGGCTTACTCCATGAAAACTAGAAATGGGAACCATGTTGACCGACAACGGGAAGAACATCTTGTCTGTGCTGCGAGAGGGAAGGCTGAACCATGCGCCCTGCATGGCACACATGTTCAGTGTGGTTGACAAGCGGTTTCTGAAGTGTTCCCCCATTTGCAAGACATCCTAACAATGGGAAAGAAACTTTGCATGCACTTCAGCCACTCATACACCGCAAAGCACACCCTCCTTGAGCTGCAGCGTCAGAACGGTATCCCCCAACATAGTCTGATTTTTAACGTTGCCTCACATTTGAATTCCACCCTCCATATGTTTGTCCGACTATATGAACAGAGAAAACCCATCACCGATTTTTTTATGATCCAAGCGGATAGAGGTACTGCCCTGTGTAACTTCAATGTGAACCAGTGGCAGCTCATACGTGACACCTGCCGTTTGCTCAGGCCCTTTGAGGAAGCCACATTAATAGTAAGTCGCCAGGCTTACAAGGTGAACAACGTCATTCCACTGCTTCATTTCCTACAACACGTGTTGGAAATGATGGCTGATCGGGGCATTGGAGACGTGGCGGCTACATTTCACGGCCACATGAGCCCTGTGGGGGCTGAACTGAGGGTGGAGGGGGAGGAGCACAGTGGAGTACAGTTTAGGTTTCGACAAATGGGCGGTTTTTCTAGTCATCTGACAAGAGAGGAGGAGTAGAAGCACCCAGAGGAGCTAGAGGGTAATGAGGAAGGCGAGAAAGAGGACCCAGACACACTGTGGCAGTATGCAGTGGAGATAGAGGCAGAGAGTCCTTCCGAGTCACTTGCACAAATGGCACGATGCATGCTCACTTGCTTGTGTAGTGACAGCTGAAATGTCACCATTCGGCAGCGGGATGACTTCTGGCTCTCCACCTTATTGGACCCTCACCACCGCCACAAAATGGGGGCCTTTTTTACATCCACTAAGAGGGAGGACAAACTGACCTACTACAGAGACATCCTACATAGTCAGTTGGCCGATGCTTCTCGGTGTCATCGTCCATCCTCTCGCAGGTTTAACTCGGGGGACCATCTGCGCTCACCTTCCACTGCCATGGCTGCTGCGGAGGGGTGGGGTGGCAAGAGCAGTACCAGTTCCATCAGCAGAGTCTACAGTCGCTGTTGAGTAGCTTTCTTCACCCACATGGTGAAGCAACTCAGCAGCAGCAGGTAGACCTGGAGCAGGACCTGAACCAGCAGGTGGTGGCATACCTTGACATGACAATGCCGACACACCTTGAAGATCCGCTGGACTTCTGGGCAGTCAAACTTGATTTATGGCCCCAACTAGCAGAGTTTTCCCTGGAAAAGCTGTCCTGCCCGGCCAGTAGTGTGCCATCAGAACCGGTCTTTAGTACGGCAGGGGCCATAGTCACCCCAAGGAGAACTCTTCTGTCCACAAAAAATGTGGAGAGACTGACCTTTGTAAAGGTCAGAGTAGATTGACCATGGTGCCACACCAATACTTCACAAATACGGATAGTGCCAAACAGATTTAAGGTGCTGCTCCCCAGTTACACCCACCTTTGTCACCAGGTACTGGTATTGCCATCCACCGTACCACTCTGTCACCGGGTCACTTTCAGGACTCCTGATGCTGCTGCTACCACCTCCAGGCTGTGCCATTCAGCCACTATATGATCTGCTCATGCTTTAGCCAACTCCAGGCTGTGCTATTCAGCCACTTTATGGTTTCCCCATGTTTCAGTCAACTCAAGGCTGTGCCATTCAGTCACTATATGGTCTCATGCTTTAGCCAATTCCAGGCTGTGCCATTCAGCCACTATATGGTCTCCTCATGCTTCAGCCACCTCCAGGCTGTGCCATTCAGCCACTATGTGGTCTCCTCATGCTTCAGCCAATTCCATTCTGTGCCATTCAGCCACTCTATGATCTCCTCATGCTTCAGCCACCTCCAATGTGTGGCATTCAGCCACTATATGGTCTCATTATGCTTCAGCCACCTCCAGGCCTGGGCAATTAACTAAATATATTTTATCCACCACACAAAAAAGAAAGAGGAACTAAATACCGCTTAATTAAATAAAATATCTTTATTAAGTAAACAAAATATAAAAGCATAAGACCAAAAAATGGAGCTGAAATAACTGAGGACCTCAGGAGCATAGGCCGAGCAACAGTACAGAGACACGGACAATAATGTAATAATCTGGGAACAACTCTGTGGAAGTTGTATGCGATGCACCTACGCACTGAGAATATGTCCTATGTAAACACTGGGAACCCCGGCTGGGTAAATCTTCCCTCCGAATAAAGGCTCCCAGTGTATTACTGACAACTAAATCGAAATATATTGGCTATTTGCCATAAGAAGATACGAGTGCTAAAGGTGCTAATTAGGGCTTACCCATTCTAAAGTGCCGTGGTCCGCTCCCCAAAGCCGTTTTGTTTCCTTTTTCAAGGGGCCGCTGCTAACTAATGTCTCCCCACTAGATGTTTATATATTGGAGGACCCGGAAGCTGTCAGGTCAGGATAGGGGGTCATTTCCTGGCGCCGTCGCAGCGTCCGGGCCCGCGATCTCCTGCCCCACATCCGCCATCTTCGCCCGAGTGCGCAGGACTGGCAAACGTGTTTGCCGGGCATGCGCACCTGGGTTCCGAGCCGGACAGGACAGGGTAGTTAGGCAACGGACGCCAGGCCGGCGCACTAGAACCCCCGATCCACTATGACAGCATAAGTAAGATTGATTAACTACAAATGAACCACAGTGTTGTTTCCAGGGTATCTCACAGGTAAATACAATAGTAATTCCATGTTATACTAAACTGTAAAGGTAATATCTGATATATATAGTATATTTAAAAACAAGACATCCATGGATAAAATACAATCACATTATTGCATACAATGGAACACATGTACATAATATTAGCAATATTTCAAATCAATATTAATTACATCAACTCTACTAATATAAAACCATACAGTACTTGATAGATATCTAAAACAGTGCAAACATGATGGTGATATTAAATTTAATCTTAACAGTGATCAAAGTACATGATGCTGTCCATTTATTACACAAACAATATCAAGTGATACCCAAAGTGTGGTGCTTAAAAAATAATGAACACCTGATAAATATTAACGTGCTAGCGTAATGCTATATTTAATATCTTAACAAAAATCAGAATATGTGATAATATAATGAACGGTGTAAAAAATTAAAAATAAAGATCAAATATATATTGTATATATATTTTTTTTAAACGTGAAGTGTGGGTCAAAAGAGCAAAAATAAATGAAAAAATATATAAAAGATGTGACAATCAAAAAAAATAAGGAAATTGAAAAATATTATAAAAATATTTATTGTGAGTGCTGTCATGGTTAAAATATCCACTCTGCTCTGAGGGGGGCAGAGTGGATATTTTAACCATGACAGCGCTTCTGCTCCTAAGCATTAACCCTGTATGACCTGCAGGCATACAAGACAGTTCATTCACAAACAAGAAGCAAAACTAGCAGAGAAGTCTGCATTGAGAATCTAATATTCAAAGAATGAATGGAGCAAACAGCGCTGTTTGATTTTAATATATATGTGTAGCAACTAATAAAGCTTATGGGATTTTTATTTATAATAAGTAGTATATGGGAAATCAGGGTTTTTTTGGATTCCCAAAAGGGAATCTATTAAAAATAAGCATACAAATTTAACCCTCCATATACTGGTCTTACCAGGTATGGTGACTGTCGTATTTCAAGGCAACAGTTTAGGGCCACATATGGGGTATCGCCGTACTCGGGAGAAATTGCCTAATAAATTTTGGGGGGTATTTTCTGCTATTACCCTTTTTAAAAATGTAACATTTTTGGGAAAACAAGCATTTTAGGTAAGAAAAATATATATTTTTTTACATATGCAAAAGTCGTGAAACACCTGTAGGGTATTAAGGTTCAAATTACCCCTTGCTACGTTCCCCGAGGGGTCTAGTTTCCAAAATGGTATGCCATGTGTTTTTTTTTTTTTTTTTGCTGTCCTGGCACCATAGGGGCTTCCTAAATGCGGCATGCCCCCAGAGCAAAATTTGCTTTCAAAAAGCCAAATGTGACTCCTTCCCTTCTGATACCTGTAGAGCGCCAGCAGAGCACTTTTCACCCCCATATGGGGTGTTTTCTGAATCGGGAGAAATTGGGCTTCAAATTTTGGGGGGTATTTTCTGCTATTACCCTTTTTAAAATTGTAAACATTTTGGGAAACCAAGCATTTTAGGTAAAAAAAAATATATATATTTTTTTACAAATGCAAAAGTCGTGAATCACCTGTGGGGTATTAAGGTTCACTTTACCCCTTGTTACGTTCTCTGAGGGGTCTAGTTTCCAAAATGGTATGCCATGTGTTTTTTTTTTTTGCTGTCCTGGCACATGCGAGTGTAAAAAATGAAGATTTTGAATTTTCTCCTTCACTTTGCTGCTATTCCTGTGAAACACCTAAAGGGTTAATACACTTACTGAATGTCATTTTGAATACTTTGGGGGGTGTAGTTTTTATAATGGGGTCTTTTATGGGGTATTTCTAATATGAAGACCCTTTTAAACCACTTCAAAACTGAACTGGTCCCTGAAAAATAGTGAGTTTGAAAATTTTGTGAAAAATTTCAAAATTGCTGCTGAACTTTGAAGCCCTCTGGTGTCTTCCAAAAGTAAAAACTCATAAATTTGATGATGCAAACATAAAGTAGACATATTGTATATGTGAACCCCAAAAAAATATATTTTGAATATCCATTTTCATTACAAGCAGAGAGCTTCAAAGTTAGAAAAATGCTAAATTTTCATTTTTTTCATAAAATTTTGGGAATTTTCACCAAGAAAGGCTGCAAGTTGCCATAAAATTTTACCACTAAGTTAAAGTAGAATATGTCACGAAAAAACAATCTCAGAATCAGAATGATAACTAAAAGCATTCCAGAGTGATAGTGACAGTGGTCAGAATTGCAAAAAACGCTCCAGTCCTTAAGGTGTAAAATGGCCTGGTCCTTAAGGGGTTAACATTTTTAAATTCATCTTTTAATCTTAGAGATTGATTGTCTACTCATGCTGCTGCCAGCTCCAGGCTTTGCCATTCAGCCACTATATGGTTTACTGATGCTGCAGGGCCTGGTACATTACCTAAAAATATGTTATGTTAGCACTAGCTACGAAAAATATTCAATTTAAATTTTAAAATTCATCTTTTAATCTTAAGGATTGTGAAGCCCTATTGTCTACTCATGCTGTCGCAAGCTCCAGGCTATGCCATTCAGCCACTATATGGTTTACTGATGCTGCTGGGCCTTGGACATTACCTAAAAATATTTTATGGTTGCACTAGCTACCATAAATCTTGTAACGCTGAATGCTTCGGGTCCCGCTTCTCCTCCGGAGCGCTCGTGGCGTTACACTCCTGCTTGCAGCGCCCCGGTCAGACTCGCTGACCGGGAGCGCTGCTCTGTGTCTCTCGGCGGGGATGCGATCCCCGCGGCGGGACGTGCCCGCCCACGGGTCGCATCCCGTGTCACTCACCGGCCCTGTCCTTCTGCTCAGTCCTGGCGCGCGCGGCCCCACTCTCTAGGGTGCGTGCTCCGGGTCTCTCAGATTTAAAGGGCCAGTGCACCACTAATTGGTACCTGGCCCAGTTAGTTCCAAGCACTCCCCACACCATAAAAACCCACTTCCCCTTCCTGTCCCTGACTGATCTTGTTGCCTTGTGCCCTGGGAAAGCATTTCTGTGTGTTCCATTGCCTGTGTATCCAGACCCTTGCCGTTGCCCCTGACTACGAACCATTGCTGCCTGCCCAGACCTTCTCCTACGTCCGACCTTGCTCTTGCCTGTCCTTGTGTACCGTGCCTGTCTCAGCTGTCAGTGAGGTTGAGTCACTATCGGGTGGAACGACCTGGGGGTTACCCACCACTGCAAGTCCATCCCACTTTGCGGCGGGCTCTGGTGAAAACTAGTGACCCTTAGATTCCGTTCCCCTGGTACAGCCCACACCATCACCTCACTGACACAGAGGATCCACCACCCGTGTCCTCCCCGCATACCAGTCCGGATCCTGACAGTAGATCCGGCCATGGATCCCGCTGAGGTCCCGCTGCCCAGTGTCGCTGACCTAACCTCCGTGGTTGCCCAGCAATCACAGCAGATTGCGCTACAAGGACAACAGCTGACTCAGTTGACCGCTATGCTGTAACAGCTTCTGCCGCAACAACAGCAACCATCTCCTCCACCAGCTCCTGCATCTCCTCCGCAACGAGTTGCTGCTCCCAGTTTCCGCCTGTCTCTTCCAGACAAGTTTGATGGGGACTCTAAACTGTGCCGTGGATTTGGTCCCAGTGTTTCCTACACCTGGAGATGTCAGACCAATTTCCTACAGAACGGTCTAAGGTGGTGTTCGTGGTCAGCCTCCTGTCTGTAAAGGCCTTGTCATGGGCCACACCGCTTTGGGACTGCAACAATCCTGCCACTGCTACAATCCATTCCTTCTTCTCAGAAGTACGTAGTGTCTTTGAGGAGCCAGCCCGGGCTTCATCAGCCGAGACTGCTTTGCTGAATCTTGTCCAAGGGAGTTCTTCAGTGGGCGAATACACCATCCAGTTCCGCACCCTCACCTCTGATCTATCCTGGAATAATGAGGCCCTCTGCGCGACCTTCAAGAAAGGCTTATCCAGTCACATCAAAGATGTCCTGGCCGCACAAGAAATTCCTGCTAACCTGTCTGAACTCCATTTGGCCACCCGCATCGACATGCGTTTCACGGAAAGACGCCAGGAGCTTCGTCAGGAAAAGGATCTTGTTCACACCAGGCGGTTTCCCTCCCAGGCTCCTCTCTTCAAACGTCCTTTGCAATCTGTTCCTGTGCCTCCTGCCGAGGAGGCTATGCAAATGGATCGGTCTCGCCTGACCCAACAAGAGAGGACTCGCCATAGGAATGAAAACCTGTGCCTATACTGTGCAAGCACCGAACATTTCCTAAAAGACTGTCCTACTCGTCCTCTGCGTCTGAGAAACTCACCCACTCACCTAGTTAACGTAGGAGAGTCGTTGCTAGGAGTGAATTCTTCCTCTCCGCGATTGACTTTACCTGTGCGGATTGCTATACCCGCTAATGCTACTTCCTTCCCCGCTGTGGCCTTCTTGGACTCGGGTTCAGCAGGAAGTTTAATTGAAGCCTCCCTAGTCAACAGATTCAACATTCCAGTTATTCGTCTTGTCAAACCTCTCTTCATTTCATCCGTCAATGGAGAGAGACTGGTCTGCACCGTGCGTTACTGCACTCAACCGCTACTCATGAGTGTTGGAGTTCACCATCATGAACATATTGAATTTTTTGTGCTACCCAACTGCACTTCTGAAATTCTTCTGGGCTTGCCCTGGCTCCAACGTCCTTCGCCTAGCCTCGACTGGCTCACCGGGGACATTAAGAGTTGGGCATCTTCTTGCCACAAGCGATGTCTCCACCTAGTTTCTTCCTGCCAGGTCTCCACGGCTACTCCATTGCCAGGTCTTCCTAAGGCCTATCAGGACTTTTCGGACGTCTTTTGTAAAAAACGAGCAGAGGTGTTACCTCCACATAGACCCTATGACTGCCCTATCGACCTGCTCCCTGGTACCACACCGCCCCGTGGTAGGATTTACCCACTTTCTGCCCCGGAAACACAAGCTATGTCTGAGTACATACAAGAAAACCTCAAAAGAGGTTTTCTCCGGAAATCTTCTCCAGCTGGAGCTGGATTTTTCTTTGTCGCTAAAAAAGATGGATCTCTCCGCCCTTGTATTGATTACTGTGGTCTCAATAAAATTACCGTAAAAAATTGCTATCCTCTGCCTCTCATCTCCGAGCTCTTCGACCGACTGCGAGGTGCTAAGATTTTCACCAAACTTGATCTAAGGGGCGCATATAACCTCATCCGTATTCGAGCAGGCGATGAATGGAAAACCGCCTTCAATACCAGAGATGGTCACTTTGAATACCTAGTCATGCCCTTTGGTCTATGCAACGCCCCAGCAGTCTTTCAGGACTTTGTTAATGAGATTTGTCGGGACATGCTGTACTTCTGTGTGGTAGTCTATCTTGACGACATCCTCATTTTTTCCTCCAACCTAGAGGAACATCGCCTTCATGTTCGTCAAGTGCTCCAGCGACTGCGCCAAAATCAACTTTACGCCAAAATTGAGAAGTGTCTTTTCGAACGCAGCAGTCTTCCCTTCCTGGAATACATTGTGTCCGGACAAGGTCTTCAAATGGACCCTGATAAACTTTCTGCGGTAATGGATTGGCCTTGTCCCACTGGGCTGCGAGCAATCCAAAGATTTCTCGGATTTGCAAATTACTATTGTCAGTTCATTCCTCACTTCTCCACCATCGTTGCTCCTATTGTAGCACTGACTAAGAAAAATGCTAATCCAAAATCCTGGCTGCCACAGGTGGAGGAAGCCTTTAACCATCTCAAAGCCGCCTTCTCCTCTGCTCCAGTCTTGTCCAGACCAGATCCTCAGAAGCCCTTCTTCCTCGAGGTTGACGCCTCCTCTGTTGGAGCCAGAGCTGTTCTCCTACAAAGATCCGCTAAAGGAAAAAATGTCACTTGCGGATTTTTCTCCAAAACCTCCTTTTCTCCTCCAGAAAAAAACTATTCCATTGGAGACCGTGAACTACTGGCGATTAAGATGGCCCTTGAGGAGTGGAGACATCTTCTGGAAGGATCCCTTTACCCCATCACCATCTATACAGATCACAAAAATCTGTCTTATCTCCAATCCGCCCAGCGGCTAAATCCTCGCCAGGCTAGGTGGTCGTTGTTTTTTGCCCATTTTAACTTTCAAATCCATTTTCGTCCCGCAGACAAGAATGTCAGAGCTGATGCTCTATCTCGTACCACCGATGTCTCTGAAGCCGAGACCCTTCCTCAGCACATCATCCCCCCTGAGTGTCTGATCTCTTCTGCTCCTGCTTCTCTGGTGCCTATTCCTCCAGGAAAGACTTATGTGCCTCCCCGTCTTCGCCTCCGGATCCTCAAATGGGGCCATTCCTCCCTTCTGGCTGGTCACGCTGGAATCAAAAAAACTTTACAGTTGATTGCTAGACACTATTGGTGGTCCTCCTTGGAAAAGGATGTGACCGATTTCATAGGATCATGACCGAGCCTGTACAGTATGTGCACGTGACAAGACCCCTCGTCAGAAGCCTTCAGGTCTTCTCCATCGGCTACCGGTGCCTGAACAGCCTTGGTCCCACATAGCCATGGACTTCATCACTGATCTTCCTGTATCCCAGGGCAACACTGTCATCTGGGTGGTCGTTGATTGTTTTTCCAAAATGGCTCACTTTATTCCGCTTCCAGGCCTTCCTTCTGCGCCACAGTTGACGTAGCAATTTTTTCTGCAGATTTTTCGTCTTCACGGGCTTCCCACGCATATCGTCTCGGATAGAGGCGTTCAATTTGTGTCTAAATTTTGGAGAGCTCTCTGTAATCAATTAAAGAACAAATTACCTACCTGCCCTACCACCCGCAGTCCAATGGACAAGTGGAGAGAGTGAACCAGATCCTTGGTGACTACCTGCAACATTTTGTCTCCTCCCGCCAAGATGATTGAGTCGACCTGTTACCCTGGACTGAATTCTCGTACAATTTCAAAAACTCTGAGTCATCCGCCAAGTCTCCGTTCTTTGTGGTGTACGGCCGTCACCCCCTTCCCATCCCCACTTCCCCCCCCTTCCCATCCCCACTTCATCTGGAGTTCCTGCCGTAGATGAATTGACCCTGGACTTCTCTATCTGGAAAGAGACTCAAAAGACTGGCCTCTTCTCGCATGAAGAAACATGCGGATAAGAAGAGAAGAACTCCTCCCGTCTTTGCCCCTGGTGACAAAGTGTGGCTCTCTGCCAAATATATTCAGTTTCGTGTCACTAGCTACAAGCTTGGTCCTCGTTACCTCGGGCCATTTAGAGTCAAAAGTCAAATCAAATCTGTCTCCTACAAGCTCCATCTTCCTCCTTCTCTTCGTATTCCTAACTCCTTTCATGTATCCCTTCTCAAACCTCTCATTCTTAACCGCTTTTCCCCCAAGGTCATCGTTCCTACTCCTGTCACTGGGTCCTCTGACGTCTTCTCGGTAAAAGAAATCCTCGCCTCCAAGGTCGTCAGAGGTAAAAAAAAAATTCTAGTTGACTGGGAGAATTGTGGCCCCGAAGAGAGGTCTTGGGAGCCCGAGGACAATATCCTCGACAAGGAGCTCATCCATAGGTTCCTGGGCTCCAAAAAGAGGGGGAGACCTAAGGGGGGGTACTGTAACGCCGAGCGCTCCGGGTCCCGCTTCTCCTCCGGAGCGCTCGCGGCGTTACACTCATGCTTGCAGCGCCCGGTCAGACTCGCTGACCGGGAGCGCTGCTCTGTGTCTCTCGGCGGGAATGTGATCCCCGCATTGTCCGCGGGTCACATCCCGTGTCACTCACCGGCCCCGTCCTTCTGCTCAGTCCCGGCGCGCGAGGCCCTGCTCTCTAGGGCGCGTGCGTGCCGGGTCTCTCAGATTTAAAGGGCCAGTGCACCACTAATTGGTGTCTGGCCCAATTAGTTCCAAGCACTCCCCATACCATAAAAACCCACTTCCCCTTCCTGTCCCTGCCGGATCTTGTTGCCTTGTGCCCTGAGAAAGCGTTTCTGTGTGTTCCATTGCCTGTGTATCCAGACCCTTTTCCGTTGCCCTTGACTACGAACCGTTGCTGCCTGCCCAGACCTTCTGCTACGTCCAACCTTGCTCTTGCCCTGTCCTTGTGTACCGCGCCTGTCTCAGCGGTCAGTGAGGTTGAGTCGCTATCGGGTGGAACGACCTGGGTGTTACCTGCCGCTGCAAGTCCATCCCGCTTTGCGGCAGGCTCTGGTGAAAACCAGTAACCCCTTAGATTCCGTTCCCCTGGTACGGCCCACGCCATCACCTCACTGACAAAGAGGATCCACCACCCGTGTCCTCCCCGCATACCAGTCTGGATCCTGGCAAATCTTCAATTTAAATTGTCAAAAATATCTTTAATATTCTCTATTTTGAGGCCCTATGGTCTTCTCAGGCTGTTGCCACCTCCAGACTGGGTCATTCTGCCACCATATGGTCTCCTCGTGCTGCCACCAATTCCAGGCTGTGTCATTCTGCCACCATATGGTCTCCTAATGCTACTGCCACCTCTAGGCTCTGTCATTGTGCCGCCATGTGACTCCTTGTTAGATTGGGTTTTGTGGTCATACAGTATTAGTTCAAATTAAAAACTGGGACTTTAAACTTGGGAATCTAATCTAAATCTTAAATTGAAATTTAAAGAAATCGATGTAATCTTTTCAAGACTGAGGCCCTATGGTCCTCAACATCATATTACCTGTGGAATTATCACAAGAATCCAATGAAACTGCTTGGAGCAATAACAATGAACCATAACTAATGGTAAATGAAACATTCGCACTTTCATAGTCAGGGGGTGCTGAGAGGCAGTGGCTGGAACAGGTGGTATCTCGCCTGGTGGAGGACAGCCAGTTCGTTGCTCACCAGAATGGGTACTCAAAAATTTTTTATAAATTCAAATAAAATAAAATAGAAATTACATAAAAAATCTCTTTATTCTCTTCAATTTTGACACCATATGGTCTCCCTGCTGCCACTTCGAAGCTCTGCAGCAGTGATTCTAATAGCAATGCCTGTAATCTGTCATACTGAATAACACTATTATTTCACTAACACAGCACACTGTTAGCATGTTTGGAAAAGGCAAAATGCTCTACACCCCTGTTGAGGCTCTCAGTAGGCCAGAAAAAGCTGTTTTTAATAGTGATTTGCTGCGAAAATATTCTACCGAACCGAATTTTTCCGAAAATTTCAAATCGACCGAATCAAATTTTTCTAAAGTTCGCTCATGTCCAGATAATATGTTAGATTGTGGGGATCCTGCAGCTGGGGACCCCCACGATCTCTCTCAGCACCCTCATTTTTCAGCTGCACAGAATGAGGATCGCTCTGTGGCTGATGACAGGTGGTGCAGGGGACAGAGTTGTCATGGCTCCGTACCCCTCCAGACGTCACGTCCCGCCCTGTTAATGCAAGTCTATGGGAGGGGGCTTGCATTGAGGGGACGGAGCTGTGACATCACGATAGCCGTCCCCTGTACCACCCGTCATCAGCCACAGAGCAATCCTCGCTCTGTGCAGCTGAAAATCGGGGGTGCAGCAGGCGAGATCGCGGGGGTCCGCTATCCTTTTCATAGGGGATAAGATGTTTAGTGCCGGAGTACCACTTTAAGTTAGTTTTTCTTCTGAATACTTCTGCCCACCAGGGGTCTCCCTTCTTGGCCAGAACACATTCCGTCTGTTCAAAATCTCAGATTTTGGTCTCCTGCTTTTAATGGCAGGAGACCAAACTCAGGAAGTGTTTCTCTGCACTGAGCTTGATTGATAGCTGCAGAGTGCCTCACTGAAAGCTGCGAAGACTAAAAGCTGCACAGACTGAAAGCTGCAAAGAGCCTCGCTGAAAGATACACAGACTGAAAGCTGCTGCACAGAGCTTGAGGTCTACTATTCATCACATCATCTGCAATGATGTGAGGGCGGAAGTGGTCCCCCAGCAGGCTTCAATGATGTCATGCCTGTTGGGAAACACCCACTTTCTCCTGCTGGGAGTGTCATGACTGACTGAGGGGGCAGAGAGAGTGAGCCTTAAACTGACCCTAAAAAACACTCTCCCTGCCTACTTTCCCAAACATCCTAAAGGATGAATCAACAACTAGAAGCCGGTCCCTGCCTGCGCTAAAGTGCAGTGGCGTAAAAACAAATATATACATAGTCGGTCATGGGTCATAAACAGAAATGGAAAACTACCAGACAGGATTCAAATACTAACAGGGCAGAATATAAACAGGCAAACTGATCAAGAAAATAGGACACTGTTCACAAACAGATACAAGTACAAAGGAAAAAGATCAGATCAACCAAACAGGATATAAATATAGAACACTGTTCACACTGGACACAGATAACTAACAAACAGATTATGTCCAGAACACAAGACTGGGAAACAGATGAGTCAGCAAAGACTCCAGGAACAACAGGAATAAAAACTCAGTCCCCCAGAAAACCTCCAGAAAACACGAGAATGTCTTGATACTAGAACTAAATCTCCCAGAGTCCACCATTGAGATATTTTGTACTAAATCTCAATTCCTCAGAGTCCCAATAAAAGGTCACAGGGATGTCTTGTTACAAAAACAAAGAAAACAGATACAAGAAAACCAAGCAGAACAGGCATACATCCTAAAACTGACAATGTAACAGACTCAAAACTACAATGATCATGCTATGTAACCATGGCTAAAACCCAAGATCATATCAAAGATAAATACAAAGTGCATGAAATAGGCAGAAATAGTAGCATTATAGCACAAACAGACAAAGAGTATTGCACTAACAACTTCATAGCAGCATGTATGCACAAAAAGACATCATAGTAGCAACAGGTCAATCACCAGCCCAGAATGCAGGAGAACTCTGGTATAAGTAGACAGACCTGAATTCTCATTGTTTCTCAAGTGTGTGAATACACACCTAAACAGAAAAATACAAATCAATGGACATTACAGGGACATTACATTGCACTATGTGAGCAAGAAGAAAGCTTTGATACAGAGCTTTTTTAAGGGTGGGAGGAGTGTTAGGAGTAGTTAGGGAACATAGCCCAAGTTAATTTAGAAAAGTTTATTTGGTGACAGGTACTCTTTCACAATCAACACAGATAGAGATTATTTACTGTAAGAGCAGTGAGACTGTGGAACTCTGCTACATGATGTTGTGATGTCTGACTCAATAACAAAACAAGTTCAAGGGGGGTCTGGATGTTATTCCTGTTTTACTAGATTTATAGGGATAGACCGTTGATCAGGGATTTATTCCTGTCAGGCCTGATAAAGCAGAAGTTCAGCTAAACGCATTGCATGATGGGTAATAAAACTGTTTTGCACTAAGAAGGTTCACAGCACCTGCTTTATCCTACCTGTTTCCCTGGAGATTTAAAATACGTGATTGCTGTTAATTTGGCTTGGATCGGTCTCTTACCCTCACTTGGTTCATGCTGACACCAACGTTGTACTTGGACTGTACAACCAACCACGGTGAGCACCAGTCTATCTCAACTATTTTACAAGTTCCTTACGATATTACACCACGGAATGCTGTTCTCCTTTTCTTTTAGACAACTCAAACCAGTCCACCACCCTTGCAACTGCTACTTCCAGCCAAGCCTACAAATACACAACCATGATTCCCAAAAAGGGGAATTATACAAAAATTTCTTCTTCACTATTTTGGGACACCGATCTTGTTGCAATTCCTAAAGGGGAGAATTTTTGGAACGCTTGGAAAAATCCATGGCGTCTTACGATATCTCTATGTTCATTTTAACATTGGCAGACAATTGCAAACAAAAAGTAATACTTTATGCAGCTTTATTTTAGTGTTAAACAGCATACAAAAACCATTAACGCAGTGTTTCTAAGCAAGCTGTTAGTTACCATGGGTTACCACATGTTGCAGTAACTTTGACATTATGTAGCCTGAAAACCACATTAAAACTACTTGCATACATTCCTAGGTGGCCCTTGCAGTGTTATACAGGGCTTTAGAGCTCTTAGGTAGTGTTATACACAAGTTTTAGATTTTATTACCAGTTCGTGGATATGAAAGTTTAGAAAGCCCAGGGAAGTTCGCTCATCTCTATTAAGCACCCTATGTAAGTTTAGCTTTCCTAGGCTCCAATAGCTCAAAGCAGTGTCCCAAATCTTTCTGGACTTTCAACTTGATTGAGGGAAGAATTGCTGAGCAAGGGCCCATTAGTTAGCAAACCTGTGGCTCTGTGTACTGCTAGTCAGGCCAGATTGATGTGTTCTGAGGTTTTCAAAGTCATCATGAAATTTACCATAGTCAAGAATGGCTCAAGTGAACATCTACACTTCACATGGGTTAACTCCTTTGGTACCATCTACCATCATCAATCTCAGCTATCGTTTTGTTAAAACTGTTGAAGATCTGTGCCTCCGCAATGTGGAAGGAGTTACTGCATGTACAACATAACAGACTTCTCACACATTGGTCAGGGCATTGTCAGTAGGACTCACACCCCAGGTTTATATATACACTCAGTGCAGTCCCTCATGATTTACATTTGTAATTAATCTAAGGCGTCAAATTGTCCACTTTAGCCATTTATAACAGCTGCAACTTAAACCATGAGTGAGACGACTGGTATCAGCAGACCCTGCTCAATTACTATGCCCTTCTCACCACATTACAGTGGGGATCAAAAGTTTGGGCACCCCAGGTAAAAAATTGTATTAATGTGCATAAAGAAGCCAAGGAAAGATGGAAAAATCTCCAAAAGGCATCAAATTACAGATTAGACATTCCCATCATTTACACTTTCAAAATAACAGAAAACAAAAAAAATGTCATCTGCAAAAGTTTGGGCACCCTGCAGAGTTAATATCTTGTACTGCCCCCTTTGGCAAGTATCACACCTTGTAAACTAATTTTGTAGCCAGCCAAGAGTCTTTCAATTCTTGTTTTAGGTATCTTTGCCCATTCTTCCTTACAAAAGTTTTCCAGTTCTTTGAGATTTCTGGGCTGTCTGTCATGCATTGCTCTTTTAAGGTCTATCTGTAGATTTTCAATTATGTTGAGGTCAGGAGATTGTGAAGGCCATGGCAAAACCTTCAGTTTACACCTCTTGATGTAATCCCGATTTCGAGGTGTGTTTAGGATCATTATCCATTTGTAGATGCCATCCTCTCTTTAACTTCACCTTTTTCACAGATGGCATCAAGTTAGCATCCAAAATTTGCTGAAATTTTATTGAATCCATTTTTCCTTCTACTCGTGAGATACTCGTGTTCCCTGTGCCACTGGCTGCAATACAACCCCAAAGCATGATTGATCCACCCCCATGCTTAACCCCTTAAGGACGCAGGACGTAAATGTACGTCCTGGTGCGGTGGTACTTAACGCACCAGGACGTACATTTACGTCCTAAGCATAACCGCGGGCATCGGAGCGATGCCCGTGTCATGCGCGGCTGATCCCGGCTGCTGATCGCAGCCAGGGACCCGCCGGCAATGGCCGACGCCCGCGATCTCGCGGGCGTCCGCCATTAACCCCTCAGGTGCCGGGATCAATACAGATCCCGGCATCTGCGGCAGTGCGCGATTTGAATGAATGATCAGATCGCCCGCAGCGCTGCTGCGGGGATCCGATCATTCATAACGCCGCACGGAGGTCCCCTCTCCTTCCTCCGTGCGGCTCCCGGCGTCTCCTGCTCTGGTCTGTGATCGAGCAGACCAGAGCAGAAGATGACCGATAATACTGATCTGTTCTATGTCCTATACATAGAACAGATCAGTATTAGCAATCATGGTATTGCTATGAATAGTCCCCTATGGGGACTATTCAAGTGTAAAAAAAAATGTAAAAGTAAAAAAAAAGTCCCCTGATGAAAAATCCCCTCCCCCAATAAAAAAGTAAAACGTCCGTTTTTTCCTATTTTACCCCCAAATAGACATATTTGGTATCGCCGCATGCGTAAATGTCCGAACTATTAAAATAAAATGTTAATGATCCCGTACGGTTAACGGCGTGAACGGAAAAAAAAAAAAGTCCAAAATTCCTACCTTTTTAATACATTTTATTAAAAAAAAATTATAAAAATGTATTAAAAGTTTTTTATATGCAAATGTGGTATCAAAAAAAAGTACAGATCATGGCGCAAAAAATGAGCCCCCATACCGCCGCTTATACGGAAAAATAAAAAAGTTAGGGGTCATCAAAATAAAGGGATTATAAACGTACTAATTTGGTTAAAAAGTTTGTGATTTTTTTTAAGCGCAACAATAATATAAAAGTATGTAATAATGGGTATCATTTTAATCGTATTGACCCTCGTTTTTCGTTTTAATTTCCCCACAAAAATAGTGTTTTTTGGTTGCGCCATACATTTTATGATATAATGAGTTAGGTTATTAGTGGTGTACCCCAAGGTTCAGTACTGGGCCCGCTGTTGTTTAATTTATTTATTAATGATATAGAGGATGGTTTTAACAGCTCTGTTTCTATCTTTGCAGATGACACCAAGCTTTGTAGCACGGTACAGTCTATAGAGGATGTGCATAAGTTACAAGATGACTTGGATAGACTAAGTGTCTGGGCATCCACTTGGCAAATGAGGTTCAATGTGGATAAATGTAAAGTTATGCATCTGGGTACTAATAACCTGCATGCATCGTATGTCTTAGGGGGGATTAAACTGGCAGAGTCACTGGTAGAGAAGGATCTGGGTGTACTTGTAGATCACAGACTACAGAATAGCATGCAATGTCAGGCTGCTGCTTCCAAAGCCGGCAGGATATTGTCATGTATCAAAAGAGGCATGGACTCAAGGGACAGGGACATAATACTCCCCCTTTATAAATCATTGGTACGGCCTTACCTGGAATATGCTGTTCAGTTTTGGGCACCTGTCCATAAAAGGGACACTGCGGAGTTGGAAAGGGTGCAGAGACGCGCGACTAAACTAATATGGGGAATGGAACATCTTAGCTATGAGGAGCGATTAAAGGAGTTACAATTGTTTAGTCTTGAGAAGAGACGTTTAAGGGGGGATATGATAAACGTATATAAGTATATTAATGGCCCATACAAAAAATATGGAGAAAAACTGTTCCAGGTTAAACCCCCCCAAAGGACGAGGGGGCACTCCCTCCGTCTGGAGAAGAAAAAGTTTAGTCTCAAGGGGCGACACGCCTTCTTTACCATGAGAACTGTGAACTTATGGAACAGTCTACCTCAGGAACTGGTCACAGCAGGAACAATTAACAGCTTTAAAACAGGATTAGATACATTCCTGGAACAAAATAAGATTAATGCTTATGAAGAAATATAAAATCTCATCCCTTCCCCAATATCGCGCCACACCCCTACCCCTTAATTCCCTGGTTGAACTTGATGGACATATGTCTTTTTTCGACCGTACTAACTATGTAACTATGTAACTATGTCATTACAAAGGACAACTGGTCGCGCAAAAAACAAGCCCTCATACTAGTCTGTGGATGAAAATATAAAAGAGTTATGATTTTTAGAAGGCGAGGAGGAAAAAATGAAAACGTAAAAATTTAATTGTCTGAGTCCTTAAGGCCAAAATGGGCTGAGTCCTTAAGGGGTTAAAGGGAGTATCCAGAAAAAAACTTTTTTATATATATCAACTGGCTCCAGAAAGTTAAACAGATTTGTAAATTACTTCTATTAAAAAATCTTAATCCTTTCAGTAGTTATGAGCTTCTGAAGTTAAGGTTGTTCTTTTCTGTCTAAGTGATCTCTGATGACACGTGTCTCGGGAAACGCCCAGTTTAGTTTGCTATGGGGATTTGCTTCTAAACTGGGCGGTTCCCGAGACAAGTGTCATCAGAGATCACTTAGACAGAAAAGAAAAACCTTAACTTCAGAAGCTCATAACTACTGAAAGGATTAAGATTTTTTAATAGAAGTAATTTACAAATCTGTTTAACTTTCTGGAGCCAGTTGATATATATATAAAAAAAAGTTTTTTCCTGGAATACCCCTTTAACAGTTGGACAGAGGTTCTTTTCATTACATTATGTTCCCCTTCTTCTCCAAACGTATCTTTGCTCATTCCGGCCAAAAAGTTCAATTTTAACCTCATGGATCCACAGAACTTGTTTCCAAAATGCATCAGGCTTGTCTATATGTTCATTTGCAAAGTTCAAACGCTGATTTTTGTGGTGAGGACGTAGAAGAGGTTTTCTTCTGATGACTCTTCCATGAAGACCATATTTGTACAAGTATCTCTTTATAGTGAAATAGTGTACCACAACTCCAGTGTCTGTCAGATCTTTCTGGAGGGATTGTGCAGTCAAATGTGGGGTTTGAATTGTTTTTCTCTTAATCCTGTGAGCTGTTCTGTCTGATATTTTCTTGGTCTTCCAGATCTTGCTTTAACTTCCACTGTTCCTGATGACTGCAATTTCTTAATTACATTCCGAAAAGAGGATATTGACATCTGAAAACATTTTGCTATCTTATAGCCTTCTCCAGCTTTGTGAGTGTCAACTATTTTCAGTTTCAGATTTCTAGACAACTGCTTAGAAGAACCCATGGTGCTGATTGTTGGGGCAAGGTCAGATGAATCTGGGCATTTAAAACATTTGAGATTGACATCACCTGGTCTTCCCAGATGATGATAGAGAACAATCCATGACACTGGCAGGTCTCAGCTTTGCAAAGGGGGCAGTACATGCTATAAAATCTGCAAGGTGCCAATTTTTTTGTTTTCTGTTATTTTGAAAGTGTAAATGATGGAAATAAAATCTAACTTTTGTTGAAATATTATAAGAATGTCTAATCTGTAATTTGATGCCTTTTGGAGATTTTTCCATCTTTCCTTGGCTACTTTATGCACATTAATACAAATTTTTACCTGGTGTGCCCAAACTTTTGATCCCCACTGTAATATATACAATATAATGATAATATTCATAATAATATTTATGCATATAGCACCATCATATGCCACTGATCCTTTAGGAACCCCAACTGCAAGGGCAAAAGGAGAAGAAGGGAGTTCGCAAGGGATACGAGGAAGGAACAGTCGGAGAGATAAGAAGAAAACCAGGAGTGAGTACTTTAAAAGGGTACTGCGATTTAAGTTAAAAAAAAAAATGCTGCTGAAGCATATAGTATTGCTTACCTGTCTGCTCTGGTTTTGAGACCACCATAAAACTTACTTTTGTGGGTGTCTCCTCTATTACAGATAATCACCATGATACCTGTTTGCAGTGGTTTCCCTGGTTTTTGGAATTATTCTCTCTCTGATATTCATATTTCTTTTTTAATATAGGTAAATAAATGGCCATTTTATTATATGAATTGTGTAATATTTCAATAACAATTGAATGGAAATGGTGGAATAGGTACACATGTATTAAGAAGCAGGGAATAGGATAAAGTAAGAAAACACAGGACATAAAAAAAGGGATATTAAAGTAGTTGTCGGGTGTTAGAAATGTATTAGTGTTTTCTGCTTTTATTTAAGCAAGCAGTAAATACCAACTCAGCCGATCACTGTGCCAATATTTGTGGCATTTAGAGCCAAAAGAAGGAGCTAATCAGTGGGGGCTGGGCACTGCCAGGAATGCAGCAATGGGGGCTTGGGCATGTGAGTATAGCTTATTTTTTATTTTTAAGCCAGGCTGAGCCATCAAAAAATTCTAGAACTGGACAACACCTTTAACAAGCAGGCTTTTATTACTAATTAGGCTTATAATTAACTGGTTATTGATTGTTTTATCACTATAACTAATTTAATGATGATGTAAGCAACTGAGATAACTTATCTCACCTTTTCCATTTAGTTCCTCTGTATTTGTTATAGTTTAAACATTAGAGAAACTGCAATGGTCTCAAAAACGTATATTTATAAAATGATATCTAATGCTACATATTGGCCTCCCTGCAAAGTGACATACTGCAAAGTTTTTTTTATTCATATTGTGTGCAGGTACACGTCATTGTATGTCCCTTTATAAATATAGTGGGAAGTGACTGGTTACAGTTAGATGAAGGAACTGTGACATTTTGCAGGTTGCTTTCCTAGTCACGCTGTCATGCACAAGCTCTTGCCTGTTTGAATTTTGTTGTGTTTATTTAAAAACCGGTTTGTGGATGGAAAGTGGATCAGCAGAGTTCCTGTTTCTGTAGTTAATCTCTGCTTTTTAGTGGCATTAATCATCTATTTCTGACATTAACAGGGGTTGCAAAAGTTCGCAGTATTTATTTTTTAGTTCTTGTCTCAGTTGCTCCATCTAGTGGATCACAACAGCAAACCTAGATCTATGGTAACAAAATGTACAGCACTTTTATAGAAATATATTGTCAGAACTCGTGTTATGTTGCCGCAAACAAGCTTGAACAGGAACTTTACCAGTTGAATTATTTAATATGCATATATAGTTTTGTTTTATAAGTAAAATCTTATGGACTCCTAGCATCATCTTTTGAATGGCAATCCCAGCTGCCCCCTCAGGGACAACATCTCTGTCTGCCTGATTAGGCTGTGTTCATATCTTGCAGTAACACAGGGGTGGGAATTTATTATTGTTGTAGGTAAGGCTTTTTGTGTGGTTCTAATGTATACATGCATCAAATTTATTAAACGGTCAAGGGGCATTTGATACATCTTGCACAGGTACACAAAATTTGCAACAATTAAAAATAAATGTCGCAGTTGATAAATACTTGACCACTGCAAAAAGCTAACCCTGCCACACTACATTCATGTTGCTTTCTTGAATGAATTGAAATGCATTTGTAACGCCGAGTGCTCCGGGTCCTGTATCCATCCCGGAGCGCTCGCGGCGTCTGGTCTCCTGCAGCGCCCCGGTCTCTCACTCTGACCGGGAGCGCTGCTACAGTGCTGCCCACGGGGATGCGATCCGCATGGCAGCACTAGTCCGCTTGCGGATCGCATCCCGCTCTGATTACCTGCCCCGTCCTCTGTCTCAGCCCCGGCGCGCGCGGTCCCGCTCTCTAGGGTGCGCGCGCGCCTGGTCTCTCAGATTTAAAGGGCCAGTGCACCATTAATTGGTGATTGGCCTAATCTGTTCCTAATCAGTCCTAATTACTGTGAATACTATATAAACTCACTTCCCCTTCCTGTCCCTGCCGGATCTTGTTGCCTAGTGCCTTGTGAAAGCGTTTAGTGTGTGCCATAACCTGTGTATCCAGACCTACTGCTGTTGCCCCTGACTACGTACCATTGCCGCCTGCCCTGACCTTCTGCTACGTCTGACCTCGCCTCTGTCTAGTCCTTCTGTACCACGCCTTTCTCAGCTGTCAGTGGGGTCGAGTCGCTATCGGGGGATACGACCTGGGAGTTACCGCTGCAGCAAGCCCATCCCGCCCTGTGGCGGGCTCTGGTGAAAACCAGTAACTCCTTAGAATCGGTCCCCCGGTACGGCCCGCTTCATCACCTCACTGACCAGAGGATCCACTACCTGCATACCAGTCCGGATCATGACAGTATTGCACAAAATTGTGTGACTTTTTGACCAATTGCGCAGAATTTTGTTTATTTTTACCAACAAAAAATTGTGTAAAACAAAGAATGAATTCCTTGAATTTGAGACTCAAGGGAATTGTTATAAATAAAAAGAAACAAAGCATTAAACAGCTCTGATGTTCTGGAGCGATGACGTACTGTAGTGGCATGTGACCGCCAAAGTCACTCACTTTTCTCAGTGATGCTAGCATGTTTGGCATGTGACTTCTGAGGCAATAATTAAAAAGACAAAACATTATGGTACATATCTCCAGGAATATAAAAACCGGGCCATCAACTGGGCATCATTGCAATAGCAGCAGGAGATTTAGAAAGTAATATTTTTTGGAAATTAAATTTCCTACAGCTAAATTAAAGGGGTACTCCACCCCTGGACATGTTATACCCTATCCAAAGGACATGACATAACATGTCTGATCGCAGGGTTCCGGCCACTGGGACCTCCTGCGATCTCTGGGCTGGCGCTGCGACATTACAGAAAAGGAAGCCTGTGGTGATCGCAAAGTCATGCCCGCCCACTCCATTCATGTCTATGGTAGGGGGCGTGATGGCTAGTACACAGACGTCAAGGCCCCTCCAATAGACATGAATGAAGGGGGCTTGGTGTGACGTCACGATCACAGAAGCCCCAGGCTTCCATGTCCGTAACACCACAGTGCCAGCTTCCGGTCGCCGGGACCCCCCACAATCTTCGAGCCAGGGGCTGCAGCATTACGGACACAGATGTCTGGGGCTTCCGTGATAGCGACATCTTGCTACGCCCTCTCCATTCATGCCTATGGGGGGGGGCGTGACAGTTTTGTACTAGCTTTCGTGTCCGCAATGCCGCAGCGCCAGCCCGGAGATAGTAGGGAGTCCCAGCGGACTATTTTCTATTTCAAAATCTTAAAGGGGTATTCCAGGAAAAAACTTTTTTATATATATCAACTGGCTCCAGAAAGTTAAACAGATTTGTAAATTACTTCTATTAAAAAATCTTAATCCTTTCAGTACTTATGAGCTTCTGAAGTTAAGGTTGTTATTTTCTGTCTAAATCCTCTCTGATGACACCTGTCTCGGGAAACGCCCAGTTTAGAAGAGGTTTGCTATGGTGATTTGCTTCTAAACTGGGCGTTTCCCGAGAGAGGTGTCATCAGAGAGGATTTAGACAGAAAAGAACAACATTAACTTCAGAAGCTCATAAGTACTGAAAGGATTAAGATTTTTTTTATAGAAGTAATTTACAAATCTGTTTAACTTTCTAGAGCCAGTTGATATATATATATATATATATATATATATATATATATAAAAAAGTTTTTTCCTGGAATACCCCTTTAATCCTTCCAGTCCTTATTAGCTGCCGTATACGAAAGAGGAAGTTCTTTTCTTTTTGAATTTCTTTTCAGTCTGACCACAGTGTTCTCTGCTGACTACTCTGTCTGTGTCAGGAGCTGTCCAGAGCAGGAGCAAATTCCCATAGCAAACCTATCCTACTCTGGACAGTTCCTGAGATGGACAGAGGTGTCAGCAGAGAGCCCTGTGGTCAGACAGAAAAGAAAGAATTCAAAAAGAAAAGAACTTTCTGTGGAGCATACAACAGCTGATAAGTACAGGAAGGATTAAGATTTTTAAATCGAAGTAATTTGCTAATTTGTTTAACCTGTTCAGGACGCCGGGCGTATGCATACGCCCTGCATCCCGAGTCCTTAAGGACGTGGGGAGTATGCATACGCCCGTGGGAATTCCGGTCCCCGCCACTAGCCGGTTGGGGACCGGACCGGAATGCCTGCTGAAATCATTCAGCAGGCACCCTGGCACATCACCCAGGGGGGTCCTGGGACCCCTCCCATGTCGGCGATCGCAGAAAATCGCATGTCAATTCAGACGTGCGATTTTCTGCTATTCCGGGCTGAACGTGTCTCTGGTGACCCGATCACCCGGAAAATAGCGATAATCGGAGCTGTCAGGGACAGCCCCGATCATCTTGAGGGCTAGGAGTGAGGACACAGAGCTGCAATCTCCTCCTATCCCCTGCCATTGGTCAGAACTGATTCTGACCAATGGCAGAGCAGCACAGTGGGTTGCCATGGCAACCCCCCATTCTGCCCACCCCTGGATGTCGAGGGGATTTTGGGAATTGAAGGTGAAAGTAAAGTGATCTTTATTGTGGCAACCACTAGGAAAGCCAAACTGCAACTCCCAGCATGCCCAGACAGCCAAAGGCTGTCTGGGCATGCTGGGAGTTGTAGTTTTGCAGCATCTGGAGGGTCACAGTTTGGAGACCACTGTTACAGTGGTGCCCAAACGGTAGCCCTCCAGATGTTGCCAAACTACAACTCTCAGCATGCCTAGACTGCCCAGGCATGCTGGGAGTTGTAGTTCTGTAACATCTGTCCCTTCAGATTTAGCAATTTTCATGAATTTTTTTGAAAATTGCTGCTCTATTTTGAAGCCCTCTAATTTTTTCAAAAGGCAAAAATATGTCCATTTTATGATGCTATCATAAAGTGGACATATTGTATTTGTGAATAAAAATAAAATTTATTGTGAATATCCATTTTCCTTACAAGTAGAAAGCTTCAAAGTTAGAAAAATGCAAAATTTTCGAAATTTTTATGAAAATTTTTCACCAAAAAAGGATGCAAGTAACGCCGAAAATTTACCACCAAAATAAAGTAGAATATGTCACGAAAAAACAATCTCAGAATCAGAATATTCGGTAAAAGCGTTTTCGCGTTATTAATTCGTAAAGCGACAGTGGTCAGAATTGCGAAAAAGGGCTCAGTCCTTAAGGTGAAAAAGGGCTGCGTCCTTAAGGGGTTAACTTTCCGGCACCAGTTGATTTAATCCCTCAAGCACCCATCCAATTTTCAGTGTAGGACCCGGCCATCTTTTGCACATCTGACCTCTGTCACTTTAAGCATTAAAGGAGAACTCCAGAATTTAAAAATTGTTACCCATACTGCCGACAGTAAAAAAATAAAGATGTACATACCTTCCTCCGATTCCTTGGGTCCTCCGGTAACCGACACTGGTGTCCGCCGCGATCCACTTCCTGGTTGCCGGTGGTCGGAGAATCATACTGCGCTCAGCCAATCACCAGCCGCAGCGAAGTCTGACTCGGCCGGGGATAGGCTGAGCAGCAGTGTGAGAACTCTTCAGGACACAACATTCTTCACTTCACCGGCACCTGCTGCCGGGGCCGAAAATGTCACACTGCCGCTCAGCCTATCGCCGGCTGAGTCGGGACTTTGCTGCGGCTGGTGATTGGCTGAGCGCAGTAAGACTCTCCGACCACTGACAACCAGGAAGAGGATCACGGCGGAGACCGGAGCCGGTTACCGGAGGCCCTGGGGGAGCGGAGATAGGTATGTACATCTTTATTTTTTTACAGCTGGCAGTAAGGGGAACAATTTTTATATTCTGGAGTTCTCCTTTAAAAACTCTGGGATGCTTTCACCTTTCATTCTGTTTCCGAGATATTTTTTTCGTGACATATTCTATTTTATGTTAGTGGTAAAATTTTGTTGATACTTTTCTTGGTGAAAAATTCCAAAATTTGATGAAAAAATTTAAAAATGTAGCATTTTTTTTACTTTGAAACTCTCTGCTTGTAAGGAAAATGAATATTCCCAAAAAATTATATATTGATTCACAAATACAATATGTCTACTTTATGTTTACATCATAAAATTGACATGTTTTTACTTTTGGAAGACATCAGAGGGCTTCAAAGTATAGCAGTTATTTTCCAATTTTTCACAAAATTTTCTAAATCGAAATTTTTCAGGGACCAATTCTGTTTTGAAGTGGATTTGAAAGGCCTTCATATTAGAAATACCCCACAAATGACCCCATTATAAAAACTGCACCCCTGAAAGTATTCAAAATGACATTCAAAAGGGTTGTTAACCCTTTAGGTGTTTCACAGGAATAGCAGCAAATTGAAGGAGAAAATTCATTTTTTACACTCTCATGTTCTTGTAGACCCAATTTTTGAATTTTTACAAGGTGTAAAAGGAGAGAAATCGTCCTAAAATGTGTAACACAATTTCTCTCGAGTAAGGAAATACCTCATATGTGTATGTCAAGTGTTCGGCGGGCGCAGAAGAGGGCTCAGAAGGGAAGGAGCGACAATGGGATTTTGGAGAGTGAGTTTTTTTTTTAATGGTTTTTGGGGGCATGTCACATTTCAGAAGCCCCTGTGGTGCTAGAACAGCAAAATAAATCCCACATGGCATACGATTTTGGAAACTACACCTTTCAAGGAACATAACAAGGGGTACACTGAGCCTTAACACCCCACAGGTGTTTGACGACTTTTCGTTAAATTTCCCCCAAGTTTAAAATTTCTATAAGGGGTAATAGGAGAAAATGCCCCCAAAATTTGTAACCCCATCTCTTCTGAGTATGGAAATACCCCATGTGTGGACCTCAAGTGCTCTGCTGGCGCACTACAATGCTCAGAAGAGAAGGAGTCACATTTGGCTTTTGGAAAGCAAATTTTGCTACACCCCTCAAGGAACGTAACAAGGGGTACAGTGAGCCTTAACACCTCAGAGGTGTTTGACAACTTTTTGTTAACCCCTTAACCCCTTAAGGACCCAGCCATTTTACACCTCAGGACCCGGCCTTTTTTTGCACATCTGACCACTGTCACTTTAAACATTAATAACTCTGGAATGCTTTTAGTTATCATTCTGATTCCAAGATTGTTTGTTCGTGACATATTCTACTTTAACATAGTGGTAAAATTTTGTGGTAACTTGCATCCTTTCTTGGTGAAAAATCCACAAATTTTATGAAAAATTAGAAAATTTAGCATTTTTCTAACTTTGAAGCTCTCTGCTTGTAAGGAAAATGGATATTCCGAATAAATTTTTTTTTTATTCACATATACAATATGTCTACTTTATATTCGCATCATAAAATTGACGTGTTTTTACTTTTGGAAGACACCAGAGGGCTTCAAAGTTCAGCAGCAATTTTCCAATTTTTCACAAAATTTCCAAACTCACAATTTTTCATGGACCAGTTCAGGTTTGAAGTGGATTTGAAGGGTCTTCATATTAGAAATACCCCACAAATGACCCCATTATAAAAACTGCACCCCCCAAAGTATTGAAAATGACCTTCAGTCCGCGTTTTAACCCTTTAGGTGTTTCACAGGAATAACAGCAAAGTGAAGGAGAAAATTCACAATCTCCATTTTTTACACTCGCATGTTCTTGTAGACCCAATTTTTGAATTTTTACAAGGGGAAAAAGGAGAAAATGTATACTTATATTTTGTAGCCCAATTTCTCTCGAGTAAGCACATACCTCATATGTCTATGTAAAGTGTTCGGCGGGCGCAGTAGAGGGCTCAGAAGCGAAGGAGCGACAAGGGGATTTTGGAGAGTAAGTTTTTTTTAAATGGTTTTTGGGGGGCATGTTGCATTTAGGAAGCCCCTATGGTGCCAGAACAGCAAAAATCCCCCACATGGCATACCATTTTGGAAACTAGACCCCTTGAGGAACGTAACAAGAAATAAAGTGAGCCTTAATACCCCACAGGGGTTTCACGACTTTTGCATACGTAGAAAAAAAAATAAAAATAAAATTTCACTAAAATGTGTGTTTCCCCCCAAATTTCACATTTTTGCAAGGGTTAATAGCAGAAAATACCCCCCAAACATTGTAACCCCATCTCTTCTGAGTATGAAGGTACCCCATAAGTTGACCTGAGGTGTACTATGGGTGAACTACAATGCTCAGAAGAGAAGGAGTCATATTTGGCTTTTTGAGAGCAAATTTTGCTCGGGGGCATGTCGCATTTAGGAAGCCCCTATGGTGCCAGGACAGCAAAAAAAAACACATGGCATACCATTTTGGAAACTAGACCCCTCGGGGAACGTAACAAGAAATAAAGTGAGCCTCAATACCCCACAGGGGTTTCACGACTTTTGCATACGTAGAAAAAAAAATAAAAAAAAATCACTAAAAGGTGTGTTTCCCCCCCAAATTTCACATTTTTGCAAGGGTTAATAGCAGAAAATACCCCCCAAAATTTGTAACCACATCTCTTCTGAGTATGGAGGTACCCCAAAAGTTGACCTGAAGTGCACTACGGGCGAACTACAATGCTCAGAAGAGAAGGAGTCATATTTGGCTTTTTGAGAGCAAATTTTGCTCGGGGGGCATGTCGCATTTAGGAAGCCCCTATGGTGCCAGGACAGCAAAATAACCCCCACATGCCATACCATTTTGGAAACTAGACCCCTTGAGGAACGTAAGAAGGCGTAAAGTGAGCATTTACCCCCCACTGGTGTCTGTCATATCTTTGGAACAGTGGGCTGTACAACATTTTTAATTTTCACAGCCCACTCTTCCAAAGATCTGTCAGACACCAGTGGGGTGTAAATTCTCACTGCACCCCTCATTACATTCCGTGAGGGGTGTAGTTTCCGAAATGGGGTCACATGTGTTTTTTTTTTTTTTCGTTTGTCAAAACCGCTGTAACAATCAGCCACCCCTGTGCAAATCACCTCAAATGTACATGGCGCACTCTCCCTTCTGGGCCTTGTTGTGTGCCCCCAGAGCAGTTTGTGCCCACATATGGGGTATCTCTGTACTCGGGAGAAATTGTGTTACAAATTTTGGGGGGCTTTTTTCCCCTTTACCTCTTGTCAAAATGAAAAGTATAGGGCAACACCAGCATGTTAGTGTAAAAAGTTTATTTTTTTTACACTAACATGCTGGTGTAGACCCCAACTTCACCTTTTCATAAGGGGTGAAAGGAGAAAAAGCCCCCCAAGATTTGTTAGCCAATTTCTCCCGAGTACGGCGATACCCCATATGTGACCCTAAACTGTTGCCTTGAAATACGACAGGGCTCCAAAGTGAGAGCGCCATGCGCATTTGAGGCCTGAATTAGGGATTTGCATAGGGGTGGACATAGGGGTATTCTACGCCAGTGATTCCCAAACAGGGTGCCTCCAGCTGTTGCAAAACTCACAGCATGCTTGGACAGTCAACGGCTGTCCGGCAATACTGGGAGTTGTTGTTTTGCAACAGCTGGAGGCTCCATTTTGGAAAGAGTGGCGTACCAGGCGTTTTTCATTTTTATTGGGGAGGGAGGGGGGCTGTGTAGGGGTATGTGTATATGTAGTGTTTTTTACTTTTTATTTTATTTTGTGTAAGTGTAGTGTAGTGTAGTGTTTTTAGGGTACAGTCACATGGGCGGGGGGTTACAGCGAGTTTGAGCTGCCGCGCAAAATTTGCTGCATTGCAAACTTGCAACCCGATACTCACTGTAAGCCGCCTGCCCATGTGAGTGTACCCTGTACATTCACAGGGGGGGACCTCCAGCTGTTGCAAAACTACTACTCCCAGCATGCCTGAGAATGTTTGGGAGTTGTGGTTTTGCAACAGCTGGAGGCACACGGGTTGGGAAACACTGAGTAAGGAAACAATGTTTCCCAACCAGTGTGCCTCCAGCTGTTGCAAAACCACAACTCCCAAACATTCTCAGGCATGCTGGGAGTAGTAGTTCGGCAACATCTTTAGAGCCAGATGTTGCCCAACTACAACTCCCAGCATGCTTGGAGTTGTAGTTTTGCAACATCTGGAGGACTAGTTTGCAGACCACTAATACAGTGGTTCCCAATCTGTGCCCTTCCAGATGTTGCAGAACTACAACTCCCAGCATGCCAAAACTGTCCAGGCATGCTGAGAGTTGTAGTTCTGCAACATCTGAAGGGCCAGATGTTACAGAACTACAACTCCCAGCATGCCTGGACAGTAAGGGCATGCTGAGGATGTGTAGTTTTGCAACATCTGGAAGGGCACAGTGGTCCAAAAACTGTGGACCTCCAGATGTTGCAAAACTGCAACTCCCAGCATGCCCAGACGCCAAGGGCTGTCTGGGCATGCTGGGAGTTGTAGTTTACAGGGTCCTATTACAGCAATGCATGTCGCTTTACGGCGACGTGCATTGCTGTAAAGGGCCCGACCGCGGCTGAAGATCTACTCACCTGTCGCCGCCGCCGCCATCTTACTCGCCGGGATCCGGGTCTTCAGGGACGAGGTAAGTACCGGGGCCGGGCCCCAGCACTCCCCCGTCCCCGCCGCGTCCTCCGGTCTTCCTCCCGTCCTGTCCCGACTTTCAGGGGCCGGGCAGGACGGGAGGAAGTAACCGCCCCCCCTCCTGCGATTGGTCGGTTCACTAACCGACAGATCGCAGGGGATCGGAGGAGGTGGCAGGCTTGCCACCTCGCTGCTATTCTTTAGCATGGTCCTGGCTGTCTGTGACAGCCGGGATCATGCGAAATTACCTGGCGGTCGGGTCCCAGAGACCCGATCAGTCCGGTATCGCCGCAGATCACAAGGGCGATTTCCCTTGCGATTTGCGGCGATCGCCGACATGGGGGGCCTACATGGCCCCCCTCGGCGTTTGCCCTGGATGCCTGCTGAAGGATTTCAGCAGGCATCCAGTTCCGATCTCTGCCCGGCGAGCGGCAGAGACCGGAAAACGCCAGGACGTACGGGGACGTCCTGGGTCCTTAAGGCCCAGGGTGCGGGGACGTCCCCGTACGTCCTGGGTCCTTAAGAGGTTAAAGGGGTACTCCGCCCCTAGACATCTTATCCCCTATACAAAGCATAGGGGATAAGATGTCAGATCGCCGGGGTCCCGCTGCTGCAGCACCCCGCTATCATTACTGCGCAGAGCGAGATCGCTCTGCACGTAATGACTGGCAATACAGGGGCCGGAGCATCGTTACGTCACGGCTCCGCCCCTCGTGATGTCACGGCCCGCCCCGTCAATACGAGTCTATGGGAAGGGGGCGTGGCGGTAGTCACGCCCCCTGCCATAGACTTGCATTAAGGGGACGGGCCATGATGTCATGAGGGGCGGAGCCATGACGTCACGCTTCTCTGGCCCCTGTATCGCCCGTCATTATGCACAGAGCGAACTCGCTCTGTGCAGTAATGATGGCGGGGTGCCGCAGCGGCGATCCCCGGGTTCCCCAGCAGCGGAACTCCGGCGATCTGACATCTTATCCCCTATCCTTTGGATAGGGGATAAGATGCCAGGGGCGGAGTACCCCTTTAAGGATCCAGCCCCTTTGGGCCTTAAGGACACAGACAATTTTATTTTTACGTTTTCGTTTTTTTCCTCCTCGCCTTCAAAAAATCATAACTCTTTTATATTTTCATCTACAGACTAGTATGAGGTCTTGTTTTTTGCGCAACCAGTTGTCCGTTGTAATGCCATCACTCACTTTACCATAAAATGCATGGCGTAACCAAAAAAATACTATTTGTGTGGGGAAATTTAAAAGAAAACCGCAATTTTGCTAATTTTGGAAGGTTTCGTTTTCACACCGTACAATTTACGGTAAAAATAACATGTGTTCTTTATTCTGTGGGTCAATACGATTAAAATAATGCTCATGATAATATACTTTTCTATTACTGTTGCGCTTAAAAAAATCGCAAACTTTTAGTACGTTTAAAATCCCCATATTTTGAAGACCTATAACTTTTTAATTTTTCTGTATAAGTGGTGGTATGAGGGCTCATTTTTTGCGACATGATCTGTACTTTTTATTGATACCATATTTGCTTATATAAAACTTTGAATCCATTTTTTATAAATTTTTTTGGGAATAACATTTTATAAAAAAGCAGCTATTTTGGACTTTTTTTTTTTACGTTCACGCCATTCACCGTATGGTACCATTAACATTTTATTTTAATATTTCAGATATTTACGCACGCGGCGATACCAAATATGTATATAAAATATATTTTTTAACACTTTTTGGGGGTGAAATTGGAAAATTTATGTTTTTATTGGGGGAGGTGGTTTTTCAAATTTTTTTTTACTTAATTTTTTTACTTTTACTTTTAGTCCCATAGGGGACTATTTATAGCATTCATTCGATTGCTAATACTGTTCAGTACTATGTATAGGACATAGCACTGATCAGTGTTATTGGTCATCTTCTGCTCTGGTCTGCGAGAAGGCAGATCAGTGCAGAAGACGCCGGGAAGGCAGCGGAGCCAGGTGAGGGGACCTCCGTCTGCCGTGCTGGATGATCGGATCGCCGCGGCAGCGCTGCACGCGATCCGATCATCCATTTTAGTAACCTCGATGCTGCAGATGCCGTGATCTGTATTGATCACGGCATCTGAGGGGTTAATGGCGGACATGTGTGGGATCGCGGATGCCCGCCATTACGGGCGGGTCCCTGGCTGCAATCAGCAGCCAGGACCTGCCGCGCATGATCTGGGCATCGCTCCCATGCTCGCAGTTATGCTTAGGCCGTAAATGTACGTCCTGGTGCGTTAAGTACCACCTCACCAGGACATACATTTACGTCCTGCGTTGTTAAGGGGTTAAAGTTGGATGTGTAAATGAATACATTAAAAAAAATTCACTAAAATGCTGGTTTTCCCCTCAAATGTTACATTTTTACAAGTGGTAATAGGAGAAAATGACCCCCAAAAGTTGTAACCCCATATGGAAATACCCCATATGTGGATGTAAAGTGCTCTGCTGGTGAACTACAATGCTCAGAAGAGAGAGAGCGCCATTGAGCTTTTGGAAAAAAAATTGTTTGGAATGGAAGTCAGGGGCCATGTGCATTTACAAAGCCCCCTGTGGTGCCAGAACAGTGGACCCCCCCCCCACATGTGACCCCATTTTGGAAACTACACCCCTTACAGAATTTTAATAAGGGATGCAGTGAGTATTTACACCCCACTGGCGTTTGACAGATCTGTGGAACAGTGGGCTGTGCAAATGAAAAATTACATTTTTCATTTTCACGGACCACTGTTCCAAAAAGCAGACACCTGTGGGGCGTAAATGCTCACTGTACCCCTTAATACATTACGTGAGGGGTGTAGTTTCCAAAATGGGGTCACATGTGGGGGGGGTCCATTGTTCTGGCACTATGGGGGCTTTGTAAACACACATGGCCTTCAATTCCGGACAGATTTTCTCTTCGAAAGCCCAATGGCGCTCTTCTGAGCATTGTAGTTCACCCGCAGAGCACTTTACATCAATATATGGGATATGTTCTTACTCATAAGAAATGGGGTTACAAATTTTGGGGGGGCTTTTTTCCTATTTTCCCTTGTGAAAATGAAAAATTTGGGGTAACACCAGCATTTTAGTGAAATTTTTATTTTATTTTTCATTTTTCCATCCGACTTTGAAGAATTTTCATTAAACACCTGTGGGGTGTTAAGGCTCACTATACCCCTTGTTCAGTGAGGGGTGTAGTTTCCAAAATGGGGTCACATGTGGGAATTTTTTTTTTTGCGTTTATGTCAGAACCGCTGTAAAATCAGCCACCCGTGTGCAAATCACCAACTTAGGCCTCAAATGTACATAGTGCACTCTCACTCCTGAGCCTTGTTGTGCGCCCACACAGCATTTTATGCCCACATATGGGGTATTTCCATACTGCAGGAGAAATTGCATTGAAAATTTTGGAGGTCTTTTTTTCCTTTTAACACTTGTGAAAATAAAAAGTAGGGGGCAACACCAGCATGCTACTGACAACTGACAAGCTGGTGTAGCCCCCACTTTTCCTTTTCATAAGGGGTAAAAGGAGAAAAAGCCTCCTAAAATTTGTAGTGCAATTTCTTCTGAGTACGGAAATACCCCATATGTGGCCCTAACTGTTTCCTTGAAATACGACAAGGCTCTGAAGTGAGAGAGCGCCATGCGCATTTGAGGACTAAATTAGGGATTGCATTGGGGCTGACATAGGGGTATTCTACGCCAGTGATTCCCAAACAGGGTGCCTCCAGCTGTTGCTAAATTCCCAGCATGCCTGGACAGTCAGTGGCTCTCCGGAAATGCTGGGAGTTGTTGTTTTGGAACAGCTGGAGGCTCCGTTTTGGAAACCCTGCCGTACGATACGCTTTTCATTTTTATTGGGGGGACAGTGTAAGGGGGTGTATATGTTTTGTTTTACTATGTGTTAGTGTAGTGTAGTGTTTTTAGGGTACATTCTCACTGGAGGATTACGGTGAGTTTCCCGCTAAGAGTTTGCGCTGCGGCGAATGTACCCTAGCCGAAAACTTACTGTAAACCTGCCCGTGTTAATGTACCCTGTACATTCACATGGGGGGGGGGGGGGCAAACCTCCAGCTGTTTCAAAACTACAACTCCCAGCATGTACTGACAGACCGTGCATGCTGGGAGTTGTACTTTTGTAACAGCTGGAGGCACATTGGTTGGAAAACCTTCAGTTAGATTCTGTTACCTAACTCAGTATTTTCCAACCATTGTGTCTCCAGCTGTTGCAAAACTACAACTCCCAGCATGTACCTATCGCCGAAGGGCATTCTGGGAGATGTAGTTATGCAACAGCTGGAGGTACGCAATTACAACCTTCAGCATGCCGAGACAGCTGTTGGCGCATGCTGGGATTTGCAACATATGGAGGGCTGCAGTTTAGAGACCAGTGCACAGTGATCTCCAACTGTTGCCCCTTCAGATGTTGCAAAACTACAAATCCCAGCATGCACAGACAGCAAACTGCTGTGTGGGCATGCTAGGAGTTGTAGTTTTGCAAGATCTAGAGGGCTACAGTTTGGAGATCACTTTGCAGTGGTCTCTAACCTGTAGACCTCCAGCTGTTACAAAACTACAAATCCCAGCATGCCCAAACAGCTGTCTGGGCATGCTGGCAGTTGTAGTTTTGCAACATCTGGAGGACTACAGTTTAGAGACCACTGTATAGTGGTCTCAAACTGTAGCCCTTTAGATGTTGCTAGGCAACTCACTGGCTTCTGTAGGATCCAGCCCCACGACATTGCTGCCCGCAGATTGGTAAGTGGACTTCGGCGCTGGTCCCGTCGTTTCCCTGTCCTGCCCCGCCTATTGTGGGTGGGCAGAACGGGGAAACCGAAAGTAAACCCTCTCGCCCCAATCTGCTATTGGTTGTCACGTCTATACGACCAATAGCAGGGATAGGAGCGGTGGCACCCCTCCCACCTCACTCCTATCCATTCAGGGGGATTGTGGGTGTCTTGGACAACCGCGATCCCCCTTATATTCTGGGTCACCATAGACCCGTAATGACCAGGAATTGCGCAAATCGCCGGTGTTAATTCATCGGCGATTTGCCGTGATCGCCGACATGGGGGGGTCTGATGACCCCCCCCCCTGGGCATTTGCATGGGGTGCCTTCTGATAGATATCAGCAGTCACCCCGATCCAGTCCCTGCCACGTGCCGTACAGGTATGTCCTGGGTCCTTAAGTACCAGGGTGTCAGGACGTACCCGTACACCCTGGGTCCTTAACAGGTTAAAAAATATGGTTTTCCACCGGAGTACCCCTTTAAGGACCAGGCCAATTTTTGTTTTTGCACTTTTGTTTTTTCCTCCTCTCCTTCTAAAAATCATACCACTTAAAATTTTACATAATTGCATAATAATGGACTAAAAATTATAAATCAGCAACAGCAAAAAATTGCAATCAGAAAATAGAAACAGACCATAAAAAAGTACATGTTTCAGTATCTGGCTCTAATCAGTGAAAAAAATGTGGGCAATATAGTCACCTTAAGCAGCAGACCATTCCAAATTAATATATTCATCTACAGATTACATTATGAAACATTATGACCAGGGTCAGGGCTGGCCCTACCATGGGACTGGGTGGGACCATTGGTCCCAGGCGGCACTTTTCAGGGGCGGCGAGATTTTTTTTCTTATTATTATCACATCATGGTCCGGGACCATGATGTGGTAATAATAATACAAAACAAAAAAATGGGTTACACGACTCACACCGGGACCCATGGTATGGCCAGTCCCGCATCGGGCCGGTTCCCCCTCAGCTCACTGTTCTAAATGCCCAGGATGCAGCGGCTCCCGAACACACAGCGCGGCGGGCTCTTTAACCCCTTAAGGACCAGGCCATTTTACACCTTAGGACCAGAGCGTTTTTTGCACATCTGACCACTGTCACTTTAAACATTAATAACTCTGGAATGCTTTTAGTTATCATTCTGATTCCGAGATTGTTTTGTCGTGACATATTCTACTTTAACATAGTGGTAAAATTTTGTGGTAACTTGCATCCTTTCTTGGTGAAAAATCCCCAAATTTGATGAAAAATTTGAAAATTTTGCATTTTTCTAACTTTGAAGCTCTCTGCTTGTAAGGAAAATGGATATTCAAAATAAAAAAAAAAATGTATTCACATTTCCAATATGTCTACTTTATGTTTGAATCATAAAATTGATGTGTTTTTACTTTTGGAAGACATCAGAGAGCTTCAAAGTTCAGCAGCAATTTTCCAATTTTTCACAAAATTTAGCATTTTTCTAACTTTGAAGCTCTCTGCTTGTAAGGAAAATGGATATTCAAAATAAAAAAAAATTTTATTCACATTTCCAATATGTCTACTTTATGTTTGAATCATAAAATTGACGTATTTTTACTTTTGGAAGACACCAGAGAGCTTCAAAGTTCAGCAGCAATTTTCCAATTTTTCACAAAATTTTCAAACTCACTATTTTTCAGGGACCAGTTCAGGTTTGAAGTGGATTTGAAGGGTCTGCATATTAGAAATACCCCACAAATTACCCCATTATAAAAACTGCACCTCCCAAAGTATTCAAAATGACAGTGTTTCACAGGAATAGCAGCAAAGTGAAGGAGAAAATTCACAAGCTTCATTTTTTACACTTGCATGTTCTTGTAAACCCAATTTTTAAATTTTTATAAGGGGTAAAAGGAGAAAATGTATACTTATATTTGTAGCCCAATTTCTCTCGAGTAAGGACATACCTCATATGTCTATGTAAATTGTTTGGCGGGCGCAGTAGAGGGCTCAGAACCGAAGGAGCGACAAGGGGATTTTGGAGAGTACGTTTTTCAGAAATGGTTTTTGGGGGGCATGTTGCATTTAGGAAGCCCCTATGGTGCCAGAACAGCAAAAAAAAAAACCCACATGGCATACCATTTTGGCATACTCATAGAGCACTTTACATCCACATATGGGGTATGTTCTGACTCAGAAGAAATGGGGTTACAAATTTTGGGGTGCTTTTTTCCTATTTTCCCTTGAGAAAATGAAAAATTTAGGGTGACACCAGCATTTTAGTGAAAAAAAATTTTTTTTTTCATTTTCCCATCCAACTTTAATGAAAATTTGTCAAACACCTGTGGGGTGTTGAGGCTCACTATACCCCTTGTTACATTCCGTGAGGGGTGTCGTTTCCAAAATGGGGACACATGTGGGTATTTATTTTTTTGGGTTTATGTCAGAACCGCTGAAAAATCAGCCACCCCTGTGCAAATCACCAATTTAGGCCTCAAATGTACATAGTGCGCTCTCACTCCTAAGCCTTGTTGTGCGTCCGCAGAACATTTTACGCCTAGATATGGGGTATTTCTGTACTCAGGAGAAATTGCGTGAAAATAAAAAGTAAAGGACAACACCAGCATGTTAGTGTAATAAAATATTTTTTTTTACACTAACAGGCTGGTGTAGACCCCAACTTTTCTTTTTCATAAGGGGTAAAAGGAAAAAAAAGCCCCCAAAATTAGTAGTGCAATTTCTCCCGAGTACGGAGATACCCCTTATGTGGCCCTAAACTGTTTCCTTGAAATACGACAGGGCTTTGAAGTGAGAGAGCGCCATGCGCATTTGAGGACTAAATTAGGGATTGCACAGGGGTGGATATAGGGATATTCTACGCCAGTGATTCCCAAACAGGTTGTTTCCAGCTGTTGCTAAACTCCCAGCATGCCTGGACAGTCAGTGGCTGTTTTGGAAACACTGCCGTACAATAAGTTTTTTTTATTTTTATTGGGGGGACAGTGTAAGGGGGTGTATATGTAGTGTTTTACCCTTTATTATGTGTTAGTGTAGTGTAGTGTTTTTAGGGTACGTTCTCACTGGTGGAGGTTTACAGTGAATTTACCGCTAGGAGTTTGCGCTGCGGCGAAAAATTTGCCGCAGCTCATACTTGAAGTAGTAAACTTACTGTAAACCCGCCAGTGTGAATGTACCCTGTACGTTTACATGGGGGGACAAACCTCCAGCTGTTTCAAAACTACAACTCCCAGTATGTACTGACAGACCGTGCATGCTGGGAGTTGTACTTTTGCAACAGCTGGAGGCACAGTGGTTGGAAAACCTTCAGTTAGGTTCTGTTACCTAACTCAGTATTTTCCAACCAGTGTGCCTCCAGCTGTTGCAAAACTTCAACTCCCAGCATGTACTGATCGCCGAAAGGCATGCTGGGAGATGTAGTTATGCAACAGCTGGAGGTACACAACTACAACTCCCAGCATGCCGAGACAGCTGTTTGCTGTTTAGGCATGCTGGGAGTTGCAGTTTTGCAACATCTAGAGAGCTATAGTTTAGAGACCACTGCACAGTGGTCTCCAAACTGTGGACCTCCAGATGTTGCAAAACTACAACTCCCAGCATGCCCAGACAGCAAACTGCTATGTGGGCATCCCGGGAGTTGTAGTTTTGCAAGATCTGGAGGTGCACAGTATAGAGATCACTGTGCAGTGGTCTCAGACTGTAGACCTCCAGCTGTTGCAAAACTGCAACTCCCAGCATGCCTAAACAGCTCTCTGGGCATGCTAGGAGTTGTAGTTTTGCAACATCTGGAGGGTTACAGTTTAGAGACCACTATAGTGGTCTCAGACTGTAGCCCTCCAGATGTTGCTAAGTAACTCACCGGCTTCCGTTGGATCCAGGGAGCTGCGTCGCCGTCCTCTTCTTCCGCCAATCGTCGCCCGCTGCCGCTGCTGATCGTCGCCCGCTGCCGTCGTCGACGGGTAAGTGAATCTTCGGCGCCGGTCCCTGTCGGTTTCCCCGTCCTGCCCCGCCTATTGTGGATGGGCAGAACGGGGAAACCGAAAGTAAACCCCTCCGCCCCCGATCTGCTATTGGTGGTCGCGTCTAGACCACCAATAGCAGGGATAGGAGGGGTGGCACCTCTGCCACCTCACTCCTATTGCTTCAAGGGGATCGTGGGTGTCTAGGACATCTGCGATCCCCTTTATTTTCTGGGTCACTATAGACCCGTATGACCCGGAATAGCCGCAAATCGCAAGTGTGAATCGCCGACATGGGGGGGGTCTGATGACCCCCCTGGCCATTTGCGCGGGGTGCCTGCTGATAGATATCAGCAGTCACCCCGGCCCGGTCCCCGCCCGGCGCGCAGCAGGGGCTGGAATTCCCACGGACGTATGAGTACGTCCCTGGTCCTTAAGACCCAGGGTGCAGGGACGTACTCATACGTCCGTGGTCCTTAAGGGGTTAAATCAATGAGCGCCTGCCACGGGCCGTCTCTCGATGACGAGTGACGCAGCTGACGTTGTGCAGGGGAACGTCACTCGTCATTACAGAGTGCTCGCCTCGCTGGCGCAATGGAGACAAGTTGCCTCTCCCGGCCTTAAATTCCGCAGACCAGGTGAGGCAGCAGCAGAGAGTGGGGGGTTGTTAATGAATTGGCACAGAGGGGAGGGGGTGGGTTAATGAATTGGCACTGGGGGGGTGGGTTAATGAATTGGCTCAGGGGGGAGGGGGTGGGTTAATGAATTGGAACAGGGGGGAGAGGGGTGGGTTAATGAATTGGTACAGTGGGGAGGGGGTGGGTTAAAGAATTGACACAGGGGGTGGGTTAATGTATTGGCACAGGGGGAGCGAAGTGGGCTAATGAATTGGCACTGGGGGAGGGGGTGCTTAATGAATTGGCACAGGGGGGAGGGAGGTGCTTAATGAATTGGCACAGGGTTAATGAAATGTCACAGGGGGATGGGGGGGGTAATTAAAATTGCACAGAAGGATCAGGGGGGCCACCAATTCCCAATCCCCCCCCCCCCCCCATCCCCCTGTGCTATTTCATCACCTGCCCCTATCAGAAGGGGGGGGGATTGAAATGACACAGAGGGGATCAGAGGGGGGAATTGAAATGGTACAGAAGGAGGAGGGGATTGCGAATTGAACTGGCAAAGGGGGATCGGCAATGGAGAGCACTGGAAAGATGCAGAGTCTAACATGTTTGTCCCGCAGATGCTGAATAGATGAAGTTATTGCTGGAAGAAGACATCATGGCGGTCTGAGCCGGACAGAGAAGAAAAGGAAAGAGGACAACGCTGATCAGAAAAGATGTAATTGTGAGTCCCTAAATGTAACTGTAATCACTTATATGGTATACAGATCTGTATACAACTGGTATATACCTCTATATGGTCACTGTATATAATCACTTATATGGTATACAGATCTATATACAACTGGTATATACCTCTCTATGGTCACTGTATATAATCACTTATATGGTGTACAGATCTATATACAGCTGGTATATACCTCTATATGGTCTTGTATATATAATCACTTATATGGTAAACAGATCTGTATACAACTGGTATATACCTCTATATGGTCACTGTATATGATCACTTATATGGTATACAGATCTGTATACAGCTGATATATACCTCTATATGGTCCTGTATATAATCACTTATATGGTAAACAGATCTGTATGCAACTGGTATATACCTCTATATGGTCACTGTATTGTAATGGTCCTTGTGAGGTGGTATTATGTGTCCCTTATATACTGTATTTTTCCCCCTATAGGACGCACCGGCGTATAAGACGCACCCAATTTATAGGTGCCAAATCTAAAAAAAATAAAGATTCTGAACCCAACAGTGGTCTGCAACCTGTGGACCTCCAGATGTTGCAAAACTACAACTCCCAGCATGCCCGGACAGCGGTTGGCTGTCCGGGCATGCAGGGAGTTATAGTTATGCAACATCTGGAGGTCCGCAGGTTGAAGACCACTGGATAGGAGGTAATACTCACATGTCTCCGCCGCTCTGGACCCGTGCCCTGGATGTCGCTCCATCGCTGTTGCCACGTCCCCGTGGTGTTCCCCGGGCATCCACGCTCTTCCCCGGGATCCACGCTCTCCGTCGCCGTCATCACGTCGCCATCATCACGCCGCTACGCACGCCGCTCCTATTGGATGACGCCGTGCGCGACGACGTGATGACGTCGAAGGAGGGCGCAGGGGATCCCGGCACGGAGAAGACACCAAGGAGGCAGGTAAGGTCCTTCCCGGTGTCCTGTAAGCTGTTCGGGACGCCGCGTTTTCACCGCGGCGGTCCTGAACAGCCCGACTGAGCAACCGGGTAAGTGTTATTTTCGCTTCAGACGCGGCGGTCAGCTTTGATCGCCGCATCTGAAGGGTAAATACAGGGCGTCCTGTATTAGCGGCGGGTCCCGGCCACAGGTTGATGGCCGCAGGTATTCGCCGTATAAGACGCACCAACTTTTCCCCCCCAGTTTTGGGGAAGAAAAAGTGCGTCTTATACGGCGAAAAATATGGTAGGTGTATTATTGGTAATATGCCTGATCTGATCAGGTTACAATAATGTAAAGTAATATTTGTTTCTTGTTTAGTGGTATCAGTTGGTACCTGAATGACTAGTATACTTAGGTATACAGTATTATCATGCATAAAAAACTGTCATACATATGTAAAAATAATAATAGTAAAAAAAAAAAAAATATATATATATATATATATATACAGTATAGACCAAAAGTTTGGACACACCTTCTCATTCAGAGTTTTCTTTATTTTCATGACTATGAAAACTGAAGATTCACACTGAAGGCATCAAAACTATGAATTAACACACGTGGAATTATATACATAACAAAAAAGTTTGAAACAACTGAAAATATGTCATATTCTGGGTTCTAGCCACCTTTTGCTTTGATTCCTGCTTTGCACATTCATTCTCTTGATGAGCTTCAAGAGGTAGTCACCTGAAATGGTCTTCCAACAGTCTTGAAGGAGTTCCCAGAGATGCTTAGCACTTGTTGGCCCTTTTTGCCTTCACTCTGCGGTCCAGCTCACCTCAAACCATCTTGATTGGGTTCAGGTCTGGTGACTGTGGAGGCCAGGTCATCTGGTGCAGCACCCCCTCACTCTCCTTCTTGGTCAAATAGCCCTTACTAAGCCTGGAGGTGTGTTTGGGGACATTGTCCTGTTGAAAAATAAATGATGGTCCAACTAAACGCAAACCGTAATAGCGTGCCGCTGCAAGATGCTGTGTTAGCCATGCTGGTTCAGTATGCCTTCAATTTTGAATAAATCCCCAAGAGTGTCACCACAAAGCACCCTCACACCATCACACCTCCTCCTCCACACCAGCACACCTGTGAAGTGAAAACCATTTCAGGTGACTGACTACCTCTTGAATCTCAACAAGAGAATGCCAAGAGTGTGCAAAGCAGTAATCAAAAGCAAAAGGTGGCTACTTTGAAGAACCTACTTTCAGTTGTTTCACACTTTTTTGTTATGTCTATAATTCCACATGTGATAATTCATAGTTTTGATGCCTTCAGTGTGAATCTACAATTTTCATAGTCATGTGTCCAAACATGTCGTGTGTCCAAACTTTTGGTCTGTACTGTATATATATATATATATATACATATATATATATATATATACACACGCGTGTGTTTGATTTTTTTTTTTTTTTTTGGGGGGGGGGGGGGGGGATGGTGGCGGTGGGTGATCAGCATTTCATTCTTGGACCCATGCAGCAAAATGTCTTGGGCCGGCCCAGGGTCGGTACTCCATAGAAAATATTAAATTCTGCCCTATATAAGTATAATTGATTTATGTTATAAAAAAGTACATTTGGTTTTAACTTAAATTATTAGTTTAGCACACTATCAAAAATATACACACTTTGCTTGTACACAAAAAAGCAGAAATAAAGAACAGCTGTTTTGTATAAAATGGTAATTTTTTTTTTTTATTATTATTACTTAAATATCCAGAACTCAATTAATTGTTCTTATAAGTGCCATTCAAACATGTATTATTTATAATAAGGGATGAGCGAACTGAATCTGACGAATCCGAATTTGTTACAAATTTCAGGAAAAAAATCGATTTATTAAACTCTCTTTATAAACAATTTCTTTATTAAACTCCATTTAGTGTGGTCCAGGCTCCAGGGCATCTAAAATGGCAGATCCACATGTGAGGACATGGGGCAAGGAATCCTGGGAAGGAACAAGGGTAGGCCGGATGACCCCGAATCACATGCAGCATGCAGCCTATCAGCAGCCAACCACCCCTGTGATGTCACAGCCCTATATAATCTGCAGCCAACTTGCGGCCAGTCACTTCAGACTTTCACTGCAGAGAGATAGATTGGGACAGACAGCGCTGTGTGTTGCACAGAAAAGATTTTTTACAGCAGCGATTTACCTCAAGCCCAAAAAAAACCCTAAAAGCATATTGTCCTCTATTATGTGTAACCTGTGCGTACATCTAAGTGGTGTACCATTTTGTTCCTTTTAAAGTCTTAAGGGCCTAGAAACTGCGAAAGGCCAGGCAAAAGTACACACCTGCTGGTGTTGTAGACAAATACTGTTTTAAGTGTACTGGTGCATAACACATACGTACATCTAAGAGGTGTACCATTTTAGATGTTAGAACAGGTCACGCTTCTGCCTCCACGCTCTCAGGCCATGTCCTCAGCCTCCACTGCACGGACAAGTCTCAGTGCCCCTCTAGAATACCATGTGTGCAGGGCACGGCGGTGTCACGCTGTTCTTCACATGGTTTGCCTTGGCGAACTGAGTCACACAGGGGAGGAACTGCTAAAAGACATTCATCAAGAAATCGAATCATGGCTTACTCCACGAAAACGAGAAATGGGAACCATGTTGACCGACAACGGGAAGAACATCTTGTCTGCGCTGTGACAAGGAAGCCTGAGCCATGCGCCCTGCATGGCACACGTGTTCAATCTGGTTGTCAAGCGGTTCCTGAAGTGTTTCCCCCTTCTGCAAGACATCCTAACAATGGGAAGGAAACTTTGCATGCACTGCAGCCACTCGTACACCGCAAAGCACACCCTCCTTTAGCTACAGCGTTAGAACGGTTTCCTCCAACATAGTCTGATTTGCGATGTTTCCACACATTGGAATTCCACTCCTCCATATTTTGGACCAACTATACGAACAGAGAAAAGCCATCAACAATTTCTTGATGATCCAAGCAGATAAGGGGACTCCCCTGTGTAACTTCAATGTCAACCTGTGGCAAATCATACGTGACACCTGCCGTTTGCTCAGGCTCTTTGAGGAAGCCACATTATTGGTTAGTCACCAGGATTAGGGGATGAACAATGTCATTCCACTACTTCATCTACTACAACATGTGTTGGAAACCATTGGCTGGTCAGGGCACTGGAGATGTGGCGTCTACATCTCACAGCCACATGAGCGCTGTGGGGGCTGAACTGGAGGAGGAGGGAGAGGGCCACAGTGGAGCACAGTTTAGGTTTTGCGAGATGGGCAGTTTTTCTAGTCATATGACAGGGGAGGAGGAGCAGGAGCAGCCAGAGAAGCTAGAGGGTTGTGAGGAAGGCGAGACAGAGTACCTAGACACACCGTGGCAGTATGCAGTGGAGATGAAGGCAGGGAGTCCCTCCGAATGGCACTATGCATGCTCGCTATGCATGGCGTAATGACCGCCAAATTGTCACCATTCGGCAGCGGGATGACTTTTGGCTCACCACCTTATTGGACCCTCGCTACCGGCACAAAATGGGGGCCTTTTTTTACACTCACTGAGAGGAAGGACAAACTGACCTACTACAGAGACATCCTATGTAGTCAGTTGGCCAATGCCTATCTGCGCCATTGTCCATCCTGCCATGGCTGCTGGGGAGGGGTGGAGGGGCAGGAGCAGTACCAGCTCCATCAGCAGCAGCCTGAGTCTACAGTTGCTGATGAGTAGCTTTCTTCACCCTCATAGTGAAGCAACTCATCAGTAGCAGGTAGACCTGGAGTAGGACCTGAACCAGCAGGTGGTGGCATACCTTGACATGACCATGCCAACACACCTTGAAGATCCGCTGGACTTCTGGGCAGCCAAACTTGTTTTGTGGCCACAACTTGCACAGTTTTCCCTGGAAAAGCTGTCCTGCCTGGCCAGTAGTGTGCCATCAGAGTGGGTGTTTAGTGCAGCGGGGGACATAGTAACCCCAAGGAGAACTCATCTGTCCACAAAACATGTGGAGAGACTGACCTTTGTGAAGATGAATCACGCATGGATCAGACAGGATTTCCACCCACCAATGCCTGATGCATCAGAATAGATTGACCATGGTGCCACACCAACACTTCACAACTATGGATAGTGCTAAACATATTTAACCTGTTGGAGACTGAGGGCATACCTATTTGCCCTCCACCCACTCCCTTTCTATAACGCGGGGCCAACGGCGTGGCTGTGCCGCGCGCTATTAACCCTTTAGACGTGGCGTTCAAAGTTGAACGCCTTGTCTAAAGTGAAAGTAAGACATTGCCGGTATGCTCAGGGAGCCGCGGCATCCCGAACAGCTTACATGACAGCAGGAGGGCCCCTACCTTCCTCCTCGCTGTCCGATCGCGGAATGACTGCTTAGTGCCTGAGATCCAGGCATGAGCAGTCAAGCGGCAGAATCATTGATCAATGGTTTCCTATGAGAAATCATTGATCAATGTAGAAGATCAGTGTGTGCAGTATTATAGCCCCCTATGGGAGCTATAACACTGCAAAAAAAAAAGTGGGAAAAAAAAGTGAATAAAGATCCCCTTCCCTAATAAGTTTGACTCACCCCCCTTTTCCCATTAAAAAAAAACGAAAAAAAAACGGTGTAAATAAAAATATATGTGGTACCGCCGCGTGTGGAAATGTCCGAACTATAAGTATAGTCCAAAAAGTACAAAATAGCATATTTTTGGTCACTTTTTATATCATGAAAAAATGAATAAAAAGTGATCAAAAAGTCTGATCAATACAAAAATGGTACAGCTAAAAACTTCAGATCACGGCGCAAAAAATAAGCACTCATACCACCCCTACGCAGAAAAATAAAAAAGTTATAGGGGTCAGAAAAATGACAATTTTAAACGTATACCTTTTCCTGCATGTAGTTATGATTTTTTCCAGAAGTATGAAAAAATCGTATGGACCAACAGAATAAAGACAAGGTGTAATTATTATCGAAAAATGTACTGCGTAGAAACGGAAGCCCCCAAAATTTTCAATAATGGCATTTTTTCTTCAATTTTGTCGCACAATGATTTTCTTTTTCCTTTTCGCCATAGATTTTTGGGTAAAATGACTGATGTCATTACAAAGTAGAATTGGTGGCGCAAAAAATAAGCCATCATATGTATTTTTAGCTCCGAAATTTAAAGAGTTATGATTTTTAAAAGGTAAGGAGGAAAAAAAAACAAAAGTGCAAAAAGGGGAAACCCCTCCATCCCCAAGGGGTTAAGGTGCTGCTCCCCAGTTACAGACATTCCTCTGCATCATACCACAGGTAAGTATTGAGGATATGCATTACATAAAACAAAACTTTTAATAATATTCTTAGAATAAAATACTGTATATGTACCCAAAATATTTTTGTGTGCAAAAAAATACCACGTGCCACCTACACCACCAAGTATTGATGTGATACAAAGACCACTAAAAGGTGGAAGGGAACATCGTATAGTCCATTGTAACCGGTGGGGGTAAAACCTTCCCCTGTAATGCACTACTCTCGCATTATTAATTCCCTTCTTGGCAAGTGTTACTCGCCCTAAAAAGGGCAGCCCCACACAGGAACCTCTCCCTATTTCTCCATCAAACACTCTATATTTCCACCTAAAAACCCTGTGAAATGGGCAAGTTTCCTGTGTGGGGCCACCCTTTTTAGGGTGAGTAAAACTTGCCAAGAAGGGAATTAATAGGGCAGTAGGGCCTTACAGGGGAAGTTTTTACCCCCACCTGCTACAATGGACAATACGTTGTTCCCTTCCACCTTTTTGAGTTAAGTGTTACTCATCTTAAAAAGGGCGGCCCCACACAGGAACCAACTCCTATTTCTACCTAAAAACCCTGGTAAATGGCAATGTTTGTAGGTGAAAATAGGGATAGGTTCCTGTGTAGGGCCGCCCTTTTTAGGTCGAGTAACACTTGCCAAGAAGGGAATTAATAAGGCCAGAGTAGGGCCTTACATGGGAAGTTTTAACCCCCACCGGTTACAATGGACCCTTCCACCTTTTAGAGGTCTTTGCATCACTTCAGTACTTGGTGGTGTAGGTGGCACATGGTGTTTTTTGCACACCTTTCCTTTTGTTTGATTTAAAAAATTTGTGGTCCATATATTTTATCCTAAGCATATTATTAAAAGTTAAGTTTTACGTAATGCATATCCTCAATACTTACTTGTGCACACTAACACTTTTACAAAAGAGACCGTTTTCTTCTGCTTACCTGTCTCAGCTACTATTCTGATCCTGCCACCCACCTGATGCCACACATCTGATGCCAAGTTCTCCTTTTTTCACCCACCTTCGTCATGGGGTACTGGTATTGCCACCCACCGCACCACTCTGTCACCGGGTCACTTTCAGGACTCCTCATGCTGCTGCCACCTCCAGGCTGTGTCATTAAAGGAGTAGTCCAGTGGTGACTCAGTGGTTTACAACTTATCCCCTATCTTAAGGATAGGGGATAAGTTGCAGATCGCGGGGGGTCCGACCCCTGGGGCCCCCAGCGATCTCCTGTACGGAGCCCCGACAGCCCGCGGGAAGGCGGCGTGTCGACCTCCGCACGAAGTGGCGGCCGACACGCCCCCTCAATACAACTCTATGGCAGAGCCGAAGCGCTGCGTTCGGCAATCTCCGGCTCTGCCATTGAGATGTATTGAGGGGACGTGTCGGCCGCCGCCTCGTGCGGGGGTCGACACCCGCTATCTCGGCGGAGAGCAGGGGCCCCGTACAGAGAGATCGCGGGGGGCCCCAGCGGTCGGACCCCCCGCGATCTCAAACTAGGGCATACGTTTTTCACCACTGGACTACCCCTTTAAGCCACTTTATGGTCTCCTCATGCTTCCCCCACCTTCAGGCTGTGTCATTCAGCCACTATATGTTCTCCTCATGCTGCCGCCAACTCCAGGCTGTGTCATTCAGCCACCATATGCTGCCGCCAACTCCATGCTGTGTCGTTCAGGCACCATATGGTCTCCTCATGCTGCTGTCAGCTCCACTTTGCGTCATTCAGCCACTATATGGTCTTCTCTTGCTGCTGCCACCTCCACGCTGTGTCATTCAGCCACTATATGGTCACCTCATGCTGCCGCCACCTCCCTGCTGTGTCATTCAGGCACTGTTTGGTCTCATGCTGCCGCCACCTCCACGCTGGGTCATTCAGCCATTGTATGATCTCCTCATGCTGCTGCCAGCTCCATGCTGTGTCATTCAGGCACTATTTGGTCTACTCATGCTTCCACCACCTCCAGGCTTTGTCTTTCAGCCACTATATGTACAGTAACCCCCTGACCTACGATGGCTCCGACATACGATAATTTCAACATAGCATGGCCTCTCAGAGGCCATTGCATGTTGAAGGCAGCATTAACATACGATGCTTTTGTATGTCGGGGCCATCGCATAAACGGCTATCCGGCAGCACAGACTGCTTCAGCTGCCGCCGGATAGCCGTTTAAGGTGCCCATTGTGGTCTGGTGATGATCACTCACCTGTCCCCAGCGCTCTGGACCATCCTCTTCAGGATCCCCTGCATCGCCGTCGCTCTCCTTCATCGTCATCAGGTTGCCGCGCACGCCGTCCCGTCATCCAATAGGAGTGGCGTGCTCAGCGACGTGATGACGGCGATGAAGAGCGATGATCCCAGGCAGCAGAGACAGTCCGGAGTGACGGGGACACCCCGGGAACGCGGTGACAGCGATGGAGGGCGACATCCAGGGCAGCGGTGGTGTTCCGGAGCGGCGGGGACAGGGGAGTATAACTTCCTATACTTAACATTGCACGGATCCCTCAACATACGATGGTTTAAACTAACGATGGTTTATTTGGAACGAATTACCATCGTATGTTGAGGGACCACTGTACTCCTCATGCTGCCGCCACCTCCACGCTATGTCATTCAGCCACTATATGGTCTCCTCATGTTGCAGCCACTTCCTCGCTGTGTCATTCAGCCATTATATGCTCTCCTCATACTGATGCATCCTCCAGGCTCTGTCTTTGTGTCGCTCTGAGACAGTGATTCTAATAGTGATGCCTCTGATCTGCATGTCATACTGAGTAACAGTATTATTTCACTAATCCAACACACACCGTATACGTGTTACAGCAATGCAAAGTGTTCTACACCCCTATTGAGGCTCTCTGTTGGCCAGAAATAGGCGTTTTTCAGAAATTCAATCATCTCTATTTATAATAAGTTCATCTAATACAATATAATTCTGTCTATGCACATGTTCTGCTATAGAAAGATAAATCAATGAGAGGGCAGAGGTGGGGGAGTAGAAATGCAGAATAGCAATAGGATAAAGAGAAGATTGACTGATGTTATCTGAACTGCTTATTAACCTCATCAGAGATGTGTGAAATATCCACCCAAAAATGCAAAACAGTTGGTTTGAGGCAGAACATTCGCTTTGTGCATGCTTGTGTTTTCCTTTCACATCCTTCCTTATGAATATAATAGGTTTTTCCATTAATGTACAATACAAGGTATGGGAAGGCCAATCAAGTTGTTTGATGATTGTCAGTTCTTTCCAAGATTTCTGATTTAGAACTCTAAACTGCAAATCATTTATTCATTTTCAAATAGTTTATACAGTAGCTTGGGGGATAACACAACAACAACAAATAAATGTAAAGGGGTACTCCGGTGGAAAACATTTTATTTTATTTTTTTTCATATCAACTACCACCAGAAAGTTAAACAGATTTGTAAATGTCTTCTATCAAAAAATCTTAATCCTTGCAGTACTGAACAACTGCTTATACTACACAGGAAGTTGTGTTGTTCTTTTCTTTCTGACCACAGTGCTTTCTGTTGTCTCTCCATGTGAGGATTTGTTCTGAACAGAAGCAAATACCCATAGCAAACCTCTCCTGCTCTGGAAAGTTCCTCACATGGAAAGAGGTGTCAGCAGAGAGCACTTTGGTCAGACTGAAAAGAACTACTCAACTTCATGTGGAGCATAGAGCAGCTGATAAATACTGGAAGGATTAAGATGTTTTTAATAGCAGTAATTAAAAAATCTGTTTAACTTTCTGGTGCCAGTTGATTTGAAAAAAAATTGTTTTCCACCGAAGTTCCCCCTTCACAAATTGCCCCAGGGATAAGCCAGAGATCCCCAATTATTTTATTCACAACAACCCAGGACCGCAGCCCAGGGCACTAAGATCCCTTTATAGAAACTCCTCTTAAATATTACTTTTATTGTGTATAACTAAAACAGGTGATTAAAAACTGTGTCACTGCCCTATTATGAAGTCACTCTACATAGTGGTGTAAGAACACACCACAAAATGAGATGTAACTGAGGCTGCAGTCCTCAGCTCAAGTGCAGGTGACACAGGAAGTTTAAAAACACAGTAACGTGCCCCTTTGTACATGTTTCGGCGGAGGAATTATGGGAATGCACATCAGTACTCCCTAGCGGGGGTTATTTATAATTAACAGTCAAACCAAGAGTCTTTTATTAAAAAGATTAAAGGGGTATTCCAGGCAAAACCATATATATATATATATATATATATTTGTGTTCGGGGCTTCACACTCGTGCTCGTGGTTATAGTAATACATACGTACCTTTATGGAAACATTACACTAAACCTAACGGTCAGATTTGTGCCCAATGACCGCGACGGAGGGCACGCCTTTAGTGGGCAAAAATGAACCTGGTAGGAATAAAAGGGGGCAAAAATAAACTGTTAGAAAATGACACAGCATGCTACCTGACTGACCTGGGGATGATAACCTTGTGGAGCCATATCTCTTGTAGTCAACTACCCTCGAATAGGCAACTTGCCTGACAACACCACACCTTCAACTGATAAGCTGCCTACTCAGTGATCTTGGGAGTGACGCCCCGCTGCGATTTACTGACCCTTACATGGCCAACATGCCCGTAGACATGACCAGTCCCCACGCAACCTACATGCCCATGGATGCTAGGGTTCTATACGTGAACCATCATGCCTGCGGACTAAACAGATCCCGCGTACCATCGTGACTATGGATGTGTCAGATCCTGCGCAACCATTGTTACTATGGACCTGAGGCTTTTTAATTTCATCTGATTTATTATATTTCCGTTCTTTGCGACCATCTGTGTGTCATGAAATTATTTCTGTGAAAACGTGTCCGTGACAATACCTTCGCAGTGTATGCTCCTGCAGGCGTGGCAGGTATGAAGCATACACAAGCACCTACGTGTCGTGATGTAGTTGCTTGGAAGACATGTTCGTAATAACAATTGCGCAGTGCCCTCCCCTGCAGACGTGGCAGGTAGAACGGGTATACAACAGCCTGTGAAGCGTGATGATGTTGCTCTGAAGATGTCAGTAGCAACGATTACATGATGCATCCCTCTACAGACGTGGCAGGTATATCGGGTATACAACAGCCTATGACTCGAGATGTTATTGCTCTGAAGATGAGTCAGTAACAATAACCTGCATGGTGCCTCCCCCTGCAGACGTGGCAGGCATAACGGGTAAACAACCACCTATGTTTCGAAACATTATTGCTCTGAAGATGTGTCAGTAACAATAACTTGTGTAGTGCCTCCCCCTGCAGACGTGGCAGGCATAGCGGGTAAACCACCACCTATGTGTCGTATAGTTATTGCTCTGAAGATGTTTCAGTAGCAATAACCTGCGTGGTGCCTCCCCCTGCAGACGTGGCAGGCATAAAGGGTAAGCAACCACCTGTGTGTCGTAATGTTATTGCTCTGAAGAGGAGTCAGTAACAATAACCTGCATGGTGCCTCCCCCTGCAGACGTGGCAGGCATAACGGGTAAACAACCACCTATGTGTCGAAATAGTATTGCTCTGAGATGTGTCAGTAACAATAACTTGTGTAGTGCCTCCCCCTGCAGACGTGGAAGGCATAGCGGGTAAACCACCACCTATGTGTCGTATAGTTATTGCTCTGAATATGTGTCATTAGCAATTATTTATGTCATAACGACCCCTGCAGACGTAGCAGGCATAACAGGTAAACCAACCACCTGTGTCGTATAGTTCTTGCTCTGAAGTCGTGTCAGTAGCAACTAACTATGTGATACCGAACCCTGCGGACGTGGCAGGCATAATTGATAACAATCACCTGTCTGTCGAGATGTTGCTCAGAAGGTGTATCGTATGTTGAGAAACCGCTTATGTGTCATGATGTTATTGTTTGAGACGTGTCTGCGACAACTTATTGAAGAGGCTGACTATCAGATGCCAACGTGTAGTGCTAACATGTAATCGTGATACTTACTTGGTGACTACCAGGGTGCAACTACTCCAGTAACCTGTATGACCTATCAGCTGCGGAAAACCAGTATAACCGCGTGGTGGCGTATACCCGTGATACTAACTGTGTGGTGGCAATGAGTGAGACTGTCTTGGTGGCGTACATCACACCATTAGAAAGTGGTTGTATTCGGAACTTGCGGTGAACTAACAGATGTGTGGAAGACACGTGCGTGCTTACAACGTCTAACACCCGCGCAGGGTGACGGCTATAGTAGTGAGAGTGTATTTGTTAAATGTAACGATGTGACGGAACAGTCAGGAGTATGCCTGTAAATTCTAGCATCGTCATCTGTGTGTAACCGAACCGAACTGATGCAAGCTAATGACCTGTGTATCATGCTGCAATCGAACTTACATTATTGTATTATATCTAAGTATGTATGCCCTGAGAGAATGCTGTGTGGTTACATAACGTGAATACTACAAATGTATAACACAGCATGCTATGAGCGTATGTACCATGTAACGCTATGGACATGTGTACCGAGATGCGTGAAGTACCATATAAGCTATGACCGTGTAAGTGCTTTGGCGTGTGCATGGTATGACTATGAGTGTATGAGCCGTATTCAACGAGCACATTTACCTAATGATTATGTGAAAGTATACAGAGCATAGATGCCGATCACTGTGCATAGTACTACTATGAGCGTGTGAGCACCCGAACAGCACCGACGCCACAAGCACACATGCAGCACCACTGCCATGGGCATGAAACACAAAGCCAGGAGCGCGTGCGTAGCACCAACGCCAAGGATGCATGTGCCATATGATACAATGAACGTGTGAACAAAAGAGCGTGTGAGCCGTGTGATGCCAAGAACGTGTGAACAGTGTACATGCTATGAGCGCGGGAATGGTATAAAGTCAACAAATTCCCAGTACAAATGCCACGAGCGAATGGCAGTGTGAAAGCTATGAACGTACCACAGTATAATACCATGGGCAATGGACAGTATGAATGCCATGAGCGTGAAGACCGTAATGCCACAACATATGAACCAGTATAAACTGTGTGTGAACCGTCTGAAGCCCCGAGCGTGTGAAACCCGAACAGTATGAACACTATAAGCATGCAATCGGTATGAATGCCAGGGACGTATGAGGAGAATGAATGCCATAAGCCTATGCAGAGTATAACTGGCACAAGCGTAACGACAGTATAACTACTATGTCTCACGACCAGTATGAATGCCACCATCATATCGACAGTATGTTCCTTGAGTGAATGAATACCATGAGCACCTAACAACGTATAGCCATGACATACAGACTGTAAAAAATCTTGAGCATACGCACAGCATGAATGCCATAACGGAGCGAGCAATAGCAGTGGCATAAGCGTAGAACAGCATGAATACTATGTGCGCCCGCCCAGTGGGTGTTCCACAGCATGTACATGGAATGTCATGAATGTAAGAACGGTGTGAATGCCATGTATGAACAGCATGAAACAGTGTAGAACAGTATGGATGTCCGGTAGAACAGTATGGATGTGTGCGGTATAAAAGACTTGATAGTTTGAATGTCAAGAGCACGAAATGTTATGATTGTGTGTACAGTAAGCCAAGAGCGTATACACAGTATAAATGCCATAAACGTGAGGACGGTATAAGCAATTGAGCGTGTGAATCGAGTGAAATGCTGTGAGCGTATGAACAGTATAACGCCACGAGCCTATGGACACCATACAAGCCATGAGTGAAAAGAAAGCCATGAGCGTGTGAACCGTATAACTGCTGTGAGCGTATGGACAGTGTAAATGCCGTGAGTGCCTGTACAGTATGGAAAACCCTGAGCGTGTGAACAGTATGAATGCCACGAGCGTTTGAACAGTATGAATGCCATGAGCGTGTGAACAGCATGAATGCCATGAGCGTGTGAACAGCATGAATGCCATGAGCGTGTGAACAGCATGAATGCCATGAGCATGTGAACAGCATGAATGCCATGAGGGTGTGAACAGCATGAATGCCATGAGCGTGTGAACAGCATGAATGCCATGAGCGTGTGAACAGCATGAATGCCATGAGCGTGTGAACAGCATGAATGCCATGAGCGTGTGAACAGTATGAATGCCATGAGCGTGTGAACAGTATGAAAGCCATGAACGTGTTAAACAATATGACACCATGCCACATGCTTGTCACGGTAATGCATTGAATTTGATTAGTTGCATCCTCTGTTTGTGGTATGCGTCCGTAAGTGTGTGCCCTGATGTGGCTATCTTAGACGGCTTGAGCGAGATGGATTTTTATTTTTATTTTTTTTAAGTGTGGTATAACTATATCGTGGTGTATGTATGTGGTATAATTATCTCATGGTGCCTGTATGTGGTATAACTATATCGTGGTGTATGTGTGTGGTATAACTATATCATGGTGTATGTGTGTGGTATAACTATATCATGGTGTATGTGTGTGGTATAACTATATCATAGTGCATGCGTGCGATGACTTGTGTAATGTGTGCACAGCAATTATGTTGAAGCACCCGCGTGGGACATCTGTATCTTGTTATAATTGTCACCGCTACATAAGATTTATGAAGGAACAACTATGTACTGGAGTATGGCGATACGTACGTCAGTAGCCCCCTACGCTCATCACGGAAATAACATCAACATAAGCTATGAGTGAATGCACGGCAAATGCCAACAGTGAACAAATGGTGTAATGCTGTGGAGGAACTGACAGAAAAATGCTATGCATGAAGGCAGCACTGCCCAGAGCATGCAACAATGCTGAAGAATGCATAGTATAAATGCACGCACCAAGCTTGGAGAATTCATAGTATAGATGTACACACAAAATGCATGATGATAGTCAGATAATATGATAAATGCACTCACCCCTGCGCAGAAAGCGATATAATTTAAATTAGCTTAAGCAGATGAAGCCTGAAAATGAACCGGGTAGACTGTATGAAATTACCTTGAAATTAAACTAATGTACTGAGCGTATTTATAAAAAATTAAAACGACCTGTCAGGGTAGGAGGGAGCCAACTATGTTTGAGAGGAGGGGGAATCCCTGAGTGCCGTGACTTGTAGCGTGTCCCCACAAACAGTACCGGCGCCAAAGACATCCGCTGTGACCACAAGGATTCCCAACCTCCCAATCAGCTATGTACAGGGGGGGGGGGGCAGGCAGGCTTAATCCAGCAAGGTATAGGTTAGCTGTGGAATTGCCTGCTGGCCAACAACCCTGTACTGCTCCTGACAACTCGCCGCGTGGCTCGAGCTGGCATCCCCGTGTGAATGAACGGCCCATGTTCCGTTTGCGCAGCATGGCAGTAGCCGGCGATTTACAAAAGTGCGGCACATGATTCACCAGGACCGGGCTGATCGGGGGTCCCCTCGGTCTCCAGCTTACCTCCGGAGCCGAGGATAACGAAGCTACACAACCCCCGATCAGTCCCGGCCACTTACCCCTCTCTCGCTGCCGCTCACTCTATCGGTTCCGGTCAACGGACTCGACTAGTCAGCTGATCAGCTGGCAGTGCAGAACTCGTGGCGTCCGACGGACATCCCGAACGCCCCTCCCGTAGGAGCAGGGGCGTTATATACCCCCGCCCCTACCTACCTCTACTAGACGCCCCGCCTGGACGTGTGGGGGGGCGGAGATACTCACGCCCCTCACACAAATTCAGCCAATAGGCTTCCCACACATATATATATATCAACTGGCTCCGGAAAGTTAAACAGATTTGTAAATTACTTCTATTAAAAAATCTTAATCCTTCCAATAGTTATTAGCTTCTGAAGTTTTCTGTCTAACTGCTCAATGATGATGTCACGTCCCGGGAGCTGTGCATGATGGGAGAATATCCCCATAGGAACTGCACAGCTCCCGGGATGTGAGTCATCAGAGAGCAGTTAGACAGAAATCAACAACTCAACTTCAGAAGCTAATAACTATTGGAAGGATTAAGATTTTTTAATAGAAGTAATTTACAAATCTGTGTAACTTTCCGGAGCCAGTTGATATATAAAAAAAAAGTTTGGGCCTGGAATACCCCTTTAATGATGGCAGTACAAAAAGCAAAAGAAAAACACTAATGATGCCCTTTCGTGCGGGTTATCATATAAGAACAAATAAAACAGATAACATGGAGGTTTTATCATCTCGTCGCTTTGCTGTAAGACAGGGAAAGCATCTTACACATATGGAGGACAATACAAGTACGTGCTAACAGCAGGATCGGTCGTCGCCAAACAGTCACATCAAGCACATATAAAAAAGAGGAGGAACTCCCCACCCCCCCAGTTCAATACAAAGAAAGGCAATTTTGCATAGGTGGACAGTAAGAAGAGGTTTGCCATTCCTCCCACAGTTTATCAAAATATTCCACCCTATTCTCACGAATGGCAGACAGTTTTTCACAAAGCATAATAAAGTTAACTTTGTCCATGACCTTGTGAAATGACAATAACTGGGACTTCCATTGGGCTGCTATATGTATCCTAGTAGCCATAAGAATGAATTGAGCCATTCGAAAAGTGCGAAATGGCATCCTACTAGGCCTGTTGCTTAAAAGGCAAAAGGACGGAGAGCTGGGTATGCGTTCACCAAATAAATTCACCAATACCGTATGAACCCTTCTCCATAACTGCGCCACCTCCACCAAATATGGTGCATGGAACCAATAATCTGACATCCTCTGAAGCAAAGAGGTGACACTGACGGGTAAAGTATGTGCAATCTAGAGGGGAACATATAGACTCTGTAGAATTTTAATAGACGTCTCCATTAAGGAGACCTGCCAGCTACCCTTACTAATAGCCGTGCAACAGGCATGCCATTTTGGCATAGACATGGTCACACGAAGGTCACGCTCCCAGGCTTCCATGAAGCGTAGTTTTGTATCAGCGGGTGATTTATAATTATATATTTATATACAAATATTTACAGGTCACATTCTTAAAACCTGTAAATAACCCCCACTAGGGAGTACTGATGTGCATGCCCATAGTTCCTCCTGATGGCGGCAAGGCTGCGCCAACAGAGGACTGCAGCCTCAATTCCATCTCATTTTGTGGTTTGTTCCTACAACACTATATAGAGGCAGTGACACTGGGCAGTGACACAGTTTTTAATTCATGTTTGTTAACATATTTTAATTATACACAATATAAGTTATATTTTGGGGGAGTTTCTATAAAGGGATCTTAGTGCCCCGGGCTGCAGTCCTAGGTTGTTTTGAATAAAATTTATGTGCCTCTGATGCCAAGTTGTGTATATTGTAAATGTACATGTGTTACCTGTCAGGGGGGGGAGGGGGGGTCGTCTTCTCTATGTACTTTTATGCCCCCAGAGGTTCAGCATTCTTCTGGGCTGTGCATTACTGTCTTCTCAAGCTGTTACTGTGCGTCTCAAGACACCAGCTGAAAAAATATCTCATAATAACAGGACCAGAAAAATTCAATAGGCAGAAACTCTAGAACACACCAAGGAAATTCCCCAAAAAAGCAACTCTTGATGGTATAATACTAGTGCGAAACTAAACTATCGACAATGTTAACATTTTTTGATTTCTTGTTCTTAATTCTTGTTTAAGAATTTACTTTATATCTTCTTCATTTTAGAATACAAGTGGTACCTAATCATTACTTTGGTTGTTGGTGCCAGTAGTTAAAAAAAAAAAATCTGTGCCAAATTCTACTTTGTTTGTTAACACCATTGTACATCTGAGCAGAAGCAGCTCTAGACTTTTTGAGGCCTTAGGCAAAACTCGAACATAAGGCCCCACATCATTTTCTGTAGACCTCCCATGGTGATCCGATCGGCTGTTAGATGGTTGTGCTGATGCCGGAGCACCAATCTCAAGTGGCAGCGGGGCAGATATAAGATCTGGGTGTAATTAGTGTCCTGTGGCCCCATGGCAAATTCTGTCCAGTACAACGAGACCACAATGACCAATACCACCAGTATACAAGGAGGAATATTGTTACCATACATATTACCACCATACTATTACTGACCAAATCCTGTATACTGAGACCAATATTAACAATAATACCAGTATACAAAGAGGAATATTATTACCATACATATTACCACCATATTACCAATACAAAAAAATTAATAAAAATGGTCAGCACCTCCGGCCAAAATAAAATATGTGTACAGGTGCTCACAGCTAGTTGTGTGTGTTACCAGTGAGGAACAAATAATACCGCCACACCATGACCCCCACTACCATTGCAAATAATGACTGACACCACAATGCTGCTACTGTATAATTCCATTTGCAAAGGTAGATTCTATCTGAATACAGGATCTGTACACCATATAAGAGATTAGTTATATCTAGTGACTCACAGGAAACGTCTTTTATGATCAGAGTCGTTCCCTTCTCCATTTCTTCTCTATCCGACTCAGACAGCCATGATGATTTCTCCCAGCCAAGACTTGTCTCTGCAGAATCTGCCAGACAAACATTTTACCACTCCAAACTCCACCAAACAAAGAGGATCCAGTGTGCGCTGCCTCACCACGGAAAGAGGCTATGAGCAACTGCACCACTCTTAATCTACACAGGTTTTGATAAATCTCCCCCAGGGGCATTACAGTACAGGGTTAATATGCAGAATGATGTCACAGTACAGGGTTAACACAACCAGGTTGCCTCCAGCTGTTGCAAAATTACAACTCCCAGCATGCTGGGAGTTGTAGCTGTGCATGAGCTGGAGGCACTCTGGTAGAGCGCATATATTACATTGCAGCATGGGCTATCCTGCCAGGGCAGTGGGCACAGACAGCTGCATAATAGTGGAGTGTGGAGGCTGAGACAGGCACTGACTAGAGAGGCTGTGTGCTCACGGACGCACCTGCCCATGATGAACAGGAAGCTCTGGAGCATGGTTGGTTGCAGACAGGAAAATGCACACTCTCTTCTTGGAGTCTTCTGCGCTCTTCTTTGGTGAGCAGCCGAGGGTGGAGAAGGGTAGGGAGGGACATATTAGATGTGCCGGCGCTTGGCACACTACTAGCACTGCAGCCATTTCTCTTATTGGCTAATTGAACGCTAAAGTTTTTACTGTGGTGGGGGCCAGAGCGAGGCCCCCATCAACGCGAGGCCTTAAGCTGCGGCCTAAGTGGCTTTATGAAAGGGCACTGAGGAAGAGAATTACATCTGATTCATGTTCTGACTTACATTTGACTCAAGTAGTCTATGGTCTACTTCATTTTTTTCAGCTTGGGGTCTGAATGTAACCAGGTTTTCCTGGTGCCCCTAAAAGAGGTGGTTACTATGGTTAGTTCTAGCAGTTTTCTGGGCTAACTTTAAGCCAAGGGTTTTCAGAGATTTTGACACCAGATCCAGCTTGTGAGTCAAATCTGGCTCCCATTCTGCTTATTGCCCAGGAAATCCTATTGTATTCAGCATATGTACTGTAGAAAAGCCTATGCTGGATGAACCAGCAAACGCTTACCTTGTTCTCCACCATGGATTCCCTTGGTTGGGCTCCATGTACCTCGGATACCCTTGTCTGGAAAGGGAGTTTGCAGCATGGCTGGACTGGTACTGAAAAGCATCCCTGGCACAAAAACCCTTACCAACCCCCATATATTATGAGTTTTTTGGTAGCATTTGTTTTATTTGATCATCACTTTCAACACTATCTCACATGTGTAAATCATACTAACAACCCAAGAAAGAAAGTAAAATTTTAGCATAGAAACCTCCATTAACAAAATGGTCAAGCCAAGAATATGCAGATTTTTTTCAGTGAGGGACTAGTGTATGCTACCACTATATACAGACCAGTAAAGCCAACAATACACATAAGTGAGGACACTCTGCACATTTTTTTAAATGTTTTTTCATTTGACAACACTGAAGAAATGACACCCTGCTACAATATAAACAGCGTTTAACCCCTTAACGACGATTGACGTGGTACTTAACGCACCATGGCGTACATTTACACTCCGCCATGACCGCGAGCACCGGTCCGCTGTGACCGCTATCAGCAGCCAGGTACCCGCCAGTAATTGCAGATATCCGCGATCGCGCGGATGTCCGCCATTAACCCCTCAGATGCCGTGATCAGTACAGATCGGTACGGCAGTGCGGTACTTTAAAGTGCTACCGTGGCGATCCGATCATCCAGCATGGCGGACAGAGGTCCCCTCACACAGCTCCGGCCGTCTCCCATGGTCATGTGCTCTGGTCTGATATCGAGCAGACTAGAGCAGAAGATGACCGATAATACTGATCAATGCTATGTCCTATGCATAGCACTGAATAGTATTAGCAATTAAAGGATTGCTATAAATAGTCCCCTATTGGGACTATTAATGTGTAAAAATGTAAGTTAAAAAAATTTGAAAAATCCCCTGCCCCAATAAACATGTAAAATGTCCTTTTTTCCCATTTTACCCCCATAAAGTGTATAAAAAATAATTAATACACATATTTGGTTTCGCCACGTGCATAAATGCCTGAACTATTAAAATATAAAGTTATTGAAATGGCGTGAATGTAAAAAATAAAAAAAAGTGCAAAATTGCTGCTTTTTTTGTCACATTTTATAAAAAAAATATGTATAAAGTTTTATATACACAAATGTGGTATCAATAAAAAGTACAGATCATGGCGCAAAAAATTAACCCTCATAACGCCGCTTATACAGAAAAATGAATAAGTTATAGGTTGTCAAAATAGGATTTTAAACATACTAATCTGGTTAAAAAGTTTGCGCAACAATAATAGAAAAGTATATAATCATGGGTATCATTTTAATTATTTTGATCCACAGAATAAAGAACACATGCCATTTTTACCGTAAATTGTACGGCTTGAAGACGAAATGTTCCAAAATTTGCTAAATTGCGGATTTCTTTTTAATTTCCCCACACAAATAGTATTTTTTGTGTTGCGCTATAAATTTTATGGTGAAATGAGTGTTGTCATTACGCAGGACAACTAGTCGCGCAAAAAACAAGCCCTCATACTAGCCTGTGGATGAAAATATAAAAGAGTTACGATTTTTAGAAGACGAGGAGGAAAAAACGAAAATGCTTACTTACTTTTGACTCAAGTAGTCTATGGTCTACTTCATTTTTTTAGGCTTGGGGTCTGAATGTAACCAGGTTTTCCTGGTGCCCCTAAAAGAGGTGGTTACTATGGTTAGTTCTAGCAGTTTTCTGGGCTAACTTTAAGCCAAGGGTTTTCATTACGCAGGACAACTAGTCGCGCAAAAAACAAGCCCTCATCCCAGCCCTGAGCAGAGAGGGAAAAGGGAGCATAAATGGATAGTGCAGGTTTTCCCAACCAGGGTGCCTCCAGCTTGTCACGATTCGGCTTCCAGGTAGTGGATCCTCTGTGTCAGCGAGGGATTGGCGTGGACCGTGCTAGTGGACCGGTTCTAAGAGGCTACTGGTATTCACCAGAGCCCGCCGCAAAGCGGGATGGTCTTGCTGCGGCAGTAGCAACCAGGTCGTATCCACTAGCAACGGCTCTACCTCGCTGACTGCTGAGAAGGCGTGGGACAGAAGGACTAGGCAGAGGCAAGGTCAGACGTAGCAGAAGGTCGGGGGCAGGCGGCAAGGTTCGTAGTCAGGATGGGTAGCAGAAGTTCAGGTACACAGGCTTTGGACACACTAAACGCTTTCACTGGCACAAGGCAACAAGATCCGGCAAGGGAGTGCATGGGAGGAGGTCAGATAAAGGCAGGGAGCAGGTGGAAGCCAATTAAGCTAATTGGGCCAGGCACCAATCATTGGTGCACTGGCCCTTTAAGTCTCAGAGAGCTGGCGCGCGCGCGCCCTAGAGAGCGGAGCCGCGCGCGCCAGCACATGACAGCAGGGGACCGGGACGGGTAAGTGACCTGGGATGCGATTCGCGAGCGGGCGCATCCCGCTGTGCGAATCGCATCCCCAACGGCCAAGACAGTGCAGCGCTCCCGGTCAGCGGGACTGACCGGGGCGCTGCAGGGAGAAAGACGCCGTGAGCGCTCCGGGGAGGAGCGGGGACCCGGAGCGCTAGGCGTAACAGTACCCCCCCCCTTAGGTCTCCCCTTCTCTTTGTCCGGTAACTGCCTCCCCTGGGATGAGGACACCGGGAAAGAATGGAGGGTTTCCTCAACGGCAGGCAGTACAGCAGGAGTGGGAATGGGGAGGGAGGGCAGAGGGCGAGGCCTGGCACGGGGCAGTGTGACACCAGGACGGGGGCCATGGGGAGGCCCAGAGGCTTGCCTGACGGGACTGGGAGGGGGGGAGAGGCACTTCCTGTGGCAGGCAGAGTCCCAGTTCCTGATCTCCCCGGTGGTCCAATCAATGGTGGGGGAATGAAGCCGGAGCCAAGGCAGACCGAGGAGGACCTCAGAGGTACAGTTGGGGAGAATGAAGAACTCAATCCTCTCAAGGTGGGGTCCAATAGACATGAGGAGGGGCTCTGTGCGGTAACGCACGGTGCAGTCCAATCTGGCTCCGTTGACCGCGGAAATGTAGAGCGGCTTGACGAGACGGGTCACCGGGATGCTGAATTTATTAACAAACGACTCCAAAATAAAATTTCCAGAGGCACCGGAGTCCAAGCAGGCCACGGCTGAGAGGGAGGAGTTGGCTGAAGAAGAAATCCGCACGGGTACCGTGAGACGTGGAGGAGCAGACTTGGAACCAAGAGACGCCACACCCACGTGAGCTGGGTGCGTGCGTGCGTTTCCCAGGCGTGGAGGACGGATAGGGCAATCCACCAAGAAATGCTCGGTACTGGCACAGTAAAGACAGAGATTTTCTTCCCTACGGCGATTCCTCTCTTCCTGGGTCAGGCGAGACTTATCCACTTGCATGGCCTCCTCGGCGGGAGGCTTAGGCGTAGATTGCAACGGATACTGTGGGAGAGGTGCCCAGAGATCTAAGTCTTTTTCCTGGCGGAGCTCTTGGTGTCGCTCAGAAAAACGCATGTCAATGCGGGTAGCTAGATGGATGAGTTCTTGCAGATTGGCAGGAATCTCTCGTGCGGCCAGCACATCCTTGATGCGACTGGATAGGCCTTTTTTAAAGGTCGCGCAGAGAGCCTCGTTATTCCATGATAACTCGGAGGCAAGAGTACGAAATTGGATGGCGTACTCGCCAACGGAAGAATTACCCTGGACCAGGTTCAACAGGGCAGTCTCGGCAGAAGAAGCTCGGGCTGGCTCCTCGAAGACACTCCGGAGTTCAGCGAAGAAGGCCTGGACTGTGGCTGTGGCAGGATCATTGCGGTCCCAGAGCGGTGTGGCCCAAGACAAGGCCTTTCCTGAAAGAAGGCTTACTGCGAACGCCACCTTAGACCGTTCTGAAGGAAACAAGTCCGACAACATCTCCATATGCAGGGAACACTGAGACAAAAATCCACGGCAGAGTCTAGAGTCCCCATCAAATTTGTCCGGCAGGGACAAGCGGAGGTTAGGAGCGGCCACTCGCTGCGGAGGAGGTGCAGGAGCTGGCGGAGGAGATGGTTGCTGCTGTAGCAGAGGCAGAAGTTGCTGTAACATGGCGGTCAACTGCGACAGCTGCTGTCCTTGTTGGGCAATCTGCTGCGATTGCTGAGCGACCACCGTGGGAAGATCAGCGAGACTTGGCAGCGGCACCTCAGCGGGATCCATGGCCGGATCTACTGTCACGATTCGGCTTCCAGGTAGTGGATCCTCTGTGTCAGCGAGGGATTGGCGTGGACCGTGCTAGTGGACCGGTTCTAAGAGGCTACTGGTATTCACCAGAGCCCGCCGCAAAGCGGGATGGTCTTGCTGCGGCAGTAGCAACCAGGTCGTATCCACTAGCAACGGCTCTACCTCGCTGACTGCTGAGAAGGCGTGGGACAGAAGGACTAGGCAGAGGCAAGGTCAGACGTAGCAGAAGGTCGGGGGCAGGCGGCAAGGTTCGTAGTCAGGATGGGTAGCAGAAGTTCAGGTACACAGGCTTTGGACACACTAAACGCTTTCACTGGCACAAGGCAACAAGATCCGGCAAGGGAGTGCATGGGAGGAGGTCAGATAAAGGCAGGGAGCAGGTGGAAGCCAATTAAGCTAATTGGGCCAGGCACCAATCATTGGTGCACTGGCCCTTTAAGTCTCAGAGAGCTGGCGCGCGCGCGCCCTAGAGAGCGGAGCCGCGCGCGCCAGCACATGACAGCAGGGGACCGGGACGGGTAAGTGACCTGGGATGCGATTCGCGAGCGGGCGCGTCCCGCTGTGCGAATCGCATCCCCAACGGCCAAGACAGTGCAGCGCTCCCGGTCAGCGGGACTGACCGGGGCGCTGCAGGGAGAAAGACGCCGTGAGCGCTCCGGGGAGGAGCGGGGACCCGGAGCGCTAGGCGTAACACAGCTGTTGCTAAACTACAACTCCCAGGTATGAGGCAGGACAGAGTTATGTCTAAGGAAAGAGGGAGCTTGGGGTGACAGTGGCTCACTGAACTTTCGACCTTTACCAGGCTCAGATCACACAAGCCTGGCAATGGCGATAATAATAGCACCCGAATGAATGGAAGAAGTACTAGGAACACTCAAATGATGTAAGGGTAGCCCAACAGTTAGCATCAAGATCACATGAGGCCACCAGGTTATCCAATCATTGCTTGCATTTAGTTGACATACAGCTCCCAGGCCAATCAGGAGACGCATAGGGTTTAAGAGGCTAAGAAAGCCTCAATGTACAATGTACTGCATTGTGACCACCATCTTGGAGAGAGAAAGCTGAGAAATAGCAGGAATAACAGATCCCAGAAACCCTTCAAAAATTCCAATTATATTTGAAAACAAACTGAGCAAAGCAGTGGGCTCAGACAGTGACCTATCACCTGCATTACTGCGTCCATTTGGTGCACTACAAATCCCAGCCAGCACTGTCACTGCAGGATTAGCCCTTAAAGGGATACTCCGGTGCTTAGACATCTTATCCCCTATCCAAAGGATAGGGGATAAGATGCCTGATCGAGGGAGTCCCGCCGCTGTGGACCCCCGTGATCTTGCACGAGGCACCCTGTTTTTAAATCAGTCCCCGTCACACGCCAACCGCCCTGTAGTCGCTGGTAATCAGTCCTGGAGCGAACACGCTCCGGGGACTGATTACAAACGGGGTGCCGCGTGCAAGATCACGGGGGTCCCCAGCGGCGGGATAGGGGATAAGATGTCTAAGCATCGGAGTACCCCTTTAAACCCTATCACATTACAAGCTAAGCAAAACATTGAGCATTGGGCTGACCTAAGACATTGACCTTTTGTTACCTGCATTACTGTGTCCAGTTAGAGTACAAATCCCAGCCAACAGTTTCACTGCAGAATAATCCCATAACATTTTTCACATGACAATATCTAGCAAGCTAAGCAAAGCAGTGGACTAACCTCTATGTTTATACAAATAGGTATGAAAAACATTGTGAACATGGAATATGCATTTTAGGCCATGTTAGGTGTATTTTCTGGGTTTAATCAAACATAACATTTCTACCTGGGTATAACCTAAATACACATTTTAAAGCATTGAGAGTGAATGCGGAAGAGCTATCTAAGGCCTAGTTGCATTTATTTTCTGGGTTTAATCAAACATATAGTATTTCTACCTGGGTTAAATATACATTGAAAACATTGAGCATGAAGGCAGAATAGCCTTCTCAGGCCAATTTACATGTATTTAACCCCTTAAGGACTCAGGGTTTTTCCGTTTTTGCACTTTCGTTTTTTCCTCCTTACCTTTTAAAAATCATAACCCTTTCAATTTTCCACCTAAAAATCCATATTATGGCTTATTTTTTGCGTCACCAATTCTACTTTGCAGTGACATTAGTCATTTTACCCAAAAATGCACAGCGAAACGGAAAAAAAAATCATTGTGCGACAAAATCGAAAAAAAAACGCCATTTTGTAACTTTTGGGGGCTTTCGTTTCTACGCAGTGCATATTTCGGTAAAAATTACACCTTATCATTATTCTGTAGGTCCATACGGTTAAAATGATACCCTACTTATATAGGTTTGATTTTGTCGCACTTCTGGAAAAAATCATAACTACATGCAGGAAAATTTATACGTTTAAAAATGTCATCTTCTGACCCCTATAACTTTTTTATTTTTCCACGTACAGGGCGGTATGAGGACTCATTTTTTGCGCCGTGATCTGAAGTTTTTATCGGTATGATTTTTGTTTTGATCGGACTTTTTGATCACTTTTTATTCATTTTTTAATGATATAAAAAGTGACCAAAATACGCTTTTTTGGACTTTGGAATTTTTTTGTGCGTACGCCATTGACCGTACGGCTTAATTAATGATATATATTTATAGTTCGGACATTTACGCACGCGGCGATACCACATATGTTTATTTTTTATTTTTTTTACACTGTTTTATTTTTTTTATGGGAAAAGGGGGGTGATTCAAACTTTTATTAGGGAAGGGGTTAAATGACCTTTATTAACACTTTTTTTTTACATTTTTTTTGCAGTGTTATAGGTCCCATAGGGACCTATAACACTGCACACACTGATCTCTAATGCTGATCACTGGCGTGTATTAACACGCCTGTGATCAGCATTATCGGCGCTTGACTGCTCCTGCCTGGATCTCAGGCACGGAGCAGTCATTCGTCGATCGGACACCGGGGAGGCAGGTAAGAGCCCTCCCGGTGTCCGATCAGCTGTTCGGGACGCCGCGATTTCACCGCGGCGGTCCCGAACAGCCCGACTGAGCAGCCGGGTCACTTTCACTTTCACTTTAGAAGCGGCGGTCAGCTTTGACCGCCGCTTCTAAAGGATTAATACCGCACATCGCCGCGATCGGCGATGTGTGGTATTAGCCGCGGGTCCCGGCCGTTGATTAGCGCCGGGACCGACGCGATATGATGCGGGATCGCGGCGCGATCCCGCTTCATATCGCGGGAGCCGGCGCAGGACGTAAATATACGTCCTGCGTCGTTAAGGGGTTAAAGAGTACCTTTCACCAAACTAAACTTTTAACTACTTAGGGACACAGGGCGTACAGGTACACCCTCGCTCCCTGGTACTTAAGGACCCAGGGCGGGGACCGGACCGGGATGCCTTCTGAAATCATTCAGCAGGCATTCCGTGACAATGCCCAGGGGGGTCCTGAGACCCCCCCCCCATGTCGGCGATCGCACAATTTGCTAGCGATTTGCGGTGATTCCGGTCATATGGGTCACGTGTGACCTGATGACCCGGAGTTAGATGGTGATCGACGGTGTAGTATACACCGCCAATCACCTCCTGCAGCTAGGGGGAGTTGGCAATCCTGTCACCCCCCCCCCCCCCCCACAGGAGCGCTGCTGTTGGTTGGACGATAATCAGACCAATAGGCAGAGGAGGGGTTAATGTCCCCTTCTCTCAGCTCTGCTCGCCCACCGAGTTCAATAAGCAGGCAGAGCTGTGGGAAGGAGCCAGTGACCCCCCCCTCTGTGAAGATCTGAGCCTCAGGGCTGGAGAAGTGTCCATTAGTTCAGGGTGAGTTTTGTCTGCAGGGACAGGTAGGAGTCAAAAATAAAAAAAGAAGTAAAAAAAACAACCCCCGACCCCCTAATAGGTCCTCAAGGGTCCGCTACAGTTTTTTCAGCGTGACCCGGGCCCTATTAGGGGTTCAGGGCGCTGCATTTACCCCCCCCCCCCTTTTTTTTCGGGGGGGGGGGGGGGGGCAACATTTTTTTTTCTCCATATAACGGTGTGTGATTTCTAATCACACATCGATATATATGTAAAGTTCACACTAGTCACACATACTACACACTTCAACGCCCCCCCACGCACTCCCCCCCCCCCCCCGCAACTGCCTCCCGCTAACATAGAAAAAAAGCGGTGGTTCGCCGGGCATTTTAGGCGGAAGAGGCATACACTTTACTTGCCTCCAACTGCGAATCTGCCAGTGAGAACGAGGAAGATCCTACTTTTCTGTGTTCTTCCTCGTCCTCCTCATCATCTAGCTTTGATGATGAGTCCCCCAGAAGGTGGCGGAGATGCCGCCAGGTGAGGCCACGCCCCCATGAAAGTGAGCCAGTCACCGACACTAGTACGAGCGTCCATGCCGCTCATAATAGGAGTCTGACCCCCCAGACAAGCATACCGGAGCTCCCTTCTGGTGAACCTGTCTGGGGACCCACAGCTGGATATCAGCCACGGATTTCTGAGTTTGTTGGCGAATCAGGAATCTGGATTGACACGGCCGGATACACTGAAATAGACTCTTTTAGTAATTTTTTCAGTGGTGACTTTGTCAATCATATGATTCATCTTTGCCTAGGTCCAATAAATGGTATGCCATTGATGCAGCCAAAATGAGGACATTTTGGGGCCTCCTTCTGTATATGCGCCTGGTCAAAATTTTGTTAAGACACCTATGCCCAAGGGTGAGTCCCGTGTCCTTACCCATGAAAACCTGTTGCTAGTCAGGTATAAGGATAAGAGGGATCCCTTATGCTGACCACAATTCATGGCCGTTGCAGCTCGCCTGTCCATGTGCGAGGTACCACAACACCGGTCCTCAAGCCTGATTGTATTCTGGACTACAATCAGTATATGGGGGAGTTGATCTCTCTGATCAAATCCTCATGCCATATAACACCATGCGCAAAATACGTGTATGGTACAAAAAGTTGCGGTCTACTGTGTACAGGTTTCCATGTACAACTCTTTTGTACTGTCCCAGCACGCTGGCAACACAGGGACATACCTTCAGTTCCAAGAAGAAGTCCTAAAGGCCCTATTTTTTGGCAACCGGGAAAGAGCAGGCCGGAGTTCCCAAGGAACTGAAGTTATAGGTGCCAAGATCGTCCCAGGCCAACACTTTCCAGGTGAAGTCTCCCACACTGGAAAGACGGGATGATCTCAGAAAAAATGCAAAGTGTGTAACAAGAGGGGGATTCGGAAGGACACCACCACTCATTGTGACACTTGCCCCTATTACCACTTGTAAAAATATTAAATTGGGGGGAAAACGAGCATTTTAGTGAAAAAAAAAATCATTTACACATCCAATTTTAACGAAAAGTCGTCAAACACCTGTGTGGTGTAAAGGCTCATTGTACCCCTTATTACGTTCATTGAGGGGTGTAGTTTCCAAAATAGTATACCAAGTGGGGCTTTTTTTGCTGTTCTGCTCCCATAGGGGCTTCCTAAATGTGACACGCCCCCAAAACCCATTTCAGAAAAACTCACTCTCCAAAATCCCATTGTCGCTCCTTCCCTTCTGAGCCCTCTAGTGCATCCACAGAGCACTTGACATACACATATGAGGTATTTCCTTACTCAAGAGAAATTGGGTTACCAATTTTAGGAAGATTTCTCTCCTTTTACCCCTTGTAAAAATTCTAAAACTGGGTCTACAAAAACCTGCGAGTGTAAAAAATGAAGATTTTTAATTTTCTCCTTTACTTTGCTGCTATTCCTGTGAAACACCTAAAAGGGTTAACAAACTTTTTGAATGTCATTTTGAAGGGTGCAATTTCTATAATGGGGTAATTTATTTGGTATTTCTAATATGAAGGTGAATATTTGTGAATCAATATATAATTTATTTGGAATATACATTTTCCTTATAAGCAGAGAGCTTCACAGTAAAAAAAAAAAAAAAAAAGAAAAAACTACTTTTTCAGTTTTTTCATCAAACTTTGTAATTTTTCACCAAGAAATGATGCAAGTATCGATGAAAATATATCACTAACAAATAGTTACATAGTTAGTATGGTTGAAAAAAGACATATGTCCATCAAGTTCAACCAGGGAATTGAAGGGTAGAGGTGTGGCGCGATATTGGGGAAGGGATGGGATTTTATATTTCTTCATAAGCATTAATGTTATTTTGTTCCAGGAATGTATCTAATGCTGTTTTAAAGCTGTTAATTTTTCCTGCTGTGACCAGTTCCTTAGGTAGACTGTTCCATAAGTTCACAGTTCTCATGGTAAAGAAGGCGTGTCGCCCCTTGAGACTAAACTTTTTCTTCTCCAGGCGGAGGGAGTGCCCCCTCGTCCTTTGGGGGGGTTTAACCTGGAACAGTTTTTCTCCATATTTTTTGTATGGGCCATTAATATACTTATATACAGTGGTCGCTCAACATATGATGGTAATACGACCCATCGTTTGTCGAATCCATCGTATGTTGGGGGATTCCGTGCAATGTAAAGTATAGGAAGCTGTACTCACCTGTCCCCGCCGCTCCGGACCAGGTCCTCACCGCTCCCGATGCTGTCCCAGGGACTCCCGATGCGGTCCCGCTGCACAGGTGTCTTCTTCGCGATCCTCCGGCTTCTTCCGCATCTTCTGCAGGGTCCGGGCCTTGCTTTCTGGTAATGTTATTACGCTGCTGCGTCGGCACGGCGTGCGTAGTGACGTAATAACGACGCCGGAAAGCGAGGCCCGGACCCTGGAGAAGATGCGGTAGACGCCGGAGGATCGTGTAGTATACCTGGAGCAGCGGGAATAGGTAAGCAAACCTGCCCAGGATGCTTAAACTGCAGTTAATGCGATGGCCCCGACATATAAAAGCATTGTATGTCGATGCTGACATCGACATGTGATGGCGTCTGAGAGGCCATCGTATGTCGATTTTATCATATGTCGGGGCCATCATATGTCGAGGGGTTACTGTACATTTATCATATCCCCCCTTAGACGTCTCTTCTCAAGACTAAACAATTGTAACTCCTTTAATCGCTCCTCATAGCTAAGATGTTCCATGCCCCATATTAGTTTAGTTGCACGTCTCTGCACCCTCTCCAGCTCCACAGTGTCCCTTTTATGGACTGGTGCCCAAAATTGAACAGCATATTCCAGGTGAGGCCATGCCAATGCTTTATAAAGGGGGAGTATTATGTCCCTGTCCCTCGAGTCCATGCCTCTTTTTGTACATGACAATATCCTGCCGGCCTTGGAAGCAGCAGCCTGACATTGCATGCTATTCTGTAGTCTGTGATCTACAAGTACACCCAGATCCTTCTCTACCAGTGACTCTATCAGTTTAATCCCCCCTAAGACTTATGACGCATGCATGTTATTAGTACCCAGATGCATAACTTTAATTTATCCACATTGAACCTCATTTGCCAAGTGGATGCCCAGACACTTAGTCTATCCAAGTCATCTTGTAACGTATACACATCCTCTATAGACTGTACCATGCTACAAAGCTTGGTGCCATCAGCAAAGATAGAAACAGAGCTGTTAATGCCATCCTCTATATCATTGATAAATAAATGAAACAACAGCGGGCCCAGTACTGAACCTTGGGGTACACCACTAATTACCGGGGACCAATCAGAGTACGAATCATTGACCACCACTCTCTGGGTACGATCCATGAGCCAGTGTTCAATCCAGTTACAAACTAAAGTTTCCAAGCCCAAGGACCTTAACTTACCTGTCAGACGTCTGTGAAGGACAGTATCAAACGCTTTGGCAAAATCCAGAAACACTATATCCACAGCCATTCCTCTGTCAAGGCTTCTACTCACCTCTTCATAAAAGCAAATTAGATTGGTTTGACAACTTCTATCCTTAGTAAACCCATGCTGGTTATCACTTATAATACAATTATCCCCTATGTATCCCTGTATGTAATCCCTTATAAGTCCTTCAAACAATTTACCCACAATGCACGTTAGACTTACCGGTCTATAATTGCCTGGCGCAGACCTAGAGCCCTTCTTGAAGATTGGTACCACATTAGCCTTGCGCCAGTCTCTTGGCACAATACCAGACACCAGAGAATTTCTAAATATCATGAACAAGGGTACAGATATTACTGAACTTACCTAAGAACTCTTGGGTGTAGTCCATCCGGCCCTGGAGATTTGCTTACCTTTACTTTACTTAACTTACCTTGTACCATCTCTACATTAAGCCAGTTCAGTACATTACATGATGTGTTACCAGCACTGACCTGGCCAATGTCAGCTCCTTTTTCCATAGTGTATACTAGGGATCGACCGATATCGGTTTTTTATGGCCGATACCGATAATCGGTGCAGGTTAGGGCTGATAGCCGATAACTTATACCGATATTCCGGTATACGTTATCGGCTATTTAACCCCCTGCGACAACGCTGCAGATCATTGATTTAAAGCGGGCGCTTTAAATCAATGATCTGCAGTGGCTTCTCTCCCCTACCTGTCAGGGTGGTCCGGGCCATCCATCGTTCATGTAGTGTCCGGGGGCGTATCGGGTGGAGGGTGGTCCGGTCCGGGCTGTCCTTCTTCTCCGGCGGTCATCTTCTCCACTCCGGGCAGGCTCCGGCCTAGTACGCTGCATAGACGCCGCTGCGCAGTGACGCCCGTGCGCAGCGACGCACCTGAGGTCATGGCGTAGCGGCGTACTAGCGTACTAGGCCGGAGCCTGCCCGGAGTGGAGAAGAAGACCGTGGGAGAAGGACAGCCCGGACCGGTTCACTCTTCACCCGGAACGCCCCCGGACACTACAGGAAGGATGGATGGCCCGGACCACCCCCATTACGGGTAAGTTTAATTTTTTTATTGACTCGGAGGGTGGGGGAGGGGCCCGACCGGTATAGCGGTATGGGCAAAAATCCATACCGGTATACTGCCCAGGTGGGGGGTGCGGTGCGGCGGGTCGGGGGTGCGGTGCGGCGGTTCGGGGGGGTGGCGGTCGCGGTGCGGTGGGGGCGGGGCATTATCGGCTTATCCGCCAACATGCTCTGTCCTACATGCTCTGTCCTTGTTTTTTTTTGTATTTATATATCTAAAAAAATATTTAGGATTAGTTTTACTTTCTTTGGCCACCTGTCTCTCATTTAGAATTTTTGCTGTTTTTATAACATTTTTAAAGATTTTATTAAGCTCTTTGTACTGTTTAAATGTTATAGTTGACCCATCAGATTTGAATTTTTTGAAGGCTATTTTTTTGTTGTTTATTGCTCTTTTAACATCATTTGTCAGCCATGTAGGATTTAGTTTTAATCGTTTATATTTGTTCCTCTTTGGTATATATTTAGCTGTATAGTTATTTAGAGTTGATTTAAAGATGTCCCATTTACCTTCTGTATCAGTATTTGAGAACACCTCCCCCCAGTCTATGTCCTGTAGTGCATCTCTCAGCCCAGGCAAATTTGCCTTTTTAACCCCTTAAGGACTCAGGGTTTTTCCGTTTGTGCACTTTTGTTTTTTCCTCCTTACCTTTTAAAAATCATAACCCTTTCAATTTTCCACCTAAAAATCCATATTATGGCTTATTTTTTGCGTCGCCAATTCTACTTTGCAGTGACATTAGTCATTTTACCCAAAAATGCACGGCGAAGCGGGAAAAAAAATCATTGTGCGACAAAATCGAAGAAAAAACGCCATTTTGTACCTTTTGGGGGCTTCCGTTTCTACGCAGTGCATATTTCGGTAAAAATTACAACTTATCATTATTCTGTAGGTCCATACAGTTAAAATGATCCCCTACTTATATAGGTTTGATTTTGTCGCACTTCTGGAAAAAATCATAACTACATGCAGGAAAATTTATACGTTTAAAAATGTCATCTTCTGACCCCTATAACTTTTTTATTTTTCCACGTACAGGGCGGTATGGGGGCTCATTTTTTGCACCGTGATCTGAAGTTTTTTTGTTTTGTGTTTTGTGTTTTGATCGGACTTTTTGATCACTTTTTATTCATTCTTTAATGGTATATAAAGTGACCAAAAATGCGCTTTTTTTGACTTTGGAATTTTTTTGCGCGTACGCCATTGACCGTGCGGTTTAATTAATGATATATTTTTATAGTTCGGACATTTACGCACGCAGCGATACCACATATGTTTATTTATTTTTTTTTTTACACAGTTTTATTTTTTTTTATGGGAAAAGGGGGGTGATTCAAACTTTTATTAGGGAAGGGGTTAAATGACCTTTATTAACACTTTTTTTTTACTTTTTTTTGCAGTGTTATAGGTCCCATAGGGACCTATAACACTGCACACACTGATCTTTTACACAGATCACAGGCGTGTATTAACACGCCTGTGATCAGTGTTATTGGCGCTTGACTGCTCCTGCCTGGATCTCAGGCATGGAGCAGTCATTCACCGATCGGACACCGTGGAGGCAGGTAAGGGCCCTCCCGGTGTCCTGTCAGCTGTTCGGGACGCCGCGATTTCACCGCGGCGGTCCCGAACAGCCCGACTGAGCAGCCGCGTCACTTTCACTTTAGAAGCGGCGGTCAGCTTTGACCGCCGCTTCTAAAGGGTTAATACCGCACATCGCCGCGATCGGCGATGTGTGGTATTAGCCGCGGGTCCCAGCCGTTGATGAGTGTCGGGATCGATGCGATATGATGCGGGATCGCGGCGCGATCTCGCTTCATATCGCGGGAGCCGGCGCAGGACGTAAATATACGTCCTGCGTCGTTAAGGGTTTAAAGTTATATGTTTTTGCCTTCCCGGTCTGGTCTGTCTTTGTTTTCTACATTTTAAGTCAAAAGTAACTATATTGTGGTCGCTATTACCAAGGTTTTCCCGCACAGTTACATTACCAACCAGCTCTGCGTTGTTGGAAATGATCAGATCCAACAAGGCATCACTTCTTGTTGGGTCCTCCACAAACTGGCCCATAAAATTATCCTGCAATAAATTTAGGAATTTTCACCCCCTTGTAGTTTTAGCCAACCCCCGACCCCAATCTATATCTGGATAGTTAAAATCTCCCATTATTACCACTATACCTGCCCGGGCGGCCCTCTCTATTTGTTTATACAGCTGACCTTCTATCTCTTCAGTGATATTAGGGGGTCTGTAGATTACACCAAATACAATTTTTTCAGTATTTCCCTCCTTTTGTAATTCTACCCACAGTGATTCCACATCATCAGAGTCATCACACACTATGGCATCGTTCACACTGACTTTCATACCACTTCTTACATACAGACAAACTCCACCACCTTTTCTGTTCATTCTATCCTTGCGAAACAATGTAAACCCCTGCAGATTAACAGCCCAGTCATGCGAGGAGTTCAGCCATGTCTCAGTGACCCCAACTATATCAATATGTTCCTCCAGTATCAAGGCCTCAAGCTCCCCCATTTTATTTGTTAGGCTTCTGGCATTTGTGAACATACACTTTACATTTCCATTAAGTTTTACACATATAGTCTCACTAATGGGATTTTCAGAGTTTTTGGGGTTAATATTATTTTTTGAGTTATAAGGGCTAATTGTACTATTTAAGTTATTGGGGCTAATGAGATTTTTTGAGTTATTGGGTCCAACGTTATTATTTAAGTTATTGGGGCAAATGGGATTTTTTGTGTTATTGGGTCTAACGTTGTTATTTAAGTTATTGGGACTAATGGTATTTTTTGAGTTAATGGGGCTTATTGTAGTTATTGAGTTATTGGGGCTAATGGAATTTTTTGAATTATTGGGATTACAATTTTTCGGGCTACATTTATTTTTACGGCTGGTTTGTAACCCATGGATCTCCTTATCCACTGCTCTTAACCTCCCCCCACAGGACTCCTCTCCACCCACCATTATGTCCTGACCCCTCTCTAACCTATCCATCCCACTGTCTGCTTTCTTTGCTTTATTATCCTCCCCCCACTCACCTTACTAGGAGTCCAACCCCCCAGACAAGTTTACCGGAGCCCCCTTCTGGTGAACCTGTCTGGAGAACCCCAGAGGGTTATCAGACACGGGTTCCGGAGTTTGTTGGCGACTCCGAAATCCAGATTGACACGGCGGGGTTCACTGAAATTGACTATTTCGGTTATTTTTTCAGTGACGGCTTGGTCAATCTGATGGTGGAGCAGACGAATCTGTACGCCTGGCAGTTCATTGCCCACCACCCTGATTCTTTTTTGGCCAGGTCCAATGAATGGTGCGCCATTGATGCAGCAGAGATGAGGACATTTTGGGGCCTCTTGCTGCATATTGGCCGGGACAAAAAGCCAAGTATCAGGCACTACTGGAGCGGGGACGTCCTATACAAGACCCCGCTTTACAGTATGGCCATGAGAGGGAACCGGTTTGAGGCCATTTCGGAAATGCCTTCATTATGCAGATAATGAGGCATGTCCACCCCGAAGTGATCCCACCTATGACCGTCTTTACAAAGTGAGGCCAGTCATCGATCACTTTGGGGCCAAATTTTTGGAGGCCTACGTACCGCTCAGGGAGCTCTCGGTCGATGAGTCTCTTATCAGTTTTAAGGGGAGACTCATCTTCCGCCAGTATATTCCCTCGAAGCGGGCACAATATGGCGTGAAGCTCTATAAACTTTGTGAGAGTACCTCCGGGTACACTTACAAGTTTAGAGTGTATGAGGGACTAGATTCCCGTATTGAACCCCCAGATTGTTCCCCCACCCGTTTGGGAGCTTGTGCACCCATTGCTGGATAAAAATGACACAAAAAAAAAAAGAAAGGTACCCAGGTCATTCTGGGACCAAAATTAGAATACACAACACAAACCCTTTAGCCGAAGCTCAGGGCACTAAAGGTCCCTAATAGAAGACCGCCCAATAAAACTTAGCTTTTATTCCAATCAAAAATAAAATGGTGAAGTGCAATTAAAAATATGCGCTTGTCCTAAATTGCCTGCTGGGTGGCGTGAATTGGCCAAATCACGTCACCACCTCTATGTCACGATTCGGCTGGCAGGTGGTGGATCCTCTGTGCCAGAGAGGGATTGGCGTGGACCGTGCTGGTGGACCGGTTCTAAGTTGCTACTGGTATTCACCAGAGCCCGCCGCAAAGCGGGATGGTCTTGCAGCGACGGTAGCAACCAGGTCGTATCCACCAGCAACGGCTCAACCTCTCTGACTGCTGAAGATAGGCGCGGTACAAGGGAGTAGACAAGAGCAAGGTCGGACGTAGCAGAAGGTCGGGGCAGGCAGCAAGGATCGTAGTCAGGGGCAACGGCAGGAGGTCTGGAACACAGGCTAGGAACACACAAGGAAACGCTTTCACTGGCACAATGGCAACAAGATCCGGCGAGGGAGTGCAGGGGAAGTGAGGTATAAATAGGGAGTGCACAGGTGAACACACTAATTAAACTAACTGCGCCAATCAGTGGCGCAGTGGCCCTTTAAATTGCAGAGACCCGGCGCGCGCGCGCCGGGACAAGACCGACGGAGAGCGAGTCAGGTACGGGAGCCGGGAAGCGCATCGCGAGCGGGCGCCTGCCGCATCGCGAATCGCATCCCGGCTGGGAGAGGTATCGCAGCGCACCCGGTCAGCAGGTCTGACCGGGGCGCTGCAATTGCGAGGATGTTGCGAGCACTCCGGGGAGGAGCGGGGACCCGGAGCGCTCGGCGTAACACTCTATATTACTCCTAGAGAGCCCTGGGTCTGTAACCACCAAACTACACTCTACCTATTGGTCACTGAGATGGTTCCAGCTAACCCACATCGTCGTGTGGAAATAATTTATCAGCTGTGTTAGTGCGGCCTACAGGCTCTTGGACTTTCCACTCATCACAGTGACCCCTCAGGGATTGATGTAACAAAAGGGTGCGGCCTACAGGCTCTTACACCTATATTTGCACTTTTCTAGTTTGTGCAAACTGGGTGTAGCCACCAGGCTACCAGCACACACAACCTAATGGACACTGAGATAGTTACAGCTGACTCACACCGCCGTGTGGAATAATTTATCAGCTGTAATAGTACACTTTCCACCTATCTCAGTGACACCTCAGGAGTAGATGTAACTCAATGGTGCGGCCTACAGGCTCTTGCACCTCAATATGCACGTTTTTAAATATGTGTGTGCTGGGTATAACCAACAGGCTTATACACCCTCGCACACAGGCGATTGCAGGTGGGACCTACAGGTTCTTCCACCTAGGTAGTTATTATATAAATAATGGCAGATAGGACAAGTCGCTGTTAAAAACTGGACAGTATGCCTTCCCCTACATGTTTCAGTGTCACCACACCGTCATCAGGAGGTACTAAGGCAAACCAGCTATCATATGATATCAGGATCTATTTATAGTGTGTCCACTCTAGCATCACTGTAATGCAACCACTTCTCTTACCAATCAAACGCCGGCATCCAGCCGTCACTATGGTAACCATTCCATCATAGGATTACCGGCCAATCATTGTAGTACAACATCCCATCAGCTAGACATCTATGGGCCAATGAAATGCGGGCTATATTGTAGCCAATCTCATCCTCCGATCACTAATCAGCACCTTACCTTATTTCCTGAGAGTCATCTATATGCGACTGCATCCTGTTGTCGCGATACTCCCCGTCATCCCGCGCATGTCATCTCACTTAGAGAGATCTCCCCTCTCGCTCCATTATGCGGCTGCGCATCGGCACGTCTAAACTTTTCATCTGGACCTGAAGTCTCGCGTAACCTCGCGGGTACAGTCTCGCGCATGCGTACGGACTTAGAATTATTATATATCTTTCCTACATTTAAAGTGAGTCCCGTATTCTCGCACCTGCACGCGGACTTAGAGATATTCCTCAGTAATTACTGAGTGTGTGTGTGAAGCATTCTCCATAAAGCAAAATAATAATAATGCCAACATTTTATTAAACATGCAGTTATAATTATCGGTAAGTAGTGCTCATTATAAATTAACAGTTAGCTAATTACTTAATCACTAAAGATACAGTGTACTAGTGAATCATATAAGAAAAATAATAATAATTAATAAATATATATATAATAATGATGATAAATAAAAGTAAATTAGATACTAAAATAAATAGTGCTGTTAGTGATCATACTTATACATATACTCCATTAAATTCTATGATGCCCAAAAATCTCTATATTAATTAATTGAATACTCCACCTATACACACATATAATTTTGTATATTCATAATACATCTCCCACAGGTTCTAAGTTGGTAATGTGTATCACTAGCTGACAATTCTAGTTATTGATAATTCTACAGTGCTTCTTATCAATGAACATATATGAATGTATCCCTTAGGACATATCACTATGTCCCTTGATGTTGATTACTGATTACCTATATAACAGGATCATATTGAAATGAGATGCTCAAGGACTAAATCTCCAAGGGATAATTCAGCCAAAGGTCGGAGGTAAATAATAGGGGCCACATTTAAATAAAAAATTATAACAAATAAACTCATAGCTCTATACCTTAGTGGTGTTTTTATAGACCGCTGTTTGTTAACTCCCAAACCAGCTCACTCCGAGATCTGGCATATATGTATATAATTTTTTAGAGTCCACACTTCCAACTTTGCCATACGATGTTATTTTGAATGTCACACTATTAAATATGTCCATAGATCCATAATTAGCTGGTATAAATTTTCACCTAAATACTATTAAATTATACAAGCTATGAAAGCAAAAAATCTTGTTACAGAAAAGCGGCGAACGAAAACCCTTTATTAAGGCCTCTAGGGGCCATGCACTTGATCCTATAGATCCATCGTGCTTCTTCCCTAAGAAGCAACGCATCAATGTTCCCTTTCCTGGGACCTAATTTGAGTTGGCACAGGCCAATGAATCTTATAGTCTGTAATCTACCATTATGTACAGGGTGCATATGGCGGGATACTGGTGTATCTTTTCTTGTTCGTATATTACTTAGGTGCTGGGAAATCCTCCTTTTAAACGGCTGAGTTGTCTTTCCTACATAGACCTTAGGACAGTCACAGATGGCTACGTAAATAATATTCTTACTGTTACAGTTGATAAACTGACGGATGCTATAAATACGTGAATCTATAGGGTTGGTAAATGAACTGTCCTTTATTATATACGGACAGAAGGTGCACTGTCCACATGGGAAGTTCCCACAGGTATATGTGGTAGCCAGGTCTCAACGTTTGGTTCCTCATCCAAATGACTGTGAACAAGGAATTCTCTCAAATTCTGTCCACGACGGTAAGTAATATTCAGTCTCTCTCCTACCACTCCTGTTAGATCTTGGTCCATAGTGAGGAGGTGCCAAAAACGTTTTAGTATACCCATCATCCGATGAGCATAGCCATCAAACGTGCCAATGCACCGTATAAGTTTATTCTCATCATCCTGTCTAGGATTTACTAATACCGATCTTCTATCATTCTGCATGGCACGATGGTAAGCCTTCTTAAGATTTTTACGCGGGTAGTTGCGTTGTCTGTATCTCCTATATAGATCTTTGCATTCGGTTTGAAATTCTCCATCGTCGGAACAGTTCCTGCGGGCCGGCAGGTACTGTCCGATGGGAATACCGCTCTTCAGGCTGCTCGGATGCCAACTTTGCCAATGCAAAAGTGCATTGGTGGCCGTAGGCTTACGAAATATCCTCGTTTGAATGGCACCTGCCTCATCTATGTAGATGTTCAAGTCTAAGAAGTTGATATTTTTCCCTCCATACTCGGAAGTGAACATTATTCCAATGTTATTGTTATTCAACTGGAAAACAAATTGATCAAAAAGTGCCTTATCTCCGTCCCAAAGTATTAGGACATCATCGATATACCTACCCCAAAATAACATGTGAAGTAAAAGAATGCAAAAAATCACCAAAAACAATCGTGTCCTCCCACCACCCTAAAAAAAGGTTAGCATAATTTGGTGCCCATGAAGACCCCATAGCGGTGCCCTGTGTTTGATGAAAAAAAGTACCATTGAAAAGAAAATAATTATGTGAAAGAGTGAAAGTAAGAAGGTCAGTGACGAATTGATTGTGCTCAGAAAAGAACGTGCTTCTAGTGTTCAAATAATAAGTGACCCTAGTGACACCCAGTGAGTGTTGTATATTGCTATACAAGGACTCCACGTCCAGGGATGCCAAGCAAGTATTCTCTGTGACCATGATATCTTGTAATTTAAGGAGCGTATCTTTCGTATCCCATAGGTACGACGGTAAAGCTGTAACAAACTTGGCCAATACCTTATCAACATATCTACTCGCTCCCTCAGTCAAACAATTGTTCCCGGAAACAATTGGCCGTCCCCGTATAGGATTAGTCGGTTTGTGAGTTTTAGGTAGGGCGTAAAATGTCGCCATGGTGGGATATGGGTTAAAGATAAACTTAAATTCGTCTCCAGAAATAAGATTTTTCTCTCTTACATCGGTTAGGAGTACTTTCAACTCCTCTAGATAGCTCTTAGTGGGATAGCTAGTCAATTTCTCATATTTTTGCGTATCAAGGAGTAGATCTGACACCATGGAGACATAAAAAATACCCAAACGGACAACTAAAACCTGGAAGTAAAAAATTATTATTGTGACTAAGCCGTATGTAAGTGACCAAGCACTATCGATTAATCCAGGTACCGGTGTTGGCTATAGGTATGTGAACTCCAAACAGAATTAGCAAATAACAAGAAAGAGAAAAACGGAGTCACTTATAAAATGTATATCATTTTATTAATTCCGTAGAATGTAAGTACATAAAAATTGTATATATATTAGTTAAAAAAAATATTATTTTTCAAGGAGGAATGAGGCTAAAAGGTGGTGTCACCGGCTCTGCAATGAAGGCTGGGTATGGTGTATATATTACTGGATCCACCACAATGAGATAGGAAAGATGCAATGATCTTGTACACAAATTTGCAAAAACAGGATATTTAGCAGCATGTAGGAAACATGTATATAAATCTCACAGTGAGAGCGAAAAAATTATTATATATATATATAACATGCAAAATAAAGTGCAGTGTGCATGTAAACAAGCATAACATTGTGGGGATACAAATCAGTATAGCGATATACCAGAGTACAGCAGCAATCAGCAGAGACCGGGACAGCACCACTCCAACGTACTTTTCGGTACGCAACCTTCGTCTGGGAGTGGCTCTATCCCAGTCCGACTGTCTATTTATATCCAAGAACACCAATCAAATTGTATTAGGAGATTAATGGTATAATCCTCACCTGTGGCTGTTACAATGCACGCGAACGCCGGCCCCGTCGCCGCCCGGAAACCGGAAGGAGCCGCGTCACATGACACGGCACTGCGAAGAATCACATGACCGTGCCATGACGTAGACGCGACTCACCCGGAACCCCAGCAGCGCAGAGACGGCGCACGCGCACCAGCGACAGGAGCAGTGTCTGTGATCAGCAGAACACTGATAGGTTAAACATATGCATACATATATACAATAACATAACATGATATAAAATAGGGATTGCGATGAATGATTATGAGTATACTGGATGCCATATAATAAGTTTAGATTTGAATAAAAATAATAATAAATATAAATGGTATGTGGTTCAGTGTGCATGTAAAGAGAAAAAAATATGTTAGTGACCTATATGTAGGGAGTATATATAATTTAATTTAATTTGTAAAGGGCAAAAAAGGAGATCTCCTGAGGTCAAATGGAATTCTATATGGAATGAGGATATCTGAGTGTAATAGAATATGTGCAAACCAGGGAAGAGTGAAATGTAAAATGTAAATAAGGTGACAGTGAAAAGGGAATGATATAAAAATGTAAAATACAGTGAAAGGAAGATGATAAGTAAAGTGGAGTGAAAAGGTGTTTGAAAAAATATATGTTATATATATATGAAAAAATATATAAAAATATATGGGAAATGAAAAACATAAAAATAATATATTAAAAAATTATTAAATTTTTAGTATTAATATAATGTAAATAGCATAATAATATTTACTAAAAAAGAGAGAAATAGTGTGCAGTGTCAAAGAATTCAAATAAAATACAACCGTGATAAAGGTGAAAAAAAGGGGGGGGGGGAAAGGGGGTGGAGGGAGAAGAGACGATGAGAAAAAGTGATAAGTGCTGGTTAGGTGAAAAGTGTACGTAGTGCACATAATCCCCATATAGCTCACCTAACTACAGTATATAAAAATAATATATCATATATTGTGCCCAACCCCTACATGCTAGAGATATAAACTAATAAAGAAACCAAAATATTTTTTCAAAATTTATAATTTGTAAAACACCAACCCATATCCAAAATTACAAAAAGGGAAGAATTAACATAGTAAAATGGCATCTATGAGTCCCAAGTCCAAAATCCTGAGTATGTAGACATCAATATAGGGAGCAATCTCCTATTGGCATTCATGTCCTGGAAAAAACCAAAAAATAAAAAATAACTGTTAAAAGTAGGTAAGAAAATTAATTAAAAGGGGGGTTAAAAACAGACAGAACAGACGAGGAATACATAGATGGCTTCAATGGTCAAAAAATGTCTATATGTTGTAACTATAGAAATGGTCCAAATGGCAACAGTTCATTTAAACCGTGGGGTTGCACCGTATCCAAGCGCCAAATCCAATAGCTCTCGCGTTGGGCCAATCGTTTCCCCAGATCACCCCCACGCATCCCAGGATACAATCTATCAATACCACAGAATTGGAGGAGCCTATCATCACAGTCATGGAACAACTTAAAGTGTTTGGGTATTGTCTTCAAATCCTCAGTACTTCCTATTGTCTGCGCCAATCGGATGTCTCTCATGTGTTCACGAATGCGAATTTTGAGGGGGCGTGTGGTAAGGCCCACATAAATTTTTGGGCAAGGACACACTGCATAGTAGACTACATAGCGTGTAGTGCATGTAATCTGATGTTTAATCCTGTATGTGATTGTAGTCTGGGAGTTCGTGAAAGTGGTGGACCGCTTCATGTTAGGGCAGGCAACACACTGTCCACAAGCTGATGATCCCCATCTGGGCCCTCTTGAGCCAAAAATATTTTTGGGTGGTTCAGGTCGGTATTCACTCTTAACTAGGAGATCTCCTAAGTTTTTCGCCCGTCGAGCTGTAATTTGGGGTTTAGATGGAATGTACTGTTTCAAGACCGGGTCCGTGGTCAGAATCGACCAATATTTAGTCATGCAGGATTTCATGTTGTCCCAGTGGGAGTGGTAGTTCGTAATGAACCGTACTGTATCATCACCATGGTTTTTAGGTTTTGGACATAATAGTTGGACACGAGATTGTTGTTTTGCCCTATTGTAGGCTTTTCTCAGCGATCTATGACTGTACCCCCTTTGTAGAAACCTACCTCTTAGATCGTCGGCTTGTCTCTTGAAGGCTTGTTCCGAGGAGCAAATACGTCGAGCACGTAGGTACTGGCCATATGGTATAGCTCTCACAGTATGTGTCGGATGAGATGATGTGGCATGTAAATAAGAGTTAACTGAGGTCCTTTTGCGAAATACATCCGAATGCAAATATCCCATTTGGTCACGCTGTAGAAGAACATCAAGAAAATCCACTTGATTAGCATCACATGAATAGGTAAGTTTGATATTATAACTATTGTTATTCAAACGGGAAATAAACTGTGAAAGTTGTGTGGAGTCTCCCTGCCAGATCATGAGGATGTCGTCGATGTACCGCACCCAAAAGAGGATGCGACCAATCGCGACATCCCCACGATCTGACAGGAACAGGTCCCTCTCCCAGAGACCCAAGAAAAGACAAGCATACGAGGGCGCGCAAGCCGCCCCCATAGCTGTCCCCCGGGTCTGCAGGTAGAGGGACCCGTTGAACGTAAAAAAGTTGTGAATCAAAGTAAATTCCAATAACTGCAAAATAAATGATGACATTTCAGGAGAGTAGTTACTCGTACCTAAAAAGAAACTTGATGCCGACAATCCGTCCGTATGGTTGATGCTAGTATACAGCGATTCCACATCACATGTAACAAGAAGAGTGTCTGGTTCCAATTGAATGCCATCAATCCTACGTAAAAGATCAGTGGTGTCACGTATAAAAGAAGGTAGGTTTTCAACCAGGGGGTTCAGTTTGCTGTCCACAAATCTGGCAATATTTTCAGTAAGGTTACCTGTGCCCGAAATGATCGGCCTTCCTGGAGGTCTAGAAGCGTGCTTGTGAACCTTTGGCAATAAATAGAGAGTCGATATTGTCGGATGTGGTATCTGGAGTGCATCTGCCAGTTTCCTTGATATCACTGATGATTCAACCGCTGTATCCAGTAGTGACTTCAGATTAGCCTGAAATTGAGATAGGGGGTTGAAGGTTAGTTTTTTTTATAACAAAGAGGGTCACGGAGTTGCCTATATGCCTCGGCCTCGTATAATTTACGAGGCCAGACCACGATGTTGCCCCCCTTATCTGCGGGTTTATAGATAACATCTGGTATCCTTTGCAACCTGTTGAGACATTTTCGTTCATCATGTGAAAAATTATCTTTATGAATAGTATCAGGTAACCGCTCAAACTCCTGGCCAACCAGTTTGACAAATACATCAATCACAGGGCAAATCGATAGTGGAGGGAATTTTTTCGATCTAGGGTAAATACACTTGGGTACCTCATATTCAGCTGGAATCTCTTGTTCAGATAGTAAATCTTGTAAATCATTAAGAGCTTGTCTCTCCTCAGGGGATGTAAGGCCCAATGACTCATCTGTCTTGTGATGCCATTTTTTAAAAAGAAGATTGCGTCCAAAAAGATGCAAATCCTTTATTGCCGTAAATTTGTCAAAAGCTGTCTACTCATGTTTTCTCTCCCCTTGAGATATCGGTTTTACAGAAAGGTTTAACCTTTTCTCCTTCTACAGCTTTTGACAAATTTACGGCAATAAAGGATTTGCATCTTTTTGGACGCAATCTTCTTTTTAAAAAATGGCATCACAAGACAGATGAGTCATTGGGCCTTACATCCCCTGAGGAGAGACAAGCTCTTAATGATTTACAAGATTTACTATCTGAACAAGAGATTCCAGCTGAATATGAGGTACCCAAGTGTATTTACCCTAGATCGAAAAAATTCCCTCCACTATCGATTTGCCCTGTGATTGATGTATTTGTCAAACTGGTTGGCCAGGAGTTTGAGCGGTTACCTGATACTATTCATAAAGATAATTTTTCACATGATGAACGAAAATGTCTCAACAGGTTGCAAAGGATACCAGATGTTATCTATAAACCCGCAGATAAGGGGGGCAACATCGTGGTCTGGCCTCGTAAATTATACGAGGCCGAGGCATATAGGCAACTCCGTGACCCTCTTTGTTATAAAAAACTAACCTTCAACCCCCTATCTCAATTTCAGGCTAATCTGAAGTCACTACTGGATACAGCGGTTGAATCATCAGTGATATCAAGGAAACTGGCAGATGCACTCCAGATACCACATCCGACAATATCGACTCTCTATTTATTGCCAAAGGTTCACAAGCACGCTTCTAGACCTCCAGGAAGGCCGATCATTTCGGGCACAGGTAACCTTACTGAAAATATTGCCAGATTTGTGGACAGCAAACTGAACCCCCTGGTTGAAAACCTACCTTCTTTTATACGTGACACCACTGATCTTTTACGTAGGATTGATGGCATTCAATTGGAACCAGACACTCTTCTTGTTACATGTGATGTGGAATCGCTGTATACTAGCATCAACCATACGGACGGATTGTCGGCATCAAGTTTCTTTTTAGGTACGAGTAACTACTCTCCTGAAATGTCATCATTTATTTTGCAGTTATTGGAATTTACTTTGATTCACAACTTTTTTACGTTCAACGGGTCCCTCTACCTGCAGACCCGGAGGACAGCTATGGGGGCGGCTTGCGCGCCCTCGTATGCTTGTCTTTTCTTGGGTCTCTGGGAGAGGGACCTGTTCCTGTCAGATCGTGGGGATGTCGCGATTGGTCGCATCCTCTTTTGGGTGCGGTACATCGACGACATCCTCATGATCTGGCAGGGAGACTCCACACAACTTTCACAGTTTATTTCCCGTTTGAATAACAATAGTTATAATATCAAACTTACCTATTCATGTGATGCTAATCAAGTGGATTTTCTTGATGTTCTTCTACAGCGTGACCAAATGGGATATTTGCATTCGGATGTATTTCGCAAAAGGACCTCAGTTAACTCTTATTTACATGCCACATCATCTCATCCGACACATACTGTGAGAGCTATACCATATGGCCAGTACCTACGTGCTCGACGTATTTGCTCCTCGGAACAAGCCTTCAAGAGACAAGCCGACGATCTAAGAGGTAGGTTTCTACAAAGGGGGTACAGTCATAGATCGCTGAGAAAAGCCTACAATAGGGCAAAACAACAATCTCGTGTCCAACTATTATGTCCAAAACCTAAAAACCATGGTGATGATACAGTACGGTTCATTACGAACTACCACTCCCACTGGGACAACATGAAATCCTGCATGACTAAATATTGGTCGATTCTGACCACGGACCCGGTCTTGAAACAGTACATTCCATCTAAACCCCAAATTACAGCTCGACGGGCGAAAAACTTAGGAGATCTCCTAGTTAAGAGTGAATACCGACCTGAACCACCCAAAAATATTTTTGGCTCAAGAGGGCCCAGATGGGGATCATCAGCTTGTGGACAGTGTGTTGCCTGCCCTAACATGAAGCGGTCCACCACTTTCACGAACTCCCAGACTACAATCACATACAGGATTAAACATCAGATTACATGCACTACACGCTATGTAGTCTACTATGCAGTGTGTCCTTGCCCAAAAATTTATGTGGGCCTTACCACACGCCCCCTCAAAATTCGCATTCGTGAACACATGAGAGACATCCGATTGGCGCAGACAATAGGAAGTACTGAGGATTTGAAGACAATACCCAAACACTTTAAGTTGTTCCATGACTGTGATCATAGGCTCCTCCAATTCTGTGGTATTGATAGATTGTATCCTGGGATGCGTGGGGGTGATCTGGGGAAACGATTGGCCCAACGCGAGAGCTATTGGATTTGGCGCTTGGATACGGTGCAACCCCACGGTTTAAATGAACTGTTGCCATTTGGACCATTTCTATAGTTACAACATATAGACATTTTTTGACCATTGAAGCCATCTATGTATTCCTCGTCTGTTCTGTCTGTTTTTAACCCCCCTTTTAATTAATTTTCTTACCTACTTTTAACAGTTATTTTTTATTTTTTGGTTTTTTCCAGGACATGAATGCCAATAGGAGATTGCTCCCTATATTGATGTCTACATACTCAGGATTTTGGACTTGGGACTCATAGATGCCATTTTACTATGTTAATTCTTCCCTTTTTGTAATTTTGGATATGGGTTGGTGTTTTACAAATTATAAATTTTGAAAAAATATTTTGGTTTCTTTATTAGTTTATATCTCTAGCATGTAGGGGTTGGGCACAATATATGATATATTATTTTTATATACTGTAGTTAGGTGAGCTATATGGGGATTATGTGCACTACGTACACTTTTCACCTAACCAGCACTTATCACTTTTTCTCATCGTCTCTTCTCCCTCCCCCCCCTTTTTTCCCCCCCCCCTTTTTTTCACCTTTATCACGGTTGTATTTTATTTGAATTCTTTGACACTGCACACTATTTCTCTCTTTTTTAGTAAATATTATTATGCTATTTACATTATATTAATACTAATAATTTAATAATTTTTTAATATATTATTTTTATGTTTTTCATTTCCCATATATTTTTATATATTTTTTCATATATATATAACATATATTTTTTCAAACACCTTTTCACTCCACTTTACTTATCATCTTCCTTTCACTGTATTTTACATTTTTATATCATTCCCTTTTCACTGTCACCTTATTTACATTTTACATTTCACTCTTCCCTGGTTTGCACATATTCTATTACACTCAGATATCCTCATTCCATATAGAATTCCATTTGACCTCAGGAGATCTCCTTTTTTGCCCTTTACAAATTAAATTAAATTATATATACTCCCTACATATAGGTCACTAACATATTTTTTTCTCTTTACATGCACACTGAACCACATACCATTTATATTTATTATTATTTTTATTCAAATCTAAACTTATTATATGGCATCCAGTATACTCATAATCATTCATCGCAATCCCTATTTTATATCATGTTATGTTATTGTATATATGTATGCATATGTTTAACCTATCAGTGTTCTGCTGATCACAGACACTGCTCCTGTCGCTGGTGCGCGTGCGCCGTCTCTGCGCTGCTGGGGTTCCGGGTGAGTCGCGTCTACGTCATGGCACGGTCATGTGATTCTTCGCAGTGCCGTGTCATGTGACGCGGCTCCTTCCGGTTTCCGGGCGGCGACGGGGCCGGCGTTCGCGTGCATTGTAACAGCCACAGGTGAGGATTATACCATTAATCTCCTAATACAATTTGATTGGTGTTCTTGGATATAAATAGACAGTCGGACTGGGATAGAGCCACTCCCAGACGAAGGTTGCGTACCGAAACGTACGTTGGAGTGGTGCTGTCCCGGTCTCTGCTGATTGCTGCTGTACTCTGGTATATCGCTATACTGATTTGTATCCCCACAATGTTATGCTTGTTTACATGCACACTGCACTTTATTTTGCATGTTATATATATATATAATAATTTTTTCGCTCTCACTGTGAGATTTATATACATGTTTCCTACATGCTGCTAAATATCCTGTTTTTGCAAATTTGTGTACAAGATCATTGCATCTTTCCTATCTCATTGTGGTGGATCCAGTAATATATACACCATACCCAGCCTTCATTGCAGAGCCGGTGACACCACCTTTTAGCCTCATTCCTCCTTGAAAAATAATATTTTTTTTAACTAATATATATACAATTTTTATGTACTTACATTCTACGGAATTAATAAAATGATATACATTTTATAAGTGACTCCGTTTTTCTCTTTCTTGTTATTTGCTAACCATGGAGACATAGTCAGACCGGTCCGAACCCAATGTCTCCAAAGCCTGTTGTTCCGCCACAGTTAGATAAGAATACACCAAACGTCCATGTGGTTTAATCTTCTCAATTTCCAAAGTCACTAGTTTTACAAAAGTTTCTATGTTATTGAACTGCAAAAACACAGGTGTCATCAAGGATTTATGCCTTAATTCAGTAAAGGGTGCTTCAAAACTGGTGGTGCCTCTCATTATCTAACAATAACTCATGCAGCGCATGTCTCGCTGCCTCCTCTCTCTGAAGCTGTACTCTACCGTCACTCTCCATTTGTTTATGCCATTTGTGTAGCGCCAGTTTCCTGGCAAACAGGTTAACATCCTTCACCCAATTGAAACAATCAATTGGGTGAAGGATAACCCCTTCTTCAGGAGTGATACTTCAGCCTCCTCCAATATACGTGAGGATAAGTTAATAATTTGCATTTGATCTTCCTGTGGTGACCCTAGCCCGTCAGTCTCAGATGGTCCCTCTATTAACCCAAAGCTCTCCATACCCCCAACTCTATCCACCTCTATTATGCCATTAGTTATAACATTACTACTGCCTACTCCTTCATTGATCATCATGTATCATTTGTTAGTAGAGTAGGACCTACCCTATCCCCTCTTATGCAGGGCCCAAGAAGGTCGATAGGCCTATCCCTAAAAAAACAGGTGTTGACATAGACGGGCCCGGGACTTGAGGGCCTATTGTATTCTGTCCTGGTCCATTGTTGGTACCACCACTGGTCAGTTGTCCATTGTTCTGTGGGAACTGTGTAAAGATAGGGGCATAGGGTGGTCTTATGTATGATGAGGGGGGTAGTGTTTGTAATTTGGACTGAAGCATACTGTGAAGATGATAAAGAGCCACCTGTAAAGCGCTGGGTGTTTATATTGGTCGCTGGGTTCTGGCATAATGGTATAGTATTGGAATTTTGGTATGATGGTGTCGAGTTAGAATTGATACCTGTCTGCTGCTGGTGGTAAGGAGCACGTTTTGCTTGTTGTTGTCTAGGTTTATATGTCTTATTCTTTCTCTTTGCGTAAGGGCGCTGGCTATCTGTTGAGCTACTTTCCGCTCCAGACGTGTCTGATTCCGATCTATCAGTTTCACGTGGTGGAAAGTTAGGTCGTGTATTCATTCTATTCTGTCCTTTATATGTATAGACTTGACCAGCAGTGAAGTCGGTGACGTCTCTTATGTATTTACGATGTTTCTTTTCTTTTATCTCGTTTTTATATAATTCAATATGTTTTTGTAGTTTGCTCTCTAAACCTACAAACTCTGGATGGCCAGCAAAAGATTGGATATCAGTAATTTGTTTTTCAAGTTGTGTATTTACAGAGACGAGATATTGCTTCTCGTAGCTCAGCAGATACTCTATCATACGCAAAGAGTTCTCAGTTAGGAGTTGTTCCCAACCCTGGATGAAACCACAGTCCTCCTTGTGTAAGTTGGGAACAATGGGTATCCTCAAACCCCTGTAGACTATTTTTTGTTGTAAATATTTCTCTAGACTAGTGACCTCCCACCAGGACCTAATATATTGTTTGTATGTTTTTGTTAGATTTTTAAAGGCCTGTTGTATGTCAACCTGACTAAGTGGTAGGGTTTCAGTTGAAAATACGTGTAAGGCTTCCGCCGCTAATCCCTCAAGATTATATTTCTGTGTAAGGAAGCCTGCCATACTGCGGTGCAAATAATATAGGGTAACAAAAGTGAGAACTAAATCTCCAAGGGTCAAAATTACACAAAAAAAAAAAAAAAGAAAGGTACCCAGGTCAGTCTGGGACCGAAATTAGAATACACAACACAAACCCTTTAGCCGAAGCTCAGGGCACTAAAGGTCCCTAATAGAAGACCGCCCAATAAATCTTAGCTTTCGGTTAGCTTAGCTTGACTATTTCAGTTATTTTTTCAGTGACGGCCTGGTCAATCTAATGGTGGAGCTGACGAATCTGTACGCAAGGCAGTTCATCGCCCACCACCCTGATTCTTTTTTGGCCAGGTCCAATGAATGGTTCGCCATTGATGCAGCAGAGATGAGGACATTTTGGGGCCTCTTGCTGCATATGGGCCGGGACAAAAAGCCTAGTGTCAGGCACTACTGGAGCAGGGGCGTCCTATACAAGACCCCGCTTTACAGTATGGCCATGACACGGAAAGGGTTCGAGGCCATTCGGAAATGCCTTCATTATGCAGATAATGAGGCATGTCCACCCCGAAGTGATCCCACCTATGACCGGCTTTACAAAGTGAGGCCGGTCATGGATCGCTTTGGGGACAAATTTTTGGAGGCCTACGTACCGCTCAGGGAGCTCTCGGTCGATGAGTCTCTTATCAGTTTTAAGGGGAGACTCATCTTCCGCCAGTATATTCCCTCGAAGCGGGCGCGATATGGCGTGAAGCTCTATAAACTTTGTGAGAGTACCTCCGGGTACACTTACAAGTGTAGAGTGTATGAGGGACTAGATTCCCGTATTGAACCCTTAGATTGTTCCCCCACTCTGGGTGTTGGTAGGGAAATTCGTTTGGGAGCTTGTGCACCCATTGCTGGTTAAGGCTTACCATGTGTATTTGGACAACTTTTAACCCCTTAACGACGCAGGACGTATATTTACGTCCTGCGCTGGCTCCCGCGATATGAAGCGGGATCGCGCGGCGATCCCGCATCGTATCGCGCCGGTCCCGGCGCTCATCAACGGCCGGGACCCGCGGCTAATACCACACATCGCCGATAGCGGCGATGTGCGGTATTAACCCTTTAGAAGCGGCGGTCAAAGCTGACCGCCGCTTCTAAAGCGAAAGTGAAAGTGACCTGGCTGCTCAGTCGGGCTGTTCGGGACAGCCACGGTGAAATCGCGGCATCCCGAACAGCTGACCGGACACCGGGAGGGCCCCTACCTGCCTCCTCGGTGTCCGATCGGCGAATGACTGCTCCGTGCCTGAGATCCAGGCAGGAGCAGTCAAGCGCCGATAACACTGATCACAGGCGTGTTAATACACACCTGTGATCTGTGTAAAAGATCAGTGTGTGCAGTGTTATAGGTCCCTATGGGACCTACAACACTACAAAAAAATTTAAAAAAAAAAAGTGTTAATAAAGGTCATTTAACCCCTTCCCTAATAAAAGTTTGAATCACCCCCCTTTTCCCATAAAAAAAATAAACAGTGTAAAAAAAAAAAATAATAAACATATGTGGTATTGCCGCGTGCGTAAATGTCCGAACTATAAAAATATATGATTAATTAAACCACACGGTCAATCGTGTATGCGCAAAAAAATTCCAAAGTCCAAAAAAGCGTATTTTGGTCACTTTTTATACCATTAAAAAATGAATAAAAAGTGATCAAAAAGTCCGATCAAAACAAAAATCATACCGATAAAATCTTCAGATCACGGCGCAAAAAATGAGTCCTCATACCGCCCTGTAGGTGGAAAAATAAAAAAGTTATAGGGGTCAGAAGATGACATTTTTAAACGTATAAATTTTCCTGCATGTAGTTATGATTTTTTCCAGAAGTGCGACAAAATCAAACCTATATAAGTAGGGGATCATTTTAACCGTATGGACCTACAGAATAATGATAAGGTGTAATTTTTACCAAAATATGCACTGCGTAGAAATGGAAGCCCCCAAAAGTTACAAAATGGCGTTTTTTCTTCGATTTTGTCGCACAATGATTTTTTTTCCCATTTCGCTGTGCATTTTTGGGTAAAATGACTGTCACTGCAAAGTAGAATTGGCGACGCAAAAAATAAGCCATAATATGGATTTTTAGGTGGAAAATTGAAAGGGTTATGATTTTTAAAAGGTAAGGAGGAAAAAAACGAAAGTGCAAAAACGGAAAAACCCTGAGTCCTTAAGGGGTTAAACCAGCATCCCTCTCTTCACATCCCTTGCCGCCAGATCGACGTATGTTTGTCGGACCGTGCGGAGAAACCAGAAAGGCCTCCCTCTAAATTTGATCCAGACACCTATTCCCAAAGGTGAGTCCCGTGCCCTTGCCCATGAAAAACCTGTTGTTGGTCAAGTATAAGGATAAGAGGGATGTCCTTATGCTGACCACTATTCATGGCAACGGCAGCTCACCTGTCCCTGTGCGAGGTACCACAACACCGGTCCTCAAGCCCGATTGTATTCTGGACTACAATCAGTATATGGGGGAGTTGATCTTTCTAATCAAGTCCTCAAGCCATACATGGCCATGCGCAAAACACAGGTATGGTACAAAAAAGTTACGGTCTACTTGGTACAGGTTGCCATGTACAACTCTTTTCTACTGTCCCAGTATGCTGGCAACACAGGGACATTTCTCCAGTTCCAATAAGAAGTCCTAAAGGTCCTGATCTTTGGCGACCGGGAAAGAGCAGGCCGGAGTTCCAAAGGAACTGGAGTTATAGGTGCATGGATCGTCCCAGGCCAACACTTTCCAGGGGAAGTCCCCCACACTGGAAAGAAGGGACGAACCCAGAAAAGATGCAGAATGTGTTACAAGAGGGGGATTCTGAAGGACACCACCACTCAATGTGACACTTGCACGGATCATCCGGGCCTCTGCATTAAGGATTGCTTCAGGGAGTATCACACTTCCATGGAGTACAAAATTTTCCCTTCTCATTTTAATTTTCCATAATTTGACCCCAATGTACCAAGTCCAGAGTACATTCCAAGTTTTAACCCCATAAACCACTAAGTTGCCCAAAATAATGTTTCATCTGAAAAAAACAACTGATAAGACCTCTGGGGGTATTTTTTACAAAAAATGGGTCACTGAGTCACTATCATCGGGGACTTTTTATGTTGCCTCAAATGCGCAGCACTCTCTCTCCACCTGAGCGGGGTGCACATTTGAGGCAACAAGTTAAGGACGGCCACACACATCACATTCCCAGAATGATGATTTAGAGCATAGGGTTTGGGGAGGGCATATTTTTTAGTTTTGGCTATGCTCTGGATCATCATTCTGGGAAACATGGACAGAAGTAACGCGTTTCAAGCACCAGACACTGCGTTTACAACTCATACAACTTGTTGCAAATACTCACAAGATTTTATAGGTGGGGCAAAACCAGGCCTACACAGATCATGTGAGAGCGTGGGAATTAACCCCGTACATAGTGATTAAATCTAAAACACATGAAAGAATACATAATGGCTCTGTTATATATAGGTAAAAATGAATGTCAGATCAAGGAATATATATATATATGAATAAAAAAGAGGCACATAAATACAGGAATGACGGAAAAACGAGAGAGAAACACTCTCCCAAGATACAGTTGGTAAATAGAAAAAGTGCATGAATAAAGAATGCTGACGGTGATAAAAAACGCATGGTGTGAACAGATGCCAAAGACATGACCAAATAAAGTCAAATTAAATTAATTAATAATGTAAAATAATGTCCTGGCGTCTGTTCATACTATGTCTAACACGGGTGGCTAACTTTAAAATCCATAAGATTTCTCGATTCAAAAGTTTTTGTTTATGATTACCACCTCGCCTAGGTACACAGACTCGTTCTATGGCAGTACATCTCAGGAATGAAAAACTCCCTGAGTGAAAATCCGCACAGTGTTTTGATACAGCTGATACATTCCGAGAATTAAAGTGTGGAATATCCGATAAATGTTTGCGGAGTCTGGTTTTTAACGAATTGGTCGTACAACCAACATATTGCATATGGCAAGTTGTACAGGACACCAAGTATACCACAAATGTGGTATTACAATTAATATATTGTTTGATCTCAAAGGTATTATTGTTAGTATATGATGTAAAATTCTTGGTGACCTGCATAACCGAGCAACATATGCAACGTGTATGCCCACATTTGTAGGAGCCAGTATGTGTGAGCCAAGAGGGTTCTTGATCTTTTCCAGGATGCTGTGGAACATGATCTTGATACTTTATCACAGTCACCCATACAGTCACGGTCTAATGTGACACGTGCTGAGAAACTGGCCCTTGACAGCCTGTCCACAGCCGATGACATGGTGGTGAGGCAGGCTGACAAGGGCGGTGCAGTTGTCATTTTGGACAAAGGACTTTATAGAAAAATTTATCTTGATATGTTATCAGATATTAATACCTATACTATGTTAAAGTCCGATCCAACTACTAATTTTAAATGCCAACTGTCGGAGCTTGTGCACTTGGGAAGAGAACAGGGCTTCTTTACACCTAAGGAAGCAGACTTTATTTTAGTAGAACATCCTATCATTCCTATATTTCATTCTCTTCCCAAAGTACACAAGCTCATGTTCCCTCCACCTTGTGGCCGGAAGGTTCCTTAAATGAAAACCTGTGCTCCTGTGTTGATACCCTGCTTCAACCCCTGGTTCCCTCCATACCTGACTATATTCAGGACACCAAGCATTTAGTGTCTAATTTGAATTTACTTACTTGGGAGGGTGACAATTCTTGGGTCTCAGCAGACGTCACCTTGCTATATTCAGACATCCCTCATGATCTTGCTATTTTAGCACTTAGGTGGTTTCTTTTTGCATACTCTTCTTACTCTTCTCTCTGCAACATTTTGGAACTTGCTGTCACCTATCTTCCTTCTTCATCACAATTATTTCATGTTTGATGGGGCTTTTTTCCTACAGACCACTGGTGCTTCCATGGGGGCTAAATTCTCCCCTTCTTTAGCTAACATTTACATGTCTTGGTGGGAGGCTAACTACCTATTCACTGCTGACAACACATTTTCTTCACAACTCATCTGGTACGGTCGCTACATTGACAATCTCATCTTCATCTGGAGGTCGGGGGTAGCGACCGTGCCAGACTTCACATCTTATCTTAACTCTAATGCATGCAACCTTTGTTTCACTGTCACTCATCATTCTCACTCTGTTTCTTTTCTTGATTTGAATATTCGGGGTGATGTCTCGAATAGCAAGGTATTCACTAATACATTCCGCAAAAGTACAGCTGTTAATTCTATCCTGTATGCCCAGTCATGTCACCCACCACATGTTATTCACAACCTACCGGTGGGTGAGATGATCCGGGCACGTAGGAACTGTACTGCCCAGGAAGATTTCCTCCGGGAAGCTGAGACTGTTAATTCTCGACTCAGTCCTCGTGGCTATCCTAAGTGGTCCTTGGACAGGGCTGTAAAAATTGCCCTCTCCAAGAGCCGCACTAACCTCTTGAACAGTTCCCGTAAACCAAAATTCAGACAGGGACCCTCACCAGTTGTCTTTTCCACTACTTATAGTGCAGAATTCAGGAGTATCTGCAACATTGTACGAAAACACATGCCCATGATTCTAAATGACTCCCATTTTAAGTGTATAGATGAAGTGGGATACAGGTGTGTTGCCAGGAGGGCCCCTACAGTGGGCCAAATTGTTTCACCTAGCTTATTTTTATCCACTCGCCCCCAGGTGCCCTCTTGGCTCACACATACTGGCTCCTACAAATGTGGGTATACACGTTGCATATGTTGCTCGGTTATGCAGGTCACCAAGCATTTTACATCATATACTAACAATAATACCTTTGAGATCAAACAATATATTAACTGTAATACCACATTTGTGGTATACTTGGTGTCTTGCACAACTTGCCATATGCAATATGTTGGTTGTACAACCAATTCGTTAAAAACCAGACTCCGCAAACATTTATCGGATATTCCACACTTTAATTCTCGGAATGTATCAGCTGTATCGAAACACTGTGCGGATTTTCACTCAGGGAGTTTTTCATCCCTGAGATGTACTGCCATAGAACGAGTCTGTGTACCTAGGCGAGGTGGTAATCATAAACAAAAACTTTTGAATCGAGAAGTCTTTTGGATTTTAAAGTTAGCCACCCGTGTTCCACATGGTATGAACAGACGCCAGGATGTTATTTTACATTATTAATTTATTTAATTTGACTTTATTTGGTCATGTCCTTGGCATCTGTTCACACCATGCGTTTTTTATCACCGTCAGCATTCTTTATTCGTGCACTTTTTCTATTCATCAACTGTATCTTGGGAGAGTGTTTCTCTCTCGTTTTTCCGTCATTCCTGTATTTATGTGCCTCTTTTTTATTCATATATATTCCTTGATCTGACATTCATTTTTACCTATATATAACAGAGCCATTTTGTATTCTTTCATGTGTTTTAGATTTAATCACTATGTAAGGGGTTAATTCCCACGCTCTCACATGATCTGTGTAGGCCTGGGATTGCCCCACCTATAAAATCTTGTGAGTATTTGCAACAAGTTGTATGATTAAGAGCACAGTGTCTGGCGCTTGAAACTCATTACTTCTGTCCGTGTTTCCTGTGGTTGGGTGCCAATAAAACCTAGTTTTTACCTGCAAGAGCTGGATCATCTCTTCATGTCTATTTGCCTGTGGCCGACACAGTCCGGTGTTGTAGATCCGCTCCTCCATCTGTCCGGGCTGGGTGAGCTGGAGCTCTCTTCTCTTTCCACGTATTTACACATTTACAATGACATTTTCTCCTTTTACCACTCGTGAAAAGGAAAAATTTGGGGTAACCCCAGCATTTTAGTGTTAAAAAATAAAAATTTTCATTTTCACATCCCACTTCATGAATATTTATCAAACACCTGTGGGGTGTTAAGGCTCACTGTACCCCTTGTTGCGTTCCTTGAGGGGTGTAGTTTCTAAAATAGTATGTCATGTGGGAGGCTTTTTGCTGTCCTGGCACCACAGGGGCTTCCTAAATGCGATATGTCCCCCCCATTTCAGCAAAATTTGCAAATGTGACTTCTTCTCTTCTGAGCATTGTAGTGCGCCCGCAGTGCACTTGACGTCCACACATGGGGTATTTCCATACTCAGAAAAGATGGGGTTACACATTTTGGGGGGGGGATTTCTCTTATTACCCCTTGTAAAAATGTAAAATTTTGGGAAAAAACAGAATTTTAGTGGAAAATAAGAATAAAAAATAATTTACACATCCAAAGTCGTCAAACACCTGGGGGGTGTTAAGGCTCACTGTACCCCTTGTTACGTTCCTTGAGGGGTGTAGTTTCCAAAATAGTATGGCATGTGTTTTTTTTTCCTGTCCTGGCACCATAGGGCACCACTAAATGGGACAAGCCCCCAAAAAAACATTTCATCAAAATTTACTTTGCAAAAGCCAAATGTGACTCCTTCTCTTCTGAGCATTGTAGTACGCCAACAGAGCACTTGACGTGCACATACATATGAGGTATTTCCATACTCAGAAGAGATGGGGTAACAAATTTTGGGGGACATTTTCTCCATTTACCCATTGTAAAAATGTAAAATTTGGGGAAAAACCAGCATTTTTAGTGAAAAAAAAAATCATTGACGACTTTTCGTTAAAGTTGGATGTGTAAAACACCTGTGGGGTGTTAAGGCTCACTGTACGCCTTGTTACATTCCTTGAGGGGTGTAGTTTCCAAAATAGTATGCCATGTGTTCTTTTTTTTTTTTTTTTTTTGCTGTCCTGGCACCATAGGGGCTTCCTAAATGGGACATGCCCCCCAAAAACCATTGCAGTAAAATTCACTTTGCAAAAGCCAAATGTGACTCCTTCTCTTCTGAGCATTGTAGTGCACCAGCAGAGCACTTGACGTGCACATATGATGTATTTCCATACTCAGAAGAGATGGGGTAACAAATTTGGGGGGGCATTCTTTCCTATTAACCCTTGTAAAAAAATAATTTGGGGGAAAACTAGCATTTTAGTGAAAAGAAAAAAAAATCATTTACACATCCAGCTTTAACAAAAAGTTGTGAAACACCTGTGGTGTGTTAAGACTCACTGGACCCCTTGTTACGTTCCTTGAGGGGTCTAGTTTCCAAAATAGTATGCCATGTGTTTTTATTTTTTGCTGTTCTGGCACCATAGGGGCTTCCTAAATGTGACATGCCCCCCAAAAACTATTTCAGAAAAACTCACTCTCCAAAATCCCACTGTTGCTCATTCCCTTCTGAGCCCTCTACTGCGCCCGCCGTACACTTGACATACACATATGAGGTATTTCCTTACGTGAGAGAAATTGGGTTACACATTTTAGGAAGATTTCTCTCCTTTTACCCCTTGTAAAAATTCAAAAACTGGGTCTACAAGAACATGCCAGTTAAAAAAATGTAGATTTAGAATTTTCTCCTTCACTTTGCTGCTATTCCTGTGAAACACCTAAAGGGTTAACAAACCTTTTGAATGTCATTTTGAATACTTTAAGGGGTGCAGTTTTTATAATGGGGTCATTTATGGGGTATTTCTAATATAAAGACCCTTCAAATCCCCTTGAAAAGAGAACTGGTCCCTGAAAAATTTCGATTTTGAAAATTTTGTGAAAAATTGGAAAATTGCTGCTATACTTTGAAGCCCTCTGATGTCTTCCAAAAGTAAAAACATGTCAATTTTATGATGAAAATATAAAGTAGACATATTGTATATGTGAATCAATATATCATTTATTTGGAATATTAATTTTCCTTATAAGCAGAGAGCTTCAAAGTAAAAAAAAAATGAAAATTTTTCAATTTTTCCATAAAATTTTGGAATTTTTCACCAAGAAATGATGCAAGTATCGACAAAATTTTACCACTAACATAAAGTAGAATATGTCACGAAAAAACTTTCTCGGAATCAGAATGAAAGGTAAAAGCATCCCAGAGTTATTAATATTTAAAATGACAGTGGTCAGATGTGCAAAAAATGGCCGTGTCCTACACTGAAAATTGGCTGGGTCCTTAAGGGGTTAAGGACGCAGACAATTAAATTTTTACGTTTTCATTTTTTCCTCCTCTCCTTCAAAAAAATCATAACTCTTTTATATTTTCATCCACAGACTAGTATGAGGCTAGGACTCCACTGAGATTTTTTCCCGCCAGGAAAACTGCCACGAAATTTTCTTGCATTTTGGCAGTTTTTCTGGTGTTTTTTCTGGCGTTTTTCCTGGTGTGTGGAAATAGCCAGTTTTGTACCCTGTGGCAGTTTTCTCACTCTCTTCAGGTACCACTCTGGGGGTCGGATGCTGAGCGCCCGGTCCACAGAGTGTAAGGAGATGAGGAGTGATATACAGCATCACTACTTACCTCCCCAGCAGTATAGTATATAGGGGTGCATAGTGTACCCGCGTATACTATACAGGAACTGGGAATCCTGTCATTATACTGACAGGACTCCCTGCTCCTATAGCCCCTTTGGGCAGTATACAGTATATACAGCTATCTATAGATAGCTGTATATAGGGTATACAGAAAAGGAGATTCCCTTACCTCCCTCGTTCCTGAGCCCACAGGGTCAGTGTAGATCCGCCCCCTAGTGATTACGTTATTAAGGGGCGGAGCTACAACGGGATCCAGACTAGTAAGTCTGAAGCTCTGTTAACATTGTCCTTTTTTGGATAATGTGAACAGACCCTTCTGCCAGGGTCTTCTCAGACAGGGAGACTCCAGCTGTTGCTAAACTACAACTCCCAGCATGCTCAGACAGCCAAAGGCGCTAATCCCTGGCTTAGTAATTGATTCTATCAATAAGACCGGCTTCCACTACTAAGCCTGAAAATTCAATAAGAAAAAAACACAACACATTGGGAATTTTTATTTATTTAACCCCTTAAGGACATAGGGCGTATCCATACGCCCCCGTTTCCAAGTCCTTAAGGACCGAGGGCGTATGGATACGCCCTGAGCATTTCCGGCCCCCACCGCTAGCCGGAGGGGAGCCGGAGCCAGATGCCTGCTGAAATCGTTCAGCAGGCATCCCGGCATATCGCCCAGGGGGGTCATTATGTCCCCCAATGTCGGCGATTGCCGCAGATCGCTGGACAATTCAGTCCAGCGATCTGCGGCGGATTCCGGGTCAATCGGGTCTCCAGTGACCCGATGACCCGGAATTACTGGCTGATCGGGGCCGTCAGAGACGGCCCCGAACAGCCATTGCCAGCAGGGGTGAGGTGGCACTGGTGCCGCCTCACGATCGCCCTGATTCGTCGGCCGGATTACCGGCCGACCAATCAGGGCGCCTGCTGCGAGTGTCACTCCCGCAACCCACTCCGCCCCTCTTCCGGAGGACGTGAGCGGGTGCGGGAAGACGACCCCCGGTGCTGGGGACCCCGATCCCCGGCGTCCCTGTTGGGATCGGGGCCCCAGGAGCAGCGGCGGCGGCGGAGACGACGAGGGACTGACCTGTGCGGCTGGATCGTTGGAGGTGAGTGACAGCCTCCTGCTGTTGCTTAGCAACAGCTCCCAGCATGCAACAAGGGCATGCTGGGAGCTGTAGTTATGCAACAGCAGGAGGCAGACCACCACAACTCCCAGCATGCCCTTATGGGCATGCTGGGACTTGAGTTTTGCAACAGCTGAAGGCACATTCTTTCTATGTAAAAGTGTACCTTCAGCTGTTGTGTAACTACAACTCCCAGCTTGCACAATCAGCTAAAGTGCATGCTGGGAGTTGTAGTGGTGCATCTGGTGGCTTCATAACTACAACTCACAGCATGCCCGTTGGCTGTCGGTGACTGCTGAGAGTTGTAGTTTTGCAACAGCTGAAGGCACACTGAGTTAAGTAGTAAACCAGTGTGTCTCCAGCTGTTGCATAACTACAATCCCCAGCATCCCCAGCCAATGTAGTATGCCTCCGGCTGTTGCATAACTACAAGACCCAGCATGCCCTTCCGCTGTCCGTACATGCTGGGGGTTGTAGCTTTTGCAACAGCTGAAGGCACACTGGTTGCAAAACACTGAGTTTGTTACCAAACTCGGTGTTTCACAACCTGTGTGTCTCCAGCGGTTGCAAAACTACAACTCCCAGCATGCACTGATAGACCGTACATGCTTGGAGTTGTAGTTTTGCAACAGCTGGATGTCCCCCCCCCCCCCCCCCCCAATGTGAACGTACAGGGTACACTCACATGGGCGGAGGATTACAGTAAGTATCCGGCTGCAAGTTTGAGCTGCGTCAAATTTTCTGCCGCAGCTCAAACTGCCAGCGAGAAACTACTGTGAACCCCCGCCCGTGTGACTGTACCCTAAAAACACTACACTACACTTCCACAAAATAAAATAAAAAGTAAAAAACACTACATATACACATACCCCTACACAGCCCCCCTCCCCTCCCCAATAAAAATGAAAAACGTCTGGTACGCCACTGTTTCCAGAACGGAGCCTCCAGCTGTTGCAAAACAACTACTCCCAGTATTGCCAGATAGCCACTGACTGTCCAGGCATGCTGGGAGTTTTACAACAGCTGGAGGCCCCCTGTTTGGGAATCACTGGCGTAGAATACCCCTATGTCCACCCCTATGCAATCCCTAATTTAGGCCTCAAATGCGCATGGCACTCTCACTTTGGAGCCCTGTCGTATTTCAAGGCAACAGTTTAGGGCCACATATGGGGTATCGCCGTACTCGGGAGAAATTGGGCTTCAAATTTTGTGGGGTATTTTCTGCTATTACCCTTTTTAAAAATGTAAAATTTTTGGGAAAACGAGCATTTTAGGTAAAAAAAAAAAAATTTTTTTTACATATACAAAAGTCATGAAACACCTGTGGGGTATAAAGGTTCACTTAACCCCTTGTTACGTTCCCCGAGGGGTCTAGTTTCCAAAATGGTATGCCATGTGTTTTTTTTTTTTTTGCTGTCCTGGCACCATAGGGGCTTCCTAAATGCGGCATGCCCCCAAAGCAAAATTTGCTTTCAAAAAGCCAAACGTGACTCCTTCTCTTCTGAGACCTGTAGTGCGCCAGCAGAGCACTTTTCACCCCCATATGGGGTGTTTTCTGAATCGGGAGAAATTGGGCTTCAAATTTTGGGGGGGTGTTTTCTGCTATTACCCTTTTTAAAAATGTAAACATTTTGGGAAACCAAGCATTTTAGGTAAAAAAAAATAAAAAATCTTCACATATGCAAAAGTCGTGAAACACCTGTAGGGTATTAAGGTTCACATTACCCCTTGTTACTTTCCCCGAGGGGTCTAGTTTCCAAAATGGTATGCCATGTGGTTTTTTTTTTGCTGTTCTGGCACCATAGGGGCTTCCTAAATGCGGCATGTCCCCAGAGCAAAATTTGCTTTCAAAAAGCCAAATGTGACTCCTTCTCTTCTGAGACCTGTAGTGCGCCAGCAGAGCAATTTTCACCCCCATATGGGGGGTTTTCTGAATCGGGAGAAATTGGGTTTCAAATTTTGGGGGGTATTTTCTGCTATTACACTTTTTAAAAATGTAAAATTTTTGGGAAACCAAGCATTTTAGGTAAAAAAATAAATATTTTTTTTACATATGCAAAAGTCGTGAAACACCTGTAGGGTATTAAGGTTCACATTACCCCTTGTTACGTTCCCTGAGGGGTCTAGTTTCCAAAATGGTATGCCATGTGTGTTTTTTTGCTGTTCTGGCACCATAGGGGCTTCCTAAAGGTGACATGCCCCCCAAAAACCATTTGACGCTCCTTCCCTTCTGAGCCCTCTACTGCGCCCGCTGAACAATTAACATAGACATATGAGGTATGTGCTTACTCGAGAGAAATTGGGTTTCAAATAAAAGTAAAAATTTTCTCCTTTTTACCCCTTGCAAAAATTTAAAAATTGGGTCTACAAGAACATGCGAGTGTAAAAAATGAAGATTTTGAATTTTCTCCTTCACTTTGCTGCTATTCCTGTGAAACACCTAAAGGGTTAATACACTTACTGAATGTCATTTTGAATACTTTGGGGGTGTTGTTTTTATAATGGGGTCTTTTATGGGGCATTTCTAATATGAAGGCCCTTCAAATCCACTTCAAACGTGAACTGGTCCATGAAAAATAGCGAGTTTGAAAATTTTTAGTGAAAAATTTCAAAATTGCTGCTGAACTTTGAAGCCCTCTGGTGTCTTCCAAAAGTAAAAACTCATAAATTTTATGATGCAAACATAAAGTAGACATATTGTATATGTGAACCCCAAAAAAAAATTTTTTGAATATCCATTTTCCTTACAAGCAGAGAGCTTCAAAGTTCGAAAAATGCAAAATTTTCATTTTTGTCATCAAATTTGGTGATTTTTCACCAAGAAAGGATGCAAGTTACCATAAAATTTTACCACTAAGTTAAAGTAGAATATGTCACGAAAAAACAATCTCGGAATCAGAATGATAACTAAAAGCATTCCAGAGTTATTAATGTTTAAAGTGACAGTGGTCAGAATTGCAAAAAACGCTCCGGTCCTTAAGGTGAAAAAGGGCTCGGTCCTTAAGGGGTTAAAAAAACACTCCCCCACAGCCCTCGTTAACCATTTTATTAAAAGAAAAAAAAAATGAATCCGCCGTAATCCATCGAATCCGCCGTAATCCTCTGCATACACGGATCTGAAACGAGAAGAATAAAAACAAAAAATTGTTTATGACATTTTTGGCGCTGTCCTCTGGGGAGAGCACCCATGATGCAATATCTACCCAAACAGCGAGCCACCAATTGGTGCAAAACTACAACTCCCAGCATGCCCAGACAGCCTTTGGCTGTCTGGGCATGCTGAGAGTTGTAGTTTAGCAACAGTTGGAGTCTCCCTGTCTGGGTAGACACTGTCAGTAGGGTCTGTTCCCATTATCCAAAACGGACAATGTGAACAGAGCTCAGACTAGCCTGAATCCCATCTGTAGCTCCGCCCCTAATGACGTCATCACTAGGGGCGGAGCTACACTGACCTGCCCGGGACTCGAGGGAAGTAAGCGGACTTCGTCTTCGTCTTCTGTATACACTATATACATCTATAGATAGCTGTATATAGTGCATACCGCCCAAAGGGTTAACCTACATTGTCCAGCAGTGTAAGTTAACTCTTTCCCTGCTGGGCTTGCGCATAGCCACAGCTTAGCAAGGGGTTAAGTGAGCCAGCAATGTGTATACTGTATACACATTGCAGGCTCACTGTAAGTTCTTGCTGGGCAGTAGGTACACGATGTATACCTACGGCTCAGCATCAGCTGTTCTCCCGGCTCTGTAGCCTTGAGAACAGCTGATCCTGACATTCACATCAGGAGGATCGCAGCGGGTGTCAGGAGGAGTGACATCCGCTGTGATCTGTCCCTTACTGCAGGTACTACTTCTCCCAACACGGAGCACACTCTGCTCCATGCTGGGAGCTGTAGTACCTGAATTAATAGACATATCGCAGCGAGTGTAACTTCTGACACCCGCTGTGATGAGTCTATTAATGCAGGTACTACAGCTCCCAGCATGGAGCAGAGTGTACTCCATGTTGGGAGTAGTAGTACTTGTAGTTAAGGAAAGATCACTGCTGGTATCACTCCTGACACCCGCTGTGATGCTCCTGTATAATGTATGGATGCGGGGGCAGCTCTCCTATGGTCCCCTGCACTGCCGTATATATACACATATTCCTATTTCTCACAGAGAGATGTGATTGGCTGGAACCATCTGGCCAATCACAGCTCTGCGGGAAATATGAATATGTGTATATCCCCTTAACCCCTTAAGGATGGAGCCCATTTTCACCTCTAGGACGAAGCCCTTTTTTTGCAAATCTGACCACTGTCACTTTAAACATTAATAACTCTGGAATGCTTTTAGTTATCATTCTGATTCTGAGATTGTTTTTTCGTGACATATTCTACTTTAACATAGTGGTAAAATTTTATGGTAACTTGCATCCTTTCTTGGTAAAAAATCCCAAAATTTGATGAAAAAATTTAAAATTTAGCATTTTTCTAACTTTGAAGCTCTCTGCTTGTAAGGAAAATGGATATTCCAAATAATTTTTGGGGGGATTCACATATACAATATGTCTACTTTATGTTTGCATCATAAAATTGACAAGTTTTTACTTTTGGAAGACACCAGAGGGCTTCAAAGTTCAGCAGCAATTTTCCAATTTTTCACAAAATTTTCAAACTTTCAAATTTTCAGGGACCAGTTCAGGTTTGAAGTGGATTTGAAGGGTCTTAATATTAGAAATACCCGATAAATGACCCCATTATAAAAACTGCACCCCCCAAAGTATTCAAAATGACATTCAGTGAATGTTTTAACCCTTTACGTGTTTCACAGGAAAAGCAGCAAAGTGAAGGAGAAAATTCAAAATCTTCATTTTTTACACTCGCATGTTCTTGTAGACCCAATTTTTGAATTTTTACAAGGGATAAAAGGAGAAAATGTATACTTATATTTGTAGCCCAATTTCTCTCGAGTAAGCACATACCTCATATGTCTATGTAAATTGTTCGGCGGGCGCAGTAGAGGGCTCAAAAGCGAAGGAGCGACAAGGGGATTTTGGAGAGTACATTTTTCTGAAATGGTTTTTGGGGGGCATGTCGCATTTAAGAAGCCCCTATGGTGCCAGAACAGCAAAAAAAAACACATGGCATACCATTTTGGAAACTAGACCCCTTGAGGAACATAACAAGGAATAAAGTGAGCCTTAATACCCCACAGGTGTTTCACGACTTTTGCATATGTAAAAAAATTTTTTTTTTTATTTCACTAAAATGTTGGTTTTTCCCCAAATTTCACATTTTTTAAAGGGTTAATAGCTGAAAAGACCCCCCAAAATTTGTAACCCCATCTCTTATGAGTATGGAGGTACCCCATAAGTGGACCTGAAGTGCACTGCGGACGAAATACAATGCTCAGAAGAGAAGGAGTCATATTTGGCTTTTTGAGAGCAAATTTTGCTCGGGGGGGCATGTTGCATTTAGGAAGCCCCTATGGTGCCAGAACAGCAAAAAAAAAACACATGGCATACCATTTTGGAAACTAGACCCCTTGAGGAACGTAACAAGGGATATAGTGAGCCTTAATACCCCACAGGTGTTTCACGACTTTTGCATATGTAAAAAAAAAAAAATTTCACTAAAATGTGGGTTTCCCCCCAAATTTCACATTTTTGCAAGGGTTAATAGCAGAAAAGACCCCCCCAAATTTGTAACCCCATCTCTTCTGAGTATGGAGGTACCCCATAAGTGGACCTGAAGTGCACTGCGGGCGAACTACAATGCTCAGAAGAGAAGGCGTCATATTTGGCTTTTTGAGAGCAAATTTTGCTCGGGGGGCATGTCGCATTTAGGAAGCCCCTATGGTGCCAGAACAGCAAAATAACCCCCACATGGCATACCATTTTGGAAACTAGACCCCTTGAGGAACGTAACAAGGGGTACAGTGAGCATTTACCCCCCACTGGTGTTTGACAGATCTTTGGAGTGGGCTGTGCAAAATTTTTCATTTTCACGGACCACTGTTCCAAAGATCCGTCAGACACCTGTGGGGTGTAAATTCTCACTGCACCCCTTATTACATTCCGTGAGGGGTGTAGTTTCCAAAATGGGGTCGCATGTTGGTGTGTTTTTTTTTTTTGTGTTTGTCAGAACCGCTGTAACAATCAGCCACCCCTGTGCAAATCACCTCAAATGTACATGGCGCACTCTCCCTTCTGGGCCTTGTTGTGCGCCCCCAGAGCACTTTGCGCACAAATATGGGGTATCTCCTTACTCGGGAGAAATTGCATTACAAATTTTGGGGGGCGTTTTTCCCTTTTACCTCTTGTGAAAATGAAAAGTATAGGGCAACACCAGCATGTTAGTGTAAAAATAATTTTTTTTACACTAACATGCTGGTGTAGACCCCAACTGTTCCTTTTCATAAGGGGTAAAAGGAGAAAAAGCCCCCCAAAATTTGTTAGGCAATTTCTCCCGAGTACGGCGATACCCCATATGTGACCCTATTCTATTGCCTTGAAGTACGACAGGGCTCCAAAGTGAGAGCGCCATTCGCATTTGAGGCCTGAATTAGGGACTTGCATAGGGGTGGACATAGGGGTATTCTATGCCAGTGATTCCCAAACAGGGTGCCTCCAGCTGTTGCTAAACTCCCAGCATGCTTGGGCTTTCCTGTCCTGTTTAATTGCTGTCCAGAAATGCTGGGAGTTTTTGTTTTGCAACAGCTGGAGGCTCCATGTTAGAAACACTGCTGTACAATACGTTTTTCATTTTTATTGGGGAGGGGGGTGGGGGGGGGCAGTGTACGTGTGTATATGTAGTGTTTTACTCTTTATTTTATGTTAGTGTAGTGTAGTGTTTTTAGGTTACATTCACACTGGCGGCAGATTACACTGAGTCTCCCGCTAGGAGTTTGAGCTGCGGCGAAAAATTTCCCGCAGCTCAAATTTGTAGCGGGGAACTCACTGTAATCTGCCGCTAGTGTGGATGTAGCCTGTACATTCACACGGGAGGGGGGTCAAAACTACAACTCCCAGCATGCACTGACAGACCATGCATGCTGGGAGTTGTAGTTTTGCAACAGCTGGAGGCACACTGGCTGGAAAACCTTGAGTTAGGTTCTATGACCTAACTCAGTATTTTGCAACTAGTGTGCCACCAGCTGTTGTAAAACTACAACTCCCAGCATATAATGATTGCGGAAGGGCATGCTGGGAGATGTAGTTATGCAATGGCTGGAGGCACGCAAGTACAACTCCCAGCATGCCAAGACAGCCTTATGCTGTTCCTGAATGCTGGGAGTTGTAGTTTTGCAAGATTTAGAGGGGTTCAAGTTGTAAATCACTGTCCAGTGGTCTCAAAACTGTGGCCCTCCCGATGTTGCAAAACTACAACTCGCAGCAAGCCCAGACAGCAAACTGCTGTCTGGGCATGCTGAGAGTTGTAGTTTTGCAACATCTGGAGGGCTACAGTTTGAGACCACTTAGTGATCTACAACCTGAACCCCTCTAAATATTGCAAAACTACAAGTCCCAGCATACCCACACAGCAAACAGCTGTCTGGGCATGCTGGGAGTTGTAGTTTTGCAACATCTGGAGGGCCACGGTTTAGAGACCACTGTAAACTGTGCCCCTCCGGATGTTGCTAGGCAACAACTCACCTAGCAGGACCCGGAAGTATTGCTGCCGCTACCGCCGCAGCACGTGGGGGAGGATCGCGAACGGGGATCCGGGATCCAGGTAGGGACCTTCGGCGCTGACCTTCCCTCGACGGTTCCCCCGTTTTGCCCGGACACCGATAGGTGGGCAAAGCGGGGGAACCGAATTTAACCCCCCCTCCCCCGGTCTGCTATCGGTCGGTCGCTCGGCCGACCAATAGCAGGGATAGGAGGGGTGGCACCCCTGCCACCAAACTCCTATCCCTTTAGGGGGATCGAGGGTGTCTAGGACACCCCCGATCCCTCTTATTTTCCGGGTCACCGGGTCACCAGTGACCCGTATGACCCGGAATCATGCAGATCGCAGGTCTGAATTGACCTGCGATTTGCGCGCATCGCGGTCATGGGGGGGTCTCAGGACCCCCCTCGGCGATGTGCCGGGATGCCTGCTGTTAGATAACAGCAGTCATCCCGGCCCGATCACCGCTACCGGTGACGCGGCGCTCCCGGAACCCTGCGACGTACATGTACGTCGCCGCGCGCCAAGTGACACTTCGCGGTGCCGTACATGTACGTCACTTGTCGTGAAGGGGTTAAGGACACGTACCCGCTCCCGATCTATTGCGGGTCGGGCCCGGCCTCTATCAACGGCCGGGATCCGTGGCTAATAGCGCGCGGCATTAATCGCGGTGCCACGCGCTATTAACCCTTTAGACGCGGCGTTCAAAGTTGAATGCCGCGTCTAAAGTGAAAGTATGCCGGTTAGCTCAGTGGGCTGTTTGGGATAGCCACGGCGAAATCGTGGCATCCCAAACAGCTTACAGGACAGCATTAGGGTCCCTACCTGCCTCCTCGCTGTCCGATCGCCGAATGACTGCTCAGTGCCTGAGATCCAGGCATGAGCAGTCAAGCGGCAGAAACATCGATCACTGGTTTCCTATGAGAAACCAGTGATCAATGTAAAAGATCAGTGTGTGCAGTGTTATAGGTCCCTATCGGAGCTATAACACTGCAAAAAAAAAAGTGAATAGAAATCATTTAACCCCTTCCCTATTAAAAGTTTGAATCACCCCCCTTTTCCCATAAAAAAAACACAGTGTAAAGAAAAATAAACATATATGGTATCGCCGCGTGCGGAAATGTCCGAATTATGAAAATATATTGTTAATTAAACCGCACGGTCAATGGCGTATGCGCAAAAAAATTCCAAATTCCAAAATAGTGCATTTTTGGTCACTTTTTATAATGAAAAAATGAATAAAAAGCGATCAATAAGTCCTATCAATGCAAAAATTGTACCACTAATAACTTCAGATCACGGCGCAAAAAATGAGGCCTCATACTGCCCCATACGCGCAAAAATAAAAATTATAGGGGTCAGAAAATAACAATTTTAAACGTATTAATTTTCCTGCATGTAGTTATAATTTTTTCCAGAAGTAAGACAAAATCAAACCTATATAAGTAGGGTATCATTTTAATCGTATGGACCTACAGAATAAATATCAGGTGTCATTTTTACTGTAATGTACTACGTAGAAACGGAAGCCCCCAAAAGTTACAAAACAGCTTTTTTTTTTTTCAGTTTTGTCTCACAATGATTTTTTTTCCATTTCGCCGTAGATTTTTGGGCAAAATAACTGACGTCATTACAAAGTAGTATTGGTGGCGCAAAAAATAAGCCATCATATGGATTTTTAGGTGCAAAATTGAAAGAGTTATGATTGTTTTTTAAAGGCAAGGAGGAAAAAAAGAAAATGCCAAAACGGAAAAACCCTCGCCCCTTAAGGGGATATATACGTCAGTGCAGGGACCATAGCGGCCGCCGCATCTATAAATTATACAAGAGGATCACAAGGAACCCCGGTGATCTGTCAATTAGTACAGGTACTACTACTCCCATCACACACTACATTTTTATTATTTTCGGCTACATTTTTAGTGCTTTACCCGCTCACATAAATTGATCCATGTTTAAAAATTAATAAACATTTCATAATAAAAAAAGATACATTTCGTTAGATACAATTTTTTCCATCACTACTGTATCTTTTTTATTATTTTTTTTTTATGGTACCCTACGAAATATTTATTAAAAAAAAGGTATCTCCATCATTTTTTAGGATCGCAAAAGTCCAAAAAAGAATAAAAACCGCCTGCAAAATTTAAAACCAACATGGTGTTTTTCTTGGCGTTTTTGCTCTCCCATAGACTTCTATGGGAGGAAAATGCCACAATTTCAGGGCAAAAAACGCCAAACTAGGTTTTGTCGGGCGTTTTGAAAATCCAGCCTCTGAGTCCGAAATTGCTGAAAAACGCCAAAAGGATTAAAAAAACGCTAAACTGAAAATGCCAAGTGAATCTGGCATTTTGCAGTTTACTATTGACTTGCAGCTAACATCTGGCCGCGGCGTTTTTTCACTGAAAAAACGCCATGCGGGAAAATTGGCATTTATAATGGCGTTTTTGCAAAAAAAAACCTCAGTGGAGTTCCAGCCTGAGGGCTTGTTTTTTGCGCAACCATTTGGCCATTGTAATGCCATCACTCCCTTTACCATTAAATGTATGGAGCAACCAAAAAAATACTATTTGTGTGGAGAAATTAAAAAGAAAACCACAATTTTGCAAATTTTGGAAGGTTTTGTTTTCACGCCGTACAATTTAAGGTAAAAATGACACGTGTTCTTTATTCTTTGGGTCAATGCGATTAAAATGATAGCCATGATAACATACTTTTCTATTACTGTTGCGCTTAAAAAAAATCGCAAACTTTTTAAAGGGGTACTCCCGTGAAAAACTTTTTTTTTAAATCAACTGGTGCCAGAAAGTTAAACAGATTTGTAAATCACTTCTATAAAAAAAATCTTAATCCTTCCAGTACTTCTTAGGGGCCTTATACTAAAGAGAAATCCAAAAAGAAATGCATTTCCTGTGATGTCCTGACCACAGTTCTCTCTGCTGTCCATTTTAGGAACTGTCCAGAGAAGCATATGTTTGTTATGGGGATTTTCTCCTGCTCTGGACAGTTCCTAAAATGGACAGCAAAGGTCAGCAGAGAGCACTGTGGTCAGGACATAACAGGAAATTAATTTCTTTTTGGATTTCTCTTTAGTATACAGCCCCTAAAAAGGACTGGAAGGATTAAGATTTTTTAATAGAAGTGATTTACAAATCTGTTTAACTTTCTGGCACCAGTTGATTTAACCCCTTCACGATGAGCGCCATAAATGTACGTCCTGGTGAGGTTGTACTTAACGCACCAGGACGTACATTTACATCCTAAGCATAACCGCAAGCATCGGAGCGATGCCCGGATCATGCGCGGCAGGTCCCGGCTGCTGATCGCAGCCAGGGACCCACCCGTAATGGCGGACACCCGTGATCCTGCGGATGTCCACCATTAACCCCTCAGATGCCGTGATCAATACAGATCACGGCATCTGCAGCATCGCAGTCACTAAAATGGATGATCGGATTGCCCACAGCACGGCAGACAGAGGTCCCCTCACCTTGCTCCGCTGCCTTCCCGGTGTCTTCTGCTCTGATCTGCCTTCCCCCAGACCAAAGCAGAAGATGACCGATAATGCTGATCAGTGCTGTGTCCTATACATAGCACTGAACTGGATTAGCAATCGAGTGATTGCTGTAAATAGTCCCTATGGGGACTATTAAAGTGTAAAAATTAAAAGTAAAAAAAATAAAAAAAATAAATTTTGAAAAACCCCCTCCCCCAATAAAAACGTAAATTGTCCCATTTTCCCTATTTCACCCCAAAAAAGTGTTAAAAAATATTTTATATACATATTTGGTATCGCCGCGTGCGTAAATATCTGAACTATTAAAATAAAATGTTAATGATACTGTACGGTGAACGGCGTGAACGTAAAAATAAAAAAAAGTCCAAAATAGATGCTTTTTTTTATAACATTTTATTCCCCAAAAAATAATAAACATGGATTAAAAGTTCTATATAAGAAAATATGGTATCAATAAAAAGTACAGATCACGACGCAAAAAATGAGCCCTCATACCGCCGCTTATACAGAAAAAAGAAAAAGTTATAGGTCCTCAAAATAGGGGGATTTTAAACGTACTAATTTGGCTAAAGAGGCACTTTCATTGTTAATAACTTTTCATATATTGCAGGACTCATTATAATATGACATTTTACAATATACACCTGTTAAAAAATAATTTAATTTTCACCTGAAATTCAAGCTCAAAATAGCCACCACTAGGGGTCGCCTGTCTTTTAGCCTGACAGACTAGTCTAGATTTTACAGCATACTGGATACCGGCCGTAAAGCATACTGGTATCCAGTATAGGAGATTTCTATTGTGTATGCAAAACTACAGATAAAGGATGTGTGGACATGCTGGGAGCTGTAGTTTTAAAACAGCTGGAGGCAACACTGCTCTAACACAATTATTTACAAACATTGAAGCTTCAGTTGTTACTAAACTACAACTCCCAGCATGCTGAAATAGTCAAAGCTTTCTCGGACTCCTGAATGACAAAGAAGTTGATCAGACATTCAGGAGTCTGTGAAAGATGAATGACACACATAGTGATATGCTGATTAGCATCCAGCTTTACTAGGAGAAGATAAAACAGATAGAACATGTATTCATAAAAATGCTGTACTTTTATCTAAAAAAATCCTTGCACTAATTTTATAAAGATCTTTTCTTATATTTAAACATTTTATCCTGTTATGAATTCACCATAATGTCTTCTGATTACTGCAGGCAAGCTCCAAGTATCTTCCTCTGACACATGACACAGCATAAAACCAGAGAGCAAAGGGTTACAGAGTAGAGAGTACTGATTGGCTGACTGCAGAGGCTTGCTCCTGTGAGGGAGACACGCCCCCTCCAGCCTGCACAATGAAAAAGTAACTCACCAGCAGATAAATGCTTATATCTCTGGATATATAGGTCCGAGACACATAAAAATTATATGCACATGATCAGGATTGGGTCCTGAGTAACATATCACTTTTTTTCTTGCACTATGACAGGTACACTTTAAATGGATGATCGGATCACCCGCAGCGCTGTAACGGCGATCCGATCATCCAGCATGGCAGCCGGAGGTCCCCTCATCTGGCCCCGGCCGTCTCCAGGGGTCTTCTGCTCTGGTCTGAGAATAAGCAGACCAGAGCAGTAGATGACCGATAATACTGATCAGTGCTATGTCCTATGCATAGCAATGAACAGTATTAGCAATCAAAGGATTGCTATAAATAGTCCCCTATGGGGACTATTAACCCCTTAAGGACCCAGGACGTACTAGAACATCCTGGCACCCTGGGCTTTAAGGACCCAGGACGTACTGAAATGCTTCAGCAGGCATCCAGGGCAAACGCCGAGGGGGGCCATGTCTGACCCCATGTCGCCGCAAATCGCGAAGGAAATCACCCCTGCGATCTGCGGCGATACCGGGCTGAACGGTTCTCTGGGACCCGACCGCCCGGTAATTGTGCATGATCCCGGTTGTCACAGACAGCCAGGACCATGCTGAAGTATTGGAGCGAGGTAGCGGTTAATTCCTCCCGCTTTGTCCGGAGAGAACGGGAGGAAGACCGGAGGATGCGGCGGGGGGGGAGGGAGTGCTAGGGGCCCGGCCCCGGTACTTACCTCGTCCATGAAGATCCGGCGGAAACAGGTGAGTGGATCTTCGGCGGCGTTGCGGGACCTTTGCAGCAGTCCAGACCGCCGTAAAGCGATCTGGACTGCTCCATCTGGTCCCCTTACACTACAACTCCCAGCATGCCCAAACAAACCTGAACTGGTCCCTGAAAAATTGTGAGTTTGGAAATTTTGTGAAAAATGGGAAAATTGCTGCTGAACTTTGAAGCCCTCTGGTGTCTTCCAAAAGTAAAAACACTTCAATTTTATGATGCAAACATAAAGTGGACATATTGTATATGTGAATAAAATTTTTTTGGGGGGAATATCCATTTTCCTTACAAGCAGAGAGCTTCAAAGTTAGAAAAATGCTAAATTTTCAAATTTTTCATAAAATTTTGGGATTTAGCAAAATTTGCAAGTTACCACTAAATTTTACCACTATGTTAAAGTAAAATATGTCACGAAAAAACAATCTCGGAATCAGAATGATAATTGAAAGCATTCCAGAGTTATTAATGTTTAAAGTGACAGTGGTCAGAAGTGCAAAAAATGGCCGGGTCCTAAGGTGTAAAATGGCTTTGTCCTTAAGGGGTTAAAGTGTAAAAATGTAAGTAAAAAAAAAGTTTTAAAAATGTGAAAAATCCCCTCCCCTAATAAAAATGTAAAATGTCCTTGTCAGGATCCGGGTACTGAGAGGATACTGGTGGTGGATCCTCTGTGTCAGTGGGGTGATGACGTGGGCCGTACCAGGGGAATGGAGTCTAAGGGGTTACTGATATTCACCAGAGCCCGCCGCAAAGCGGGATGGACTTGCTGCGGCAGGTAACCCCCAGGTCGTTCCACCCGATAGCGACTCAACCCTGACTGACTGCTGAGATAGGCGCGGTACAAGGGATTAGGCAAGAGCAAGGTTGGACGTAGCAGAAGGTCAGGGCAGGCAGCAAGGATCGTAGTCAGGGGCAATGGCAGGAGGTCTGGAACACTGGCTTGGGATATACAAGGAACGCTTTCACTGGCACAATGGCAACAAGATCCGGCAATACAGGGAAGGGGAAGTGAGGTAATATAGACCAGTGCACAGGTGAAATTACTAATTTGGGCCAGGCGCCAATCAGCGGTGCACTGGCCCTTTAAATCGCAGAGAGCCGGCGCGCGCGCCCCGGGACTGGACAGACGGAGGACAGGTCTGGTAAGCAGGCTGGGATGCGAACCGCGAGCGGGCGCGTCCCGCATCGCGGATCGCATCCCTGCTAGAGACACTATCACAGCGCTCCCGGTCAGCGGGTCTGACCGGGGCGCTGCGAGCAGGTAAACGCTGCGAGCGCTCCCGGGAGGAGCGGGGACCCGGAGTAACAGTCCTTTTTTCCCATTTTACCCATTTGCGATTATTTAAGCACGACAATAATAGAAAAGTATATAATCATGGGTATCATTTTAATCGTACTGACCCACAGAATAAAGAACTCTTGTCATTGTGTTACCTTAAATTGTACGGTGTTAAAATGAAACCTTCCAAACTTTGCGAAAATGTTGTTTGCTTTTTAATTTTCCCACACAAATAGTATTATTTTGGTTGCGCCATACATTTTATAGTAAAATTTTTGATGTCATTACACAGAACAACTGGTCGCGCAAAAAACAAGCCCTCATACTAGTTTGTGGATGAAAATATAAAAGAGTTACGAATTTTAGAAGACGAGGAGGAAAAAAAGGAAAATGCAAAAATCAAATTGGCCTGGTCCTTAAGGTCAAAATGGGCTTGGTCCTTAAGGGGTTAAGCATACTACTTTTTGTACAAAAAGTTATACATTTTTTTAAGTAGTAAAGTAAAACAAAACCTATACAAATTGGGTATCATTGTAATCGTATGGACCCACAGAATAAAGAGAACATGTCACTAACCAAAAAGTGCACTCGTAATTGCTGAATTGCTTTGTTTTTTTTCCTATCCTCTATTTTTTATGGTAAAATTTGTGATATCATTATCACAAATGCCCTCATGTGGGTCTTAAAAAATTATAATAATTGGCCTGGTCCTTAAAGGGTTAAGGAATAAGGAAAACAGGCGCTCCATAGAGTAGTAACGTTAGCGATCCAATGGTGAGGTAATTATATGAATGAAATGCTCACCCTGGGTGGTTGTGCAACTTCATACACAACAATGATGTAAACGTAGAAATAGGTGAAGTCGTCTGCTGCCCTCCGGTAAATATCAGGCAAAGGAAGAAAAGGCTTCAGAGGGAACCCGGCTCAACGGCACTGAAGCACCACAACAGGTGAAGGATTAAAAGGATGTATTTGTCCAGACTGCAACGGGTTTCGCTGTGCATGCGCAGCTTCATCAGGCATGACAGAGAGTACACGGCAGGTATAAATAGATTTAACCCCTTGACTAACAAAGAAGATTGCTAAAAATTTTACCATTTAATTGGCAGAAGAAAAATTGCTCAATTATTATAAAACTGCATTGCGAGTCGCCAGGATCCGCTGCTAATTGCGGGTAAGAAAATAAATAGAATTGTGTAACTACAATAGCTTTCTCATTATGTGTACACAATATGGGTTGCCTGGGGAGACTGCAATTGCCGAATCCACAGTAAACCACATTAAGTGCTACACATAAAAACATTTTATCATTATAGATGGATAATCTCATTGGTATAATCATTCATAAAATTTTTTTTAAAAGGTACAAAAATTAAAAAATAACATACAGAACAAAAATGAATATATGGTGAAAAACAATATAACGGACTATCGAACATTCTCTATTGATTCATTAAGTCCCTGAGGGGTAAGCGTAGCTAATTTGAAAATCCAGTAAGATTCTCGATTAATCAATTTTTGAAAATGGTAAGGAGTTGTTGCCAGAATAGTTTCTAAAATGGTAAGTTGCAAGTCATTAATATTATTATTGTGTACTGCAGAAAAATGACGAGATATGCTATGCAATAGAAAACTCTTTTTTATATTAGATCGGTGTTTAGACATACGTGATCGTACAGTCTGGATTGTCCAACCTACGTATTGTAATTGGCAAGTACAACTCAAAAGATATACCGCAAAGTGAGTATCACAGCTGACTCTATGTTCAATAGAGAATGTTCGCTTAGTCTGAATAGATGCAAAGGAAAACTTAGGAGTATTAATCATGGAGCAACACAGACAACGTGGTCTATTGCAAGGGAAACAACCCAGTTTTAATTCGGAGGTAGTTTGATTTTCACCGTTGCTGGTTTTAAGTCTATTAGGGGCTATCAGGCTCTGCAAATTTCTAGATCGCTGGAAGGTTACACCTGGATTTATAGGTATAATATTTTTTAATACCGGGTCACCACAAAATATGGGCCAGTTACGTTGCAGAATATTTTTAATTTCACTAGCTCTACAATTATAATTAGTGACAAAATTATGTTTAAATCTGTGTATTTTTATTATTATTTTTAGATTTATCATTTGCAATATCTTTTTCTTGTGATGTTATGGTTATATCACGAGGAGTAACCAATTGGAGCTGTCTTTTACCTTTTGGTAAACTTTTTTAAGAATACCTTGGGGATACCCCCTGGATGAGAAGCGTTCCCTAAGAATGGAGGATTGATGGGTAAAGTCAGCATCAGAGGTACAATTTTTCCGTATTCTCAGATACTGGCCGTAGGGAACGCTTCTCAGCCAGGCGGGATAATGGGCACTGTCATCAGTAGATGTAAATAGTTTTCTACTGTATTTAAAATAGGTTCTAGTAGATATACCTCCTGCTATTTTGAGGATTTCGAGATCCAAAAATTGGATAACTTCATCTGAAAAATTAAGAGAAAATTTTAATCCCCAAGAGTTAGAATTCAATTGTTCAACAAAATCTAATGCTTGTGCGTGAGTGCCTGTCCAAATAAAAAATAAATCATCAATGTATGTACAGAAAAAAGCAATAGTAGACCAGGGACTGTGCTATGTGGAGCGCCTCAAAACTACCCATAAACAAATTTGCATAACTGGGTGTGAAACGCGTCCCCATAGCACAGCCCCTGGTCTGCCTATAAGTGTGGTCAGAAAAAGAAAAAACATTGGGGAACATTTATCAAAGCATTTAGTATATATATTTTTTTTTTGCTTAAAATTGTCGCAAAAAAGTTGCATGTGCAACTACCCTATTTTTTTGTGTGACTTTTTGATTCTGCAGTGCCCTAAGCAAAATAAAAAAGAAACTTGCTTACCAAAGCAAAAAGTGATTTTTGGCTTGCATTGGTATGGGATTTATCAAGTGCGAAAGGCGCAAAAAAAAGCAGCGTTGCGTGAAAAAACCTACAAAATTTACTCCAGCTCAGACATGGAGCAGAAAAAGCCACAACCAAAGCAAAAAAAATAATAATTAAATAATTGATTACGTGAAATAAATTTATCAACAAGCTGAAACCAGTTGATAAATAAGTTGCACATAAGCAAAAAAATTGTAAGAAAAAAAGAACTAAAAAAAGGAATACATAAGCAAACATTGATAAATGTCCCCCATTGTGTTCCAAAATAAATTTCATTTGATCCGTGTTCATAAGAGTGTCTAAAAGAAAAAACTCCTGTAGAGCCAATAGACCTAAATTAGTATTAATGTTAGAATAAAGGGCACAAACATCAAGTGTTAAAAAGGAAAAGGTGGATGGTAGTGTGATGTTATTTAATTCAAAAATTAATTGTGTTGAATCTTTAAGATATGAAGGTAATTTGAAAACAAATGTTTGTAAAAATAAGTCAACATAATGTGAATGGTTTGCTGTAAAAGAAGAGATCCCAAAAATAATAGGGCGACCCGATGGATTAACAGAACATTTATGTAGTTTTGACAAATAATAAAAATGTGGCAAAGAATAATTCTTAACAGTGAGGAAAGTTAATTCCTTTTTATTCAAGAGGCCCTTCTTATTTGCTATATCAATCAAGTTCGAATATTGTTGGTGATAATGAACTGAGGGGGCTGTAAGTAAAATTTCATAGTTTTCTACATCAGATAATATTTTCATGGCTTCTTCAACGTAACTGGCCCGATCAAGTATGGCGACCCCTCCCCCTTTATCAGCGGGACGAATAATAATGTAATTCTTATTTTGCAGACTTCTAATAGCTCCTCTTTCCAGAGGAGTGAGATTGTCATTCTGTTTAAATTTAACTGATTTTTCTGTTAGACTATCAAAATCTTTCATAACCAACATATAAAAAGTATCTAAAAAGTTACCACGGTGATGAATGGGGTAAAAGAGCGGGGTCTAACTTCTACATGTTTTACTAAGGTGGATTTCCCATTAGCAACACTAATTGATTCAGAGATAGAGGTGGCTTCATTGGGATTATCAAGAGCAGACTCTTCTGATGTCTTTTGATTATCCGATAATTTGGATAGAATGTAAAAATGTCTTGCAAGTGTTAATTTTCTGACATAATGGTTTAAATCCAAAAATAGTTGGAAATTATTGGGGTATGTAAATGGACAAAACGAAAGACCTTTGGTTAGTAAACTAATTTCGTTTTCAAGTAATATGTAGGAAGATAAGTTGAACAATTTAATTTTTTCTTTTTGATCTACTATTTTTTCTTTTTCAATTCTTGGTTGTGAGGAGTTTTTAGATTTATTTTTTCCTCCTCTACAACCCCGGGGTTTTCATTTCTTTTTAATGTGGTTCTCATCAATGGGGTAAAATACTGAGTGATTCGGTGGTGAGTGGGTGGGGGTGAGTGGTGGTGAGTGATTGCAGTGTGAACAGAAGCCGGTGTCAAAAAAAGACGGGGAGTAAAGCAAGGATGAAGATCCAGATTTGAGAGTAGAATTAAAAGAACTGTCAGAACCAGATAGAGATAAAGGTGAGTGAACAGTAAGAATGGATGTGTTGATGTTATGTGATGAGTCAGATATAGATATTGGAATAGTTGAGGATAATCCATCGGTGGGAATAACTGTGGAGGATAATGTGGTTACTGAATGAGATGTGACTAGAGGTGGTAGGAGTGGGCAAATCATATTTTTATCCGGTCGACATTTTAAATAAATCTAAAATGGGATTTTTTACTTTTACATTCCTAGGTGTGGGTGTCAAATTTAGACATGTGCAGAAGAAAAAATTTCGTGTTTTTTTGTTTTTTTATAAAATTTTCGGTTCAGTAATATTTTCAGTTTTGATTTTCAGATACATTCGGTATTCGGGTGTCCAGGTTTAATTTTTTTTCGGATACATTCAGTATTCGGGTGTCCGGTGGGTTAATTTTTTCGGATACATTAGTTATTCGGGTGTCCGGGGCTCATTTTTTTCGGATACATTTGGTAAACGGGTGTCTGGGTTTGATTTTTTTCGGATACATTCGTATTCGGGTGGGTTCGATTTTTCGTATACTTTCGGTATTCGGGTACATTCGGGAAAATCTTTTTTAAGCAGGGGACCATTATCGGGAGTGTGTGCAGGAAAAGAGGGCAGCCGCAGAGATCGGAACATTGGAAGACAGGTAAGATAATATAATTTTATGTGATTTATATTAATACATAATGTAATGTTGAATGAATGAATGAGTGAATGAATGAATGCTGTATGAATGATTAATGTGTTTGATCGATGTGTTTGATTGTCGGGTGATTGAGGTCAATGACATGCATAGTAATTGCCGTGGGAACATTTTTCATTTATAAAATCGCAGACTTAATTGGATAATTGCAGTGTAGAATGTTTGGTGTCCTAAGCGTTCTACACGACAATTATCCAATTAAGCCTGCAGTTTTATGAATGAAAAATGTTCCCACGGCAATTACTATGCATGTCATTGACCTGGTAACCCATTTCTGACAAAAGCCAGCGGAATTTGAAAATTAATTAAAAAGCATTGCGCGAATGCGTGTGTTTGCCAGACAGCCGCATGCTGGGTGGGTGTTGTAGTTTTGCAACAGCTGGAGGCACCCTAGTAACAGTAAAACAGTAACAGTCAGAAACAGTGTAGCGCAAGGAACAATAAAAAATTGGAAAGAATTCTTTACTTTCGTTTTTTTACCACATGCTTTCGGTAAATAATTAATGCATTTGTTTTCGGATAACAAATGCATTCGTTTTTTTACCGCATGCATTCGGAGAATAACGAATGCATTCGTTATGTTTCTATTCCTTTTATCGTTGCTATTCGGAAATATTCAAAAAATGTTTTCGCGCATTCGGAACGGCCCGAATGCACGAAAACTGCAAAATTCGGTAAATTTGACATTCGTGCCGAACCGAATTGCACATGTCTCGTCAAATTATTATTATGTTGAGGTTTGATAAGTGATGAATCATGTAATATCGGAAGGGTAGTAATAGTCTTGTTCAGACTGGATGTTTGATCCGGTTTTGCTGCGGTTTCCAGCATTTCATTAGATTTAGAAATTTCTGGAGTGGAAACTTGAGTAGATTTCTTACGGGAAGAATTTCTAATGACTCGAGAAGTGATAACATTAGAAAGTTTCCCGTAATCCGAAGTGGTGTCCATACTCATAGGGCTGGGAATAAATATATTTCCAGCTGATCTCTGAGAGGATTCACCTGATTTAGCAGTGATGTTATATATATATAATTTGTATTGTTTTTCCTATTACCTGGATTAATTTTTGGCCATTTGTGTATTTGGCCACATGCATAGTCGTTTTTATCTCTGTTAAATGTATGAACTTTTTTTATTTATTATCTCAATTTCAAGTTTGTGTAATCTATTGTATATAGAAATATCTAGTTTTCTATATTCAGACGTGTAAAGTGGGTTAAGGAATGCTTGATCGCCAAAGCTTGCTCAGTGTAACTACTGGCAAGCGATTGTCTTTTGGCTTTTAAGCGTTCCATAAGACCTCGCGAGCATGACTCTGCAAATCCCAATCCTGGGAAAATTTAATATCTTCGGGAAAAGAAGAATCAAATGGTAAATGTAAACCCCTTGGTGAAAAATTATTAATCAAATATTTCTGCAGAAACAAAATATCAATACCATGTTGCATTTCCAATTTACATAATTTTTCATATTCATGAAAAAATTCAGTCATAGTTAGTAAATCTTGTTCAGAGGTTTTTTTTTCTACCTGAGAGACAATGGGATGAACTGGTACATTAGAATTACCAATTAGCTGGGGAATTAGATTATCCCTAGAGCCAACACGATCTGTAAAGAACTCCATGTTACAAAAAAGAAAAAAATGCACAAAAAACTAAGATAAAATAAAAAAATAAAAATAAAATGGCATGAAAAAACTAAATGAAATAAAATAAAGTGAAAATAAAAAATATATATGTAAAGGAAGTCCAATGAAGGAGAGGGGGGGGGGGGATCCAGATAACATGTTATATATCACAATTCTTCTTAAAAGAGGTAAAAAGTTCACTCAATATTAAGTGATGAGTCCTCCAGGAGCAGCTCTGCAGGATGATTCTTTTGGAGAATCCAGACGGAAGCCACATCAGCGTTCTAGGAATAAGGAAAACAGGCACTCCATAGAGTAGTAACGTAGTAACTTGATTGTAACTCTGCCTACCATATCTGGCCTCCATTTTCACTGTGTATAAAGAGCTACCTTGAGATGTTTTGTATGCCAATCTGATGAAGGAGATCTGTCCCACCGAAACGCGTCATTGGTTTTAATATTTAATAAACATAGTGCTTTGCAGAACGTTAACCATACTTCAGCATCTGGCTTGAATTCACTGGAACCGAACCAGGAACAGAGCCCGTAAAAGTTTTTTTTTTCTCCACATTATCCACAAATCAAGTTTGGCTGCCCAGAAGTCCAGCGGATCTTCAAGGTGTGTTGGCATGGTCATGTCAAGGTATGCCACCACTTACTGGTTCAGGTCCTGCTCCAGGTGTACCTGCTGCTGCTGAGTTGCTTCACTATGCGGATGAAGAAAGCTACTCATCAGCAACTGTAGACTCAGGCTGCTGCTGAGTACTGCTCCTGCCACCCCACCCCTCCCCAGCAGCCATGGCAGTGGAAGGTGAGCACAGAGGGCCCTCCCGAGTCAGACCTGTGAGAGGATGGACAATGGTGCAGATAGGCATCGGCCAACTGACTACATAGGATGTCTCTGTAGTAGGTCAGTTTGTCCACCCTCTCAGTGGGTGTAAAAAAGGCCCCCATTTTGTGCCAGTATCGAGAGTCCAATAAGATGGAGAGCCAGAAGTAATCCCGCTGCAGAATGGTGACAATTTGGCAGTCATTACACAAGCAAGTGAGCATTCATCATGCCATTTGTGCAATCAACTCGGAGGGACTCCCTGTCTCCATCTCCACTGCATATAGCCATGATGTTTCTGGGTCCTCTGTTTCGATTCCTCATAACCCTCTAGCTCCTCTGGCTGCTCCTCCTTTCCTGTCAGATGACTAGAAAAACCGCACATCTCATGAAACCTAAACTGTGCTCCACTGTGCCCATCTCCCTCCTCTTCCTCCTCCAGTTCAGCCCCCACAGGGCTCATGTGGCCATGAGATGTAGGCGCCACTTCACCAGTGCCCTGACCAGCCATCATTTCCAACACGTTGTAGTAAATGAAGCAGTGGAATGACGTTGTTCATCCCGTAATCCTGGTGACTGACTAATTAGGTGGCTTCCTCAAAGGGGCTGAGCAAACGTCAGGTGTCACGTATGAGCTGCCAATGGTTGACATTGAAGTTACAAAGGGGAGTCCGCCTAAATGCTTGGGTCATCAAGAAATTGGTGATGGCTTTTCTCTGTTCGTATAGTTGGTCCAACATATGGAGGGTGGAATTCCAACTTGTGGAAACGTCGCAAATCAGACTATGTTGGGGGATACCGTTCTAACGCTGCAGCTCAAGGAGGGTGTGTTTTGCGGATTACAAGTGGCTGAAGTGCATGCAAAGTTTCCTTCCCATTGTTAGGATGTCTTGCAGATGGGGGGAACACTTCAGGAACCGCTTGACAACCAGATTGAACACGTGTGCCATGCAGGGTTTCGTGGAGTAAACCATGATTCAATTTCTTGATGAATGACTTTTAGCAGTTCCTCCCCATGTGACGAACAGCGTGACACCGCCGTGCCCTGCACACATGGTATGCTGGAGGGGCACTGAGACTTGACCGTGCAGTGGAGGCTGAGGACACGACGGAGGATGAAGAGGCTGAGGCGCACACTGTCACAGGACCAACAGCCTTTGAGCATGGAGGTTGAAGCGGCGTGACCTGTCCAACTTGCTCTTGTGGCTGTGCAGGAACCACATTCACACAGTGGGCCGTAAAGTACATGTATTGTCCCTGACCATAGTTACAGCTCCACATGGCAGTGCTGCCGTGCACTCTGGTACATACCGACAGGCTCAAGGACTGGCCCACCTTCTGTTCCACAAACTTGTGCTGGGCTGGTACTGCTTTCTTTGTAAAGAAATTATGGCATGGGACTCTCCGCTTCGGCACATGTCATCAGTTCTCTGAAAGGTGCAGAGTCCACCAATTGAAAAGAGAGGGACTGCAGCACCAGCAACTTAGACAGGAGCACATTCAGATTCTGCGCAGTTGAATGAGTGGGCGCATACTGTTGTCTCTTGGACATGGCTTCGCAGATGGATTGCTGGTACAATGAATGACTCGAAATAGGAGGAGCTGGAGCATGGCAAGGTTACCATTTTCCGGATGCTTGATGAAAAACTGCCACATGGCCGAGTAGCTGATTTTCCCACCAACAGTCCAGACTGATTGACAGCTACTGCCGCCTGTTACGCCGAGCGCTCCGGGTCCCCGCTCCTCCCCGGAGCGCTCGCTTCTCTCTCGCTACCGCAGCGCTCCGGGCAGCTCCACTGACCCGGTGCGCTGCGATACCGTCTCCAGCCGGGATGCGATTCGCGATGCGGGTAGCGCCCGCTCGCGATGCGCATCCCGGCTCCCGTACCTGACTCGCTCTCCGTCTGTCCTGTCCCGGCGCGCGCGGCCCCGCTCCCTAGGGCGCGCGCGCGCCGGGTCTCTGCGATTTAAAGGGCCACTGCGCCGCTGATTGGCGCAGTGGTTCCAATTAGTGTGTTCACCTGTGCACTCCCTATTTATACCTCACTTCCCCTTCACTCCCTCGCCGGATCTTGTTGCCATTGTGCCAGTGAAAGCGTTTCCTTGTGTGTTCCTAGCCTGTGTTCCAGACCTCCTGCCGTTGCCCCCGACTACGATCCTTGCTGCCTGCCCCGACCTTCTGCTACGTCCGACCTTGCTTCTGTCTACTCCCTTGTACCGCGCCTATCTTCAGCAGTCAGAGAGGTTGAGCCGTTGCTAGTGGATACGACCTGGTCACTACCGCCGCAGCAAGACCATCCCGCTTTGCGGCGGGCTCTGGTGAAAACCAGTAGTGACTTAGAACCGATCCACTAGCACGGTCCACGCCAATCCCTCTCTGGCACAGAGGATCCACTACCTGCCAGCCGGCATCGTGACAGTAGATCCGGCCATGGATCCCGCTGAAGTTCCTCTGCCAGTTGTCGCCGACCTCACCACGGTGGTCGCCCAGCAGTCACAACAGATAGCGCAACAAGGCCAACAGCTGTCTCAACTGACCGTGATGCTACAGCAGCTACTACCACAGCTTCAGCAATAATCTCCTCCGCCAGCTCCTGCACCTCCTCCGCAGCGAGTGGCCGCTTCTGGTCTACGACTATCCTTGCCGGATAAATTTGATGGGGACTCTAAATTCTGCCGTGGCTTTCTTTCCCAATGTTCCCTGCACTTGGAGATGATGTCGGACCAGTTTCCTACTGAAAGGTCTAAGGTGGCTTTCGTAGTCAGCCTTTTGTCTGGAAAAGCTCTGTCATGGGCCACACCGCTCTGGGACCGCAATGACCCCGTCACTGCCTCTATACACTCCTTCTTCTCGGAAATTCGAAGTGTCTTTGAGGAACCTGCCCGAGCCTCTTCTGCTGAGACTGCCCTGTTGAACCTGGTCCAGGGTAATTCTTCCGTTGGCGAGTACGCCGTACAATTCCGTACTCTTGCTTCAGAATTATCCTGGAATAATGAGGCCCTCTGCGCGACCTTTAAAAAAGGCCTATCCAGCAACATTAAAGATGTTCTGGCCGCACGAGAAATCCCTGCTAACCTACATGAACTCATCCATCTTGCCACTCGCATTGACATGCGTTTTTCCGAAAGGCGTCAGGAGCTCCGCCAGGATATGGACTTTGTTCGCACAAGGCGTTTTTTCTCCCCGGCTCCTCTCTCCTCTGGTCCCCTGCAATCCGTTCCTGTGCCTCCCGCCGTGGAGGCTATGCAGGTCGACCGGTCTCGCCTGACACCTCAAGAGAGGACACGACGCCGCATGGAGAATCTCTGCCTGTACTGTGCCAGTACCGAACACTTCCTGAAGGATTGTCCTATCCGTCCTCCCCGCCTGGAAAGACGTACGCTGACTCCGCACAAAGGTGAGACAGTCCTTGATGTCTACTCTGCTTCTCCACGTCTTACTGTGCCTGTGCGGATATCTGCCTCTGCCTTCTCCTTCTCTACTATGGCCTTCTTGGATTCCGGATCTGCAGGAAATTTTATTTTGGCCTCTCTCGTCAACAGGTTCAACATCCCAGTGACCAGTCTCGCCAGACCCCTCTACATCAATTGTGTAAACAATGAAAGATTGGACTGTACCATACGTCTCCGCACGGAGCCCCTTCTAATGTGCATCGGACCTCATCACGAGAAGATTGAATTTTTGGTCCTCCCCAATTGCACTTCCGAAATCCTCCTTGGACTACCCTGGCTTCAACTCCATTCCCCAACCCTGGATTGGTCCACTGGGGAGATCAAGAGTTGGGGGCCCTCTTGTTTCAAGGACTGCCTAAAACCGGTTCCCAGTACCCCTTGCCGTGACTCTGTGGTTCCCCCTGTAACCGGTCTCCCTAAGGCCTATATGGACTTTGCGGATGTTTTTTGCAAAAAACAAGCTGAGACTCTACCTCCTCACAGGCCTTATGATTGTCCTATTGACCTCCTCCCGGGCACTACTCCACCCCGGGGCAGAATCTATCCTCTGTCCGCCCCAGAGACTCTTGCTATGTCGGAGTACATCCAGGAAAATTTAAAAAAAGGCTTTATCCGTAAATCCTCCTCTCCTACCGGAGCCGGATTTTTCTTTGTGTCCAAAAAAGATGGCTCTCTACGTCCTTGCATTGACTACCGCGGTCTTAATAAAATCACGGTAAAGAACCGCTACCCCCTACCCCTCATCTCTGAACTCTTTGATCGCCTCCAAGGTGCCCACATCTTTACCAAACTGGACTTAAGAGGTGCTTATAATCTCATCCGCATCAGAGAGGGGGATGAATGGAAAACGGCATTTAACACTAGAGATGGACACTTTGAGTATCTGGTCATGCCCTTTGGCCTGTGCAACGCCCCTGCCGTCTTCCAAGATTTTGTTAATGAAATTTTTCGTGATCTCTTATACTCCTGTGTTGTTGTATATCTGGACGATATCCTGATTTTTTCTGCCAATCTAGAAGAACACCGCCAGCATGTCCGTATGGTTCTTCAGAGACTTCGTGACAATCAACTTTATGCCAAGATAGAGAAATGTCTGTTTGAATGCCAATCTCTTCCTTTCCTAGGATACTTGGTCTCTGGCCAAGGACTACAAATGGATCCAGACAAACTCTCTGCCGTCTTAGATTGGCCACGCCCCTCCGGACTCCGTGCTATCCAACGTTATTTGGGGTTCGCCAATTATTACAGGCAATTTATTCCACATTTTTCTACCGTTGTGGCCCCTATCGTGGCTTTAACCAAAAAAAATGCCAATCCCAAGTCTTGGCCTCCTCAAGCGGAAGACGCCTTTAAACGGCTCAAGTCTGCCTTTTCTTCGGCTCCCGTGCTCTCCAGACCTGACCCATCTAAACCCTTCCTATTGGAGGTTGATGCCTCCTCTGTAGGAGCTGGAGCGGTCCTTCTACAAAAAAATTCTTCCGGGCATGCTGTTACTTGTGGTTTTTTTTCTAGGACCTTCTCTCCGGCGGAGAGGAACTACTACATCGGGGATCGAGAGCTTCTAGCCATTAAATTAGCACTTGAGGAATGGAGGCATCTGCTGGAGGGATCAAGATTTCCAGTTATTATTTACACCGATCACAAGAACCTCTCCTATCTCCAGTCTGCCCAACGGCTGAATGTTCTTTGCCCGATTTAATTTTGAAATTCACTTTCGGCCTGCCGATAAGAACATTAGGGCCGATGCTCTCTCTCGTTCCTCGGATGCCTCGGAAGTTGAACTCTCTCCGCAACACATCATTCCTCCTGACTGCCTGATTTCCACTTCTCCAGCCTCCATCAGGCAAACTCCTCCAGGGAAGACCTTTGTCACTCCACGCCAACGCCTCGGAATCCTCAAATGGGGTCACTCCTCCCATCTCGCAGGCCATGCGGGCATCAAGAAATCTGTGCAACTCATCTCTCGCTTCTATTGGTGGCCGACTCTGGAGACGGATGTCGTGGACTTTGTGCGAGCCTGCACTGTCTGTGCCCGGGATAAGACTCCTCGCCAGAAGCCCGCTGGTTTTCTTCATCCTCTGCCTGTCCCCGAACAGCCTTGGTCTCTGATTGGTATGGATTTTATTACAGACCTACCCCCATCCCGTGGCAACACTGTTGTTTGGGTGGTCGTTGATCGATTCTCCAAGATGGCACATTTCATCCCTCTTCCTGGTCTTCCTTCAGCGCCTCAGTTGGCTAAACAATTTTTTGTACACATTTTTCGTCTTCACGGGTTGCCCACACAGATAGTCTCGGATAGAGGCGTCCAATTCGTGTCAAAATTCTGGAGGGCTCTCTGTAAACAACTCAAGATTAAATTAAACTTTTCTTCTGCATATCATCCTCAATCCAATGGACAAGTAGAAAGAATTAACCAGGTCTTGGGTGATTATTTACGACATTTTGTTTCCTCCCGCCAGGATGATTGGGCAGATCTTCTACCATGGGCCGAATTCTCGTATAACTTTAGAGTCTCTGAATCTTCCTCCAAATCCCCATTTTTCGTGGTGTACGGCCGTCACCCTCTTCCCCCCCTCCCTACTCCCTTGCCCTCTGGTTTGCCCGCTGTAGATGAAGTGACTCGTGATCTTTCCACCATATGGAAAGAGACCCAAGATTCTCTTTTACAGGCTTCATCTCGCATGAAAAAGTTTGCCGATAAGAAAAGAAGAGCTCCCCCCATTTTTGCTCCCGGAGACAAGGTATGGCTCTCCGCTAAATATGTCCGCTTTCGTGTCCCCAGTTACAAACTGGGTCCACGCTATCTTGGTCCTTTCAAAGTCTTGTGCCAAATTAATCCTGTCTCTTACAAACTTCTTCTTCCTCCTTCTCTCCGTATTCCTAATGCCTTTCATGTCTCTCTTCTTAAACCACTCATCATCAACCGTTTCTCTCCCAAATTAGTTTCTCCCACTCCTGTCTCCGGTTCTTCTGACGTCTTCTCAGTGAAAGAGATACTGGCCTCCAAGACGGTCAGAGGAAAAAGGTTCTTTTTGGTGGATTGGGAGGGCTGTGGACCTGAAGAGAGATCCTGGGAACCTGAGGACAACATCCTAGACAAAAGTCTGCTCCTCAGGTTCTCAGGCTCTAAGAAGAGGGGGAGACCCAAGGGGGGGGGTACTGTTACGCCGAGCGCTCCGGGTCCCCGCTCCTCCCCGGAGCGCTCGCTTCTCTCTCGCTACCGCAGCGCTCCGGGCAGCTCCACTGACCCGGTGCGCTGCGATACCGTCTCCAGCCGGGATGCGATTCGCGATGCGGGTAGCGCCCGCTCGCGATGCGCATCCCGGCTCCCGTACCTGACTCGCTCTCCGTCTGTCCTGTCCCGGCGCGCGCGGCCCCGCTCCCTAGGGCGCGCGCGCGCCGGGTCTCTGCGATTTAAAGGGCCACTGTGCCGCTGATTGGCGCAGTGGTTCCAATTAGTGTGTTCACCTGTGCACTCCCTATTTATACCTCACTTCCCCTTCACTCCCTCGCCGGATCTTGTTGCCATTGTGCCAGTGAAAGCGTTTCCTTGTGTGTTCCTAGCCTGTGTTCCAGACCTCCTGCCGTTGCCCCCGACTACGATCCTTGCTGCCTGCCCCGACCTTCTGCTACGTCCGACCTTGCTTCTGTCTACTCCCTTGTACCGCGCCTATCTTCAGCAGTCAGAGAGGTTGAGCCGTTGCTAGTGGATACGACCTGGTCACTACCGCCGCAGCAAGACCATCCCGCTTTGCGGCGGGCTCTGGTGAAAACCAGTAGTGACTTAGAACCGATCCACTAGCACGGTACAGGCCAATCCCTCTCTGGCACAGAGGATCCACTACCTGCCAGCCGGCATCGTGACACCGCCGACTCCTGGAACCCCTGTTCTACTACCTCCTGGGAAGGTAGGCTGCCATGAAGCAGGTGGTCTACCCCGGGCACTTTTGGCTCCAGACTTTCCACTTCTGCCACCATGCTGACTGCAAACCATGCTACCAAACTGCTGGCTCAACTGCTGCCTCACAGGCAACCTGCAACCCTCTTCTCCTGATGATGATGATGAAGCCCCTTCTGCACCTGGCTCTCGAGCGATCGGCTTCATCATCATCGAGTTGTGTCTGCACTTCGCTGATGTCCTCCTCTGCTTCCTCAGTGGTACACCACTTAGATCTATGTATGTGGTATGCACTTATGAGGGGAGGACAATGCGCTCCTGTATGCTTAAAACTGTATAAGTCTACAACACCAGCAGGTGTATACTTTTTCCTGGCCTTTCACATTATCTAGGCCCTTGAGACTTTAACAGGAAAAAAAATGGTACACCACTTAGATGTACGGAAGTTGTATGCACTTATGAGGGGAGGACAATGCGCTCTAGTATGCTTAAAAACAGTAATTGTCTCCAACATCAGCAGGTGTGTACACTTGGCTTGCCTTTCACAGTATCTAGGCCCTTAACCACTTAGGGACCCAGGACATACAGGTACGCCTTTGCTCCCTGGTACTTAACCCCTTAAGGACTGAGCCCTTTTTCACCTTAAGGACTCAGCCATTTTTTGCAATTCTGACCACCGTCACTTTAAACATTTATAACTCTGGAATGCTTTTAGTTATCAATCTGATTCCGAGATTGTTTTTTCGTGACATATTCTACTTTAACTTAGTGGTAAAATTTTGTGGTAACTTGCATCCTTTCTTGGTGAAAAATCCCAAAATTTGATGAAAAATTTGAACATTTTGCATTTTTCTAACTTTGAAGCTCTCTGCTTGTATGGAAAATGGATATTCAAAATATTTATTTTTTTATTCACATATACAATATGTCTACTTTATGTTTGCATCATAAAATTGACAAGTGTTTACTTTTGGAAGACACCAGAGGGCTTCAAAGTTCCGCAGCAATTTTCCAATTTTTCACAAAATTTTGAAACTCGCTTTTTTTCAGGGACCAGTTCAGGTTTGAAGTGGATTTGAAGGGCCTTCATATTAGAAATACCCCATAAATGACCCCATTATAAAAACTGCACCCCCCAAAGTATTCAAAATGACATTCAGTCAGCGTTTTAACCCTTTAGGTGTTTCACAGGAATAGCAGCAAAGTGAAGGAGAAAATTCACAATCTTCATTTTTTACACTCGCATGTTTTTGTAGACCCAATTTTAGAATTTTTGCAAGGGGTAAAAAGGAGAAAATTTTTACTTGTATTTGAAACCCAATCTCTCTCGAGTAAGCACATACCTCATATGTCTATGTTAATTGTTCGGCGGGCGCAGTAGAGGGCTCAGAAGGGAAGGAGCGACAAATGGTTTTTGGGGGGCATGTCACATTTAGGAAGCCCCTATGGTGCCAGAACAGTAAAAAAAAAAACACATGACATACCATTTTGGAAACTAGACCCCTCGGGGAACATAACAAGGGGTAAAGTAAACCTTAATACCCCACAGGTGATTCACAACTTTTGCATACGTAAAAAAAAAAAAAAATTCCCTAAAATGCTTGGTTTCCCAAAAGTTTTACATTTTTAAAAAGGGTAATAGCAGAAAATACCCCCCAAAATTTGAAGCCCAATTTCTCCCGATTCAGAAAACACCCCATATGGGGGTGAAAAGTGCTCTGCTGGCGCACTACAGGTCTCAGAAGAGAAGGAGTCACATTTGGCTTTTTTGAAGGAAATTTTGCTCTGGGGGCATGCCGCATTTAGGAAGCCCCTATGGTGCCAGGACAGCAAAAAATCCCACATGGCATACCATTTTGGAAACTAGACCCCTTGGGGAACGTAACAAGGGGTAAAGTGAACCTTAATACCCCACAGGGGTTTCACAACTTTTGCATATGTAAAAAAAAAAAAATTTACCTAAAATTCTTGGTTTCCCAAAAAATTTACATTTTTACAAAGGGTTAAAGCAGAAAATACCCCCCAAAATTTGAAGCCCAATTTCTCCCGATTCAGAAAACGCCCCATATGGGGGTGAAAAGTGCTCTGCTGGCGCACTACAGGTCTCAGAAGAGAAGGAGTCACATTTGGCTTTTTGAAAGTAAATTTTGCTCTGGGGGCATGCTGCATTTAGGAAGCCCCTATGGTGCCAGGACAGCAAAAAACCCCACATGGCATACCATTTTGGAAACTAGACCCCTTGGGGAACGTAACAAGGGGTAAAGTGAACCTTAATACCCCACAGGGGTTTCACAACTTTTGCATATGTAAAAAAAAAAAAAATTTACCTAAAATTCTTGGTTTCCCAAAAAATTTACATTTTTACAAAGGGTTAAAGCAGAAAATACCCCCCAAAATTTGAAGCCCAATTTCTCCCGATTCAGAAAACGCCCCATATGGGGGTGAAAAGTGCTCTGCTGGCGCACTACAGGTCTCAGAAGAGAAGGAGTCACATTTGGCTTTTTGAAAGCAAATTTTGCTCTGGGGGCATGCTGCATTTAGGAAGCCCCTATGGTGCCAGAACAGCAAAAAAAAACAAAACATGGCATACCATTTTGGAAACTAGACCCTTCGGGGAACGTAACAAGGGGTTAAGTGAACCTTAATACCCCACAGGTGTTTCACGACTTTTGCATATGTAAAAAAAATAAAAAAAATTTTATCTAAAATGCCTCTTTTCCCAAAAATTTTACATTTTTAAAAAGGGTAAAAGCAGAAAATACCCCCCAAAATTTGTAACACAATTTCTCCCGAGTACGGCGATACCCCATATGTTACCCTAAACTGTTGCCTTGAAATACGACAGGGCTCCAAAGTGAGAGCGCTATGCGCATTTGAGGCCTAAATTAGGGACTTGCATAGGGGTGGATATAGGAGTATTCTACGCCATTGATTCCCAAACAGGGTGCCTCCAGCTGTTGTAAAACTCCCAGCATGCCTGGACAGTCAGTGGCTATCTGGCAATACTGGGAGTAGTTGTTTTGCAACAGCTGGAGGCTCCGTTTTGGAAGCAGTGGCGTACCAGATGTTTTTCATTTTTATTGGGGAGGGGGGCTGTGTAGGGGTATGTGCATATGTAGTGTTTTTTACTTTTTATTTTATTGTGTGTTAGTGTAGTGTAGTGTTTTTAGGGTACAGTCACATGGGCGGGGGTTCACAGTAGTTTCACGCTGGCAGTTTGAGCCGCAGCTCAAACTTGCAGCCGGATACTTACTGTAATCCTCCGCCCATGTGAGTGTACCCTGTACGTTCACATTGGGGGGGGGGGGGGGGAACGTCCAGCTGTTGCAAAACTACAACTCCCAGCATGTACGGTCTATCAGTGCATGCTGGGAGTTGTAGTTTTGCAACCGCTGGAGGCTCCGTTTTGGAAACAGTGGCGTACCAGACGTTTTTCATTTTTATTGGGGAGGGGAGGGGGGTTGTATAGGGGTATGTGTATACGTAGTGTTTTTTACTTTTTATTGTGTGTTAGTGTAGTGTTTTTAGGGTACAGTCGCACGGGCGGGGGGTTCACAGTAGTTTCTCGCTGGCAGTTTGAGCTGCGACAGAAAATTTGCCGCAGCTCAAACTTGCAGCCGGATACTTGCTGTAATCCTCCACCCATGTGAGTGTACCCTGTATGTTCACATTGGGGGGGGGACATCCAGCTGTTGCAAAACTACAACTCCCAGCATGTACGGTCTATCAGTGCATGCTGGGAGTTGTAGTTTTGCAACAGCTGGAGGCACACTGGTTGTGAAACAGAGTTTGGTAACAAACTCAGTGTTTTGCAACCAGTGTGCCTTCAGCTGTTGCAAAAGCTACAACCCCCAGCATGTACGGACAGCGGAAGGGCATGCTGGGTCTTGTAGTTATGCAACAGCTGGAGGCATACTACTTTGGCTGGGGATGCTGGGGACTGTAGTTATGCAACAGCTGGAGACACACTGGTTTGCTACATAACTCAGTGTGCCTTCAGCTGTTGCAAAACTACAACTCCCAGCAGTCACCGACAGCCAACGGGCATGCTGGGAGTTGTAGTTATGCAACCACCAGATGCACCACTACAACTCCCAGCATGCACTTTAGCTGATTGTGCAAGCTGGGAGTTGTAGTTACACAACAGCTGAAGGTACACTTTTCCATAGAAAGAATGTGCCTCCAGCTGTTGCAAAACTACAAGTCCCAGCATGCCCATAAGGGCATGCTGGGAGTTGTGGTGGTCTGCCTCCTGCTGTTGCATAACTACAGCTCCCAGCATGCCCTTTTTGCATGCTGGGAGCTGTTGCTAAGCAACAGCAGGAGGCTGTCACTCACCTCCAACGATCCTCGCCGCACAGGTCAGTCCCTCGTCGTCTCCGCCGCGGCCGTCGCTCCTGGGGCCCCGATCCCAACATTGACGCCGGGGATCAGGGTCCCCAGCACCCGGGGTCTTCTTCCCGCACCCGCTCACGTCCTCCGGAAGAGGGGCGGAGCGGGTTGCGGGAGTGACACCCGCAGCAGGCGCCCTGATTGGTCGACGAATCAGGGCGATCGTGAGGTGGCACCAGTGCCACCTCACCCCTGCAGGCTCTGGCTATTCGGGGCCGTCGGAGACGGCCCCGAACAGCCTGTAATTCCGGGTCACCAGGTCACTGGAGACCCGATTGACCCGGAATCTGCCGCAGATCGCTGGACTGAATTGTCCAGCGATCTGCGGCCATCGCCGACATGGGGGGGCATAATGACCCCCCTGGGCGATATGCCCCGATGCCTGCTGAACGATTTTTAGCAGGCATCGGGCACCGGCTCCCCTCCGGCTAGCGGCGGGGGGCCGGGATTTGACAGGACGTACTCAAACGTCCTGATTTCTTAAGGACTCGGAAAAGGGGACGTTTGAGTACATCCTGCGTCCTTAAGGGGTTAAGGACCCAGGGCGTACCTATATGCCTGTGGAAATTTCAGTCCCCACCGTGGGGCGGTGACCAGACCGGGGTGACTGCTGATATCTATCAGCAGGCACCCCGTGCAAATGCCCAGGGAGTCCTGAGACACCCCCATGCCGGCAATTTGTGGCGATTCCGGTCTCCGATGACCAGGTGACCCGGAAAATAAGGGGGATCGGGGTTGTCCAAGGCACCCACGATGCCCCTGAAGGGATAGGAGTGGGGTGACAGGGGTTCCATTCCTCCTGTCCCTGCTATTGGTTGTTCAGAAGCGACGACCAATAGCAGATCGGGGGGGGGGGGGGGGGGTTAACGTTTGGTTCCCCTGCTGTGCCCACCCACTGCAGTCTGGACAGAGCGGGGAAACCGACGGTGATGGAAGGTCCACCTACCATCGGTGGTGGCAGCGGGCAGCGATCGGCGGCAGCAGAGGATGGTGATGTGGCTCCCTGAATCCTACAGAAGAAGGTGAGTTGCCAAGCAACATTAGGAGGGCTACAGTTTGGATACCATTATACAGTGGTCTCTAAACTGTAGCCCTCCAGATGTTGAAAAACGACAACTCCCAGCATGCCCAAACAGCGGTTTGCTTTGTGGGCATGCTGGGAATTGCAGTTTTGAACAGCTGGAGGACTACGGTTTGGAGATCACTGTGCAGTGGTCTCTAAACTGTGGCCCTCTATTTCATGCAAAACTACAACTCCTAGCATGCAGTGGTCTCTAAACTGTAGCCCTCCAAAACTGCAAATCCCAGCATGCCCAAACAGCAAACATCTGTCTTGACATGCTGGGAGTTGTAGTTGCGTATCTCCAGCTGTTGCATAACAACATCTCGCCCTTCGGCGATCAGTACATGCTGGGAGTTGTAATTTTTCAACAGCTGGAGGCAAATTGGTTGGAAAATACTGAGTTAGGTAACAGAACCTAACTGAAGGTTTTCTAACCAGTGTGCCTCCAGCTGTTGCAAAAGTACAACTCCCAGCATGCACAGTCTGTCAGTACATGCTGAGAGTTGTAGTTTTGCAACAGCTGGAGGTTGGAAGTGTAAATCATTTACACATCCAATTTTAACGAAAAGTCGTCAAACACTTGTGGGGTTTTAAGGTTCACTCGACCCCTTGTTACGTGCTTTGAGGGTTGTAGTTTCCAAAATAGTATGCCATGTGGGGATTTTCACGTCCTAACATAGGGTATTTCCATACTCAGAAGAGATGGGGTTACAAATTTTGGGGGGAATTTTGTCCTATTATCCCTTGTAAAAATTTAAAATTTTAGAGAAAACTAGCATTTTAGTGAAAAAAAAAAAAATTATTTACACATCCAATTTTAACGAAAAGTCGTCAAACACCTGTGGGGTGTTAAGGCTCACTGGACCCCTTGTTATGTGCCTTGAGGGGTGTAGTTTTGCTGTTCTGGCACCATAGGGGCTTCCTAAATGTGACATGCCCCAAAAACCATTTCAGAAAAACTCACTCTCCAAAATCCCATTGTCGCTCCTTCCTTTCTGAGCCCTCTACTTCGCCCGCCGAACACTTGACATACACATATGAGGTATTTTCTTACTCAAGAGAAATTGGATTACACATTTTAGTAAGATTTCTCTCCTTTTACCCCTTGTAAAAATTCAATAACTGGGTCTACAAGAACATGCCAGTGTAAAAAATTAAGATTTTGAATTTTCTCCTTCAATTTGCTGCTATTCCTCTGAAACACCTAAAGGGTTAACAAACCTTTTGAATGTCATTTTGAATACTTTGAGGGGTGCAGTTTTTATAATGGGGTCATTTGTGGGGTATTTCTAATATTAAGGCCCTTCAAATCCACTTCAAAACAACTGGTCCCTGAAAAATTTCGATTTTGAAAATTTTGTTAAAAATTTGAAAATTGCTGCTATACTTTGAAGCCCTCTGATGTCTTCCAAAAGAAAAAACATGTCAACTTTATGATGGAAACATAAAGAAGACATATTGTATATGTGAATCAATATATAATTTATTTGGAATATTCATTTTCCTTATAAGCAGAGAGCTTCAAAGTAAAAAAAAATGCAAAATTTAAAATTTTTTCATCAAATTTTTGAATTTTTCACCAAGAAATGATGCAAGTATCGACAAAATTTTACCACTAACATAAAGTAGAATATGTCACGAAAAAACAATCTCTGAATCAGAATGAAAGGTAACTGCATCCCAGAGTTATTAATGTTTAAAGTGACAGTGGTCAGATGGCCGGGTCCTACAGTGAAAATTGGCTGGTTCCTTAAGGGGTTAAACAGCACGGTCAATGGCATACACGCAAAAAAATTCCAAAGTCCAACATACCGTATTTTTGGTCACTTTTTATATCATGGAAAAATGAATAAAAAGCGATCAAAAATTCCGATCGATACAAAAATGGTACCGATAAAAACTTCAGAACAAGGCGCCTACACACCTACAGAATAAAGATTAGGTGTAATTTTTACTCAAAAATGCACTGCGTAGAAACAGAAGCCCCCAAAAGTTACAAAATGAAACTTTTTCTTCAATTTTTTTTTCTGTTTAGCCGGGGATTTATTGGTAAGATGACTAATGTCACTGCAAAGTAGAATTGGTGGCGCAAAAATATAAGCCATCATAAGGAATCTTATGTGCAAAATTAAAAGCGTTATGATGTTTAGAAGGTGATGAGGAAAAAATGAAGATGCAAAATGCTGAGTCCTTAAAGGAAAACTGTCAATTGTTTTCTCCCGCGCTATCCACAGGTACTGGTGGATAGTGCGGGAGACGCTGATTAAAATGAGCCCTATCGTTGTGGATCTGCGCCACCGTTCTCCCACAATTGTAGTTTTATTATCTGTTGAAATCTGTCTGTAACTGGCACGGGCGGGGCTTCGGCGCTTAACTGGCACTGAATATTCATCCACCCTCCCTCCAGTTCTCCCTCTCTTTGCCGCTCCTAACTGGGGGGAGGGGGAATGAATATTCATAAGTGGTGCTGACGTCAGTGCCAGTTAAGCGCCGAAGCCCTGCCCGTGCCAGTTACAGGAAGATTTCAACAGATAATAAAACTACAATTGCGGGAGAATGGCGGCGCAGATCCGGACAAGGTAGGGCTCATTTTAATCGGCGACCGTGACAGTTTTCCTTTAAGGGGTTAAGGGCGGAGGAGTTTTCAGTTTTTGCATTTTTGTTTCTTCCTCACCACCATCTAAATATAATAACACTTTCAATTTTGCACCAAAAAATCCATATGATGGCTTATTTTTTGCGCCACCAATTCTACTTTGTAATGACATCAGTCATTTTACCCCAAAATCTACGGTGAAACGGAAAAAAAAATCATCGTGCAGCAAAATGGAAGAAAAAACACCATTTTGTAAATGTTAGGGGCTTCCGTTTCTACACAGTACATTTTTAGGTAAAATTGACACATTTGGGATTATTTATTAAGAGTGGAGTGTAGGTTTCTTTGTGGGTTTTGATTTCCCACTGGTATTTTCCCAAGGTATTTACTAAGGTTTCCTACATTTTGCACTTTTCCCTACATTTTGCTTTGTTTTACAACTGTTCTGATCTGTCTGGGTTTTCTCAGCTCAAATACAACACTTTTTCTGTGGAAACCTTAGTAAATATGTTGGGATTTTTCAAAACTGTCGGGAACATGCCCCTTTTGTCTGGACCACGCCCACTTTATTCAGTGGTCACGCCCCCTTTTCGAGTTTTTCTTGTAAAATGGAGGGTTTTGGTTTTTTGGGCCGCAAATTGTGTTGCAAGGGACGTGCGTAACAATTTGGGCGCAAAACCCGACAAAAAAGAGTCGGGATCACGTTAGTAAATAAACCCCATTATCTTTATTTTGTAGGTCTATACGGTTAAAATGATACCCTACTTATATTGGTTTGATTTTGTATTACTTCTGAAAAAAATCATAATTACATGCAGGAAAATGTATACGTTTAAAATTGTTCTATTCTGACCCCTTTAACATTTTATTTCTCCATGTACGGGGCAGTATGAGGGCTAATTTTTTTGTGTTGTGATCATGGTACCATTTTTGTTTTGATCAGACTTTTTGATCGCTTTTTATTCATTTTTTTATGGTATAAAAAGTGACCAAAAATACGCTATTTTGGACTTTGAAATTTTTTTGCGCGTACGCCATTGACCGTGCGGTTTAATTAACAATATATTTTTATAGTTCGGATATTTACGCATGCGGCAATACCACATATGTTTATTTTTATTTCCACAATTTATTTTTATTGGGAAAAGGAGTTAAATGCTCTTTATTAATTTTTTTTCACATTTTTTTGCAATGTTATAGCCCCTATAGGGGACTATAACATGCAGTACATTGATTCAATACACTGATCACTGCCATTGCATTCAATGGCAGGGATCAGTGTTATCGGCAGTTGATTGCTCAAGTCTGGATTTCAGGCTTGGAGCAATCAATAGCCGATCGATTTTACCTCTATGGTCCCGATCAGCCCGACTGAGCTGCCGGGAAGCTTTTACTTTGACTTTAGATATGGCGATCAACTTTGATCACCACGTCTAAAGAGTTAATGCCGGACATCAGCCCGATCGGCGATGTCCAGCATTAGCCATGAGGTATGATGCGTCGTACCTCAGGAGATGCTTATGGACGTTCATAAACGTCCATATGCGTTAAGGGGTTAAAAAAGCTCAAGAGCACATTTTCCCCCATTTTATACACAGACTTAGGACCGAAGCCCAAACACAGGAAGTGCAGCTTCGAGTATAATTGGATGAGGCTGGGGACACACCCTTCAGCACTCCAGGCTGAACTTTCAATGTCTGTGTATAAGAAGGGGGAAAATGTGCTGTTGAGCTTTTTTAAGCACAAATAAAACATAGAAAACTTAATTTTTTTAAACAAAGTATATTAGAAGATGTTTTATTTACCATAAGTATAGCCACAATAGCGAAAATTTATTTTAAAGAGAGTTACCCTTTAAGACCTTAAACGGAACAAAATGGTACACCACTTAGATATACGTATGTGGTATGCACTTATGTGTGGAGGAAAATGCTTAAACGCTCCAGTATGCTTAAAACAGTGTTTGTCTACAACACCAGCAGGTGTGTACTTTTTGCTGGCCATTCACAGTATCTAAGCTCTTAAGACTTTATTAGGATCAAAATGGTACACCTCTTAGATGTACGTATGTGGTATGCACTTATGAAGGGAAGAACAATGCGCTCCAGTATGCTTAAAACAGTATTTGTTTACAACACTAGCAGGTGTGTACTTTTTCCTGGCCTTTCACAGTATTTAGGCCTTTAAGACTTTATTAGGATCAAAATGGTACACCACTTAGATGTACGTATGTGGTATGCACTTATGAGTTGAGGACAATGTGTTCCAGTACGCTTAAAACATTATTTGTCTATAACACCAGCAGGTGTGTACTTTTGCCTGGCCTTTCACACTATCTAGGCCCTTAAGACTTTAACAGGAACAAAATGGTACACCTCTTAGATGTGCAAACAGGTTACACTTTATGGAGGACAATACGCTTTTAGTGCTCTGCGCACCCTAACTGGCTGTCTACTATTAGCTTTTTAGTTGTTGTACACACCAGTGTTTCTGCACACAGTCGCTGTGTACTACCTCCAATCTCACTCCCTTCCCTATCAGTGCTTCTAGGCTGGATTTGGGCTTGAGGTGAATTGCTGCTGTAAAAAGCATTTCTGTGCAACACACTGCTCTGTCCCTCTCTGCAATAGAACGCTGATATGACTGGGAGGTGAATCGCTGTGGTAAAAATGCTTTTCTGTGCAACACACACTGCTGTCTTTCCCTCACTCTCTGTAATAGAACGCTGATGTGACTGGCCGCAATTATTTATGACATCACAGGGGTGGCTGGTTGCTGATGCTGCATGTGATTCAGGGTCGTCCCGCCGACCCTTGTTCCCGCCTTTCCAGGATTCCTTGCCCCGTATCTTCACATGTGAATCCGCCATTTTAGATGCCCGGCCCCTGGAGCCTGAACCATACTAAATGGAGTTTAACCTCTAAAGGACATAGGACGTTCTCTAACGTCCCCGCTACCTGGGCTTTAATGCCCAAGGACGTTAGAGAACGTCCTGTTGTATTTCCGGTCTCTGCCGCTCGCTGGGCAGAGATCGGAACCGGATGCCTGCTGAAATCCTTCAGAAGGCATCCAGGGCAAACGCCGAGGGGGGCCATGTAGGCCCCTCATGTCGGCGTTTGCCGCAATTCGCAAGGGAAATCGCCCTTGTGATCTGCGGCGATACCGGGCTGATCGGGTCTCTGGGACCCGACCGCCCGGTAATTTTGCATGATCCCGGCTGTCACAGACAGCCAGGACCATGCTGAAGGCTAGGAGCGAGGTGGCAAGCCTGCCACCTCCTCCGATCCCCTGCGATCCGTCGATTAACTAACTGACCAATCGCAAGGGGGGGGGGCGCTTACTTCCTCCCGCCCTGCCCGGCCCCTGGAAGTCCGGAGAGGACGGGAGGAAGACCAGAGGACGCGACGGGGGAGTGCTGGGGCCCGGCCCCGGTACTTACCTCGTTCCTGAAGACCCGGATCCCGGCGATGAAGGCAGCGGCTGTGGCGACAGGTGAGTTCCTCTTCAGCCTCGGTCGGGCCCTTTACAGCAATGCATGTCGCCGTAAAGCGACATGCATTGCTGTAATGGGACCCTGTATACTACAACTCCCAGCATGCCCAGCCAGCCCTTGGCGTCTGGGCATGCTGGGAGTTGCAGTTTCGCAACATCTGGAGGTCCACAGTTTGGAGACCACTGTGCTCTTCCAGATGTTGCAAAACTACACATCCTCAGGATGCCCTTACTGTCCAGGCATGCTGGGAGTTGTAGTTCTGTAACATCTGGCCCTTCAGATGTTGCAGAACTACAACTCCCAGCATGCCTGGACAGTTTTGGCATACTGGGAGTTGTATTTTGCAACATCTGGAAGGGCACAGATTGGGAACCACTGTATTAGTGGTCTGCAAACTGTAGTCCTCCAGATGTTGCAAAACTACAACTCCAAGCATGTTGGGAGTTGTAGTTCGGCAACATCTGGCTCTAAAGATGTTGCCGAACTACTACTTCCAGCATGCCTGAGAATGTTTGGGAGTTGTGGTTTTGCACCAACTGGAGGCACACTGGTTGGGAAACATTGTCTGTTTCCTAACTCAGTGTTTCCCAACCTGTGTGCCTCCAGCTGTTGCAAAACTATAACTACCAGCATGCACTGATTAACTGTGCATGCTGGGAGTTGTAGTTTTGCAACAGCTGGAGGTCCCCCCCCCCCCCTGTGAATGTACAGGGTACATTCACATGGGCAGGGGGCTTACAGTGAGTATCAGGCTGCAAGTTTGCGATGCAGCAAATTTTGCGCGGCAGCTCAAACTCGCAGCGGGAAACTCGCTGTAATCCCCCGCCCGTGTGACTGTACCCTAAAAACACTACACTACCACAAAATAAAATAAAAAGTAAAAAAAACACTACATATACACATACCCCTACACAGCACCCCTCCCAATAAAAATGAAAAACGTCTGGTACGCCACTGTTTCCAAAATGGAGCCTCCAGCTCCAACAACAAAAACAACTGCAAAACAACAACAACTCCCAGTATTGCCGGACAGCTGTTGACTGTCCAAGCATTCTGGGAGTTTTGCAACAGCTGGAGGCACCCTGTTTGGGAATCACTGGCGTAGAATACCCCTATGTCCACCCCTATGCAAATCCCTAATTCAGGCCTCAAATGCACATGGCGCTCTCACTTTGGAGCCCTGTCGTATTTCAAGGCAACAGTTTAGGGTCACATATGGGGTATCGCCGTACTCCGGAGAAATTGCCTAACAAATTTTGGGGGGCTCTTTCTCCTTTAACCCCTTATGAAAAGGTGAAGTTGGGGTCTAAAACACCATGTTAGTATAAAAAAAAAAATTTTTTACACTAACGCTGGTGTTGCCCTATACTGTTCATTTTGACAACAGGTAAAAGGGAAAAAAAAGCCCCCCAAAATTTGTAATGCAAATTCTCCCGACTACGGAGATACCCCATATGTGGGCGCTAAGTGCGCTTGGCGCTAAGTGCTCTGGGGGCGCACAACAAGGCCCAGAAGGGAGAGTGCACCATGTACATTTGAGGTGATTTGCACAGGGGTGGCTGATTGTTACAGCGGTTTTGACAAACGCAAAAAAAAAAAAAAAAAAACACATGTGACCCCATTTTGGAAACTATACCCCTCACGGAATGTAATGAGGGGTGCAGTGATAATTTACACCCCACTGGTGTCTGACAGATCTTTGTAACAGTGGGCTGTGCAAATTAAAATTTTGTACAGCCCACTGTTCCAAAGATCTGACAGACACCAGTGGGGGGTAAATGCTCACTGTACGCCTTGTTACGTTCCTCAAGGGGTCTAGTTTCCAAAATGGTATGCCATGTGTTTTTTTTTTTTTTTTCTGTTCTGGCACCATAGGGGCTTCCTAAATGCGACATGCCCCCCCACCAAAATTTGCTCTCAAAAAGCCAAATATGACTCCTTCTATTCTGAGCATTGTAGTTCACCCATAGTGCACTTCAGGTCAACTTATGGGGTACCTCCATACTCAGAAGAGATGGGGTTACAAATTTTGGGGGGTATTTTCTGCTATTAACCCTTGCAAAAATGTGAAATTTGGGGGGAAACACACATTTTAGTGAAAAAATATATATATTTTTTCACATATGCAAAAGTCGTGAAACACCTGTGGGGTATTAAGGTTCACTTTACCCCTTGTTACGTTCCCCAAGGGGTCTAGTTTCCTAAATGGTATGCCATGTGGGGATTTTTTGCTGTTCTGGTACCATAGGGGCTTCCTAAATGCAACATGCCCCCCAAAAACCATTTCAGAAAAACATACTCTCCAAAATCCCCTTGTCGCTCCTTCGCTTCTGAGCCCTCTACTGCGCCCGCCAAACACTTTACATAGACATATGAGGTATGTGCTTACTCTAGAGAAATTGGGCTACAAATATAAGTATACATTTTCTCCTTCTACCCCTTGTAAAAATTCAAAAATTGGGTCTACAAGAACATGCGAGTGTAAAAAATGAAGATTGTGAATTTTCTCCTTCACTTTGCTGCTATTCCTGTGAAACACCTAAAGGGTTAAAACACTGACTGAATGTCATTTTGAATACTTTGGGGGATGCAGTTTTTATAATGGGGTCATTTGTGGGGTATTTCTAATATGAAGACCCTTCAAATCCACTTCAAACCTGGTCCCTGAAAAATAGTGAGTTTGAAAATTTTGTGAAAAATTGGAAAATTTCTGCTGAACTTTGAAGCCCTCTGGTGTCTTCCAAAAGTAAAATCACGTCAATTTTATGATGCAAACATAAAGTAGACATATTGTATTTGTGATAAAAACATTTTTTAGTTGGAATATCCATTTTCCTTACAAGCAGAGAGCTTCAAAGTTAGAAAAATGCAAAATTTTCAATTTTTTCATCAAATTTTGGAATTTTTCACTAAGAAACGATGCAAGTATCGACAAAATTTTACCAATAACATAAAGTAGAATATGTCACGAAAAAACAATCTCGGAATCAGAATGATAAGTAAAAGCATCTCAGAGTTATTAATGTTTAAAGTGACAGTGGTCAGATGTACAAAAAACGCTCCGGTCCTAAGGTGTAAAATGGCCTGGTCCTTAAGGGGTTAATTAAGCGATTCGAGCAACAAGGGTAGGCCAGTTTACCCTTTGAATCACATGCAGGATGCAGCCTATCAGCAGCCAGTCACCCCTGTAATGTCACAGCCCTATATAATGGGCAGCCATATTGCGGCCTGTAACTTCATCCTTACACTGCAGAGAGATACATAGGCACAGACAGCCCTGTGTATGTTACACAGAGAAGCTTTTTCCAGCAGTGATTTACCTCCTAGTCGTACTATTTTGTTGCTGATAAAGCCTTAAGGGCATAGATACTGTGAAAGGGCAGCCAAAAGTACTCACTGGCTGGTGTTGTACACAAAAACTTTTTTAAGCGTACTGTAGCACATTTTTCTACCCTCATAAGTGCATACCACATACGTACATCAAAGTGTTGTTCCATTATTTTCCTGATAAAGTCTCAAGGGCCTAGATACTGTGAAAGGCCAGCCACTCCAGCTGCTGTTCTAGACAAATGCTGTTTTAAGTGTAGTGAAGCTTCTTGTACTCCCCTCATATTCGCACTAAGTATGTCAGGCAGAGAAGTGCCAGGGTGTGCACAGAGGAGTGGCAGAGGCCTAAATTCAGCAGGGGCATGCAGAGGTCGCAGAAGACTAGGGAGAGGCCTGAGCTCCTGGTATCAGCTAGCAGTCGTGTTCTGACCAGCAACCCATTTGCTGTCATCAATTGGTTAACACGGTCATCCACTTCATCACAAGTGACATCTGATACCCCCAGTCAACAGTCGATGGGTTCCTCAGACATTACCCTCAGTTGGCATGGCCCGGGAGCAGTCCCTGTCCTCCCATTGCCTCTGTCCTATGCTATTCCCTCCCCTACAGAAGTATCTTATGCTGTGGGTCCAGCTCCACTATTCAGTGAGGATGTGATAGAGGACAGTCAGCAGCTACTAACCAGCCAGGAAGTGGAGAAGACATCCGCTGCTTCCTCCACTAGACGGCAGGTATTGATGAGAATAGTGACGTGGGCAGTGCTGTTGCCAGCATTCAGGATCCTGAAGCATACACTGTTGAGGAACCTAGGGAGGACATCAGTGACGTGCAGACACAACTCGATGGTGATGAAGCCGATCGCAATTGGGAACCGGGTGCAGAAGGGGCTTCATCATCATCAGGAGAAGATAGTTGAACTTGCCCATGAGGCAGCAGCTGAGCCAGCAAGGTGGTAGCATGGTTGGAAGTCAGCATGGTGGCAGAAGTAGAAATTCTGGACTCAAAGGTGCCCGGGGGAGACCACCAGCTTCGCAGCAGCCTACCTTCCTGGGAGGTAGTAGCAGTCAATTAGTGTGGACTGTTGGTTGGAAAATCAGCTACTCGGTGGTGTGGCAGTTTTTTATCAAGCATCCGGAGGAGGTAAACATAGCAACATGCAAGATATGTCGGCAGAAGGTGAAGCGTGGCCAGGGTCCCAATGTTGGCACCACGGCCCTGCGTCAACATATGCTGCGCCACCATAAGGCTGCCTGGGAGAATTGTGGCTCCGATGTGGTGGTCCAGCCTACTGCATCACCGAGTGGCAAGCCGCTCCCTCTTTCAGCCAGCCAAGGCTCCACCATCAAAGCCGAAGGGAGCTGTGTGTCATACCCTCCTTCTGTCACTCCAGATGCTCCTGCTCCTCCCCTTTTAGTCAGTTATTCCGCCAGCAATCCATTGGCAAAGCAATGTCCAAGAGAACAGTATGCGCCTACTCATCCAACGGCGCGGAAGCTGAATGTGCTCCTGTCCAAGTTGCTGGTGCTGCAGTCCCTCCCTTTTCAAGTGGTGGACTCTGCACCTTTCAGAGAACTGATGGGTTGTTCCGAGCCAAGGTGGAGAATCCCAAGCCGTCATTTCTTTGTGAAGAAGGCAGTACCAGCCCTGCACAATTTTGTGAAAAAGAAGGTGGGCCAGTCCTTGAGCCTGTCGGTGTGTACCAAAGTGCACGGCAGCGCCTACATCTGGAGCTGTAACTATGGTCAGGGACAATACATGTACTTTACGGCTCACTGGGTGAATGTGGTTCCTGCACAGCCACAACAGCAACTTGGACAGGTCACACCACTTCCTCCTCCACGCTCTCAAGCCGTTCGTCCTGTGACAGTGTTCGACTCCGCCTCCTCGTTCTCCACCGAGCCTCCACTGCCCGGACAAGTCTCAGTGGCCCTTCAGCATACCATGTGTGCAGGGCACAGCGGCGTAATGCTGTTCTTCACATGGTTTGTCTTGGCGAACGGAGTCACAAAGGGGAGGAACTGCTAAAAGTCATTCATCAAGAAATCGGAGCATGGATTACTCCACGAAAATTGGAAATGGGAACAATGGTGACTGACAACAGGAAGAACATCTGGGCTGCCATAAGGAAGGCTGAGCAATACGCCCTGCATGGCGCACGTGTTCAATCTGGTTGTCAAGTGGTTCCTGAAGTGTTCCACCAATTTGCAAGGCTTCCTAATAATGGGAAGGAAACTTTGCATGCACTGCAGCCACTCGTACACCGCAAACCACACCCTCGTTGAGCTGCAGCGTCAGAATGGTATCCCCCAACATAGTCTGATTTGCGACGTTGACACACGGAATTCCACCCTCCATATGTTGGACCGACTATACGAGCAGAGAAAAGCCATCACCGATTTCTTGATGATCCAAGCGGATAGGGGTACTCCCCTGTGTAATCTTAATGTCAAGCAGTGGCAGCTCATACGTGACACCTGTTGTTTTCTCAGGCTCTTTGAGGAAGCCACATTGTTTGTCAGGATTACAAGATGAACAACGTCATGGAAACGATAGCTGGTCAGGGCACTGGAGACGTGGCGCCTAAATTTCACTGCCACATGAGCCCTGTGTTTGGTTGAACTGGAGGAGGAGGAGGGGCACAGTGGAGCACAGTTTAGGTTTCGCAAAATGGGCGGTTTTTCAAGTCATCTGACAGGAGAGGAGGAGCAGGAGGAGCTAGAGGGTTATGAGGAAGCCGAGACAGAGGACCCAGATACACCGTGACAGTATGCAGTGCAGATAGAGGCACGGAGTCCCTCTGAGTTACTTGCACAAATGGCACGATGCATGCTCACTTGCTTGCGTAGTGACCGACATTCGGCAGCGGGATGACTTATGGCTCTCCACCTTATTGGACCCTCACTTCCAGCACAAATTGCGGCCTTTTTTACACCCACTGAGAGGGAGGACAAACTCACCTAATACAGAGACATCCTTCGTAGTCAATTGGGGGGGCCTCTGCGCTCACCTTCCACTGCCATGGCTGCTGGGGAGGGGCGGGGTGGCAGGAGCAGTACCAGCTCAATCAGCAGCAGCCTGAGTCTACTGTCGCTGATGTGTAGATTTCTTCACCTGCATAGTGAAGCAACTCATCAGCAGCAGATAGACCCGGAGCAGGACATGAACCAGCAGGTGGTGGCATACCTTGACATGCCCATGCCAACACACCTTGAAGATCTGCTGGACTTCTGGGCAGCCAAACCTGATTTGTTGACGCAACTAGCAGAGTTTGCCCTGGAAAAGCTGTCCTTACCGGCCAGCGGGTGTTTAGTGTGGCCGGGGCCATAGTCACCCCAAGGGGAACTCTTCTTTCGACAAAAAATGTATAGAGACTGACCTTTGTGAAGATGAATCAGGCATGGATCAGCCAGGATTTCCAACCATCAATGCCTGATGCATGAGAGTAAATTGAACATGGTGCCACACCAGCACTTCACAAATATGGATAGTGCCATACAGATTTAAGGCACTGCTCCCCATTTACAAACATTCCTCCGCAACAGAACTTTTTTCACCCATCTTTGTCACCGGGTACTGGTATTGCCACCAACTGCACCACTCAGTGACTGGGTCACTTTCAGGACTCCTGATTCTGCTGCTGCCACCTCCAGGCTATCTCATTCTGCCACCATGTGTTCACCTAATGCTGCCGCCAACTCCAGGTTGTGCCATTTAGCCACTATATCATCTGCTTATGCTGCCCGCACCTCCAGGCTGTGTCATTCAGCCACTATATGTTGTCCTCATGCTGCTGCCAAATCCAGGCTGTGCCATTTAGCCAGTACATCGTCTGCTCATGCTGCCGGCACCTCCAGGCTGTTTCATTCAGCCACTATATGGTCTCCTTATGCTGCCACCACCTCCACGCTGTGCTATTCAGCCACTATATGTTCTCCTCATACTGCCACCAACTCCAGGCTGTGTCATTCAGCCACTATATGTTCTCCTCATGCTGCCACCAACTCTAGGCTGTGTCATTCAGCCACTATATGGTCTCCTCATGCTGCCGCCAACCCCAGGCCGTGCCATTCAGTCACTATTTGTTCTATTCATTCTGCCACCACTTCCACGCTGCGTCATTCAGCCTCTATATGTTCTACTCATGCTGCCGCCAACTCCAGGCTGTGCCTTCAGCTACTATATGGTCGCCTGATGCTGCCCCCATCTCCAGGCTGTACCATTCAGCCACTATATGGTCTCCTCATGCTTCCGCCACCTCCAGGCTGTGTCATTCAGCCACTATATGGTCTCCTATCACTGCCACCAACTCCAGGCTGTGCCATTCAGCCACTATATGGTCTCCTCATGCTACCGCCACCTTCACACTGTGTCATTCAGCCACTTTATATCCTACTGATGCGGCCGCCAACTCCAGGCTGTGCCATTCAGCCACTATATGTTCTCCTCGTTCTGCCGCCATCTCCACGCTTTGTGATTCAGCCATTATATGTTCTACTCATGCGGCCGCCCCCTCCACGCTGTGTCATTCAGTCACTATATGTTCTACTCATGCTGCCACCAACTCAAGGATGTTTCATTCAGCCACTATATCATCTCCACATATTTCCGCCACTACCAGGCTGTGTCATTCAGCCACTATATGGTCTCCTCTTGCTGCCGCCAACTCCAGGCTGTGCCATTCAGCCACTATATGTTCAACTCATGCTGTGGCCAACTCCAGGCTGAGCCATTCAGCCACTATATGGTCTCCTAATGCTGCCGCCAACTCCAGGCTGTACCATTCAGTCACTATATGGTCTCTTCATGCTTCTGCCACCCCCCAGGCTGTGTCATTCAGCCACTATATCCTTATGCTGTCGCCAAGTCCAGGCTGTGCCATTCAACCACTATTTGTTCTACTCATGCTGCCGCCAACTCCAGCCTGTGCCATTAAGCCACTATATGTTCTCCTCATGCTTCCTCCACCTCCAGGTTGTGTAATTCAGCCACAATGCTGTTGGGCCTTGGACATTACCTAAATTTCATATGGTAGCACTAGCTACCATAAATCTTCAATTTAAATTAGAAAATTGATCTTTTAATCTTAGGGATTGTGAAGCCCTTATGTCTCCTAATGCTGCCGCCAGTAGAGATGAGCGAATCGAAGCAGACGAACCCGAATTTGTTACGAATTTCAGGATTTATTGGATTCGCAATGAATGCGAATATCGCTGGGAATCTATCGGGCAAATTGCTCCATTAAATTCCCATTTTACAGCGTTCCAGGCTTCAGGACACCTAAAATGTTGGATACATATGTCAGTACATGGGGCAGGGGATACTGGGAAGGCGGGAAGTCAAGGCGGAAAGGGAGGTAGGCGGGATGACCCTAAATAACATGCAGGATGCAGCCTATCAGCATTCATTCCAAGGAAGTCCAAGGAAGGTCGGCACCACAGCAGGTAGTTGGTGCCCGAGGACCAGGTATGGAAATAATAGCCTTTATCAACTGTGTGCGGGTAACTGTTAGAACACATTTTATACAATTGCATCCGGTTCACAGGTATCACGTGATCAATTAATACTGTCATTCAAAACACATGATACAAGAAGGAGAATTATACATCTCAAATATAACGAAAAATAACATAGTACTTGAATAATTTCACTGCGGAGATTCTCGCAGCATGAAGGCTCACTTTCCTCTCTGTAAAAAATCAGCAACTAAACATATTAACCTGTGCACTACTGATCAATGTTCTTATGACAATGTAGTAGCTGTGATAGCTCATAATTGCGGTTCATGCCGCGCGGTTCTAGAGTACCTAAACGATGTATCCAAGAAGCTTATTTCTGAATGAGCAACTTTTTAATATGGCCACCCCTCCGGGGTTGTAGGACTTCGTTGATAACTTGATACTGCAATTGTGCTATGGAATGATTTTAACTTTTGAAATGTGCAGGAATGGGAAGATGAGGATTTTGGCATCTGATTTATGACTGATTTATGACGATTAAGATTAATGCGGTCTCCCACACGCTGGGTAGTCTCCCCAACGTATAGGAGACCGCACGGGCATTTTATTGTATATATGACATTGCGGGATTGACATGTGAAAAATTTGGTGATAGGGAATTTCTTGCCGGTATATGGGTGTATAATTTGGTTTGGTTACCACGTCATCATCAATTAATTCTGAAATTAAAAAATATAATACAATAATACCGGTGCTAATGTAAACAATTATTTATTATTAAATAGTGGAAAAAAATTAATAAAATCAATTAAAAAGAATGGTAAAATATTTGTCCTGTATACAAGGAAATTTTTTTTTTCTTGTAAAAAATGATAATCTCCTGCAGCTCTGGTGGTGTCCTCCTAGGGAAAGGTATAGGCTAGGAGCTGCTGAGGAGAAGTGAGAAAACTTAGTTTTTTATTGGTTTTTGTCCACTATTTATTAATAAATAAATAATTATTTACATTAGCGCCGGTATTATTGTATTATATTTTTTTATTTCAGTAACCCATTTATGGAAAACAGGGATCCATAATCAGTACCTGGCAGCTTAATACTAGAACTGTTTAGTGGAAGTGCTGGTATGTATATATATATATCATCTACGACTAAGCACCTGAGCGTGCGAAACGCGTCAGATTGTGTCCTGCCTTACAGCGTGTGAATAAAGCCATTGATAAGTTTTATCTGCAACTTCCTGAGTGCCGGACGATTTCTTGCATGACTTCTACTGAGCCGGGAGCGGTACCGGTGTCCGCAGCACGAGGACGTGCAGTAAAGAGTGGTGAGCAGCCTTACCTTGTCTGCATAATATATATATATATATATATATATATATATATATATATATACAATCAATTAATACTGTAATTCAAAACACATGATACAAGAAGGAGAATTATACATCTCAGATATAACAAAAAATAACATAGTACTTGAATAATTTCATTGCGGAGATTCTCGCTGTAAAAAATCAGCAACTAAACATATTAACCTGTGCACTACTGATCAATGTTCTTATGTCAATGTAGTAGCTGTGATAGCTCATAATCGCGGTTCATGCCGCGCGGTTCCAGAGTACCTAAACGATGTATCCAAAAAGCTTCTTTCTGAATGAGCAACTTTTTAATATGGCCACCCCTCCGGGATTGTAGGACTTCGTTGATTACTTGATACTGCAATTGTGCTATGGAATGATTTTTACTTTTGAAATGTGCAGGAATGGGAAGAAGATGATTTTGGCATCTGGTACTTGATTCATGACGATCTACGTTGGGTAGTCTCCCCAATGTATAGGAGACCGCACAGCATTTTATTGTATATATGACATTGCGGGATTGACATGTGAAAAATTTGGTGATAGGGAATTTCTTGCCGGTATGTGGGTGTATAACTTGGTTTCCTTTAATCACATTACTGCATTGGGCACAGTTCAAACATGGGAATGTACCTGTGCGTTTTGTACCTAAAAAAGTTTGTCGGCTCTTTTGTTTTCCACCTATGTCTGCTCTTGTTAAAGTATCTTTAATATTTTTGGGTCGTTTATTGCAAATTTAAGGCAGAGTTTTAAATTCTTCTATTTGCGGATAGGATTTTTCAAGTATATGCCAGTAATTTCTTACAATATTGTCAATTTTGAACATGAGGGGATGGTATGTACAAATGAATGGGATGATCTTGGTTTCTTTACTGCGAGTTACTTTATTTTGAGAATGAGAGGGAACAGTGGTGTTAAACACTTTTTTTGGGATAGCCCCTTTTGATAAATTTCTCCTCTAATTCTTTTAATCTTACATCACGTACTTCGGGGTCTGTCACTATTCTCTCCATTCTCTTTTTCTGGGAAATGGGAATTGATTTTTTTTTATGGATGGAGGGTGTGCACTTGTATAATGGAGTAGACTATTTTTATCAGTCGGTTTCCAATATAAATCTGTGCAAAGACCCCCTCTTCCATCCTTCTGGACTGATCAGCAGTCATGGTAAATTTCAGTTCTGGTCTTATGCTGTTAATAAATTAAAATAATTCATCCAATGTCGTACGTGGCCCCTCCCAAATGCATACAATGTCATCAATAAATCGTCGCCAGATACTGGCATGTTTTTTTAATAAGATCGTGTGAATATACATATTCATGTTCAAAATGTGACATATATGCATTTGCATATGGAGGGGCCACGTTCCCTCCCATCGCCGAACCCCTACATTGTAGGTAGTACGTGTCCTCAAATAAAGAATAAAAAATAATTCTCTCTTAAGACAATATTTTACAAATCAAGGAAGAAGTTTTTTTTGCTATTCATTATAATGACTTTGATCAAGAATCAATTTGGCTGCATCACAACCCCTATCATGTTCTACTGCAGTGTACAAACTCACTACATCAATGGTTACCAACCATGTTTCATCTGTTATGTTGGTTACCCCTGACAACACATTAAAAAAATCACCGGTATCAAGCAGAAAAGCTGGTGTCTTTTTAATCAAAGGAGTTAACGTTTTCTCTAGCACTATAGAGTGGGAAGAGCACGGAGTCCATGGAGGAGACAATAGGGCGACCTGGGGGATCAATGAGACTTTTATGCACCTTAGGCAATATATAGAAAACAGCCAGCACAGAAAAACAATTGTGTTTCTATGGATCGAGCAATCTTTATTAACAAAAATACACAAATGATACAGACAAAGTCATAAGAACAATTAAAAGAAAACAAAATGAAGGTAATCCAGAGGTGGTGGTCCAGTGGACCAGAACTATCAAGCGGTGACTGGGATCATGAGTAAATATTTGTAATACAGATCAAGGCTTGATATTTGTAATTAAAACACCAGGGAGATATACATAAAGTGCATTAAGCTGCTCATGCAGAAACAAAGTTTACAAGAGCGGGATGTAATAAAGTGCATTTAGCATAAATATCAAGTACCCCTGCTTCTCCCCCCAGTTACCAAGGTAAGAGTATCAAAATACAGTATAATACATAAGGAGGAGAAAAAGGTGCATAACAGTGGTTGACACAACCTGTGTAGTCTGTGAGGAACTATATAAGAAAAGACATATATAAACATAACAAATGTCTACTACAACCTGGTGTGAGATGCCCTGGTTATATAGAATACAAGTGTAATTGGATTTTTCATTTGTAGATAAGTACACATCTTTTAATCGATCACCCCAAGTTCCCTATGTCTCTCTACCACCAGTTAAATTTTATTCTGGATATTACTTAGGGGATTATTTTTAAGTTGTAAATATGTATCTGTATCTGACAGCTGTCGCATCACTTCTCTTTTGTATTAAGAGGTATCCATAATGACAATAGAGCCTCACTTAACACCAGGTTTTATGGTAATGGTGCGGTCAGCTGCCAGATCAGATAAGGCATGTCTTTCAAGTATAGAAAAATTGCCATGTACTCTATGATCCTCTTTCTGTATTTCTTTCACCAAATAATGTCAGTTTTCACCAATCTACAATAAGTTTCAACAGGATGATAATACTTTGGAGGCATAAAATTACATTTTTGCTTTAAAGTCCTCAAGTTTTAGGGTTCCTGGAGGTGACACTGATCCCTCCGTGATTGAGGGGGTCTTGTTGATGTCTATCTGTGGAGAAGTGGGCTTTCAAACGAATCATGCGAAAAAATCACTCCAAATCAATGTCAACCTGGAAAGTGTCCAATCTGTCTGTTGGACAGAACGTAAGTCCCTTCTGTATCACCCCTATCTCCACAGACGACAGACATTTTGAGGAAATTTTAATAACAATATTATCAGAAGTTGAAGTCAGTATTACCTGTGACCTCGTTATCACCATTCCGGTTGGTGCGCCGATGATGGCGGCCTCCCCTTTGCTTGACTGGAACTCGCTTCCCGAACTGAAGGAGTTTCCTCTTCCCTCTGCCTTGAGAGGAGGGTCCCCTTTGTACATTTCCAGAGGTATCCCGCCATGGACTCTATGATCCCCTTTTTACATAGAACATGATAGGGTTTGTGATGTACCGAAATGGATTTTTGATCAAAGTCATTATAATGAATTGCAAAATAAATTATTTCTTTATTTGTTAAATATTGTCCTAAGAGAGAATATTTTTTTTATTTGAGGACACGTACTACCTACAATGTAGGGTTCGGCGATGGGAGCAAGCATAGCCCCTCTGTATGCAAATGCATACATGTCACATTTTGAACATGAATATGTATATTCACACAATCTTTTCAAAAAAAGTATCTGGCGACGATTTATTGACAACATTGTATGCATTTGGGAGGGGCCACGTACGACATTGGATGAATTATTTTAATTTATTAACAGCATAAGACCAGAACTGAAATTTACCATGACGGCTGATCATCTGAAAGTGAGTTTTATGGACACACTAGTCCAGAAGGATGGAAGAGGGGGTCTTTGCACGGATTTATATCAGAAACCGAACGATAAAAATAGTCTACTCCATTATACATGTGCACACCTTCCATCCATAAAAAAAATCAATTCCCATTTCCCCCAAAAAAGAGAATAGTGACTGACTTGATGTAAGATTAAAAGAATTGGAGGAGAAATTTACCAAAAAGGGGCTATCCCAAAAAGGTGTTTAACCCCAATGTTTCCCCTCATTCTCAAAATAAAGTATCTTGCAGTAAAGAAACTAAAATCATCCCATTCATTCGTACATACCATCCCCTCACGTTCAAAATCGACAAAATTGTAAGAAATTACTGACATATACTTGAAAAATCCTATCCGCAAATAGAAGAATTTAAATTTTACTTTAATAAGAGCAGACATAGGTGGAAAACAAAAGAGCCGACAAACCTTTTTAGGTACAAAACGCACAGGTACATTCCCATGTTTGAACTGCGCCTAATGCAGTAATGTGATTAAAGGAAACCAAATTATACACCCATATACCGGCAAGAAATTCCCTATCACCAAATTTTTCAAATGTCAATCCCGCAATGTCATATATACAATAAAATGCCCGTGCGGTCTCCTATACGTTGGGGAGACTACCCAGCGTGTGGGAGACCGCATTAATCTTAATCGTCATAAATCAGTCATAAATCAGATGCCAAAATCCTCATCTTCCCATTCCTGCACATTTCAAAATTTAAAATCATTCCATAGCACAATTGCAGTATCAAGTTATCAACGAAGTCCTACAACCCCGGAGGGGTGGCCATATTAAAAAGTTGCTCATTCAGAAATAAGCTTCTTGGATACATCGTTTAGGTACTCTAGAACCGCGCGGCATGAACCGCAATTATGAGCTATCACAGCTACTACATTGTCATAAGAACATTGATCAGTAGTGCACAGGTTAATATGTTTAGTTGCTGATTTTTTACAGAGAGGAAAGCGAGCCTTCATGCTGCGAGAATCTCCGCAATGAAATTATTCAAGTACTATGTTATTTTTCGTTATATTTGAGATGTATAATTCTCCTTCTTGTATCATGTGTTTTGAATGACAGTATTAATTGATCACGTGATACCTGTGAACCGGATGCAATTGTATAAAATGTGTTCTAACAGTTATCCGCACACAGTTGATAAAGGCTATTGAGCCGTAACGCGTACTGCCCTGTATGATATGCATGTTGCATAAATAAATTATTTTGAGATTTGCAAGAATTTGAGTGCCGGGACACCTTTTATTCTGATTATCAGCATTCTGTGATGTCACAGCCCTATATATTCAGCAGCCATTTTGCGGCTGCTCATTTCGTGCCATACACTGCAGAGAGAGAGGACGGACTGCATGTCTCTGTGTGTTACACAGACACGCTGAATTGATCATACCGCAGCGTTCCACTTCCAACTGCTAGTCACATCAGCGTTGTAAACAGAGAGCAGTGCAGTGCTTTGCTTGTTTTCACTGTGAAGGATTTTTACGCAATCCATAACCTCCCAGTCACTTTATTCAGCATTTTATCAGAGAGGGGCAGATAGCTTTTCATTGCCTCATACATATCAACAAGCTGCCTTAACTTCATGTACCATATCAAAGGAGGCAGGAATAATTTTTCAGCGCAATTCTGTGTATTTTTTCCACAAGCAAATATCTGCTGCCTATACTAGTCTGTGGATGGTATAAAAACCAGTTCACACCATTCTTAATACTCTGTGACTGAGTGCAATGTAGTTTTTTTTTAGGGGTGCTGCACTTTTGTGTCCTGCTGCTGTGCAAAAATAAGTATTTCCAGCGGACTGTAGTTCATTTTTCTGCCCTCATACATGCATACCACATACCTACATCAAAGCAATCTACTATTTTGTATCTGTAAATCTGTAACAAGTCTAGATACTGGGAAAGTCCAGGCAAAAGTAATTACTGGCTGGTGTTTTACAAAAATATGTTTTCCAAGTGTACATGCATACCACATACCTAAAACTAAGTAGTGTACTTTTTTGTACCTGTTAATCTGTAACAAGCCTGCATACAGTGAAAGGCCAGGGAACACTAATCACTGGCTGTTGTTTCATGAAAATACGTTTTCCAAGTGTACTGTAGCGCATTTTTTTGCCCTCATACGTGCAAACCACATACCTACATCTAAGTAGTGCACTTTTTTTTTTACCTGTTAATCTGTAACAAGCCTACATACAGTGAAAGACCAGGGAAAACTAATCACTGGCTGTTGTTTTATGAAAATACATTTTCCAAGTGTACTGTAGCGCACTTTTTTGCCCTCATACGTGCTTATCACATACCTACATCTAAGTAGTGTACCATATTGTACCTGTTAATCTGTCAAGGGCCTGTGAAAGTCCAAGCACTAGTACTCACCGGCCGGTGTTTTACAAAAATACAGAGTTTTTAATGCGTATTATAATGCGTTTTCTGCCCTCATCAGTCCATACCACATACTTACATCTAAGTAGTGTACCATTTTGTATCTGTTAATCTGTCAAGGACCTACATACTGTGAAAGGACAGCCAAAAGTAATCACCGGCTAGTGTTTTTCAAAACTTACAGAGTTTTTAGGCTCATTATAGCGCATTTTTCTGCCCTCCTAAGTGCATACAGCATACGTACATCAAAGTAGTCTACTATTTTGTATCTGTAAATCTGGAAGAAAGTCTAAAAGTCAAGGCAAAAGTAATCACCGGCTGGTGTTTTATGAAAATATGTTTTCCAAATGTGTTCTGTAGCGCATTTTTTTTGCCCTTATACGTGCATACCACATACCAAAAACTAAGTAGTTTACCATTTTGTACCTGATAATCTGTCAAGGGCCTTCATACTGTGAAAATCCAGCCAAAAGTACTTATCGGCTGGTGTTGTACTCAGATACTTTTTTAAGTGTAACATAGAGCATTTTTCTGCCCTTTTCAGTGCATACCACATACCTACATTTAAGTAGTGTACTATTTTGTTCCTGTTAATCTTTCAAGGGCTTACATACTGTGAAAGGACAGCCTTCTGTTCTAGATAAACTGTTTTAAGCGTAGTGAAGCATATTGTACTCCCCTCATATACGCAATAAGTATGTCAGGCAGAGAAGTGCCAGGACATGCACAGAGGAGTAGCAGAGGCCTAAATCCTTCAGGCAGAAGTCGCAGCGAGAGGCCTGAGCTCCCGTTATCAGCTTGCGGTCGTGTCTCGACCAGCAACCCATCTGCCGTCGTCGATTGGTTAACGCGGTCATCCATTTCATCACAAGTGACATCTGACACCCCCAGTCAACAGTCGGTGGGTTCCTCAGACACAACCCTCAGTTGGCATGGCCCAGGAGCAGTCCCTGTCCTCCCATTGCCTGTGTCCTATGCTGTTCCCTCTCCTACAGAAGTATCTTATGCTGTGGGTTCAGCTCCACTATTCACTGAGGACAATCTTATAAAGGACAGTCAAAAGCTACTGCCCAGCCAAGAAGGGGAGGAGACATGCGCTGCTTCCTCACCTATGCGGCCAAGTAGTGATGAGGAGAATGATGTGGAAGGCGTGTTGCCAGAGTTCAGGGTCCTGAAGCAGATACTGTTGAGGAACCTGAGGAGGACATCAGTGACGTGCAAACACTTGTTGATGATGATGAAGCCGATCGCAATTGGGAGCTGGGTGCAGAAGGGGCTTCATCATCAGGAGAAGAGAGTTGTAGGTTGCCCTTGAAACAGCAGCTGAGCCAGCAAGGCCGTAGCATGGTTGGCAGTCAGCGTGGTGGCAGAAGTGGAAATTCTGGAGCCAAACATGCTTTGCGGCAGCCTACCTTTCCCAGGAGGTAGGGGAACAGGGGTTCCTGGAGACGGCGGCAGTAGCAGTCAATTAGTGCAGACTGTTGGTGGGAAAATCATCTACTCGGTGGTGTGGCAGTTTTTCATCAAGCATCAGGAGGAGGTTCACGTAGCCACATGCATGATATCTCGGCAGAAGGTGAAGCGTGGCCAGGGTGCCAATGTTGGCACCAAGGCCATAAAGTGGCCTATGAGAACCGTGGCTCCGATGTAGTGGTCCAACCTGCTGCATCACCCAGTGGCCAGCTGCTCCCTCATTTAGCCAGCCAAGTCTCCACCACCTCAGCCAAAGGGAGCTGTGTGTCATACCCTACTTCTGACGCTCCAGATGCTCCTACTTTTCCCACTTTTAGTCAGCCAACAATCCATCCGCGAAGTCAACAGTATGCGCCCACTCATCCAACGGCACAGAAGCTGAATGTGCCCCTGTCTAAGTTGCTGGTGCTGCAGTCCCTCCCTTTTCATCTGGTGGACTCTGCACCTTTCAGAGAACTGATGGCTTGTGCCAAGGCGAGGTGTAGAGTACCAAGCCTTCATTTCTTTGTGAAGAAGGCAGTACCACCCCTCCACAATTTTGTGGAAGAGAAGGTGGCCAGTCCTTGGGCCTGTTGGTGTGTACCAAAGTGCACAGCAGCGCCGATATGTGGAGCTATAACTACGGTCAGGGACAATATATGTCCTTTACTGCTCACTGGTTGAATGTGGTTCCTGCATGGCCACAACCCCAACTTGGACAGGTCATGCTGCTTCCTCCTCTACGCTGTCAGCCCGTTGGTCCTGTGACAGTGTGTCACTCTGCCTCCTCATCCTCCACTGTGTCCTCAGCCTCCACTGCCTGGACAAGTCTCAGTGGCCCTTCAGCATACCATGTGTGCAGGGCACGGCGGTGTCAGGCTGTTCTTCACATGGTTTGTCTTGGCGAAAAGAGTCACACAGGGGAGGAACTGCTAAAAGTCATTCGTAAAGAAATCGGAACATGGCTTACTCCACAAAAACTGGAAATGGGAACCATGGTGACCGACAACGGGAAGAACATCCTGGCCGCACTGCGACAAGGAAGGGTGACCCATGCGCCCTGCATGGCACACGTGTTAAATCTGGTTGTCAAGCAGTTCCTGAAGTTTTCCACCCATTTGCAAGACATCCTAAGAATGGGAAGGAAAACTTTGCATGGACTTCAGCCACTCATACACGGCAAAGCACACCCTCCTTGAGATGAAGCGTCAGAATGGTATCCCCCAACATAGTCTGATTTGTTACTTTGCTGCACGTTGGAATTCCACCCTGCATATGTTGGACCGACTGTACGAACAGAGAAAAGCCATCACCAATTTCTTGATGATCCAAGCGGATAGGGGTAATCTGGGGGGTAACTTCAGTGTGAACCAGTGGCAGCTCATACGTGACACCTGCCATTTGCTCAGGCCCTTTGAGGAAGCCAAATCGCCAGGATTACGGGATGAACGACATCATTCCACTGCTTCATTTCCTACAACAAGTGTTATAAACAATGAATGGTCAGGACAATGGAGACGTAGCGCCTACATCTCACGGCCACATGATCCCTATGGGGGCTGAATTGGAGGAGGATGAGGGGCACAGTTGAGCACAGTTTAGGTTTGATGAGATGGGCGTTGTTTCTAGTCAGCTGACAGGAGCGTGATGAACTAGAGGAGCTAGAGGGTTATGAGGAAGGCGAGACAGAGGACCCAGACACACCATGGCAGTATGCAGTGGAGATTGAGTAAGGGAGTCCCTCCGAGTCACTTGCACAAATGGCACGATGCATGCTCGCTTGCGTAGTGACAGCCGAAATGTCACCATCCGGCAGCAGGATGACTTCTGGGTCTCCACCTTATTGGACCCTCGCTACCGGCACAAAATGGGTGCCTTTTTTACACCCACTGAGAGGGAGGACAAACTGACCTACTTCAGAGAGATCCTACGTAGTCAGTTGGCTGATGCCTATCGGCGCCATCGTCCATCCACTAGCAGGTCTTACTCGGGGGGCCCTCTGCGCTCACCTTCCACTGCCATGGCTGCTGAGGAGGGGTGTGGTGGCAGGAGCAGTACCAGCTCCATCAGCAGCAGCCTCATCGCTGATGAGTACCTTTCTTCACCCGCATAGTGAAGCAACTCATCTTCAGCAGGTAGACATGGAGCAGGACCTGAACCATCAGGTGGTGGCATACCTTGACATGCCCATGCCAACACACCTCGAAGATCCGCTGGATTTCTGGGCAGCCAAACTTGATTTGTGGCCGCAACTTCTCTGCCCTGGAAAAGCTGTCCTGCCTGACTAGTAGTGTGGCATCAGAGCGGGTGTTTAGTGCAGCGGGGGCCATAGTCTCCCCCACGGAGAACTCGTCTGTCCATGAAAAATGCAGAGACTAACCATTGTGAAGATGAATAAGGCATGGATCAACCAGGATTTCACCCACCAATTCCAGATGCATCAGAGTAGATTGACCATGGTGCTACACCAACACTGCACAAATATGGATAGTGCCAAACAGATTTAAGGCACTACTCCCCAGTTACAAACATTCCAGCCACCTTCATCACCAGGTACTGGTATTGCCACCCACTGCACCACTCTGTCACCAGGTCATTTTCAGGACTCCTGCTGCTGCCACCTCCAGTCTGTTTCATTCAGCCACTATTTTGTCTCCTTATGCTTCTGACAACTCCAGGCTGTGTCATTCAGCCACCATATGGTCTCCTCATGCTTCAGCCAACTCCAGGCTTTGCCATTCAGACACTACATGGGCTCCTTATGCTTTCCCCACCTCCAGGCTTTGCCATTCAGCCAATATATTGATTTCTGATGCTGCTGGGACTGTCTTGGATATTACAGTTTTTTTTATTTTACCACTAGCAAACATGCATGCTCAATCGAGATTTCAACATTGATCTTTTACTGTTAGGGGTTGTGAAGCCCTCTTATGTATGCATCCTGCTGCCTGCTCCAGGCTGTGTGTTTCAGCATCTATATGGTTTAGTGATGCTGCTGGGCCTGTGCCAGGTGAAATACAACGAGATAAGGCAAACTCCCCTTTACAGGTCACCTGTCTAACCTGGGAAGAAGTACAGTGCCACCTACAAAAAATCTAAATAGACAAATCACCAGGTCCAGATGGCATTCACCCCAGTGTTCTAAAGGAATTAAGTAGTTTAATAGACAGACCTCTATTTTTAATATTCATGCACTCTATAGTAGACTGGCACATGGCAAATGTGGTGCCAATATTTAAAAAGGGGACAAAAGGTGACCCCGGAAATTATAGGCATGTTAGTTTAACCTCTGTTGTATGTAAATTGTTTGAGGGTTTTCGAAGAGATGCTATTTTGGAATATTTTGATACAAATAAATGTATGACTCCATATCAACATGGCTTATGAGGGATCGGTCCTGTCAAACTAACCTGATCAGCTTTTATGAGGAGGTGAGCTCCAGACTGGACCATGTGCAATCGCTGGATGTTGTATATCTGGATTTTTCTAAAGCATTTGATACGGTTCCACATAAACGGTTGGTGCATAAAATGAGAAGGATGGGGCTGGGGAGAATGTGTGTAAGTGGGTGAGTAACTGGCTCAGTGATAGGAAACAGAGGGTGATTATTAATGGTACTTATTCTGATTGGGTGACTGTAACTAGTGGGGTACCACAGGGGTCAGTATTGGGTCCTGTCCTATTTAATATATTCATTAATGACCTTGTAGAGGGGTTGAATGGTAAAGTAGCAATCTTTGCAGATGATACTAAACTCTGTAAAGCGGTATACACAATAGAGGACAGGGCACTGTTACAAATGGATCTGGATAGGTTGGAGGCTTGGGCTGGGAAGTGGCAGATGAGGTTCAACACTGATAAATGTAAGGTGATGCACATGGGGAGGAAAAATCCGGCCTGGGATTATGTATTAAATGGGAGAACACTAGGGACGACTGACGTGGAAAAGGACTTGGGAGTTTTAGTTAACAGTAAATTTAGCTGTAGTGACCAGTGTTGGGCAGCTGCTGCCAAGGCAAATAAAATCATGGGGTGCATCAATAGGGGCATAGATGACCACAACAAGGAAATAATTCTACCGCTGTACAAATCACTAGTCAGACCACACATAGAATACTGTGTACAGTACTGGGCACCAGTGTACAAGAAAGATACAGTGGAGCTGGAGAGGGTCCAAAGACGGGCAGCCAGGGTAATACGGGGAATGGGAGGACTGCAGTAGCCAGAAAGATTATCAGAATTTGGGTTATTTAGTTTAGAAAAAAGAAGGCTTGGGAGACCTAATAACTATGTATAAATATATCAGGGGACAGTACAGAGATCTTTCCCATGATCTATTTATACCCAGGACGGTATCTATAACAAGGGGGCATCCTCTCCGTTTAGCGGAAAGAAGGTTTCTATACCAGAACAGACGGGGTTTCTTTACTGTAAGAGCAGTGAGACTGTGGAATTCTCTCCCGGAGGAGGTGGTCATGGGGAACTCTGTAAAAGAATTTAAAAGGGGTCTGGATGCATTTTTGGAGAGTGAGAACATTGCTGGTTATGTATATTAGAATTATAGGGACAGAACGTTGATCCAGGGATTTATTCTGAGGGTTTTTTTTTGCCTTCCTCTGGATTAACTCAGTAGGGACTAATTAGGGATATAGGTTGAACGTGATGGACTCAACCTTATGAACTATGTTACTGTTACTAGCTAACATACATCTTGTATACAGATTTCAACATTAACATTTTAATGTTATGGGTTGTGAAGTCCTCTTTTAAACTCATGCTGATGCCATCTCCAGGCTCTGTCATTCTGACATGTGACTCCTTGTTAGATTTGGCCCTTTGTACCCATACGCCGGGGCCCGGGACACTAAAACTTGGGAGTTAAAAGTTCAATTTCAAAATCCTTAATTTAAAATTCAAATCTTAAATAAAATATAAAAATCATACATTTCAATTGTCTCCTCATGCTTATGCCAACTCCAGGCTGTGTCATTCAGGCAATATATGGTTTACTGATACTGCTGCTGGGCCTTGTCTGGGAATAAAAATTATGTCATGGTAGGTAGCACTAGCTGTCCAATATCTTCATTTTAGAGAATTATTTTCTTTTTTCTTTGGGATTGTGAAGCCCTGGGGTCTCCTCATGCTTCAGCCAACTCCAGGCTGTGTAATTCAGGCAATGTATACTCTCCAGGGATGTGGAAATCCTATTGCCGGACAAGTAGTTTTGAGCACCGGGCAGGTGAATTTTTTAAATAGATTTAGCCCTGTATCGGGCTAGCAGGGACAGACCGACTTCCCCCATGTTTTTCTTTAATTCCGGTGTGAGGCGCAGGAGCCGATGCAAGTCTGCACCTCACACCAGCGCTCAGGGTATATGGAGGGGGCGGCGGTGTGAGATGAGATTTCCGAACCCATCTCGCCTCACAGCGGCCCCCAGCTGATTTCAGTAGCCGGGGCCGCTGCTCAGAGCCCCCCCAGCCGAGGACGGTCTGCAGGAGATGATTAAGCCATGCCCCCTCCTCCCCCCCCCCCCCCGGAGGATGGAGAGCGCAGCTCTGAATACAAGAAGACAGGGGGAGAATAAGGACGTACACAGCCCCTCCCCTCCCCTGCTCTGTGTACACAGGACCTCGCTTATCACGGGGAGGTTTCAAGTTTTCACGGGGGAAAACACAGAGCGGGGGGAGGGGAGAGGACATGTGTGAGGAGACATACTGAACTGCACTGCACAGGCTGGGGATTTCACCTCACACCGGCATGTATGTATGTATTGTATGATTAGGGGGGGTGTATCAGCGGCAGGTGTGTGTATGATGTGTGCATATGTATGGTGTATGTGTCATGTGTATATATGATGTATGTATGTTGTCTGTATGATGTGTCTATGTGTGATGTGTGTATGTAATGTATGATATAGGGGGCAGCAGCCCAGTGTATGTAATGTGTATGTATGATGTGTGTATGTTGTCTGTATGATGTGTCTATGTGTGATGTATGTATGTAATGTATGATATAGGAGGCAGCAGCCCGGTGTATGTGTATGTATGATGTGTGTATGGTGTATGTATGATGTGTCTATGTGTGATGTGTGTATGTAATGTATGATATAGGGGGCAGCATCCTGGTGTATGTATGATGTATGTGTGATGTGTGTATGTAATGTATGATGTGGGGGGGCAGCAGCAGGTGTATGTATGATGTGTGTATATGTATGGTGTGAGTGTATGTGTGATGTGTGTATGTGTGATGTGTGTATGTAATTTATGATGTGGGGGGGGCAGCGGCGGGTGTGAGGTGTCTATGTATGTAATGTATGATATAGGGGGCAGCGGCTCGCTGTATGTATATGTGTATGTATGATGTATGTATGTAATGTATAATATAGGGGGCAGTGGCCCAGTATGTGTATATGTGTATGTATATGCATGTATGTTTTGTACAGGGTCGGACTGACAAGTGCTGCCACCAGTTGTGCCATCTCATTTTTTTAATTTATTTTTAGTGGTTTCTGGCCACCCGCACTAAATTGCAACCCCAGAATCCCACCCCCTTCATACTCACCCGCCAACCAAGAGCCCCACGGATGCACGCAAACACGCCCGAACCAAAACTACAACTTCCAGCATGTTACACCATAACCGAAACTGTAGAACTATAAAGTGCAACATGCTGGGAGTTGTAGTTTTGGTTCGGGTCAGCTACAGAGCCATAGGCTGCATCAGGGCATGCTGGGTGTTGTAGTTACTAACTGCAATTCCCAGTATACCTTGACACAGACTATGGCTCTGCAGCTGACACAAACCAAAACTACAACTTCCAGCATTTTCTGACACATAAATTAGAGTAAATAAAATGCAGCACATAAACTGGGGAAGCAGAACACCCCCCCCCCCCCCCCCCCAGTAACACAGCGCTGTTCAGTGTTTTCCAAGCAAAAGAATCCTTATATAAGTCCCTATGAAGACTGAAAAATAATGATTAAAATATTTTAAAAAGTGCGTATATATGTGAATAAGCCCCTTTCCTAATAAAAGTTCTCATAATAAATGGTTCCGATAAAAACTACGGATCACGGCACACAAGATTACCCTCATACATCCCTGTATATGGAAAAATTTTAGTTATGGGGGTCAGATGGGGGGGGGGGCGCAATTTTCTGGGCTTGCCTCGCGTGTAAAAGGAGCTGGCTACAGCTTTCCCGCCACTAATAGCCTGGCATGCTGCGATCGGCTATTTAACCATTAGATCACTGCTGTCTAAGTTGACATCAGTGTCTAAAGGGATCTTATATCCATCCCTGGTGGTCTAGTGGGGTGAATCGCACTATTTTGGTTAAAATTATTTTATCTACCAGGACAAGTGGATTTTCTTGAGGGACAAGTAGATTGTGTTCCGCTTTAGTCCCTTGGACAAGTAGTTTTTTTTTAATTTCCTCACCCCTGCTCTCCCAGCATTATTGCCATGTTGATACCAGACCAGTAATAAAAGGAATATCGCCAAGGACTAGAAAAAACAGGGAACTGTGGATACTGACCACCGGCTGTTGGAATTGACTGACTATCCCAGGTGGTAGATTTACCATTTTGAAGTTCCTCAGTTCCAGTAAGCTTTAAGTCGTTCATTCTTTGTTGTGGTTCTTCAGTTGCAGAATTAAGTTGTATCACGTTTTCCTGTTCCTCCGATGAGCTAGTGTCACTAGAACACACAATACTTATATTGTCGTCTAATGAAGGATCTTTTTCTTCAGAGAACGTACCTATCATTTTATTATTTTGAATGTCAGGTGGTATTCTGACAATTTTTGTGAAGCCCTGGGGCCTCCTCATGCTTCAGCCAACTCCAGGCTGTGCCATTCAGACACTATATGGTCTCCTCCTACTGATTCCACCTCCAGGCTCTGACATTGTGCTGACATGTGACATGGGACTCCTTGTTAGATTAGGTCCTTTCTTTACCCCAAATTTCTATTTTGTAATAACATCAGTCATTTTACCCAAAAATCTACGGCGAAATGGAAAAAAAATAAATGTGCGTCAAAATTGAAGAAAAAATGCCATTTTGTAAATTTGGGGGCTTCCGTTTCTACGCATTACATTTTTTGGTAAAAATGACACCTTATCTTTATTCTGTAGGTCCATACGATTAAAATGATACCTTATTTATATAGGTTTGATTTTGTTGTACTTCTGGAAAAAATTATAACCACATGCAGGAAAATGTATACGTTTAAAATCATTCTGACCCCTATAACTTTTATTTGTCTACGCATGGGGGGGGGGGGTATGAGGGCTCATTTTTGCGCTGTGATCTGAAGTTTTTAGCGGTACCATTTATGGATTGATCGGACTTTTTGATCACTTATTCATTTTTTCATGATATAAAAAGTGACCAAAAATACGCTATTTTGGACTTTGGAATTATTTTGGTGTACGCCATTGACCGTACGGTTTATTTAACGATATATTTTTATAATTCGGACATTTCCGCACACGGCAATACCACATGTGTTTATTTTTATTTACACAGTTTTTATTTTTATTGGGAAAAGGGTGGGGATTCAAACTTTTATTAGGGAAGGGGTTAAATGATCTTTATTCACATATTTTTTTCACTTATTTTTTTGCAGTGTTACAGCTCCCATAGGGGGCTATAACACTGCTCACACTGATCTTTTACATTGATCACTGGTTTCTCATAGGAAACCAGTGATCAATGATTCTGCTGCTTGACTGCTCATGCCTGGATCTCAGGCACTGAGCAGTCATTCGGCGATCGGACAGCATTGAGACAGGCAGGGCTGTCCTGTAAGCTGTTCGGGCTGCCGGGATTTCTCCACGGCGATCCCAAACAGCTCCCTGAGCTAACCGGCATTAGTTTTCTTTCGCTTTAGACGTGGCGTTCAACTTTGAACTAAAGGGTTAATAGCGCGCAGCACAGCGATCAGTGCCGCATGCTATTAGCCACGGGTCCCGGTCGTTGTTGGAGGCCGGGCCCGACCCACTATGATGGCGTTGCCCCGCATTATAGAAAGGGAGGGGGCTGAGGGCGTATAGGTACGCCCTCCGTCCCCAAGGAGTCAATTGAGATTTCAACATTGATCTTTCAATCTTAGGGGTTATGAACTCCTCTTATGTGCTGCTGATGCCTTTTCCTGACTGTATCTTTCAGGAACTATCTGGTTTACTGATGCTTCTGGGCTTGGGCCTTAAAGGGGTTATCCAGGAAAAAACTTTTTTTTATATATGTCACCTGACTCCAGAAAGTTAAACAGATTTGTAAATTAAGTCCATTAAAAAATCTTAATCCTTTCAGTACTTATGAGCTTCTGAAGTTAAGGTTGTTCTTTTCTGTCTAAGTGCTCTCTGATGACACGTCTCGGGAACCGCCCAGTTTAGAAGCAAATCCCCATAGCAAAGCTCTTCTAAACAGAGAGCACTTAGACAGAAAAGAACAACCTTTAACTTCAGAAGCTCATAAGTACTGAAAGGATTAAGATTTTTTAATAGAAGTAATTTACAAATCTGTTTAACTTTCTGGAGCCAGTTGATATATAAAAGAAAGTTTTTTCCTGGAATACCCCTTTAAATTTTTGGATGGTAGCACTACCTAACATCCATCATCAATATAGATTTCAACATTCACCTTTTAATTTTAGGGGTTGTGAATCCCTCTTGTGTACTCATGCTGCTTCCTGCTCTGTCAGCCCGTTGGTCCTGTGACAGTGTGCAACTCCGCCTCCTCATCCTCCACTGTGTCCTCAGCCTTCACTGACCGGATAAGTCTCAGTGGCTCTTCAGCATACCATGTTTGCAAGGCACGATGGTGTCACGCTGTTCTTCACATGGTTTGCCTGGGCGAAAAGTGTTGGAAACAATGGCTTGCGCCTACATCTCACGGCCTCATGTGCCCTGTGGGGGCTTGTTAGATTTGGCCCTTTGTACCCACATGCCGGGGTCTGGGACACTAAAACTTGGGAGTTAGAAGTTCAATTTCAAAATCATTAACTTAAATTTCAACATTTTAAATTTACATTAAAAAAAGTCATACTTTTCAATGGTCTCCTCGTGCTTCAGCCAACTCCAGGCTGTGTCATTCATACAATATGTGGTTTACTGATACTGCTGGGCCTGGGAATTTTTTTTGTTATGGTAGGTAGCACTAGCTATCCAAAATCTTCGGTTTAAATTTCTGAATTCATCCTTTTAATCTTAGGGATTGTGAAGGCCTAATGTCTACTCACGCTGCTGCCAACTCCTGGCTGTGCCATTCAGCCACTATATGGTCTCTTCATGCTGCCAACACCTCCACACTGTGTCATTTAGCCACTATATGGTCTCCTCATGCTTCAGCCACCTTCAGGCTGTACCATTCAGACACTATATGGGCTCCTTATGCTTTCCCTACCTCCAGGCTGTGTCATTGAGCCAATATATCGTTTTCTGATGCTGCTGGGACGTTGCTATGCTCTGCAAGACGCAATGACGAGTGACGTCACTCGTCATTGCGCCGCCGTGCAGCGCATAGCAACGACGCAGGGGACGCACACCGGAGGCCTGAAGCAGCGCGGACCCGACCCCGGCAACAGGTAATTATACAACCGGGTATGGGGGAGGCAACGGGGCAGTGGCGCCGGCAATGGGTGCCACTGCCCCTTCTCTCCCCCTGTCTGTCGGCGCCGCTGCCCCATTGCCGGCGCCCCTTCTCTCCCCCTGGCTATCGGCACCGGCAATGGGGCAGCGGCACTGATAGCCAGGGAGAGAGAAGGGGCAGCGGCGTTGATAGCAGGGGGGGGGGGGAGAAGGGGCAGCGGTGCCGATAGCAGGGGGAGAGAAGCCGTCAGCGACGGTAGGTGTCTGCACCTGCAAAAGCCGCTGCAGTTCATTGATTTAAAGCGCCCGCTTTAAATCATTGAACTGCAGCAGCTTATCGGCGTATAACACGAAGATAGACTTTAGGCTAAAAATTTTAGTCTAAAAAATGTGTGTTATACACTGATAAATACGGTAAATGCTTAATTCAGATTTCAACATTGATCTTTCAATGTAAGGGGTTATGAAACCCTCGGGCGTACTGCTGATGCCGGCGCCTGACTGCTCCTGTGTCTTTCAGGAATTGCTTGGCTTACTGATGCTTCTGGGCTTGGGCCTTACATTTTTGGATGTTTAGCATGAGCTAAAATACATGCTTAATTGAAATTTCAACATTGATCTTTCAATGTAAGGGGTTATGACACCCTCTGGTGTACTGCTGATGCCTGCTCCTGACTGTGTGTTTCAGGAACTGCTTGGCTTATTGATGCTTCTGGGCTTGGGCCTTACATATTTGGATATTTAGCATGAGCTAAATACATGCTTAATAGAAATTTCAACATTGATCTTTCAATGTAAGGGGTTATGAAACCCTCTGGTGTACTGCTGATGCCTGCTCCTGACTGTGTATTTAAGGAACTACTTGGCTTAATGATACTGCTGGGCTTGGGCCTTAAATTTTTGGATGGTAGCACTAGTTAACATGCATCTTCAATAGAGATTTCAACATTCACCTTTTAATGCTAGGGGTTGTGAATCCCTCGTGTATTCATGCTGCTGCCTGCTCCTGTATGTGTCATATAGCAACTACATGGTTTAGTGATACTACTGAGCCTTGGACATTACCGATATATGTTTATGGTAGCACTAGGTACCATACATTTTCAATTGCAATTTCAAAATTAATCTTTTATTATTAGAGATTGTGAGGCCCTATTGTCTACTCATCTGCCGCCAACTCCAGGCTTTGTCATTCAGCCACTATATGGTCTCCTCATGCTTCAGCCTCATCCAAGCTGTGTCAATCAGCCACTATAGGGTCTCCTCATGCTGCCAACACCTCCACGCTGTGTCATTCAGCCACTATATGGTCTCCTTATACTGATGCCACCTCCAGGCTCTGTCATTGTGCCGCTCTGCGGCAGTGATTCTGGTAAGCGATGCCGGTAATCTGCATGTTATTCTGAATAACATTATTATTTCACTACCCCAGCACACTGTGTATGCAGCAAAGTGTTCTACACCCCTATTGAGGCTCTCTGTAGGCCAGAAATAGCCGTTTTTAATATAGATTCGCCACAAATAAATTTGGATAAATTTTTTTTTTCCGAATTTGGCGAATTGGCCGAATCAAATTTTTTAAAAGTTCGTTCCTCTCTAGCCGCCAGCACCAGAATGTGTCATTCAGCCACTATATGGTTTACTGATGCTGCTAGACATGGGTCATTACCTAAAAATTTTTATGGTAGCACTAGCTACCATAAATCTTCAATTCAAATTTGAAAATTCATCTTTTAATCTCAGGGATTGTGAGGCCCTATGGTCTCCTCATTCTTCCGCCAACTCTAGGCTGTGTCATTCAGCCACTGTATGGTCTCCTCTTGCTGCTGCCACCTATAGGCTCTGTCATTGTGCCGCCATGTGACTCCTTGTTAGATTGGGTTTTGTGGTCATACAGTATTAGTTCAAAGTAAATGCCGGGACATTACCCCTTATGGACACAGCCAGGTTTATTTTTGCGCTTTCGTTTTTTCCTCCTCGCCTTCTTAAAATCGTAACTCTTTTATTTTTTCATCCACAGACTATTATGAGGGCTTGTTTTTTGCATGACAGTTGTCCTTTGTAATGACATAATTTAATTTTTTCATTTACAGACTATTATGAGGGCTTTTTTTTGCGTGACCAGTTGTCCTTTGTAATAACATCACTCACTTTACCATAAAATGTATGGTGAAATGAAAAAAATACTATTTGTATGGGAAAATTTAAAAGAAAACTGCAATTTTGCACATTTTGGAAGGTTTTGTTTTCACACTGTACAGTTTATGATAAAAGGGACATCTTTTCTTTATTCTCTTGGTTAATACGAATAAAATGATATCCATGATTACATACTTTTCTTTAAAAAAAATCTCAAACTTTTTAACTTAATTAGTACGTTTAAAATCCCTCTATTTTGATGACCTATAACTTTTTCATTTCTTTGTATAAGCAGTGGTTTGAGGGCTCAGATTTTTGTGCCATGATCTGTACTTTTTATTGATATCCAAATTGTATATATTAAACTTTTAATTCTTTTTTTTTTTTTTATATTATGTGACAAAAACATGTGACAGCAATTTTGTACTTTTTAGTTTTTCTTACATTTACGCCATTCACCGTATGGGATCAATAACATATTTTGACAGTTCGGACATTTACGCACGTGGCAATATCAAATATGTTTATTGATTTACTTTTTTTTTTTTTTTTTACACTTTCTGGAGGTAAAATGGGAAAAACTGATGATTTAAATTTTTATTAGGGGAGGGAGATTTTTAACTTTTTTTTTTTTTTTACATTTATTTTACTTTTTTTTACACTTTAATAGTCCCCATAGGAGACTATTTATAGCAATCATTTGATTGCTAATACTGTTCAGTACTATGCATAGTCTCCTGCTCTGGCCATGCTGGATGATCGGATTCCCATGGCAGCGCTGCAGGCGATCCAATCATCCATATTAAGTGCTGTACTGCCGCAGATGCCTTGATCTGTATTGATCACGGCATCTGAGGGGTTAATGGCACACATCAGCATGATCACTGATGTGCGCCATTACTGGCGGTTGACTGGCTGCTGATAGCAGCCGGGACTGGCCGTGCATGACACGAGCACCACTCTGGTGCTCGCAGTCATGTATAGGACGTAAATGTACGTCCTGGTGCCTTGGTAGTTAAGTACCAGGATGTATATTTATGTCCTATACATGACCGCGAGCACCAGTCCATTTACGTCCTATGCCATTAAGGGGTTAAACTTGGGAATCTAATATAAATCTTACATTTATATATTTAAAAAAATGTATGTAATCTTTTCAAGACTGAGGCCCTACGGTCGTCAACGTCATATCACCTGTGGAAGTATCACAAAGCGATAACAATGAACCTTAACTCATTAAATTAAACATTCGCACTTTCACAGTCAGGGGGGCACTGAGAAGCAGCGGCTGGAACAGGTGGGATCTTGCCTGGCGGAGGATCGCTAGCTCAGTGCTCACCAAAACGGGTAATAAAAAAATGAAAGTAAATTCAAATTAAACTAAATAAAGATTACATAAAAAATCTGCCACATCCAGACCTTCTGTGGCAGTGATTCTAATAGCGATGCCATGTTATACTGAATAACAGTATTATTTCACTAACACAGCACACATCCTATGCTTGTTAGGACAAGGCAAAGTGTTCTACACCCCTATTGAGCCTCTCTGTAGGCCAGAAATAGCCATTTTTAATAGCAATTCTCCACAAATAAATTCGGTCCGAACCAAATTTCTTCAGAAAATTTGGCGAATCATCCGAATCGAATTTTTCTGAAAGTCGCTCATCTCTAGTAAACATCATTAGCCAGCTTACATAGATCAATGTAATGCTATTGTATTGCATTGATCCATCACCGTATTTAACCAGTTAAATGACGGACATCGGAGCGATCTCCGATGTCCGTCATTACCGGCAGATGTCAGCTGCTGATATCCTGACCAAAGGGGAAAGGTTTAACACTGCTCTTTCCTTATTGGGCCCACGCATATTGCTCAGCCCAGCAAGGGGTTACAGTAAACCAGCAATCTATATAGATCACTTGTTTACTGTATGTTGAGAAAAAAGTTAAGTTATGCTGCAGAGAAGTGCAACTTAACTCTTTCATTGCTGGGTGCTCAGCCCAGCAAGGGGTTGTGGTAAAACTTTACTGAATGCTCTTGCTGGGTAGAAGACTCCTGTCAGTATAATGACAGGAGTCTGGGCTCCTGTATAGTATACAGCTATATACTATACTGCTGGCAGAGATAAGTAGTAATTCTATGAATCACTACTTACTTTCTTACAATCCTTGGGCCAGGCACCCTGCATCCCTGTGGGCAGTAAAAAAAAAACTACCACAGAGTAAAAAAAATTACATTTTCACACAAATGAATAAAACGCTAGAAAAAAATTCAGGGAAACTCAAAAATGCTGGAAAAACTGTTGCATTTTTGGGTGTTTTTTCAGGTAAAAAAAAGTGGAACCTAGCCTTAGTGTGGCAAGACAGATGTACACTTTACTGTACTGTGACACAGACACAGCCAGTGAAGATGGAGTACATTCCCTAATAACGGCCTCAGTAATAGAGAGAAGTCTCCACAGGCAGTTTGACAGTCAGTGAATTGACTCCAGTTGGAGGCCTCAAACTATGTTTTCTCCCCAAATTCCAGAATATATATCTTCTCCATGAATAAATATTGTCATCACACAGGGAACCAGATTTACAGACCAGGCAGAAGAGGGTAAAAGCACATCCAATGAAAGTAAGGCCAGCAAAAATGCACCAGGATAGTATTTTCCAACTGAACACCCCAACTGATGTGGCAATTGTTCCAAAAACGGAGTTTGAAAAGAAACGGGTTATCAGTATAACACTTGTTCTGATAAGTCAGTATTGAACATCAGAGACTGTTTTTATGCTTCTCATTCTTCTCTAAAATATAAAGTGTAATTAATTCTCTATTTATAAACCCCTTTACGCTCTTCGTATAGTCATGCTGACATGTTTTCTTATTTCAATTACAATAGTGCCCTTTTAAAAATTGGAAATTGGGAAAATAGACCCAGCTTTAATCCCCACAGCTCCCACTTGCCACTGTCTGGTCCCCTTGTGTTCTGCCTTCTTCCTGCTTCCTAGATGAGTATTGCGCAGCCCTCCTGCTGGAATCAACAGCTAGGGACTGCAGCTAATAGCCTGCAATGGTGATTACCACTGTGAGGCTATTACCCACTTAGATCCCACGATCAAAGCTGATCATGGGACCTAAAGCTGGCAACTCAATATTGCCAACTGGTTGCAATGGGTGATCGGGGGGGAACACCTTAACTGACAGCCGGAGGATCCCTACCTTCCTCCATGCCATCGGATCTTCCGCAGTCCACAGATAACACTGATCAATGCTGTGTAATAGTTCAGCAATAATCGCTGTAAGGAATCAAAAGATTCCATGTAATAGTCACCTATGGGAACTAAAAAAAAGTAACAGATAAAAAAAGAAATAAATGTGTATAACCTCTCCCCCTAATAAAAGTTTGAATCACCCCCTCCCCCTTTTCCCATTTTATAAATAAAATAATGTCATTAAAAATAAACATATGTGGTATCGCCGCGTGCGTAAATGTCTGAATAATTAAAATTTCATGTTAATTAAACCGCACGGTCAATGGCATAAACATAAAAAAATACCAAATTCAAAGTTCAGAACTGCATTTTTGGTCACTTCATATATCAGAAAAAAATCCATAAAAGTGATCAAAAAGTCTATTAAAAACACAGATTAAAACTACAGATTACAGTGCAAAAATTAGCTCTCATGCAGCCTCATATGCAGAAAAAAAAGGTTATAGGGGTCAGAAGGGGACAATTTTAAGCAGGGCTTTGGAGTCAGTAGATAAATGTTCTGACTCCGCAGTTTTTTGTACTTCCGACTCCGACTCCTCTGTATTAATATGCAAATGTATTTACAGTTAAATCCAAGAAGCTGTTCCACCAAGTTCATCTAAGCTCTTCTAGCAGAGAGAGGTAGTTGGGCAGAAGCTGCTGCCTTCTCCTTTTTGTGTGCTGATCTGCTGCTGAAGATAGGGCAGTGGGAGGATCCAGGAAGGGGCATTTATTATAAAACATGATTTCCCTAGTAGAATCCCATAGTCATGTTTAAAGTTTAAGCTAACAATCGGAGTTTACAAGTTTTTATAGCCTTAGCTGAATGGAAGCAGTTTTTCCAATGGTTTACAGCTTCAGTCTTGAACTATTGACCCTCCATTCCCTTCACTTATACAAGTGTCTATAGTCCTACAAAAAACATATTTACTTATCAGTGAGAGGCTAGGTTACCCATGGGTTCCCTGTAACAGCAGAACACAACACTATGGAAAGTATATGTATTGCCACTCCTAATTGTGCAACGTGCCATATAGTGAAGCACATGAAAAGCACGCTTCTTCACGGTCACTTAAGTGTTCGTATTGCGGTTAAGTGAGGCACTGCATGCATTGGTCTTTATTCTTACAGTAGAGAAGTCATTAATTATTACTTTTTGTGAATTGGGAAAAAAATTTTTAATTACAATCTAAATTTAGTAGGAGTGGAGTCGGTGCATTGTTTGCCGACTCAGACTCCAGGTACCCAAAATTCAGTCCGACTCCTCGACTCCGACTCCACAGCACTGATTTTAAGCCTACTAATTTTCTTACAAAAAGTTAAAACCTGTATAAATTGGGTATTGTTGTAATAGTATGCACCTACAGAGTAAAGATAATGGCCCTCATTTAACCCCTTCCCGCAGAATGGCATATATAAACGCCGGGTTGTGCAGTGCGTTCGCGCATCCCGGCGTTTATAAATGACATTCAGTTAACCCGGCGATGCGCAGCATCGCACGGGTTAACTGGCAGAAGTCCCGCTGTTTCCAGCAGGGGACAACTTCTGCTTCACCATCCATTGATGGTCCTGGTCAGCGATCCCTGTGATTGGTCCCTGTGGACCAATAACAGTGATCTAGGGTGAAAGTTCAGATCCCCCTAGGTTCGCGGCATAGGTGGGGGAACACGTGGGGACCGGCAGCCTTACCAGATCCAGCGGCGGGACCGAGGAGCAGCGCGGGACCGGCCACGTGGACGAGGAGCCACGGGACCTGGAGGTGAGTATATGGTCCTCAGAAGCAGCAGTGAAGATATTCACTGCTGTTTCTAGGAGTCTGAAAACTACAACTCCCAGCATGCCTAGACAGCCTTTGGCTGTCTGGGCATGCTGGGAGTTGTAGTTTTGCAACATCTGGAGGGCCCCAGTTTGGAGACCATTGTATAATGGTCTCCAATCTGTGCCCTTCAGATGTTGCCGAACTACAACTCCCAGTATGCACTGACTGTCCAGGCATGCTGGGAGTTGTAGTTTTGCAACAACTGGAGACACACTGGTTGGGAAACATTGTCTGTTTCTAACTCAGTGTTTCCTAACCTGTGTGCCTCCAGCTGTTGCAAAACTATAACTCCCAGCATGCACTAACAGACCATGCATGCTGGGAGTTGTGGTTTTGCAACAGCTGGTGCACCCCCCACCCCTGTGAATGTACAGGGTACATTCACATGGGCGAGGCTTTTACAGTGGGTTTCTCGCTGCAAGTTTGAGATGCAGCAAATTTTGCGCTGGGAAACTCGCTGTAATCCCCCGCCCATGTGACTGTACCTTAAAAACACTACACTACACCTACACCAACACAAAATAAAATAAAAAGTTAAAAACACTACATATACACATACCCCTACACCGCCCCCCTCCCCCAATAAGAACGTCCGGAACACCACTGTTTCCAAAGCAGAGCCTCCAGCTGTTGAAAAACAACTCCCAGTATTGCCGGACAGCCGTTGACTGTCCACGCATGCTGGGAGTTTTGCAACAGCTGGAGGCACCCTGTTTGGGAATCACTGGCGTAGAATACCCCTATGTCCACCCCTATGCAAATCCCTAATTTAGGCCTCAAATGCACATGGCGCTCTCACTTTGGAGCCCTGTCGTATTTCAAGGCAACAGTTTAGGGTCACATATGGGGTATCGCCGTACTCGGGAGAAATTGCGTTACAAGGTATTTTCTTCTTTAACCCTTCATGAAAAGGAAATGTTGGGGTCTACACCAGAATGTTAGTGTAAAAAATTTAAATTTTTTACACTAACATGCTGATGTTGCCCTATACTTTACATTTTCACAAGAGGTAAAAGGGAAAAAAGCCCCCCAAAATTTGTAACGCAATTTCTCCCGACTACGGAGATACTCCATATGTGGGCGCAAAGTGCTCTGGGGGCGCACAACAAGGCCCAGAAGGGAGAGTGCACCATGTACATTTGAGGTGATTTGCACAGGGGTGGCTGATTGTTACAGCGGTTTTGACAAACGCAAAAAAAAAAAAAAAACCACATGTGACCCCATTTCGGAAACGACACCCCTCACGGAATGTAATGAGGGGTGCAGTGAGAATTTACCCCCCAAAGGTGTCTGACTGATCTTTGGAACAGTGGTGCGTGAAAATGAAAACTTGTACAGCCCACTGTTCCAAAGATCTGTCAGACACCAGTGGGGGGCAAATGCTCACTGTACCCCTTGTTACGTTCCTCAAGGGGTCTAGTTTCCAAAATAGTATGCCATGTGTTTTTTTTTTGCGGTCCTGGCACCATAGGGGCTTCCTAAATGCGACATGCTCCCCGAGCAAAATTTGCTCTCAAAAAGCCAAATATGACTCCTTCTCTTCTGAGCATTGTAGTTCGCCCATAGTGCACTTCAGGTCAACTTATGGGGTACCTCCATACTCAGAAGAGATGGGGTTACAAATTTTGGGGGGTATTTTCTGCTATTTACCCTTGGAAAAATGTGAAATTTGGGGGGAAACACACATTTTAGTGAAAAAAAATATATATTTTTTTTACATTTGCAAAAGTCGTGAAACACCTGTGGGGTAATAAGCCTCCCTTTATTCCTTATTACGTTCCTCAAGGGGTCTAGTTTCCAAAATAGTATGCCATGTGTTTTTTTTTTTGCTGTTCTGGCACCATAGGGGCTTCCTAAATGCGACATGCCCCCCGAGCAAAATTTGCTCTCAAAAAGCCAAATATGACTCCTTCTCTTCTGAGCATTGTAGTTCGCCTGTAGTGTACTTCAGGTCAACTTATGGGGTACCTCCATACTCAGAAGAGAAGGGGTTACAAATATTGGGGGGTATTTCCTGCTATTAACCCTTGGAAAAATGTGAAATTTGGGGGGAAACACATTTTAGTGAAAACATTTTTTTTTTTTTTTACATATGCAAAAGTCGTGAAACACCTGTGGGGTATTAAGGCTCACTTTATTCCTTGTTATGTTCCTCAAGGGGTCTAGTTTCAAAAATGGTATGCCATGTGAGGGTTTTTTGCTGTTCTGGCACCATAGGGGCTTCCTAAATGCAACATGCAACACTTTACATAGACATATGAGGTATGTGCTTACTCGAGAGAAATTGGGCTACAAATATAAGTATACATTTTCTCCTTTTACCCCTTGTAAAAATTCAAAAATTGGGTCTACAAGTACATGCGAGTGTAAAAAATTAAGATTGTGAATTTTCTCCTTCACTTTGCTTCTATTCCTGTGAAACACCTTAAGGGTTAAAATGATGACTGAATGTCATTTTGAATACTTTGGGGGGTGCAGTTTTTATAATGGGGTCTTTTGTGGGGTATTTCTAATATCAGGACCCTTCAAATCCACTTCAAACCTGAACTGGTCCCTGAAAAATAGTGAGTTTGAAAATTTTGTGAAAAATTGGAAAATTGCTGCTGAACTTTGAAGCCCTCTGGTGTCTTCCAAAAGTGAAAACTCGTCACTTTTATGATGCAAACATAAAGTAGACATATTGTATATGTGAATAAATTTTTTTTTTATTTGTAATATACATTTTCCTTACAAGCAGAGAGCTTCAAAGTTAGAAAAATGCAAAATTTTCTAATTTTTCATCAAATTTTAGGATTTTTCACAAGGAAAGGATGCAAGTTACCACAAAATTTTACCACCATGTTAAAGTAGAATATGTCACGAAAAAACAATCTCGGAATCAGAATGAAAACTAAAAGCATTCCAGAGTTATTAATGTTTAAAGTGACAGTGGTCAGATGTGCAAAAAACGCTCTGGTCCTTAAGGCCAAAATGGGCTTGGTCCTGAAGGGGTTAATAACATGATTCCGACTCTTTTTGTCGGGTTTTGCACCTAAATTCTGTTGCACAGAACGTGCGACAGAATGTGAGACAGAAAAAAAAAAGACAAGATCTGGATCACTCAGAGTGAAAAAAAACCCTACAAAATTGGCATGGGAAAAGGGGCGTGTTCCCTACATTTCACCCAAAATCACTAGTCTTTTCCTAAAACCACTCTGAAATTCATGTGAATTCTCTGGGAAGAAACCCCAACACTTTCTCTGGCTGTTTGCTCCTTTGCCTGCCTAGTCTTTTTCAAGCAATTCTTAAAAAGCCGCAAAGATCAGAATATTGGAAGACAGGTAAGATAATGTATAATTTTATGTGATTTATTAATACATGATATAATGTTGAATGATTGAATGAATGCTGCTTGAATGATTGATGTGTTTGATCGATGTGTTTCATTGATGGATGATTTATTTATAACATGTCATGTTGGTTATTTTTATTGTATTTTGCATGTAGATATTTATAGTAAAATATGTGATTTGAATATATACTTATTGTTAAAGGAGAACTCCGGAATAGGAAAATTATCGTCCATGCTGCCGGCAGTAAAAAAAATAAACAGGTACATACCTTCCTTCGCTCCCCCAGTGCCTCCGGTAACCGGCTCCGACCTCCGCCTCGATCCTCTTCCTGGTTGCCGGTGGTCGGCGAGTCATACTGCACTCAGCCAGTCACCAGCCGCAGCGAAGTCCCAACTCAGCCGGTGATAGGCTGAGCGACAGTGTGACGTTTTCGGCCCCGGCAGCAGGTGCCGGAGTAGTGAAGTATTGTGTGTCTTGAAGCGTTCTCACACTGCCGCTCAGCCTATCGCCTGCCGAGTCTGGATTTCGCTGCAGCTGGTGATTGGATGAGTGCAGTATGACTCGCCGACCACCGGCAACCAGGAAGAGGATCGCGGCGGAGGTCGGAGCAGGTTAATGGAGGCACCGGAGGAGCGAAGGAAGGTATGTACCTGTTTACTTTTTTTTACTGCCGGCAGTATGGACGATAATTTTCCTATTCCGGAGTTCTCTTTTAATACATTCATTTCTGTGTAATGTGTATTTTTTTGAACATGTAAAACAAGTAAGATACGTGTTTTACACTTGCGCTAACCCAGTGTTTCTGTTACCCAACAAACCAGGGTGCCTCCAGCTGTTGCAAAACTACAACACCCAGCATGCCCTGACAGCCAAAGGTAAACAATGCGCTAACCTATTTCTAATTTTTCTTTTTTAAATTTCCCTCTTTTCACTGAACTGGTTAGTAGGTTAATGAAATGCATAGTAAATTGCCGTGGGAATATTTTTTATTGACAAACCACAGACATATTTTGATAATTGCCCTTTAGAACTTTTGAGGCTTTATCAATAAAACATTTTCCCACGGCAATTTACTATGCATTTCATTAACCTACCAACAAGTTCAGTAAAAAGAGAGGGAAATTTAAAAAAGAAAAAGTAAAAAATAGGTTAGCGCATTGTTTGCCAATGAACCAGGGTGCCTCCAGCTGTTGAAAAACTACAACTCCCAGCATGCCCAGACAGCCTTTGGCTGTCAGGGCATGCTGGGTGTTGTAGTTTTTCAACAGCTGGAGGCACCCTGATTTGTTGGGTAACAGAAACGCTTCGGTTAGCGCAAGTGTAAAACACGTATCTAACATATTTTAAATTTTCAAAAAAATACACATGACATAAAAATGTATGTATTAACAATAAGTATATATTCAAATCACATATTTTACTATAAATATCTACATCAAAAATACAATAAAAATAACCAACATGACATGTTATACATAAATCACACGTCAATCAAACACATCGATCAAACACATCAATCATTCATGCAGCATTCATTCATTCAACATTACATCATGTATTAATAAATCACCTAATGCGGTCTCTTCTTTTCCGTGCACCCGCTCCCGATAATGGTCCCTTGCTTCTAAATTAAAAAGGCATGTACAATTTGTTTTGTTACAAATTCGGATTCATTCGGATATAAATATTTTGTACATTCGGATCAATCCGAATATACGAAATATAAACAATTCGGACAAAATTCGGACATTTCTTACAAACCGAATTGCACATGTCTAGTGGATAAAGTACTTTATATATACATATTTCCATGAATACATTAACCCATTAAACATTTGAAGGTAGCCTGTCTGAATGCCATTGGAGGCTGAGTATGATGTCAGCCTCCAGGGTCTATTGGTGGTGTATATATGTAGCATACCGTTATTTCATATATATATATATATATGCTAACTATACTATGAGTAGAGATGTAGTAAATATATATATACACAATTAACGTACATTTTCTATGGTCTCATTGAGACCCCCCGGTGCTAAAGTGGCGAGTCTATGTATCTAATAAAACTCTCTATTGATTAGACATTGATAACGATTCGGAGTATTCTGCGGAATACTTTCGATAATAATCAGCTTATGTACAATTGAAAAGTGTCTCGAAACTCCATGTAACATAAACCCATGGGAAATGTTGAAGCAGTGTTTATTTATGCGGGACCGCACTGTCTGCACAGTGCGGCCTACATATTGTAGTTGACAACCGCATGCGATCAGATATATTGAAAACATGGATTCGCATGTGACTGTACCTTTAATGGAAAAAACTTTTCCAGTTTGTGAAGATTTAAACCCAACTGAAGTCTCTTTGATTAGGTTACAGCAAAGACAGCGGCTCTTACCACACGGGCTGCATGAGGACGCCGTCTGAACTGGAACCAACCTAGAACTATGAAATCTACCGGGTGCTAAAAGGTTTTGTAAATTACGGGCTCTTCTATAAGTAATCTGGGGAGTATGTGGAATGGATGTTTTAAGAATAGGGTCACTACTGATGATGGACCAATGTTTAGATAATCTTTTTTTGATGTTAGACGATTCCTTATTAAAATTGGTTATAAAATTGAACCTAAATTTAGCTGTAGATGTCACTGATTTTTTTCCGGGGAATGTTAGTTCTGATTGTCCTTTATTTTTAACTTTATTGTAAGCTTGAGTCAAAAGATTTTTAGGGTAACCTTTTTCAAGGAAGCGCTCCCTAAGGACAGCAGCCTATTGTCCGTAGGGAACGCTCCTCAGCCAGCTGGGGTAGTGGGCACTATCATAATTAATATAGCTATTCATGTCCACCTTTTTAAAAAAGGTTTTCGTGATGATTTTGTTTTCATAAGACTTGCATAGCTCTAGATCAAGGAACTGTATAGAAGTAGTAGAAAATTGCATGGTAAATCGAATGTCCCAATTATTAATATTTAGATGGTTCACAAATTCAATTGCTTTGGCTTCAGTGCCAGACCAGAGAAAGACATGGTCGTCTACGAAAATAAATGATTCGAGTCCCTAATAATGGCACAGTTCCCCCTTTTTCGTTATGTCATTTATTTTCGTCGTTACATAGACGACCTTGTCTTTCTCTGGTCTGGCACTGAAGCCCAAGCAATTGAATTTGTGAACCATCTAAATATTAATAATTGGGACATTCGTTTTACCATGCAATTTTCTACTACTTCTATACAGTTACTTGATCTAGAGCTATGCAAGTCTTATGAAAGCAAAATCATCACGAAAACCTTTTTTAAAAAGGTGGACGTGAATACCTATATTAACCCCTTAAGGACCACGGACGTATGAGTACGTCCCTGCGCCCTGGGTCTTAAGGACCAGGGACGTACTCATACGTCCGTTGGAATTCCGGCTATTCCGGGTCATACGGGTCTATACTGACCCGGAAAATAAAGGGGATCGCAGATGTTCTAGACACCCACGATCCCCTTGAAGCAATAGGAGACGTGACCACCAATAGCAGATCGGGGGCGGAGGGATTTACTTTCGATTTCCCCGTTCTGCCCACTCACAATAGGCAGGGCAGGACGGGGAAACCGACAGGGACCTGCGCCGAAGATCCACTTACCCATCGGCACTATAGTGGTCTCTAAACTGTAACCCTCCAGATGTTGCAAAACTACAACTCCCAGCATACCCAGAGAGCTGTTTAGGCATGCTGGGAGTTGCAGTTTTGCAACAGCTGGAGGTCTACAGTTTGAGACCACTGCGCAGGGATCTCTATACTGTGCACCTCCAGATCTTGCAAAACTACAACTGATAGCATGCCCACACAGCAGTTTGCTGTCTGGGCATGCTGGGAGTTGTCGTTTTGCAACATCTGGAGGTCCACAGTTTGGAGACCACTGTGCAGTGGTCTCTAAACTATAGCTCTCCAGATGTTGCAAAACTGCAACTCCCAGCATGCCTAAACAGCAAACAGCTGTCTCTGCATGCTGGGAGTTGTAGTTTTGCAAGATCTGGAGGTGCACAGTATAGAGATCCCTGCGCAGTGGTCTCAAACTGTAGACCTCCAGCTGTTGCAAAACTGCAACTCCCAGCATGCCTAAACAGCTCTCTGGGTATGCTGGGAGACGTATGAGTACGTCCCTGCGCCCTGGGTCTTAAGGACCAGGGACGTACTCATACGTCCGTTGGAATTCCGGCCCCTGCCGCGTGCCCCGGGCGGGGACCGGACCGGGGTGACTTCTGATATCTATCAGCAGGCACCCCGCGCAAATGCCCAGGGGGGTCATAAGACCCCCCACATGTCGGCGATCGCCGCAAATCGCAAGTGAATTCACACTTACAATTTGCGGCTATTCCAGGTCATACGGGTCTATACTGACCCGGAAAATAAAGGGGATCGCAGATGTTCTAGACACCCACGATCCCCTTGAAGCAATAGGAGACGTGACCACCAATAGCAGATCGGGGGCGGAGGGATTTACTTTCGATTTCCCCGTTCTGCCCACTCACAATAGGCAGGGCAGGACGGGGAAACCGACAGGGACCTGCGCCGAAGATCCACTTACCCATCGGCACTATAGTGGTCTCTAAACTGTAACCCTCCAGATGTTGCAAAACTACAACTCCCAGCATACCCAGAGAGCTGTTTAGGCATGCTGGGAGTTGCAGTTTTGCAACAGCTGGAGGTCTACAGTTTGAGACCACTGCGCAGGGATCTCTATACTGTGCACCTCCAGATCTCGCAAAACTACAACTGATAGCATGCCCACACAGCAGTTTGCTGTCTGGGCATGCTGGGAGTTGTCGTTTTGCAACATCTGGAGGTCCACAGTTTGGAGACCACTGTGCAGTGGTCTCTAAACTATAGCTCTCCAGATGTTGCAAAACTGCAACTCCCAGCATGCCTAAACAGCAAACAGCTGTCTCTGCATGCTGGGAGTTGTAGTTGTGTACCTCCAGCTGTTGCATAACTACATCTCCCAGCATGCCTTTCAGCGATCAGTACATTCTGGGAGTTGAAGTTTTGCAACAGCTGGAGGCACACTGGTTGGAAAATACTGAGTTAGGTAACATAACCTAACTGAAGGTTTTCCAACCAGTGTGCCTACAGCTGTTGCAAAAGTACAACTCCCAGCATGCACGGTCTGTCAGTACATGCTGGGGGTTGTAGTTTTGAAACAGCTGGAGGTTTGCCCCCCCATGTGAACGTACAGCGTACATTCACACTGGCGGGTTTACAGTAAGTTTACTACTTCAAGTATGAGCTGCGGCAAATTTTTCGCCGCAGCTCAAACTCCTAGCGGTAAATTCACTGTAAACCTCTGCCCGTGTGAACATAGCCTAAAAACACTACACTAACACATAATAAAGGGTAAAACACGATATATACACCCCCTTACACTGTCCCCCCCAATTAAAATAAAAACGTATTGTACGGCAGTGTTTCCAAAACAGAGCCTCCAGCTGTTGCAAAACAACAACTCACAGCATTTCCGGACAGCCACTGACAGTCCAGGCATGCTGGGAGTTTAGCAACAGCTGGAGGCACCCTGTTAGGGGTATTCTACGCCAGTGATTCCCAATGTCCACCCCTGTGCAATCCCTAATTTAGTCCTCAAATGCGCATGGCGCTCTCTCACTTCAGAGCCCTGTCGTATTTCAAGGAAACAGTTTAGGGCCACATATGGGGTATCTCCATACTCGGGAGAAATTGCACTACTAATTTTGGGGGCTTTTTTTCCTTTTACCCCTTATGAAAAAGAAAAGTTGGGGTCTACACCAGCATGTTAGTGTAAAAAAATTTTTTTTTTACACTAACATGCTGGTGTTGTCCTTTACTTTTTATTTTCACGAGAGGTAAAAGGAAAAAAAGACCTCCAAAATTTTTAACGCAATTTCTCCTGAGTACGGAAATACCCCATATGTGGGCGTAAAATGCTCTGCGGGCGCATAACAAGGCTCAGGAGTGAGAGTGCACTATGTACATTTGAGGCCTAAATTGGTGATTTGCACAGGGGTGGCTGATTTTACAGCGGTTCTGACATAAACCCCAAAAAATAAATACCCACATGTGACCCCATTTTGGAAACGACACCCCTCACGGAACGTAACAAGGGGTATAGTGAGCCTGAACACCCCACAGGTGTTTGACAAATTTTCATTAAAGTTGGATGGGAAAAGGAAAAAACAAAAAAATTTTTTCACTAAAATGCTGGTGTCACCCTAAATTTTTCATTTTCACAAGGGAAAATAGGAAAAAAGCCCCCCAAAATTTGTAACCCCATTTCTTCTGAGTAAGAACATACCCCATATGTGGATGTAAAGTGCTCTATGGGTGCACTACAATGCTCAGAAGAGAAGGAGCGCCATTGGGACTTTGAAGAGAAAATTTGTCCGGAATTGAAGGCCACTTGTGTTTACAAAGCCCCCATGGTACCAGAACAATGGACCCCCCCCCCCCCACATGTGACCCCATTTTGGAAACTACACTCCTCATGTAATGTAATAAGGGGTACAGTGAGCATTTACGCCCCACAGGTGTCTGACAGATTTTAGGAACAGTGATCCGTGAAAATGAAAAATGTTATTTTCCATTTGCACAGCCCACTGTTCCAAAGATCTGTCAAACGCCAGTGGGGTGTAAATGCTCACTGCACCACTTATTAAATTCTGTGAGGGGTGTAGTTTCCAAAATAGGGTCACATGTGGGGGGGTCCACTGTTCTGGTACCACGGGGGGCTTTGTAAATGCACATGGCCCCTGACTACCATTCCAAACGAATTCTCTTTCCAAAAGCTCAATGGTGCTCCTCCTCTTCTGATCATTGTAGTTTGCCCGTAGTGCACTTCAGGTCAACTTATGGGGTACCTCCATACTCAGAAGAGATGGGGTTACAAATTTTGGGGGTATTTTCTGCTATTAACCCTTGCAAAAATGTGAAATTTGTGGGGAAACACACATTTTAGTGAAAAAAATGTTTTGTTTTTTTTACATATGCAAAAGTCTTGAAACACCTGTGGGGTATTAAGGCTCACTTTATTCCTTGTTACGTTCCCCAAGGGGTCTAGTTTCCAAAATGGTATGCCATTTGTTTTTTGTTTTTTTGCTGTTCTGGCACCATAGGGGCTTCCTAAATGCAACATGCCCCCCAAAAAACATTTCTGAAAAACGTACTCTCCAAAATCCCCTTGTCGCTCCTTCGCTTCTGAGCCCACTACTGCGCCCGCCGAACAATTTACATAGACATATGAGGTATGTCCTTACTCGAGAGAAATTGGGCTACAAATATAGGTATACATTTTCTCATTTTACCCCTTATAAAAATTCAAAAATTGGGTTTACAAGAACATTCGAGTGTAAAAAAATGAAGATTGTGAATTTTCTCCTTCACTTTGCTGCTATTCCTGTGAAACACCTAAAGGGTTAAAACACCTACTAAATGTCATTTTGAATACTTTGGGGGTGCAGTTTTTATAATGGGGTCATTTGTGAGGTATTTTTAATATGAAGACCCTTCAAATCCACTTCAAACCTGAACTGGTCCCTGAAAAATAGTGAGTTTGAAAATGTTGTGAAAAATTGGAAAATTGCTGCTGAACTTTGAAGCCCTCTGATGTCTTCCAAAAGTAAAAACACGTAAATTATATGATTCAAACATAAAGTAGACCTATTGAAAATGTGAATGAAAAAAATTATTTTGAATATCCATTTTCCTTACAAGCAGAGAGCTTCAAAGTTAGAAAAATGCAAAACTTTCAAATTTTTCATAAAATTTGGGGATTTTTCACCAAGAAAGGATGCAAGTTACCACAAAATTTTACCACTATGTTAAAGTAGAATATGTCACGAAAAAACAGTCTCGGAATCGGAATAATAACTAAAAGCATTCCAGAGTTATTAATGTTTAAAGTGACAGTGGTCAGATGTTCAAAAAACGCTCTGGTCCTAAGGTGTAAAATGGCCTGGTCCTTTAGGGGTTAATTATGATAGTGCCCACTACCCCAGCTGGCTCAGGAGTGTTCCCTACAGACAATACCTGCGCATACGTAAGAACTGTTCTTCCGACTCAGACTTTTATGCGCAGGCTGCTGTCCTTAGGGAGCGCTTCCTTGAAAAAGGTTACCCTAAAAATCTTTTGACTCAAGCTTACAATAAAGTTAAAAATAAAGGACAATCAGAACTAACATTCCCCGGAAAAAAATCAGTGACATCTACAGCTAAATTTAGGTTCAATTTTATAACCAATTTTAATAAGGAATCGTCTAACATCAAAAAAAGATTATCTAAACATTGGTCCATCATCAGTAGTGACCCTATTCTTAAAACATCCATTCCACATACTCCCCAGATTACTTATAGAAGAGCCCGTAATTTACAAAACCTTTTAGCACCCGGTAGATTTCATAGTTCTAGGTTGGTTCCAGTTCAGACGGCGTCTTCGTGCAGCCCGTGTGGTAAGAGCCGCTGTCTTTGCTGTAACCTAATCAAAGAGACTTCAGTGGAGTTTAAATTCTCACAAACTGGAAAAGTTTTTTCCATTAAAGGTACAGTCACATGCGAATCCATGTTTTCAATATATCTGATCACATGTGGTTGTCAACTACAATATGTAGGCCGCACTGTGCAGACAGTGCGGTCCCGCATAAATAAACACCGCTTCAACATTTCCCATGCGTTTATGTTACATGGAGTTTCGAGACACTTTTCAATTGTACATAAGAACTCCATGGATTCGTTTAAGCTGATTATTATCGAAAGTATTCCTCAGAATACTCCGAATCGTTATCAATGTCTAATCAATAGAAAGTCTTATTGGATACATAGACTCGCCACTTTAGCCCCGGGAGGTCTCAATGAGACCATAGAAAATGTACGTTAATTGTGTATATATATTTACTACATCTCTACTCATAGTATAGTTAGCATATATATGAAATAACGGTATGCTACATATATTTTATCTAGCAGCAAAGGAATGACTAGATACTCCGAAGCAACTTAAAATAGAGTACTAAGTCCCGACTAAGAGGAATTTTTTCTCTTATTTTTTATATATATTATGTTGCATAAATTTATGTTTTTATTTATTTATAGTACATATACAATTTTTACACATGACATTTTTTCAGATATGCCTATTTTTATGTATACTTTCTATTTCTGTAACTTTTGTGTTTTTATCTGTATTCTAATTGTGATGTGCGGAGGTTGGCCCCAGCACATTCTAATTTTAATTGTGATGGGAAGGGGTTAATCCCCACATATAAAAGCAAGATGTGAATGCTCATTTGCATGCCTGATGAAGCCACGCATGCGTGGTGAAACGCGTTGCATTATCCACAATAAAATCCTCTGTTAAGGTATCCTGTCTGATGTCCTTCTCCCTGTCAGCTCTGATGAATTCCTGAACCAGAAGCCCGCACGGTTCATAAGGAACTGTCAAGAGAAGGATAAATAGTAGCATAGTTCAGAAGGTTGAAAAAAGACCAAAGTTTAACCTGTATCCCTAATTAGCCCCTCCTGAGTTGATCCAGAGGAAGGTAAAAAATCCTCATACTCGAGGTAAAAATTCCTTCCCAACTCCAAATATGGCAGTCGGAATAAATCCGGGGATCAACATTCTGTCCCTATAAATCGAGTATACATAACCAGCGATGTTATTATTCTCCAAAAATGCTTCTAGACCCTTTTTGAACTCTTTTACAGAGTTCACTATGACCGCCTCCTCAGACAGAGAATTTCACAGTCTCACTGCTCTTACAGTAAAGAACCCCCTTCTGTGCTGGTGTAGAAACCTTCTTTTCTCTAGACGTAGAGTATGCCCCCTTGTTATAGATACAGTCCTGGGTATAAATAGATCACGGGAGAGATCTCTATACAGTCCCCTGATATATTTATACATAGTTATTAAGTCTCCCCTAAGCCTTCTTTTTTCTAAACTAAATAACCCTATTACTGATAATCTTTCTGGGTACTGTAGTTCTCCCATTCCCCATATTACCCTGTTTGTCCGTCTTTGAACCCTCTCCAACTCCACTATATATTCCTTGTACACTGGTGCCCACTTCACACAGTATTCTATGTGTGGTCTGACTAGTGATTTGTACAGCGGTAGAATTATTTCCTTGTCATGGGCATCTATGCCCCTATTGATGCACCCCATGTTTTTATTTGCCTTGGCAGCAGCTGCCCGACACTGGTCAGTACAGCTAAATTTACTGTTAACTAAGACTCACAAGTCCTTTTCCACGTCAATCGTCCCAAGTGTTCTCCCATTTAATACATAATTCCAGCCTGGATTTTTCTTCCCCATGTGCATTACCTTACATTTATCAGTGTTGAACCTCATCTGCCACTTCCAAGCCCAAACCTCCAACCTATCCAGATCCATTTGTAACAGTTCACTGTCCTCTATTGTGTTTACTGCTACAGAGTTTGGTATCATCTGCAAAGATAGCTACTTTATTATTCAACCCCTCTTCAAGGTCATTAATGAATATATTAAATAGAACAGGACCCAAGATGGACCCCTGTGGTACCCCACTAGTAACAGTCACCCAACCATTAATAACCACCCTCTGTTTCCTATCACTGAGCCAGTCCAATCCTTCTCGTTTTATGCACCAACCTTTTATGTGGAACCTTATCAAATGCTTTGGAAAAATCCAGATATACAAGATCCAGCGATTCCCCCTGGTCCAGTCTGGAGCTCACCTCCTCATAAAAGCTCATCAGGTTAGTTTGACAGGAACAATCCCTCATAAAGCCATGCTGATATGGGGTCATACATTTATTTTGATCAAGATACTCCAAATTAGCTTCCCTAAGAAAACCCTAAAACAATTTACACACAACGGAGGTTGAACTAACAGGTCTTTAATTCACTTTTTGACCCCATTTTAAATATTGGCACCACATTTACCATGCGCCAGTCCTGGGGAACACTCCCTGTCCCTATACAGTCCCTGAATATTAAAAGGATAGGTTTGCTAAGGGGATTTGCTCTTACTCTTGACAGTTCCTGACATGGACAGAGGTGTCAGCAGAGATCACTGTGGTCGGACAGAAAATGAATTTGAAAGGAAAAGAACTTCATGTGGAGCATATAGCAGCTGATATGTACTGGAAGGATTAAGATTTTTAAATAGAAGTAATTTACAAATCTATTTAACGTTCTGGCACCAGTTGATTTAAAAAAAACAATAATTATTTCACTGGAGTACCCCTTTAAAACCAGTTTTCACCTGCCAGAGCCGAACCAGGCAATATTCAAAAGTTTGTTTTGACTTAGGTTAATTAGGGTCGAAGAAGTGAGGTACAGTCCCATGTGCATGGTAGGCTGTTATAATTAAAAGACATTGCTTGTAAATCGGTATTTGCTGCTACTTTCGATAATAAATTACCCCCATATTTCACATGCAAACACATACATGCACTAAACATTGCATGTGATTGCACATTCTAGGTATCTGCTTTTGTATAAAATGAAAATATGTTTCTGTATTTAAGCAGCATTTACTAAAAACATAGTGAGAGGAAAAAGGAGTGGAAATTAAAGCAGAAAATGAAATACAGAGCAGCACTGCTCCACTCATTTTTATATTTATTGCAATGAGTTATCACCTAGAGCTCAATGTGGCCTCCAGCAATCTCTTAAATCATTTAAGGGATGACAAGTCGTGGGGGGGAGGACGCTACTCTAATTCTTCTGTATCAGGTCCATTAAACAGCCATAAGCCATGACAAGATCTTGAATTACATTAGAGAGATTACCCTGTTACAGTTCATAATCCTTTGCAATATACCATTCTGAAAACTTCTTGTCAATCATAAATCCTGCCCTGTAATGGGGCAATTATGACCTACGGTCATTCAATTGTCCCCAATGTCAGTCACAAAAAGCCATATAAACAGATACATGGTGAATATTTTAAACACTTAATCAATCAAGAACCAGGATTTTCCCCAAAAGAAGGCAACAAAAAGGATATAATAGGAATGAAAACACCTAATTTTGACTCCCAGGTATGCATGCCTTTTCTGTTTTCAGATTGCAGAACAAAATCTGACAGAATGGGCCTTAAAGGCATTGAATTTCATAAACACTAACTGTCAGGGAATTTTGCTATGTTTGTAACTTCTCATCTTTTAAGAGACATAATTATATTATTGTTTCACATACAAAGCCACAGGAGGGCTTGTTTTTTGTAGGACCAATTGTATTTAAAAAAACAAAAAAAAAACTTAATTTTACGATAAAATGTACTGCTAAACAAAAAAAAATGTTTGTGGGCTGAAATAAAAAAAATTCAAAAAAGATCAGTACAAAAAGTAAAAAAAAAAAAAAATGTAAACCAAAAATAAAACAGCTTTAATTGTTTTATTATGACTATAACTTTTTAGTTTATAGAGCTGTATGACTCATTGTTTGTACTGCGACCTGTTCTTTTTATCTGTAACATTTTGGGGTCAACTTTTTGATTGCTCTTTATTACACTCACTGTGTCAATCACTGTGCAGAAACAACTTTACCTTTTTTTTTAACCCCTTAAGGACCAGGCCAATTTTATTTTAGCGTTTTCTTTTTTTCCTCATCCGCCTTCTAAAATCCATAACTCCTTTATATTTCCATCTACAGACCCATATAAGGGCTTGTTTTTTGCATGACCAATTGTACTTTATAATGAAATCTCTCATTTTACCATAAAATGTACGGCGAACCCAATGTACACCGTTCCGATGCTCGCAGTCATACAGAGGACGTAAATGTACGTCCTGGTGCGGGAAGTCCCGCCAAACCAGGAAGTACATTTACGTCCGTGGTCGTTAAGGAGTTAAACTTAGATTTGTCAATAATAAAAAGGTGATTTTAATTCTTATTGGTAAGGCATGGTGGGTTATGTATTAAAAACATGTTTATAGGCAGTACCTTTAAAAGGCAATCATTAGACTGCATTTATAGTTTACTGTCACACTACTGTATGGCAGTGAACTGTCGAATCTATGATCCTCTACTACAGCCTGCCTGAGGAAGCAGAAGATCTCCCTGTGGAAAAAACAAAAGCCTTTAGAACACCCCTGGCTGCAAGGTTAAAGGACAGCACCCTGCGATTATGTCACAGGATGCTGATTGGACCTCTGACAAGTTTGGCTATTAGTCACGGCATGCAGATGGTTAAACTGCCATGATGGCGGTAATGTTGAATGCCAGCAGTTGCAGGCAGATGTCAGCTTTAAGATACCGCCATATATCGAGCACACTTAGCGCCTATGCCCACTATATATTCTACTACATCAAGAACCGTGAACGCTGGATAAAGATTCTTATTTTTTATGCGTCATTTTTATTCAAATTTTCACATTAGATAAACAACATAACACAGGGATTTTCAGCCCTGAACAAACATATGACATAGAGGCAATGTGATCAAAAATGTAAAGTACATCTCAAAGTTATACAGGATCAGACATATCCTCTAAAGTGCCATAGAATATTCAAAACCACCACTGCTTGCATGTTCCCCACCGAAAACTCTAGCCCAAGCTTCACCATAAGATAATAGGCTAATAGGTCACCCCACAAAACATGGACTAAAGTCGCAGAGGATGAATTCAGCCCAATGGAGCATGCATTGCTATAGTTGACCACTAAATTTGTAATCTAACAATGAACCCAACAGCACCCTCTGTAAATACCACGTAGAGTCCTTAAAAGGGGAGTTATCTCTTCATCCATCAAAAAGATCTTAATGAAGGTCCTCCACTTTTTGAAAGAGGATTTGGCAGATTTTTCTTCTGTGCTCCATACCTCCAGCTAATCCAGAAACAAGTAACCTGTTACCTGTCAAAGTACTTCATCCACAGACGGCATGTCAGGCACCAGCCAATGCGCCAATAGGAATCTCTTTGCCTTTTTTGGTTCACACCTTTCTTCTAGTGGCAAAGTGCAGTCATGGTCCAGTATGTGAAACAATATCAGAAGCGGATCAACTTGCAGCTTTATCCCTAATTTGCAGTCCAAGCAAGCGAAGAGGGAGACCCAGAAGCTGTGGGTTTTGTGGAAAGAAACCTAGCCATGCAGCAAATCCGACCATCTCAAGTCGCAGTTTGGACAAGCCCTAATGTGTAAAGATGCTTATTTATACATAGTTACATAGTTACATAGTTAGTACGGTCGAAAAAAGACATATGTCCATCAAGTTCAACCAGGGAATTAAGGGGTAGGGGTGTGGCGGGATATTGGGGAAGGGATGAGATTTTATATTTCTTCATAAGCATTAATCTTATTTTGTTCCAGGAATGTATCTAATCCTGTTTTAAAGCTGTTAATTGTTCCTGCTGTGACCAGTTCCTGAGGTAGACCGTTCCATAAATTCACAGTCCTCACGGTAAAGAAGGCGTGTCGCCCCTTGAGACTAAACTTTTTCTTCTCCAGACGGAGGGAGTGCCCCCTCGTCCTTTGGGGGGGTTTAACCTGGAACAGTTTTTCTCCATATTTTTTGTATGGGCCATTAATATACTTATATACGTTTATCATATCCCCCCTTAAACGTCTCTTCTCAAGACTAAACAATTGTAACTCCTTTAATCGCTCCTCATAGCTAAGATGTTCCATGCCCCATATTAGTTTAGTCGCGCGTCTCTGCACCCTTTCCAACTCCGCAGTGTCCCTTTTATGGACAGGTGACCAAAACTGAACAGCATATTCCAGGTGAGGCCGTACCAATGCTTTATAAAGGGGGAGTATTATGTCCCTGTCCCTTGAGTCCATGCCTCTTTTGATACATGACAATATCCTGCCGGCTTTGGAAGCAGCAGCCTGACATTGCATGCTATTCTGTAGTCTGTGATCTACAAGTACACCCAGATCCTTCTCTACCAGTGACTCTGCCAGTTTAATCCCCCCTAAGACATACGATGCATGCAGGTTATTAGTACCCAGATGCATAACTTTACATTTATCCACATTGAACCTCATTTGCCAAGTGGATGCCCAGACACTTAGTCTATCCAAGTCATCTTGTAACTTATGCACATCCTCTATAGACTGTACTGTGCTACAAAGCTTGGTGTCATCTGCAAAGATAGAAACAGAGCTGTTAATACTATCCTCTATATCATTGATAAATAAATTAAACAACAGCGGTCCCAGTACTGAACCTTGGGGTACACCACTAATAACCGGGGACCAATCAGAGTACGAATCATTGACCACCACTCTCTGGGTACGATCCATGAGCCAGTGTTCAATCCAGTTACAAACTAAAATTTCCAAACCCAAAGACCTTAACTTACCTGTCAGACGTCTATGAGGGACAGTATCAAATGCTTTAGCAAAATCCAGAAACACTATATCCACAGCCATTCCTCTGTCAAGGCTTCTACTCACCTCTTCATAAAAGCAAATTAGATTGGTTTGACAACTTCTATCCTTAGTAAACCCATGCTGGCTATCACTTATAATACAATTATCCCCTATGTATTCCTGTATGTAATCCCTTATAAGTCCTTCAAACAATTTACCCACAATGCACGTTAAACTTACCGGTCTATAGTTTCCTGGGGAAGACCTACAGCCCTTTTTGAAGATTGGCACCACATTCGCCTTGCGCCAGTCCCTTGGCACAATACCAGACACCAGAGAATCTCTAAATATCATGAACAGGGGTACAGATATTACTGAACTTACCTCTCTAAGAACTCTTGGGTGTAGTCCATCCGGTCCTGGGGATTTGCTTACATTTATATCACTTAACTTACCTTGTACCATCTCTACATTAAGCCAGTTCAGTACATTACATGATGTGTTACCAGCACTGACCTGGCCAATGTCAGCTCCTTCTTCCATAGTGTATACAGAACTAAAGAACCCATTCAGTAGCTCCGCCTTCTCTTGATCGCCTGTGACAACCTCCCCATTATCATTATTTAGGGGTCCTACATGCTCTGTCCTTGGTTTTTTTGCATTTATATATCTAAAAAAATATTTAGGATTAGTTTTGCTTTCTTTGGCCACCTGTCTCTCATTTTGAATTTTTGCTGTTTTTATTACATTTTTACAGATTTTATTAAGCTCCTTGTACTGTTTAAATGTTATAGCTGACCCATCAGATTTGTATTTTTTGAAGGCTATTTTTTTGTTGTTTATTGCTCTTTTAACATCATGTGTCAGCCATGTAGGATTTAGTTTTAATCATTTATATTTGTTCCCCTTTGGTATATATTTAGCTGTATAGTTATTTAGAGTTGATTTAAAGATGTCCCATTTACCTTCTGTATCAGTATTTGACAACACCTCCCCCCAGTCTATGTCCTGTAGTGCAGCCCTCAGCCCAGGGAAATTTGCCTTTTTAAAGTTATATGTTTTTGCCTTCCCCGCCTGTCTTTGTTTTCTACATTTTAAGTCAAAAGTAACTATATTGTGGTCGCTATTACCAAGGTTTTCCCGCACAGTTACATTACCAACCAGCTTTGCGTTGTTGGAAATGATCAGATCCAACAAGGCATCACTTCTTGTTGGGTCCTCCACAAACTGGCCCATAAAATTATCCTGCAATAAATTTAGGAATTGTCGCCCATTTGTAGTTTTAGCCAACCCCGGACCCCAATCTATATCTGGATAGTTAAAATCTCCCATTATTACCACTGTACCTGCCCGGGCGGCCCTCTCTATTTGTTTATGAAGCCGAACTTCTATCTCTTCAGTGATATTAGGGGGTCTGTAGATTACACCAAATACTATTTTTTCAGTATTTCCCTCCTTTTGTAATTCTACCCACAATGATTCCACATCCTCAGAATCATCACACACTATGGCATCGTTCACACTGACTTTCATACCACTTCTTACATACAGACAGACGCCACCACCTTTTCTGTTCATTCTATCCTTGCGAAACAATGTAAACCCCTGCAGATTGATAGCCCAGTCATGCGAGGAGTCCAGCCATGTCTCAGTGACCCCAACTATATCAATATGTTCCTCCAGTTTCAAGGCCCCCATTTTATTTGCTAGGCTTCTGGCATTTGTGAACATACACTTTACATTTCCATCCTTTATGTTATTGGGGTTAATGGGATTCGAGGGTGTAAGTTTTATTTTCCTATGAAGCCTAATCCTATTAACTATTCTAACCCCTCCCTCCGCTCCACCCCCAGGTACATTTATAATTCCCACATCTCTATCTACACTATCTTCCCCCTCTTTGCTGTAGGTTCCCTCCCCCCAAGTCCCTAGTTTAAACACTCCTCCACCCTTCTAGCCATCTTCTCCCCAAGCAAAGCTGCACCCTCCCCATTATATAATATAAGATCATAATAGATCTTATGTACGTTGGCACTGGAGATCCAAATGCCACATTGTTATTTTATTTTTGTATCCCCTTAAGGACCTAGGGCGTATGGATACGCCCTGGCTTTTTGGTACTTAAGAACCCAGGACGTATCCATACGCCCGTGGGAATTTTTCATTCCTGCCGCGCGCCGGGCGGGGACCGGACCAGGATGCCTGCTGATATAGTTCAGCAGGCATCCCGCATCCCGTGCAAATGCCGAGGGGACCCCCCCCCCCCCGTGTCGGCGATCGCGGCAGATCGTTGGTGAATTCACACTAAAGATCTGCCGGGATTCGCGTCATACGGGTCCCGATGACCGGAGATACAAGGTGATCGGGGGTGTACAATACACCCCCTATCACCCACTCTATGGAGAGGTGGCGATTTCGTCACCCCCCAGGAGCGCTGCTATTGGCTGGACAGTCCAGCCAATAGCAGCCGGCAGGGGAGGGGTTAACTGCATCTTCTTGCAGCTCTACCCTTTAACTGAGTTCAGTCAGCGGGCAAAGCTGCTTGAAGGTGCCAGGGACCCCCCCCCCTCTGTGCGATCAGAGCCCCCTCAGGGAAGAAGACCGAGCAGAGAAAGAATACACTCCAGGGCAAGGTAGGAGTGAGTGTAAAAAAGTTTTAAAAAAAAGTTTAAAATAAAAATCCCCCCCCCTGATCCCCTAATAGGTCCACAAGGGTCCACCACAAATTTTTCACTGTGACCCGGGCCCTATTAGGGGTTCAGGGCGCTGCATTTGCCCCCCCATTTTTTTTTGTCCGCAATTTTTTTTCCTCCCTTATATAACGGTGTGTGATTTCTAATCACACACCGTTATATCTAATAGTTACACCAAGCACTCACTACATACATCCCCGCCCCCCACACACACACACCTTCCCCCGCCACCAACCCCCCCCCCCCCCCCCCCCGCCACCGTAGAAAAAGGCGATGGCTCACCAGGCATTTTCGGCAGCGGAGGCATACGCTTTTCTTGCCTCCGACTCCGAATCTGTCAGTGAGGACGATGAAGATCCAACATTCCTGTGTTCTTCATCGTCCTCCTCATCATCTAGTACTGATGATGAGCCCCCTGCAGAGACGCCGCCAGGCGAGGCCACGCACCCCCCATGAAAGTGGCCGGCACTAGTACGAGCGACAATGCCACTCATACTAGGAGTCCGACCCCCCTGGCGATTTTACCGGAGCCCCCTTCCAGTGAACCTGTCTGGAGACCCCCAGAGGGTTATCAGCCACGGATTCCGGAGTTTGTTGGCGACTCCGGAATACGGATTGACACGGCTGGGTTCACTGAATTTGACTTTTTCAGTTATATTTTCAGTGACAGCCTGGTCAATCTAATGGTGGAAAAGACGAATCTGTACGCCAGGCAGTTCATCGCCCACCACCCTAATTCTTTTTTGGCCAGGTCCAATGAATGGTACGCCATCAGTGCAGCCGAAATGAGGACATTTTGGGATCTCGTGCTGCACATGGGCCTGGTCAAAAAGCCAAGTGTCAGGCAGTACTGGAGCGGGGACGTCCTATACCAGACCCCGCTGTACAGTATGGCCATGGCACAGAAGCGGTTCGAGGCCATTCGGAAATACCTTCATTATGCAGATAATATGGCATGTCCACCCCGAGGTGATCCCGCCTATGACCGGCTTTATAAAGTGAGGCCGGTCATCGATCACTTTGGGGCCAAATTTTTGGAGGCCTACGTACCGCTCAGGGACCTCTCTGTAGATGAGTCTCTCATCAGTTTTAAGGGGAGACTCATATTCCGCCAGTATATTCCCTCGAAGCGGGCGCGGTATGGCGTGAAGCTTTATAAACTTTGTGAGAGTACCTCCGGGTACACTTACAAGTTTAGGGTGTATGAGGGACGAGATTCCCGTATTGAACCCCCAGATTGTTCCCCCACTCTGGGTGTTAGCGGGAAAATCGTTTGGGACCTTATGTACCCATTGCTGGATAAGGGTTTCCATGTGTACGTGGACAACTTTTATACCAGCATCCCTCTCTTCACATCTCTTGCCGCCAGATCCACGTCCGCTTTTGGGACCGTGCGGAAGAATCAGAGAGGCCTCCCTCTAAATTTTGTTCAGACACCTATGCCCAAGGGTGAGTCCCGTGCCCTTGCCCATGAAAACCTGTTGCTGGTCAGGTATAAGGATAAGAGGGATGTCCTTATGCTGACCACTATTCATGGCAATGGCAGCTCACCTGTCCCTGTGCGAGGTACCACAACAACGGTCCTCAAGCCCGATTGTATTCTGGACTACAATCGGTATATGGGGGGAGTTGATCTTTCTGATCAAATCCTGAAGCCATATAACGCCATGCGGAAAACACGTGTATGGTACAAGAAAGTTGCGGTCTACTTGGTACAGGTTGCCATGTACAACTCTTTTGTATTGTACCAGAACGCTGGCAGCACAGGGACATTCCTCCAGTTCCAAGAAGAAGTCCTATGGCCCTGATCTTTGCTGACCGGGAAAGAGCAGGCCGGAGTTCAGAAGGAACTGAAGTAATAGGTGCCAGGATCGTCCCAGGCCAACACTTTCCAGGTGACATCCCCCACACTGGAAAGAAGGGACGAACCCAGAAAAAAATGCAGTTTGTCACAGGAGGGAGATACGGAAGGATACCACCTATCAATGTGACACTTGCCCCGATCATCCGGGCCTCTGCATTAAAAACTGCTTCAGGGAGTATCACACTTCCATGCAGTACAAAATTTTCCTTTTTCGTTTTAATTTTCCATAATTTGACCCCAATGTACCAAGTCCAGAGTACATTCCAAGTTTTAACTCCATAAAACCACAAAATTGCCCCAAAAAAATTTTCCGCAAAAAATAAATAAACTGATAAGACCTCTGGGGGTATTTCTTCAAAAAAACGGGTCATGGGTCACTGAGTCACTATCATCGGGGACTTTTTATGTTGCCTCAAATGCGCAGCGCTCTCTATCCACCTGAGCGGGGTGTGCATTTGAGGCAGCAAGTTAAGGACGGCCACACACATCACATTCCCAGAATGATGATTCAGAGCATAGGGTTTGGGGTGGGCATATTCTTTAGTTTTGGCTATGCTCTGGGTCATCATTACATAGTTACATAGTTAGTATGGTTGAAAAAAGACATACGTTCATCAAGTCCAACCAGGGAATTTAAGTGAAGGGTTTAAGGGGATAAGGGAAAGGGATGTAGTTTTATAATTCTGCATAAGCATTAATGTTATTTTGTTCCAGGAATGTATCTAACCCTGTTTTAAAGCTGTTAATTGTTCCTGCTGTGACCAGTTCCTGAGGTAGACCGTTCCATAAATTCACAGTCCTCACGGTAAAGAAGGCGTGTCGCCCCTTTAGACTAAACCTTTTCTTCTCCAGACGGAGGGAGTGCCCCCTCGTCCTTTGCGGGGGTTTAACCTGGAACAGTTTTTCTCCATATTTTTTGTATGGGCCATTTATATATGATATATATCATATCCCCCCTTAAACGTCTCTTCTCAAGACTAAACAATTGTAACTCCTTTAATCGCTCCTCATAGCTAAGATGTTCCATGCCCCATATTAGTTTAGTCGCGCGTCTCTGCACCCTTTCCAACTCCGCAGTGTCCCTTTTATGAACAGGCGACCAAAACTGAACAGCATATTCCAGGTGAGGCCGTACCAATGCTTTATAAAGGGGGAGTATTATGTCCCTGTCCCTCGAGTCCATGCCTCTTTTTATACATGACAATATCCTGCCGGCTTTGGAAGCAGCAGCCTGACATTGCATGCTATTCTGTAGTCTGTGATCTACACGTACACCCAGATCCTTCTCTACCAGTGACTCTGCCAGTTTAATCCCCCCTAAGACATACGATGCATGCATGTTCTTAGTACCCAGATGCATAACTTTACATTTATCCACATTGAACCTCATTTGCCAAGAGGATGCCCAGACACAGTCTATCCAAGTCATCTTGTAACCTATACACATCCTCTATAGACTGTACCGTGCTACAAAGCTTGGTGTCATCTGCAAAGATAGAAACAGAGCTGTTAATACCATCCTCTATATCATTGATAAATAAATTAAACAGCAGCGGGCCCAGTACTGAACCTTGGGGTACACCACTAATTACCGGGGACCAATCAGAGTACGAATCATTGACCACCACTCTCTGGGTACGATCCATGAGCCAGTGTTCAATCCAGTTACAAACTAAAGTTTCCAAGCCCAAAGACCTTAACTTACCTGTCAGACGTCTGTGAGGGACAGTATCAAATGCTTTAGCAAAATCCAGAAACACTATATCCACAGCCATTCCTCTGTCAAGGCTTCTACTCACCTCTTCATAAAAGCAAATTAGATTGGTTTGACAACTTCTATCCTTAGTAAACCCATGCTGACTATCACTTATAATACTATTATCCCCTATGTATTCCTGTATGTAATCCCTTATAAGTCCTTCAAACAATTTACCCACAATGCACGTTAGACTTACCGGTCTATAATTGCCTGGCGAAGACCTAGAGCCCTTCTTGAAGATTGGTACCACATTAGCCTTGCGCCAGTCCCTTGGCAGAATACCAGACACCAGAGAATCTCTAAATATCATGAACAAGGGTACAGATATTACTGAACTTACTGAACTTATCATTCTGGGAACATAACCTGTTTTATAATTTTATGTCCCACTGTACCCCATTTTAGTAACTTACCCCATGTAACGTTTATTAATTACCCCATGTAATGCCCCTTGGGGGGGGGGGTCCCACTGCTCTGGCTCCATAGGCAACGATTTCGAAGCTCAAGGCCCCTGACTGCACTCCTGTTCTTCTGTGACCGGTCCAGATATGAGGCATGTGCTTATTCCAAATAAATGTATTTACAAATATTTTTTTTTTTTGCTGTTCTGGCACTAAATGCGACATGCCCCCTCATTTCAGCACAATTTGCAAATGTGACTCCTTCTCTTCTGAGCATTGTAGTGCGCCTGCAGTGCACTTAATGTCCACACATGGGGTATTACCATACTCAGAAGAGATGGGGTTACACATTTTGGGGGGCATTTTCTCCTATTACCCCTTCTAAAAATGTAAAATTTGGGGAAAAAACTGCATTTTAGTAAAATAAAAAAATTTTACACATCCAAAGTAGTCAAACACCTGTGGGGTGGTAAGGCTCACTGGACCCCTTGTTACGTTCCTTGAGGGGTGTAGTTTCCAAAATAGTATGCCATGTGTTTTTTTTTTTGCTGTTTTGGCACCATAGGGGCTCCCTAAATGCGACATGCCCCCCAAAAACCGTTTCTGCAAAATGTGCTTTCCAAAAGCCAAATGTGACTCCTTCTCTTCTGAGCATTGTAGTGCGCCCGCAGTGCACTTGACGTCCACACATGGGGTATTACCATACTCAGAAGAGATGGGGTTACAAATTTTGGGGGGCATTTTCTCCTATTACCCCTTGTAAAAAAAAATAATAATTTGGAGGAAAACTAGCATTTTAGTGAAAAAGAAAAAAATTTATTAACACATCCAATTTTGACATAGTCGTGAAACACCTGTGGGGTGTGAAGGCTCACTCTACCCCTTGTTATGTTCCTTGAGGGGTGTAGTTTCCAAAATAGTATGACATGTGTTTTTTTTTGCTGTTCTGGCACCATAGGGGCTCCTTAAATGTGACATGCCCCCCAAAAACCATTTCAGAAAAACTCACTCTTCAAAATCCCATTGTCGCTCCTTCCCTTCTGACCCCTCTACTGCGCCCGCCGAACACTTGACATACACATATGAGGTATTTCCTTACTTGAGAGAAATTGGGTTACACATTTTAGGAAGATTTCTCGCCTTTTACCCCTTGTAAAAATTCAAAAACTGGGTTTCCAAGAACATGCGAATGTAAAAAATGAAGATTTTGAATTTCCTCCTTCACTTTGCTGCTATTCCTGTGAAACACCTAAAGGGTTGACACACTTACTGAATGTCATTTTGGATGCTTTGAGGGGTGCAGTTTTTATAATTTGGTCATTTGTGGGGTATTTCTAATATGAAGGCCCTTTAAATCCACTTCAAAACTGAACTGGTCCCTGAAAAATTCCGATTTTGAAAATTTTGTGAAAATTTTGAAAATTGCTGCTGAACTTTGAAGCCCTCTGATGTCTTCCAAAAGTAAAAACTTGTCAACTTTATGATGCAAATATAAAGTAGACATATTGTATATGTGGATCAATGTATAATTTATTTGGGATGTCTATTTTCCTTATACGCAGAGAGCTTCAAAGTAAAAAAAAAAATGCAACATTTTCAATTTTTTCATCAAATTTTGGAATTTTTCACCAAGAAATGAAACAAGTATCGACAAAATTTTACCACTAACATAAAGTAGAATATGTCACAAAAAAACAGTCTCGGAATCAGAATGGAAGGTAAAAGCATCCCAGAGTTATTAATGCTTGAAGTGACAGTGGTCAGATGTTCAAAAAATGGCCGGTTCCTTAAGGTATATTTGGGCTGGGTCCTTATGGGGACTCTCATCCTGTGATGGGCATAGTAGTCTTAGAAAGTAGCAGGTGGTCTAGGTCTTGCAATGGTTTCCTGGTATACAGGTTGATTCAAAAAGGATGGTGGAAAAGTAAAGGCCTCTAGTTAACCCCTTCCCCTGGCATGCATTCTGGTCCTTAATGCCCAAGCATTTTTTTTCCCATCATCACCCTGAAATGGCACATACCTTATTTGAATGGCACATACCTTATTTCTGTCAACAAAGGTTTGATTTTTGGGGGGACAAGTTGTAATGTGACCATTATGGGGTTCATATAATTTATTGATTAATTTGTATTAACTATTTTGTTGCAGGGGAAATTTGAAAAAAAAAACTGCCTTCATGCATTTTTATGTTATGCTGTTCACTAGAAATGAGCACATTTTTGTAAAATTTGATTCGGCCGATTCGCCAAATTTTCATTAAAAATTTCAAATTTATTTGTGGCAAATCTGTATTAAAAACAGCTATTTTTGGCCTACAGAGAGCCTCAATAGGGGTGTAGAACACTTTGCCTTGCTGTAACACGCTTGGGGGTGTGCTATGTTAGTGAAATAATACAGTTATTCAATATGACATGCAGATTAGAGGCGTCGCTATTAGAATCACTGTCGCAGAGTGGCACAATGAGGTGGCATCAATATGAAGAGACAATATAGTGGCTGAATGACACAGCGTGGAGGTGGCATCAGTATAACGACACAATATTGTGGCTAAATGACACAGCGTGGAGGTGTTGGCAGCGTGAGGAGAAAATATTGTGGCTGAATGACACAGCGTGGAGGTGGTGGCAGCATGTGGAGACCATATAGTGGCTGAATGACCCAGCCTGGAGGTGGCAACAGCCTAACGAGACCATGGGGCCTCACAATTGAAAAGATTAACCACTTAGGGACCCATGGCATACAGGTACGCCCTGACGACCTGGCACTTATGGACCCAGGGCGTACCTGTATGCCCATGGGAATTTCGGTCCCCGCCGTGCGCGAGGCGAGGACCGGACTGGGATGCCTGCTGAAATCATTCAACAGGCACCCCGTGCAAACCCCTGGGGGAGTCCTGATCGTCGATCAATTCAGTTTCAATAAAATTGTTTAAACGAACATGCTGGTGTTGCCCTATCCTTTTCATTTTTACAAGAGGTAAAAGGAGAAAAAGACCCCCAAAATTTGTAACGCAATTTCTTCTGAGTACGGAAATACCCCATATGTGGACGTAAAATGCTCTGTGGGCACACAACATGGCTCAGGAACAAGAGCACCATGTACATTTGAGGTGATTTGCACAGGGGTGGCTGATCTTTACAGTGGTTCTGACATAAACGCACACAAAAAAAAAAAGCCCACTGTTCCAACGATCTGTCAAACACCAGTGGAGTGTAAATGCACACTGCATCCCTTAATACATTATGTGAGGGGTGTAGTTTCCAAAATGGGGTCACATGTGGGGGAGCCCACTGTTCTGGCAATACAGGGGGCTTTGTAAACGCACATGGTCCCTGACTTCCTTTACAAACAAATTCGCTTTCCAAAAGATCAATGGTGCTCCTTCTCTTCTGAGCATTGTAGTTCACCCGCAGAGCACTTTACATCCACAATTTGTATTTACATATTTTTAGGAGGCTTTTTCTCCTATTACCCCTTGTGAAAATAAAAAAAAATTGGGGTAACACCAGCATTTTAGTGAAAAAAAATCTAATTCTTCATTTTCACATCAAACTTTAAGGAAAAGTTGTCAAACACCTGTGGAGTGTTAAGACTCACTGTACCCCTTGTCACGTTCCTTGAGGGGTGTAGTTTCCATAATAGTATGCCATGTGGGGCTTTTTTTGCTGTTCTGGCACCATAGGGGCTTCCCAAATGCGACTTGGCCACTGAAAAAAAATTCAGCAAAATTTTCTTTCCAAAAGCCAAATGTGACTCCTTCTCTTCTGAGCAAAAACTCAATTTTACAGTATTCCAGGCTCCAGGGCATTTAAAATGGCGGATCCACATGTCAGTACATGGGGCAAGGGACGCTGGGAAGGCAAAGCCGGGAAGGGAAGTAGGCGGGATGACCCTGAATCACATGCAGGATGCAGCCCATCAGCAGCCTGTGACCCCTGTGATGTCACAGCCCTATATAATCGGCAGTCATTTTGCAGCTCGTCATATCATTCATTACACTGCATACAGATGGGACGGACATCGCTGTGTGTGTGTGTGTGTTACGGCAGAAAAAAAAGCGCATTCCAGCAGCATTTAACATCCGCCTAGTAACATCAGCATTCTCATGGACGGAGAGCATTGTTTTTTTCACTGAAAATGATTTTTACTGCAGCTGCAGGCATCCACTTCATCCCAAGTGACATCCGACACCCCCAGTCAACAGTCTGTGGGTTCCTCAGACTCAACCCTAAGTTGGCATGGCCCTCATGCTACTGATGCCACCTCCAGGCTCTGTCATTGTGCTTCTCTTTGGTCTCCTCATGCTAATGCTGCATTAGGGTCATTTTCAGGACTCCTGGTGCCACCTCCAGGCTGTGCCAATCAGCCACTATATGGTATCCTCATTCTTCAGTTCCCTCCAGGCTGTGCCGTTCAGACACTATATGGTCTCCCCATGCTGCCACAAACTCAAGGCAGTCATTATGCCACTATATGTCTCCTTATACTGATGCCACCTCCAGGCTCTGTCATTGTGCTGCCATGTGACATGGGATTCCTTGTTAGATTTGGTCCTTTGTACCCACATGCCAGGGCCCAGGACACTAAAACTTGGGAGTTAAAAGTTCAATTTAAAAATCCTCAATTTCTATTTAAAATTTTTACATTTCTATTTAAAATTCGTAAATTTCAATGGTCTCCTCATGCTTTTGCCAACTCCATGCTGTGCCATTCAGACACTATATGGTCTCATGCTTCAGCCACCTCCAGGCTGTGTCATTCAGCCACAATATGGTCTCCATATATTGACTGTATATTGTAGGAAACATGTGGGTATGTGGAATGCCTATCGCCCGACGCCCGGGACATGCAGCTCCGAACTCCGGGCAGGTGCATTTTTCTTGCCCTTAGCCTGGCTTCGGGCAAGCAGGGCCGCTCTGCAGTCTGTATGGAGCGGGCTCCCGACTCGTGCCCACTCCGTACTCTGCAGCCCCCGGCTGTGGAAACTTGCGTCCTCTGAAGGCAGAGCAGGGGTAGGGGAGATGAGAAACTGTGTACGTCATCTCTCCCCTGCTCTGCCTTCTTTCTACCATGCAGACCTGCGGGGGGAGATGAGGGGGCGTGGGTTCTTTCTCCCCGTGCAGACCTGTGTCCTCTGCCTTCGCTCCCCCCAGCTCTAGCTTTGGAAACCTTCGGAGAGCTGAGGGGAGGAGCGCAAGTTTCCACCTCACACTGCCGCTAAAAGCCAGCATGCAGCGCTCAGCATTCTGTATGGAGCAGGCTCCGGACTCGTGCCCGCTCCTTACTCTGCAGCCTGTTCTCAGTAGCTGGGGGTTGCCGGTAATAGCCAGCATGTGGTGATCGCCGCAGCTGGTTATTAATCCTTTAGATCGCCTCTGTCAAAGCTGACAGCGGCGTCAAAAGGGATATGTGAATGCTCCCTGGTGGGCTAGTGGGGTGATCGCGGATCGCCCCCCCCCCCCCCCCCGCAGAGTGATCGCATGGGGGCGATCCACTATAGAGGTAGCCGGAGGGCTTACCTCGGTTCCCTGCTGTCCCGTGGCTCTGTCATTGATAGAGCCTGGCTTGACTAGGCTCTATCAATGGATGGCAGAGCACACAGATCAATTGAGTTCAATAGAACTCTATTCATCTATATGAGGAATCTAATGATTCCTCCTAAAAGTCTAATAAAGTGTAAAAAATAAAAGTTTTAATAAAAGTTTAAAAGACACCTTAACCCCTTCCATGTAAAAAGTTCAAATCACCCCCTTTTCCTATATAAAACAATGCAAACATAATAAAAATAAACACATTTAGTATCGCTGCTTGCGTAATTGTACGACCTATTAAAATATAACATTATGTATCCCGTACGGTAAATGTAAAAAAAACACCAAACCACAGAATTGCAATTTTTATAATATCCCAGAAAAAAAAAAAGTTAAAAAGCGATTAAAAAGTCAGATCAATACCAAAATGGTACCGATACAAAAAAACAGATTATGGCGCAAAAAATTAGCCCTTATACAGCCTGGTATGCGGGGGGGGGGGGGGGGGGGGGGTGAAGCTACAGGGGTAAAAAAAAATGGCAATAATAAAAATTTGAAAAAGTTCAGAATGTTTTAAAAATTAGTAAAACATGATGTAAACTATACAAATCTGGTATTACTGTAATCAGGCCGGCCTAAAGTGTGAAACTAACATGTCATCTGACCACAAGGTAAATGGCGTAGAAAAGAAAACCTCCAAATCTGCAAAATTATCTTTTACGATTTCAATTTCACTTCACCTAATATATATATTTTGGTTCAGAGAATGTTATTGAAAAATTAAAAGGTATTATTATAGTAGTTAGTTATGGCTATTATAGGGCGAGGAGGAAAAAATTTCAGCGTAAAAGCGAAAATTGGCCCAGACAAGTGGATCGTCATGAGGGACAAGTAGATTTTGCTTCATTTCAGACTACAAAATTTCCGCCGGAATTTTCGCTTTGAAATTTCCGGCAGAAATTCCACTTACTAAAATGCATAGTTGGTTTTCCGTTCACAAATTCACACTTCGGAATTTGTGAAGCGGAAAATCCGGATGAAAAATCCGCTAGAAAATTTCCGCCTGAAGAAAGAGGTTGCTCTTTCTTCAGACGGAAATCCTAGCGGAACACATAGCAGTCTATAGGAGACTGCAGTGTCCACGCGGTCCTAGCGCCAACTAATTCAGTCGGCGCAGGCGGAACTCGGAATCTCCGGGCGCAAATTTTCTTCCCAGAGATTCCGTAGTCTGAACCTAGCCTTAGTCCTGTGGGCAAGTAGTTTTTTTTAATAAAATTTCCACACCCCTGTTGATACCAGACCAGTAATAAAAGGAATATTGCCAAGGACTAGCAGAAACAGGGAACTGTGGATACTGATCACCGGCTGTTGGAATTGACTTACTATCCAAGGTAGTAGATTTATCAATTTGAAGTTCCTCAGTTCCAGTAGGCTTTAAGTCATTCATTCTTTGTTGTGGTTCTTCAGTTGCAGAATTAAGTTGTATCATGTTTTCCTGTTCCTCGGATTAGCTAATGCCACTGGAACACACAATACTCATATTGTCACCTAATGAAGGATCCTTTTCTTTAGAGAACGTATGTATAATTTTATTATTTTGAATGTCAGGTGGTATTCTGACAATTTCTGATAATGGAATTTTGGAATCTGGGACACAGGTAAAAATAAGTATTTTTAAGTATACTGTAGCACATTTTTCTACCCTCATTAGTGCATACCACATACCTACATCTAAGTAGTGTACTATTTTGTTAATCTGTCAAGGGTCTATATACTGTGAAAGGACAGCCAATAATATACACCTGCTGCTGTTCTAGACAAATACTGTTTTAAGTGAAGTGAAGAGTATTGTACTCCCCTCATATACGCAATAAGTATGTCAGGCAGAGAAGTGAAATTTCAATGACAAAATCCATAATTCAAATTTCAGAATCTTAAATTTCAATGGTCTCGTCATGCTGCTGCCAACTCCAGGCTGTGCCATTCAGCCACTATATGGTCTCCTCATACTTCGGCCACCTCCAGGCTGTACCATTCAGACACTATATGGGCTCCTTATGCTTTCCCCACCTCCAGGCTGTGTCATTCAGCCAATATATTGTTTTCTCATGCTGCTGGGAGTGTCTTGAATATAACCTACAATTTTTTTTATGGTAGCACTAGCAAACATACATGCTCAATAGAGATTTCAACATTGATCTTTTAATGTTAGGGGTTGTTAAGCCCTCTTATGTATGCATCCTGCTGCCTGATCCAGGCTGTGTGTTTCAGGAACTACTTGGCTTCCTGATGCTGCTGTGCCTGTGCCTAAATTTTTTTGATGTTAGCACTAGTTAACATACATCTTCTATACAGATTTCAATATTCACCTGTTAGGGGTTATTAACCTGTTCAGGAAGTCCTTAAGGACGTAGGGCGTACGGATACGCCGGTGGGAATTCCGGTCCCCGCCGCTAGCCGTTTCGGGACCGGACCGGGATGCCTGCTGAAATCATTTAGCAGGCATCCCGGCACATCGCCGAGGGGAGTCCTGAGACCCCCCCCCCCATGTCGGCGATCGGAGAAAATCGCATGTCAATTCAGACATGCAATTTTCTACTATTCCGGGCTGATCGGGTCTCTGGTGACCCGATCGCCCAGAAAATAGGGATGATCGGAGCGAGGTTGCAGTGCTGCAACCTCCTCCTATCCCCTGCCATTAGTCAGCACTGAGTGCTGACCAATAGCAGTTGAAGACTGGGGGTTGCCATGGAAACCCCCTGCTCTGCCCACCCCTGGATGTCGGGCAGAACGGGGGGAGAAGATGACGGCCGGTACTTGTGGAGAAGATGCCGTGGGGACCGCTGATCGTCGGTGACAGCGGCGCAGTTAGGGAGGCGACGGCGTGGAGCATGAAGGGAGGTGGCAGTAAAGCGATCTTTACTGCTGCCTTCCTAGTGGTTGCCAAACTGCAACTCCCAGCATGCCCAGACAGCCAAAGGCTCTCTGGGCATGCTGGGAGTTGTAGTTTTGCAACATCTGGAGGGTCACAGTTTGGAGACCACTATTACAGTGGTGCCCAAACGGTAGCCCTCCAGATGATGCAAAACTACAACTCTCAGCATGCCTAGACTGCCCAGGCATGCTGGGAGTTGTAGTTCTGTAACATAAGTCCCTTCAGATTTAGCAATTTTCATGAACATTTAGAAAATTGCTGCTATATTTGAAGCCCTCTAATTTTTTCAAAAAGTAAAAATATGTCCATTTTATGATGCCAACATAAAGTAGACATATTGTATTTATGAATCAATATAACTTTTATTTGGAATATCAATTTTCCTTACAAGCAGAGAGTTTCAAAGTTAGGAAAATGCTAAATTTTCTACATTTTCATGAAATTTTGGGATTTTTCACCAAGAAAGGATGCAAGTAACGACCAAAATTTACCACTAAAATAAAGTAGAATATGTCACGAAAAAACAATCTCCGAATCAGAATAATCGGTAAAAGCATCTTAGAGTTATTAATGCTTAAATTGACAGTGGTCCGAATTGCAAAAAATGGCTCGGTCCTTAAGGTGAAAATTAACTGCGTTCTTAACCCCTTAAGGACAATGGACGTACTCCTACGCCCCCGTTTCCGAGTCCTTAAGGACCGAGGACGTAGGAGTACGTCCTGTCCTTTCCCGGCCCCCTGCCGCTAGCCGGAGGGGAGCCGGTGCCCGATGCCTGCTGAAATCGTTTAGCAGGCATCGCGGCATATCGCCCAGGGGGGTCATTATGTCCCCCCATGTCGGCGATGGCCGCAGATCGCTGGACAATTCAGTCCAGCGATCTGCGGCGATTCCGGGTCAATCGGGTCTCCAGTGACCCGGTGACCCGGAATTACTGGCTGATCGGGGCCGTCAGAGACAGCCCCGAACAGCCAGAGCCTGCAGGGGTGAGGTGGCACTGGTGCCACCTCACGATCGCCCTGATTCGTCGGCCGGATTACCGGCCGACCAATCAGGGCGCCTGCTGCGGGTGTCACTCCCGCACCCGCTCCGCCCCTCTTCCGGAGGACGTGAGCGGGTGCGGGACGTGCACCCCTGGTGCTGGGGACCCCGATCCCCGGCGTTAATGTTGGGATCGGGGCCCCAGGAGCGACGACGGTGGCGGCGGCGGGACTGACCTGTGTGGCGATCAAGCAGCAGCAGGAGGTGAGTGACAGCCTCCTGCTGTTGCTTAGCAACAGCTCCCAGCATGCAGAAAGGGCATGCAACAGGAGGAGGCAGACCACCACAACTCCCAGCATGCACTTATGGGCATGCTGGGACTTATGGTTTTGCAACAGCTGGAGGCACATTCTTTCTATGGAAAAGTGTACCTTCAGCTGTTGTGTAACTACAACTCCCAGCTTGCACAAACAGCTTAAGTGCATGCTGGGAGTTATAGTGGTGCATCTGCTGGTTGCATAACTACAACTCCCAGCATGCCCGTTGGCTGTCGGTCACTGCTGAGAGTTGTAGTTTTGCAACAGCTGAAGGCACACTGAGTTAAGTAGCAAACCAGTGTGTCTCCAGCTGTTGCATAACTACAATCCCCAGCATCCCCAGCCAAAGTAGTATGCCTCCGGCTGTTGCATAACTACAACACCCAGCATGCCCTTCCGCTGTCCGTACATGCTGGGGGTTGTAGCTTTTGCAACAGCTGAAGGCACACTGGTTGCAAAACACTGAGTTTGTTGCCAAACTCGGTGTTTCACAACCTGTGTGTCTCCAGCTGTTGCAAAACTACAACTCCCAGCATGCACTGATAGACCGTACATGCTGGGAGTTGTAGTTTTGCAACAGCTGGATGTCCCCCCCCCCCCCCCAATGTGAATGTACAGGGTACACTCACATGGGCGGAGGATTACAGTAAGTATCCGGCTGCAAGTTTGAGCTGCAGCAAATTTTCTGCTGCAGCTCAAGCTGCCAGCGAGAAACTACTGTGAACCCCCCGCCCGTGCGACTGTACCCTAAAAACACTACACTAACACAAAATAAAATAAAAAGTAAAAAACACTACATATACACATACCCCTACACAGCCCCCCTCCCCTCCCCAATAAAAATGAAAAACGTCTGGTACGCCACTGTTTCCAAAACGGAGCCTCCAGCTGTTGCAAAACAACTACTCCCAGTATTACCAGATAGCCACTGACTGTCCAGGCATGCTGGGACTTTTACAACAGCTGGAGGCACCCTATTTGGGAATCACTGGCGTAGAATACCCCTATGTCCACCCCTATGCAATCCCTAATTTAGGCCTCAAATGGCGCTCTCACTTTGGAGCCCTGTCGTATTTCAAGGCAACAGTTTAGGGCCACATATTGGGTATCGCCGTACTCGGGAGAAATTGTGTTACAAATTATGGGGGGTATTTTCTGCTATTACCGTTTTTAAAAATCAAAAATTTTTGGGAAACCAACATTTTAGGTAAAACATTTTTTTTTTTTTTTACATATGCAAAAGTTGTGAATCACCTGTGGGGTATTAAGGTTCACATTACCCCTTGTTACGTTCCCCGAGGGGTCTAGTTTCCAAAATGGTATGCCATGTGGGTTTTTTTTCGCTGTCCTGGCACCATAGGGGCTTCCTAAATGTGGCATGCCCCCAGAGCAAAATTTGCTTTCAAAAAGCCAAATGTGACTCCTTCTCTTCTGAGACCTGTAGTGCGCCAGCAGAGCACTTCTCACCCCCATATGGGGTGTTTTCTGAATCGGGAGAAATTGGGCTTCAAATTTTGGGGGGTATTTTCTGCTATTACCCTTTTTAAAAATGTAAAAATTTTGGGAAACCAAGCATTTTAGGTAAAAATTTTTTTTTTTTAACATATGCAAAAGTCGTGAAACACCTGTAGGGTATTAAGGTTCACTTTACCCCTTTTTACGTTCCCCGAGGGGTCTGGTTTCCAAAATGGTATGCCATGTGGTTTTTTTTTGCGGTTCTGGCACCATAGGGGCTTCCTAAATGCGGCATGCCCCCAGAGCAAAATTTGCTTTCAAAAAGCCAAATGTGACTCCTTCTCTTCTGAGACCTGTAGTGCGCCAGCAGAGCACTTTTCACCCCCATATGGGGTGTTTTCTGAATCGGGAGAAATTGGGCTTCAAATTTTGGGGGGTATTTTCTGCTATTATCCTTTTTAAAAATGTAACATTTTTGGGAAACCAAGCATTTTAGGTAAAACATTTTTTATTTTTTTTTTACATATGCAAAAGTCGTGAATCACCTGTGGGGTATTAAGGTTCACTTTACCCCTTGTTACGTTCCCTGAGGGGTCTAGTTTCCAAAATGGTATGCCATGTGGTTTTTTTTTTGCTGTCCTGGCACCATAGGGGCTTCCTAAAGGTGACATGCCCCCAAAAAACCATTTGTCGCTCCTTCCCTTCTGAGCCCTCTACTGCGCCCGCTGAACAATTAACATAGACATATGAGGTATGTGCTTACTCGAGAGAAATTGGGTTTCAAATACAAGTAAAAATTTTCTCCTTCTTACCCCTTGCAAAAATTCAAAAATTGGGTCTACAAGAACATGCGAGTGTAAAAAATGAAGATTGTGAATTTTCTCCTTCACATTTCTGCTATTCCTGTGAAACACCTAAAGGGTTAATACACTTATTGAATGTCATTTTGAATACTTTGGGGGGTGCAGTTTTTATAATGGGGTCATTTATGGGGTATTTCTAATATGAAGACCCTTCAAATCCACTTCAAACCTGAACTGGTCCATGAAAAATAGCGAGTTTGAAAATTTTGTGAAAAATTTCCAAATTGCTGCTGAACTTTGAAGCCCTCTGGTGTCTTCCAAAAGTAAAAACTCATAAATTTTATGATGCAAACATAAAGTAGACATATTGTATATGTGAACCCAAAAATGTTTTATTTTGAATATCCATTTTCCTTACAAGCAGAGAGCTTCAAAGTTAGAAAAATGCAAAATTTTCATTTTTTTCATCAAATTTGGGGATTTTTCACCAAGAAAGGATGCAAGTTACCATAAAATTTTACCACTAAGTTAAAGTAGAATATGTCACGAAAAAATAATCTCGGAATCAGAATGATAACTAAAAGCATTCCAGAGTTATTAATGTTTAAAGTGACAGTGGTCAGAATTGCAAAAAATGCTCTGGTCCTTAAGGTGTAAAATGGCCTGGTCCTTAAGGGGTTAAGGGGTTAAGCCCTCTTGTGTACTTCTGCTGCTGCCTGATCCAGGCTGTGTGTTTCAGCAACTACATGGTTTAGTGATGTTGCTGTACCTAAAAGTTTTTTGAGGTTAGCACTAGCTAACATTCATCTTCTATACAGATTTCAACATTAACATTTTAATGTTAGGGGTTGGGAAGCCCTCATGTAAACTCATGATGATGCCTGCTCCAGGCTGTGTGTTTCAGGATCTACTTGGCTTAGTGATGCTGCTGGGCTTGGGTCTTAAATTCTTTGATGATAGCACGAGGTAACATACCTCTTCAATAGAGATTTAACATTGATTTTTCAATCTTAGGGGTTATGAAACCCTCTTGTGTACTGCTGATGCCTGCTCCTGACTGTGTGTTTCAGGAACTACTTGGCTTACTGATGTTGCCGGGCTTGGGACTTAAATTTTTGGATGGTAGCACTAGCTAACATGCATCTTCAGTAGAGATTTCAACATTCACCTTTTAATGTTAAGGGTTGTGAACCCCTCTTGTGTACTCATGCTGCTGCCTGCTCCTTTCTGTGTCATTCAGCAACTACATGGTTTAGTGATGCTGCTGGGCCTAGGACATTACCTATATATATGTGTTTATGGTAGCACTAGGTACCATACATCTTCAATGGAAATTTCAATATTCATCTTTTATTCTTAGAGATTGGGAGGCCCTATTGTCTCCTCATCTGCTGCCAACTCCAGGCTGTGCCACTCACACACTATATGGTCTCCTCATGCTTCAGCCAACTCCAGGGTGTGCCATTCAGCCACTATATGGTCTCCTCCTACTGATGCCACATCCAGGCTCTGTCATTGTGCTGCCATGTGACATGTGACTCCTTGTTAGATTTGGTCCTTTGTACCCACACGCCAGGGCCCGGGACACTAAAACTTGAGAGTTAAAAGTTCAATTTCAAAATCCTTAATTTAAACTTCAAAATCTTTAATAAAAATTTCAAAATCTTAAATTTAAATGGTCTCCTCATGCTTCTGGCAACTCAAGGCTGTGTCATTCAGCCAATATATGGTTTACTGATGCTGCTGGGCCTGGGTCTGTGAATAAAAATGTTGTTATGGTAGCACTAGCTACCCTAAATCTTCAGTTTCAATTTCAAACTTCGTCTGTTTTTTCTTCGGAATTGTGAAGCCCTGGGGTCTCCTCATACTTCTGCCAACTCCAGGCTGTGTCATTTAGCCAATATATGGTTTACTGATGCTGCTGGGCCTGGTTCTGTGAATAAAAATGTTATGGTAGCACTAGCTACAAAAATCGTCAGTTTAAAATTCGAACTTCGTCTTTTTTTCTAAGGGATTGTGCAGCCCTGGTGTCTACTCATGCTGCTGCCAACTCCAGGCTGGGCCATTCAGTCAATATATGGTTTACTGATGCTGCTAGGACTGGGTGTGGGAATACAAATTTTGTTATGGTTGCACTAGCTACCCAAAATCTTCGGTTTAAATTTCAGAATTCATCTTATAATCTTAGGGATTGTGAAGGCCTAGTGTCTACTCATGCTGCTGCCAACTCCTGGCTGTGCCATTCAGCCACTATATGGTCTCCTCATGCTGCCAACACCTTCACACTGTGTCATTCAGACACTATATGGTCTCCTCATGCTGCTAACACCTCCACGCTGTGTCATTCAGCCACTATATGATCTCCTCATGCTGCCAACACCTCCATGTTGTGTCATTCAGCCACTATATGGTCTCCTCATGCTTCAGCCCCATCCAAACTGTGTCATCCAGCCACTATATGGTCTCCTCATGCTGCCACCACATCCATGCTGTGTCATTCAGCCACTATATGGTTTCCATATGCTGCCAACACCTTCACACTGTGTCATTCAGCCACTATATGGTCTCCTCATGCTGCCAACACCTCCGCACTTTGTCATTCAGCCACTATATGGTCTCCTCATGCTGCCAACACCTCCGCACTTTGTCATTCAGCCACTATATGGTCTCCTCATGCTGCGAACACCACCACGTTGAGTCATACAGCCACTATATGGTCTCCTCATGCTTCAGCCTCATCCAAGCTGTGTCATCCAGCCACTAAATGGTCTCCTCATGTTGCTGTCAGCTCCACGCTGTGTCATTCAGCCACAATATGGTCTCCTCATGCTGCCAACACCTCCACACTGTGTCATTCAGCCACTATATGATTTCCTCATGCTGCCAACACCTCCACGCTTTGTCAAGCAGCCACTATATGGTCTCCTCATTCTTCAGCCTCATCCAAGCTGTGTCATTCATCCACTATATGGTCTCCTCATGCTGCCGACACCTCCAAGCTGTGTCATTCAGCCACTATATGGTCTCCCCATGCTGGCAGCACCTCCACGCTGTGTCATTCAGCCACTATATGGTCTCATGCTGGCAACACCTCCACGCTGTGTCATTCAGCCACTATATGGTCTCCTTATGCTTCAGCCTCATCCAAGCTGTGTTATTCAGCCACTATATGGTCTCCTCATGCTGCCAACTCCTCCACGCTGTGTCATACAGCCACCATATGGTCTCCTCATGCTGCCAACACCTCCATGCTGTGTCATTCAGCCACTATATGGTCTCCTCATGCTGCCAACACCTCCACGCTGTGTCATTCAGCTACTATATGGTCTCCTCATGCTACCAACACCTCCACACTGTGTCATTCAGCCACTATATGGTCTCCTCATGCTGCCAACATGTCCATGCTGTGTCATTCAGCCACTATATGGTCTCCTCATGCTGCAAACACCTCCCTGCTGTGTCATTCAACCACTATATGGTCTCCTCATGCTGCCAACACCTCCCCCCTGTGTCATTCAGCCACCATATGGTCTCCTCATACTGATGCCACCTCCAGGCTCTGTCATTGTGCTGCTCTGTGGCAGTGATTCTAAAAGCGATGCCGGTAATCTGCATGTTATTCTGAATAACTGTATTATTTCACTACCCCAGCACTCTTCATATGCTTGTTAGAACACAGCAAAGTGTTCTACACCCCTATTAGGCTCTTTGTAGGCCACAAATAGCCATTTTTAACCCCTTAACAGCCACAATGTATATTTACGTCCGTGGCCGGCTCCCACAATATAACGCTCGGTGACCATGTGTCATATTGGGTCGGTCGCGGTGCCGCACACTATTAACCCTTTATACGTGGCATTCAATCAGTATATGCAATGTTATAGCCCCCTATGGGGTGCTATAACATTGCAAAAAAAAAAAAGTTAATGTGATTTAACCCCTTCCCTAATAAAAGTCCAAATCACCCCTTTTCCCATTTAAAAAAAAATCATATAAATAAAAATAAATATAAACATATATGGTATCGCCGCGTGCGTAAATGTCCAAACTATAAAATAATTTAATTAAATAACCCCTTGGGGATGGAGCCCATTATAACCGGGAGCATTTTTAGCAATTCCGACCACTGTCACTTTAAGCATTAATAACTCTGGGATGCTTTTACTTTTCATTCGGATTCCGAGATTGTTTTTTCATGACATATTCTACTTTATGTTAGTGGTGCATTTTTGTTGATACTTGCATCATTTCTTGGTGAAAAATTCCAAAATTTGATGAAAAAATTGGACATTTTGAATTTTTCTAACTTTGAAGCTCTCTGCTTATAAGGAAAATAGACATTCCAAATAAATTATATATTGATTCACATATACAGTATGTCTACTTTATGTTTGCATCATAAAGTTGACATGTTTTTACTTTTGGAAGACATCAGAGGACTTCAAAGTTCAGCAGCAATTTTCTAATTTTTCAAAAAATTTTCAAAATCTGAATTTTTCAGGGACCAGTTGAGTTTTGAAGTGGATTTGAAGGACCTTCATATTAGAAATACCCCATAAATGACCCCATTATAAAAACTGCACCCCTCAAAGTATTCAAAATGACATTCAGAAAGTTTGTTAACCCTTTAGGGGTTTCACAGGAATAGCAGCAAAGTGAAGGAGAAAATCTTCATTTTTTACACTCGCATGTTCTTGTAGACCCAGTTTTTGAATTTTTTCAAGTGGTAATAGGAGAAAAAGCCCCCCCCCCCCCCCCAAAAAAAAAAAAAAAATTTGTAACCCAATTCATGTCAAGTGTTCGGCAGGCGCAGTAGAGGGCTCAAAAGGGAAGGAGCAACAATGGGATTTTGGAGAGTGAATTTTTCTGAAATGGCTTTTGAGGGGCATGTTGCATTTAGGAAGCCCCTATGGTGCCAGGGGTAATGGGAGAAAATGCCCCCCAAAATTTGTAACCCCATTTCTTCTGAGTATGGAAATACCCCCTGTTAGGGCGTAAAATGCTCTGTGGGCGAACTACAATGCTCAGAAGAGGAGTCACATTTGGCTTTTGGAAAGCTAATTTTGCTGAAATGTTTTTTGGGGGGCATGTCACATTTAGGAAGCCACTATGGTGCCAGAACAGCATAAAAAAACACATAGCATACTATTTTGGATACTACACCCCTCAAGGAACATAACAAGTGGTACAGTGAGCCTTAACACCCCACAGGTGATTGACGAACTTTCGTTAAAGTGGGACGTGAAAATGAAAAATTTGATTTTTAACATTAAATGCTGGTGTGACCCCAAACTCTTTCACAAGGAGTAATAGGAGAAAATGCCCCACAAAATTTGTAACCCCATTTCTCTCGACTAAGGAAATAACTCATATGTGGATGTAAAGTGATCTGCTGGTGCGCTAGAGGGCTCAGAAGGGAAGGAGCGACATTGTGCTTATGGAGAGCGAATTTAGCTGAAATGGTAGAGCAGAACACAAAAAAAAAAACACATGGCATACTATTTTGGAAACTATACCCTCACAGAATTTAGTTAGGGGTGCAGTGAGCATTTACACCCCACTGGCATTTGACAGATCTTTGGAACAGTGGGCTGTGCAAATGAAAAATTTAGTTTTTAATTTTTACGGACGACTGTTCAAAAAATCTGTCAGAGACCTGTGGGGCATAAATGCTCACTGCACCCCTTGTTACATTCCGTGAGGGATGTAGTTTCCAAAATGGGGTCACATTTGGAGGGGGTCTACTGTTCTGGCACCATGGGGGCTTTGTAAACACACATAGCCTTCAATTCCAGCCTAATTCTCTCTCAAAAAGCCCAATGGCGCACCTTGTCTTCTGAGCATTGTAGTTCGCCCGCTGAGCACTTTACATCCACATATGGGGTATATGTATACTCAGAAATGGGGTTACATATTTTGGGGTGCTTTTTTCCTATTACCCCTTGTGAACATTAAAAAATTGTGGTAACACCAGCATTTCAGGGAAAAAAACTAATTTCTAATTTTCATGTCCAACTTTAACAAAAATGTGTCAAAGACCTGCGGGTTGTTAAGGCTCACTGTACCCCTTGTTACATTCCGTGAGGGGTGTAGTTTCCAAAATGGGGTCACATGTGGATGTTTATTTTTAATTTTTTGCCTTCATGTCAGAACCGCTGTAATAATGATCAGCCATCCCTGTGCAAATCACCAATTTAGGCTTCAAATGTACATGGCGCTCTCTCACTCCTGAGTCATGTAGTTCGTCCGCAGAGCATTTTACGTACACATATGGGGTATTTCCGTACTCAGAAGAAAATTGCGTTAGAAATTTTGGGGGGCTTTTTCTCCTTTTACCTCTTGTGAAAATGAAAAGTATAGGGCAGCAACAGCATGTTAGTGTAAAAATGTAATTTTTTTTTACACTAACATGCTGGTGTAGCCCCCAAATTTACCTTTTCATAAGGGGTAAAAGGAGAAAAATCCCCCCAAAATTTGTAACACAATTTCTCCCGAGTACGACAGGGCTCTGTAGTGAGAGAGCGCCATGCGCATTTGAGGCCTAAATAAGGAATTTACAATAGGGGTGGACCTGGTTAAAGGGATAGGGCTTGTCTCCCCCAAAACCCTACAGCAGTGTTTCCCAAACAGGGTGCCTCCAGCTGTTGCAAGACTCCCAGCCTGCCAGGACATTCTATGGCTATCCGGCAATACTGGGAGTTGTGGTCTTGCAATAGCTGGAGGCTCTGTTTAAGAAATGCCGTATGAGACGTTTTTCATTTTTATTTGGGGGGGACGTGTAAGGGAGTGTATATGTAGAGTTTTACTATTTATTATTTGTTAGTGTAGTGTTTTTAGGGTACATTCACACAGGCGGGGGTTCACAGTAAGTTTTCCGCTAGGAGTTTAAGCTGCGTCGGAAAATTTGCATTCACATGGGAGGGGGGGGGGGGCACCCCAAACCTTCAGCTATTTCAAAATGACAACTCACAGAATGTACGTACATTCTGGGAGTTGTAGTTTTACAACAGCTGTAGGCACACTGGTGGGGAACCACTGAGTTAGAAAACAGACTCTAGCTCAGTGATTCCAACCTGTGAGCCACCAGCTGTTGCAAAACTACAACTCCCAGCATGTATGGTCTGTCAGTGCATTTTGGGAGTTGTAGTTTTGCAACAGCTGGAGGCACATGGGTTGGAATCACTGAGTTAGGAAACTGACTCTAGCTCAGTGTTTCCCAACCAGTGTGCCTACAGCTGTTGCAAAACTACAATTCCCAGCATGGCCAGACAGTTAGGGATACTGGACATGTAATTCTGCAATATCTGGCCCTTCAGATGCTGTAGAACTACAACTCCCAGCATGCCTGGACAGTCTGGGCATGCTAGGAGTTGTATTTATGAAGAACAGTTTGGAGACCGCTAAGTAGTGGTCTCCAAACTGTAGCACTCCAGATAGATGTTGCAAAACTACAACTCAAGCATGCCCAGACTGTCCAGGCATGTTGGGAGTTGTAGTTCTGCAACATGAAGGGCCAGATATTGCAGAACTACACGCCCAGCATCCCTGACTGTCTGGCTATGCTGGGAATTGTACTTTTGCAACATCTGGAGGGCTACAGTTTGGAGACCACCGTATAGTGGCCTCCAAACTGTGCCACTTCAGATGTTGCAAAACTACAACTCCCAGCATGCCCAGACAGTCAGTGCATGCTGAAAGTTGTAGTTTTGCAACATTTGGAGGACCACAGTTTAGAGACCACTACACAGTGGTCTCCAAACACTGACCCTCCATATATTGCAAAACTACAACTCCCAGCATGCACAGACAGCCCTTGGCTGTGTGGGCATGCTGGGAGTTGTAGTTTTGCAGCTTTTAGAAGGCCACAGAGAAGATCACTTACCGCGATCTTCACTGCAGCCTTCTCCACGCCGCACATTCCGGCCGCACTCCTCCTGCTGCCGTCGATGCCGCTGCTCCTCAAGGATGCCACCTCAGCCAGTCCGGTAAGCCTGCCATGCTCTCCACCTCGACGCCTGTGTCCCCCCCCCCCCCCCTCCGCTCTGCCCCGAATTTGATCAGTGGGCAGAGCAGGGGAAATTAACTCCAAACCCCCGCTCCCATCTTCCATTGGTCGTCAGCCTAATCGACCAATGGCAGGGGATAGGAGGGGGTGGCGACTGACAGCTCCGATCATTCTTATTTTCCGGGCAATCGGGTCACCAGTCACCCGATTGGCCCGGATGGCGGCGAATTGCTGGTCTGAATTGACTGGCGATTTGCTGCAATCGCTGACATGGGGGTGGTCTCAGGACCCCCCCCCCCCTTGACATTGCCACGGGATCCCTGCTCATAGATATCAGCAGTCATCCCGGTCCGATCACCACCCGGCGAGCGGCAGTGATGGGAAATGCGGAGGGCGTCCTTAAGTATCGGGATGCGAGGGCATATCTATACGCCATCTGTCCCCAACAGGTTAAACTGCAGGGTCAATGGCGTACGCGCAAAAACATTCCAAAGTCCAAAATAGCGTATTTTTGGTCACTTTTTAGATCATGAAAAAATGAATAAAAGGCAATCAAAAAATTTGATCAGTACAAAAATGGTACCAATAAAAACTTCAGATCATGGCGCAAAAAAATGAGCCCCGTACGCAGAAAAATAAAAAAGTTATAGGGATCAGAAGATGACAATTTTAAACGTATAAATTTTCCTGCATGTTGTTATGGTTTTTCCAGTACAACAAAATCAAACCTACATAAGTCTGGTATCACTTTAATTGTATGGACCAACAGAATAAAGATTAAGTGTCACTTTTACCTCAAAATTTACTGCGTAGAAATGGAATCCCTCAAAATTTGCAAAATGGCTTTTTTTCTTCAATTTCGTCGCACAATGTTTTTATTTTCTGTTTCGCTGTAGATTTTTGGGTAAAATGACTGATGTTACTGCAAAGTAGAATTGTTGGCGCAAAAAATAAGCCATCATATGGATTTTTAGGTGCAAAATTGAAAGGGTTATGATTTTTAAAAGGTGAGGAGGAAAAAATGAGGAGGAAAAAAGTGCAAAAACTGAAAAACCTGTGGTCCTTAAGGGGTTAGTATAGATTCTCCGCAAATAAATTCGGATCAAAACAAATTTTTTCAAAAAATTCGGCGAATCGGCCGAATCAAATTTTTCAAAAGTTCGCTCATCTCTAGTGTTAAGGCTCACTGTACCCCTTGTTATGTTCATTGAGAGGTGTTGTTTCTCAAATATTGTGCCATGTTGTTTTTTTTTGTTGCTGTTCCAGCACCATAGATGATTCCTAAATGCGACATGCCCCCCAAAAACCATTTCGGTGTTAAGGCTCACTGTACCCCTTGTTACAGTACCCCTTGAGGGGTGTAGTTTGCAAAATAGTATGCCATGTTTGCTTTTTTTTTTTTTGCTCGGCCTTTCACAGTATCTATGCCCTTAAGACTTTAACAGGAACAAAATGGTACGCCACTTAGATGTAAGTATGTGGTATGCACCTCTGAGGGGAGGACAATGCACTCCAGTACGCTTAAAACAGTATCTGTCTACAACACCAGCAGGTGTATACTTCTGCTTGTCCTTTCACAATATCTAGACCCTTAAGACTTTAACAGAAAAAAAAATAGTTCACCACTTTGATGTTTAGTATGTGGTATGCACTTATGAGTAGAAATGAGCAAATCAAAGCTGACAAACCCAAATTCGTTACATATTTCATGAAATATTCGATTTGCAACAAATGCAAATCTCCATTTACTGCAGTCCAGGGTGCAGGGCATCTAAAATGGTGGATCCACATGTCAGTACATGGGGCACGGAACGCAGGGAAGGCGGAAAGGCAAGGCGGGAAGGTAAGTAGGTGAGATGACCCTGAATTACATGCAGAATGCAGCCTATCAGCAGCCAGTCACCCCTGTGATGTCACAGCCCTATATATTCGGCAGCCATTTTGCAGCTCCTCATTTCATTCATTACCACTGCAGAGAGATAGGACGGACATTGCTGTGTGTGTGTTACTCAGAAAAGCTTGTTGCAGCAGCGTTTCACTTCTTAGTCACCTCAGGCTTCTGTAGGACACAGAGCAAAGCGTTTTTACACAGAAGTTAATTCTTACTGCAGAGATTAACCTCTCAGTTACTGTGCAGCATTGTATTACAGAGAGGGGCAGAGAGCTGTGTGTTGCCTCAGCTGCATAAACGTTTTCACAGGAGGGAGACATAATTTTTTATGGCAAATCTGTGTCTTTGTTCCAACTTGTCTGCTTGTTATACTAGTCTGTAGATGGTATAATCCATACCCAGCAGTCCATTCCTAATAGTATGTGAGAGAGAGTCTTTTTGCAATTTTGGGTTTAGTACACAGTGACTGTGAGCTCCAGCATTGTTGTGTACTACTGGTGCTGTGGGCAATTATTTTTTTTAGCGTACTGTAGCGCATTTTTCTGCCCTCATAAATGCATACCACATACCTACATCTAAGTGGTGTACTATTATGTGCCTGTTAATCTGTCAAGGGCCTACATACTGTGAAAGGACAGCCAAAAGTAATCACTGGCTGCTGTTTTACTCCAATACGTTTTTTTTGTGTACTGTAGCGCATTTTTCTGCCCTGTTTGTTCCACCACAGATGGTTTGCTGGTTATACTAGTCTGTAGATGGTATAATACATACCCAGCAGTCCATTCCTTATAGTCTACAGACTCGTTCTTTACTTCTGGTGTTGTACAAAAATACCAGTACTGCTGGTGTTGTTCAAAAATATGTTTTTAAGCGTAATGTAGCGTATTTTTCTACCCTAATAAGTGCATTCCACATAACTACATCTAAGTAGTGTACTATTTTATAGCTGTTCATCTGTCAAGGGCCTCCATACTGTGAAAGTCCAGGCAAAAGTACTCACCAGCTGGTGTTGTACTTTTATAAGTGTACTGTAGTGGAGGAGACATCTGACACTTCCCCCGCTAGGCGGGCAAGTAGTGATGAGGAGATTGACGTGGGAGGCGGTGTTGCTAGGGTTCAGGGTCCTCAATTAGACACTGTTGAGGAACCTGAGGAGGACATCAGTGACGTGCAGACACTTGTTGATGATGATGAAGCCGATTGCAATTGGGAGCCGGGAGCAGAAGGGGCTTCATCAGGAGAAGAGAACTTCAGGTTGCGCATGAGGCAGCAGCTGAGCCAGTAAGGTGGTCGCATGATTGGCAGTCAGCATGGTGGCAGAAGTGGAAATTCTGGAGCCAAATGTCCCAGGGGGAGACCACCTGCTTCGTGGCAGCCTACTTTCCCAGGAGGTAGTTGAACAGGGGTTCCTGAAGACAGCGGCAGTAGCTGTCAATTAGTTCGGACTGTTGGTGGGAAAATCAGCTAATTGCTGATGTTGCAGTTTTTCATCAAGCATCCGGAGGAGGTTCACATATCCACATGCAAGATATGTCTACAAAAGGTTAAGCATGGCCAGGGTCCCAATGTTGGCACCATGGCCCTGCGTCAACATATGCTTTGCCACCATAAAGCATCCTGGGAGAACCGTGGCTTTGATGTAGTGGTCCAGCCTGCTGCATCACCGAGTGGCACGCCGCTCCCTCTTTCAGCCAGCCAAGGCTCCACCACCTCAGCCGAAGGGAGCGGTGTCTCCCTTCTTCCAGATGCTCCTGCTCCTCCTACTTTTAGTGTACCAATTCATCGGAGAAGCCATGTCCAAGAGACAACACTCATCCAATGGCGCAGAACCTGAATGTGCTCCTGTCCAAGTTGCTGGTGCTGCAGTCCCTCCCTTTTCAAGTGTGTCAAGCCTTCATTTCTTTGCAAAGAAGGCATGAAACCATAAATCAATCGAGTTCCTTCTTTTTCAATATATGGAAAAGAAAGCCCATACATTCAGAGCTCCAACCAACTCCACTTAAACAATTGAGTTAAACACGTGTGTAGGGCTATTAAGGTACTAACAGCACAGCAACTTTTAAACAGTATTTTTCGTGAGTAAAAAAATATAATGACTCACATTTATCAGGAAGGTTCTTCCGGCTTTATTTTCTTATTTCATATTGCACATAAACAGTCTCGCAGGACTTGGTAAGTTACATTTAGCAGCAACAATTAGCAGCAATATCTGTACTTTCACCAGTCATGGCACAACGTTTCAGGGGTGGACCCCCTTATTCATGCGCTAAGACTGCTGGGAACAAGAGCTTCTAAATAAGTCAGTCACAGCTGTTACTAATTGTGACACACGTTATAAAGTGTGAAAATGCACATAGAAGTTAAAAGTATTTCAAACCAAAAAACAGCATAATATAAATTATAAAAATACTTTAAAGCTACAGTGTTCATTCATACCTTTCGGATTGAGAGTTTCGAGTTCTGTCATCCAAAACGTTTCACGCTGAAGCAAGCGTTTTCGATTTTGGTTTTCATTCGTGTGAACTGTTACCTGTTCTATCACCTGCCACCTCAAATCTAATATTTTTTTAAGTTTTTCTAATTGCAGCTCTATGTTCATTAATACAAATTTTAATGTTCCTGGATGTCTGACCTATGTAGCATTTGCCACAGGGGCATTTTAATAATTAAATTTCATTCGTAGAATTGCGTGTAAAAAAAAACCTTTAATTTGAATTTTATGTCCTTTTGTGGGATGATGAATGCAAGAGAGAAAGGCAAACATGCCATGTCACCGTGATGCTAGAAATATTTGTCTGTCTTGCTTTTGTTTTTTAGAAATATCACTTTCCTCTTTAATGTAGATACATTGGTGGATTTATGAATAATGTACCATATTTGGGATCAGTTTTTTATAAACCCCAATATTTTTTATAACTTTTTTTTTAACAGATTACTTCTTTTATCATAGGTGGTAACATACAATACTCTATTTTTCTCTTTTTTCTGTTTTTCTGATCGAATTCTCAATTGTTGCCTAGTGTATTCTTCTTCATTTAGTTTTTTTCTTTTTCTACGTGTTTTTTTTAATACCCTTTCTCTTAAAAATTTTTTACAACTTTTGTTCCTACATTTTCATACTCTTCATCTGTACTAGTGATCCTTCGAGCCCGAATAAACTGGCTCCTAGGTAACCCTTTAAACACGGAGGGGGAATGGTAGCTCTTTCTATGAAGCCTATTATTATTATCTTTTTTAAACCTTCTGTTGTTTTTGTTACTTTTACATCAAGAAAATGTATGCTCTCAATATCATATGTAATTGTAAATTTTATCATATCATGTAACGTGTTTAACTTGTCAACAAATCGCAATAATTCTTCTTCACTTTTATGCCATAGTAGGAACACATGGTCCACATAGCGTAGCCACGTGGATGATGCGTTCAAGAGACCTGGCTCAAAAATGTATCTCTCTTCAAACATATTCATAAATATATTGGCTAATGATGGGGTCCCAGCGAAATGCCATAAGTTTGCAGAAAATATTCCTTATGAAAGCGAAAATAATTTTTAGTTAGTACAAATTCTAATACAGTCATGAGAAAGGATAATTTTCTATTGTCGAGAGTTGCATTTCTGGCCACGGTTTCTCGTACACATTCTACACCCTCCTCTTGTGGATTGTAAGTATAAATACATTGTACGTCCAAAGTACATAAAAAGGTGACATCTGTGCTAGAAATACTTTCAAGCTGTAGCAAAAAATCTGTGGTATCAAACATCTAGATAGTTTTTTTTACTTCTTTTTGCAAGAAGCTATCGACAAGGATCACGAGAGGCTGCAACAGGGAACCCGATCCAGAAACGATCGGGCGCCACGTCGGCCTGTCACGATCCTTGTGGACTTTAGGGATAGTGTACATAACTGGTACTCTGGGATATTCTGTAACAAGTGACCTCAACATTTTTTCAGAAATAATACCATCTTGATAACTTTGTGTAATATATGTGTTAACCATATCTTTGTATTCACAAGTAGGATCTTTCTTCAATCTCGTATACACTTTATTATCTGCCAACTGACCTAATATTTCTGACACATAATAATCCTTATTCATAATGATGATGTCTTGAGTGCCACTTTCTCATTCTTACTCAAGTTGGATTTAACAAAAGGTAACTCGGACCACGATTCTTCTATTTCTTTAACAACTAAAGTAGAAAAAACTTCCAAATTACTGCTAGTAACATTTGGATAAAATGTCAAAGATTTACGTAAAGCAACCAGAATTTCTTCTAAAGGAGACATTCTCTCCGATCTTCCTCTATTTATATCGAATAAAAACATTTGCATCCGAATGTTAAGGCAAAACTTGTAAAACTCAACCTTGAACTCAAATTTAGATTTCTTATGTTGGGGCACAAAATTAAGTCCCTTATTTAGAACATTGTATTCGTCCTGTGTTAGTGTCCAATTGGAGATGTTAATCACTAAGTCTGTCATTTCGTTTTCTTTGCTCTTTTCTTTTTCACTACATTTTGTTTTTCTTCTTTTTCGGACTGTGTCGATGTTTCCCCAGCTGTTCCTTCTGTATCCGTTATTTGTGGACTCTTGAATTTCCAGTCCTTGGTCTTTCCTAAAAAAAAACGCACAGAGTGTCCTGATTTGGTGTTCATACGTTGCAAATTTTTGTTTTCATTTTCCGAGCCCTCAGAAGATGAATAATTGCTGGAATTTCTGTACTGTTTAATGTTCCTTTGTTGGCGGCGTTCTTCTGCCCATGTGTACACGCGATTATGAAGATAGTCACGCATATCGGGCTCAAATTTTTGTAACTTATTTTGTAAAGTCACTGTTTTAAGTGTTTCATGAATAATTTCATTTTTCAGTTGTTCAAATTCTGTTGCAGACTTTATATCTTTTAATTTAATCTCGATTTATCTAATTTCCTTTTTTATAGGTTCGATAGCCATTTGCAAATGTTGAACTGTCAGTAGCATTAGATCCATGGAATGCCGGTTTTTCATAGTATACCATTTCTGGTGAAATAATGCATCATCTGGAAGCAAGTTAGGGTTTAATTTGCACCTTAACCCTCACGGTATTCTTTTATCTTTACAATATTCAGTTATGGGGGAAGCATGAAAAGATAGATTAATTTCCTTTTTTGTCAAGATTTCGAGTCTTTTTGCATAATCTATTTTAACTTGACTTTTAATAGTAGAAAAGGAAAAGCCTGCTTCAGTAGCTTGCGCCAAGATGTTTGTACGCTCATGTTCAGAAAATGAAAACACTTTAGCTGCGTTTTCAGTGATTGAAGATAAATCGGAAAACAACATTTTATCGAATAGATCAGAAACTTCAAAATTGAATGGATACAATAAGTCTCGAAACCATAAATCAATCGAGTTCCTTCTTTTTCAATATATGGGAAAGAAAGCCCAAACATTCAGAGCTTCAACCAACTCCCCTTGAACAACTGAGTTAAACACGTGTGTAGGGCTATTAAGGTACTAACAGCACGCCAACTTTTAAACTTTTAAACTGTTTAAAAGTTGGCGTGCTGTTAGTACCTTAATAGCCCTACACACGTGTTTAACTAATTTGCGAAGAAGGCAGTAACAGCCCTGCACAATTTTGTGGAAGAGAAGGTTGGCCAGTCCTTGAGCCTGTCGGTGTGCACCAAAGTGCACAGCAGCGCCGACATCTGGAGCTGTAACTATGGTCAGGGACAATACATGTCCTTTATGGCTCACTGGGTGAATGTGGTTCCTGCACAGCCACAACACCAACTTGGACAGGTCACTCCGCTTACTCCTCCACACTCTCAGGCTGTTGGACCTGTGACAGTGTGCAACTCCGCCTCCTCATCCTCCACAGTGTCCTCGGCCTCCACTGCCCAGACAAGTCTCAGTGGCCCTTCAGCATACCACGTGTGCAGGGCACGGCGGTGTCACGCTGTTCTTCACCTGGTTTGCCTTGGCGAACGGAGTCACACAGGGGAGGAACTGCTGAAATTAATTTGTAAAGAAATCGGAGCATGGCTTACTCCACGAAAACTGGAAATGGGAACCATGGTGACTGACAAGGAGAAGGACATCTTGCATGCGCTGAGACTGGGAAGGCTGAGCCATGCCATGCCACACGTGTTCAGTCTGGTTGTAAAGCAGTTCCTGAACTGTTCCCCCAATTTGTAAGGCATCCTAACAATGTGAAGGAAACTTTGCGTGCACTTCAGCCACTTGTACACCGCAAAGCACACCCTCCTTGAGCTGCAGCATCAGAACGGTATCCCCTATCATAGTCTGATTTGTGATGTTGCCACACATAACTCTGCCGTCTCCCATGATCGGTGGGATAGGTGAGAGGTGCACATCACCGCCGCACTATATACTAACTTGCTGAATATTACTATTAATTGCTGGAGCAAGCGCATTATCAAATTCCTTGATGGAATTAGCGCTATTCATCTTGGGATGGAAATTAGAATGTATAATCACCTGAAAGTGTAATACATTTATGTGCATGGACTACAAGTGGCACAATGCCCTACTAACTTCAATATTGGATTTTTTTATTCTTTTGCACTTGATTTCAGCAGCAGTTCCCATGGCACTATATATTTTATCTATTTCCCATTATTAGTATCCCATTATTTCATGTTTTGATGGTTATTTTTATATAGCTAGAGGTCAGCCACAAGAGCCCTGTGGCTTTTCAGACAGCTATATATTTTATGTGTTTTATATATTGTTATTTTTAATAAACACATACTTGAGATATTATATGCGGCGGCGACAGGAGCAGCAGGATCGGTGGCGGCAGCGGTGGCGGTCCTGGCAGCATGATACAGCAGGAGGTGAGGCCTGTTCACCTCCTGCTGTTGCTTAGCAACAACTTCAAAGCCAAAGGGCATGCTGGGAGTTGTAGTTTTGCAACTGCTGGATTTGCAACTACAACTCCCAGCATGCCCTTTGGTAGTCTGTGCATGCTGGGGGTTGTAGTTATGCAACAGCTGGAGGCACATTTTTCTATGAAAAAGTGTGCATCCAGCTGTTGCATATCTACAACTCCCAACATGCACAGACTACCAATGGGTATGCTGGGAGTTGTAGCAGTGTGCTGTTGCAAAACCACAACTCTCAGCATGCCCTTCGACTGTCAATGCATGCTGACTGTTGCAGCTAGAGACACATTGCAACAGCCAGAGACACATTGGTTGTGAAACCGACTTTGTTACCTAACTCAGTGTTTTGCAACCAGTGTGCCTCCAGCTGTTGAAAAAATACAACTCCCAGCATGCACTGAGAGACTGTACATGCTGGCAGTTGTAGTTTTGCAACAGCTGGGGGCACACTGGTTGCGAAACACTGACTTAAGTAACAAACTCAGCGTTTCGCAACCAATGTGCCTCAAGCTGTTGCAGAACTACAACTCCTAGCATGTATGGTCTGTCAGTACATGCTGGGAGTTGTAGTTTTGCAACAGCTGGAGGTTTGCCCCCCCCCCCCCTCTTCATGTGAATGTACAGGGTACATTCACACGGGCGGGTTTACAGCAAGTTCTGCTGCAAGTTTGAGATGCAGCAAATTTTCCGTTGCAGCTCAAACTCCCAGCGAAAAACTCATTGTAAACCTCCACCCGTGTGAATGTACCCTAAAAACACTACACCACTCTAACACAAAATAAAAAGTAAAACACTACATACCCCTACACAGTCCCGTCCCCGTCCCCCCAATAAAAAAAAAAAGGATTGTACGGCACATTTCCAAAAACGGTTCCAAAACAGAGCCTTCAGCTGTTGAAAAACAACAACTCACAGTATTGCCGGACAGCTACTGACTGTCAAGGTGTGCTGGGAGTTTTGAAACAGCTGGACACACCCTGTTTGGGAAATACTGCCGTAGGGTGTTTTTGTGGCGGATTCAAATCCCCAATTTAGACCTCAGATGTGCATGGGGCTCTCTCGCTTCGGAGCCCTGTAGTATTTCAAGGAAACAGTTTAGGGCCACATATGGGGTATCTCCGTACTTGGGAGAAATTGCGTTACAAATTTTGGGGGGCTTTTTCTCATTTTACCCCTTATGAAAAGGTAAAGTTGGGGTCTACACCAGCATGTTAGTGTAAAAAAAAAAATTTTTACACTAACATGCTGGTGTTGCCCCATACTTTTTATTTTCACAAGCAGTAAAAGGAAAAAAAGACCACCAAAATTTGTAACACAATTTCTCCTGAGTACAGAACTGCCCCATATGTGGGCGTAAAGTGCTCTGCGGACGCACAACATGGCTCAGAAGTGAGAGCGTGCCATGTACATTTGAGGTCTAAATTGGTGATTTGCACAGTAGTGGCTGATTTTACAGCGGTTCTGACATAAATGCAAAACAATAAATACCCAAATGTGACCCCATTTGGCTAACTACTCCCCGCACAGAATGCAGCAAGGGGTATAATGAGCCTTAACACCCCACAGGTGTTTGACAAATTTTCGTTGGATGTGAAAATGAAAAAAAAAAAGTTTTCACAAAAATGCTGGTGTTACCCTATATTTTTCATTTTCACAAGGGAGAATAGGAAAAAAGCCCCCCAAAATTTGTAACCCCATTTTTTCTGAGTAAGAACATACCCCATATGTGGATATAAAGTGCTCTGCAGGCAAACTACAGGGTGGGCCATTTATATGGATACACCTTAATAAAATGGGAATGGTTAGTGATATTAACTTCCTGTTTGTGGCACATTAGTATATGTGAGGGGGGGGGAGTTTTCAAGATGGGTGGTGACTGTGGCGGCCATTTTGAAGTCGGCCATTTTGAATCCAATTTTTGTTTTTTCAATAGGAAGAGGGTCATGTGACACATCATTTCACAAAGAAAACAATGATGTGCTTGGTTTTAACGCAACTTTATTATTTCATGAGATATTTACTAGTTTCTAATCACTTATAAAATGTGTTCAATGTTCTGCCCATTGTGTTAGATTGTCAATGCAACCTTCTTCTCCCACTCTTCACACATGATAGCAACACCGCAGGAGAAATGCTAGTACAGGGTTCCAGTATCTGTAGTTTCAGGTGCTGCACATCTCGTATCTTCACAGCATAGACAATTGCCTTCAGATGACCCCAAAGATAAAAGTCTAAGGGGGTCAGATCGGGAGACCTTGGGGGCCATTCAACTGGCCCACAGCGACCAATCCACTTTCCAGGAAACTGTTCATCTAAGAATGCTCAGACCTGACCCCCATAATGTGCTGGTGCACCATCTTTCTGGAAAAACTCAGGGAACGTGCCAGCTTCAGTCCATAAAGAGAGAAACACATAATCATGTAGGCTGTTGGATATGCGAAATTGCTACATGATGATGTGTTTCCCTCTTCATGCACTGAAGCTGGCACGTTCCCTGAGATTTTCCAGCAAGATGGTGCACCATTTAACTGGCCCCTAAGGTCTCCCGATCTGACCACCTTAGACTTTTAGCTTTGGGGTCATCTGAAGGCAGTTGTCTATGCTGTGAAGATACGAGAGGTGCAGCACCTGAAACTACGGATACTGGATGCCTGTGCTAGCATTTCTCCTGCGGTGTTGATATCAGTGTGTGAAGAGTGGGATAAGAGGGTTGCATTGACAATCCAACACAATGGGCATCACATTGAACACATTTTATAAGTGGTCAGAAACTTGTAAATAACTCATGAAAGATAAAAGTTACATTAAAACCAAGCACATCATTGTTTTTCTTGTGAAATTCCCAATAAGTTTGATGTGTCACATGACCCTCTTCCTATTGAAAAAACAAAAGTTGGATTCAAAATGGCCGACTTCAAAATGGCCGCCATGGTCAGCACCCATCTTGAAAAGTTTCCCACCTCACATATACTAATGTGCCGCAAACAGCAAGTTAATATAACCAACCATTCCCATTTTTGGTGTATCCATATAAATGGCCCACCCTGTACAATGCTCAGAAGAGAAGGAGCGCCATTGGGCTTTTGGCAAGAGAAGGTGTCCGAAATTGAAGGCCATGTGTGTTTACAAAGCCCCCATAGTTCCAGAACAGTGGACACCCCCCACATGTGACCCCATTTTGGAAACTACCCCCCTCACGTAATGTAATAAGGGGTACAGTGAGCATTTACGCCCCACAGGTGTCTGACAGATTTTTGGAACAGTGGGCCGTGAAAATGAAAAACATTTTTTTTCATTTGCACAGCCCACTGTTCCAAAGAACTGTCAAACACCAGTGGGGTGTAAATGTTCACTGCACCCCTTATTAAATTCTATGAGGGGTGCAGTTTCCAAAATGAGGTCACGTGGTGGTGGTGGGGGGGGGGTCTACTGTTCTGGCACCACGGGGGGCTTTGTAAACACACATGGCCTCACACTATTCCAACCAAATTCTCTCACCAAAAGCTCAATGGCGCTCCTTCTCTTCTGCACAAATAACAAAAAGGAGGGAGGTGGAGACAAGCAGGGGGCGCAACCTGTGCCGTTATTTCGGTGGAGATCAATATGAGCAGTGCATACAGGAATGTGCTCACCTGGTGATGTTGTACACAGAGTACAACATCTAATGGAGCGTGTCACCTGATTGCAGGGTTCCGGGAGCTGCCCGAGGTCGGAGAAGGTCTTATGGGAAAAAGAACCTCCCTTGCACAAAACAACATAGCAGCACAATATAAAAACATTACACCACTAAAGAAGATAATAGATACAAATATTACAAGGAAAAAACGAAAAGAAAACCTGAGGCTTGTATTATAGATTCAGATAGCTAGTTATAATATCAGGATAAGCCTCATTTATTTTTGTTTTCGTTTTTCCTTGTAATATTTGTATTTAATATCTTCTTTAGTGGTGTAATGTTTTTATATTGTGCTGCTATACCATGCTGCTATATTGTTTTGTGCAAGGTTCTTTTTCCCGTATGTTACACACCTTCTGGATTTGCTAATCCATGTTTTGTTTTTTATCAGCCCGTGATTCGCGTATTTTTTTTCCATATACAATGATGCTATGTAACACTGTAAGACTATTGGACCTGATGAAGAGGGGGTCCTGTCCCTCGCAACGTGTAGTCCGGTATTTTATTCAATAAATACACTTTGTTTCTTTATTTTACTTTCCGTATCGATTACTGCCTATTTAGGACTTACATACCTTCCCCGGTCATCGCCAGCTACTACAGAGTGATCTCCGCAACGAGGATTATTCTTTCTTGCTCCTACAGGACACCTCCAGCTCTCTCTCTTCTGAGCATTGTAGTTAGCCCGCAGAGCACTTTACATCCACATATGCTGTTACAAATTTTGGAAGGCTTTTTCTCCAATTACCCCTTGTGAAAATGAAAAATTTGAGGTAACACCAGCATTTTAGTGAAAAAAAATCAAATTTTTCATTTTCACGTCCAACTTTAGCAGAAATTTGTCAAGCACCTGTGGGGTGTTAAGGCTCACTGTACCCCTTGTTACGTTCCTTGAGGGGTGTAGTTTCCAAAATAGTATGCCATGTTGATTTTTTTTGCTTTTCTGGCACCATAGGGGCTTCCTAAATGCTACATTCCCCCCAAAATCCATTTCAGCAAAATTTGCTTTCCAAAAGCCAAATGTGACTTCTTCTATTCTGAGCATTGTAGTGTGCCAGCAGAGCACTTGACGTCCACACATGGGATATTTTCCATACTCAGAAGAGATGGGGTTACAAATTTTGGGGGGCATTTTCTCCTATAACCCCTTGCAAAAATGTAAAATTTGGGGGAAAACAAGCATTTTTGTGAAAAAAATAATAATTTACACATCTCACTTTAATGAAAAGTCATCAAACACCTGTTAAGGCTCAGCGGACCCCTTGTTGCATTCCTTGAGGGGTGTAGTTTCCAAAATAGTATGCCATGTTTTTTATTTTTTATTTTTTTTGCTGTTCTGGCACCATAGGGGCTTCCTAAATGTGACATGCCTCCCAAAAGCCATTTCATAAAAATTGTCGCTCCTTCCCTTCTGAACCTTGTAGTGCACCCACAGAGCACTTGACATCCACATATGAGGTATTTTCTTACTGGAGAGAAATTGGGTTACAAATTTTTGGGGACTTTTTCTCCTTTTTCCCCTTGTAAAATTTCAAAAACTGGGTCTACAACAACATGCGAGGGTAAAAAATGAAGATTTTGAACTTTCTCCTTTACCTTGCTGCTATTCTTGTGAGACACCTAAAGGGTTAACACACTGAATGTCATTTTGAATACTTTGGGCGTGCAGTTTTTATAATTGAGTCATTTATGAGGTATTTTTTTAATAAGAAGACCTCTCAAATCCACTTCAAAACTGAACTGGTCCCTGAAAAATTCTGAATTAGAAAATTTTGTGGAAAATTGTAAAATTGCTGCTGAACTTTCAAGCCCTCTGATGTCTTCCAAAAGTAAAAACATGTCAACTTCATTATGCAAATATAAAGTAGACATATTGTATATGTGAATCAGTATATAATTTATTTGTAATATCCATTTTCCTTACAAGCAGAGAGTTTCAAAGTTAGAAAAATGCTAAATTTTCATAATTTTCATGACATTTTGAGATTTTTCACCAAGAAAGGATGCAAATAATGATGAAAATTTACCAAAGTAGAATATGTCACGAACAAACAATCTCAGAATCAGAATAATTGGTTAAAGCATCCCAGAGTTATTAATCCATAAAGTGACAGTGGTCAGAATTGTAAAAATGGGCTGAGTCCTTAAGGTGAAAAAGGGCTCAGTCCTTAAGGGGTTATAGGCTAGGTGAGCGCTTTCCATTTCTTTTGCATACCTCCAGGCTGTGCTGTTCAGACACCTCATGCTTCAGCCAACTCGAGGCTCTCGATTCAGACACTATATGGTCTCCTCATACTGATGCCACCTCCAGGCTCTGTCATTGTGCTGCCATGGGACATGTGACTCCTTGTTATATTTGGTCCTTTGTATCCACACACCAGGGCCCGGGACACTAAAACTTGGGAGTTAAAATTTCAATTTCAAAATCCTCAATTACAATTTCAAAATCTTACATTTCTATTTAAAAATTTTAAATTTCAATGGTCTCCTCATGCTACAGCCAACTCCAGGCAGTGTCATTCAGCTACTATATGGTCTCCTCATGCTTCAGCCACCTCCAGGCTGTGTCATTTAGCCAATATATGGTTTACTGATGCTGCTGGGCCTGGGCCTAAATTTTTTTTATGGTAGAACTAGCTACCATAAATCTTTAATAGAAATTTCAAAATTCACCTTTTAATCTTAGGGATTGTGAAGCCCTAGTGTGTACGAATGCTGCTGCCAGCTCCAGGCTGTGTCATTCAGCAACTATATGGTCTCCTCATGCTGCCAACACCTCCACGCTGTGTCATTTAGCCACTATATGGTCTCCTCATGCTTCAGCCACCTCCAGGCTGTGCCATTCAGAAACTACATGGTCTCCTCATGCTTCAGCCACCTCCAGGTTGTACCATTTAGACACTATATGGTCTCCTCATGCTTCAGCTACCTCCAGGTTGTGCCATTCAGACACTATATGGTCTCCTCATGCTTCAGCCAACTCCAGGCTGTGCAATTCAGATACTACATGGTCTCCCCATGCTGCCACAAACTCCAGACAGTCATTCAGCCACTATATGGTCTCCTCCTACTGATGCCACATCCAGGCTCTGTCATTGTGCTGCCATGTGACATGTGACTCCTTGTTATATTTGGTCCTTTGTACCCACACGCCGGGGCCCAGGACACAAACTTGAGAGTTAAAATTTCAATTTCAAAATCCTCAATTTCTATTTCAAAATCTTAAATTTTTATTTCAAAATCTTAAATTTCATTGGTCTCCTCATGCTTCTGCCAACTCCAGGGTGTGGCATACAGACACTATATGGCCTCCTCATGCTTCAGCCAACTCCAGGCTGTGTCATTCAGCCAATATATGGTTTACTGATGCTGCTGGGTCTGGGCCTAAAAATGTATATGTTAGCACTAGCTACCATAAATCTTCAATTGAAACTTTAAAATTCATCTTTTCATCTTAGGGATTGTGAAGCCCTAGTGTCTACTCATGCTGTTGCCAGCTCCAGGCTGTGTCATTCAGCCACTTTATGTTCTCCTCATGCTGCCAACACCTCCAGGCTGTGTCATTCAGCCACTATATGGTCTCCTCATGCTGCCAACACCTCCACGCTGTGCCATTCAGCCATTATATGGTCTCCTCATGCTTCAGCCACATCCAAGCTGTGTCATTCAGTCACTATATGGTCTCCTCATGCTGCCAACACCTCTACGCTGTGTCATTCAGCCATTATACGGTCTCCTCATGCTTCAGCCACATCCAAGCTGTGTCATTCAGCCACTATATGGTCTCCTCATGCCTCACCGCTCTTACAGTAAAGATTCCTTGTCTTTTAATGATGGTGAAACCTTCCTTCCTCTAGACATAGAGGATGTCATGGTTATTGGTCTAGATATGAAAAGAGCAGTAGAAAATGTCTGTTCTGTAAATTTATATATTAGTATATTATGATCAAATTACCCCAAGATATTGTTTTTGCAAACTTAATAACCCCAACCATGATAACCTTTATTGGTCCTGTAATCCTCCCATACAATTAATTATCTTATCTTTGTCACCCTCCTCTGTACCCTCTCCAGTTCAGCCATGTCCTTCTTATATACTGGTGTCCAAAATTAGAAACAATACTTCATGTGTGGTCTGACTATGATTTATATAGAGGCTAAACCATGTTCTTGTCATGAGCCTCTATGCCTCCCGTGATACATCCCATGACTTTATTAGGCTTGGCAGGAGCTGCCTGTCACTGATCACTAAAGTTGAGTTTTCTGCCCAACAGGATCCTCAAGTCCTTTATCGTAGCAGTTTTACCTTATCTTTTATTAATTAGCATATGATTGTAACACTCACGTTTCTGAAGACAGGAACTCCGGTGCATGTGGATCCGCTGGACCTGTGTGGCAGATGACTCGGACCATACCAGGGAGCGGAGTCTAAGGTGCCGCTTGTCTTCACCAGAGCCCCTGCAAAGCAGGATGGGCTTGCAGCTGCAGGCCACACAGGCGGCTGAGGAGATGCGAGGCACAGGAGGGATGAGGCAACTCATAGTCTGGATAGCACTAGGTCAGGGCAGGCGGCACAGTAGCGTAGTCGGGACGTAGCATGAGTTCAGTAGACAGGCGGCAGAGGAGCAAGGTCAAGTCACAAGAGCAGGAGATCTGGTACACGGCAATGCTATACAATGGAACGCTTTCTCTAGGGCACAAGGTAACAAAGATCCAGCAGAGAACTGAGGAGGGTGGAGGAATTTATAAACAAGGCACAGATGGTTACACTAATGAGCGTACTGGCCCTTTAAATCTTAAAGCTCCGTTGCGCGCACGCCCTAAGGGACGGGGGCACGCGTGCCAGAGCAGAGAGGATGAGGCAGAGGCAGGAGAAACACCCGGAGAGTGTCGGACTGGGGCTCGCATGCGGGTGCGTCCCGCGATGCTAGTCCCAGCCCCGTCGGCAGCAGAAGGTAAGGGGACCATGCGCTCACGGACAGCATGTGAGGCCGGAGCGCATAATGTAACAATCATGGTACAGTTTATTTTTTACGGCCCAAGTGAATAACTTTACATTTATCTACATTAAACTTCAATTAACATGTCTGTGTCCAAGCCTCCAGCTCCAGATCCCTCTGTAATATTATGTTAAAATTTGTGATAAATAAGGGTATGGGAGGATTACACTACCAAGACAGATTATCCTCCTCTGTGGTGATCACTTTACCCAGTTTAGTGTCATCTGCCAATATAGAAATTCTAATCCCTGCACAAGGTCATTAATAAACATATTGAAAAGAAGTGGACCTAGTACTGACCCCTGTGGTACTCCACTTGTAACTGTCACTCAACCAGTGTATGTTCCATTAATACCCTCTGCTTCCTATCGCTAAGCTAGTTGCTAACCCATTTGCCTATACTCCCCCCCCCCCCCCCCCAGTCCTAGCATTCTCATTTTCTGTACTAACCTTTTGTGTGACACGAGATCAAATGCCTTAGAAAAGTCCAGATATACAACATCCAGAGCTTCACCCTGGTCCAATCTATAACTGACCTACTCATAGAAGCTGATCAGATTAGGCTCCTTTCACATTATAGTTCATTCACCCATTAATAAACATCCATTTTATGTATTGCAAAATCAAAAATGGACGTATAATAACTGATGAATTAACGGGTGAATAAGGGTTCAAAGTACCATTATTAAAACGGATAATTGTTTATCCGTTTTTATCCATTATTACCTGTTAATAACGGCTGTTTTTAATTCTTTCTTGACCTCTCCTACCTGCTACACCTTGCAACACCTGAAGCTCCGCCTCCTACTCCAAGGGAAGGGTATAAAAGGGTGCTGCAATGATCTGGCAGCAGTCTGAAGTTCAGCGTTGGATTGCTTGCTGTCAGACTTTACCATTGCAAATTTCCTACCCACCTTTCCTACAGTTTCGATGTGCTGTTGTGGCATGCCCAAAGAAGAAGATCCAAAGATGATGGGAGACGTCACCGCCACCGAAGATATTGGATCCATCACTGCAGCACGGATGACCCATGGGGTGCACAGTACTTTGAACATGGAGCTGCGCCAGCACCCCGAGAATTTCGCAAGCTACCGACGGATGATTGTAGAAATGTTTGATGTCCTTCTCCAACGCATCAGTGAAAGGATCCGCCACCAAGACATCCACCTCAGGAGCATCTTATCAGAGGAACGCCTCATCGTAACCCTCAGGTATATAGTCAAAATCCAATTTTTTTTTTAATTCTTTTGTAGTGTTCATCCAATGTGTTTTTCAAAATACTAAAACCCTTTTTTTTTTACTTTTAATTTCAGGTTCCTGGCATCCGGTGAGAGTTTTTCGTTGCTCCACTTCCAGTTTCGCCTGGGAATTTCCACCATCTCTGGGATTGTCCGGAAAACCTGCGAGGCCCTGTGGGATTGCCTTTTAGCAGACTTTCTTCCACAACCTTCAGCAGAACATTGGCTTGGCATTGCAGAGAAGTTCCAGGAAGTCACACAGTTTCCAAACTGTGTTGGAGCAATCGACGGGAAGCACATCAGGATCCAGAAGCCGGCGCACACGTGGTCGGAGTATTTTAACCCCTTAAGGACCGGGGTTTTTTCTGTTTTTGCATTTTCGTTTTTTGCTCCTTGCCTTTAAAAAATCATAACTCTTTCGATTTTGCACCTAAAAATCCATATTATGGCTTATTTTTGCGCCACCAATTCTACTTTGTAATGACGTCAGTCATTGTGCCCAAAAATCTACGGTGAAACGGAAAAAAAAATCATTGTGAGACAAAATTGAAAAAAAAAAAGGAGGGTGATTCAAACTTTTAATAGGGGAGGTGTTAAATGATGTTTATTCACTTTTTTTTTTCACTTTTTTTTTCACAGTGTTATAGGTCCCATAGGGACCTATAACACTGCACACACTGATCTTTATCATTGATCACTGGTTTCTCATAGGAAACCAGTGATCGATGATTCTGCCGCTTGACTGCTCATGCCTGGATCTCAGGCACTAAGCAGTCATTCAGCGATCGGACAGCGAGGAGGCAGGTAGGGGCCCTCCCGCTGTCCTGTAAGCTGTTCGGGATGCCGCGATTTCGCCGCGGCTATCCCGAACAGCCCACTGAGCTAACCGGCGTGGTTTCGGTTTCACTTTAGATGCGGCGTTCAACTTTGAACGCCGCGTCTAAAGGGTTAATTGCGCGCGGCACAGCGATCAATGCGCTATTAGCCACGGGTCCGGGCCCGACCCGCTGTGGCCCCGCGTTATAGATCGGGAGTGGACACATGACGTTTCAGTACGTCATGTGTCCTTAAAGGGTTAACTACAAGAAGTTCTTCTCCACCATACTTATGGCCATTGCGGATGTGCAGAACAAATTCTTAGCTGTGGACATCGGGTAAAATGGAAGAACCAAAGAACTCTGCCATGGGGAGGAGGATCTATTCTGGTGGGATGGGACTTCCTGAAGCTAGGGTCTTTCCTGGGACTGATGGACCTCCAATGCCCGGACTCGACCACTGCCAGCGGATCTTCAATTACACGTGCAAGACACTTTTGATAGGAAACTGCTGATATGAAACTGCTGAAATTTAGCATGTTGTTTGTACACTTTGTTTGCAGGATATGGGAGGGGGTAGATGGTATGCCTAAGTGTCAAAGTCACACTGGATTGCACAATCTAGCCCCTCCCCTATCCTGCTATCAAGGTGCTTATGTAAATAGCATGTTGGTGGTACACTTTGCTTGCAGGATATGGGAGCGAGTAGATTGTTTGCCCCAGTGTCAAAGTCACACTTGTGCATACAATCTACTCCCTCCGCTATCCTGCTAGCAAGGTGGCAGTACCCAGAAAGATTATCAGAATTAGGGTTATTTAGTTTAGAAAATGAAGACTTAGGGGAGACTTAATAACTATGTATAAATATTTCAGGGGAGAGTACAGATATCTCTCCCATGATCTATTTATACCCAGGGCTGTATCTATAACAAGGGGCATCCTCTACGTCTAGAGGAAAGAAGGTTTCTACACCAGCACAGACGGGAGTTCTTTACTGTAAGAGCAGTGAAACTGTGGAATTCTCTGCCTGAGAATTCAAAAAGGGTCTGGATGCATTTTTGGAGAATAATTACATCCTGGTTACAGTGGGGATCAAAAGTTTGGTCAAGATGGAAAAATCTCCAAAAGGCATCAAATTACAGATTAGACATTCTTATAATATGTCAACAAAAGTTAGATTTTATTTCCATCATTTACATTTTCAAAATAACAGAAAACAAAAAAATTGCGTCTGCAAAAGTTTGGGCACCCTGCAGAGTTAATATCTTGTACTGCCCCCTTAATATCTTGTACTGCATGTATCACAGCTTGTAAACGCCTTTTGTAGCCAGCCAAGAGTCTTTCAATTCTTGTTTGAGGTATCTTTGCCCATTCTTCCTACAAAAGTCTTCCAGTTCTTTGATATTTCTGGGCTGTCTGTCACGCACTGCTCTTTTAAGGTCTATCCATAGATTTTCAATTATGTTGAGGTCAGGAGATTGTGAAGGCCATGGCAAAACCTTCAGTTTACGCCTCTTGATGTAATCCCCCGTGGATTTCGAGATCTGTTTAGGATCATTATCCATTTGTAGAAGTCATCCTCTCTTTAACTTTAGCTTTTTCACAGATGACATCAAGTTAGCATCCAAAATTTTCTGAAATTTTACTGAATCCATTTTTCCTTCTACTTGTGAGATGTTCCCTGTGCCACTGGCTGCAATACAACCTCAAAACATGATTGATCCACCCCATGCTTAACAGTTATACAGAGGTTCTTTTCATTAAATTCTGTTCCCCTTCTTCTCCAAACGTACCTTTGCTCATTCCGGCTAAAAAGTTCAGTTTTAACCTCATCGGTCCACAGAACTTGTTTCCAAAATGCATCAGGCTTGTCTATATGTTCATTTGCAAAGTTCAAACGCTGATTTTTGTGGTGAGGATGTAGAAGAGGTTTTCTTCTGATGGCTCTTCCATGAAGACCATATTTGTACAAGTATCTCTTTATAGTGGAATAGTGTACCACAACTCCAGTGTCTGCCAGATCTCAATTGTTTTTCTCACAAAGCTGTTCTGTCTGATATTTTCTTGGTCTTCCAGATCTTGCTTTAACTTCCACGGTTCCTGATGACTACCATTTCTTTATTACATTCCGAACATCTGAAACATCTGAAAACGTTTTGCTATCTTCTTATAGCCTTCTCCAGCTTTGTGAGCGTCAACTATTTTCAGTTTCAGATTTCTAGACAACTGCTTAGTGCTGATGGTGCTGATTTTTGGGGCAAGGTCAGATGAGTCTGGGCATTTAAAACCTTTGAGATTGACATCACCTGGTCTTCCCAGATGATGATTGAGAACAATCCATGACACTGGCAGGTCTCAGCTTTGCAAAGGGGGCAGTGCATGCTATAAATTCTGCAGGGTGCCCAAACTTTTGCAGATGCCATTTTTTTGTTTTCTGTTATTTTGAAAGTGTAAATGATGGAAATAAAATCTAACTTTTGTTGACATATTATAAGAATGTCTAATCTGTAATTTGATGGCTTTTCCATCTTTCCTTGGCTTCTTTATGCACATTAATACAAATTTTTACCTGAGGTGCCCAAACTTTTGATCCCCACTGTATATATACTAGATTTATAGGGACAGAATGTTGATATGGCAGTTATTCTGACTGCCATATTTGGAGTAGGGAAGGAATTTTTACCTCCTAGTATGAGAGTTTTTTGCCTTCCTCTGGATCAACTCAGTAGGGACTCATTAGGGTTATATTTTGAACTTGATAGACTCTGGTCTTTTTTCAACCTCAGGAAGTATGTTACTATGTTATGTAAAGTTTCATGTTGTGGGTACACTTTGCTTACAGGATATGGGAGGGGGTAAATTGTACGTCCCTGTGTCAAAATCAGGTGAGGGGGGTGTTACTGATAGGGTCTGAGCCCTCTTCACACTGGAGTGTGTTCTGAAAGAGAAAAAAAGATTTCAAAAGGAAGAAAAAAATAAATAAAAATTGGACATACTTTCGCAGGTGATGGCACTTTTGTAGGAATCCGAGCAGTGGGAGGTGGATGTATGGTGTTTTTGTTAAATCCCCGGATAGACTGGGCCTCTCCCTCCTCCCTAAGGTCCCGCTTGTGCCGGTCCCTGATGGATGCACAATGATTTTTAATCTGCTCACCTAGAAGGAAAAAATATTATTTTTTAATGAAAACAATACTGACAATCCATCTTTCAAGTGATGACAGGTCCTCCCAGTTATGACAGAGTGCACTGTAAATCTCCATCAAAAGAGCCTTTGAGTATTAACGCTTGGTGTGGTATGGGTCGGATGAATCCCACAGAGCAGCACGAGCCTCGACCATTGCTATCAGGAGATTATCATCTATGATGATCTCTGGCTCGTCCTGCCCCACTTCAGTGTTCACCCGACCGGGCCAAGCGCCACCTTGAAATTAGAAAGATTCTGTTATTAGTTATGCAAAAACTGTATATTCAGTTAACTATGCAAGCAATCACATTGTCTCTTTAACCGCTTAACGACAATGGATGTAAATGTACGTCATGTTGCCTTGGTACTTAACGCACCATGATGTACATTTACGCTCCGCCATGACCGCAAGCACCAGACCGGTGTTCGCGTCATGCACGGCAGGTCCTGGCTGCTATTAGCAGCCAGGGACCCTCCGGTAATGGCGGACATCCGTGATCGCACAGATGTCCACCATTAACCCCTCAGATGATCAATACAGATCACGGCATCTTCGGCAGTGCGGTACTTTAAATGGTTGATCAGATCGCCCGCAGCGTGTATAAAAATAAAAAAGTCCAAAATTGCTGCATTTTTTTCACATTTTATTCCCAAAAAATTCATAAAAAGTAAAACCTAAGCAAAAGTGGTAAAGATAAAAAACTACAGATCAGGCGCAAAAAATGAGCCCTCATACCGCCCCATATACGGAAAAATGAGAAAGTTATAGGTGGTCAGAATAGGACAATTTCAAACATACTAATTTTGTTTAAATAGTTTGAGATTTTTTTTTAAGCGGTACATTTATAGAAAAGCATATAACATGGGTATCATTTTAATTGTATTAACCCACAGAATAAAGAAAATGTAATTTTTACCATAAAGTGTACACTGCAAAAACAAAACCTTCCAAAATTAGCTAAATTGCGGTTTTCTCTTAAATTTTCCCACATAAATCATATTTTCTGGGTTGCGCCATACATTTTATGGTAAAATAAGTGATGTCATTACAAAGTATAATTGGTGACGCATAAAACAAAACCCTCATGTGGGTCTGTGGGTGGAAAAATTAAAGAATTATGACTTAGAAGGCAAGGAGAAAAAAAATCAAAAATGCAAAAATAAAATTGGCTGTGTCCTTAACTCCTTTGGGACGTATAGGGCGTATGCATACGCCCTCGCGTCCCGTCACTTAAGGACGGAGGGCGTGTCCATACGCCCTAGGCATTTCCGATCACTGCCGCTCGCCGGGCGGTGATCGGACCGGGATGACTGCTGATATCTATCAGCAGGCATTCCGTGGAAATGCCTAGGGGAGTCCTGAGACCCCCCCATATTGGCGATCGCGGCAAATCGCTGGTCAATTCAGACTAGCGATTTGCCCGCGATCCAGGCCATTAGGGTGACTGGTGACCCGATCGCCAGGAAAATAAGAATGATTGGAGCTGTCAGAGACAGCTCCGACCATCCTAAAGGATAGGAGCGAGGTGGCAGTGTTGCCACCCCCTCCTATCCTCTGCTATTGGTCGGTCAGGCTGACCACTAATGGCAAGAGGGGGGCGGGGGGGTTAGAGTTCATTTCTGGCCACGATCAGAAGTCAGAAGAGCGGGGGAACACGGGCGGCGAGGGGGGGGGGGAACATTGCCCGACTTACACGGACCGGTGGGGGCGGCAGAGGCGGCACACACGAGCAGCGGCAGCAGCAGGAGGAGCGGCGGCCGGAAAGTGCAGCGGAGAAGGCTGCAGTGAAGATCGCGGTAAGTGACCTTCACTGTGGCCTTCTAAAATCTGCAAAACTACAACTCCCAGCATGCCCACATAGCCAAAGGCTGTCTGGGCATGCTGGGAGTTGTAGTTTTGCAACATCTGGAGGGTCACAGTTTGGAGACCACTGTGTAATGGTCTCTAAACTGTGGTCCTCCAGATGTTGCAAAACTACAACTTTCAGCATGCACTGACTGTCTGGCCATGCTGGGAGTTGTAGTTTTGCAACATCTGAAGAGGCACGGTTTGGAGACCACTATAAGGTGGTCTCTAAACTGTAGCCCTCCAGATGTTGCAAAACTACAATTCCCAGCATGTCCAGACAGTCAGGGATGCTGGGCATGTAGTTCTGCAATATCTGGCCCTTCATATGTTGCAGAACTACAACTCCCAGCATGCCTGGACAGTCTGGGCATGCTTGGAGTTGTAGTTTTGCAACATCTGGAGGGCTACAATATTGAGACCACTACTTAGCGGTCTCCAAACTGTTCTTCCCCAGTTGTTGCATAACTACAACTCCTAGCATGCCCAGACTGAAGGGCCAGATATTGCAGAACTACACACCCAGCATCCCTGACTGTCTGGCCATGCTGGGAATTATAGTTTTGAAACAGCTGTAGGCACACTGGTTGGGAAACACTGTGCTAGAGTCTGTTTCCTAACTCAGTGATTCCAACCCGTGTGCCTCCAGCTGTTGCAAAACTACAACTCTCAGAATGCACATCTCAGAATGATACATGCTGGGAGTTGTAGTTTTGCAACAGCTGGAGGCACATTGGTTGGAATCACTGAGCTAGAGTCTGTTTTCTAACTCAGTGGTTCCCCACCAGTGTGCCTAGAGCTGTTGTAAAACTACAACTCCCAGCATGTACGGTCTGTCAGTGAATTCTGGGAGTTGTAGTTTTGTAACAGCTGAAGGTTTGGGGTGCCCCCACCATGTGAATTTACAGGATACATTCACACGGGCGGGTTTACAGTGGGTTTCCTTCTACAAGTTTGAGCTGCGGGAAATTTTCCGCCGCTGCTCAAACTCCCAGCGGAAAACTTACTGTGAACCCTGCCTGTGAATGTACCCTAAAACACTACACTACACTACCAAATAATAAAAAGTAAAACACTACATATAGACCCCCTTACACGTCCCGTCCGCCCGTCCCCCAAATAAAAATGAAAAAAGTCACATACGGCAGTGTTTCCTAAAGGGAGCCTCCAGCTGTTGCAAAACCACAACTCCCAGTATTGCCGGACAGCCATAGACTGTCCTGGCAGGCTGGGAGTCTTGCAACAGCTGGAGGCACCCTGTTTGGGAAACACTGCTGTAGGGTTTTACTGTAGGTAACCGGGTCTGCCCCTATTGCAAATTCCAGAAGAGAAGGAGCGCCATTGGGCTTTTTGAGAGAGAATTAGGCTGGAATTGAAGGCTATGTGTGTTTAAAGCCCCCATGGTGCCAGAACAGTGGACCCCCTTCACATGTGTCCCCATTTTGGAAACTACACCCCTCATGGAATGTAACAAGGGGTACAGTGAGCATTTACGCCCCACAGGGGTCTGACAGATTTTTTGAACAGTCGTCCGTAAAAATGAAAAGTGTAATTTTTCATTTGCACATCCCACTGTTCCAAAGATCTGTCAAATGCCAGTGGGGTATAAATGCTCACTGCACCCATTATTAAGTTCTGTGAGGGGTGTAGTTTCCAAAATAGTATGCCATGTGTTTTTTTTTTTTTACTGTTCTGGCATCATGGGGGCTTCCTAAATGCGACATGCGCCCAAAAACCATTTCAGCAAAATTCGCTCTCCAAAAGCCCAATGTTGCTCCTTCCCTTCTGAGCCCTCTAGTGCACCCGCAGATCACTTTACATACACTTTACTCGTGAGAAATGGGGTTACAAATTTTTTGGGGCATTTTCTCCTATTACTCCTTGTGAAAATGAAAAGTTTTGGGTAACACCAGCATTTCAGTGTTAAAAATCAAATTTTTCATTTTCACGTCCCACTTTAACGAAAGTTAGTCAATCACCTGTGGGGTGTTAAGGCTCACTGTACCCCTTGTTACGTTCCTTGAGGGGTGTAATTTCCAAAATAGTATGCCATGTGGGTAGTTTGTGCTGTTCTAGCACCATAGGGGCTTCCTAAATGCCACATGCCCCCCAAAAACCATTTCAGCAAAATTTGCTTTCCTAAAGCCAAATGTGATTCCTTCTCTTCTGAGCATTGTAGTTTTCCCGCAGAGTATTTTACGCCCTAACATGGGGTATTTCAGAAGAGATGGGGTTACACATTTTGGGGGGCATTTTCTCCCATTACCCTTTGTAAAAATTGTAAATTTGTGAGAAAAAACTGCACTTTAATGAAAATTATTTTTTTTTCATTTACATATCCGACTTTAACGAAAAGTCGTCAAACACCTGTGGGGTTTTAAGGCTCACTGGACCCCTTGTTACGTGCCTTGAGGGGTGTAGTTTCCAAAATAGTATGCCATGTGGTTGTTTTTTTTTTTTTTTCTGTTCTGGCACATAGGGGCTTCCTAAATGTGACATGCCCCTCAAAAACCATTTCAGAAAAATTCACTCTCCAAAATCCCATTGTTGCTCCTTCCCTTCTGTGCCCTCTACTGCCCCCTCCGAACACTTGACAAACACATATGAGGTATTTCCTTACTCAAGAGAAATTGGGTTACAAATTTTGGGGGGCTTTTTCTCCTATTACCCCTTGTAAAAATTCAAAAACTGGGTCTACAAGAACATGCGAGTGTAAAAAATGAAGATTTTGAATTTTCTCCTTCACTTTGTTGCTATTCCTGTGAAACACCTAAAGGGTTAAAAAACTTTCTGAATGTCATTTTGAATACTTTGAGGGGTGCAGTTTTTATAATGGGGTAATTTATGGGGTATTTCTAATATGAAGGCCCTTCAAATCCTCTTCAAAACTGAACTGGTCCCTCAAAAATTCCGATTTAGAAAATTTTGTGGAAAATTGCTGCTGAACTTTAACCCCTTAAGGACACATGACGTACTGGAACGTCATGTGTCCACTCCCGATCTATAACGCGGGGCCACGGCGTGGCCCCGCGTCATAGCGGTTCGGGCCCGGCCTCTAACAACGGCCGGGACCCGTGGCTAATAGCGCGCGGCATTGATCGCTGTGCCGCGCGCTATTAACCCTTTAGACGCGGCGTTCAAAGTTGAACGCCGCGTCTAAAGTGAAACCGAAAGCATGCCGGCTAGCTCAGTGGGCTGTTCGGGATAGCCGCGGTGAAATCGCGGCATCCCGAACAGCTGACAGGACAGCGGGAGGGCCCCTACCTGCCTCCTCGCTGTCCGATCGCCGAATGACTGCTCAGTGCCTGAGATCCAGGCATGAGCAGTCATGCGGCAGAATCATCGATCACTGGTTTCTTATGAGAAACCAGTGATCAATGTAAAAGATCAGTGTGTGCAGTGTTATAGGTCCCTATGGGACCTATAACACTGCAAAAAAAAAGTGCAAAAAAAAAGTGAATAAACATCATTTAACCCCTTCCCTATTAAAAGTTTGAATCACCCCCCTTTTCCCATAAAAGAAAAAACACAGTGTAAATAAAAATAAACATAAATGGTATCGCCGCGTGCGGAAATGTCCGAATTATAAAAATATATCGTTAATTAAACCGCACGGTCAATGGCGTGCGCGCAAAAAAATTCAAAAGTCCAAAATAGTGCATTTTTGGTCACTTTCTATATCATGAAAAAATGAATAAAAAGCGATCAATAAGTCCTATCAATGCAAAAATGATACCGTTAAAAACTTCAGATCACGGCGCAAAAAATGAGCCCTCATACCGCCCCATACACGGAAAAATAAAAAAGTTATAGGGGTCAGAAGATGACAATTTTAAACGTATACATTTTTCTGCATGAAGTTATGATTTTTTCCAGAAGTGCGACAAATTCAAACCTGTATAAGTAGGGTATCATTTTAATCGTATGGACCTACAGAATACATATGAGGTGTCATTTTTACCGAAAAATGTACTACGTAGAAACGGAAGCCCCCAAAAGTTACAAAATGGCGTTTTTTTTTTCAATTTTGTCTCACAATGATTTTTTTTCCCGTTTCACCGTAGATTTTTGGGCACAATGACTGACGTCATTACAAAGTAGAATTGGTGGTGCAAAAAATAAGCCATCATATGGATTTTTAGGTGCAAAATTGAAAGAGTTATGATTTTTTAAAGGCAAGGAGCAAAAAACGAAAATGCAAAAACGGAAAAACCCCCGGTCCTTAAGGGGTTAAAGCCCTCTAATGTCTTCCAAAAGTAAAAACATGTCAACGATATGATGCAAACAATAAGTAAACATATTGTATTTGTGAATCAATATATCATTTATTTGGAATGTCTGTTTTCCTTACAAGCAGAGAGCTTCAAAGTCAGAATCAGAATGAAAGTTAAAAGCATCTCAGAGTTATTAATGCTTAAAGTGACAGTGGTCAGAATTGCAAAAAATGCTCCCGTCCTTAGGGTTATATGGGCTCCGTCCCCAAGGAATTAAAGGGGTACTTCCGTGGAAAACTTTTTTTTTTTTTTTTTAAATCAACTGGTGCCAGAAAGTTAAACAGATTTGTAAATTACTTCTATTAAAAATCTTAATCCTTCCAGTACTTTTTAGGGGCTATATCCTACAGAGGAAATGCTTTTCTTTTTGGATTTCTCTTCTGTCACGACCACAGTGATCTCTGCAGACCCCTGCTGTCCATTTTAAGAACGGTCCAGAGCAGGAGAAAATCCCCATAGCAAACATTTGCTGCTATTTGCTGACAGAAGAGACATCCAAAATGAAAAGCATTTCTTCTGTAATATACAGCCCTTAAAAAGTACTGGAAGGATAAAAAATTTTTAATAGAAGTCATTTAAAAATCTACTAAACTTTCTGGCACCAGTTGATTTAAAAAACAAAAAAGTTTTCCACGGGAGTACCTCTTTAACCCCTTAAGGAATCAGCCCATTTTGGCCTTAAGGACTCAGACAATTTAATTTTTACGTTTTCATTTTTTCCTCCTCGCCTTCTTAAAATCATAACTCTTTTATATTTTCATCGCCAGACTAGTATGAGGGCTTGTTTTTTGCGTGACCAGTTGTCCTTTGTAATGACATAACTCATTATATCATAAAATGTATGGCACAACCAAAAAACACTATTTTTGTGGGGAAATTAAAAAGAAAAACGCAATTTTGCTAATTTTGGAAGATTTCGTTTTCACGCCGTACAATTTATGGTAAAAATGATGTGTGTTCTTTATTCTGAGGGTCAATACGATTAAAATGATACCCATTATTACATACTTTTATATTATTGATATGCTTAAAAAAAATCACAAACTTTTTAACCAAATTAGTACGTTTATAATCCCTTTATGTTGATGACCTCTAACTTTTTTATTTTTCCGTATAAGCGGCGGTATGAGGGCTCATTTTTTGCGCCATGATCTGTACTTTTTTTTTATACCACATTTGTATATAAAAAACTTTTAATACATTTTTTATAATTTTTTTTAAATAAAATGTATTAAAAAAGTAGCAATTTTGGATTTTTTTTTTCGTTCACGCCGTTCACCGTACGGGATCATTAACATTTTATTTTAATAGTTCGGACATATACGCACGTGACGATACCACATATGTCTATAAAATGAATTTTTTACGCTTTTTGGGGGTAAAATAGGAAAAAAACGGATGTTTTACTTTTTTAATGGGGAGGGGATTTTTCACTTTTTTTTTTGCTTTTACTTTTACATTTTTTAACATTTTTTTTTACACTTGAATAGTCCCCATAGGGGACTATTCATAGCAATACCATGATTGCTAATACTGATCTGTTCTTTGTATAGGACATAGAACAGATCAGTGTTATCGGCGATCTTCTGCTCTGGTCTGCTCGATCTCAGACCAGAGCAGGAGACGCCGGGAGCCAGAACGAGGAAGGTGAGGGGACCTCCGTGCGGCGTTCTGAATGATCGGATCCCCGCAGCAGCGCTGCGGGCGATCCGATCATTCATTGAAATCGCGCACAGCCGCAGGGATCCGATCATTCATTGAAATCGCGCACTGCCGCAGATGCCGGGATCTGTATTGATCCCGGCACCTGAGGGGTTAATCGCGGGATCGCGGGCGTCGGTCATTGCCGGCGGGTCCCTGGCTGCGATCAGCAGCTGGGATCAGCCGCGCATGACACGGGCATCGCTCCGATGCCCGCGGTTATGCACAGGACGTAAATGTACGTCCTGGTGCATTAAGTACCACCGCACCAGGACGTACATTTACGTCCTGCGTCCTTAAGGGGTTAAAGGGGTACTCCGGTGAAAAACGTTATTTATTTTTTAAATCAACTGGTGCCAGAAAGTGAAACAGATTTGTAAATTACCGTATATACTCGAGTATAAGCCGAGTTTTTCAGCACGATTTTTCGTGCTGAAAACACCCCCCTCGGCTTATACTCGAGTGAACTCTCCGCCCTCAGTGGTCTTCAACCTGCGGACCTCCAGAGGTTTCAAAACTACAACTCCCAGGAAGCCCGGGCAGCCATCGGCTGTCCGGGCTTGCTGGGAGTTGTAGTTTTTAAACCTCCGGAGGTCCGCAGGTTGAAGACCACTGCGGCCTTCGACATCATCCAGCCCCCTCTCACCCCCCTTTAGTTCTGTACAGTACTCACCTCCGCTCGGCGCTGGTCCGGTGCTGCAGGGCTGTCCGGTGAGTAGGTCGTCCGGTGGGATAGTGGTTCCGGGCTGCTATCTTCACCGGGGAGGCCTCTTCTAAGCGCTTCGGGCCCGGCCCCAGAATAGTCACGTTGCCTTGACAACGACACAGAGGTACGTTCATTGCCAACGTACTTCTGCGTCATTGTCAAGGCAACGCCTCTATTCCGGGCCGGAAGCGCGGAGAAGAGGCGCCCCCGGTGAAGATAGCAGCCCGGAACCACTATCCCACCGGACCACCTCCTCTCCGGACAGCCCTGCAGCACTGGACCAGCGCCGAGCGGAGGTGAGTACTGTACAGAACTAAAGGGGGGTGAGAGGGGGCTGGATGATGTCGAAGGCCGCAGTGGTCTTCAACCTGCGGACATCCGGAGGTTTCAAAACTACAACTCCCAGCAAGCCCGGACAGCCGATGGCTGCCCGGGCTTGCTGGGAGTTGTAGTTTTGAAACCTCTGGAGGTCCGCAGGTTGAAGACCACTGAGGGCGGATGATTAGAAGAGGATGATGAAGGGGGGGGTGTGGGATGATGACAAGGGGATGATGAAGGGGGGTGGGGATGATGACAAGGGGATGATGAAGGGGGGTGGGGATGATGACAAGGGGATGATGAAGGGGGGTGGGGATGATGACAAGGGGATGATGAAGGGGGGTGGGGATGATGACAAGGGGATGATGAAGGGGGAATGTGTGGGATGATGACAAGGGGATGATGAAGGGGGTATGTGTGGGATGATGACAAGGGGATGATGACAGGTGATGATGGTGAGGGTCTGGATGATGACAGGCGGTGATGATGATGAGGATGTTAATGACGGGTCTGGATGATGACAGGGGGGGGATGATGTATTTCCCACCCTAGGCTTATACTCGAGTCAATAACTGGGATTTTGGGTTGAAATTAGGGGTCTCGGCTTATACTCGGGTCGGCTTATACTCGAGTATATACGGTACTTCTATTAAAAAATATTAATCCTTCCTGTACTTATTAGCTGCTGAATATTACAGCGGAAATTATTTTCTTTTTGAAACACAGAGCTGTCTGCTGACATCATGAGCACAGTGCTCACGGCTGACATCTCTATTCATTTTAGGAACTGTTCAGAACAGCATATGTTTGCTATGGGGATTTCCTTTTACGCTGGACAGTTCCTAAAATGGACAGAGATGTCAGCAGAGAGCAGTGTGCTCATGATGTCAGCTGACAGCTCTGTGTTTCAAACGGAAAAACATTTCCACTGTAGTATTCAGCAGCTAATAAGGACAGGAAGGATAACGATTTTTTAATAGAAGTTATTTACAAATCTTTTTAACTTTCTGGCACCAGTTGATTTTAAAAGTTTTTCACTGGAGTACCCCTTTAAGGACTGAGCCCTTTTTCACCTTAAGGACTGAGCCCTTTTTTGCAATTCTGACCACTGTCACTTTATGCATTTATTACTCTGGGATGCTTTTAACGATAATTCTGACTCCGAGATAGTTTTTTTGTGACATATTCTACTGTAACATAGTGGTAAATTTTTGCCATTACTTGCATCCTTTCTTGGTGGAAAATCCCCAAATTTCATGAAAATTTAGCATTTTTCTAACTTTGAAACTCTCTGCTTGTAAGGAAAATGGATATATTGATTCACATATACAATAGGTTTACTTTAAATTTGCATAATAAAGTTGACATGTTTTTACTTTTGGAAGACATCAGAGGGCTTCAAAGTTCAGCAGCAATTTTCCAAAAATTTTTCAAAATCTGAATTTTTCAGAGACCAGTTCAGTTTTTAAGTGGATTTGAGGGGTCTTCATATTAGAAAAAACTGCACCCCCAAAGTATTCAAAATGACTTTCAGAAAGTGTGTTAACCCTTTAGGTCTTTCACAGGAATAGCAGCAAGGTGATGGAGAAAATTCAAAACCTTTATTTTTTAGACTCGCATGCTCTTGTAGACTCAGTTTTTAAAATTTTACAAGGGGTAAACAGAGAAAAAGCACCACCAAAATTTGTAAGCCAATTCCTCTCCAGTAAGGAAATACAGTGGTCCCTCAACATATGATATTAATTGGTTCCAGGAGAACCATCATATGTTGAAACCATCATATGTCGAGTACATATGTCTATGTAAAAATGGTAATTGGTTCTGGGGCCTTGGAACCATTGTATGTTGAATACATATCTCTATGGGAAACTGCTAATTGGTTCTGGGATGACCATTGTATGTGGAGTGTATGGGGAGTGTTTAACAAACCAGGGTGCCTCCAGCTGTTGCACAACTACAACTCCCAGCATGCATGTACAGCCATTGATTGTCTGGGCATGCTGGGAGTTATAGTTTTGCAACAGCTGGAGGCACACTGATAGGGAAACATTGATGTATGGGGTGTATAGTGTGTATATGTATTGTATGTGATGTGTGACATCGCATACAGTACTGTACAGTTCTTTAAATACCTTCAGGGGAGACAGAATGTCCTCCATTACCATCCTGCCGACTACAGCTCTATAGGAAAGGAAGGGGAGGGCAGCCAGCAGTTCATTGGATGCCTGCAGCAAGATGCTGCAGGCTATTGGCTATGGCTGCACTGGGGGGGCGGGGCTTACACGGAGCTTACAGTGGAAGCCTGCGTGAGTTAGCAGGACAGCATGTGAGTAACAGGAGGCAGAACGGGGCACACGGGGCACATTAAACAACTATCTGTCAGTTGCTGAAGTTGTCAGCGCTGTCAGATAACTATTTGTATGATGGCCCCGACACACAGCAGCATCATATGTCGAGGCTGCCTTCAACATACGATGGGCTCTGAGAGGCCATCATATGTTAAAATGATCATATGTCGAGGCCATCATAAGTCGAGGGGGTCACTGTACCTCATATGTGGATGTCAAGTAATCTGTGGATGCACTACAAGGCTCAGAAGGGAAGGAGCTACAATGGGATTTTGGAGAGTGAGTTTTTCTGAAATGGTTTTTGGGGGGCATGTCACATTTAAGAGAAAATGCCCCCCAAGATTTGGAACCCCATCTCTTTTGAGTATAGAAATATGTGTGGACGTCAAGTCCACTGCGGGCACACTACAATGCTCAGATAAAAGGAGTTACATTTGGCTTTTGGAAAGCAAATTTTGCTGAAATGGTTTTTTTTTTTGGGGGGGGGGGGGGGGGCATGTCACATTTAGGAAGCCCCTATGGTGCCAGAACAGCAAACAAAATCCATATGGCATACTGTTTTGGAAACTACACCCCTCAAGGAACGTAACATGGGGTACAATGAGCCTTAATACCCCACAGTTGCTAGACAAATTTCCACAAAAGTTGGACGTGAAAATGAAAAATTTGATTTTTTTCACTAAAATGCTGGTTTTAACCCAAATTTTTCATTTTCACAAGGGGTAGTTGGAGAAAAAGCCCCCAAAATTTGTAACCCCATTTCTTCTGTGTATGGAAATACCCCATATGTGGATGTAAAGTACTCTGCGGACGAACTACAATGCTCAGAAGAGAAGGAGCGCCATTGAGCTTTTGGTGAGAGAATTTGGTTGGAATAGAAGTCAGGGGCCTTGTGTGTTTACAAAGCCACCCGTGGTGCCAGAACAGTGGACCCCCCCACATGTGACCCCATTTTGGAAACAACACCCCTCACAGAATTTAATAAGGGGTGCAGTGAACATTTACACCCCACTGGCATTTGACAGATCTTTAAACTAAATTACATTTTTCATTTTCACGGACCACTGTTCCAAAAATATGTCAGACACCTGTGGGGTGTAAATGCTCACTGTACCCCTTATTACATTACATGAGGTGTGTTGTTTCCAAAATGGGGTCACATGTGGCCCCCACATGTTCTGGCACTATGGGGGCTTTGTAAACACACATGGCCTTCAATTTCGAACACATTCTCTCTCCATAAGGCCAATGGCGCTCCTTCTTTTCTGAGCATTGTAGTTCGCCCGCAGAGCACTTTACATCCACATATGGGGTATGTTCTTACTCACAAGAAATGGGGTTACAAATTTTGGGGGGCTTTTTTCCTATTCTCTTCGTGAAAATGAAAAATGTAGGGTAACACCAGCATTTTATTGAAAAACTTATTTTTTCATTTTCACATCCAACTTTAATGACAATTCGTCAAATACCTGTGAGGTGTTAAGGCTCACTATACCCCTTGTTACATTCCATGCGAGGGGTAGTTTCCAAAATGGGGTCACATGTGGGTATTTATTGTTTTGTGTTTATGTCAGAACAGCTGTAAAATCAGCCACCCCTGTGCAAATTACCATTTTAGACCTCAAATGTACATGGCACGCTTTAACTCCTGAGCCATGTTGTGCGCCCCCAGATCACTTTACGCCCAAATATGGGGTAGTTCTGTACTCAGGAGAAAATTGTGTTACAAATTTTGTGGGGCTTTTTTTCCTTTTATCACTTAAAAGTATGGGGCAACACCAGCATGTTTATGTAAAAATTATTAGAGAAAATGTCCCCCAAAATTTGTAACACAATTTCTCCCAAGTACGGAAATACCCCATATGTGGCCCTAAACTGTTTCCTTGAAATACAAAAGGCCCCAAAGCGAGAGAGCGCCATGCGCATTTGACATTTGAGGCCTAAATTGGGGATTTGAATCCGCCACAAAAATACCCAAATAGGGTGTCTACAGCTGTTGCAAAACTGGTTGAAAAAAACTGAGTTAGGTAACAAACTCAGTTTTGCAACCAATGTGTCTCCAGCTGTTGTAAAACTGCAACAATCAACATACATTGACAGTTGAAAGGCATGCTGAGAGTTGTAGTTTTGCAACAGCTGCTACAACTTCCAGCATGCCCTTTGGTAGTCTGTGCATGTGGGGAGTTGTAGTTATACAACAGCTGGAAGCACACTTTTTCATAGAAAAAAAATGTGCCTCCAGCTGTTGCATAACTACAACCCCCAGCATGCTCAGACTACCAAAGGGTATGCTGGGAGTTGTAGTTGGAATGCCAGCTGTTGCAAAACTACAACTCCCAGCATGCCCTTTGGCTTTGCATGCCGAGAGTTGTTGCTAAGCAACAGCAGAAGGTGAGCCTGGCAAGTGGCGGGGACCGGAATTCATATCCCCTTAGTCGTTAAGGACTTTGAAATGGGGGCGTATGGATACGCCTGGCGTCCTTAAGGGGTTAAGGCTAAAATAGGCCTGGTCCTTAAGGGGTTAAAGCTTTAAGAAAAGAAAAGCAAAAAAAAAACGAAGAAGCAATGTGATTAGTTGCTATGGGCAACTGACTTCCAAAGTACACTGTTGGCTGAGGCGTGGGATGCTATTTAAAAAAAAAATTATAATTTAAATTACGGTATAACAACATGTAGAAGAAACTGCAACATAATTGTACAATACACTTTGGAAGGCAGGGGGGCCGACACATGCGGGTTACTCTCCTCCTCGGATTCCTCATTTGAAATTATCACATCATCAGACTGTAAAAGCAAAAAAAAAAATGTAAGTAATAGAAAAATTATTTATGATAATTACTGAAAGAAAAATTTCATAAAATTTTCATAAAAAGTTTCATAAAATCCTAAAAAAAAATAAGACTAAGTGAGGCAACATGGTACAAAATAGTCCTGTGCACTTCAAAAGCAATTCTCCTACTGGAATTAAATCTAGCTAAAATATGGAAACATATAATAATTTATCCAAAAAAAATAAAAATACTCACAATGGGGCTTGGAGAATGTTTGCTCCAAAAATCAGGGTCCTTATCCTCGGATGAGGATTCCATTGGGACTAGCTTCTGAAAAATACAAATTACCCCCCAAAAATATATATATCAAAGGCAGAGTTGTGCCACACGGTCGAAAATCATCCTGAACTCTACCCTAGCCAAAGCATTCATGCCCCCCCCCCCCTACAAACTGCGGGCCAAAATGCCCGCGGCCTGCAAAAACACAAGCACATGGTGAACAGAAAAATGTCGCAGAGTTGTGCCACACGGTCGAAAATCATCAGGCACACTTCCCTACCAAAAGCATTCATACCCCCATACAAACTGCAGGAAAAAATGCCTGCAGCCACAAGCACATGTTCCCAAATACACTGAAAAAGTCACAAAACATACTGCATAGCAGCCATCCATGTACCCTCCTTCATTCAAAGGGGATTTTGCACAGAAAAAAATTGCTGCTTTTGGAGGATGGTAGCAGCAAAGCTCCTCCTCTGCAATGCTGACTCCTTGCAGAGTCCAGGAAGAAGACAGGGGGTGTGACAGGGGATGTGAGCACTACACCCCATTCCCATGTGACTTCAGGGGTGTGAAGGCTTTACTGAGCATGCTCAGTAAAAATAACAGATGTGATGTCTCAGTACAGGATATGTTCTTACAGTCCTGTCAGGCTGAGTCCCTGTACGTCCTCAGGGCTCTCCTGCAGTGTTCCCCCATGATGTGAATAGGTTATATATTAAGTGCAAAGGACCATTGAAGTGGGTAACATGATTGTTAGTCACATTGTGTTTATCACATGTTTAAGTCATATGTTTGTTACCCAGAGAGCACCAGGTGACCCGCAGTTGGCCTATGGGCTCCTTGCTAAGCCCCCCTTTATAAGAGGGAGAGGTACTACAAGCTTGCTCTTGTGTTTCACTTTCTGCTGAGGTCAAGTCTAGATGTCTCAGAGCCAGTGTCCAGCACATCTGGAGGCCTCAACCTAAATTGCAATATAATAACGGAGGTCCCAGCACTCACCGATGCAAGCAAATGGTATTTATTGTATATCCTAGTCACAGGACGCGTTTCGGCACTTAGCCTTCCTCTGCTGGACAGCAGAGGAAGGCTAAGTGCCGAAACGCATCCTGTGACTAGGATATACAATAAATACCATTTGCTTGCATCGGTGAGTGCTGGGACCTCCGTTATTATATTACAGTACTTTTTTCCTCGTGCACCACCACTTTCAGATAGTGCCGACCATTGCTCTACTATCAACCTAAATTGCAGCCCCCTGTGTTACTGGTCACCTCTCTGGGATCCTGGCCGAACTGTACAGACTGTACCATGTGTCTAACCTCAGTAATAGCTACCAATAACCTTAACCTGTCCTTGGACTATTATTTGTCCCTGCCTAACCTAGGACTAGCGGTTCTACCTTCGGGTGGTCACGAAGACAAACCATGCCCTGGCATCACGAACGGGTTAATACCATCTACCCCTGGGCAACACCATCTGCCCCTTACACCTCACATCACACCCCGTGGCTCACCACACGGACGTTATAATAATGGGCATTAACAGGCGTATTTGCTAACGTCTGTCAACCGTAGACTTCAATGTTAAAAATAACGGGCGTTAATGTACCCGTTTCTTGTGACGAAAGAAAAATGAGTGCATGTGCCGTTTTTTCTTCCATCACAAATAATGTCCGTTATTCATGATGGGCTATAACGAGTCATAACGGATCATCAAAGCTGATTGGTTGCCATGGGCAACTGGGCAACTTTTCCTTTGCACAGGTTATGATAAATCTCCTCCATAGTGTGTAATATTATATAATATAGTGTGTAATATTATATAAAGCATTTAAAGTTTGTCAAATCTGTTTTTAACTATGAAATAGACTTTTTCAATATACAGGGTGGGCCATTTATATGGATACACCTTAAAAAAAATGGGAATGGTTGGTGATATTAACTTGATTTTTGTGGCACATTAGTATATGTGAGGGGGGAAACTTTTCAAGATGGGTGGTGACCATGGTGGCCATTTTGAAGTCGCCCATTTTGAATCCAACTTTTATTTTTTCAATAGGAAGAGGGTCATGTGACACATCAAACATATTGGGAATTTCACAAGAAAAACAATGATGTGCTTGGTTTTAATGTAACTTTATTCTTTCATGAGTTATTTACAAGTTTTTGACCACTTATAAAATGTGTTCAATGTGCTGCTCATTGTGTTGGATTGTCAATGCAACCCTGTTCTCCCATTCTTCACACACACTGATAGCAACACCACAGGAGAAATGCTAGCACAGGCTTCCAGTATCCATAGTTTCAGGTGCTGCAGAACGGGCAAAACAAAAATTGGAACAGGACCCTCAGTTTACGCAGAAGATTTTGTTTAGTGATGAGGCAAACGTTTATGTGAATAGTGAAATTAACAAACAAAACCACCGCTATTGGTCTGACACTAACCCACATTGGATAGATCCCTCCAAGACTGTTGGAACACAAAAATTGATGGTATGGTGTGGTATATGGGGTACAAAGATAGTGGGGCCATTCTTCATCAATGGAAACCTCAAGGCCACTGGATATGCAACATTGCTGCATGATGATGTGTTTCCCTCTTTATGCACTGAAGCTGGCACGTTCCCTGAGTTTTTCCAGCAAAAATGTGGTGGTGCACCAGCACATTATGGGTGTCAGGTCCGAGCATTCCTAGATTAACAGTTTCCTGGAAAGGGGATTGGTCGTCGTGGGCCAGTTGAATGGCCCCCAAGGTCTCCCGATCTGACCCCCTTAGACTTTTATCTTTGGGGTTATCTGAAGGCAATTGTCTTATGCTGTGAAGATACGAGATGTGCAGCTCCTGAAACTACGGATACTGGAAGCCTGTGCTAGCATTTCTCCTGCGGTGTTGCTATCAGTGGGTGAAGAGTGGGAGAAGAGGGTTGCATTGACAATCCAACACAATGGGCAGAACATTGAACACATTTTATAAGTGGTCAGAAACTTGTAAATAACTCATGAAAGAATAAAGTAAGGTTAAAACCAAGCACATCATTGTTTTTCTTGTGAAATTCCCAATAAGTTTGATGTGTCACATGACCCTCTTCCTATTGAAAAAACAAAAGTTGGATTCAAAATGTCCGACTCCAAAATGGCCGCCATGGTCACCACCCATCTTGAAAAGTTTCCCCCCTCACATATACTAATGTGCCACAAACAGGAAGTTAATATCACCAACCATTCCCATTTTATTAAGGTGTATCCATATAAATGGCCCACCCTGTATATATATACATAGACTATACTATCATCCATATACTGTATATATGCACAGTCTCTCATTACTACATTGTAGAAGACTAATAGTGTCAAGCTAAAAGCTAAAGGGGGAGATTTATCAAAACCTGTCCAGAGGAAAAGCTGCTGAGTTGCCCATAACAACTAATCATATTGCTCCTTTTATTTTTTGAAAAGGCCTCTGAAAAATGAAAGAAGCGATCTGATTGGTTGCTATGGGCAACTATGCAACTTTTCCTCCTTTACACTAGTAAATAATCTTCCAAAATCCAAGTTAATGGAGAGCAAGAAAAGGCTTGTTGATTTGTGAAAGAAATTGTTAGTGAAAATAAATATATCACTTTAGGCTGAGCTGATTCATATAAAAGTAAAACATATGATCTGTTTCCTATAAGATTGTATTGCTTGTCAATAAATCCTGTTCAAGGCAGAATATTTTAGTAAAAGTTCTGTAAACTATATTTTGAGTTTGGTGCACCCTATAGAATTGAATTCCCAATACACTTAAATGTAATGACACACAAGGAAGTAGAGGCATAACTATAGGGATAGTAACATAGTTTGTAAGGTTGAAAAAATACAAGAGTCCATGGCATTCAACCTAGAATCCTAATGTTCGATATATCATCCAAGATAGATAAAGAAAGAAGCGGATCACTCACCGGTCCGATGCTGTGCACTTTTATTTGAAAGTTGATACAGTGGCTACATATGGGTAGATGTAAGAGGCAGGGCAGGAGGTGTTACAGAGCCCCGTCTGAAGCGAAGGTGCCGTTTCACGCCCACTGGGTGTTTCTTCAGGCCCAGAATTGACAATTTGGACTGGGCTCTGTAACACCTCCTGCCCTGCCTTTTACATCTACCCGTATGTAGCCTCTGTATCAACTTTCAAATAAAAGTGCACAGCATCGGAACGGTGAGTGATCCGCTTCTTTCTTTATCTATCTTGGTTGATATATCTAACAGTACATGTGTTAGCATGAGCACCGCAGGCATATTAGCTGATCTCAACAGGCGCTTTACCCCTGACAGCAGAACACGTTGTGCTTAATATCTCGAGGCAGTGCCAGGTATCTTGCTTGCTTGATTTCTGGTTAGAATCCTACTGTGTTGATCCATAGGAAGCCAAAAAAAAAAAAAAAAAGGCTGATGCCAAATGCCCCATGAAAGAGGAAAAAATTCCTTCCAGAATTCCATAGATCAAGTATTAACTTGTAATATTTTATTTAAAAAAATAAAATAAAAAAAAAACATCCCTTGAACATGTTTATTGAGTCAGATGTCACATCATGTGGCAGAGTTCCATAGTTTCACAGTAAACAATCTCTGTCTGTGATATAAAAGATCACTAGAAAGATCTCTGTACTGTCTATTTATATATTTGTACATTGTGATCAAATCGCCCTTAGACGTCTTAATAACCCCAACCTTGATAACCTGTCTTTGTATTCTAAGCCACCCATTCCAGTAATAATCTTTGTCACCCTCTTCTGCCCTGTATAACACTGCTAGGAATGTATTCAAGTAGTTTTTAAAGAGGTTTTAAGACAACATGTGGTAATCCATGGTAACTAACAGCTTGTTTAATGCATTAGCAAATTTTTTTGGGCTTATTAACACTAAAATAAAAGCTGAATAAAGTATCCTTGGTAGTTGCCTACAGGTGTTAAAATGTACACAGAAGTATCGGAAGATGCAGTGCCTTTTTCCAAGCATTCCAAAAAGTATCCCTTTTTTGGAGTGGCAACAAGTTTTGAGTCTGGCAAGTGAAGAAGACAACATGGCTTTTTCCAAGCATTCCAAAAATGATCACTTTTTGGGAGTAGCAACAGGTTTTGAGTCTGGCAAGTGAAGAAGGGCAAATGGCTTTTTCCCAGCATTCCAAAAATTATCCCTTTTTTGGGGAGTTGAAACAGTATTGGTTTCCAAAAATAGTAAAGAAGAATTAGCTTTTGTATAAAAATCATTCATATTTTGGGAATCATGAGTTGTGTATGTGTAGACCTGGTTTAAAGTAGTAGCGGCAAGAGTGATGGTGGACTGGTGGGCAGTCACAGCGAACAGCAGGAAGAGGCAGCGTAAAGCAGGAGGAGGCAGATTAGTAGTCACCAGACTAAAGCAGGAGGTTTTTCAAATGTATGAAGCCCTGGCTGAAGGTGTGATGGCTAGGTGTACAGCAGGAGGAGGTGGACTCTATACAGCAGGAGGATTAAAAATGAGGGCTTTCAAGTTTTTTTTTATAATTTTGTTTCACATTTTTTAAGGTCTGGCTGGCAGTAGCAGCAACAAGGGTGATGGCGGACTAAAAAGTCTATAGTATCCAGCGTACAGCAGGAGGTTTGGATTTGCACCGCATGCTCTCTGCTGCACACCGACAACTGCTTGAAGTGGCACACCCTCTCCGCCACATGATTATGCACAGCTGGGACTAGTGGTAGCTGTAACCAGCATGAGGCAGCATCACTGTCACCTGCTCCTGAGCTGCTCAGATCAACAGGCTGGCTTACATGCATATCCTCAAACTCTTCTTCATCAATCCCAACCACTCCTCTTATAACAACTTCTGATGTCTGATGGTGGCATCCTTGCCCCTCCCCCCCCCCCCCCTCAGCATATCTGCCATAATGCCTTACAGTATCCGCACCACTCCTACCACCACCAGTTCCACTAGTGCTATGCTCAGCCACTACATCCTCCTCCATCACCTCAAAGACACGATCCAAAGGCTGATCATGACACAACTCCTCCTCCTGGCTTATGCTATCCTTCTGCTTAGCTTAACCCCTTAAGGGTTTTTCAATTTTTGCATTTTCATTTTTTCCTCATCACCTTCTAAAAAATCATAACACTTTCAATTTTGCACATAAAATTCCATATGATGGCTTATTTTTTGCGCCACCAATTCTACTTTGCAGTGACATTAGTCATTTTACCCAAAAATCCACGGCAAAATGGAAAAAAAATTAATTGTGCGACATTTTGCAAATTTTGGGGGCTTCCATTTCTACGCAGTGCATTTTTCGGTAAAAATAACACACTATCTTTATTCTGTAGGTCCATACAGTTAAAATGATACCCTACTTATATAGGTTGGATATTGTCGTACTTCGGAAAACAATCATAACTACATGCAGAAAAATTTACATGTTAAAAATTCTCATCTTCTAACCCCTATAACTTTTTTATTTTTCCGCGTACGGGCCGGTATGAGGACTAATTTTTTTGTGCCGTGTTCTGAAGTTTTTATCGGTACCATTTTTGTATTGATCAGACTTTTTGATCGCTTTTTATTCATTTTTTCATGATAAAAAAAGTGACCAAAAAGACGCAATTTTGGACTTTGAAATTTTTTTGTGCGTACGCCATTGACCGTGGGATTTAATTAACGATATATTTTTATAGTTCGGACATTTCCACACGCAGCGATACCACATATGTTTATTTTTATTTACACCATTTATTTTATTTTTTTTATGGGAAAAGGGGGGTGATTCCAACTTTTATTAGGGAAGGGGTTAAACTCCTCAGTGAGCAGGAGACTCCTCTCCGGGTTGTCAATGCGTCTCAATGTCGCAAGCTGTTCCTCTAGATCCAGGAGCTGGGCTTCCATATGAACAACTCGCTCACATCTCACACAGCAGTATGTACCCTCGAACTGCTGCTCAAGGATTGCATACATCGCGCAGAATGTACACTGGACTGCATTTTCCAACATAGAGGCCATCTAGTTATGGGGATTTCACAAATGTATAGGCAAAAACAGGCAGTCAAAATTACACCTCAAATTTTTTGTAGACCTTGTGGGTTCAGAAATTAACACTCACAGCGATCTCAACCTCCTGTTTTCAAACTCCTGTTTTTGAAACTCCTCTTTAAAGTCCCCTCTTACACAACAACACTCAGAAGAGCAAGCTCAATAAAGAGTCCCAAGCTAAGATTTATACACCTGTGCCCAATCAACTCCTCCCCCCAGAGGTGGAACAGAGAAAAAGCAGAAAAAGGGTGTTTAAACTCTAACAGTTATTCCACTATGTGCAAGAGAAAAAGACTTACCCAAAATATGAATATGGACTATAGGCAGTCACACCCACTCAACAGATTCACTCCGCACAACAGATATTCACTGTTTTTGAAACTCCTCTTTCAAGCGTGGTCCTCAAGTACCCCCAACAGGTCATGTTTTCTGTATCTCCTTAGTCTTTCACAGATTATATAATTATGGTCAGTTCATCAGCCATTACCACAGTTATATCACCTGTGACAGACTAAGTAAATTCAGAAAACATGACCTGTTCGGGGTACTTGAGGACCGTGCTTGAGAAACACTGCTTTACCGCATCCAACAATTCCTTTACCAGTAGTGTTGAGCGGCATAGGCCATATTCGAATTCGCGAATATTCGCAAATATATGGACGAATATTCGTCATATATTCGCGAATATTCGCATATTCGTAATATTCCCGTTTTATTTTCGCATATGCAAAAATTCGCGTATGCGACAATTAACATATGCTAAAATTCGCATATGTGAAAATTAGCAAATGCAAATTTTCGCATATGCGAAAATTCACACACCTGTCTCACACAGTAGTATTAGAGCCTTCTTTACACCACACAAGCTGGAAGCAGAGAGGGATGTGATGTGTACTGTGAAAAAAAAAAAAAAAAAAAACAATATTCGTAATTACGAATATATAGATGCTATATTCGCGAATATTCGCATATTCGCGAATTCGCGAATATGCGATATTCGCGAATAAAATTTGCATTGCGAATATTCGCGAGCAACACTATTTACCTGATATTTTAAATGCACTAGTCGATCTGAACAAGCCATAAGTGGTATAGTAATGCTATCTCGCATACCAACCAATTATATATTTCCAAATATTATGTTACTACAATGACAAAATAATCATGTATCATGTCTTAATATGCAAGCAATTTTCACTTTTATCTAGGATTCATTCATATAAACAAAAATTAATCTAAATAATAATCACCCAAGTAAGTCCGCAGAACGTCATATGAAGATAGTATACGGCATCACAGGAATCTTCTTACTCCGGAAGGAGTCTTTGTGATCATAGCCATTTTCTTTACATCCACAGTGGGCTAGATGAAATCACATGAGCATGTATGTGACGTTTCAAGAGCTACTGCCCTCTTGCTTGAGAAAGCAGACAGGCATTCCTTCACCCTCTGCAGCAATGCTGGCAGCACTCATACGTCTATTTACCCAAGATAACCTCTGGATATGATGCTAAGCATGAGCATTGAACTTCTTTGGTTGACAATGGTGATGCCAATTCTGAGTGGAACCTTTCTAGAGAAACCTCTGTATGGTCTTACCCACCAGGCTGCAGCTCAGTTCCAGGGTCTTGGCAATCTTTAAGCCTAGGCTATCTTTATGTAGAGAAATATATTCCCTATAAAATACCATAACGAGGTAGATACCTTAAATTCACAGGCTCTTAAGACCATTACTTTCCCCTTTCTTCTCCTTGGAGATTGTAAGCTTTGCACGGGCAGGGCCCTCTTTCTCTGTATCAGTCTGTCATTTACTATGTGTCATGTCCACTGTACATTTGTGTCTTGTATCTCCTTATTAAAAGCAAAGCACACTTTACTTAATAACTGTTAGAGTTTAAACACCCTTTTTCTGCTTCTTTTTTCTCTCTCTTTTTCTCTGTTCCACCTCTAGGGGGAGGAGTTGATTGAGCACAGGTGTATAAATCTTAGCTTGGGACTCTTTATTGAGCTTTCTCTTTCTGAGTGTTGCTGTGTAAGAGTGGGCTTGAAAGAGGAGTTTCAAAAACAGTGAATATCTGTTGTGCGGAGTGAATCTGTTGAGTGGGTGTGACTGCCTATAGTCCATATTCATATTTTGGGAAAGTATTTTTCTCTTGCACATAGTGGAATAACTGTTAGAGTTTAACCCCTTAAGGACCAGGCCATTTTACACCTTAGGACCAGAGCGTTTTTTGAACATCTGACCACTGTCACTTTAAACATTAATAACTCTGGAATGCTTTTAGGAATCATTCTCATTCCGAGATTGTTTTTTCATGACATATTCTACTTTAACATGGTGGTAAATTTTTTGGTAACTTGCATCCTTTCTTGGTGAAAAATCCCAAAATTTGATGAAGAAAATTGAAAATTTAGCATTTTTCTAACTTTGAAGCTCTCTGCTTGTAAGGAAAATGGATATTCCAAATAAAAAATATTTTTATTCACATTTCCAATATGTCTACTTTATGTTTGCATCATAACATTGACAAGTTTTTACTTTTGGAAGACACCAGAGGGCTTCAAAGTTCAGCAGCAATTTTCCAATTGTTCACAAAATTTTCAAACTCACAATTTTTCAGGGACCAGTTCAGTTTTGATGTGGATTTGAAGGGTCTTCATATTAGAAATACCCCATAAAAGACCACATTATAAAAACTGCACCCCCCAAAGTATTCAAAATGACATTCAGTCAGCGTTTTAACACTTTAGGTGTTTCACAGGAATAGCAGCAAAGTGAAGGAGAAAATTCACAATCTTCATCTTTTACACTTGCATGTTCTTGTAGACCCAATTTTGGAATTTTTACAAGGGGTAAAAGGAGAAAATGTATATGTTTTTGTTACACAATTTCTCTTGAGTAAATACATACCTCATATGTCTATGTAAAGTGTTCGGCCGGCGCAATAGAGGGCTCAGAAGCGAAGGAGCGACAAGGGGATTTTGGAGAGTACGTTTTTCTGAAATGGTTTTTGGGGGGCATGTTGCATTTAGGAAGCCCCTATGGTGCAAGAACAGCAAAAAAAAAACACATGGCATACCATTTTGGAAACTAGACCCCTTGAGGAACGTAACAAGGAATTAAGTGCGCCTGAATACCCCACAGGTGTTTCACGACTTTTGCATATGTAAAAAAAAAATAATGTTTCACTAAAATGTGTGTTTCCCCCCCAAATTTCACATTTTTGCAAGGGTTATAAGCAGAAAATACCCCCCCAAAATTTGTAACCCCATCTCTTCTAAGTATGGAGGTACCCCATAAGTTGACCTGAAGTGCACTATGGGCGAACTACAATGCGCAGAAGAGAAGGAGTCATATTTGGCTTTTTGAGAGCAAATTTTGCTCGGGGGGCATGTCGCATTTAGGAAGCCCATATGGTGCCAGGACAGCAAAAACAAACAAACATATGGCATACCATTTTGGAAACTAGACCCCTTGAGGAACGTAACAAGGGGTACAGTGAGCATTTACCCCCCCTACTGGTGTCTGTCAGATCTTTGGAACAGTGGGCTGTACAAACATTTTTTAATTTGCACAGCCCACTGTTCCAAAGATCTGTCAGACACCATTGGGGTGTAAATTCTCACTGCACCCCTCATTACATTCCGTGAGGGGTGTAGTTTCCGAAATGGGGTCACGTGTTTTTTTTGTTTGTTTTTTGTTTGTCAAAACCGCTGTAACAATCAGCCACCCCTGTGCAAATCACCTCAAATGTACATGGTGCACTCTCCCTTCTGGGCCTTGTTGTGCGCCCCCAGAGCACTTTGCGCCCACATATGGGGTATGTCCGTGAAATTGCATTACAAATTTTGGGGGGCTTTTTTCCCCTTTTACCTCTTGTCAAAATGAAAAGTATAGGGCAACACCAGCATGTTAGTGTAAAAAATAAAAAATTTTACACTAACATGCTGGTGTAGATCCCAACTTCACCGTTTCATAAGGGGTGAAAGGAGAAAAAGACCCCCAAAATTTGTTAGGCAATTTCTCCCGAGTACGGCGATACCCCATATGTGGCCCTAAACTGTTGCCTTGAAATATGACAGGGCTCCAAAGTGAGAGGCCTGAATTAGGGATTTGCATAGGGGTGGACATAGGGGTATTCTACGCCAGTGATTCCCAAACAGGGTGGCTCCAGCTGTTGCAAAACTCCCAGCATGCTTGGACAGTCAACGGCTGTCCGGCAATACTGGGAGTTGTTGTTTTGCAACAGCTGGAGGCTCCATTTTGGAAACAGTGGCGTACCAGACGTTTTTCATTTTTATTGGGGAGGGGAGGGGGGCTGTGTAGGGGTATGTGTATATGTAGTGTTTTTTACTTTTTATTTTATTTTGTGTTAGTGTAGTGTAGTGTAGTGTTTTTAGGGTACAGTCACACGGGTGGGGGGTTACAGCGAGTTTCCCGCTGCGAGCTTGAGCTGCCGCGCAAAATTTGCTGCATAGCAAACTTGCAGCCTGATACTCACTGTAAGCCCCCTGCCCATGTGAATGTACCCTGTACATTCACAGGGAGGGGGGACCTCCAGCTGTTGCAAAACTACAACTCCCAGCATGCACAGTCTATCAGTGCATGCTGTTAGTTATAGTTTTGCAACAGCTGGAGGCACACGGGTTGGGAAACACTGAGTTAGGAAACAGACAATGTTTCCCAACCAGTGTTCCTCCAGTTGTTGCAAAACCACTACTCGCAAACATTCTCAGGCATGCTGGAAGTAGTAGTTCGGCAACATCTTTAGAGCCAGATGTTGCCGAACTACAACTCCCAGCATGCTTGGAGTTGTAGTTTTGCAACATCTGGAGGACTACAGTTTGCAGACCACTAATACAGTGGTTCCCAATCTGTGCCCTTCCAGATGTTGCAAAACTACAATTCCCAGTATGCCAAAACTGTCCAGGCATGCTGGGAGTTGTAGTTCTGCAACATCTGAAGGGCCAGATGTTACAGAACTACAACTCCCAGCATGCCTGGACAATAAGGGCATGCTGAGGATGTGTAGTTTTGCAACATCTGGAAGGGCACAGTGGTCTCCAAACTGTGGACCTCCAGATGTTGCAAAACTGCAACTCCCATCATGCCCAGACGCCAAGGGCTGTCTGGGCATGCTGGGAGTTGTAGTGTAAGGGGACCAGATGGAGCATTCCAGATAGCTTTGCGGCGGTCTGAACTGCTGCAAAGGTCCCGCGCCGCCGCCGAAGATCCACTCACCTGTCGCCACCACCGCCGTCTCTGCCGCCGGGATCCGGGTCTTCAGGGAGGAGGTAAGCACCGGGGCCGGGTCCAAGCACTCCCCCGTCCCCCATCGCATCCTCCGGTCTTCCTCCCGTTCTCTCCGGACTTCCAGGGGAAGTAACCGCGCCCCCATCCCCCACCCCACCCCCTGCGATTGGTCGGTTAGCTAACCGGTTAGCTAACCGCAGGGGATGCCACCTCGCTCCTATACTTAAGCATGGTCCTGGCTGTCTGTGACAACCGGGATCATGCAAAATTACCGGGCGGTCGGGTTCCAGAGACCCGATCAGCCCAGTATCACCGCAGATCGCAGGGGCGATTTCCCTCGCGATTTGCAGCGATCGCCGACATGGGGGGCAGACATGGCCCCCCTCGGCGTTTGCCCTGGATGCCTGCTTAAGCATTTCAGCAGGCATCCGCTTCCGATCTCTGCCCGGCGCGCGGCAGGGACCGGAAAACGCAAGGGCGTAAGTTTACGCCCTTGGTCCTTAACAGGGGTGTGGAAATTTTATAAAATACTACTTGTCCACGGGACTAAAATGGAGCAAAATCTACTTGTCCCTCATGACGATCCACTTGTCCAGGCCAGTTTTCACTTTTACGCTCTAATTTTTTCCTCCTCGCCCTATAATAGCCATAACTACCTACTATAATGATACCTTTTAATTTTTCAATAACATATATTCTCTGAACCAAAAAAAAAAATATATATATATATATATATATATATATTAAGGAAAGTGAAATTGAAATAGTAAAAGATAATTTAGCAGATTTGGTGGTTTTCTTTTCTGCGCCATTTACCTTGTGGTTGAGGTAACATGTTAGTTTTATACTTTAGGCCGCCTGATTACAGCAATACCAGATTTGTATCGTTTACGTCATGTTTTACTAATTCTGAACGTTTTCAAATTTTTTTAATTGCCATTTTTTAACCCCTGTAGCTTTATTTTTTCCGCATACCAGGCTGCATGAGGGCTCATTTTTTGCGCCATAATCTGTTTTTTGTATCGGTACCATTTTGGTATTGATCTGACTTTTTAATCGCTTTTTAACTTTTTTTTCTGGGATATTATAAAAATTGCAAATCTGTGGTTTGGTATTTTTTTACATTTACCATACGGGATACATAATGTTATATTTTAATAGGTTGTACAATTACGCTCGAAGCGATACCAAATATGTTTATTTTTATTATGTTTGCATGTTTTTATATAGGAAAAGGGGGTGATTTGAACTTTTAACATGGAAGGGGTTAATGCAGCGGTCTTCAAACTGTGGCCCTCCAGATGTTACAAAACTACAACTCCCAGCATGCCCGGAAAGCCAACGGCTGTAACATCTGGAGGGCCACAGTTTGAAGACCACTGGGTTAATGTGTCTTTCAAACTTTTATTAAAACTTTTTAATTTTTTTTACACTTAATTAGACTTATGAGGAATCATTAGATTCCTCAGACAGATGAATAGAGTTCTATTGAACTCTATTAATCTGTGTGCTCTGTGATCCATTGATAGAGCCTGTTCCAGCCAGGATCTATCAATGACAGAGCCGGGACAGGAGGAAGCAGAGGTAAGCCCTCCGGCTACCTCCATAGTGGATCGCCCCCCTGCGATTGCACTGCGGGGGGGCGATCCACCCCACTAGCCCACCAGGGAGCATTCACATGTCCCTTTAGACCCCGCTGTCAGCTTTGACAGCGGCGATCTAAAGGGTTAATAGCCAGCCGCGGCGATCGCCGCATGCTGGCTATTAGCGGCGGCCCCTGGCTACTGAGAACAGCCGGGGGCTGCAGTGTATGGAGCGGGCAGGAATCCCGAGCCCGCTCCATACATACTGCAAAGCGCCGCATGCATCTCCCCGTGCAGACGTGCAAGGAGTGAAGGCAGAGGACGCAGGTCTACACGGGGAGAAATAAGCCATGCCCCCTCATCTCCCCCCGCACGTCTGCAGAGCAGGGGAGAGAAGACACATACACAGCTTCTCATCTCCCCTGCTCTGCTTCCGAGGACACAGGCTGCAGAGTATGGAGCGGGCTGGAGTCGGGAGCCCGCTTCATACAGACTGCAGATCGCCGCCGCACTTGTCAGGTCCGGCCCTGCTTGCCCGAAGCCAGGCTAAGGGCCGGACAAATTCACCTGCCTGGCGCCCAAATCTGCTAGTCCCGGGCGTCGGGCGATAGGAATTCTACATCCCTGCTTAAGTACCAGGGCGCAAGGGCGTAACATTACACCCTTGGTCCTTAAGGGGTTAAACACCCTTTTTCTGCTTTTTCTCTTTTTCTCTGTTCCACCTCTAGGGGAGGAGTTGATTGGGCAAAGGTGTATAAATCTTAGCTTGGGACTCTTTATTGAGCTTGCTCTTTCTGAGTGTTGCTGTGTAAGAGTGGGCTTGAAAGAGGAGTTTCAAAAACAGTGAATATCTGTTATGCGGAGTGAATCTGTTGAGTGGGTGTGACTGCCTATAGTCCATATTCATATTTTGGGTAAGTCTTTTTCTCTTGCACATAGTGGAATAACTGTTTAAACACCCTTTTGAAAGAGGAGTTTCAAAAACAGGAGTTTGAAAGCAGGAGGTTGAGATAGCTGTGAGTATTAATTTCTGAACCCACAAGGTCTACAAAAAAATTTAAGTGTAATTTTGACTGCCTGTTTTTGCCTATACATTTGTGAAATCCCCATAACTAGATGGCCTCTATGTTGGAAAATGCAATCCAGTGTACATCCTGCATGATGTATGCAATCCTTGAGCAGCAGTTCGAGGGTGCACACTGCTGTGTGGGATGTGAACAAGTTGTTCATTTGGAAGCCCAGATACTGGATCTAGAGGAACAGCTTGCGACATTGAGACGCATCGACAACCCGGAGAGGAGTCTCCTGCTCACTGAGGAGTTTAACCCCTTCCCTAATAAAAGTTGGAATCACCCCCTTTTCCCATAAAAAAACAAAAAAAAAAAAAAACGGTGTAAATAAAAATAAACATATGTGGTATTGCCGCGTGTGGAAATGTCCGAACTATAAAAATATATTGTTAATTAAATTGCACGGTCAATGGCGTACGCATAAAAAAGTTCCAAAGTCCAAAATTGTGTCTTTTTGGTCACTTTTTATATCATGAAAAAAATGAATAAAAAGCGATCAAAAAGTCTGATCAATACAAAAATGGTACCGATAAAAACTTCAGACCACGGCGCAAAAAAATGAGTCCTCATACCAGCCCGTACGCGGAAAAATAAAAAAGTTATAGGGGTTAGAAGATGAGAATTTTTAACATGTAAATTTTCCTTCATTTAGTTATGATTTTTTTATTTAGTCTTAAGGGGCGACACGCCTTCTTTACCATAAGAACTGTGAATATATGGAACAGTCTACCTCATGAACTGGTCACAGCAGGAAAATTTAACAGCTTTAAAACAGGGTTTGATACATTCCTGGAACAAAATAACATTAATGCTTATGAAGAAATATAAAATCCCATCCCTTCCCCAATATCGCGCCACACCCCTACCCTTCAATTCCCTGGTTGAACTTGATGGACATACGTCTTTTTTCAACCGTAGTAACTATGTAACTATGTAATAATAATTGATAATTATTCAAATCAAACCTAGAGCATTATGAAAAATTCTCCCGCCCAGAAACTGCAAGACAAACATTTTATTCTCCTTGCTACAGCACCACCACCATCCTCACCTGTATTCAATCTTCTTATCTATATAACACTGCTCCCATATAGTAGTTAGTTCTTCGACACAGCTCATCAGCTTGTTAAAGGGGTGCAGAGCTCATGTGATTTTTAAAACCTCGTTGATGTTTACAAGCACTCATCATTACAATCGTCGTACTATTGGAAGCAGAGGTACAAGCAACTGCAGTGTTGTACTGTTTACTAGAATGGAACAATATTGCAATGCATTGCACCACTGCTAATCATAGTATGGCCTCTTCAAACAGTTGATGGGTGCTGGTAGTTGATACCCACTTTTAGGGTTTATTCATACTATAGTTTTATTGAATATAGTGTCAATGCATTTAAATGATTTCTGCAACTAAGTATTAACTAACTTAACTATTTGTGGTATTTCAGTTTTAGGCATCCATATTGCTACAAAGTTTGAGAAAATGTTCTAGTAAGATATGTAACAAACTGCAAAAAAATGTAAAAATGTATATCTAAACTCTATTTTTATACAGAAGTGTCAATGGAGCATAAGAGTAAAAAAAAAAAAAAAAAAAGGCACAGGCCTGAAATTCAGCTAAAATGTGGCAGCCATTCGGTGAGCATGTGTTTCTACCATAATTCTGATTCTATCTTCTTAATTCCTCAAATGCTAAGCCAGAACCGAATTGCCTAATAGAACCAATAGACCTATCGTTACATAAGGTAAATTTTTTTGCTATAGATATAATAGACTTGCATGTTTTACTCAGTAGATTCTTTGGGGGAGATTTATCAAACCCTATGCAGAGGAAAAGTCAGATTGCTTCTTTTCTTTTTTTAAAAGGCCTCTGAAAAATGAAAGAAGCAATCTGATTGGTTGCTATGGGCAACTTTTCTACTTTTTCTCTGCGTATGGTTTTTGATAAAGGGGAATCCCCCCTTTATCTCTTAATGTGAATTAACAAGGCATTTAAAAGAAAATGTATATCTTTCTAAACCGAATGAAATTATAAAGTTAAAGGCTTTTACTATTTGATTTAAATACAACCACCATTTTAGATAACATCACTGTAGTTGGGAAAAAGCTAATAGTTGTGTCATAACTGGGAGGAGAATACAAAACTTATATGTATAATTTTCTATTTACAGATATATCGCTACATATTTGTACTTCTCAAGTTTCTTGTCAAATGTAGGGAAAATAACATTGTAAATGGTACTCCCCAGGTCAGGCAAATGAGGAAAGTGGTTTGAACAAAGGAAAGAGAAGAGGAAACAATGAGAAAAAGAAAATGCTGCCCTTTTTTCTCGCCTTTGAATGTATGCTGGAGCAGAGCTTAGGGGATTAATCTCTTAAAAATAAGTGCCATGCAAGCAGACAGCCTGTGATTAAGGTTTTAACTGATCAGTCTCCATCTGACAGGGAACCAGCTATTATCTTAAAGGAATCAAACCCCCATTCAAAGCCTCTGCTCAGCTCAAACATGAAAGGAAATGTCATCCACTGGCAATTGGGAAAAGCCTCAGGGAGAGCACAAAAAAGATAAAGGAAGAAATCTTAGGGAAAGAGAAGGTGGGTGGGGGGGGGGGGGGGGCTTGCACAAAACTGGAAAAAACATATAAAGGAAAGAAAGAAACAGTAAAGTGGGTAATGACAGGACAGCCGAAAGGTTAAAAAAAAAATCTGGACCTAACAAAGTGCAGCATAAAAAGTGCTTTAAAAATTTGGGAGAATGCCACTTTACAACACACTTTATAGATTAACAATGGAATTTTTAAATAATATTACTCCTAAATTCATCAACATTAATTTAAAAAATCTTATGATAAAAGCAGATCTGACATAGTATGGGACAAGTTCACTCTCCTAATAGCCAAAATGACAAAAAATAATAATAACGATAATAATTGTAAGGAGAGATTGTTTTTATTTTTGTGCTATTTTAGATAATAGTAGAGAAGACCTGTCCCAATACTATGCTGCCTTTACATAAGTACATATAATATCATGACATATTTGATTTCATATAACTATTAATTCTACTTTTTTGTAAAAATTTTTTAACGATACTTTCTAAAACCGTGGGTAAACGTTCATACATGTATGCAAAATAGAAAGGAGCAGACATTGGAGAGTTACCATAGTAGAGCCCTCCGCCAAGGGGACATAAGACATGCAGCATGTCTTGGTCATCTGTACAAAGTAGCTTTCCTACAGAAGGAAAAGAACTATAGGGGACATTTATCAATGATTTTACCCCTTTTTTGATGTTCATTTTCTACGCATAATTTTGCACAGTGTCACTGATTGCAACTTTTTTGTGCGTCTTTTTTGGTGAAACATTTTCAGATGTTGTCGATTGTTCTTGCATCGTGGAGCGAAAAATGCAGTGGACACTAATTTATTACATGCGCAAGTGTTTATTACATGCGCATATTTTTTACGCATAATTTTTAACGCAAATATAGAACATCAAGGAGCACACATACCCGCCGCCTGTAGACTCCTGCAGCCAGACTACTACTACTACTTAATGCACTGGCAGGGGGGGATATATATAAATACAAATCCACTGGCGGGGGTCATATCTTTATTAATGCGCTATGGGGGACATATTATAAATGCGCTGGGGGGGCTAGATATATAAACTATATGTCTGCCCCCCCCCCCTGCAGCGCTATATATCTTGCCCCCAACAGCGCTTTTAATATGCATATGGCCTCCGCTGCCACTCACAATGTTCATTTAAAAAAAACTGAAGTACCGGCCATTCAGGACTCCCCGCGGGGAATTTAAAAATGAAAGTTAAAACACACAATACCACCCCTGCTTAATAACTTCTGATCGCATCAGGTCTCAGAAGTGAGACCTGGTGCGATCAATCCCTCAGCCCCTGTACTACAACCCACATCATGGAACAGACTCTGTTCCATGATGGGGGTAGTAGTACAAACACTAATGTAGCCTCCCCAGCTGTCTGCAGACTCCCGCAGCCGGGGAATTACTACTCCCATCATGGAAACAAGTCTCTCCCATGGAGTAGTAGTAGTCACTCAGCACTGCAGGAGTCTGCTGATGTCACCTCTTCTGAGCATGCTCAGAAGTAATAACGGATATTATAAACCAGGTGCAAACGGATGACATAAAGGCTCATCCGTTTGCCTTAGACTTCAATGTTAAAAATAACGGCCATTAATTTATCCGTTTCTTGTGACGGAAGAAAAATTAGTGCATATGCCGTTTTTCTTTCGTCACAAATAACGTCCGTTATTCATGACGGGCTATAACGGGTCATAACGGATAATCAAAAAATCCCATAGACTTGAATGGGATTTTGTAACGGATATTTAACATCCGTCATTAAGGCTTTTCTAACAGATGTTTATAACGGATCTTTTAACGGAACAACTTTATAGTGTGAAAGGGGCCTTAGCTAAAGCCCACCTGCCGCTGATCAGTCCCATAGTACTGCTCAGCGTTTTTTGTGGTGAAGGCACTTTTGTCGGGGATTAAAGAGTCTACCAGTGCCATCAGTAGCAGGCCTGTGCTGTGTGGTCTGACCATAGCTCTGTGTGCGGCCTGCCCCACCGCTGTCAGTGATTTATCACTGATCAGCATTTTTTTGGGTTCAGGCGGGTTTTTTGTGTGAGGGCCTGTGTACGTGCCACCAGCCATTGTTCTGGGCTGAGTGGCAAGACCCCCCCCACTAACTTCTGCTCCCCCTGCCGCCACCAAGCGCTAATCAGTGTGCACAACACTGATTAGGTAAACACTTTTTTTTGGTGCAGGGTTTTTTACGCTAGAAGTCTTTTTATTTATTTAAAGTTTTTTTTTCTTTTGTTTAGTTTTATTTTATATTTTTGTTCTTAGGGCGGGTTAGTTAGTAGTTTAGGGTGGGTTAGGACGGCTTAGGGTAGGAAGTCTCGCACCACACTACACGCAGCACACACACCAATAAAGTTTTCCCCCCACATATATACACTTCACCCCCCCATCCCATTAGAGTAAGGAAATGGCCCACAGGGCGTTTTCAGCAGAGGAGGCATATGCCATACTTGACTCCGACTCTGAAAGCGCTACAGTAGATGAGGAAGACCCCACCTTGCTTATTTCCTTGTCCTCCTCATCATCTAGTTCTGATGATTAGCCACCAAGGCAGCGAAGGCCGCAAACCTTCTTTGCTCCTGACCCTGTGCCCCATGCTAGTATGAGTCCCCCTGGTGCTCATACTACTCAAGTCCCCCCAGCCAAGTTTACTGGTGCCCCGTACCGGAGAACTTGTCTGGACTCAGCCAGCGGACCACGAGCCTGTGATTCCTGAGATTGTTGGCGACTCAGTAATCAAGATTGACATCGTCAAGTTCACTGAAATGGACTATTTCAGTTTTTTTTTCAGTGACGACTTTGTCAACCTGATGGTTGACCAGACGAACTTGTACGCCCAACAGTTCGTCGCTGCAAACCCGGGCTCATTTTTAGCTAGACCCAATGGATGGAACGCTGTCAATGCAGCCAAAATGAGGAACTTTTGGGGCTTCGTGCTGCATATTGGCCTAGTTAAAATACTCTGTGTCAGGCAGTAATGCAGCGGGAACGTCCTCTACCAGACCCCGCTCTACAGTATGGCCATGACACGTCCCTGGTTCGAAGCCATTCGGAAATGTTTGCTTTATGCTGATAATGCGGCATGTCCCCCCCCCCCCCCCCCAAAAAAAAAAAAATTATAATTTAGGGAGGCCTATGTCCCTGGGCGGGAGTTCTCTATTGATGAGTCTCTTATCAGCTTTAAGGGGAGTACTCAGCTTCTGGCAATACATCCCAACCAAGCGAGTGCGGTATGGCATGAAGATGTATAAACTTTGCGAGTACCTCAGGGTACACTTGCAAGTTTATGGTGTATGAGGGACTAGATTCCCGTATTGAACCCCCAAAATGTCCCCTCACTCTGGGTGTCAGGGGGAAAATCATTTGGGGCCTTTTGTACCCATTGCTAGTCAAAGGTTACCACCTTTATGTGGATAACTTTTACACTAGTATCACTCTCTTCATATGCCTCGCTGCCAGATCCACGGTCGCTTGTGGAACAGTCCGGAAGAATCAAAGAGGCCTTCCGCCCCATCCCCTACACGCTCCTATTCCCCAGAGTGAGTCCAGTGCCTTTTCCCATGAAAACCTTTTGCTGGTCCAATATAAGGACAAGAGGGATGTCCTTATGCTCACCACAATTCATGTGATCCCTGTGCCAGGTACCGTGGGACCAGTCCTCAAGCCTGATTGTATTCTGGACTACAATCAGTATATGGGGGAGTTGATCTCTCTGATCAAGTCCTCAAGCCATATGATGCCATGCGGAAAACAGGGACATGGTACAAAATAGTTAAGGTCTACTTGGTACAGGTTGCCATGTATATCTCTTTTTTATACTGTCCCAGTACCCTGGCAACACAGGGACATTCCTGCAGTTTCAAGAGGAAGTTCTAAAGGCCCTCATTTTTGGTGACCACCAAAGAGCAGGTCAGAGCACCTCTGGAAGTTCAGTTCCTCGGATCAATCCCAGAAAAAATGCAGAGTGTGTAACAGGAGGGGGATTCGGAAGGACAGCACCACTCAGTGTGACACTTGTCCCATTCCACGCCTCTGCATTAAAAACTGCTTCAGGGAGTATCACACTTCCATGGAGCGCTACATTTTGTATCCTTTTCCCTAATTTTAATTCCCCAGAATTATACTCCAATGTAGCAGTCCAATGTACTTTACATTGTCTTCCAAATTTTAAAACCAAACACCCCCCCCCCCCCCCAAAAAAAAAAAAATCTCTTTCCCAATACCCCTGATAATATCTTTTTTATCCCCCCCAAAAAATGGGTCATGGGACACAGAGTCAACAGCATTGGGTGTTTGCAGTTGCCTCAAATGCGCAGCACTCTCTCCCAACCTGAGTGGGGTGCGCATTTGAGGTAGCAGGTTATGGACAGCCACACATATCACATTCTCAGAATGATGATTCAGAGCATAGGGTTTGTGGCAGGCATCATTTTTACTTTCGGCTATACTCTGGGTCATCATTCTGGGAAAATAATTGGCATATCAGTATTAAAATTGCAATTTTCACCCAATTGGTACACTTCATCCATTCCTGGGGAAAAAATTTAGGGAACACCCTCCTGTTCCAAATCTCCACTTCACCCTTACACACCTTCCCTAGGGGGTGTACTGTTTGTAATTGGCTCACATGTGGGTGTTCCTTTCTTGTATTTTCCTCTAAATGTATGTAACTGTTAGGTCCGTAAGAAACATCCGCCTCAAATGCGAAGAGTTCTCGCTCACCAGCTCTGTGGTATTTCCAGGCGACAATTCAGAGTCACATGTTAGTTGTTCCCAGAAAGATGAAGCAGAGCATAGTTGGCAAATTGCAATTTTCAAAAGCTACCCTTCATCCATTCCTGGAAAATACATTTCCGATAGTAGTACAGCAAAATAAATCTTTGGATGGCTCTGCTGGTTCCAATGGTGAAGATAACAAACTGTAGCCAGAAATGTAGGTAGTACAAAACACTGGACAGTTTATTTAATAGTACATAAAAAAACAGGAGTATTACGTGTTTTGGGGGAGCCTCCCCCTTCATCAGATCAGTATACCTGCAAACATTTGGGGTGGGGGGGGGGGGGTCTATAGAATTGTGGTGTATATGTATTTCACTATAATAGCACTGGTTGGCACTGATTAAAAATTTTACTATATATATATATATATATATATATATATATATATATATATATATAGTGGTTGGTTGAAGACCATGATTTACAAGGTGACACTAAGCTTTATTGGTATTTATAAATTATTATATATGGGATTGCACATATAGCACAATAGGGGATATTTTGGGTTATTATACAGCATATCATGTTTATTATTAGGGGATATATATGGGTTGTGCACATAGCACACTATAATTATCAAATTAATGATTGAGTTGACAGACACTATGGAACACTGTGGTTGTTGTGATATGGTTATTGTATTAAACTGATATGATGAAATATTGTAGGCACTGTGGTTATTATTAGAAGGATTTAGTATTATAGCATATTATAGTAATAATAAAAGGATTGTATTTTATATAACTTGTTTGACATTTTGTGATGTGACCTCCACGATAGGAATTAATAATAGACTCCACTTATTTTCAGTATTGCAATTGTATTTATAACATGATATTGTCTGATCCAATGTGTTAGTATTTAACTAGGGGCCATTTGGGGAACAATTGATTTATATTTTGGTTATAGATGGTATAGATTGTATGGGGATCTCTTCTCTTACTTGTAGTATATGTCTGTTCCTGGAGTGCACACGCCACTAGTCTCGGCGGAAGCCGGAGCCCTGAGTGTCTAGTGAGGACAGAAGCTGTCATGGTTGCATACCAGCTGAAGCCTGACACGCCGCGGGGTTTGACTTCCGGTTCCGGGGATCGGTGTGTGCACCGATAGGAGGGAACAGCACATAAATAGCCAAGTGAGCATCACAACACTACCTCCTGACGAAGTGGGTTAGCCCACGAAACTGACATCCATCGAGGGGGCACAGGGGTCCCCAAATGGTCAATAGGAGTGGCCCGAATGACACTAAAATCTCAATTGTGATGTTCCATAAGGTGGCGCGAAACACTATGCAAGAGGAAACCATGTATCGTGTTATTCCGATGTTTGTCCATGCATTCCCTGAAACATTGTATAGTTCTGCCCACGTACTGCTTATTGCAGGGACATGGCAGTAGATAAATGACGTATTGTGACTCACAATTGAGGAATGATTTGATGGTGTGTGTCTCCCCAGTAATGGTGGAGGAGAATGTATGGCATTTGTGGTTACTATTGGGGCATCATTTGCAACGAGACAGCCCGCACTTGTAGCTACCAATGATATCCGGGATAATGGATAGGTGGGGCTGGGGGGTGTGGACTTTAACCCCTTAAGGACACAGCCCATTTTCACCTCTAGGACGCAGCCCTTTTTTGCACATCTGACCACTGTCACTTTAAACATTAATAACTCTGGAATGCTTTTACTTATCAATCTGATTCCGAGATTGTTTTTTTCGTGACATATTCTACTTTAACATAGTGGTAAATTTTTGTGGTAACTTGCATCCTTTCTTGGTGAAAAATCCCCAAATTTGATGAAAAAATTGAAAATTTAGCATTTTTCTAACTTTGAAGCTTTCTGCTTGTAAGGAAAATGGATATTCCAAATATTTTTTTGGGGATTCACATATACAATATGTCTACTTTATGTTTGCATCATAAAATGTACGTGTTTTTACTTTTGGAAGACACCAGAGGGCTTCAAAGTTCAGCAACAATTTTACAATTTTTCACAAAATTTTCAAACTCGCTATTTTTCATGGACCAGTTCAGGTTTGAAGTGGATTTGAAGGGTCTTCATATTAGAAATACCCCATAAATGACCCCATTACAAAAACTGCACCCCCCAAAGTATTCAAAATGACATTCAGTAAGTGTTTTAACCCTTTGGGTGTTTCACAGGAAAAGCAGCAAAGTGAAGGAGAAAATTCAAAATCTTCATTTTTTACACTTGCATGTTCTTGTAGACCCAATTTTTTTATTTTTACAAGGGGTAAAAGGATAAAATTTATACTTGAATTTGTAGCCCAATTTCTCTCGAGTAAGCACATACCTCATATGTCTATGTAAATTGTTCGGCGGGCACAGTAGAGGGCTCAGAAGCGAAGGAACGACAAGGGGATTTTGGAGAGTACGTTTTTCTGAAATGGTTTTTGGGGGGCATGTTGCATTTAGGAAGCCCCTATGGTGCCAAAACAGCAAAAAAAACACATGGCATACCATTTTGGAAACTAGACCCCTTGGGGAACGTAACAAGGGATTAAGTGAGCCTTAATACCCGACAGGTGTTTCATGACTTTTGCATATGTAAAAAAAAACTAAAAAATTTTTTCACTAAAATGTGTGTTTCCCCCAAATTTCACGTTTTTGCAAGGGTTTAATAGCAGAAAATACCCCCCAAAATTTGTAACCCCATCTCTTCTGAGTATGGAGGTACCCCATAAGTTGACCTGAAGTGCACTACGAGCGAACTACAATGCTCAGAAGAGAAGGAGTAATATTTGGCTTTTTGAGAGCAAATTTTGCTAGGAGGGCATATCGCAATTAGGAAGCCCCTATGGTGCCAGGACAGCAAAAAAAAAAACATGGCATACCATTTTGGAAACTAGACCCCTTGAGGAACGCAACAAGGGATAAAGTGAACCTTAATACCCCACAGGTGTTTCACGACTTTTGCATATGTAAAAAAAAATGTATTTTTTTACCAAAAATTCTTGGTTTAGCAAAAATTTTACATTTTTAAAAAAGATAATAGCAGAACATACCCCCCAAAATTTGAAGCCCAATTTCTCCCGATTCAGAAAACACCCAATATGGGGATGAAAAGTGCTCTGCTGGCGCACTACAGGTCTCAGAAGAGAAGGAGTCACATTTGGCTTTTTGGAAGCAAATTTTGCTCTGGGGGCATGCCGCATTTAGGAAGCCCCTATGGTGCCAGGACAGAAAAAAAAAACACATGGCATACCATTTTGGAAACTAGACCCCTTGGGGAATGTAACAAGGGGTAAAGTGAACCTTAATACACCCACAGGTGTTTCACGACTTTTGCATATGTAAAAAAATATTATTTTTTTTACACTAAAAGGCTTGTTTCCCCCCAAATTTTACATTTTTACAAGGGATAATAGCAGAAAATACCCCCCCAAAATTTGTAACCCCATCTCTTCTGAGTATGGAAATACCCCATAAGTGGACGTGAAGTGCACTGGGGACGAACTACAATGCTCAGAAGAGAAGGAGCATCAGTGAGCTTTTGGAGAGAGAATTTGGCCATGTGCATTTCCAAAGCCCCCCGTGGTGCCAGAACAGTGGACCCCCCCACATGTGACCCCATTTTTAAAACTACACCCCTCACGGAAGGTAGTAAGGGGTGCAGAGAGGATTTACACCCCACTGGCATTTGATGGATCTTTGGAACAGTGGGCTGTGCAAATTAAAAATTAAATTTTTCATTTTCACAGACCCCTGTTTCAATGATCTGTCAGACACCTGTGGGGTGTAAATGCTCACTGTACCCCTTATTACATTCCGTGAGGGGTGTAGTTTCCAAAATGGGGTCACATGTGGGTATTGTTTTGCACTTATGTCAGAACCGCTGTAAAATCAGCCACCCCTGTGCAAATCACCAATTTAGACCTCAAATTTACATGGTGCACTCTCCCTTCTGAGCCTTGTTGTGCGTCCCCAGAACACTTTGCGCCCACATATGGGGTATCTCCGTACTTGCGTAGAAATTGCGTTACAAATTTTGGAGGCTTTTTTTCTTTTACCGCTTGTGAAATTTTAAAGTATGGGGCAACACCAGTATGTTAGTGTACAAAAATGTTTTTTTTTTTTACACTAACATGCTGGTGTAGACCCCAAATTTACCTTTTCATAAGGGGTAAAAGGAGAAAAAGCCCCCAAAATTTGTTAGGCAATTTCTCCCGTGTACGGCGATACCCCATATGTGGCCCTAAACTGTTGCCTTGAAATACGACAGGGCTCCAAAGTGAGAGCGCCATGCGCATTTGAGGCCTAAATTAGGGATTTGCATAGGGGTGGACATAGGGGTATTCTACACCAGTGATTCCCAAACAGGGTGCCTCCAGCTGTTGCAAAACTCCCAGCATGCTTGGACAGGCAATGGCTGTCCGGAAATGCTGGGATTTTTTGTTTTGCAACAGCTGGAGGCTCCGTTTTGGAAACACTGCTGTAGGATACGTTTTTCATTTTTATTGGGGGGGAAGGGGGGTGGTAGGGGGGGGGGGCAGTGTACGTGTGTATATGTTGTGTTTTACTCTTTATTTTATGTTAGTGTAGTGTAGTGTTTTTAGGTTACATTCACACTGACGGCGGATTACACTGAGTCTCCCGCTAGGAGTTTGAGCTGCGGCTGCAGCTCAAACTTGAAGCGGGGAACTCACTGTAATCCGCCGCCAGTGTGAATGTAACCTGTACATTCACATGGGAGGGGGGGGGGGGCAAAAGTACAACTCCCAGCATGCACTGACAGAACGTGCATGCTGGGAGTTGTAGTTTTGCAACAGCTGGAGGCACACTGGTTGGAAAATACTGAGTTGAAAATACTGAGCTGTTGCAGAACTACAACTCTCAGCATGTACTGATTGCCAAAGGGAATGCTGGGAGATGTAGTCATGCAACAGCTGGAGGCACACAAGTACAACTCCCAGCATGCCGAGACAGCCATTTGCTGTTCCTGAATGCTGGGAGTTGTAGTTTTGCAAGATTTAGAGGGGTTCAGGCTAGAGATCACTGACAGTGGTCTCTAAACTGTGGCCCTCCAGATGTTGCAAAACTACAAATCTCAGCATGCTAAGACAGCAAACTGCTGTCTGGGCATGCTGGGAGTTGTAGTTTTGTTACATCTGGAGGGCCACAGTTTAGAGACCACTGTCAGTGATCTCTAGCCTGAACCCCTCTAAATCTTGCAAAACTACAACTCCCAGCATGCCAACACAGCAAACAGCTGTCAAGGCATGGTGGGAGTTGTAGTTTTGCAACATCTGGAGGGGCACAGTTTAGAGACCACTCTCTAAACTGTCGCCCTGCAGATGTTGCTAGGCAACAGACTCCCGGACACGCGGCGCCATACTCACCTCCACCGCCGCCATGATCACAGCCGCCGCCAGGTAAGTGACTGCCGCCGCCACTATTACACGGTTCCCCCACTGTGCCCGGACACCGATGGGTAGGCATAGCGGGGGGAACCGAACTTTAACCCCCCCACCCCCAGTCTGCTATTGGTCGGTCGCTCCGCCGATCAATAGCAGGGATAGGAGGGGTGGCAACCCTGCCACCTCACTCCTATCTCTTCAAGGGGGGATCGAGGGTGTCTTGGACACCCCCGATCCCCCTTATTTTATCACGGCGCCGCCGTTGATGGGCAGGGGGAGAGCGCTCCCCTGCAAACACCATAAAAGCCGTGATCAGAACTGATCACGGCATCTATGGGGTTAATGCTGCCGGGACCGGCGCGATCGCGGCCCCGGCAGCTGCGGTGGGACTCCGGCTGTGATTGACAGCTGAGTCCCACCCGCGATTTCCTGCGCTGCCCGCGGCAGAGCAGGAGATCGCTTGGACGTATGCATACGTCCATTTGCGCGAACGTGTAGTTCGCCTGGACGTATGCATACGTCCAATAGCGGGAAGGGGTTAAAGGGGTATTCCAGGCCAAAACTTTTTTTTTATATATATCAACTGGCTCCGGAAAGTTAAACAGATTTGTGAATTACTTCTATTAAAAAATCTTAATCCTTCCAATAGTTATTAGCTTCTGAAGTTGAGTTGTGGTTTTCTGTCTAACTGCTTTCTGATGACTCGCGTCCCAGGAGCTGTGCAGCTCCTATGGGGATATTTTCCCATCATGCACAGCTCCCGGGACGTGACATCATCATTGAGCAGTTAGACAGAAAACTTCAGAAGCTAATAACTATTGGAAGGATTAAGATTTTTTAATAGAAGTAATTTACAAATCTGTTTAACTTTCCGGAGCCAGTTGATATATATAAAAAAGTTTTTGCTGGGAGCAACCAGTTTTCTTAACCCCTTAAGGACCCATGAGGTACCGGTACATCATGAGTCCGCTCCCGTTCTATAACACGGGCCACGGCCCCCTATGGGAGCTATAACACTGCAAAAAAAAAAAGTGGGGGGAAAAAAGCGAATAAAGATCATTTAACACCTTCCCTAATAAAAGTTTGAATCACCCCCCTTTTCACATTTAAAAAAAAAAAACTGCGTAAACAAAAATAAACATATGTGGTATTCGGAAATGTCCGAATTATAAAAATATATAGTTAATTAAACCGCATGGTCAATGGCGTACGCGCAAAAAAATTCTTAAATTGTGCATTTTTGGTCACTTTATATCATATAAAAATGATCAATGATCAATAAGTCCTATAATGCAAAAATGCTACCGCTAAAAACTTCAGATCATGACGCAAAAAATGAGCCCTCATACCGCCCCATATGCGGAAAAATAAAAAAAGTTATTATTTTAAACATATAAATTTTCCTGCATGTAGTTATGATTTTTTCCAGAAGTACGACAAAATCAAACTGTCACGTACCGGCAGGACTGGTAGTGGATCCTCTGGACCAGAGAGGCGATGACGCGAGTTGTACCAGAGGACCGGTTCTAAGTGGTTACTGGTTTTCACCAGAGCCCGCCGCAAGGTGGGATGGACTTGCTGCTGCGATAACCACCAGGTCGTATCCTCCAGTAGCAACTCAACCTCTCAGGCAGCTGATGTACCGGTGTGGTACACAGGGAGCAGGCAGGAGCGTAGTCGGACGTAGCAGAGGTCAGGGCAGGCGGCAAGGGTTCACAGGTGAGTAGGCGGTAGCAACGGGTTCGGCAAACAGGCAAGGCAATACACACTATAATGGCGTACGCCATTGACTGTGCGGTTTTATTAACAATATATTTTTATAGTTTGGACATTTTCACACGCGGCGATACCACTTATGTTTTTTTTTATTTACAGTTCTTTTTATGGGAAAAGGGGGGTGATTCAAACATTTATGAAGAAAGGGGTTAAATGACGTCTGTTAACTTTATTTTCACATTTTTTTCTGCAGTGTTATAGCTCCCATAGAGGCTACGACATTGCACACACTAATCTCTTAACCTTAATCCTGCAAAGCCATAGCTTTGCATGGATCAGCGAGATAGGGGCTCGATTGCTCAAGCCTGTAGCTCAGGCTTGGAGCAATCAAACGCCGATCGGACGCGGCGGAGCAAGGTAAGGGGGCCTACGCTCACGTACTAGCTGATCGGGACATGGCGATTTTATCGCCATGTCCCGATCAGCCCGACTGAGCTGGCGGGAAGCGCTTACTTTCATTTTTAGACGCGGCGGTCAACTTTGATCGCCGTGTCTAAAAGGTTAATAGCGCGCGGCACAACGATTGGTGCTGCACGCTATTAGCCCAGGGTCCCGGCTATCATTAGCAACCGGGACCGACCCGGATGATGCGGGGTCACAGTTTGACCACGTTTTAAACACCGGGCGAGGGGCGTACAGGTTCGCCCTTCGTCCTGAAGGAGTTAATTGGGAGAAATTGGGCTTCAAATTTTGGAGTCCATTTTCACCTATTACCCCTTGTGAAAAATAAAAATTTGGGGTAACACCATCATTTTATTGTTAAAAATCTAATTTTCCATTTTCACGTCCAACTTCAACGCAAAGTCGTCAAACGCCTGTGAGGTGTTAAGGCTCATTATACCTCTTGTTATGTTCCTTGAGGGGTGTAATTTTTAAAAATAGTATGCCATGTTTGTTTTTTTGCTAATCTGGCACCATGGGGGCTTACTAAATGTACATGGCCCCCAAAAACCATGACAGCAAAATTTATTTTAAAAAATCCCATAGTTGCTCTTTCCCTCTTGAGCCATGTTGTGAGCCCGCAGAGCACTTTATGTCAACATATGAGGTATTTCCATACTTGAAAGAAATTGGGCTACAAATTTTGGGGGGCTTTTTCTCCTTATACCAATTTTAAAAATGAAAAAAATGGGGCTACAAGAACATTTTGATTTAGATTTTTCTCCTCCACTTTGCTGCCATTCTTGTGAAACACCTAAAGGGTTAACAAACTTTCTGAATGTCATTTTGATTACTTTGAGGGGTGTTGTTTCTATAATGGGGTCATTTATGTGGTATTTCTCACAGAATAATTTTGAAAATTGATGCTATACTTTGAAGCCCTCTAATGTCTTCAAAAAGTCACTTGTCAACTTTCTGATATAAAGTCGACATATTGTATTTGTGAATCAATATATAATTTATTTGGAATATCCATTTTTCTTACAAACAGAGTTTCAAAGTTAGAAAAATGCAAAATGTAAAATTTTTTCATCAAATTTTTAAATTTTTCACCAAGAAATGATGCAAGTATGGACAACATTTTACCACTAACATAAAGTAGAATATGTCACAAAAAACAGTCTCGGAATCAGAATGAAAGGTAAAAGCATCCCAGAGTTATTAATGTTTAAAGTGACAGTGGTCAGATGTGCAAAAAATGGCCATGTCCTACAGTGAAAATTGGCTGGGTCCTTAAGGGGTTAACATTCTGGCACCACTTGATTTAAAAAAAAATGTTTTTCACTGGAGTACCCATTTAAAAAAAAAAATTCCACCGGAGTACCCCTTTAAGGCCAAAACCGGCTTAGTCCTTAAAGAGGTACTCCAGCCCTAAGCCATCTTATCCCCTATCCAAAGAATAGGGGATAAGATGCCTGATCGCGGCAATCCCGCCACTGGGGACTCCTGCAATCCTCCGGAGCGAACATCACTCTGGGTCTGATGAATCACGATCACGGGGCCAGAGTATCATGAAGTCATGGCTCTGCCCCGCAGCTGTGATGTCCCGATTCTCCGGCCCTGTGATTGTGATTCATCAGACCCGGAGCGAACATCACAGGCTTATGATAGCGGGGTGCTGCATGAAAGATTGCAAGGGTCCCCAGCGACGGGACCCCCGCGATCATGCATCTTATCCCCTACCCTTTGGATAGGGGATAAGATGTCTTAGGGCCAGAGTACCCCTTTAAGGGGTTAACTAGCGGTGCTAGGTCCACACAAGCTCAGCAATTATTTATAGTAAACCAGTGACCAGCAGATCGCTGCTATGCTGTATGTTCCAAAAAGAGTTATGTTGCGCTGTACATCAGTGCAACTTAACCTTCTCATTGCTAGGCCAATGCAGAGTGCTCAGCCAAGCAAGGGGTTACGGTAAAAAAGATCTATACAGATCGCTGCTTTACTGCATGCTCTTGCTTGGCAGTAGGTATACAATCTATACTTCCTGCATAGCCAGGACTGTACCTGTGGCTGTATAGCTGCAGGCACACCTCAACCCTGGTAGGAGCAGAGACAGTATACAGTGGTGCCCTATGCTGTTGGTGCAGATACAGCTTTTTTTGTGGCAAACACAAAAAAAAACCTATCATGACATTTTCTTGGCATTTTTTTTTACCGATATTTTTTTGCACAAAACACCAAAGATTCAGCACGCTGGGCTTTTGGGAAACTGCATGCAATCTTAAAAAATGCCCAAAAAATGCAACCCAAAAATGCTAAGTGGATTTGGCATTTAACAATTCACTATTGACTCCCTGCCAACATCTCTCCGTGGGTGGTGTGGTGTTTTTTTTTGGACATTTATTCCCCCCCCCCTCCAAATAAAATGGAAACCTTGTTCATTGCAAAAAGCATGCAGAATTTGTGGACTTTTTATACAGTAACTGCATATTAACCTTTAACCCCACTATTTATATAATCTCTTAAGCCATTTTCACACATATTTTTGATGCATTTGTGATTACTTGACCCTTTTTAGTGACCCGACCAGAATCATAGTGATGTATAAATTATGTGATCTCAAGTCATAAAACCTGCAACCATTTCAGAACATAATAGGTGTGCCCCTTATACACTGGCATGAAACTGGCCTGGAGCTGGTTTCACACTGCAGTATTTTGAAATCAACATTTATATGCCACAATCAGAGGTGGAACCTACAGAAAAGAAAAAAAAACAATGAAAAGATTTGTACCTCCTCCATGTTTTAGACCCACTTTTGGTTTTGGCTCACAAATACTGAGGCACTATTCTGACCGAAATGATGCTGTTTGAAGGGGCCTAGGCCTTTTGGCTCAGATAAATCAAGAGCAGGCAGGGGAGAAAGTTAAATAGTGGGGATATAATTAAAATGATGAACTGATGATTCTAATTTAGCTGTGGGCTCTCCCTCGGTTGGGCAGCTTGATTGCTCTTTCACTAATGGTAGCTATTAATTACACGTGTGTTATAACAATGGCCTAGCACTCACTAGAGAGGAGATAAGTTTCTCTTTCAAAACCTATACATTTTGATTTTTAGCTTCATTTTCTAACCAATAAAAAAATTCTAACCACTGACAGTTTTTTTTAGACAGCCTTTATTTTACTATATCATTTACTTGAAGGGCAAAATAAAATACAAAAAATAAAAGAGTGTGCATTTTTGTGAGGCATTATTTTTTTTAGTTCACCATTTGGTACAGCAGACATCTTACATTTATTTTACTGGTCAATACAATTCCAACAATAATACCAAATCTGGATAATTTTAGTTTTGTTTTACTAAAAAAATGGCTAGACACGCTGGGGGCCGGACATGTTTGAGAGGAGCTCCGGCTCGAGGTGCTCTACCTGAAGGCTAAACATTAGGCTATGGGCAGCAAGCCACAGGACAGCAGCCAGGCCACCCAGGAACCAACCTCTACTATCGCAAACTTCTTCCAGCTCAGCACCATGGCACCAGAGCAGGACTGGCCCAAAATGTGTCCCGCTGGGTCCAAGGGAACCACGCGGTACCTTCACAGGGGCGGCAAATTGCCGCCCAAGAAGATTTTGAGCCCTTAAGGACTAAGGCAGGTCGTAGTCGGGCAGACACTGAGGAGCAGAGATCCCCACATTTATATTACAATAGCAGTGACTGCTCGATCAGGACCTGCTCTGTATCTGCAAAAAGCTGGAGGTGAAGGACCTGGGGTAATGTTACAATCATATGACCAGTGCATGGGGGGGGGGGCATAGGTCAGTAGAAGAGAGGGTATGGTGACGGAAGGACCTGTGAGGAGGATCATGTGACAGGAGTGGGCGGGGCTCAACAGGAGAAGAATTATACATGATTCTCTTACCAGGCTCCTCACATGTCCTTCAGCCAGAATCATACTACCAGGGATGAAGTCACTGCTCTGCTGTGAACAATATATTCCCATGTACAGGAAAAGTAATGTAACTTTATACAGTGACCTCACCAGCAGTCACTGATGGGGTCGCTGTGTACATACATTACATTACTTATCCTGCACTGATCCTGAGTTATATCCTGTATTATACTCACTATTCTGCTAGTGAGGTCACTGTGTACATAGATTACATTACTATCCTGCACTGATCTTGAGTTATATCCTGTAGATCTTTTATTTAAAAATATAAAACATTACAATAATTATAAACATCACCATAACAATAATACAAACAACATACAATATATCCAAATAATGAGTCCATATAAGTCCTTAAATGTCCATCAAAGTATTTCCTGGTCCAGCCACATTCTCAACACACCACTATGATAACAACCCCACAAATGTAAACTACTAAACACTACTTAATAATAATAATAATAATAATAATAATAACAAGTAATAATCATAATAATTAGAACCATAATACTAATTATTAAACTAAAAAACCCTGGTCCTGTTGCATTTCTCTCAAATAAATAATTCATTTGTGTCACAAACCACCAAACACACCAAACGGAAATCACAATTTTTATTTACTTATTTTTCAATTTTTTTTCCTTTGGCCCTTAGCTGATCCCGCATCCCATGCCCCCAGTACATGATAACAGACGTCCATGAACCAGACCAGGATTTTTTGTATATATAGAGTCCCATAGAAACCCACCTCTCCCCTTTTCCCAACCACCCAACCTAAACTAAAAAAAGGCACTTTAAAGGCAGAGCCCCTCCACAGACGAGAAGCCCTGCCAGCACCCAGCCTCTCGTACTCCAGAGAACGCACCTTCACCAGGTCACCCAGTATGCTCCTAACCACCTCACCCACAGGGAGGATTTTACATTCCACTTGTAGTACCTGACCACTGAGCTAACTAGGAATAAAGTGCTCCGGTCCCAGCCTCCAAGGTTTCTGAATGCCCCATAGGCCCATTCCACATAGGAGAGACTGGCCAGCCTAGGCCAACCAGTGGAAGCGCCCACCCTGTTGTAATACTCTGTGATAAAAAGACAATGAAGCAGAAATTGTTCCATGCTTTCCAGCATGCCTCCACACTCCTTGCAGGGATATCCCCGGTCCTCAGAGCTCCTGCACTTCAGATTGTCCTTCACACACATATTTCCATGGAAGCAGTGCCAAGTCAAGTCCCAAATCTTCAAGGGGAACCTGATAGAATTCAAAAGAGGGCAATCCTTGAGTGCCAATGGCGTCTGGAAATGTGAAGTCAGAACCCTTTTGTCAAGGAATTTCTTCGACAGAGTCCTAATCTCCCACATCCCCAGACCCCACTGATGAATAACTTTCAGAACCAGGGTAGCAAAAGCCAGGAGATGCCCGTGTGGTGTGCGAAGATCCTGCACTTGCCCTCCTGTCTCCCATTCCTGGAAGAAGGGCTGAAACCATCCCTACAGGAGGATACTCACATAGGAGCCTTCTCTTTCCAGAGGTTTGCAATATTGGTCTTAAGAAAGGCATTCAATTAGAATACCATGGGTTGACCATACACAACCCCCCTAGTCTCCTGGTATGGTAAGTAACCTCCCTCTTCACTATGTTCAGTCTATTCCCCCATAACATTTGGAAGAACACACAGTAGACCTGGGTCCAGAGGGGCTCTGGCAACATGCATACACTGCCTAGATATAACAGTAAAGGGAGCAGGAATGTTTTGATCATGTTAACCCTTTCCCGGAGGGTCAATGACCAACCCTTCCCCTGATCCACCTTCTGAGCAGCAATCTTAAGCCTGCTGTCCCAGTTTTGTTTGGGGTAATCCCCTTGGCGAAATTTGATGCCGAGGACTTTTGCAGATTCCTGGGGCTCTGGAAGGGCGTCCGGGAGATCAAACCCAGGATCTCCCCCTCCCAGTCAGAGACCTCACACTTATCCTGGTTGATCTTGGACCCAGATGCCTCCGAGTAGCGGTCCATCTCTGACATCACCCAATTGGCCTTTCTCTTGTGAGGAGAAAAACACAGTGATATCATCAGCATATGCTACTGCCCTCAGAGCCGAATCTGGCACCGCCAGGTCCATTCTCACTCCCGCCAAAGGTCCACAATCAATCCTCCTAAGGAAAGGATCAATTGCAAACACGTACAGCAACGGGCTCAAAGGACAACCCTGATGGACGCCAGACCCAACCTCAATAGAGCGGCCAATGCAACCATTCACAAGCGGGAAACTCTCTGCCCGTGCATACAAGGTCTTAAGCCAATCATCAAACCCCCCCGGCAGGCCATATCTCAGAAGAACAGACCAGAGATAGTCATGGTTAACCCGATCAAATGCTTTTGCCTGATGCAAGGACAGCAAGTACCCCTTCCAGTGGCCAGCCCTACCCTGCTCCACAGCCTGTCGGACACTGAGCACAGCACTAAATGTACTGCAGCCCGGAACAGAGCAATGCTGAGCCCCCGAAAGGTGTCGGGGGGGGGAAAACTCCACAAGCCGATTAAACAGCACTTTAGCCAGAATCTTTCTGTCCGCATTGAGAAGCGCTATGTGACGCTAGTTCTCAATGAGGGACGGGTCTTTACCCTTTGACAAGATGATCAGTGCTGACCTCCTCATTGATTTAAGCAGAGTGCCCAAGGAGGTCTTGTAGAACTCAGACGTTAAGCCTCTGGACCAGGTGACTTCTTGAGGGCAAGCCCATCAATCGCCATCCTCACTTTCTCTTCCTGGATCATCTCTGTCAAAACGTCAAGAGAGGGGTCTGCTCCTGGTTCAGGGACAGCTTCAGCCAAGAAAGCTGATACCCCATCTCGATCTAGATCCTTCCTTCCCAAGAGGTGCGAGTAAAAGGATCTGACGACCTCCAGGATCCCTGATCTGGACCTTTTCAAAGATCCCGTACTATCAGTCAGTCCTGAGACTACTTTTCTATTCACTGACATCTTGCAGTTTCTGTAAGGGTTGGGCGAGCGGTACTTCCCGTAATCCCTTTCAAAAACCAAAGATGCGTGTCTGTCGTACTGGCACCTCATCAGCAAGGACTTCATTCTGGAGATTTCCTCTTGGCTACCTCGAGACAAGGTGCTCAAGTTTCTTCCTCAGGCCCTGGTACAAGCGGTACCTGTTAAGGCTTCTGAGGCCTGAGAGCTGGCGGAAGAATCTCGCAACCCTTTTTTTTTCTAAGATCTCCCACCACTCTGACTTGCTGCTATAAAAAAGGCCCAGCAATGGTACCTGGCTCTGAAGAAAATCCTCAAAGGACTGTCTTTTTTTTTTTTAAACTTCTGTCTATTGGGTTTTTCAATATAATAACAAAACACAATTGTCAGCCAGGATTTTACCTGGTCAGATATACACAACAGATACAATTACGTCACATTTAGGCAAAAGGTGCAATGGTGACATGCAGCAAAACTGTGGAATAAAAAACCCCAAACAAAAAGGAAAACAAAAGGGACGAACCCCCCCCCCCCTCCCCCCTAAGTCAGGTTCGCCAGAGGCGAACAAAACTTAATACTTCAAGTAGATACCATTATGAGATCTCCGTAAAGCTTCCAAGTCGAGTTACAAAATAAAAGTAAAACGCAGTCTGGCTCCCAGCGCAAAAACAAAGTTTCCAAAAACATTACGGTAATAATAGTCTCCCAAGAGACCACAAGATCGCCCTTGTCAGATACCAAGTAGTGTCCTTGAAAGTTGTCATAACCGTCACTATTTCCTCGTCCGTCAGGAAAGCTGCAATAAAAACCTTCAATTTTTTAAAGAAGGCTTTAGCAGATTTTTCTTTTGTCCTGCTAAGGTCTGTCAAGTCCGCAAATAAATACTGCCTCATACGGTCTAGTATGTCTACCAAAGATGGCATGCTAGGTGTCAACCAGTGAGACAATAAACAGCGCTTGACGACTAGAATAAATACGTGCAGCAGCAGAGACAACTGAGAATCCCCAGGGGCTATGTGTAAAAGTAATAAAGATTCGTCCAGAAGTATGGTAACATGCAAGCGTCTTTCCAAGAGTATGTTAATGGCTGTCCATACTTCTCATGATTTAGGACACATGATCAGGCCATGTAATAAATCAATCCTAAACGCCCCACAATTGGGGCAGTTTTCAATTCAATCAGGCCGGGAGGAAGAGCAGGGTATACTAAAACCATAAATAGCATGGTGCATAATACGAAATTGGGTGTCACGCCAAGTTTCATTAACCGTAGCTTTGCGTGCCGTTTGCCAACCCTCCAGTATAGGTATCAGTAGATCCTGCTTCCCCAGCTTCCCCTCCCAGTATGAAAACAAAGAAGACTGGAGTGTATCCGCACCCCGTCTGTTCAGGAAACTATACAGCCTCGACAAGGTATGAAGGGTGGAATCTGAAGTTACCAAACAGTCGAAAGAAGTGGATGTGTATTCTTTCGCGAGATCCACGAGACAAGACCTCACGAAAGCTATCACCTGACAATATGGGAGGTAATGCTCCGGTCCAAGCGAGTAGGTGTTGGACACCTTAGTAAATGTAAGATACCTAGGTTCAGTTGTACACATTAGATGTCCTGCTCTGCATATACCAGCTTCTCTCCAGGACTGGAACATACTGCCCTCCCTTCTCAAAGAAAACTGGGAGGTTCCATAAGGGCATGTGTTTCCTCATCAAGAAAGGGAGGTGATGGGAAGCCCGTCACATCTTCCAAGCCGTCAGTGTATCTCTCACAATGCATGAACCCCGCAGCGCTCTCAGTCTAGTGTGGAGAAGGGCAGGCAGTGACCAAGGCGAAACCAAGTGTGACTCTAGTGCAGTGTTAGAGAAAGCAGCCCCGCCCTTAATCCAATTAATACTATGTCTGAAGAGACATGCTAGGTTGTAGTGTTTAACATCAGGGAAGTTGAGGCCCCCCTTGTGAATGGGCAACATCAACTTACAAAGGGCAATGCGAGGTCTACCGTTCGTCCATAAAAATTTAGTAAAGGCTGTGTTAAGCAGTGCAAGATCTTTACTTTTTAATAAAACTGGTAAGCTTTGTAGGGGGTAGAGTAATTTCAAAAAGCTGAGCATTTTGAGTAAATGACTGCGGGCCAGCAGTGGAAGGGGGAGCGACGACCATTTCTTCAGCTCATCCAGTACTTTTTGAATAAGTGAGGGGAAGTTAAGTGTATATAAATACACCGCAGTTCTCCCAATTTCTATGCCCAGATACCGAACGGATGTTCTAGTTAATGCGATCGGAACAGGTAGATTCCTGGGCGATAGGGGATAGATCAAGAAGTACACTTTTAGCCACATTTACTTTAAAACTAGAATCAACCCCGAAGTCCTCGAGCAGATGGAAAATCGCTCGAAGGTCCCTAGTCGGATTGGCCAGGAAGATCAGCAGATCATCCGCAAATAGGGCATGCTTAATGGAACTGCCCCCTACCCCTATACCCTCAAAAGCATCCGTAGATGTCAATACCCGTGATAAGGGCTCGAGAGCTAGATTGAATAAGAGTGGGGAAAGAGGGCAGCCCTGCCTCGTCCCTTTGTGTAGTGCAAAAGGGGAAGATAGAAAACCTGGTGAAGCAATTCGGGCCTGTGGGGAACTATACAAGTCATGTAAATAAGTCAAGAACGGTCCCGAGAACCCCATCCTACCCAGCACCCTCCACAGCCATGACATTTAACATTATCAAAGGCTTTTCGGCATCAATTGATAAAATGGCAGGTGTAAGGTGTCGGGAAGGTCGCATATGTATCTCATCGAGCACAGTGATCACCCTACGTATATTCGCCCCAGCAGACCTCCCCTTAACAAACCCCACCTGTGTGGGAGATATTATGCGTGGTAATATGAGGGCCAAGCGATCCGCAAAAATTTTGGAGAGTAGCTTTAGATCCACGTTAATCAGGGAGATGGGTCGATAACCACCGGGGGAGGAGAGATCCTTCCCTGGTTTAGGGAGGACCTTGATAAAAGCTGTATTCATGGACCCTAAAATTGCAGTTCCCTGCAAATATGCATTATACAGAGAAAGAAAAGTGGGGGAAATTTCTTTTTTGAGAATTTTATAAAATCCCCCCCCGAGAAGCCATCCGGTCTCGGAGCCTTACTAGGTGCCAGACCCTTGATGACCCCTTCCAATTCTTCACTAGTAATTGGAGAATTCAGAATCGACAACTCCTCCTCCGTCAGTGAAGGGAGGCGTGCTGACGATAGCCAGTCGCCGGTATAGGAGTCCGACCCCGAGTCGTCTTGGTAAAGTGTTTGATAAAAAGATCAAAATAGGCAAAATAGTGTTGATCCTCTTAGGGTCACTATGATAAACGCCCGACACGTCCTTCATTGATGTGATATGCGAGTGAGGATGGGTCCCCTTAGCAAACCTGTTTGTTGCCCCATCTAAACAAAGTGGCTTCAAATTGCGAACGCGACATAGTATCACGCCTTTCAAGGCACGACTCATATGCCGCCCTTTCAAAAGTCCAGGCCGTTTTCGAGTCCTCCGACGGAGACATCTGGAAGGACGTATATGCCTGGTGGAGGGAAAAGCCTAGCGTGGTCAGTTGTTGTGCTAATTTCCGTTTAAGCATGGCTGTGTACCCCATTATACGCCCCCTCAGCACTGATTTCGCGGTATCCCAAAACAGCTGCGGGTCACCTGCATGAGAGCTATTAGTGAGAGAAAAGTCCTGCCACCAACCTTTTAGTAAGTCATGGAAACCCTCATCCCTGGAGAGGCCCACTGGGAATCTTCAGACGTAGTCAGGCCCTCTAGGGAAAGAGTCAGTCAGCTGCAGCACCAGAGGGGCATGGTCTGAAATGACGATGCTTTCCAGTCGGATCTTTTGTACCCTGGATATTAAAGGAGGAAGGAGGAGGAGGAGAAGGAGGAAGAAAACAATTATCAAGTTGCGACCAAGAGTCGTGTGCGTGTGAGTAATGACTAAAATCCCTAGCCTCAGGGTGTACCGTCCGCCATACGTCAACCATACCCGTCGATGTCGCCCACTGTGAGAGCCTGGAATCATAACTCCGCGGGGGCACAGTCGCCCTCCTATTGCTACGTCTGTCTTCGTCTACACACATGACTGCATTAAAGTCTCCCGCCACTAACAGTCTCTGCAATTGTCGTGCCATAACCTGTGAAGCTAGCCCAGTAAAAAAGGAGCCGTCATCAGAGTTAGGGCCATAGACATTACATATCATCCAATCTTCAGAATTCGTCCTCAAGTGAAGTACAAACAACCTACCCCCAGAATCAGTTTGCACATCGAGAATCTCACACGGGAACGACTTGCTGATTAGTATCAGATCCTTGGCCTTCCTACCAACTGCTTGGGAGCCCTCCACCCTACCCACTCACCACTTCTTCATCCTTACAAAGTCGGCCCCACCCAAGTGTGTCTCTTGTAAGAGAGCCACATCAGGTGTAAACTTCTTTAAATGCCTGAGAACCAGACTGCGCTTATTGGGGGACCTAAGTCACTTCACATTCGATGAGATTACTCTCATAAAAAGCAATAGAAAAAATAAATGCACATAAGATCTCAAACACAGTGACACTGACATATTCTTGCAAAGGTGGTCCTAAGAAACACCAACAGCCCTTCCAAAATGAAAAAAAACTCCCATCCTCACCCTCCCCCCAACCCAAAACTAAACGACGCCATGGGGCAACCATCTAGGCCCCGTCTCACAAGCACCATTCGGACTCCCATAGTTTCCATGGTGGTGACGAGATGTGTCAACATCATAAGGAGACAAGCTCCCCACCCAAAGAGGCTTAAGCCTTGAAAAAGAACTGAGCCTTCAATCAACGTAAGTCAAAGAGAAGGATATCCCGTTGAATATGTCCATCAGAAATAGAACACTCCCAAAATGTACCACCCCACTACTAAATCCACGAGGACCTAGTGCCAAGTGGTGCGATGGTACAATCCCCAATTACCATTGAGAATAAAAGTAACTACGATGGGAAGGACTGCCTACCACCCCATTCTAAGATATCCCTTAGTTACAGTGAACTGAGAGTCCCAAAAACTAATGAAAAAAAATAACATGAAAAACCTTACTGCATTGTCCCAAATTTTTTTTTCTTTTTTCATATATTTAAATAATTCCCCCCCTTTCCCCCCTCCCCCCTCAGTGAACTGACACACTATAGTAGGCGTAAGATGCACTCCCTCTATCTACCCCCAACCCCCCTATCAGTGACAAAGCAAACTAACCATCAGTACTTAAGTCCTCCATAACGCCTCCCCTCCCTACCAGATGCATCTAAGTCGATATAGAAGAAACAGTAAACAAAAACAAGTGGGACAGACACTAAATTAATATCAGGGCAGTGCACAATCATCCCAGCTAAGTCCTCATTCTGGGGAGAATAATATAAAAAGGACAGAATAATATAAAAAGGAGTCACTTGGTAGCCGCTTCCTCACCCAGGACTTCCGCAAACGGCAAAATAATAATAATAATAATAATAATAAAGTCAATATTACCTAGTAGTCTGGTGTTGAGTCAGCAGCCCTCCCTCCCTCTCATTCAGCACCAATGTTGTCCCAAACCTGAAATAAATGTGAATATCAGTCGGTCCGCAGAGTCCTCAAACCCGGGATTCAGAAGGGGAAAATAAACGGCTGGTAAGTGCACACAAAGGGGAAACATGTGCCGGGCAGCAAATATAGTGTTGCTGGCGAATATTTGCAATGCAAATTTTATTTGCGCAATATCGCATATTCGCAAATATAACACTGTATATCACGAATATTATTTATTAATTTTTTTTTTTTTTTTTTTTTTTTACAGTAGACATCACAGTGATCACCCCTCTCTGCTTCCAGCCTGTGTGGTGTAAAGAAGGCTCTAATACTACTGTGTGAGACTGGCATGGGAATTTTCGCATGTGCAAATTTTCGTATATGCGAATGTTCGCATATGCGAAAATAAAACGCGAATATTACGAATATGCGAATTTAGCGAATACATGACGAATATTCGTCCATATATTCGTGAAATATTGTGAATTCGAATATGACCTATGCCGCTCAACACTAAGCAAATAAGGAAGTCAACATCCGCGCTGTTCCTTAGGGGGTAAGTCCCAGGCGTCCATAAACGGTGATACGACCTGTTGGCTGGAGGTAGATGAAGTATCTTGCAGACGCTGAGTCAATGCCAGAGAAATCTCTGGGGTCAGGTCCTCCAACGGAGTCGGTATCGGAAGCAGCCCTGCTAGATGCGGGGGAAGTCGCCGTCTTGGGAGCGCCGCTCTTGCTGGAGGTACGTCTGCCAGTCCTTTTCCGATCAGAGTTTCGGCCTGTCTGGAGCAGGTACCAGGCCATGTGGGTCTCCCCTCACCAGGCAATAGTTTGGGGTCCACTGGGATCAGATGGTGCGGGTAAAGAGTGCCGATAGTTGCTGCGTGGTGGGGAGCTCGTCACACACGCGTCCTCACAACATGGCGCCGGAACCGGAAGTCACTCAAAGGACTGTCTTATCTCTGCTTCTTCCAAGAGAGACCAATTGAGCTTCCAATAGCCTCTGCCCATCCTCTGTAACAGTCAGAGAAAACTAAATTAAACAGTGGCCAGAGAACTCCACCTCAACAACAGACACTGCTGAAGAGACGGCTTCCTCCTCTAAATAAAACCTGTCCCCGCATCATATCAGGTCTGTCCCGGCTGCTATCAACGTCTGGGACCCGCGGCTAAGACAGGACATCACAGATCGCGGTGATGCCCAGTATTAACCCTTCAGACGCAGCGATCAAAGCTGTCCGCCACGTCTGAAGTGAAAATAAAACTATCCCGGCAGCTCAGTCGGGCTGTTCGGGACCGCCGCTGTGAAATCGCGGCATCCCGAACAGCTTACAAGACACCTGGAGGGCCCTTACCTGCCTCCTCAGTGTCCGATCGGCGAATGACTGCTCCGTGCCTGAGAACCAGGCAGGAGCAGTCAAGTGCCCAAAACACTGATCACAGGCGTGTTAATATACGCCAGTGATCTGTGTAAAAGATCAGTGTGTGCAGTGTTATAGGTGCTATAACACTGCAAAAAAAAGTTACAAAAAAGTGTTAATAAAGGTCATTTAACCCCTTCCTTAATAAAAGTTTCACCCCCCTTTTCCCATAAAATAAATAAGACTGTGTAAATAAAAATAAACATATGTGGTATCGCCGCATGCGTAAATGTCCGAACTATAAAAATAGATGGTTAATTAAACCGCGCGGTCAATGGCATACATGTAAAAAAATTCCAAAGTCCAAAAAAGCTTATTTTTGGTCACCTTTTATGCCATTAAAAAATGAATAAAAAGTTTACATAGTTTACATAGTTAGTTTACATAGTTAGTATGGTTGAAAAAAGACATACGTCCATCAAGTCCAACCAGGGAATTGAAGTGAAGGGTGTAAGGGGATAAGGGAAAGGGATGTAGTTTTATAATTCTGCCTAAGCATTAATGTTATTTTGTTCCAGGAATGTATCTAACCCTGTTTTAAAGCTGTTAATTGTTCCTGCTGTGACCAGTTCCTGAGGTAGACAGTTCCATAAATTCACAGTCCTCACGGTAAAGAAGGCGTGTCGCCCCTTTAGACTAAACCTTTTCTTCTCCAGACGGAGGGAGTGCCCCCTCGTCCTTTGGGGGGGTTTAACCTGGAACAGTTTTTCTCCATATTTTTTGTATGCGCCATTTATATACTTATATACATTTATCAGGGACGTGCACAGACATTTTGAAGGGCAGTGGCTCAAGTAAAAAAAAGAGGGCACTTTTCATAATTTAAAAAACGTCTGCCAGACTTAATGAGCAGATGTGCTGCGGCCCAGGGACACAGTGGACTCCCGCCGGGCCTCCTCTACATTCCTATCGCCCATAAAAGTTGGTGTTTTTGTAAAATCGAGTCAAGAACAGTTTCTATGAAGATCTGCCATGTGTATATACACTTTGTCTGTGCTGTTAGTCTTATTTACAGAAAACATGTGACAGCTGCCCTATAATATACTGTATTATAGAGGAGATTCATCAAAACCTGTGCAGAGAAAGAGCGGTGCAGTCGCCCATAGCAACCAATCAGATCGTTTTGCAGAGGGCTTTTCCGCTGCAAAGGTTTTAATAAATCTCCCCCTATATGCCCCCACTTGAGCTCTATATGACAGAACCCATCCCCAATCACCCAGCACCCATCACCAATCACCCATCACCAATCACCCATCCCCAATCACCCATCCCCAATCACCCATCACCAATCACCCAGCACCCATCACCAATCACGCAGCACCAATCACCCATCCCCAATCACCCAGCACACATCACCAATCACCCAGCACCCATCACCAATCACCCATCACCCAGCACCAATCACCCAGCACCCATCACCAATCACCCAGCACAAATCCCCAATCACCCATCCCCAATCACCCATCACCCATCCCCAATCACCCAGCACCCATCAACAATCACCCAGCACCCATCCCCAATCACCCATCCCCAATCACCCATCCCCAATCACCCAGCACCCATCCCCAATCACCCAGCACCCATCCCCAATCACCCAGCACCCATCACCCACCTTATGCAGGAATCTCCACACAGCCCTGGTTCTTACACTGAAGAGATGGACACCACACTAATATATGCCTACATGTTACAATATACTAGAGTTGGCAAAAAAAAAAGAATCATAAATATACAAAGACGGCCAGGCATAGCACAGCATACAGGATGGAGGCAGGGAAGCTCCGCCTCCATTGATCACAAGACTGACTTCGCATACTAGCAATGTGGGGCAATACCTAAAAAATGGAAAGACCAATTTTTGTATACATGCACTGTAACCTAGTGTATTGGGTTTAGTGCGAGTAAACAGCCTGTCAGTTTCCCTTTAATTATATACCATACCCCCCTTAATTCCCTATATACTGTGCCACCATTCATCTATTAATTCCCTATATACTGTGCCACCATTAATGAACTATATACTGTGCCACCATTCATCTATTAATTCCCTAAATATTGTGCCACCATTAATCTATTAATTCCCTATATACTGTGCCACCATTAATGAACTATATACTGTGCCACCATTCATCTATTAATTCCCTATATACTATGCCACCATTAATGAACTACATACTGTGCCACCATTAATGAACTACATACTGTGCCACCATTAATGAACTATATACTGTGCCACCATTAATGAACTATATACTGTGCCACCATTAATGAACTACATACTGTGCCACCATTAATGAACTACATACTGTGCCACCATTAATTAACTATATACTGTGCCACCATTAATGAACTACATACTGTGCCACCATTAATGAACTACATACTGTGCCACCATTAATGAACTACATACTGTGCCACCATTAATGAACTACATACTGTACCACCATTAATGAACTACATACTGTGCCACCATTAATGAACTATATACTGTGCCACCATTAATGAACTATATACTGTGCCACCATTAATGAACTATATACTGTGCCACCATTAATGAACTATATACTGTGCCACCATTAATGAACTATATACTGTGCCACCATTAATGAACTATATACTGTGCCACCATTAATGAACTATATACTGTGCCACCAGAAATGAACTACATACTGTGCCACCAGAAATGAACTACATACTGTGCCACCAGAAATGAACTACATACTGTGCCACCAGAAATGAACTACATACTGTGCCACCATTAATTAACTACATACTGTGCCACCATTAATGAACTACATACTGTGCCACCATTAATGAACTACATACTGTGCCACCATTAATGAACTACATACTGTGCCACCATTAATGAACTATATACTGTGCCACCATTAATGAACTATATACTGTGTCACCATTAATGAACTATATACTGTGCCACCATTAATGAACTACATACTGTGCCACCAGAAATGAACTACATACTGTGCCACCAGAAATGAACTACATACTGTGCCACCATTAATGAACTACATACTGTGCCACCATTAATGAACTACATACTGTGCCACCATTAATGAACTATATACTGTGCCACCAGAAATGAACTATATACTGTGCCACCATTAATGAACTATATACTGTGCAACCATTAAATGAACTATGTACTGTGCCACTATTATTTAACTATACTGTGCTACCACCAAGGGTGCGTTCACACGTGCATATTTTCTGCTGCAGATCTGCTGCAGATTTGCTTTAGCAGATTTCTCTTCCCATTGTCAATGGGAAGCAAAATCTGCAGCAGCAAAAACTGCAGATCTGCAGCCAAAAAAGGAACGTGTGAACGCACCCTAAGAATCTATACACCCTGCCAGCATACATAAAAATATAATGTTCCAATATAATGAAATATATACTGTGCTTCCATAAATTCCCTATATACTGTGCTTACATTCCTCCAATAATTCCCTAATAATGTGCTTCATACAATACATACAAGCACATAACATAAAGGCACATACAGTACATAGGTCATATACACAGATACAAAAAGACACTTTGACACATAGATACAGGATACAGGTACAAATATACATTAAAGGAGTAGTCCAGTGGTGATTCAGTGGTGAGCAACTTATCCCCTATCCTAAGGATAGGGGATAAGTTGCAGATCGCGGGGGGTCCGACCCCTGGGGCCCCCCGCGATCTCCTGTACGGAGCCCCGACAGCCCGCTGGAAGGGGGCGTGTCGACCTCCGCACGAGGCGGCGGCCGACACGCCCCCTCAATACAACTCTATGGCAGAGCCGAAGCGCTGCCTTCGGCAATCTCCGGCTCTGCCATAGAGATGTATTGAGGGGGCGTGTCGGCCGCCGCCTCGTGCGGGGGTCGACACCCGCTATCTGGGCCGAGAGCCAGGGCCCCGTACAGAGAGATCGCAGGGGGCCCCAGAGGTCGGACCCCCCGCGATCTCACACTTATCCCCTATCCTTAGGATAGGGGATAAGTTTTTCACCACTGGACTACCCCTTTAAGAAACATAAATACACAGACACACATATAACATGGAATATATACTAAAAGATATAGCCAATAAGCACATTATGCATACAGGTACACACATACAATCACTCACATATATATATATATATATATATATATATATATATATATACACACACACACATACATAGATTCACTTGCTCATATATATACATATATATAGACACACACACACACACACACACACATATACACACATACATAGATTCACTTGCTCATATATATATACACATATACACAGATTCACTTGCTCATATATATATATACACACACACACATACATACACACACACCACACACATACACACGCACATACATACACACACACACATACATAGATTCACTTGCTCATATATATACACACACACACATACCACACACATACATACACAGATTCACTTGCTTAATATATATATATATATATATATATATATATATATATATATATATATACATATATACATACACACACACATATACACACACACATACATACATAGATTCACTTGCTTATATATATATATATATATATATATATATATATATACACACACACACGCGCATACATACACACATACATAGATTCACTTGCTCACATTATATACACACACACACACATACATAGATTCACTTGCTCATATATATATATATATATATATATACACACACACATATACACACACACACACATACATACAGATACATACATACACACACACACATAGAATCACTTGCTCATATATATATATATATATATATATATATATATATATACACACACACATACATACATACACACACATACATAGATTCACTTGCTCACATATATAGGCACATACATAGAGATAGACACACACACAAACACACATATATACACCTCACACTGATATACAGTCACTCAATATATACACAGTCACTTGCACTAAGGCCCCAGCCATCCCTCTCTGCACAGGCACATACATAGAGATACACACAAACACACACACACACACACACAAATATATATACATACACACACACACACACACACTGAGACACAATCACTCACATATACTTACAGTAAGGGCTGCATAGACTGAAGTCTGTGTCGGGACATGCGGTGGGCGGGGCTTCTCTCTGCCTCCTTTGCTCCTGTCTCCTGTGGAGAGAAGCTTAGAAATGGCAGATAATGACAGGGTAAGTGGCGCCCCCTTGCTGCAGAGAGGGCACAGCACCCTCCATTAAACCACATACAAATCTCCCCAGCAACGGATCCTTTTTACTTCACCTGTCACCCTGAGTCTGCAGCTCTTTTTGTGAGGGCACTAGAGGGGCAGGTGAGGAAAAGGGCAGGGGCTCCAGCCCCCTTTCACTCCTATGTATGCACGTCCCTGACGTTTATCATATCCCCCCTTAAACGTCTCTTCTCAAGACTAAACAATTGTAACTCCTTTAATCGCTCCTCATAGCTAAGATGTTCCATGCCCCATATTAGTTTAGTCGCGCGTCTCTGCACCCTTTCCAACTCCGCAGTGTCCCTTTTATGAACAGGCGACCAAAACTGAACAGCATATTCCAGGTGAGGCCGTACCAATGCTTTATAAAGGGGGAGTATTATGTCCCTGTCCCTTGAGTCCATACCTCATTTGATACATGACAATATCCTGCTGGCTTTGGAAGCAGCAGCCTGACATTGCATGCTATTCTGTAGTCTGTGATCTACAAGTACACCCAGATCCTTCTTTACCAGTGACTCTGCCAGTTTAATCCCCCCTAAGACATACGATGCATGCATGTTCTTAGTACCCAGATGCATAACTTTACATTTATCCACATTGAACCTCATTTGCCAAGTGGATGCCCAGGCACTTAGTCTATCCAAGTCATCTTGTAACTTATGCACATCCTCTATAGACTGTACCGTGCTACAAAGCTTGGTGTCATCTGCAAAGATAGAAACATCTGTTAATACCATCCTCTATATCATTGATAAATAAATTAAACAGCAGCGGGCCCAGTACTGAACCTTGGGGTACACCACTAATTACCGGGGACCAATCAGAGTACGAATCATTGACCACCACTCTCTGGGTACGATCCATGAGCCAGTGTTCAATCCAGTTACAAACTAAAGTTTCCAAGCCCAAGGACCTTAACTTACCTGTCAGACATCTGTGAGGGACAGTATCAAACGCTTTGGCAAAATCCAGAAACACTATATCCACAGCCATTCCTCTGTCAAGGCTTCTACTCACCTCTTCATAAAAGCAAATTAGATTGGTTTGACAACTTCTATCCTTAGTAAACCCATGCTGGCTATCACTTATAATACTATTATCCCCTATGTATTCCTGTATGTAATCCCTTATAAGTCCTTCAAACAATTTACCCACAATGCACCTTAGACTTACCGGTCTATAATTGCCTGGCGAAGACCTAGAGCCCTTCTTGAAGATTGGTACCACATTAGCCTTGCGCCAGTCCCTTGGCACAATACCAGACACCAGAGAATCTCTAAATATCATGAACAAGGGTACAGATATTACTGAACTTACCTCTCTAAGAACTCTTGGGTGTAGTCCATCCGGCCCTGGAGATTTGCTTACATTTATATTACTTAACTTACCTTGTACCATCTCTACATTAAGTTCAGTTCAGTACATTACATGATGTGTTACCAGCACTGACCTGGCCAATGTCAGCTCCTTTTTCCATAGTGTATACAGAACTAAAGAACCCATTCAGTAGCTCCGCCTTCTCTTGATCGCCCGTGACAACCTTCCCATTATCATTATTAAGGGGTCCTACATGCTCTGTCCTTGGTTTTTTTGTATTTATATATCTAAAAAATTATTTAGGATTAGTTTTGCTTTCTTTTGCCACCTCTCTCTCATTTTGAATTTTTGCTGTTTTTATTACATTTTTACAGATTTTATTAAGCTCCTTGTATTGTTTAAATGTTATAGCTGACCCATCAGATTTGAATTTTTTGAAGGCTATTTTTTTGTTGTTTATTGCTCTTTTAACATCATTTGTCAGCCATGTAGGATTTTGTTTTAATCGTTTATATTTGTTCCCCATTGGTATATATTTAGATGTATAGTTATTTAGAGTTGATTTAACCCCTACAGGACCCATGACGTAACGGTACGTCCCGACACCCTGGGTCTTAAGGACCAGGGAAGTACATTTACGTCATGGGCAGTTTTAGTCCCCGCCGTGTGCCGGGCGGGGATCGGAGCGGGATGCCTGCTGAAATCATTCAGCAGGCATCCCGTGCAAATGCCCAGGGGGGTCATCAGACCCCCCCATGTCGGCGATCGCGGCAAATCGCAAGTGAATTCACACTTGCGATTTGCGCGATTCCGGGTCATTACGGGTCTATAGTGACCCGGTGACCCGGAATGTAAGGGGGATCGCGGGTGTCTAAGACACCCACGATCCCCCTGAAGCGATAGGAGTGAGGTGGCAGGGTTGCCACCCCTCCTATCCCTGCTATTGGTGGTCTAGACGCGACCACCAATAGCAGATCGGGGGCGGGGGGTTTACTTTCGTTTTCCCCGTCCTGCCCACCCACAATAGGCGGGGCAGGATGGGGAAACGACAGGAACCGGCGCCGAAGATCCACTTACCGATCCGGGCGGGCGTCGGAGGCTGCAGGCGACGGAGATCGGCGGGCGGCGATGACGTGCGGCTGGATCCGACGGAAGCCGGTGAGTTGCCTAGCAACATCTGGAGGGTACAGTTTGAGACCATTATACAGTGGTCTCTAACTGTAGCCCTCCAGATGTTGCAAAACTACAACTCCCAGCATGCCCAGACTGCTGTTTGGGCATGCTGGAATATGTAGTTTTGCAACAGCTGGAGGGCTACAGTTTGAGACCACTATATAGTGGTCCCTAAACTGTAGCCCTCCAGATCTTGCAAAACTACAACTCCTAGCATGCTCAAACAACTGTTTGCTGTCAGGGCATGCTGGGAATTGTAGTTTTGCAACAGCTGGAGGTCCACAGTTTGGAGATCACTTTGCAGTGTTCTCTAAAACTGTAGCCCTCCAGATGCAAAACTGCAAATCCCAGCATGTATAAACAGCAATCAGCTGTCTCGGCATGCTGGGAATTGTAGTTGCGTACCTCCAGCTATTGCATAACTACATCTCCCAGCATGCCCTTCGGCGATCAGTATATGCTGAGAGTTGTAGTTTTGCAACAGCTGGAGGCCGACTGGTTGGAAAATACTGTTAGGTAACAGAACCTAACTGAAGGTTTTCCAACCAGTGTGCCTCCAGCTGTTGCAAAAGTACAACTCCCAGCATGCACGGTCTGTCAGTACATGCTGGGAGTTGTAGTTTTGAAACAGCTGGAGGTTTGCCCCCCCATGTGAACGTACAGGGTACAGTAAGTTTCCTGCTTCAAGTTTGGGCTGCGGCAAATTTTTCACGCAGCTCAAACTTCTAGCGAGAAACTCACCGTAACCCGCCAGTGCGAATGTACCCTAAAAACACTACACTACACTAACACATAATAAAGAGTAAAACACTACATGTACACCCCCTTACACTGTCCCCCCAATAAAAAGGAAAAACGTATTGTATGGCAGTGTTTCCAAAATGGAGCCTCCAGCTGTTGCAAAACAACAACTCCCAGCATTTCCGGACAGCCATTGACTGTCCAGGCATGCTGGGAATTTAGCAACAGCTGGAGGCACCCTGTTTGGGAATCACTGGCATAGAATACCCCTATGTCCACCCCTGTGCAATCCCTAATGTAGTCCTCAAATGCGCATGGCGCTCTCTCACTTCGGAGCCCTGTCGTATTTCAAGGAAACAGTTTAGGGCCACATATGGGGTATCTCCGTACTCAGGAGAAATTGCACTACAAATTTTGGGGGGCTTTTTCTCCTTTTACCCCTTATGAAAAGGAAAAGTTGGGGCTACACCAGCTTGTTAGTGTAAAAAAATAAAAAAATTTACACTAATATGCCGGTGTTGCCCTTTACTTTTGATTTTCACAAGCGTTAAAAGGAAAAAAAGACCCCCAAAATTTGTAACGCAATTTCTCCTGAGTACAGAAATACCCCAGATGTGGGCGTAAAATGCTCTGCGGGCACATAACAAGGCTCAGGAGTGAGAGCGCACCATGTGCATTTGAGGTCTAAATTGGTGATTTGCACAGGGGTGGCAGATTTTACAGCAGTTCTGACATAAACCCCCCCAAAAAAATACCCATATGTGACCCCATTTTGGAAACTACACCCCTCACGGAATGTAATAAGGGGTACAGTGAGCATTTACGCCCCACAGGTGTCTGACAGATTTTTGGAACAGTGGTCCGTGAAAATGAAAAATTTTATTTTTCATTTGCACAGCCCACTGTTCCAAAGATCTGTCAAACGCCAGTGGGGTGTAAATACTCACTGTACCCCTTATTAAATTATGTGAGGGGTGTAGTTTCCAAAATAGGGTCACATGTGGGGGGTTCCACTGTTCTGGCACCACGGGGGGCTTTGTAAACGCACATGGTCCCTGACTTCCATTCCAAACAATTTTTTTCCCAAAAGCTCAATGGCGCTCCTTCTCTTCTGAGCATTGTAGTGCGCCAGCAGAGCACTTGACGTCCACACATGGGGTATTTCCATACTCAGAAGAGATGGGGTTACAAATTTTGGGGGGTCTTTTCTGCTATTAACCCTTGCAAAAGTGTGAAATTTGGGGGGAAACACAAATTTTTGTGAAAATCTTTTTTTTTTTTTTTACATATGCAAAAGTCGTGAAACCCCTGTGGGGTATTAAGGCTCACTTTATTCCTTGTTACGTTCCTCAAGGGGTCTAGTTTCCAAAATGATATGGCATGTGTTTTTTTTTTTTTGCTGTTCTGGCACCATAGGGGCTTCCTAAATGCAACATGCCCCCCAAAAACATTTTCAGAAAAACGTACTCTCCAAAATCCCCTTGTCGCTCCTTCGCTTCTGAGCCCTCTACTGCGCCCGCCGAACAATTTACATAGACATATGAGGTATGTGCTTACTCGAGAGAAATTGGGCTACAAATATAAGTATAAATTTTCTCCTTTTACCCCTTGTAAAAATAAAAAAATTGGGTCTGCAAGAACATGCGAGTGTAAAAAATGAAGATTGTGAATTTTCTCCTTCACTTTGCTGCTATTCCTGTGAAACACCTAAAGGGTTAAAACGCTGTTTGAATGTCATTTTGAATACTTTGGGGGGTGCAGTTTTTATAATGGGGTCATTTGTGGGGTATTTCTAATATGAAGACCCTTCAAATCCACTTCAAACCTGAACTGGTCCCTGAAAAATAATGAGTTTGAAAATTTTGTGAAAAATTGGAAAATTGCTGCTGAACTTTGAAGCCCTCTGGTGTCTTCCAAAAGTAAAATCACGTCAATTTTATGATGCAAACATAAAGTAGACATATTGTATATGTGAATCAAATTTTTTTTTATTTGGAATATCCATTTTCCTTACAAGCAGAGAGCTTCAAAGTTAGAAAAATGCAAATTTTTACAATTTTTCATCAAATTTTGGGATTTTTCACCAAGAAAGGATGCAAGTTACCATAAAATTTTACCACTATGTTAAAGTAGAATATGTCACGAAAAAACAATCTCTGAATCAGAATGATAAGTAAAAGCATTCCAGAGTTATTAATGTTTAAAGTGACAGTGGTCAGATGTGCAAAAAACGCTCTGGTCCTGAGGTGTAAAATGGCCTGGTCCTTAAGGGGTTAAAGCTGTCCCATTTACCTTCTGTATCAGTATTTGAGAACACCTCCCACCAGTCTATGTCCTGTAGTGCAGCTCTCAGCCCAGGGAAATTTGCCTTTTTAAAGTTATATGTTTTTGCCTTCCCCGTCTGTCTTTGTTTTCTACATTTTAAGTCAAAAGTAACTATATTGTAGTCGCTATTAAAAACTCCAATCAAAACAAAAATGGTACCGATAAAAACTTCAGACCACGGCACAAAAAATGAGCCCTCAAACCGCCCTGTACGTGGAAGAATAAAAAAGTTATAGGGGTCAGAATAGAACATTTTTAAACGTATACATTTTTCTGCATGTAGTTATGATTTTTTTCAGAAGTACGACAAAAGGAAACCTATATAAGTAGAGTACCATTTTAACCGTATGGACCTACAGAATAATGATAAGATGTCATTTTTACCGAAATATGCACTTCGTAGAAACAGAAGCCCCCAAAAGTTACAAAATTGCGTTTTTTCTTCGATTTTGTCATACAATGACTGTTTTTTCCATTTTGCTGTGAATTTTTGGGTAAAATGACTAATGTTACTGCAAACTAGAATTGGTGACTCAAAAAATAAGCCATAATATGGATATTTAGGTGGAAGATTCAAAGGGTTATGATTTTTAAAAGGTAAGGAGGAAAAAACAAAAGTGCAAAAACTGAAAAACCCTGCGTCCTTAAGGGGTTAAGGGCGACGCGATCATTAGTCAGCTTGTCTCTGGAACCTCCCCTGTCTTGGGGCCTTGTGACAACATTAAAGGGGTTATCCAGGAAAAAAACTTTTTTTTATATATCAACTGGCTCCAGAAAGTTAAACAGATTAGTAAATTACTTCTATAAAAAAAACTTAATCCTTTCAGTACTTATGAGCTTCTGAAGTTAAGGTTGCTCTTTTCTGTCTAAGTGCTCTCTGATGACACGTGTCTCGGGAACCGCCCAGTTTAGAAGCAAATCCCCATAGCAAACCTCTTCTAAACTGGGCGGTTCCCGAGACACGTGTCATCAGAGAGCACTTATACAGAAAAGAACAACCTTAACTTCAGAAGCTCATAAAAACGGCAGCAGCAGATGATGATCATGATGTCAGTCCGTTTTGATGATCAGTCCGTTTTGCCTCGGCATCACGGGGCACTAGGGCTGGGACAACCTCCGCCTGCCCTTTAAGGGACCGGGCAGCATGCTTCCCCAGTCTAGAGGAAGCCCTGCCCTGTTCTTATTAGTGCCCTCCACCTCATAAGCAATTTCTCCAGTCCTGTCAGGGCGTCGCTGATCACATTGCTGCTACTCCGGGTGGAGCACCTCACTCCCAATTCCGTCGACGTACAGGCCGCTTGCTGGACTCTCCTGCTCCCCTGCAGCCTATTCCGGGAAGCAGAAGCCTGGGCCTCACCTCCCTCACTCATATTTGGCATGGGCTCTGATAGACAAAAGGGCGGCATCTATTTTACCTTCCAATAAAATGTCAAATGATTCTGTCAATCACTTCACAAAAGATATTGCTGCCGCTTTATATGCTTACTAGCTGAATACCCGGCATTGCCCGGTTTTTCATTCCTCATCCGTGGGAGGAAAGGGAGGAAAATCAACAAAGGAGGAAGCTTTTGACTTCAAATCCCATCCCCATATATTGTTGTCATAGCCCAACCCCATATCTCGTCCTCCTATCCCTACCTCCGATCCCGACCTCCGATCCCGACCTCCGATCCCGTCCTCCTATCCCGTCCTCCTATCTCGACCTCCTATCTCGACCTCCTATCTCGACCTCCTATCTCGACCTCCTATCTCATCCTCCTATCTCGACCTCCTATCCCGACCTCCTATCCCGACCTCCTATCTCGAACTCCTATCCCGTCCTTCTATCTCGTTCTTCTATCCCGTCCTCCTATCTCAACCTCTTATCCCGACCTCCTATCCCGTCCTCCTATCTCGACCTCTTATCCCCACCTCCTATCCCGTCCTCCTATGTCCACCTCCTATCTCCACCTCCTATCCCGTCCTCATATCCCGACCTCCTAACTCGACCTCCTATCCCGACCATCCCATCCTCCTATCTTGACCTCCTAACTCGACCTCCTATCTCGACCTCCTATCTCGACCTCCCATCCCGTCCTCATATCCCGACCTCCTATCCTATGTGTACCATGTATTGAAATATCTCCAGCCGTACGGAAGTTATGTGAGAACATACATTTCCAATTGATTTGCATGGGACTTTAACCCCTTAAGGACCAGGCCATTTTACACCTTAGGACCAGAGCGTTTTTTGAACATCTGACCACTGTCACTTTAAACATTAATAACTCTGGAATGCTTTTAGTTATCATTCTGATTCTGAGACGGTTTTTCGTGACATATTCTACTTTAACATGGTGGTAAATATTTGTGGTAACTTGCATTCTTTCTTGGTGAAAAATCCCAAAATTTTATGAAAAAATAGAAAATTTGGCATTTTTCTAACTTTGAAGCTCTCTGCTTGTAAGGAAAATAGATATTCCCCCAAATGTTCAGCAACAATTTTCCAATTTTTCACAAAATTTTCAAACTCACTATTTTTCAGGGACCAGTTCAGGTTTGAAGTGGATTTGAAGGGTCTTCATATTAGAAATACCACATAAAAGACCCCATTATAAAAACTGCACTCCCCAAAGTATTCAAAATAACTTTCAGTCAGCGTTTTAACCCTTTAGGTCTTTCACAGGAATAGCAGCAAAGTGAAGGAGAAAATTCACAATCTTGATTTTTTACACTTGCATGTTCTTGTAGACCCAATTTTTTTATTTTTACAAGGGGTAAAAGGAGAAAATTCATACTTATATTTGTAGCCCAATTTCTCTCGAGTAAGCACATACCTCATTTGCCTTTGTAAATTGTTCGGCGGGCACAGTAGAGGGCTCAGAAGCGAAGGAGCGACAAGGGGAGTTTGGAGAGTACGTTTTTCTGAAATGGTTTTTGGGGGGCATGTTACATAGTTACATAGTTAGTACGGTCGAAAAAAGACATACGTCCATCAAGTTCAAACAGGGAATTGAAGGGTAGGGGTGTGGTGGGATATTGGGGGAAGGGATGGGATTTTATATTTCTGCATAAGCATTAATGTTATTTTGTTCCAGGAATGTATCTAGCCCTGTTTTAAATTTATTAATTGTTCCTGCTGTGACTAGTTCCTGAGGTACTCTGTTCCATAAATTCACAGTTCTTATGGTAAAGAAGGCGTGTCGTCCCTTGAGACTAAACCTTTTCTTCTCCAAACGGAGGGAGTGCCCCCTTTTCCTTTGAGGGGGCTTAACCTGGGACAGTTTTTCTCCATATGTTTTGTATGGGCCATTAATATATTTATATACGTTTATCATATGCCCCCTTAAATGTCTCTTTTCAAAACTAAACAATTGTAACTCCCTCAATCGCTCCTCATAGCTAAGATGTTCCATGCCCCATATTAGTTTAGTTGCGCATCTCTGCACCCTTTCCAGCAACACAGTGTCCCTTTTATGGACTGGCGACCAAAGCTGAACAGCATATTCCAGGTGAGGCCGTACCAATGCTTTATAAAGGGGGAGTATTATGTCCCTGTTCATCGAGTCCATGCCTCTTTTTATACATGACAATATCCCGCTGGCCTTGGAAGCAGCAGCCTGACATTGCATGCTATTCTGTAGTCTATGATCTACAATTACACCCAGGTCCTTCCCTACCAGTGCATGTTATTAGTACCCAGATGCATAACTTTACATTTATCCACATTCAACCTCATTTGCCAAGTGGATGCCCAGACACTTAGTCTATCCAAGTCATCTTGTAACTTATGCATATCCTCTATACACTGTACCGTGCTACAAAGCTTGGTGTCATCTGCAAAGATAGAAACAGAGCTGTTAATGCCATCCTCTATATCATTGATAAATAAATTAAACAACAGCGGGCCCAGTACTGAACCTCGGGGTACACCACTAATAACCGGGGACCAATCAGAGTACGAATCATTGACCACCACTCTCTGGGTACAATCCATGAGCCAGTGTTCAATCCAGTTACAAACTAAAGTTTCCAAGCCCAAAGACCTTAACTTACCTGTCAGACAACTATGAGGGACGTATCAAACGCTTTAGCAAAATCCAGAAACACTATATCCACAGCCATTCCTCTGTCAAGGCTTCTACTCACCTCTTCATAAAAGCAAATTAAATTAGGTTTGACAACTTCTTAGTAAACCCATGCTGGCTATCACATATAATACAATCATCCCCTATGTATTTCTGTATGTAGTCCCTTATAAGTCCTTCAAACAATTTACCCACAATGCATGTTAAACTTACCGGTCTATAATTTCCTGGGGAAGACCTAGAGCCCTTCTTGTTGCATTTAGGAAGCCCCTATGATGCCAGAAAAGCAACCCCCCCCCACATGGCATACCATTTTGGAAACTAGACCCCTTGAGGAACGTAACAAGGATTAAAGTGAGCCTTAATACCCCACAGGGGTTTTACGACTTTTGCATATGTAAAAAAAAAAAAAAAAATTTCCCTAAAATGTGTGTTTCCCCCCCAATTTCACAGTTTTTGCAAGGTTAATAGCAGAAAATACCCCCCAACATTTGTAACCCCATCTCTTCTGAATATGAAGGTACCCCATAAGTGGACCTGAAGTGCACTACGGGCGAACTACAATGGTCAGAAGAGAAGGAGTCATATTTGGCTTTTGGAGAGCAAATTTTGCTCGGGGGGGCATGTTGCATTTAGGAAGCCCCTATGGTACCAGGACAGCAAAATAACCCCCACATGGCATACCATTTTGGAAACTAGACCCCTTGAGGAACGTAACAATGGGTACAGTGAGCATTTACCCCCCACTGGTGTCTGTCAGATCTTTGGAACAGTGGGCTGTACAACATTTTTTATTTGCACAGCCCACTGTTCCAAAGATCTGTCAGACACCAGTGGGGTGTAAATTCTCACTGCACCCCTCATTACATTCCGTGAGGGGTGTAGTTTCCGAAATGGGGTCACATGTGTTTTATTTTTATTTTTTTTGCGTTTGTCAAAACCGCTGTAACAATCAGCCACCCCTGTGCAAATCACCTCAAATGTACATGGTGCACTCTCCCTTCTGAGCCTTGTTGTGCGCCCACATATGGGGTATCTCCGTAGTCGGGAGAAATTGCATTACAAATTTTGGGGGGCTTTTTTCCCTTTTACCTCTTATCAAAATGAACAGTATAGGGCAACACCAGCATGTTAGTGTAAAAAAAAATATTTTTTTACACTAACATGCTGGTGTAGACCCCAACTTCACCTTTTCATAAGGGGTTAAAGGAGAAAAAGCCCCCCAGCATGCTTGGAGTTGTAGTTTTGCAACATCTGGAGGACTACAGTTTGCAGACCACTAATACAGTGGTTCCCAATCTGTGCCCTTCCAGATGTTGCAAAACTACAACTCCCAGTATGCCAAAACTGTCCAGGCATGCTGGGAGTTGTAGTTCTGCAACATCTGAAGGGCCAGTTGTTACAGAACTACAACTCCCAGCATGCCTGGACAATAAGGGCATGCTGAGGATGTGTAGTTTTGCAACATCTGGAAGGGCACAGTGGTCTCCAAACTGTGGACCTCCAGATGTTGCAAAACTGCAACTCCCAGCATGCCCAGACGCCAAGGGCTGTCTGGGCATGCTGGGAGTTGTAGTGTAAGGGGACCAGATGGAGCAGTCCAGATCGCTTTACGTCTCCGCCGCCGGGATCCGGGTCTTCGGGGACGAGGTAAGTACCGGGGCCGGGCCCCAGCACTACCCCGTCCCCCATCGCGTCCTCCAGTCTTCCCCCCGTTCTCTCCGGACTTCCAGGGGCCAGACAGGGCGGGAGGAAGTAACCGCCCCCCCTGCGATTGGTCGGTTAGCTAACCGAGGAATCGCAGGGGATAGGAGGAGGCGGCAGGCTTGCCGCCTCGCTCCTATACTTCAGCATGGTCCTGGCTGTCTGTGACAACCGGGATCATGCAAAATTACCGGGCGGTAACACCTCAGATCGCAGGGGTGATTTCCCTCGCGATTTGCGACGATCGCCGACATGGGGGGCAGACATAGCCCCCCTCGGCGTTTGCCCTGGATGCCTGCTGAAGCATTTCAGCAGGCATCCACTTCCGATCTCTGCCCGGCGCGCGGCAGGGACTGGAAATCGCCAGGACGTATGAGTACGTGCCTGGTCCTTAAAGCCCAGGGTGCCAGGACGTACTCATACGTGCCTGGTCCTTAAGGGGTTAAACAAAAACCCCGACCCTCACAAACGGGGTAGTTAAGGGTTAAATTAACTATCCTATATTTTAAGTGGACATATAAGTAACATGTGACCAAGTATTATCAAAATATCTCCAGACGTATGGAAGTTACAGTAACATATATTTTCCATAGACTTGTATGGGACTTTAAATATAAACCCCATCCCTGGCAAATGGGGGTGAGTAAGGGTTAAATCACCTATCCTATGTTTGTTGTTGACATATAAGTAACATTTGTGCCAAGTTTCATGTTAATATCTTTAGCTGTTTGGACGTTTTTGTGGAACATACATACATACATACATACACACACACAGTGGGGGAGATTTATCAAACGATTTAGACTGGTTTTTCCTGTCTAAATTTGTCGCACAGAAAGTCACAGTCTAAATATGTGCGACTTTTCTGCGACTTTTGCTGTAGAGGATTTTTAGAACATGATGCATGCAAGTCTATTTTAGACGGAAATGAACTGGAAAATGCATTGGTGCGGAATTTATCAAGTGCGACTTTTGTGCGACAAGTCGCATCTGCCCAAAATACTCTGAAATGTCAGACCATGTTGGAGCAGGTCTAAATGCAGTTTAAGCTGTAGACCCTGAAGTCTGAGCACATAATTTATCAAGGGCTGTGAGACCTTTGATAAATTAGGAGCACAATAGACAGGAGACTACCACATACGCTGGTCTATAAGCATACCCAGAATAGACTAGATTAGTAAATGTCCCCCATTGAGTTTTATATATATAGATTATTCTTCTCTCTATCAACTTTCCTCACAGTCATCTTCTTTCTCTACCTCCTCATCTCTTCCAACTCTGAAACATTATATTTCATCAACGGCCCTCCCCACCCATATTCCTGAGGTTATCAGTCCTCTAGAGGAACTTTTACAGATGGGGAGCTACAAGTGTGCGTCTCTCTTCTTTCCTCAGGAAAAAGCCCCGGGCGCGATGGTTATTCTGCTAAATTGTATAAAGTACTTTTACCAGAATTAACTACCCCACTGCTCTTTGCTTTTAATAGCATCTCCTCCTCTGCCCTTTTCCACAGTCTTTTTTAGGTGCCCATAAAGTTGTACTTCCCAAGGAAGGTAAGGTCCCCCAACTCTGCTCCAGGTACTGCCCATCTCCTTAATTAACACTGATGTTAGCTTTTTACTAAGATCATTGCTAATAGGCTCTCGGGCTACTTGGAATCCCTAATACACTCTGATCACATGGGCTTTGTCCCTCAAAGGGAAACGAGGGACAATACTTTACACGCCTTCACTTCGATCGCCTATACACAACACTCATGGCAAGGTATGGTTTTGCTCTCATTACATACTGAAAAAGCTTTTGATTGAGTGGATTGGGGATTCCTTGGGGCCACATTGGAGCAGATTGGAGCTGGACGGGTGATGCATTCTCGTATATTTGCCTTATACACAAATCCATGGACACAGATTAGAGTAAATGGTTCCTTTTCTAGCCGGCAGAATATTAAAAACGGTACCAGACAGGGTTGCCCTTTATCCCCCATGCTTTATATTCTAAGTTGTATATTCTATACTTATCTTTTCCTTGCCTGCCTTATTTTCCACAATTAGCGACTATTCATACTATAGCAATTAAAAGATTAATGTTGACAAAATTGTTGCTCTTAATGTTGAAGTGAGAGACTAGCTGGTTGGCACTGCTAGCTATAACAACAGACTTTCCTACAGCCAGCTCCCTGAGAACGCTAATAACTGAAAGTAGCTTAGTTTTTGCTCAACTGCACGTAACAACCACAATCCATCCAACAAATCCAAAACGAAACAAATTCAAGCTATGGCAATCACCAGCAATGCTTCTCCAAAATCTTTATTCCATCTTAGGTGCAGGTACAGGTTTCATCCGGCGTCTTTGCCCATCATGTCGTGGACGCCAGTGTGTTCAACTTAAATGCAGGTAACAATAGTTTCACACTATACAGTGCTTCAACAGAACTTACTTCCCCTTCCTAGTCTTTCCCACTAAGTAGCCCACCTCTGGGTGATGTCAGGAACGGGGAGGTGCTTCAATACAGGTATATTAAAAACAAGTGCTGAACATACAACAAATATTAAAAATATACAAAACAGTGCTAGAAAAAGATTCCTATGTCTAATCTATCATTTGAGACGGCTAGACCCTGAGCATTTGTCCTCAGGATCCAGCGGGTTTCTATCTTCTATCTTTTGTAATGTCTTTCCCCTGTTGCAGCACTAACGCTTTCAGTTCAATAAAGCTGAGCATCTTCCCGGTATTCCTTCCTCACATGTTCAGTTAGATGCCCTTCCCTGATCATAGAGACCATATATGCTCCCTAAATCTAATGTTCAGTGTCTGGATCGTGCTGCCGATGTAGAATTTACCACATTTACAAACGACTGCATACACTGCAGTAAATAATCTCTGTCACTTCTATGGTCATGCCCCCTATTGAGATGCTTTTGCCCACAGTAAATTGGGGACACCAATGACATCTACCACATTTAAACTTGCCTCTGTGCGTTTTTTCCCAACCGTGTCTCAGTTTTTTTTTTGTTTTAAATTTGCTGCTTTTTAAATTTTTTGTTGTTTTAAAGGTTATTAGAGGTTTTTGCAGTCTAATGTTCCCTAACGTGGGATCCCTTTCCTCCATACTCCGGTTAGACAGTATAGCATTCCTAACTACGTCTGCCAGGGGACTATATTTAAAGGAGAAAGAAAACCTAATCATCTAGCCTCGGTGTTGGCTAGTGTTGAGCGGCATAGGCCATATTCGAATTCGCGAATATTCGCGAATATCTGGACGAATATTCGTCATATATTCGCGGATATTCGCATATTCGTTACATTCTCGTTTTATTTTCGCATATGCGAAACTTCGCGTACGCGAAAATTAACATGTGGAAATTAGCATATACAAAATTCGCATACGTGACAATTCACATATGCGAAAATTAGCATATGCTAATATTCGCATATGCGAACTTTTGAACGCCAGTCTCACACAGTAGTATTAGAGTCTTCTTTACACCACACAAGCTGGAAGCAGAGAGGGGTGATCACTGTGATGTGTACTGTGAAGAAAAAAAAACAAAAAACGAATATTCGTAATTACGAATATATAGCGCTATATTCGCGAAATTCGTGAATTCGCGAATATGCGATATTCACGAATAATATTCGAATTGCGAATATTCGCGAGCAACACTAGTGTTGGCCAGACTCCTTGATGGCTTTAATGCATATAAAGTTAAACTATGGATGGTGTTAGTGTCCTTGATTTTGCACTTCTCTCTTACTGGTCTTCTCTGGTTGCCTGTATCTGCACTTCCATCTATATCCATTTCACTCTCACCTGTAGCCCTATCTTTGCGGTCTATATGTAAATTGTGTATCTTTCTAAATCTCGCTTGCTTTCTGAAAATGACCCTCTCACACTGCTCTTTGGAAACCTGCAGTTTACTCTGGGTCTAGGACAGTCCATGTACTTATCTTCCTCTAGACTTTCTTCCTTAGCCATGTTTCACTTCATGTTTCACTTCCTTAGCCATGTTTCACTTCAGCCATGTTCTCTTAAGCCCCACACCAAGCTGACACAAGGGATTACCCCTTCGAATAAATTCCTTCTTTAATATGCCCAAGTCATTTTGTAAACTCACAAGGTGCCAAATATCTTTGCTAGAGGCATCCCTTCCATCCTCCAAACCTATATCACTGGTCTACTCATTTCTTCTTGATACAACTCCCCCTGCCTTAGACTTGCATTAAGGGGGCGGGCTGTGATGTAATGAGGGGCGGAGCCATGATGTCACGCTGCTCCGTCCCCTGTATCGCCCGTCATTACGCACAGAGCAAACTCGCTCTGTGCAGTAATTATAGCGTGGTGCAGCGGCGATCCCGGGGGTCCCCAGCAGCGGGACCCCGGCAGTCTGACATCTTATCCCCTATCCTTTGGATAGGGGATAAGATGTCTAGGGTCGGAGTACCCCTTTAACTTTGTACATCGGAACACTGACAGTTGCTGTAATGTCCGTTTATCTGTATTTTGTATTTTCTTCTTGGGTTCTGTTTAGACATTAGGTTTGTGTCTGAACAGTTTCTGTGTTAATTCTCCCAAACTTTCTTGACTTCAGCACTGGCAGGATATATAAGACCTCCTTAGGTACAGTTCTGGGCTGGTGAGTAGACCTATATTCTGGCCATGTTAGCTTGATGTTCACTATATCTGTCTGTGCACATAGCCTGAGTTTTAACTATGGTTTTCTGTCCTATTTGATATATAGATTTTAGCCTGCTTTATTTTAGTACATTTGTCAGGTTTTAGTGTTCGTGTATGTTCGTTCTGCATTTGCTTTGTGTTGCCATAGTCTGTATTCACACTATGCGTTTGTCAGTCCTGTTTTGACCTTGTTTGATCCTGCAACTCTGAGGATAGAATCCTGTTCTGAGCCTTGTGCTAATCTGTCTGTCAAGGAGTGAGTGAGTCTTATATCTGTACCGTGTTTGCTTGTATTTAGGATTTTTGTTTCCTCCTAGGCCAGTATCCTGATCACTCGGTGGAGTGTGCCCGCTGGCTAGGAGCCTATCTGGCTTTGGTATTGATTTCCCTCCATGCTTCGAGTGATTTCTCCCCAGGGGTTCATTACAGATCCACTCCTCTTTGAATGCCCAATGATGTATATTTTATTCGTATTACACATGGATATCAACATGGATATACACATAGTTACATAGTTAGTACGGTTGAAAAAATACATACTTTCATCAAGTTCAACCAGGGAATTGAAGGGTAGGGGTGTGGCGCGATATTGGGGAAGGGATGGGATTTAATATTTCTTCATAAGCATTAATGTTATTTTGTTCCAGGAATGTATCTAACCCTGTTTTAAAGCTGTTAAATTTTCCTGCCGTGATCAGTTCCTGAGGTAGACTGTTCCATAAGTTCTCAGTTGATATGGTAAAGAAGGCGTGTCACCCCTTGAGACTAAACCTTTTCTTCTCCAGACGGAGGGAGTGCCCCCTCGTCCTTTGGGGGGCTTAACCTGGAACAGTTTTTCTCCATATTTTTTGTATGGGCCATTAATATACTTATATACATTTATCATATCCCCCCTTAAACGTCTCTTCTCAAGACGAAACAATTGTAACTCCTTTAATCGCTCCTCATAACTAAGATGTTCCATGCCCCATATTAGTTTAGTCGCACGTCTCTGCACCCTTTCTAGCTCCACAGTGTCCCTTTTATGGACTGGTGCCCAAAACTGAACAGCATATTCCAGGTGAGGCCGTACCAATGCTTTATAAAAGGGGAGTATTATGTCCCTGTCCCTTGAGTCCATGCCTCTTTTTATACATGACAATATCCTGCCGGCCTTGGAAGCAGCAGCCTGACATTGCATGCTATTCTGCAGTCTGTGATCTACAAGTACACCCAGATCCTTCTCTACCAGTGACTCTGCCAGTTTAATCCCCCCTAAGACATACGACACATGCATGTTATTAGTACCCAGATGCATAACTTTACATTTATCCACATTGAACCTCATTTGCCAAGTGGATGCCCAGACACTTAGTCTATCCAAGTCATCTTGTAACCTATACACATCATCTATAGACTGTACCGTGCTACAAAGCTTGGTGTCATCTGCAAAGATAGAAACAGAGCTGTTAATGCCATCCTCTATATCATTTATAAATAAATTAAACAATAGCGGGCCCAGTACTGAACCTTGGGGTACACCACTAATAACCAGGGACCAATCAGAGTACGAATCATTGACCACCACTCTCTGGGTACGATCCATGAGCCAGTGTTCAGTCCAGTTACAAACTAAAGTTTCGAAGCCCAAAGACCTTAACTTACCTGTCAGACGACTATGAGGGACAGTATCAAACGCTTTAGCAAAATCCAGAAACACTATATCCACAGCCATTCCTCTGTCAAGGCTTCTACTCACCTCTTCATAAAAGCAAATTAGATTGGTTTGACAACTTCTATCCTTAGTAAACCCATGCTGGCTATCACTTATAATACAATTATCCCCTATGTATTCCTGTATGTAGTCCCTTATAAGTCCTTCAAACAATTTACCCACAATGCACGTTAAACTTACCGGTCTATAGTTTCCTGGGGAAGACCTAGAGCCCTTTTAGAAGATTGGCACCATATTCGCCTTGCGCCAGTCCCTTGGCACAATACCAGACACCAGGGAATCTCTAAATATCATGAACATGGGTACAGATATTACTGAACTTAGTTCTCTAAGAACTCTTGGGTGCAATCCATCTGGCCCTGGAGATTTGCTTACATTTATATTACTTAACTTACCTTGTACCATTTCTACATTAAGCCAGTTCAGTACATTACATGATGTGTTACCAGCACTGACCTGTCCAATGTTAGCTCCTTCTTCCTTAGTATATACAGAACTAGTGAACCCATTCATTAGCTCTGCTTTCTCTTTATCGCCTGTGACAACCTCCCCATTATCATTATTAAGGGGTCCTACATGCTCTGTCCTTGTTTTTTTTTGGCATTTATGTATCTAAAAAAATATTTAGGATTAGTTTAGCTTTTTTTGGCCACCTGTCTCTCATTTAGAATTTTTGCTGTTTTTATTACATTTTTACAGATTTTTTTAAGCTCCTTGTACTGTTTAAATGTTATAGCTGACCCATCAGATTTGTATTTTTTTAAAGCAATTTTTTTTGTTGTTTATTGCTCTTTTAACATCATTTGTCAGCCATGTAGGATTTAGTTTTAATTATTTATATTTGTTCCCCTTTGGTATATATTTAGCTGTATAGTTATTTAGAGTTGATTTAAAGATGTCCCATTTACCTTCTGTATCAGTATTTGACAACACCTCCCCCCAGTCTATGTCCTGTAGTTCAGATCTCAGCCCAGGGAAGTTTGCCTTTTTAACCCCCTCCCGACCTATGACCTACAGGTACGTCATGACTGGGAAGGTGTTCCCGACCTATGACATACCTGTACGTCATGAGGATACCCGCTGCTATTTGCGGCAACGCACTGATAGCCAGCCACCTAACCTCGGAACCCAGGAGGGTTTCCTCACCCCCCCCCCCCCCCTCACCACGATCGCTGCCATCAGCTAGTCAAATCTGACAAGCCGATGGCAGCATTTCGCGTGGAAAATCCTGTTACCCTGCCCGGTAACAGGGATCATCGGTGGTGTTAGGTGCTGTAAATCACAGCACCAATCACCACCGATGTTTACATTACAAGTTTCTGTTGCGGTCCGGCTGCGATTGGCTGGACTGGAGGGACCGCACCAATCGCAGCCAAGCCACCTAATGTAAATACTAAACACTGCTCTGCTCAGCTTCATTCTGTTTCCCCTTGTTGAGCAGAGCGGTGTTATCTTAGTTATAAAGTGATAAAAGTGTCCTTCAGTGTGCTCCAGTATCCCCCCAGTAGCCCCCAGTGTCCTACCGGAGTCCCCCGTCCTGCCTGTGGAACTCCGGCAGCTTGTTCTCCTTCCTGTGTTCTTCATTGTAGTGAAAAAAAAAAAAGTCCAGCATTTGCTGTTTAGCTGTTATAACAGCTCCCCCTACAGGTCAAAGTATGCAACTACAGTCTCCCTGTAGTGCAGCTTCAGATTTTTTTTTTCTGTTATAAAAAAAAGTACAAAAGAAAATTTGATAAAAAAAAAAAAAAAAAAAAGTTGTTAAGTTGTTAGGAGTTTAGGTTCCTGTGGATAGGCAGGTTGTTAGGGTGGCGGACGTCTAGGTTAGGCGCATAGGAGTCGGCGTCCGTTTTTTACCCCCCCATAAATCCATCTTAGTAGTTAGGAGTTTAGGTTCCTGTGGATAGGCAGGTTGTTAGGGTGGCGGACGTCTAGGTTAGGCGCATAGGAGTCGGCGTCCGTTTTTTTCCCCCATAAATCCATCTTAGTAGTTAGAAGTTTAGGTTCCTGTGGATAGGCAGGTTGTTAGGGTGGCGGACGTCTAGGTTAGGCGCATAGGAGTCGGCGTCCGTTTTTCCCCCCCATAAATCCATCTTAGTAGTTAGGAGTTTAGGTTCCTGTGGATAGGCAGGTTGTTAGGGTGGCGGACGTCTAGGTTAGGCGCATAGGAGTCGGCGTCCGTTTTTTTCCCCCCCATAAATCCATCTTAGTAGTTAGGAGTTTAGGTTCCTGTGGATAGGCAGGTTGTTAGGGTGGCGGACGTCTAGGTTAGGCGCATAGGAGTCGGCGTCCGGTTTTTTTTTTCTTCATAAATTCATCTTAGTTTATTAGTTTAGGTTCCAGTTATAGGCAGTTAGGGTGACAACGTTTAGTCTACGTGATAGGAATTGGCGTCCGTTTAAAAAAAAGAAATAAATAAATTAGTTTAGTTTGGGTTCTTATTTTAGGTAGGGCATTAGGGACATTTAGCAAAAAAAGCTCTTATATTTTTCACATCCCCCACACGTGTTAAATCACCACATACACCCCTACCTGACATTCCCCCCACACGTGTAAAAAAGCATTACATACCCCCCATCCCAAATTTGAAAAACCCACCCTATATAGTGTCCCGACCAACCCGGTCAACGCAAAGGGTGTTTACAGTGGCAGAGACGTACAACATTCTTGCCTCTGATATGGAGACAGACTATGATTCAGAAGAGGAATAAGTCCCATTCCTGTCACGATTCGGCTCACAGGTAGTGGATCCTCTGTGTCAGCGAGGGATTGGCGTGGACCGTGCTGGTGGACCGGTTCTAAGAGGCTACTGGTGTTCACCAGAGCCCGCCGCAAAGCGGGATGGTCTTGCTGCGGCAGTAGCAACCAGGTCGTATCCACTAGCAACGGCTCAACCTCGCTGACTGCTGAGAAGGCGTGGGACAGAAGTACTAGGCAGAGGCAAGGTCAGACGTAGCAGAAGGTCGGGGCAGGCGGCAAGGTTCGTAGTCAAGATGGATAGCAGAAGTTCAGGTAACACAGGCTTTGGACAACACTAAACGCTTTCACTGGCACAAGGCAACAAGATCCGGCAAGGGAGTGCAGGGGAGGTGATCAGATATAGTCTGGGAGCAGATGGAAGCCAATTAAGCTAATTGGGCCAGGCACCAATCATTGGTGCACTGGCCCTTTAAGTCTCAGAGAGCTGGCGCGCGCGCGCCCTAGAGAGCGGAGCCGCGCGCGCCAGCACATGACAGCAGGGGACCGGGACGGGTAAGTGACCTGGGATGGCGCGTCCCGCTGTGCGAATCGCATCCCCGACGGCCATGTCAGTGCAGCGCTCCCGGTCAGCGGGACTGACCGGGGCGCTGCAGGGAGAGAGACGCCGTGAGCGCTCCGGGGAGGAGCGGGGACCCGGAGCGCTAGGCGTAACAGTACCCCCCCTTAGGTCTCCCCCTTTTTTTGTCCGACAACTGCTATACCTGGGACGAGGACACCGGGAGTGAATGGAGGGTTTCCTCAAAGGCAGGCAGTACAGCAGGAGTGGGAATGGGGAGGGAGGGCAGAGGGTGAAGCTTGGCACGAGGCAGGGTGAGACAAGGACGGGGGCCATGAGGAGGCACTGAGGCTTGCCTGACGGGACTGGGAGGGGGGGAGAGGCATCTCTTGTGGCAAGCAGAGTCCCAGTTCTTGATCTCCCCGGTGGTCCAGTCAAGGGTGGGAGAATGAAGCTGGAGCCATGGCAGACCGAGGAGGACCTCAGAGGTGCAGTTGGGGAGGACGAAAAATTAAATCCTTTCGTGGTGGAGTCCAATGTACATCAAGAGGGGTTCTGTGCGGTAACGCACGATGCAATCCAATCTGACTCCGTTGACCGTGGAAATGTAGAGCGGCTTGACGAGACGGGTCACCGGGATGCGGAATTTATTCACAAAAGAATCCAGAATAAAATTCCCAGAGGCACCAGAGTCCAAGCAGGCCACGGCTGAGAGGGAGGAGTTGGCTGAAGAAGAAATCCGCACGGGCACCGTGAGACGTGGAGAAGCAGACTTGGAACCAAGAGACGCCACACCCACGTGAGCTGGGTGCGTGCGTGCGTTTCCCAGACGTGGAGGACGAATAGGGCAATCCACCAAGAAATGCTCGGTACTGGCACAGTACAGACAAAGATTTTCTTCCCTACGGCGATTCCTCTCTTCCTGGGTCAGGCGAGACCGATCCACTTGCATGGCCTCCTCGGCGGGAGGCCCAGGCGTAGATTGCAGCGGATACTGTGGGAGAGGTGCCCAGAGATCTAAGTCTTTTTCCTGGCGGAGCTCTTGATGTCTCTCAGAAAAACGCATGTCAATGCGGGTGGCCAAATGGATAAGTTCTTGTAGGTTGGCAGGAATCTCTCGTGCGGCCAGCACATCCTTGATGCGACTGGATAGGCCTTTTTTAAAGGTCGCGCAGAGAGCCTCATTATTCCATGATAATTCGGAAGCAAGAGTACGAAATTGGATGGCGTACTCGCCCACTGAAGAATTACCCTGGACCAGGTTCAGCAGGGCAGTCTCGGCAGAAGAAGCTCGGGCTGGTTCCTCGAAGACACTCCGGACTTCAGCGAAGAAGGACTGGACTGTGGCTGTGGCAGGATCATTGCGGTCCCAAAGCGGTGTGGCCCAAGACAAGGCCTTTCCTGAAAGAAGGCTCACTACGAACGCCACCTTAGACCGTTCTGTAGGAAACAAGTCCGACAACATCTCCATATGCAGGGAACACTGAGACAGAAATCCACGGCAGAGTCTAGAGTCCCCATCAAATTTGTCCGGCAGGGACAAGCGGAGGCTGGGAGCGGCCACTCGCTGCGGAGGAGGTGCAGGAGCTGGCGGAGGAGATGGTTGCTGCTGTAGCAGAGGCAGAAGTTGCTGTAACATGGCGGTCAACTGCGACAGCTGCTGTCCTTGTTGGGCAATCTGCTGCGATTGCTGAGCGACCACCGTGGGAAGGTCAGCGAGACTTGGCAGCGGCACCTCAGCGGGATCCATGGCCGGATCTACTGTCACGATTCGGCTCACAGGTAGTGGATCCTCTGTGTCAGCGAGGGATTGGCGTGGACCGTGCTGGTGGACCGGTTCTAAGAGGCTACTGGTGTTCACCAGAGCCCGCCGCAAAGCGGGATGGTCTTGCTGCGGCAGTAGCAACCAGGTCGTATCCACTAGCAACGGCTCAACCTCGCTGACTGCTGAGAAGGCGTGGGACAGAAGGACTAGGCAGAGGCAAGGTCAGACGTAGCAGAAGGTCGGGGCAGGCGGCAAGGTTCGTAGTCAAGATGGATAGCAGAAGTTCAGGTAACACAGGCTTTGGACAACACTAAATGCTTTCACTGGCACAAGGCAACAAGATCCGGCAAGGGAGTGCAGGGGAGGTGATCAGATATAGTCTGGGAGCAGATGGAAGCCAATTAAGCTAATTGGGCCAGGCACCAATCATTGGTGCACTGGGCCTTTAAGTCTCAGAGAGCTGGCGCGCGCGCGCCCTAGAGAGCGGAGCCGCGCGCGCCAGCACATGACAGCAGGGGACCGGGACGGGTAAGTGACCTGGGATGCGATTCGCGAGCGGGCGCGTCCCGCTGTGCGAATCGCATCCCCGACGGCCATGTCAGTGCAGCGCTCCCGGTCAGCGGGACTGACCGGGGCGCTGCAGGGAGAGAGACGCCGTGAGCGCTCCGGGGAGGAGCGGGGACCCGGAGCGCTAGGCGTAACAATTCCTCTTGCCGTCCTCCTCCTCATCCTCCTCCAGTAGGGATGAGGAACCAAGACAAAGGCGCCGCAGGACACTGCCTGAGCCTGCACCACAACCAAGTGAACCTGTTTGGACCCCAGTCCCTGAAAGTTATGAGGCTCAGATTCCGGATTTTGTGGCCAGCTCAGGTATCCAATTCAATACGGATGGCCTTACTGAAATAGATTATTTAAAAAAAAAAATTTGGATGAATTGGTCAACTTGATTGTAGAACAAACCAATTTATACGTGCAACAATTTTTGGCCCAGAATACCCCCGTCACCTCTAATGAAATGTTGAAGTTTTGGGGCCTTGTGCTCCATATGGGCATAGTGAAAAAGCCGGAAACTAGGCAGTATTGGAGTGCGGACATGCTGTACCACACCCCACTGTACAGCAACACTATGCTCCGCAAAAGATTTGAGGCAATCCTTAAATTCACCCACTACAATGACAATGCCCACCCTCAAATGACCCCTCTTTTGTTCGCCTCTATAAACTTCGGCCAATACTTGACCATTTTGCTGCCAAGTTTTCAGAGGCATACATCCCAGAAAAGAATATTTGTGTGGATGAATCCCTAGTCCACTTAAAAGGCCGGCTGAAATTCCGTCAGTACCTGCCCAATAAAAGGGCGAGGTACCGAATTAAATTATATAAGCTTTGCGAAAGCATCTCGGGTTACACTCTTAAATTTAGAGTTTACGCAGGAAAAGACAGCGTTATTGAGCCCCCCGAATGCCCCCCCCTCTCTTGCAGTAAGTGGTAAAATTGTCTGGGACATGGTGTACCCACTTTTGGACAAAGGGTATCACCTTTACATGGACAATTTTTACTCTAGCCTGCCTCTCTTTCAGTGCCTTGCTGCCAGGGCTACTGTCGCCTGTGGCACTATTCGCAAGAACCAGCGAGGCCTCCCCAAGACACATATTGCGCAACCACTGCCAAGAGGCGAGAGCAGGGCACTTTGCAGCAATAACATCTTGTTGCTTAAATACAAAGACAAGAGAGATGTCCTTATCTTGACATCTATCCATGGCAGTGGCTCCACCACTGTCCCAGTACCAGGCACAAGTTCCACCATCTCCAAGCCAGATTGCATTCTGGATTATAACAAAAACATGAGAGGGGTGGACTTATCCGACCAAGTCCTAATACCTTACTGTGCCATGAGAGAAACGAAGGTCTGGTATAAAAAGTTTGTGGTGCACATTGTGCAGATGGCACTGTACAACGCATACGTGCTCTCATGTAATGCAGGTGGGACAGGGACATTTCTTGAGTTTCAAGAAACTGTTATTAAGGCCCTCATTTCTGGAGACCAAGAGGAGGAGAGCCCCAGTACTTCATCAGCGGCGTACAACCGTATTGTACCTGGCCAACATTTTCCCAATGTTATCCCCCCTACCGGAAAAAAAGGGAAGGAGCCAGAAGAGATGTAGAGTCTGCTACAAAAAAGGCATCAGAAAGGAAACCACTTTCCACTGTGAAACTTGCCCCGATAACCCTGGCCTGTGCATCAAAGATTGTTTCAAAGAGTTTCACAAATCCCTAAATTACTAAATTTTTCTTTTATTAACCCTAATATCCCCTTTTTATCCCCATTCTCTGCAGTTTCTATATGTCCCCACATCTAAAATCCAACCTCAATTTGGCACCCATAACCCATTCCGTAATCATTTTAATTTTACCCCAAAATCATTCCAGCATAATCTGCAGTACAGTGTGCCGTATGCTCTCATTATACCCCAAAACCATTCCAGCAAAATCTGCAGTACTGTATGCTGCAAATTTTAGTTTTTCCACTGTACTGGTACCACAGTGGGAATGCAGCTGGTGTGAGAAAATATATTCTGCAAAATCCTCATCCAAAATGCAAAAAAGGCGCTGCATTCCTTTTGTGCCTTGCTGTGTGCCCAAAAAGCAGTTTATGACCACATATGGGGTACCGCTACATTCAGGAGAAGTTGGGTAATAAAATTTGGGGTGCTATTATTCTCGTGTTCCTTGTGAAAATTTTAAAAATTGGGTAACCCCAGCATTTTAGTGTAAAAAAATTCAATTTTTCAATTTATGGCTCACTTTTCAAAAAACCTGTGAGGTGTAAATACTCACTGTAACACTGTTACATTCCATGAGGGGTCTAGTTTCCAAAATGGTATGCCATAGGGGCTTCCTAAATGCGGCATGCCCCCAGAGCAAAATTTGCTTCAAAAAAGCCAAAATGTGACTCCTTCTCTTCTGAGACCTGTAGTGCGCCACCAGAGCACTTTTCACCCTCATATGGGGTGTTTTCTGAATCGGGAGAAATTGGGCTTCAAATTTTGTGGGGTATTTTCTGCTTTAACCCTTTGTAAAAATGTAAAATTTTTGGGAAACCAAGCATTTTAGGTAAAAAAAAAAATATATTTTTTACATATGCAAAAGTCGTGAAACCCCTGTGTTGTATTAAGGTTCACTTTACCCCTTGTTACATTCCCTGAGGGGTCTAGTTCCCAAAATGGTTTGCCATGTGTTTTTTTTTTGCTGTCCTGGCACCATAGGGGCTTCCTAAATGCAGCATGCCCCCAGAGCAAAATTTGCTTCCAAAAAGCCAAATGTGACTCCTTCTCTTCTGAGACCTGTAATGTGCCAGCAGAGCACTTTTCACCCCCATATGGGGTGTTTTCTGAATCGGGAGACATTGGGCTTCAAATTTTGGGGGGTATCTTCTGCTTTAACCCTTTGTAAAAATGTAACATTTTTGGGAAACGAAGCATTTTAGGTAAAAATATATATATATTTTTTACATATGCAAAAGTCGTGAAACTCCTGTGGGGTATTAAGGTTCACTTTACCCCTTGTTACGTTCCCTGAGGGGTCTAGTTTCCAAAATGGTATGCCATGTGGGTTTTTTTTTTTGCTGTCCTGGCACCATAGGGGCTTCCTAAATGCAGCATGTCCCCAGAGCAAAATTTGCTTCCAAAAAGCCAAATGTGACTCCTTTTCTTCTGAGACCTGTAGTGCGCCAGCAGAGGCTTTTCACCCCCATATGAGGTGTTTTCTGAATCGGAAGAAATTGGGCTTCACATTTTGGGGGGTATTTTCTGCTTTAACCCTTTGTAAAAGTGTAAAATTTTTGGGAAACCAAGCATTTTAGGTAAAAATTTTTTTTTTTTTACATATGCAAAAATCGTGAAACCCCTGTGGGGTATTAAGGTTCACTTTACCCCTTGTTACGTTCCCCTAGGGGGTCTAGTTTCCAAAATGGTATGCCATGTGTTTTTTTTTTGCTGTCCTGGTACCATATGGGCTTCCTAAATGTGGCATGCCCCCAGAGCAAAATTTGCTTCCAAAAAGCCAAATGTGACTCCTTCTCTTCTGAGACCTGTAGTGCGCCAGCAGAGCACTTTTCACCCCCATATGGGGTGTTTTCTGAATCGGGAGAAATTGGGCTTCAAATTTTGGGGGGTATTTTCTGCTTTAACCCTTTGTAAAAATGTAAAATTTTTGGGAAACCAAGCATTTTAGGTAAAAATATATATATTTTTTTTACAATACATACATTAAGGATCACTTTATCCCATGTTACGTTCCTCAAGGGGTCGAGTTTCCAAAATGGTATGCCATGTGTTTTTTTTTTTGCTGTTCTGACACCATAGGGGCTTCCTAAAGGTGACATGCCCCCCAAAAACCATTACAAAAAAATTTTCTCTCCAAAATCCCCTTGTCGCTTCTTTCCTTCTGAGCTCTCTACTGCGCCCTCCGAACACATTACATAGACATATGAGGTATGTGCTTACTCGAGAGAAATTGGGCTACAAATATAGGTAAAAATTTTCTCCTTTTACCCCTTGCAAAAATTCAAAAATTGGGTCTACAAGAACATGCAAGTGTAAAAAATGAAGATTTTGAATTTTCTCCTTCACTTTGCTGCTATTCCTGTGAAACACCTAAAGGGTTAAAACGCTGATTGAATGTCATTTTGAATACTTTGGGGGGTGCAGTTTTTATAATGGGGTCATTTGTGGGGTATTTCTAATATGAAGACCCTTCAAATCCACTTCAAAACTGAACTGGTCCCTGAAAAATAGCGAGTTTGAAAATTTAGTGAAAAATTTGAAAATTGCTGCTGAACTTTGAAGCCCTCTGGTGTCTTCCAAAAGTAAAAACTTGTCAATTTTATGATGCAAACATAAAGTAGACATATTGTATATGTGAATCAATAAATCATTTCTTTGGAATGTTCATTTTCCTTATAAGCAGAGAGCTTCAAAGTGAGAAAAATGCTAAATTTTCTAATTTTTCATTCAATTTGGGGATTTTTCACCAAGAAAGGATGCAAGTTACCTCAAAAATTTACCACCATGTTAAAGTAGAATATGTCACGAAAAAACTATCTCGGAATCAGAATGATAACTAGAAGCATTCCAGAGTTATTAATGTTTAAAGTGACAGTGGTCAGATGTTCAAAAAATGGCCTGGTCATATGGTGTAAAATGGGCTGGGTCATGAAGGGGTTAAAGTTATATGTTTAATGAAATATTTATAAAATTGTGTTTTTCAATAGATCTAGGTAGAACTGTGTTGTTGTGGAGATATATATAAGGTTGGGCTGTGGAGCAGACACAGGCCAGTTATGTAAAATAAAAGGGTATTAGCAGGGCAGTTATGTAAATCTGTATGGATGACTAGGGGTTTATTAACTCCTTAAGGACGTAGGATGTACCTGTACGCCCTGTGCCCAGTCCCGGTGTTTAAAACGGGGTCACACCGTGACCCCGCATCACACTGGGTCATTACCGGCTGCTAATGATAGCCGGGACCCTGGGCTAATAGCGCGCGGCACAGATCGTTGTGCCGCGCGCTATTAAATCTTCAGACGCGGCGATCAAAGTTGAAAACTGTTTAAATAAAAGTAAACATGTGGTATCGCTGCGTGCGTAAATGTCCAAACTATAAAAATATATTGTTAATTGAACTGCACGGTCAATAGCGTAAGCGCAAAAAAATTCAAAAGTCCACAAGAGCGTATTTTTGGTAACTTTTTCTTTAATAAAAAATGAATAAAAAGCGATCAAAAAGTCCGATCAATGCAAATATGGTACCGATAAAAACTTCAGAACATGGCACCAAAAATGAGCCCTCATACTGGCCCGTACGCAGAAAAATATAAAAGTTATAGGGGTCAGAAGATGACAATTTTAATCGTATAACTTTTCCTGCATGTAGTTGTGATTGTTTTCAGAAGTACGATAAAATCAAACCTATATAAGTAGGGTATCATTTTAACCGCATGGACCTACAGAATAAAGATAAGGTGCCATTTTTACCGAAAAATGCACTGCATAGAAACGGAAGCCCACAAAAGTTACAAAGTGAAATTTTTCCTTCAATTTTGTCGCACAATGAATTTTTTTCCATTTTGCCGTGGATTTTTTGGTAAAATGACTGTCACTGCAAAGTAGAATTGGTGGCGCAACAAATAAACCATCTTATGAAATTTTATGTGCAAAATTAAAAGAGTTATGATTTTTAGAAGGTGATGAGGAAAAAATGAAAATGGAAAAACGCTGAGTCCTTAAGGGGTTAAGGGTATGTTCACACATGCGTATAGTCTGCTACAGATCTACAGATTTGCTGTAGCAGATTTTGCTACCCATTGAAGTCAGTGAGCAGCAAAATCTAGCTGACGCATGTCTGCAGCAGATCTTCAGCAGGAAATATGCAAACGTTCACATGGGCGGATTTGCCAGCGAACTTGCAGTGTGTTTTCCAATGTGGGTGGGCTCTCCACAAGCTGTGCACATCAGATTTTCTGCAGCAACATTTCTGGTGGTGAAAATCCGCAGCACACTCGATTGACTTTCCTCTGCTTAATCCCTTGCCATAAATGGATGTGAATGTACGTCCATTCCGGGCTCCCGAGGTATGATGCACGCTCAGCAGGTGGGTTCCTGGTTGCTATAAGCAACCAGGACCCAGGGCTAATGCCGGACATCTCCGATCGGGCTGATGTCCTGCATTAACCCTTTAGATGCCGCGATCAAAGTTGATCGCGGCATCTGAAAAAAGGTTAATTTAACTCCCTGCTAGCTCAGTGGGCTGATCAGGATTGCAGCGGCGAGAGGACGGAGAAAGGTCTCTTACCTTTTTTCCTGCCATCCGATCGTCAATTCACTAATCCGTTCCTGAGATCCAGTCAGGAGCAGTGGAGCACCAATGACACTGATCAATGTTATGCTATGGCATAGCATTGATTAGTGTCTGCAATCAAGGTATTGCATGTTATAGCCCCTTATGGGGGCTATAACATTGCAAAAAAAAGTGTAAAAAAAAAAGTTTATAAATGTGATTTAACTGCTTCCCTAATAAACCCATTTTCCCATAAAAAAAAACCCGTGTAAATAAAAATATACATATGTGGCATTGCGTCGCTGCGTAAATGTCCGAACTATAAAAATATATTGTTAATTAAATGGCAAAACAAAAATGTTACCGATAAAACTTCTGATCACGGCACAAAATGAGCCCTCATACATCCCTGTATGCAGAAAAATAAAAAAGTTATAGGGGTCAGAAGATGACATTTTTAAACATATTAATTATCATGCATGTAGTTCTAAAAAATTAATTTGTAGTAAAATAACATCAAACCTATAGAAATTGGGTATCATTGCGACCGTATGGACCTACAGAATAAAGATAAGGTGTCAATTTTACCGAAAGCTGCACTGCGTAGAAACGGAAGGCGCTAAAAATGATCAAATGGCTTTTTTTTCCAATTTGCCCCACAAATAATTTTTTTCTGGTTTCACTGTAGATTTTGTAATTAAATAATTAATGGTATTACAAAGTAAAATTGCTGTCGCAAAGAACAAGCCCTCATATGGGTCTGTAGGTGGAAAATTGAAAGTGTTATGATTTTTAGAAAGTGAGGAGGAAAAAACAAAAGTGCAAAAAAATGAAAAATCGTCAAAGAGGAAAGGGGTTAAAAATCTGCGGTGGATAGCCCGCGGAGAGACCGACCACTTTAAAACTCGCACGGAAACACGCTGCAAGTTCGCTGGAAAATCTGCCCATGTGACTTAGCCCTTAGGATCCACTGCTGAAATGAAGTTGTAAAATTCACAAGTTGCGGATCTGCAATTGCAGATTTAACAAAGCAATTTTTATGTATTTTTAATTCACCTGTGAATAAAGTGGAAGTTTTGTAAAATCTGCAACTGTGGATCCACCGCTAAAATTTCATAGTGTGCACTGTGCAGCAGAATTGACAACTATGGAACAACAATGGGACTCTGCTACACCAGAATTTCTAAATAAAACAATAGTGTGAATCCAGTCTTAGCCTGTGAGACCCTGACAGACCAGTTTGGCCTCTGGCTACCATGGCAACCATTGCAGCCCTGCATTGCTTTGCAGGGTTGCAGATGGGCTACAGGGGAGCTTAGGGGGGAGCCCATGAATGTACAGTGATGGGTATATCTGTCTCAGAGTGTTAAGCATCTTTCTGCTATGATGGTCATACACACTCATATATCCTGCCCCCCAAGCCGTCAATAGAATTTTGCTTTAAAGTACTAATTTTCAAAGCAAGCCAATTAAGTTATTAGTAAGTTATTGCAGATTATGGTTTGATTTGGTCTTAGTCATGATTCAAGTCTAAAAAAAGATATCTGTCTATTTTAACATTTAGATGATAATTTAATATTTGTAGTCTTAGATCCTAAAACCTTAAAAGCATCATTAAACACCTTAAATTCGATTCAACAGAGCAGCAGATAAGACATGGCAAGCAAGGTGTCAAAAATGAGATGCCTTGGTTCTGAGCTCCCAAATGTTACTAAAACTCCAGGGTCAACAAGTGTCCACAAGGAGGTAATAGGGTTAGTGTGAGGTCAATCTATCTGTCCAGCATAGAACAGCTTTCACAAAGATGCCCAGTATTGATCAGCCTGCCTGCCCGTAGCCCTCTCTTCGCTGCCTCAGACAGGAGCAATTAACATAATCAAGCAGTTGACTTCAATTAAGACTTCCTCTTATTACAGCAGACAGAAGGGCCACGGCAGGACTGAGAGAAAATTAGCAGCCGCCTTGGTTTTGCATATCTTAATTTAAAATGACAGGGTGTGTCACGGGAGGATGGTGACCCTGTCAGTGCTCAAAGGCTCTCGTGTGGCAACAATTTCCCACACTAAAATGACTCCTCTTAGCTCACTCTCCCCTGAAAGATGGAGGCCACTGGAGACAGCCAATGGGGGCTTTAGCTCCCCCATCTCCTACAACAGGCTTATTTGCATTACGAGCTCCTTCTCATTTCTCCATAATTAAAAATGATATTATCATTCGACTGTGTGTTTATAAGATTACCCTGGACGCAGTGCTGCTTCTCAGATTTTGACACTGAAGAGATTTATAACTGTCACCAAAGCCATTCACAGCAATTACACTGACAGAAACTTCCCTGAGTGTCTTGAAGTGATTATGTTCAGTAGATTCTTTGTTGATTAGAACACTAAAGGCACCTTTATAAGGTAAATGTTATTCTCCGAACTACTAGCATTTGAAATAATTTGTAATTGAAAATAAACAAATAGTAAAAGTATTATTAATTGGGGAAATAATTGGGTTTTGGTTAAAAGATATAAATGATTGAGTTTTTATAGTAAACTTTTACACGTCATTGTTAAGAATTCTTCCTAACTGCGTTTTTTTAAATAAATATTTTCTCCAGAAATCTCATAATAATACTAATATAAAAAGTTTATGTAACCCCATTAAAGTCAGTGGGGAAAACTGCAATAAAAAGCCTGCAAGTAACATATAACAAGATAACATATTCTATAAGAAAAAAGCTGAACGGTGCACTAAAATATGGGGGGGGGGGGGGGGGGAATAATCAAAACCTGTGCAGAGGAGAAGTTGACCAGCTGCCCATAGAAACCAATCAGATTGCTTCTTTTATTTTTCAGAGGCCCTTTAAAAAAAATTAAAAAATTTAAGAAGCAATCTGATTTGTTTCCATGAGCAATTTTTCAACTTTCGGGGAATTTATTAAAACCAGTGTTTTACATACTGGTCGTAAGATAAAGTGTGCTGGAATAAAAGAAAATGTGCCAGATGTAATTAAGCCAAATTATGAAATCTACTCCAGCTCACATTTCTAGCCTGACAAACTTATTTCTGGTGTAACTGAACTATAATAGGTACATAGTAAAATAGTTTGTAAGGTTGCAAAAAGACAAGAGTCTATCAGGTTCAACCTAAAAACCCAACTGTGCTGATGCAGAAGAAGGCAAAAACCTCTAAGGAGGCTGATTCCAATTGCCCTATCACTCAATACTTTCCAACTTCAATGTGGCAATCAGAATAAGTCCCTTGATCAATAATCTATCCAGGCACGTGAACAGACATATTGGGGGGCAGGGGCAGTGAAAAAAGGGCACTTCTCATAATTATTAAATAAATGCCCACATAATGATACCTTACTGCCCAGTAGCCACCAGTAAGCTATCAGATGTATAGATGAGCAGCTGGCATTGCTATTTCTCCCACTTAATTGACCTCCAGTAAGCTGCTGGACACAAGAACATAGCCCAAATCGTACCTGTAATTAGTAATAAAAATGAATATGTTGTAAATCAGCCTATTCAAATTTTCTAATATATTTCTTAATAACATTTTGAAACTTTATGTGTTAAATTAACCCCCAATAGTTTGGCCACTAGGGGTCCTCATTCTGGTTCTGTTTCTCAACCTTTTTTGGCTCAAGGCACCCCTCCAAAAAAAAAAAATTTGCGGGGCACCCCTACCAAGGTTGAGAAGCAAAAAAAATAAAAAATTAAGAGCCCGCAATACACAAAATACACAATATCTATTTATGTGTGGGTATGTAGATTAAAGTGTCGCTTTAGACACCAACTCACCAATGACATCTTCTCTAATCAGTCATTCTCTTTTCTTCTCCATCTGGTCTGGGCCATCATGACAATTTCTTCCAGCCACCATTCTTCACCATTAAACCTGCAAAACAAACCTATTTGGCACCGCAATTGTTTTGCATGGGTGACAGAGGGGTGTAAAAGAGTGTACATGGGTGACAGGGGTGTAGAAGAGTGTACATGGATGACAGAGGGGTGTAGAAGAGTGTACATGAGTGACAGAGTGGTGTAGATGGGTGGCAGAGGGGTGTAGAGGAGTGTATATGGGTAACAGAGGGGTGTACATGGGTGGCAGAGGGGTGTAGAGGAGTGTACATGGGTAACAGAGGGGTGTACATGGGTGGCAGAGGGGTGTAGAGGAGTGTACATGGGTAAAAGAGGGGTGTAGAGGAGTGTACATGGTAAAAGAGGGGTGTATATGGGTGGCAGAGGGGTGTAGAGGAGTGTACATGGGTGAAAGAGGGGTGTAGGGGATGACAAACGGGTGTACATGGGTGACAGATCAGTGTAGAGGAGTGACAGAGGAGTGTACATAGGTAACAGGGGTGTAGAGGGGTTTACATGGGTGGCAGAGAAATGTAGAGGAATGTACATGGGTAACAGAGGGGTGTGCATGGGGAACAGGGGGGTGTGGAGGAGTGTAAATGAGGGACAGAGGGGCGTAGGGGGTGACAAACGGGTGTACATGGGTGACAGATGGGTGTAGAAGAGTGTACATGGCTGGAAGAAGGGTGTAGAGGAGTGTACATGGGTGACAGATGGGTGTAGAAGAGTGTACATGGGTGTCAGAGGGGTGTAGAGGAGCGTACATGGGTGTCAGAGGGGTGTACATGGGTGACAGAGGGGTGTAGAAGAGTGTACATGGGTGACAGAGGGGCATAGGGGGTGACAGAGGGGTGTACATGAGTGACAGATTGGTGTAGAAGAGTGTACATGGGTGGCAGAGGGGTGTAGAGGAGTGTACATGGGTGACAGAGGGGCGTAGGGGAGTGACAAAGGGGTGTATATGGGTGACAGATGGGTGTAGAAGAATGTGCATGGGTGGCAGAGGGGTGTAGAGAAGTGTGCATGGGTGACAGGGGTGTAGAAGAGTGTACATGGGTGAAAGAAGGGCGTAGAGGGGTGTGCATGGGTGACAGGGGTGTACATGGGTCACAGGGGTGTAGAAGAGTGTACATGGATGACAGAGGGGCGTAGAAGAGTGTGCATTAGTGACAGAGGGGTGTAGATGGGTGGCAGAGGGGTGTAGAGGAGTGTACAGGGGTGTAGAGGGGTGTAGAGGAGTGTACATGGGTAAAAGAGGGGTGTAGAGGAGTGTACATGGTAAAAGAGGGGTGTATATGGGTGGCAGAGGGGTGTAGAGGAGTGTACATGGGTGACAGAGAGGCGTAGGGGGGTGACAAACGGGTGTACATGGGTGACAGATGTGTGTAGAGGAGTGTACATGGGTAACAGAGGGGTGGACATGGGTGGCAGAGGGGTGTAGAGGAGTGTACATGGGTAACAGGGGTGGAGAGGGGTGTACATGGGGAACAGGGGTGTAGAGGAGTGTACATGGGTGACAGAGGGGCGTAGGGGGTGACAAATGGGTGTACATGGGTGACAGATGGGTGTAGAGGGGTGTACATGGTTCACAGGGGTGTAGAGGAGTGTACATGGGTGACAGTGGGGTGTACATGGGTGGCAGAGAGGTATAGAGGAGTGTACATGGGTAACAGAGGGGTGTAAAGGGGTGCACATGGTTCACAGGGGTGTAGAGGAGTGTACATGGGTGACAGAGGGGCGTAGGGGGTGACAAATGGCTGTACATGGGTGACAGATGGGTGTAGAGGGGTGTACATGGTTCACAGGGGTGTAGAGGAGTGTACATGGGTGACAGTGGGGTGTACATGGGTGGCAGAGAGGTATAGAGGAGTGTACATGGGTAACAGAGGGGTGTAGAGGGGTGTACGTGGTTCACAGGGGTGTAGAGGAGTGCACATGGGTGACAGAGGGGCGTAGGGGGTGAAAAACAGGTGTACATGGGTGACAGATGGGTGTAGAAGAGTGTACATGGGTGGAAGAAGGGTGTAGAGGAGTGTACATGGGTGACAAAGGGGCGTAGGTGTGACAAAAGGGTGTACATGTGTGACAGATGGGTGTAGAAGAATGTACATGGGTGGAAGAAGGGTGTAGAGGAGTGTACATGGGTGACAGATGGGTGTAGAAGAGTGTACATGGGTGTCAGAGGGGTGTAGAGGAGCATACATGGGTGACGGGCGTAGGGGGTGACAGAGGGGTGTACATGAGTGACAGATTGGTGAAGAAGAGTGTACATGGGTGGCAGAGGGGTGTAGAGGAGTGTACATGGGTGACAGGGGCGTAGGGGGGTGACAAAGGGGTGTACATGGGTGACAGATGGGTGTAGAAGAATGTGCATGGGTGGCAGAGGGGTGTAGAGAAGTGTGCATGGGTGACAGAGGGGTGTAGAAGAGTGTACATGGATGACAGAGGGGCGTAGAAGAGTGTGCATTAGTGACAGGGGTGTAGATGGGTGGCAGATGGGTGTAGAGGAGTGTACAGGGGTGACAGAGGGGCGTAGGGGGGTGACAAACGGGTGTACATGGGTGGCAGAGGGGTGTAGAGGAGTGTACATGGGTAAAAGAAGGGTGTAGAGGAGTGTACATGGTAAAAGAGGGGTGTATATGGGTGGCAGAGGGGTGTAGAGGAGTGTACATGGGTGACAGAGGGGCGTAGGGGGGTGACAAACGGGTGTACATGGGTGACAGATGTGTGTAGAGGAGTGTACATGGGTAACAGAGGGGGTGTACATGGGTGGCAGAGGGGTCTAGAGGAGTGTACATGGGTAACAGAGGGGTGTAGAGGGGTGTACATGGAGAACAGGGGTGTAGAGGATTGTACATGGTGACAGAGGGGTGTAGGGGGTGACAAATGGGTGTACATGGGTGACAGATGGGTGTAGAGGGGTGTACATGGTTCACAGGGGTGTAGAGGAGTGTACATGGGTGACAGTGGGGTGTACATTGGTGGCAGAGAGGTATAGAGGAGTGTACATGAGTAACAGAGGGGTGAAGAAGGGTGTACATGGTTCACAGGGGTGTAGAGGATTGTACATGGGTGACAGAGGGGCGTAGGGGGTGACAAATGGGTGTACATGGGTGACAGATGGGTGTAGAAAGGTGCACATGGTTCACAGGGGTGTAGAGGAGTGTACATGGGTGACAGCGGGGTGTACATGGGTGGCAGAGAGGTATAGAGGAGTGTACATGGGTAACAGAGGGGTGTAGAGGGGTGCACATGGATCACAGGGGTGTAGAGGATTGTACATGGGTGACTGAGGGGCGTAGGGGGTGACAAACAGGTGTACATGGGTGACAGATGGGTGTAGAAGAGAGTACATGGGTGGAAGAAGGGTGGAGAGGAGTGTACATGGGTGACAAAGGGGCGTAGGTGTGACAAAAGGGTGTACATGGGTGACATATGGGTGTAGAAGAATGTACATGGGTGGCAGAGGGGTGTAGAGAAGTGTACATGGGTGTCAGAGGGGTGTAGAACAGTGTACATGGGTGTCAGAGGGATGTACATTGGTAACAGAGGGGTGTAGAAGAGTGTACATGGGGGGTGATAGAGGGGTGTACATGGGTGACAGATGGGTGTAGAATATTGTACATGGGTGGCAGAGGGGTGTAGAGGAGTGTGCATGGGTGACCGAGGGGTGTACATGGGTGACAGAGGGGTGTAGAAGAGTGTACATGGATGACAGAAGGGCGTAGAGGGTGACAGAGGGGTGTACATGTCTGTAGAAGAGTGTACATTGGTGACAGAGGGGTGTAGAATATTGTACATGGGTGGCAGAGGGGTGTAGAGGAGTGTGCATGGGTGAGCGAGGGGTGTACATGGGTGACAGAGGGGTGTAGAAGAGTGTACATGGATGACAGAAGGGCGTAGAGGGTGACAGAGGGGTGTACATGTCTGTAGAAGAGTGTACATTGGTGACAGAGGGGTGTAGAAGAGTGTACATGGGTGACACGGGCGTAGAAGAGTGTACATGGGTGACGGGTGTAGAGGAGTGTACATGGGTGGCAGAGGGGTGTAAAGGAGTGTACATGAGTGACAGAGGAGTGTAGAGGGGTGTACATTGGTGGCAGAGGGGTGTAGAGGAGTGTACATGGGTAACAGGTTTTAGAGGGGTGCAGGGCCAGCTTAAGGCTGCCTGGAAGACGGAGCACTTCATTATGTTGCCCCCCCCCCCCACCGACAGTTCCCCCACATTAGGTGCAGTATAGTTCCCCCACATTAGGTGCAGTATAGTTCCCTCACATTAGATGCAGTATAGTTCCCCCACATTAGGTGCAGTATAGTTCCCTCACATTAGGTGCAGTATAGTTCCCTCACATTAGGTGCAGTATAGTTCCCCCACATTAGGTGCAGTATAGTTCCCCCACATTAGGTGCAGTATAGTTCCCCCACATTAGGTGCAGTATAGTTCCCCCACATTAGGTGCAGTATAGTTCCCCCACATTAGGTGCAGTATAGTTCCCCCACATTAGGTGCAGTACAGGTCTCCCACATTAGGTGCAGTACAGTTCCCCCACATTAGGTGCAGTACAGTTCCCCCGCATTAGGTGCAGTACAGTTCCCCTGCATTAGGTGCAGTACAGTTCCCCCGCATTAGGTGCAGTATAAGTCCCCGCATTAGGTACAGTATAGTTCCCCTACATTAGGTACAGTATAGCTCCCCACATTAGGTGCAGTATAAGTCCCCCACATTGGGTGCAGTACAGTTCTCCACATTAGGTACAGTATAGCTCCCCACATTATGTGCGGTATAGTTCCCCCACATTGGGTGCAGTACAGTTCTCCACATTAGGTGCAGTACAGTTCCCCCACATTAGGTGCAGTACATTTCCCCCACATAAGGTGCAGTACAGTTCCCCCACATTAGGTGCCATACAGTTCCCCCACATTAGGTTCATGAAAAAGTTCCCCCACATTAGGTGCAGTACAGTTCCCCCACATTAGGTGCAGTACAGTTCCCCCACATTAGGTACAGTACAGTTCCCCCACATTAGGTGCAGTACAGTTCACATTAGGTGCAGTACAGTTCCCCCACATTAGGTGCAGTACAGTTCCCCCACATTAGGTACAGTATAGTTCCCCCACATTAGGTACAGTATAGTTCCCCCACATTAGGTGCAGTATAGTTCCCCCACATTAGGTGCAGTATAGTTCCCCCACATTAGGTGCAGTACAGTTCCCCCACATTAGGTGCAGTACAGTTCCCCCATATTAGGTGCAGTATAGATCCCCCACATTACGTGCAGTATAGTTCCCCCACTTTAGGTTGGCAGTATAGTTCCCAACATTAGGTTGGCAGTACAGTTCCCCCACATTAGGTGCAGAGTACAGTTCCCCCACATTAGGTGCAGTACAGTTCCACCTCATTAGTTACAGTATAGTTCCCCACATTAGGTGCAGTATAGTTCCCCACATTAGGAGCAGTACAGTTCCCCCACATTAGGTTCAGCATAGGTCCCCACAGTAGGTGCAGTATAGTTCCCCACATTAGGTGCAATACAGTTCCCCCACATTAGGTACAGTATAGCTCCTCACATTAGGTGCAGTATAAGTCCCCACATTAGGTGCAGTATAGTTCCCCCACATTAGGTATAGTATAGCTCCCCACATTAGGTGCAGTATAAGTCCCCACATTAGGTGCAGTATAGTTCCCCCACATTATGTGCAGTATAGCTCCCCACATTATGTGCAGTATAGTTCCCCCACATTGGGTGCAGTACAGTTCCTCCACATTAGGTGCAGTACAGTTCCCCCCACATTAGGTGCAGTACATTTCCCCCACATAAGGAGCAGTACAGTTCCCCCAGATTAGGTGCCGTACAGTTCCCCCACATTAGGTGCAGTACAGTTCCCCCACATTAGGTACACTACAGTTCCCCCACATTAGGTACAGTACAGTTCCCCCACTTTAGGTACAGTATAGTTCCCCCACATTAGGTGCAGAATAGTTCCCCACATTAGGTGCAGTACAGTTCCCCCACATTAGGTGCAGTATAGTTCACCCACATTAGGTGCAGTATAGTTCTCCCACATTAGGTGCAGTATAGTTCCCCACATTAGGTACAGTATAGTTCCCCCACATTAGGTTCAGTATAGTTTCCAACATTAGGTGCAGTATAGTTCCCCCACATTAGGTGCAGTACAGTTCCCCCACATCAGGTGCAGTACAGTTCCCCCACATCAGGTGCAGTACAGTTCCCCCACATTAGGTGCAGTATAAGTCCCCACATTAGGTACAGTATAGCTCCCCACATTAGGTGCAGTATAAGTCCCCCACATTGGGTGCAGTACAGTTATCCACATTAGGTACAGTATAGCTCCCCACATTATGTGCAGTATAGTTCCCCCACATTGGGTGCAGTACAGTTCTCCACATTAGGTGCAGTACAGTTCCCCCACATTAGGTGCAGTACATTTCCCCCACATAAGGTGCAGTACATTTCCCCCACATAAGGTGCAGTACATTTCCCCCACATAAGGTGCAGTACAGTTCCCCCACATTAGGTGCAGTACAGTTCCCCCACATTAGGTGCAGTACAGTTCCCCCACATTAGGTGCAGTACAGTTCCCCCACATTAGGTACAGTATAGTTCCCCCACATTAGGTACAGTATAGTTCCCCCACATTAGGTTCAGTATAGTTCCCAACATTAGGTGCAGTATAGTTCCCCCCACATTAGGTGCAGTACAGTTCCCCCACATTAGGTGCAGTATAGTTCCCCCACATTAGGTGCAGTACAGTTCCCCCACATTAGGGGCAGTATAGATCCCCCACATTACGTGCAGTACAGTTCCCCCACTTTAGGTTGGCAGTATAGTTCCCAACATTAGGTTGGCAGTACAGTTCCCCCACATTAGGTGCAGAGTACAGTTCCCCCACATTAGGTGCAGTACAGTTCCCCCTCATTAGTTACAGTATAGTTCCCCACATTAGGTGCAGCATAAGTCCCCACATTAGGTGCAGTATAGTTCCCCACATTAGGAGCAGTACAGTTCCCCCAGATTAGGTGCCGTACAGTTCCCCCACATTAGGTGCAGTACAGTTCCCCCACATTAGGTGCAGTACAGTTCCCCCACATTAGGTGCAGTACAGTTCCCCCACATTAGGTGCGTACAGTTCCCCCACATAAGGTGCAGTATAGTTCCCCACATTAGGTGCAGTATAGTTCCCCCACATTAGGTTGGCAGTATAGTTCCCCACATTAGGTTGGCAGTACAGTTCCTCCCCATTAGGTGCAGTACAGTTCCCCCTCATTAAGTACAGTATAGTTCCCCACATTAGCTGCAGTAAAAGTCCCCACATTAGGTGCAGTATAGTTCCCCCACATTAGAAGCAGTACAGTTCCCCCACATTAGGTGCAGTATAGTTCCCCCACATTAGGTGCAGTATAGTTCCCCCACATTAGGTGCAGTACAGTTCCCTCACATTAGGTGCAGTATAGTTCCCCACATTAGGTGCAGTATAGATCCCCCACATTAGGTGCAGTATAGTTCCCAACATTAGGTTGGCAGTACAGTTCCCCCACATTAGGTGCAGAGTACAGTTCCCCCACATTAGGTGCAGTATAGTTCCCCACATTAGGTGCTGTATAGTTCCCCACATTAGGTGCAGTATAGTTCCCCCACATTAGGTTGGCAGTATAGTTCCCCACATTAGGTTGGCAGTACATTTCCCCTTCATTAGGTGCAGTATAAGTCCCCACATTAGGTGCAGTATAAGTCCCCACATTAGGTGCAGTATAGTTCCCCACATTAGGAGCAGTACAGTTCCCCCACATTAGGTGCAGTATAGTTCCCCACATTAGATGCAGTATAGTTCCCCACATTAGGTGCAGTATAGTTCCCCACATTAGGTGCAGTACAGTTCCCCCACATTAGTTGCAGTATAAGTCCCCACATTAGGTGCAGTATAGCTCCCCACATTAGGTGCAGTACAGTTCCCCTAAAGACATACAGCCTTCAGCCATATACAGTGTATGGCTGGAGGCTGTATGCCTGTTTACTGCCCCACTTCAGTGTTCTGACCACTGCTCCTCCGGTCCGGGCACCGGGGTCACGATCTACTGCTATGGCCTATGGGCCATAGCAGTAGGTCCCGGGAGCGGAGGTCGGAACACTGAAGATGATGTGCCACTGTTCACTTACCATATGCGCGCGTCCTCCTCACTGCTCTGCATTTCTTCTATGGGCGCACAGACGGGACTTCAGTGACGTCCCTGCGTGCGCAAACTCCCGGCGGCCCCTGCATTTTTAAAGTTAACGCGGGGGCCGCCGCAGAGAGGTGACCTCCGGGACATCCTTGTTTCCTGAAAAGATTTTTTGGGACACAGGGATGTGACGGGGGCCCCCTGCGGGCCCGGGGCATGGAGCAGGTGCTCCATGAGCGCCAATGATGATCCGGCCCTGGAGAGGTGTACATGGGTGACAGAGGGGTGTAAAGGAGTGTACATGGATGGCAGAGGGGTGTAGAGGAGTGTTCATGGGTGACAAAGGGGCGTAGGGGGTGACAAAGGGGTGTACATGGATGACAGGTGTAGAAGAGTGTAGAAGAGGTGTAAGATAGTGGTAATTTTTTGTTAATAATTGCATCATTTATTTGTGAAAAATCAAACATTTTTATGAAAAACAAATTGAAAAATTAGCATTCTTCAAAATTTTAAATGCTCTGCTTGTAAGGAAAATGGTCATAAAGTTGACATCTTTTCACTTTTTGAAGGCATTAGAGGGCTTCAAATTTAACAGCAATTTTCCACATTTTCACGAAAAATTCAAAATCTGAACTTTTAAGGTCAGTTCAGTTTGAAGTGGATTTCGGGGCCTTTTTGTAAAAAATCCCACATAAATGACCCCATTATAAGAACTGCAGCCCTCAAAGTATTCAAAATGACATTCAGAAAGTTTGTTAACCCTTTAGGTATTTCACAGGAATAGCAGCAAAGTGGAGGAGAAATGTCAAAATCTCTATTTTTTACACTAATATGTTGTTCACAAGGGGTAAAAGGAGAAAAATCCTCTCAAAATTTGTAACCCGATTTCTCCTGAGTATGGAAATACACTATGGGGGAAATTCGTTAAGACTTGTGCTGAGGAAAAGTTGACCAGTTGCCCATAGCAACCAATCAGATTGCTTCTTTTATTTTTCAGAGGCCTTTAAAAAAAAATTACAGAAGCGATCTGATTGGTTGCTGTGGGCAACTGGTCAACTTTTCCTCTGCACAGGTTTTTATGAATCTCCCCCTATATGTGGACGTACAGTGCTCTGAGGGCACACAGCAGGGCCCTGAAGGAAAAGAGCAACATTTGGTTTTTGGAAAAAGAAGGAAAAGGAAAAACGTTGCATTTATAAAGCCCCCATGTGTAAGGACAGTAAACACCCTTCATGTGACACCATCTTGAAAATATACCCCTAAAGTAATGTAATAATAGGAGCGCAAAGTGCTGTGAAGGCGCAAGGCAGAGCTCAGAAGGGAAGGAGCACCATTTGGCTTTTTGAGAGAGAAATTCTTCCGGAAAAGTTTTTGGGTGCCATGCCGGATTTACTAAGCCTCCATGGTGCCTGGACAGTGGAAACACCCAACATGTTACTCAATTTTTGGAAACTACACCCCTCAAGGAAAGTAAGAAGAGGTCCAGTGAGCATTTGGACTACAGGTGTCCAACAAGTTTTTGAAATAGAGGACCGTAAAATTGAAAAATTTCATTTTTTAGGCATAGCCCCAAACTTTTTATTTTAAAAGGGATCAATGAGAAAAAGGACCTAAAAATATGCTACTTAATTTCTCCCGAGTATGGATATACCCCACACGTGTAAAGTGTTCTGCAGGCGCATGGCCCAGAAGGAAATGAACGCCATTTGACTTTTGAAGTGAGAATTTGGCTGTAATGTATGTTAGAGGCCATGTCATGTTTATAAAGACCCCATGGTGCCCAGACATTATTGGAAAACCCCCAGATGTGACCCCATTTTGAAAACTATACACTTAAAGGAGCATAACAGGAGGTGCCTGGAACATTTATACCCCACATGTGTCTGACAGATTGGCATTGTGTCTGGACCAGTAGGCCTTGTTCCAAAAATCTGTCAGACATTTGTGGGGTCTTAATGTTCATTGCACCCTTTGTTACATTCCTTAAGGGGTATAGTTTCCAAAATGGGGTCATCAGGTGGATTTTTTTTTTTTAGCGTTTATGTCAGAACCTCAGCCATTCCAATGCAAATCCCCAATTTAAACAATGTGCATGGTGCCCTGTTGTTCGCCTGCAGAGCACTTTACGTCCACATGTGGGGTATTTCTGTACTCGGGAGAAATTGTGTTACACATTTTTTTTTTCTCCTTTTATTTGTTGTGAAAACAGCATTTTAGTGTAAAAAATGTATTTTCTTTACACTTACATACTGGTGTAGCCCCCATGTTTTCCTTTTCATAAGGGGTCGAATGGAGAATAAGCCCCTAAAAATTTGTAACACAATTTCTTTCGAGTACAGAATTACCTTAAACTGTTGCCTTGAAATACAACAGGGCTCTGGAGTGAGAGAGCTCTATGTGCATTTAAGGCTATAATTAGGGATTTGCATAGGGTTGGCAGACAGTTGCAGGGATTGAGAGGGTCTCGAATGGACGGGGTGGGCAGGGGGCGTGTACTCCTCCCATGAGGCTTTAGGGCCAAATTGCAACACGTAAAGTCACAGAAATATGCACCTTCTCTATATGTGGTGTACATTTCTGTTATCGGAGCAAGGGCAGCACAAGCCCCTAGATTTACTAAGAGGCAAACTCTTTTTTCATGGCCATACGATAAAGGGAGGTGTGGTACATTAACAACATGGAGAGGAGTCTCCTGCTCACTGAGCAGGCACTCTCGGGAATAGAGGTGGGGGAGGACAGTGGGACGGAGTTGCAGGACAGTCAGGCAGTTAGCTGGGTTACAGTTAGAAAGAGGGGTAGGGGAAAAAGTGTCAGGGAGGCTAGTCCTGAACTGGCACACCCCAACAAGTTTGCCCGCTTGGCAGATGAGGGGGATGCCATTACAGAGCTAGCAGAACTGCAGCAGGATACCGCCTCTGACCACCAGGGTGGTGTCTGCTCCAGTAAGGATTGAGGGAGGAGTACAGGGCAGGCCAGACAGGTACTAGTGGTGGGGGACTCAATTATTAGGGGGACAGACAGGGCAATCTGTCACAAAGACCGGGATCGCCGAACAGTGTGTTGTCTGCCTGGCGCACGAGTTCGGCACATCGCGGATCGGGTTGACAGGTTGTTGGGCGGGGCTGGAGAGGACCCAGCAGTCATGGTACATATTGGCACCAATGACAAAGTAAGAGGTAGGTGGAGTGTCCTTAAAAATGATTTCAGGGACTTAGGCCGCAAGCTTAAGGCAAGGACCTACAAGGTAGTCTTTTCTGAAATACTACCAGTACCACGAGCCGCACCAGAGAGGCAGCGGGAGATCAGGGAGGTAAACAAGTGGCTCAGAAGCTGGTGTAGGAAGGAAGGGTTTGGGTTCATGGAGAACTGGGCTGACTTCGCTGTCGGTTACCGGCTCTACCGTAGGGACGGGCTGCACCTCAATGGGGAGGGTGCAGCTTTGCTTGGGGAGAAGATGGCTAGAAGGGTGGAGGAGTGTTTAAACTAGGGACTTGGGGGGAGGGAACCTACAGCAAAGAGGGGGAAGATAGTGTAGATAGAGAGGTGGGAATTATAAATGTACCTGGGGGTGGAGCGGAGGGAGGGGTTAGAATAGTTAATAGGAATAGGCTTCATAGGAAAATAAAACTTACACCCTTGAATCCCATTAACCCCAATAACATAAAGGATGGAAATGTAAAGTGTATGTTCACAAATGCCAGAAGCCTAGCAAATAAAATGGGGGAGCTTGAGGCCTTGATACTGGAGGAACATATTGATATAGTTGGGGTCACTGAGACATGGCTGGACTCCTCGCATGACTGGGCTGTCAATCTGCAGGGGTTTACATTGTTTCGCAAGGATAGAATGAACAGAAAAGGTGGTGGAGTCTGTCTGTATGTAAGAAGTGGTATGAAAGTCAGTGTGAACGATGCCATAGTGTGTGATGATTCTGAGGATGTGGAATCATTGTGGGTAGAATTACAAAAGGAGGGAAATACTGAAAAAATAGTATTTGGTGTAATCTACAGACCCCCTAATATCACTGAAGAGATAGAAGTTCGGCTTCATAAACAAATAGAGAGGGCCGCCCGGGCAGGTACAGTGGTAATAATGGGAGATTTTAACTATCCAGATATAGATTGGGGTCCGGGGTTGGCTAAAACTACAAAGGGGCGACAATTCCTAAATTTATTGCAGGATAATTTTATGGGCCAGTTTGTGGAGGACCCAACAAGAAGTGATGCCTTGTTGGATCTGATCATTTCCAACAACGCAGAGCTGGTTGGTAATGTAACTGTGCGGGAAAACCTTGGTAATAGCGACCACAATATAGTTACTTTTGACTTAAAATGTAGAAAACAAAGACAGGCGGGGAAGGCAAAAACATATAACTTTAAAAAGGCAAATTTCCCTGGGCTGAGGGCTGCACTACAGGACATAGACTGGCGGGAGGTGTTGTCAAATACTGATACAGAAGGTAAATGGGACATCTTTAAATCAACTCTAAATAACTATACAGCTAAATATATACCAAAGGGGAACAAATATAAACGATTAAAACTAAATCCTACATGGCTGACACATGATGTTAAAAGAGCAATAAACAACAAAAAAATAGCCTTCAAAAAATAAAAATCTGATGGGTCAGCTATAACATTTAAACAGTACAAGGAGCTTAATAAAATCTGTAAAAATGTAATAAAAACAGCAAAAATTCAAAATGAGAGACAGGTGGCCAAAGAAAGCAAAACTAATCCTAAATATTTTTTTAGATATATAAATGCAAAAAAAACAAGGACAGAGCATGTAGGACCCCTTAATAATGATAATGGGGAGGTTGTCACAGGCGATCAAGAGAAGGCGGAGCTACTGAATGGGTTCTTTAGTTCTGTATATACTATGGAAGAAGGAGCTGACATTGGCCAGGTCAGTGCTGGTAACACATCATGTAATGTACTGAACTGGCTTAATGTAGAGATGGTACAAGGTAAGTTAAGTGATATAAATGTAAGCAAATCCCCAGGACCGGATGGACTACACCCAAGAGTTCTTAGAGAGGTAAGTTCAGTAATATCTGTACCCCTGTTCATGATATTTAGAGATTCTCTGGTGTCTGGTATTGTGCCAAGGGACTGGCGCAAGGCGAATGTGGTGCCAATCTTCAAAAAGGGCTCTAGGTCTTCCCCAGGAAACTATAGACCGGTAAGTTTAACGTGCATTGTGGGTAAATTGTTTGAAGGACTTATAAGGGATTACATACAGGAATACATAGGGGATAATTGTATTATAAGTGATAGCCAGCATGGGTTTACTAAGGATAGAAGTTGTCAAACCAATCTAATTTGCTTTTATGAAGAGGTGAGTAGAAGCCTTGACAGAGGAATGGCTGTGGATATAGTGTTTCTGGATTTTGCTAAAGCATTTGATACTGTCCCTCATAGACGTCTGACAGGTAAGTTAAGGTCTTTGGGTTTGGAAATTTTAGTTTGTAACTGGATTGAACACTGGCTCATGGATCGTACCCAGAGAGTGGTGGTCAATGATTCGTACTCTGATTGGTCCCCGGTTATTAGTGGTGTACCCCAAGGTTCAGTACTGGGACCGCTGTTGTTTAATTTATTTATCAATGATATAGAGGATGGTATTAACAGCTCTGTTTCTATCTTTGCATATGAAACCAAACTTTGTAGCACAGTACAGTCTATAGATGATGTGCATAAGTTACAAGATGACTTGGATAGACTAAGTGTCTGGGCATCCACTTGGCAAATGAGGTTCAATGTGGATAAATGTAAAGTTATGCATCTGGGTACTAATAACCTGCATGCATCGTATGTCTTAGGGGGGATTAAACTGGCAGAGTCACTGGTAGAGAAGGATCTGGGTGTACTTGTAGATCACAGACTACAGAATAGCATGCAATGTCAGGCTGCTGCTTCCAAAGCCAGCAGGATATTGTCATGTATCAAAAGAGGCATGGACTCAAGGGACAGGGACATAATACTCCCCCTTTATAAAGCATTGGTACGGCCTCACCTGGAATATGCTGTTCAGTTTTGGTCACCTGTCCATAAAAGGGACACTGCGGAGTTGGAAAGGGTGCAGAGACGCGCGACTAAACTAATATGGGGCATGGAACATCTTAGCTATGAGGAGCGATTAAAGGAGTTACAATTGTTTAGTCTTGAGAAGAGACGTTTAAGGGGGGATATGATAAACGTATATAAGTATATTAATGGCCCATACAAAAAATATGGAGAAAAACTGTTCCAGGTTAAACCCCCCCAAAGGATGAGGGGGCACTCCATCCGTCTGGAGAAGAAAAAGTTTAGTCTAAAGGGGCGACACGCCTTCTTTACAGTGAGGACTGTGAATTTATGGAACGGTCTACCTCAGGAACTGGTCACAGCAGGAACAATTAACAGCTTTAAAACAGGATTAGATACATTCCTGGAACAAAATAAGATTAATGCTTATGAAGAAATATAAAATCTCATCCCTTCCCCAATATCGTGCCACACCCCTACCCCTTAATTCCCTGGTTGAACTTGATGGACATATGTCTTTTTTCGACCGTACTAACTATGTAACTATGTAACTATGTACAGAACTCATGTATTGACTAATATTTGATTTTTTTAATAGGCCCATATGCAGGATGAGGCCCCAATATGTCATCATCTTGGCTGCATTGATGGGGGCCCATGAATTAAGTCTAGCTAAAAAAGAATCTTGGTGGTGCGCCATAATGTTGGCCATCAAATTGATGTTAAGTCCATTTCAGTAAGGCTTATGAGGTCAATTTGGATTCCTGGGAGGCCAACAAACCCAGGAATCAGTGGCTCATAACCAGATGTGGTCACCCATAAGGAGGACAAGGAAAATTGTACCGGAGAAAAGGTTGCTAGTGTGGGGGACAAGGTCCATAGTATGGAGGACAGGGAAACTTTGCGGGGGATATAGTCACTAGTATTCGGGACAGGGAAACTTGTATGGGAAGTCTCTACTGCCATTGACTTGCAGTGCCACTTTCTGGGGGATCATCATTAGATATCAGCAGTCATCCCATTCCAATTACTGCCCAGGTACGCACTTGGTCCTTAAAGCGTACCTTTCAGATCCCTTAAAAAATAAAAATTAATATGTTACTCAGTACCTAATCCTGACCCTTTTCCAGACGTTCATACCCCATTTTTGGGTTTTCTCAGTAAAATGGACAGTTGGTTGAATTGTTATTAATTCTGGCGCACAACCAGACAAAACAGGTCATGTTTACAATAGTAAATCAGGGACTTTACAAAGCCCAATATCACTAATCACACCACTATACAAGAGACAAATAATTCCATTATACCATGACCACTTCCATTACACCACACAGTGACTGGACAAAACTACCTTACTGATACTCAATAACAACCATTGTACACAGACCAATATTCCCCCATACAGTGCCCGTATAGGGGTGACTCCAGCTCTACCCATGCACTGCAGACCTATAAAAGGGTTACATAAAGAGTAAAAGTAAAAACATGTCAACTTTATGATGCAAACATAAAGTAGACATATTGTATATGTGAATCAATATATAATTTATTTGGAATGTGTATTTTCCTTACAAGCAGAGAGCTTCAAAGTTAGAAAAATGCAAAATGTTAAATTTTTTCATCAAATTTTGGAATTTTTCACCAAGAAATAATGCAATTATCGACAAAAAATTACCACTGACATAAAGTAGAATATGTCACGAAAAAACAGTCTCGGAATCAGAATGAAAAGTAAAAGCATCCCAGAGTTATTAATCCTTAAAGGGTGAAAACCTTTTTTCTTTTAAATCAACTGGTGCCAGAAAGTTAAACAGATTTGTAAATTACTTCTATTAAAAAATCTTAATCCTTCCTGTACTTATTAGCTGCTGAATACTACAGAGCAAATTCTTTTCTTTTTGGAATTCTCTCTGATGACATCACGAGCACAGTGCTCTTTGCTGACGTCATTATTATAATAACTCTTTAATAATAACTCTTTATTTATTGTTGTCCTTAGTGGGATTTGAACCCAAGGCCCCAGCACTGCAAGGCAGCAGTGCTAACCACTGAGCCACCATGCTGCCCTTAGCATACATCTGGTATGCACGGTTGCTAAAATGGACAGAGATGTCAGCAGAGAGCACTGTGCTGGTGATGTCCTCTGTTCCAAAAAGAAAGGAATTTCCTCTGTAGCATTCAGCAGCTAATAAGTGCTGGAAGGATTAAGATTTTTTAATAGAAGTAATTTACAAATATACTAAAAGCAACAGCACTCTATGTCAAAAAACGGAGGTTCTTAGCGCACTTTTTGATCAAAATGTGTCCCCCCATCCACCATGTGGAGGTGGCCTCATATCAGATAGGACCCTAACATGATAACTCACCTCTGCTGTGCATATAGCCTCTAACTGTGTGACATGTTGGATCAGCCATTGACTAAACCACCTCCAGTCTGAGAGGGGTGGGGTGCACGGCTAAAGAGGGTGCCACACCCCCCAACGTACAAAGTAAAAACAAAAGGAAAAATAGCCAGCACAACAACCTAATACACAGGTGCCCGCTGCTGTGGCAAATACAAAATGTACAAAAAGGAAAGCAACTTTTGTAATTTACAAATATGTTTAACTTTCTGACACCAGTTGATTTAAAAGAAAAAAGGTTGTCACCGGAGTACCCCTTTAAAGTGACAGCGGTCAGAATTGCAAAAAATGCTCCCGTCCTTAGAGTTATAATGGGCTCCGTCCCCAAGGGGTTAAGACACCTCCTGTCCACAACCTCAAACAGTCACACTCCAAACTCCACTATGGCTGTCGAAGGACACCAGAAACAAAATTGTAGACCTGCACCAGGCTGGGAAGGCTGAATCTGCAATAGGCACGGAGCTTGGTGTGATGGTGTGAAGAAATCAACTGGGGGAGCAATTATTAGAAAATGGAAGACATACAAGACCACTGATAATCTCCCTCGATCTGGGGCTCCACGGAAAATCTCACCCCATGGTGTCAAAATGATCACAAGAATCCCAGAACCACACATGACCTGCAGAGAGCTGGGACCAAAGTAACAAAGGCTACCATCAGTAACACACTACGCCGCCAGGGACTCAAATCATGCAGTGCGAGACGTGTCCCCCTGCTGAAGCCAGTGCATGTCCGGGCTCATCTGAAGTTTGCTAGGAAGCATTTGGATAATCCAGAAGAGGATTGGGAGAATGTCATATGGTCTGATGAAACCGAAGTAGAACTTTTAAAAACTAGTTAAAACTCAACTCATTGTGTTTGGAGGAGAAACCGTGAAGCATGGGGGGTGGAAACATCATGCTTTGGGGCTGTTTTTCTTTCAGCAAAGGGACCAGGACAACTGATCTGTGTAAAGGAAAGAATGAATGGGGCTGTGTATGTTGAGATTTTGAGTGAAAACCTCCTTCCATCAGCAAGGTAAATTGGAATTTTTTAGGGACCACTTCAGTTTTGAAGCGGTTTTGAAGGGCTTTCTTATTAAAAATATGAATGACCCCATTATAAAAACTGCACCCCTCAAAGTATTCAAAATGACATTCAGAAAGGTTTTTTTTAACCCTTTTGTGTTTCACAGGAATAGCAGCAAAGTGAAGGAGAAAATTCTAAATCTTCATTTTTTACACTTACATGTTCTTGTAGACCCAGTTTTTTGAATTTTTACAAGGGGTAATAGAAGAAAAAGCCCCCCAAAATTTGTAACCCAATTTCTCTCGAGTAAGTTTAGAACATTTTGGGAAAAATTGGAAAATTGCTGCTAAACTTTTAAGCCCTCTGATGTCGTCCAAAAGTAAAAACAAGTCAACTTTATGATGAAAATATAAAGTAGACATATTTTATATGTGAATCAAAATATAATTTATTTGGAATGTCTATTTCCCTTACAAGCAAAGAGCTTCAAAGTTAGTAAAAAAATAGATTTTAAATTTTTTCATCCAATGTTGGAATTTTTCACCAAGAAATTATTCAAGTATCGGTGAAAATTTACCACTAACATAAAGTAGAATATGTCACGAAAAAACAACCTCGGAATCAGAATGAAAGGTAAAAGGATCCCAGAGTTATTAATGCTTAAATTGACAGTGGTCAGATGTTCAAAAAATGGCCAGGTCCTTAAGATATAAATGGTCTGGGTCCTTAAATGGGCACTGTCACCAACTTTATTTTTTGATATGTTGTAGTACTTATGTACTACAACATATCTCTAATATATTGTCATTATATATATTTTTTTGGATTATCAGGGTGAAACTTACGTTTAAAAAACGGCCACCAGGGGTCACCCTCTTAGTGGCCGGCTGCAGCTTGGCGTGACGTCACGCCTGAAAAAGGACTGATTTTGGCCTGGCAATCAGTCCTTTTTCATTTAGGCTGCTCTCGCTCCCTGCCTGTATATCAGACAGGCGGGAGCGAGCGCATTGGCTCCCCGGCCACTGGCTGGGAGGTCACTCCTCCCGCACATGTCATCGCCGCCTCTGTCCCTGCACGCCCGCTGACGGACTCTGCAGTATCTATAAGTATAACGGAGGGAACGGGGTATGCGGGCGTGGGGTTTTTGATGGAGGGAACGGGATATGCGGGCGGGCGGGGGGGGGGTTGTGATGGAGGGAACGGGGTATGGCGGGGGGGTTGACTGAGGGAACAGGCTAGCACCGTAGCGCCGCATGGCACTAACTTATAGTTTATCTACACAGTGTGCCTCCAGCTGTTTCACTACTACAACTCCCAGCATGCCCTGACAGCCAATAGATGTCAGGGCAAACTGGGAGTTGTAGTGGTGAAACAGCTGGAGGCACCCTGTGTAGATAAACTAAGGGCGGAAGTGTTGTCCCCAGCAGGCATCAGTGACGTGGTGCCTGCTGGGGAAGTCTGCCTAGTAGTGAGCACACTACCAGGCAGACAAAAAGTTATTTTGAATATAGTAAAAAAAATTAATAATTTAAAGCAGGGATAGGGATAGATTGGCAATAGGCAGGGACAGAAAAAAAATATAGGATGGTGGGTGCTAACCTTTAAGGGGATAAAATCACATTGTCTGATTTTTTAAGAATTTATTTGCAAATTATGGTGGAAAATAAGTATTTGGTCAATAACAAAAGTTCATCTCAATACTTTGTTATATACCCTTTGTTGGAAATGACGGTCAAACGTTTTCTGTAAGTCTTCACAAGGTTTTCACACACTGTTGCTAGTATTTTGGCCCATTCCTTCATGCAGATCTCCTATAGAGCAGTGATATTTTGGGTCTGTCGCTGGGCAACACAGACTTTCAACTCCCTCCATAGGTTTTCTATGGGGTTGCGATCTGGAGACTGGCTAGGCCACTCCAGGACATAAAAATGCTTCTTACAAAGCCACTCCTTCGTTGCCCGGGAGGTGTGTTTGGGATCATTGTCATGCTGAAAGACCCAGCCATGTTTCATCATCCCCGGCGTCTCCCCGTCAGAGACACCGACCGGGGGCGCGGGTCCTATTGTCCTGGGGACGCCCTTGCCGGATCTTTGTGCCTAGTGCCATTTTGAAAGTGTTCCCTACAGTTGTGTTTTGCCGTACCCGTTGCTATTGTCCTCTCGCCTGTGAACCTTGCCGCCTGCCCTGACCTTTGCTACGTCCGACCACGCTTCTGCCTTCTCCTTTGTACTACGCCTGTCTCAGCAGTCAGTGAGGTTGAGTCACTACCGGAGGACACGACCTGGTTGCTAACGCCGCAGCAAGACCATCCCGTTTTGCGGCGGGCTCTGGTGAAAACCAGTAGCAACTTAGAACCGATCCTCCAGTATGGTCCACGCCAATCCCTCACTGACGCAGAGGATCCACCCCCAGCCTGCCGAATCCTGACAGTAAGATCCGGCCATGGATCCCGCTGACGTTCCATTGCCTAGTCTGGCGGACCTCACCACCATTGTCGCCCAGCAAGGTCAACAGCTGGCTCAACTAACCACTATGATTCAGCAGCTTCTGCTGTCTCAGCAAAAGCCAGCACCTCTGTCTGCTTCTGCCACTTCTTCTCCTTCTGCAGTTGCTTCCGGATCCAGAATCAGTTTGTCCTTGCCGGACAAATACGACGGAGACCCCAAGCAGTGCCGAGGGTTCCTGTCTCAGTGCTCCCTCCATCTCGAGCTACTCTCAGATCAGTTTCCAACTGAGCTAGCCAAGGTTGCCTTCATCCTTAGTCTGCTTACCGGGAGGGCCCTGGCCTGGGCTACACCACTTTGGGACCGCGCTGATCCTGCCACCACCTCTGTACAGAACTTCTGCCGGGAATTCCGTAACGTTTTTGAGGAACCCGCCCGGGTTACCTCCGCAGAGACTGCCATACTGAACTTGACCCAAGGAGGTTCCTCTGTGGGGGACTATGCTATACAGTTCCGCACACTCGCCGCAGAACTTAATTGGAACAATGAAGCCCTCTGCGCTACTTTCAAGAAAGGACTTAATTCTGACATTAAGGACATCCTTGCAGCTCGAGAGCTGCCTTCTACCCTCTGTGACCTCATCTTGCTGGCCACCAGGTTTGATATACGTTTTTGTGAAAGACAAGAGGAACTCATCCAGGAGAAAGAAAAGACTCGTTCAAGACGTTTTCCTCGTCTGGCTCCCGTTTTTTTCCGTCCACCTCAACCTGTTCCTGGGCCTCCTGCCGTGGAAGCCATGCAGGTGGACCGATCTCTCCTGACCCCACAAGAACGAAGCCGTCGTAGAGACGAGAATCTATGTCTGTACTGCGCCAGTACCGAGCACTTCCTGAGAGACTGTCCTCTTCGTCCTCCACATTCGGGAAACGCCCGCACCTAGTAAACATGGGAGAGGCGTTGCTGAGTGTGGATTCTTCCTCTCCACGACTCATCTTATCTGTGCAGTTGTTCCTACCATCCAAGTCCTCCTTTACGGCTGCCGCCTTCTTGGACTCCGGGTCTGCTGGCAATTTTATCCATGCCTCCTTGGTCGAGAAGTACCGAATTCCCATAGTCCGTCTGCCTAAACCCTTCCTCATCTCTACTGTAAATGGTGAGAGACTTTCTGCCACGGTTCAGTACCATACCCAGCCTCTTCGGATGGACATTGGGATATTTCATACAGAGGCTTTGGAGTTTTTTGTCCTTCCTTTTTGTTCCTCAGAGCTCCGGCTGGGTCTTCCGAGGTTGCAATGCCATTGTCCTGTCCTTAATTGAACCACCGGGGAGATTCTTCTTTGGGGTTCTTCCTGCTCTGACCGATGTCTCAAGCCTGCTCCTATTAAACGAGTCCCGCCAGTGCTTCCGCCACCGGGTCTTCCCAAGTCTTAGCACGATTTTGCAGATGTCTTCTGTAAGAAGCAAGCAGAGACTCTTCCACCTCACAGGCCTTATGATTGTCCTATTGACCTGCTACCTGGTTCTTCTCCACCTCGGGGCAGAATTTATCCTCTCTCTCCTCCTGAGACTCAAGCCATGTCTGACTATGTGCGAGAAAACCTTCAAAGAGGGTTTATTAGGAAGTCTTCCTCCCCTGTCGGAGCCATTTTTTTCTTTGTCTCTAAAAAAGATGGTTCTCTCCGCCCCTGCATTGACTACAGAGGACTTAAAAAGATTACCATCAGAACCGCTATCCTCTGCCCCTGATCTCAGAACTGTTTGATCATTTCAGAGGTGCTAAGATCTTTACCAAATTGGATCTTCGTGGGGCTTATAACCTGATCCGCATCCGAGAGGGAGATGAATGGAAGACCGCCTTTAACACCAGGGATGGACACTTCGAGTAACTGGTTATGCCCTTCGGTCTGTGTAATGCTCCTGCGGTCTTCCAGGAATTTGTTAGCGATATCTTCTGGGACTTGCTTTATACCTGTGTGGTAGTATATTTGGATGATATCCTTATATTCTCCTCTAACCTGGACCAGCACCGGGCTCATGTTCATCAAGTCCTCACTCGTCTTAGAAGAAACCGCCTGTATGCCAAGATCGAAAAATGTCTCTTTGAACGTTCCTCTTGGCCATTTCTCGGTTACATCATCTCTGCTCAGGGACTGCAAATGGATCCTGTTACAGATTTTCAAGTGGGGCCATGCTTCCCTTTTTGCTGGTCATCCTGGGGTCAAGAAGACTCTTCACCTAATCTCTCAAAGGTACTGGTGGCCCTCTCTGGAGAGAGATGTCACCGAATTCGTTCAATCCTGCATGGTCTGTGCTCGTGACAAGGTTCCTCGTCAGAAACCAGCGGGCCTTCTTCTGCCCCTTCCTGTGCCTGAGACCCCTTGGTCTCACACAGCTATGGACTTTATTGCTGATCTTCCCTCCTCACGTGGTGTGACAGTCATTTGGGTTGTGGTGGATCGGTTCTCGAAGATGGCTCACTTTGTGCCCCTGCCTGGTCTTCCGTCCGCGCCTGAACTAGCCAAACAGTTTTTTCTTCACATCTTCCGGCTCCACGGTCTTTCCAGACACATCGTCTCGGACCGTGGAGTGCAGTTTGTTTCCAAATTCTGGAGGGCTCTCTGTGGTCAACTCGGAGTTAAATTGGACTTTTCCTCCTCGTACCATCCACAGTCTAATGGTCAAGTGGAGCGAATCAACCAAATCCTGGGAGACTATCTCCGTCATTTTGTGTCTTCCTGTCATGACGATTGGTCGAATCTACTCCTGTGGGCGGAGTTTTCTTATAGTTTCAAGCCATCCTCCGCCTCCAACAAATCTCCGTTTTTTTGGTGGTGTATGGTCGTCATCCCCTGCCACCTCTGCCTCTAACCACCACTTCCTCTTCTGTACCTGCTGTCGAAGATCTTCTTCAAGACTTCTCTTCCATTTGGCAAGAGACCCACTCAGCTCTCCTCAAGGCTTCGACCCGTATGAAGATCCAGGCCGATAAGAGTCGCAGATCTCCTCCAGAATTCCGTCCTGGGGACAAGGTGTGGCTTTCTTCTAAGTACGTCAGATTCAAGGTACCAAGTTACAAGCTGGGCCCTTGTTTCTTGGGTCCCTTCAGGGTCAAAAGCCGCATTAATCAGGTTTCCTACCAGCTCCATCTTCCTCCCTCCCTTCGTATCCATAACTCTTTCCATGTCTCCCTCCTTAAACCCGCTGTCTTTAACCGCTTCTCTCCCAAACTTCTTTCTCCCACCCCTGTCGCTGGTACCTCTGACATCTTCACGGTCAAAGAAATTCTAGCTTCTAAGATCTCCCGGGGGAAAAGATTTTTTTTGGTTGATTGGGAGGGCTGCGGTCCTGAGGAAAGGTCGTGGGAGCCTGAGAGTAACATTTTGGACCGCAGCCTCGTTCTCAACTTTCTTGGTACCAAGAAGAGGGGGAGACCTAAGGGGGGGGGGTACTGTTACAGCGAGTGCTCTGATCCCCGCCTTCGGATCGGAGCGCCCGCTGCCTACCTCCGTTACCCCCGGTCCCCGGCGTCTCCCGGTCAGAGACAACGACCAGGAGCGCGGGTCCTATTGTCCTGGGGACGCGGCTCGTGTGGCGGCTGGCCACCGCTCACGCGCCGCGTCCCCCTCCTTCTCACCTGCACTCCGGCGCGCTGCGGCCTCGTCATTCCGGCTCGCGCGGCCCCGCTCCCCAGGGCGCGCGTGCGCCGTCTATCGTAAATTTAAAGGGCCAGTGCACCAATAATTGATGCGCTGGTTCCTGATTCCCCACTGTGTCCCTGCCTATTTAAGAGCTCTTCCCCTTCCTTCCCTTGCCGGATCTTTGTGCCTAGTGCCATTTTGAAAGCGTTCTCTACAGTTGTGTTTTGCCTTGCCCGTTGCCGTACCCGTTGCTATTGTCCTCTCGCCTGTGAACCTTGCTGCCTGCCCTGACCTTTGCTACGTCCGACCACGCTTCTGCCTTCTCCTTTGTACTATGCCTGTCTCAGCAGTCAGTGAGGTTGAGCCGCTACCGGAGGACACGACCTGGTTGCTACCGCCACAGCAAGACCATCCCGCTTTGCGGCGGGCTCTGATGAAAACCAGTAGCAACTTAGAACCGATCCTCCAGTACGGTCCACACCAATCCCTCACTGACACAGAGGATCCACCACCAGCCTGCCGAATCCTGACAGGGCTTGTAGCCTGTCTCTCCCTCCTCCCATTGTATGTGTGCTCAGTCACACTGGAGGGAACTGGGAGCAGGCTGCATGTTGGCCTAGTGCTGCAGTAATTGCCCACTGGCCCCTGGTTTTTGCTTATTACGCACAGGTAGGTTAGCGTTAGGTCCCGCGCCATTTGAGAAACCTTGGCATTGGTGTGCGGGCTCTGGTGTGTCCTTCATATAAGGATACACTGGCGAATGTCTCAATTTTAACATCAGTGTTGAGGGATAGCCAATGTCATTGTATACATCTACCACAGTAGTGCACCTAAATTTCTGTATTGTATTATTCTAATTGTTACACATCCACACTGTTTATCTGGTGTAGGATTCTATTGTGGCACTTGTAGTCCGCTGCAGGCATCCTCCATTGTATGCATTTTTATGCTGGGGATCGCCCCTAGCAACGGACTACAAGGGCAGGATCTGTTCCCCCAGTATAAATGCACAACTGCATTTGGGGTTGAGCACCTCCAGCCATTTGAGACCACGTTTTTTGTTGTTGTTTAAAAATACACATATTTGGTATGCGTGCGTAAATTGCCAAACTATTAAAATATAATGTTATTGATCCCATTCGGTGAACATAAAAAAAAACAAAGCGTAAAATTGCTGATTTTTTTGTCACATTTTATTTTAAAAAATAATAATAAAAAATTAATTAAAGTTTTATATATAAAAATCTGATATCAATAAAAAAGTACAGATCATGGCGCAAAAAAAGAGCCCTCATACCGCCGCTTATAGAGAAAAATGATAAAGTTATAGGTCATAGTAACATAGTTCATAAGGTTGAAAAAAGACCAGAGTCCATCACGATCAACCTATATCCCTAATGGGTCCCTACTGAGTCATCAAAATAGAAGGATTTTAAACATTTTAAACTAATTTGGTTAAAAAGTTTGCGATTTTTTTAAGCGCAACAATAATAGAAAAGTATATAATCATGGGTATCATTTTAATCGTATTGACCCACAGAATAAAGAACACATGTCATTTTTGCCGTAAATTGTACGGCGTGAAAACGAAACCTTCCAAAATGTGCTAAATTGCAGTTTTCTTTTTAATTTCCCCACACAAATAGTATTTTTTTTGTTGCATCATACATTTTATGGGAAAATGAGTGATGGTAAAATGGTCACGCAAAAAACAAGCCCTCATTCTAGTCTGGGGAAGAGAATATAAAGGAGTTACGATTTTTAGAAGACAAGAAGGAAAAAACGAAAATGAAAAAATAAAATTGGCCTGGTCCTTAAGGTCAAAATGAGCTTGGTCCTTAAAGGGTTAAGCAGCATACAGCCTTTCCAAACCAACTTTAGTTTTCACTGTACAGTGGTCATGAATTTATGAAGTGCATAAAAAAGTCACAAACCCCTCCAAAATATTGCACACAAAAAGTCGCAACTCATTTTGCTCGTGTGGGCCAAATTTATGAACCTCTATTTTATTTAAAAAAAAATTTTTTATTTAAAAAGAGGGTAATTAGATTTTTTAAAAGCATTGATCAATCAGAATAGTGCTCTACTAGTGGAGCCTGCCTGAGGCAAGCTTTGTCAGCAGATTAGCCCCTGGCCAGTTTGGAGGCCTTCGGAAGGCCTTCAGCTGCCATGGAAACCCAGCAGTCACACTGCAGTGGTGCCGATTGGAAAGCTGACAGGCACCACTCCTGTCACTGATCCGATCACGGTTATCGGAAGTCCCTTAGTGACGGTTAGTGCAAGCAGCCATCACTCCCCGACTCATGAGCTGAGCTCACATTATAGTATAGTAGCAAAAGCACTATAAGGTAAGGTGGCAGTGTCATACATTTTTGGCACTTATCGTCAAGAACAATCATATCATTACTCAAAATTTGATTGTAATTATATTTTGACTAGAGAACTAATCTATTTGAGTATACAAATACATTTTGGGATAAGTATTGAAGGAAGTACATAACCTTTGTTTCTTCTCTTAAAGGATCATCTGTGCCTCAAACAGGACAGAATTGTTAGGGATCAGTTTACATAAGGACTTCTCCAGATGAAAAAATAATTTAGTGGTATTAATAGAGGAAAAACTTTCCCAGGAATGTCGGGCAGGCCTCTTAAACACAGGTGGGTTCTTTCACGGGCAGGATGGAGAGAGAAAGACAGAGAGAGAGGTAACATGACTCTAGGAGAAAGAAATCAGAGAGTGACAGCAGCAACAAACCAAAGGAAAATATGCATTGTGTAAACACTGCATGGAGACTGATCCCAATCTAATTCATTCTACAACGTACATCTCAAAACAAAGCCTGACTTCATAAGCTCAGACAGCGAAAAGCAGAAAGAAAAAAAAAAACAAGGCAGAGCTGTGTCTAAGGGTAGCACGTAAGATTAGAAATCTTATTATACGTTCAATTTATTATTCGAGATATAATTGTGTTCCCCCAAGTACTTTACATAAAATATTTGGAAATTGCCTAATATACAATTTCCTATATATCAACATAATTACTTCCTCAGGCATTACAGCATGGCAGATGTAGGGATTAGAAATTTCTTCTGGCTTCCTTGACAGTCCGTCAGTATTCTATGGACCATTTAAAGCCAGATCTTAACCAGTGGTGTACATAACTAAGCAACCAGAAAAATAAACCAGGGCCACCAAGAACAAAAGGGCTGGAGCATTAATTTTTAATTCTTGCTAGTTGTCTCACTGTATAGTATTTTCTAATCAAACTTTTAAATAATAAAATATTTTCAAAATTCCCCCCAAAAAATAAAATTTAGAGATCTACCAACTATCATCATATTCCAAGATGCTACAATTTAATAATAAACTATTTGTTAAAAGAAGCTGTGGTCCTGTTTGTATCAGTTCATATTTAACAAAAATGACTCTAGTGAGGTCTAAATTACCATGAAAATTGAATGGGCTATATTTATAATGTAAGCGCCACATAAGCAGTTTTGGTTTTACAAATTGGTTTTCTCCCTGCATTGGGTGTGTGGACTAGTGTACGGCAGGCCCTACTGTGTGAGTGATGGCGACACGGACAACACCATCTCAGCTCACTATGCTCAGTAAATGCTTCTCTTAAGTTGTCCTCTAAGCAATTTTTTAAATGCCATAAAAGGACAAATTGAATTCCTGGTGTATAAAGTAAAACAGTGAAGGGTCTGTTCTCCTGCTCCTGTAAGAAGAAAAAAAAAAGAAAATATATATACACATACATATGGAAACACATTTTTTTTACTGACCTTTTTTTAAGAAAAATAAAATACATTCCAGGAAAAGACTGCAGCTAAGAAAGCGAAAACCAGAAAATGCTTAAAGATGTTTTAATGACTAAAACACACAGACTGGGTTGTGTCTAAAACTTTCCACATTTAAAAATGAAAATTTTATATTATGTATCCTTTCCTCTGAGATGTTGAAATAAAGCATTTCATTTCTTGCAATGCTTATATTTAAAAACAAACCATAACTCTATGCATACTGACATTTCCATTCGGTTGTTCTTTTTCATTTTTTCTTTTAAAGGGAAAATTATCGGAAAATGGAAATGTATCACCTAGATATTTTCCTGATTAGAGACAGATACTGAAGCTTGTTCTCTTTTTCTAATGGGTTTCTAATTTCTGATTGTAATTTTTTTCATTTCTTCTACATGTTTATGGGGGGGGGGGGGGGGGGGCATCTTGGCTGGGCTGTATATAACAGCATTTAGTGATATGCTTTACTGCAGGACCCATGGACCATAGACAGCAATAGACAGGACCTGCCCCATTCAGGTGAATTGCCCTAAGGCTGACAGTAATAAGATGTAATCACACTTTCGTCCATGAATTCCTGTTGCAGTTTTTCAAGCTGAAGAGAAGCCTAAGAGTAAGGTCAGGGATCACTTTAGTGAGTAAAAAGGAAAAAAAATGATAATACATTTGTTGTGGCTGTTACCTCCGTGCTATGGCCTGGAGGAGAAAAGGATACATTTCCCCCTTTAGTTGAATCCACATTGGCTAGAACAGCTGTGAATTTTACGTTCAAATATGCAGATGAAGCTCATTATGTTGTGGATTTGTGACTTGTTTGCATTTGGTATATAGGGGTGAGATCCGTGGTGAATCTGCAGCAAAAACACGTAGAATTTTCTGTGTATCTGGATAGATCTGCATAAAAAAAATAATTCTGGGGGTGTATTTAGTCCCAGTGCCTTGGGCAGCATGAGATGTTAATACGTCACTGAGTGAGGTAAGTGTAACGATTATACATGTAGAAGTTGCTAATCCTTACAAAGGTCAGAAGGGCAATTTACAGTAAAGGGGTACGCCACTGGAAACATTTTTTTTTTTAAATCAACTGGTGCCAGAAAGTCAAACAGATTTGTAAATTACTTCTATTAAACAATCTTAATCCTTCCAGTACTTATCAGCAGCTGTTTGATCAACAGGAAGTTCTTTTCTTTTTTAATTTCCTTTCTGTCTGACCACAGTGCTCTCTGCTGACACCTCTGTCCATTTTAGGAACTGTCCAGAGTAGGAGCAAATCCCCATAGAAAACCTATCCTGCTCTGGACAGTTCCTAAAATGGACAGAGGTGTCAGCAGAGAGCACTGTGGTCAGACATAAAGGAAATTAAAAAAGAAAAGAACTTCCTGTTGATCAAACAGCTGCTGATAAGTACTGGAAGGATTAAGATTGTTTAATAGAAGTCATTTAAGAATCTGTTTGACTTCCTGGCACCAGTTTATTTTAAAAAAATGTTTCCAGTGGAGTACCACTTTAACCACACAGGAAAATAACATGCGTCCTGTGCTCTGGTACTTAACGCACCAGGAAGTACATTTACGTCCTGTACATGACGCGAGCACTGGAGCAGGTCTCGGCTGTCCGCCATTAACTCCTCAGATACCATGATCAATACTGATCACGGCATCAGTGGCAATGTGGGCGTTCTTATGGATGATCCCAACCACAGAGATCCGATCATCCAAGATGGTGAATGGAGGTCCCCTCACCTGCCTCCACCACTCTCCCTTCGTCTTCTATGGTCTGCCTTCCAGCAGAAGTAGATCACTGATAATACTAGTTAGTGCTATACATATGAATAGCACTTAGCAGTATTAGCAATCTGATTAATGCTTTACATAGTCCCCTATGGGGACATAAAAAGTGTAAAAAAAATAAAATAAAAAAAAAGGTTTAAACATTTTTTTTATGGCCCCTTTTCCCCATTTTACCCCAAAAGGTGTAAAAAAAATTTTTTTAAAACATATCGGTAAGTGCGTAAATGTCCAAACTATTAAAATATTTTTATTATCCCGTACAGTGAACAGAGCAAAAAAGGTAAAATAAAAAAAAAATACTGCTTTTTTGTCACATCACATTCCAAAAATATATAGTAAAAAAGCTTAAAAAAGTCACATATACACAAACACAAAAGTGGCACCAATAAAACTACAAATCACAGCGCAAAAAAAATGTAGGGCAATTTTAACCATACTTATTTTGTAAAAAAAAAAAAGAATATGTATATATATATATATATATATATATATATATATATATCAGTGCAATATAGGTATCTAAACATAGGTATCATTTTAATCGTATTGACCCACAGAATAAATAAAACATGTCAGTTTTACTGTTAAGTGTACAGCGTGAAAACAAAACCTTCCAAAATTAGCAAAATTTTGATTTTCTTTTCAATTTTCCCACACACACAATTTTTGGGGGTTTGACATACATTTTATGGAAATAAGGGCAATTGATTGCGTAAAAAAACCAAGCGCCATATTAGTCTGTGGATGGAAATATAAAATAGTTGTAACGCCGATCGCTCCGGGTCCCACTCTTCCCCGGAGTGCTCGCAGCGTTTTGTTCCTGCTTGCAGCACCCCGGTCAGACTCGCTGACCGGGAGCGCTGCTCTGTGTCCCCCGGCGGGGAATGCGTTCCGCGAGGGGGGACGTGCTTGTTGCGGGTCGCATCCCGTTCCATTCACCTGCCCCGTCCTCCTGCTCAGTTCCGGCGCGCGCGGTAATCGCCTCACTAACACAGAGGATCCACTACCCGCATACCAGTCCGGTTCCTGACAGTAGATCCGGCCATGGATCCCGCTGAGATGCCACTGACAAGTCTCGCTGACCTCACCTCCGTGGTTGCCCAGCAGTCTCAGCAGATCGCCCAACAAGGACAACAGCTGTTGCAGTTGACCGCCATGCTCCAGCAGCTTCTGCCTCCACAGCGTCAACCATCTCCTCTGCCAGCTTCTCCTCCACTGCGTGCTACCTCCAGAGTCCGCCTGTCTCTTCCTGAGAAATTTGATGGGGACTCTAAGCTGTGCCGTGGGTTCCTGTCCCAATGTTCCTGCACCTCGAGATGATGTCGGACCAGTTCCCCACAGAACGGTCTAAGGTGGCTTTCGTGGTCAGTTTGTTATCTGGAAAGGCCTTGTCTTGGGCCACACTGCTTTGGGACAGCAACGATCCTGCCACGGCTTCCATCCAGTCCTTCTTCTCCGAAGTATGCAGTGTCTTTGAGGAGCCAGCTCGGGCTTCCTCAGCCGAGACGGCTCTTCTGAATCTCGTTCAAGGGAGCTCTTCAGTGGGCAAATATGCCATACAGTTCCGCACCCTCGCCTCTGAGCTCGCCTGGAACAATGAGGCCCTCTGCGCGACCTTCAAGAAAGGTTTATCCAGCCACATCAAAGATGTTCTGGCCACACAAGAAATTCCTGCTACCTGTCAGAACTTATCCAGTTGGCCACCCGCATTGATATGCGTTTCTCTGAAGGACGTCAGGAGCTCCGCCAAGAAAAGGACCTTGTTCGCACCAGGCGGTTTCATCGCTTGGCACCTCTCTTTCAGAATCCTCTGCAACCTACTCCTGTGCCTCCCGCCGAGGAGGCTATGCAAGTGGATCGGTCTCGCCTGACCCAAGAAGAGAGGACTCGCTGCAGAAATGAAAATTTGTGCCTGTACTGTGCTAGTACCGAACATTTTCTAAAGAACTGTCCTATTCGTCCTCCGCGTCAGGAAAATGCACGCACCTAGTTAACGTGGGAGAGGCGTTACTAGGTGGGAATTCATCCTCTCAACGACTGACTTTACCTGTGCGGATTGCTATACCCGCTAATACGAATACATCCTTCTCCGCTGTGGCCTTTCTGGGCTCTGGTTCTGCAGGAAATTTCATTGAAGCCTCTCTCATCAGCAGATTCAATATTCCTGTTACCCGTCTTGTCAAACATCTCTTCATTTCCTCTGTGAATGGAGAGAGACTGGACTGCACCGTGCGTTACCACACCGAACCTCTGCTCATGAGCATTGGAGTTCACCATCATGAAAATATAGAATTTTTTGTATTACCCAACTGTACCTCAGAAATTCTTCTTGGCTTGCCCTGGCTCCAGCGTCACGCACCTATCTTCGACTGGCCAATGGGGACGTTAAGAGTAGGGGACCTTCCTGCCACAAGCGATGTCTCAAGTCGGTTCCTACCAGTCAAGTCTCCATCACTACACCATTGCCAGGCCTTCCCAAGGCCTATCAGGACTATTCTGACATTTTTTGTAAAAAGCAAGCAGAGGTCTTACCACCACATAGACCCTACGACTGCCCTATCGACCTGCTCCCTGGTACCACACCGCCCCGTGGTAGGATTTACCCACTCTCCGCTCCAGAAACACAAGCCATGACTGAATACATTCAGGAAAACCAAAAAGAGGTTTTATCCGGAAATCTATTCCTGCCGGAGATGGATTCTTCTTCGTTGTCAAAAAAGACTGATCTCTACGCCCCTGTATAGACTACCACGGTATTAATAAAATCACAGTGAAAAACCGCTATCCTCTGCCTCTCATCTCTAAACTCTTTGACCGACTGCGTGTAGCAAAAATTTTCACCAAACTTGATCTAAGGGGCGCATATAACCTCATCCGAGGTTATAACCTCGAGAAGGTGATGAATGGAAAACCGCCTTCAATACTAGAGATGGACACTTTGAATACCTTGTCATGCCCTTTGGACTTTGCAATGCCCCTGCAGTCTTTCAGGACTTTGTCAATGAGATTTTTCGGGACATGCTGTATTTCTGTGTGGTAGTCTATCTTGATGACATCCTCATTTTTTCCTCCAACCTAGAGGAACATCGCCTCCATGTCAGTCAAGTGCTTCAGCACATTCGCAAAAATCATCTTTATGCCAAAATTGAGAAATGTCTTTTTGAGCGCAGCAGTCTACCCTTCCTGGGATACATAGTGTCCGGTCAAGGCCTTCAGATGGACCCTGATAAGCTATCTGCGGTAATAGAATGGCCACGTCCCACTGGTCTGCGAACTATCCAACGATTTCTCGGATTTGCTAATTATTACCGCCAATTCATTCCCCACTTCTCCACCATCGTTGCTCCTATTGTAGCATTGACCAAGAAAAATGCTAATCCGAAATCCTGGCCACTGCAGGCGGAGGAAGCCTTTAACCACCTCAAAGCCGCCTTCACCTCTGCTCCAGTCTTGTCCAGGCCAGATCCTCTGAAGCCCTTCTTCCTTGAAGTTGACGCCTCCTCAGTTGGAGCCGGAGCTGTTCTCCTACAAAAATCCGCTAAGGGGAAAAATATCACTTGCGGTTTCTTCTCCAAAACTTTTTCTCCTCTTGAAAAAAACGATTCTATAGGAGACTGTGAACTGTTGGCCATCAAGTTGGCACTTGAGGAATGGAGACACCTCCTGGAGGGATCTCTTCACCCCATCACCATTTACACGGACCATAAAAACCTGTCTTATCTCCAATCCGCCCAGCGGTTAAATCCTCGCCAGGCCAGATGGTCGCTGTTTTTTGCTCACTACAATTTTCAAATCCATTTTCGTCCTGCAGACAAGAATGTCAGGGCTGATGCTCTATCACGTTCCACCGATGCCTGTGAAGCCGAGACTCTTCCTCAGCACATCATACCTCCTGAGTGTCTGATCTCTTCTGCTCCTGCTTCTTTGGTGCCAATTCCTCCAGGAAAAAACTTAAGTTCCTCCACGTCTTCGCCTCCGGACTTACAAATGGGGTCATTCCTCCCATCTGGCTGGTCACGCTGGTATCAAAAAATCTATACAGTTGATTGCCAGACACTATTGGTGGTCCTCCCTGGAAAAAGATGTGACCGATTTCGTACGAGCCTGTACAGTGTGTGCACATGACAAGACTCCACGCCAGAAGCCTGCAGGTCTTCTCCTTCCTCTGCCGGTGCCTGAACAGCCTTGGTCCCACATAGCCATGGACTTCATCACTGACCTTCCTTTATCAATGACACTGTCGATGAGGACCCCACTGGTAACTAGGGACTCTGACTTTGGGGACCTCACCACAAGGTAACGGATGCAATCCGGTATCGGGACACCACAGTTGTGTCCTTAAAGGGGTACTCCGGTGGGAAAAAAATGTTTTAATCAACTGGTACCAGAAAGTTAAATTTGTAAATTACTTCTATTTAAAAATTCTAATCCTTCCAGTACTTATCAGCTGCTGTATGCTCCACAGGAAGTTATTTTCTTTTCTCAATTTCTTTTCTGTCTGAGCACAGTGCTCTCTGCTGAAACCTCTGTCCATGTCCTGAAAACTCTCCAGAGCAGAAGCAAATCCCCATAGCAAACTTATCTTGCTCTGGACAGTTCCTGACATAGATAGAGGTGTCAGCAGAGAGCACTGTAGTCAGGCAGATAAGAAAAGAAAAAAAAAAGAATTTCCTCAAGAGCATACAGCAGCTGATAAGTACTGGTAGGATTAAGATTTTTAAATAGAAGTAATTTACAAATCTGTTTAACTTTCTGGCACTAGTTGTTTGAAAAAAAAAGTTTTCCACTGGAGTATCCATTTAAGGCCAAAAAGGGTCCTTAAGGGGTTAAGCTGGGTTTGTTTAAAGCCTAATTAGGCTGCATTTGTGAGAGGGGCGGAAGTATCCACCCCCTGCACATCCAGGCGGAACATAAGGGGTTGTGGGTGGGGGTAGGGGTATATAACGCCCCTGCCTCCTATCGGAGGGGCGTTCGTGACGTTTTGCGGAGGCAGGAAGTGGTTCTGCAGCGGGCGTTTGGAGAAACAGGAAGTAGGGCTGCTCCACGTGGGAATGGGGTCGTTCAAGGGGTAAGAGCCGGTCTCCGGCATTCAGATATGCAGCCAGGGGCTGCAGTGTTACGGGCCGAGACGCATCCGGTGCCATTCCCATTAGTTACGGCGGGGCCTGTCCACTCTGGCGCCCAGCGGTCACAGTGCCTACCCCTGGTATCGCGGTCCTGGCCTCTGGCGCAGTCCGACAGCTGCCTCAGTGCTAGATGCTGGGCTTTACCCGTGATGGCACAAAGTGAAGGACTAGTTGGGGTATCCAGGGGGAGCGAAGAAGCTGGGGGTCGTAGCACTGAGACTGCTAGTCTCTCTTCTGGCACGGACAATGGGTAATGGCAGGTATGATGAGGACCTAGGGTGGGGGTGTTGGGCAAGACTGCAGCGAGGTCTGTCGGTGCATCCAGTGTCGGCCACAGTGTCATGTGATCCGGCCGGGGGTATGCTCCAGGTCCCGCGGGCAGCAGGGAAAAGTGCAAGCGCTGAGAGGGAGATCCTTACCCGTACCTGATTAAGCATGGTCAAAGACTTTCTCACATGTCATTAAATTATTACAGTACAGTATTCATCTCTTACTAATGTCAAATGCCAGGCTTTCATAATTATGCCATCGATGTTATTACATACACCAGTACTGACGGGTGCTCAGCAGCACTTGGATTCATGGTTACTTCCAGCAGCATACTATCAGTACGCTGGTAGCATTGTTCACTCATAGTGTTGAGCGGCATAGGCCATATTCGAATTCGCGAATATTCGCGAATATATGGACGAATATTCGTCATATATTCGCGAATATTCGCATATTCGTTATATCCTCGTTTTATTTTCGCATATGCGGAAATTCGCGTATGCGAAAATTTACAGATGTGAAAATTAGTATATACAAAATTAGCATAAGTTAAAATTCGCATATACAAAAATTCGCATATGCTAATTTTCGCACATGCGAATTTTCGCACGTCAGTCTCACACAGTAGTATTAGAGCCTTCTTTACACCACACAAGCTGGAAGCAGAGAGGGGTGATCACTGTGATGTGTACTGTGAAGAAAAAAAAAAAAAAAAAACAATATTCGTAATTACGAATATATAGCTCTATATTCGCGAAATTCGCGAATTCGCGAATATGCGATATTCGCGAATAATATTCGAATTGCGAATATTCGCGAGCAACACTATTCACTCATAGCTATGCTTTACATTCGCTAACGGTACATACGCCATACCATTTACACTGTATATTATCTAGTAGCGGTATATTATACACAACTTGTACCATTCACACAATACATGCACTTGTATCATTTATACGGTAAATACACTAGTAATTTTGATACCGTACATACACTAGTAGTGGTTATTCGGTACGGAAGCATGTTACACTTTGTGTATACGCTAAGCAGTTAGGTTGTACATATGCTAGTCATTTTCACACTGTTCATACGCTAGTAGGTATTATACTGTGCATATGCAAGTCGTTTTATACTATACATACACTAGTGTAGTTATACGGTACATATGCTAGTCGTTTTTATACTGTACATACGCTACTAGTTATACTGTACATATGCTAGCTGTTATATGGTACATACGCTAGTAGTTCGGTGTACTGTACATATGCTAGTCGTTTTTTATACGGTACATATGCTAGTAGTTATACGGTACATATGCTAGTCGTTTTCCTACTGTACATATGCAAGTAGTTTCTTTATACTGCACATATGCTAGTAGTTGTTATACGGTAAATAGCTTGTTACTTTACACTTTAAGCTAATAATTGTGTTTCAGTACGTATGCTAGTAGTTGTTATAATGCACACATGCGTGTAGTTACAATGGGCATATGTTAGCAGTTGTGGTACTGTACACACGCTAGTAGTTGTTGTACGGTTCAGTATGCTGTATGTACACACTAGTAGTCATCATACTGTACTTACACTAGTAGTAGTTATACGGTACAGAAGCTTGTTCCATTCACTCTGGACGTACGTTAGTAGTTGTTACACGGTACATACACTAGTAGTAGTTATACTGTATATACGCCAGTAGTTATACTGTACATACGTCAGTAGTTGTTATACGGTACATACGCCAGTAGTTATACGGTACATATGTCAGTAGTTATATGGTACATATGTCAGTAGTTATACGGTACATATGCCGGTAGTTACACTGTACATACGCCGGTAGTTACACGGTACATATGCCGGTAGTTATACGGTACATATGCCGGTAGTTATACGGTACATACTCCAGTAGTTATACGGTACATACGTCAGTAGCTATACGGACCTACGCCAGTGGTTATACTGTACATACGCCAGTAGTTATACTGTACATACGTCAGTAGTTATACGGTAAACAAGCTTGTTCCATTTACACTGTGCATAAGATGATAGTTGGGTTACTGTATGTACACCAGTAGACGGTTAAAATGCACATATGCTAGCACTTATAATGTGCATATGTTAGTAGTTGTTATAAGGTACACAGGCTAGTAGTTATACGATACACAAGCTAGTAGTTATTGTTCTGTACACACATTGGTTTAGGTTGTAATGGTACGATACATATGTCAGTATCATTTGTACGATACATAGGCATAACATTGGTTCGATACATACGTTGTACTTGTTGGTAGTGTACATACACGGTTAACTACATGGACATTTGCTAATAGTGGTACATATCCTGGTGGGGGTCCTACTGCATTTACACCTGTAGTTTTGGGCACACAATTCTATCAATTACACGATTCAGAAATTGTATCATTCATACTGTGCATACGTTGGTAGTTGCTATACTCCACATTAATATGTACTATTTTTCTGATTCATAAGCGTGTACATTCATACAGTACACACGTTGTAGTTGTCATACCGTACAGTAGCTAGCACTTATTCTTTACTGTAGCTTTCACAGCTTTTGTAGCTTGTACAGCTTTTACAGTGCATACTTTAGTAGTCATATCGTACACACGCTAGTATATTCACTTTAAGGTTATATGAGTGATACATGGATACCCTTTATACAGTACAGTCATTGGTAGTTGTCATACAGTATATTCACTGTTACAGTTTATACGAGGCACATGTGGGTACTATGTATACAGTACAGATGGTAGTAGATATCATGCTGTACATATGGTAAGAGGCGTAACACTATACATTCGATTGTACCATTCATGATTTGTACCATATATACGTTAACAGTTGGCTTACTGTACATCCGCACTGCACATAAGTTCGTACCATTTCATATGATACTTACACCCATACCATCAAGACTATACACTCGTAGCTTTACTGTACATACGCTCGTAGCTTGTACGGTACATGCTCCAAGTTTCTGTACATATGCTCGTAGCTTTACACTGTTCATGCTCGTATCATGGCATATTTACCTACATTCGTAGTTTATACGGTACACAAGTTTGTAGCTTTCGTACTGTACATAAGCGCAGAGCCTTCTACGGCATGCAAACAAATACTTATATTACACAGTAGCTGGGACCATCATACTGCACTTAGGTTTGTTCATTCATACAGTACACTTGTTTGCGCTTTGTATACTGAACTCACACTCACAGAATTTTACAATACATACGCTTGTAGAATTTTGCTGATTACATAGTTTTCCTGTAAATGGCCTTTTACTGTACATAGTTCATCATACAGGTACTCATAACATGGATATTGTGTATACATAGCATTGACAGCACACAGGGCACCATGTAGGTCCTTTTCAGGGATATTGCACAACAATGACACTGACAAACAGCTGGTCATTTTTCACAGATTAAGCCTACCGCGAACGCAGGGGGTTGTACCACAGAGGTTATTGTGGTTGTTACATTTTCCAAGCAGCAACATTTTCTCACATGGTTGTTACCCCTCCACAACACATAGGTGGTTGTTTACCCGTTATGCCTGCCACGTCTGCAGGGGGAGACACCACGTAGATTATTGTTACTGACATGCCTTCAGAGCAATAATACCACAACACAGGTGGTTGTTTACCCGTCATGCCTGCCACGTCTACAGGGGGAAGTACTATGCAGGTTATAGTTACTGACACGTCTTCAGAGCAATAACACCACGACACATAGGTGGTTGTTTACCCGTTATGCCTGCCACGTCTGCAGGGGGAAGTACCACGCAGGTTATTGTTACTGACACATCTTCAGAACAATAACACCACAGTACAAATGTGCATCTGCAGGGGGGGACATCACATAGGTTATTGTTACTGACACGCCTTCAGAGCAATAACTTTTCGTCACATAGGAGGTTGTTACCCGTCATGCCTGCCACGTCTGCAGGGTAAGGCTCATGCAGGTCTCCATCACTGACACAGCCTCAAAGCAATAGACCACGGCACACAGGCGGTAATTTATTCCTGGTGCCTACCATATTGGCAAGGGAAGGTAGCACCCAGGTTCTGGTTACTGTCATTTTGCACAGCAATAGCAACTTGTCACATACTTGGGGTTACCAATCATGCCTGCCACATCGGCCGGGGGATACAGGTTTGTTACTGACATGTTTCCACAGCTAGCATCTGTCACACGGACGACGTCCACCTCTTAGGGCCTGCCTCAGCGGCACTATCACATGCACAATGGTCCAGCTTGAGAGCACGATGGCTCGTGCATGGAGCGGTAGTATCTGCAGGTGCATTGGGTGGGCAAACTACAGACATGATGGCAAAGGGTGGGTCACTGGCAGTGGGACACCACTCCTGAGGCTAGTGGAGTTAGAAATGGGACAGTTGTGTTAGTCTTAATTTTCAGGTAAGGTGTTTCGGATATCTTTTTGATCTACAGGCAATATGTAGCCACAAGGCTGTCACCACCAAGGTCAGTCTGGTAGGGGTGGTTGAGCCTTATCTTGCTAACGGTTTCTATTTTTGCCACTTAATAGCAGGAACATGGTAAGCTTCATCTGGCCTGATAGGTCTATAGTGTTTCACTCCCACCCTGATATTAGTCAAGCATGCTATACATGGCAGATATCAGCTTGAATGTTAGCCTGAACCTGGTCAAGGGTCACTTAGGTTTCTGTTAGAGTAGGCTTGACAACCACAGCTCTACAGCTTCAAAGGCATCAATTCCTAGGCCAGTCAGTTCCTCCTTCACTTAACTTCTGTCTTAATGTCAGAGCTATATCTTGGATTTGTGCTAAGGTAGGGGCATCGGTTTAATGATTATTACATTTATTACACTACCAGATTGTCTTTTTGCCCACTAAAGGTGTGGCCTCCGTCGCGGTCATTGGGCACAATTCAGACCGATATGTTAAGTTAATTGATTTATATATAATAAGTAAGTATATACCATGGTAATCACGAGTACGAATGTGTAGCCCCGATTGCAAGTTTAAAGCCTAATTAGGCTGCATTTGTGAGAGGGGCGGAAGTATCCACCCCCTGCACATCCAGGCGGAACATAAGGGGTTGTGGGTGGGGGCAGGGGTATATTACGCCCCTGCCTCCTATCGGAGGGGCGTTCGTCACGTTTTGCTGACCCCTCCCATCCCTTCCTCTTTTTCTTCATTTCCTTTTTCATTTCATCCATTACAGGGCATGCCCACTAAAGGCCTGGCCTCCGTCGCGGTCATTGGGCACAATTCAGACCGATATGTTAAGTTAATTGATTTATATATAATAAGTAAGTATATACCATGGTAATCACGAGTACGAATGTGTAGCCCCGATCACAAACATAATATTTTGGTCAACAGCTGAAGTCAAAACTAGGAGTGGAATTGACAAAAGTTCAAATATTTCCATATAGCTTGTCTCTGTCAGTTCCACTCCTGGTTTTGGCTAAAAATACCGACCAAAATATTGGCCCTCATTTACTAAGAGTGGAGTGTAGGTTTCTTTGTGGGTTTTAATTCCCTACAATTTATTTTCCACGGTATTTACTAAGGTTTCCCTACATTTTCCACTTTCCCTACACTTTGCTTTTTTTTTTTACACATACTCTGATCTGTCGGGTTTTCCTCAGCTCAAATCCGCCACATTTTATGTGGAAATCTTAGTAAATATGTTGGGTTTTTGTGAAAATGTCAGGGACACGCCACTTTTCCAGGCAGACACGCCCCTTTTTAAGGGTTTTCTTAAATGGAGAGTTAGATAGAATCTGGCACACAACCCGACAAAACATGTAGGGTTTGCAATAGTAAATGAGGGTCATTATGTGTGAATCCAGCTTATCAAGAAGGTGATTTTAAGGGTATCTGTGTAAAAAAAAAAAAAAAAATTAAATATACATAGACAGATACATAGATATTTAATATATAAATAATTAAAATATTTATTTATACAGTATATAAATACATATTAAAATAAATGTAGAAGATAAAATGTTTTCTCTAATCCCCAGGGGATCCAGTGTAGATGGGCCAGCATTCTCTCTTTTCTTTGTTTACAAGTGGCACCTGACCACTGCAGAAAATCAATAGCCTCTGTGGTTACGATCTGTACTACTGGCATCACTCCTAAGCGACGGCAAACATGATGGCAGTAGTATGGCAGATGACTGCTCTAGTTTAATTGTATAGCATTTCAATACCATTTTTTTCTTTTTAGAAAGAACACTTAGTTTAGGCATTTATTATCTAGGAACTAGAAGCCCTTGATCGTGCATCGGAATCTTAACCAAAATAATCACCATACTCTATCCTTTAGGGGACTGTGGGGAGGGTTTGATGAGGACAGATGGAATTACCCTAGGGGCAGATGGCATGAACCCCTTGTGTTCATGATGCCAGGGCGTGGTTTATCCTCTACACTACTCGAAGGTATACTGCTGGATCCTGGGATAGGCACGGGGTCAAATAATGACTCCCACGCCAAGTTACGGAACAACAGCAGCTTTACTGAATCAAACAGATGTAACAGTCTGTACAGCTTGGCTGAGATCACTGGAATGCTGGGACTTATGGTGGACTGGGACAATTTGATGCAGGCCACGCTGGTTTGAGACAGGTTGAATTTGACTGACTTGACTGAGACTGACTACAATGCGGCAGATGGCATTATCCATTGTGTTTGTGACGTCAGGGCGTGGTTTATTTGCTATCCCACCCAAAGGAATACTGCTGGATCCTGGGCTAGGCATGGGGGCAAATAATTACTCTGATGCCAAGTTACGAAACAACGGCAACTTTACTGGGTCAGACAGATGTAAGAGTTTATACAGCTTGGCTAAGCCCACAGAGGTATAGTTCCCCCACATTAGGTTGGCAGTATAGCTCCCCCACATTAGGTTGGCAGTATCGTTCCCCCACATTAGGTTGCCAGTATAGTTCCCCCACATTAGGTTGGCAGTATAGTTCCCCCACATTAGGTTGGCAGTATAGTTCCCCCACATTAGGTTGGCAGTATAGTTTCCCCACATTAGGTTGGCAGTATAGTTCCCCCACATTAGATTGGCAGTATAGTTCCCCCACATTAGGTTGGCAGTATAGTTACCGCACATTAGGTTGGCAGTATAGTTACCCCACATTAGGTTGGCAGTATAGTTCCCCCACATTAGGTTGGCAGTATAGTTCCCCCACATTAGGTTGGCAGTATAGTTCCCCCACATTAGGTTGGCAGTATAGTTCCCCCACATTAGGTTGGCAGTATAGTTCCCCCACATTAGGTTGGCAGTATAGTTCCCCACATTAGGTGCAGTATAGTCCCCCACATTAGGTGCAATATAGTTCTCCACATTAGGTGCAATATAGTTCTTCACATTAGGATGGCAGTATAGTTCCCCCACAATAGGTGAAGATAGTTCTCCATATGGTGCAGTATAGGTCCCCACATTAGGTGCAGTATAGTTCCCCACATTAGGTGCAGTATAGTTCCCCCACATTAGGTGCAGTATAGTTCCCCCACATTAGGTTGGCAGTATAGTTCCCCCACATTAGGTTGGCAGTATAGTTCCCCCACATTAGGTTGGCAGTATAGCTGCCCACATTAGGTTGGCAGTATAGATCCCCCACATTAGGTGCAGTATAGCTCTCCACATGGTGCAGTATAGTTCCCCACATTAGGTGCAGTATAGTTCCCCCACATTAGGTTGGCAGTATCGTTCCCCCACATTATTTTGCCAGTATAGTTCCACACATTAGGTTGTCAGTATAGTTCCCCCACATTAGGTTGGCAGTATAGTTCCCCCAAATTCGGTGCAGTATAGTCCCCCACATTAGGTACAGTATAGTCCCCCACATTAGGTGCAGTATAGTTCTCCACATTAGGTTGGCAGTATAGTACCCCCACATTAGGTTAGCAGTATAGTTCCCCCACATTAGGTTGGCAGTATAGTACCCCCACATTTAGTTGGCAGTATAATTCCCCCACATTAGGTGCAGTATAGTTCCCTCACATTAGGTGCAGTATAGTTCTCCACATGGTGCAGTATAATTCCCTACATTTGGTGCAGTATAGTTCCCCATATTAGGTGCAGTATAGTTCCCCCACATTGGGTGCAGTATAATTCCCCCACATTAGGTGCAGTATAGTACCCCCACATTAGATTGCAGTATAGTTCCCCCACATTAGGTGCAGTATAGTCCCCCCACATTAGGTGCAGTATAGTCTCCCCCCCCCACATTAGGTACAGTATAGTCCCCCACATTAGGTACAGTATAGTCCCCCACATTAGGTTGGCAGTATAGTTCCCCCACATTAGGTGCAGTATAGTTCCCCCACATTTGGTGCTGTATAGTTCCCCCACATTGGGTGCAGTATAGTTCCCCCACATTACATGCAGTATAGTTCCCTCACATTAGGTGCAGTATAGTTCCCCACATTAGATTGGCAGTATAGTTCCCCCACATTAGGTTGGCAGTATAGTTCCCCCACATTAGGTTGGCAGTATAGTTCCCCCTCATTAGGTTGGCAGTATAGTTCCCCCTCATTAGGTTGGCAGTATAGTTCCACCTCATTAGGTGCAGTATAGTCCCCCACATTAGGTGCATTATAGTCCCCCCACATTAGGTGCATTATAGTCCCCCCACATTAGGTGCATTATAGTCCCCCCCACATTAGGTGCAGTATAGTCCCCCCACATTAGGTGCAGTATAGTCCCCCCACATTAGGTGCAGTATAGTCCCCCCACATTAGGTACAGTATATCCCCCCCCACATGAGGTACAGTATAGTTCCCCCACATTAGGTGCAGTATAGTTGCCCCACATTAGGTGCAGTATAGTTCCCCCACATTAGGTGCAGTATAGTTTCCCACATTAGGTGCAGTATAGTTTCCCACATTAGGTTGGCAGTATATTTCCCCCACATTAGGTGCAGTATAGTTCCTTCACATTAGGTGCAGTATAGTTCCCCACATTAGGTTGGCAGTATAGTTCCTTCACATTAGGTGCAATATAGTTCCCCCACATTAGGTGCAGTATAGTTCCTTCACATTAGGTGCAGTATAGTTCCTTCACATTAGGTGCAGTATAGTTCCCCACATTAGGTGCAGTATAGTTCCCCACATTAGGTGGAGTACAGTTCCCCCACTGACATGCAGCCTCCAGCCATATACTATACTGGATCTAATGTGAAGGAACTATACTGCACCTAATGTGGGGGAGCGCTGGTCGGAACACTGAAGATGACGCGCAGGTAACTTACCATGCCCGCGCTTCCTCCTCCTCGATGCTCCGCTCATCTGTTGCTATGGGCGCACGCACAGGACGTCAGTGAGGATGCAGGTCTGCACTGAAAGAAGACAGAGATAGCAAAGTGCACGGGCTGGGGATGTTTAGAGTAGTAGTAGTAGCATGCTGCTAGTAGTAGTTTTGCAACTCCTGGAGGCACCCTGGTTGGGAAATACTTGTATATGCCCTATAGAGGTGTGGTGAACTACAACCCCCAGGAGACTACAGAGGCAGCATGCTGGTGTTATACCTCAGACTGAAGACTCCTGAATGACACATGGAGTTGTAGTCCCTTTTGTGTGTGTATGCCAGTGTATCCCAACCAGGGCTGATTATATTAGTGTGCTGTGTATAAGGGGGCCAACCAGGGAAAATAGTAGGGTGGGTAAAGGTCGGAACAAAAAAAAAAAATGGAGCCGCCCCACACCAGCAAGGCATGTGGTATGCTGGGATTTGTAGTTTTCAGCACAGCAAGAAACAGGAAATAGAAGCAAAGATAGGAAAACAAAGTGGGGGATAAAAAGACAACAAAGAACGTAAATAGAGTAGCCTAAAGAACAAGAATAGGAATGAAACAAAACAAATAGGGTAAGTCTAAAACGGAAAAACACGTTGACCACCGGAGTACCCCTTTTAAGGTATACCTTTGATGAAAATTACAGGCCTCTCTCATCTTTTTAAGTGGGAGAACTTGCACAATTGGTGGCTGACTAAATACTTTTTTTCCCCACTGTATGCAAAGATTGCACGTAATAGTCTTCTATGGGGACAAAAAAATTGTGGGAAAATAGGTTAAATAAAGTTTAATTAATGGAAATTAATCCCTTACCTAATAAAAGTTTGAATCCCCTCTTTTCCCAATTTGACCTTAAGAACCAGGCAACTTTTCGTTTTTGCACTTTAAGTTTTTCCTCCTCCCCTTCTAAAAATCATAACGCTTTAAATTTTGCACCTACAGACCCATATAAGGGCTTTTTTTTTGCATCACCAATTGTACTTTGTAATTATATCATTTATTTTATAACATAATCTGCGGCAAAACTAAAGTTATTTGTGGGGTGAAATTTAAAAAAAAACACCATTTTGCTTCTATTTAGGGCTTCGGTTTCTACGAAGTGTACTTCTCGGTAAAAATTACACCTTATCTTTATTCTGTAGGTCCATACCGTTACAAAGTAACCCAATTCATGTAGCTTTTATTTTATTTTACTACCGTAAAAAAATTGTAATTACATGTATCAAAATTAGTATGTTTAAAATTGTCCCCTATAACTTTATTATTTTTCTGCATAAAGTGATGTATGAGGGCTCATTTTTTGCGCCGTGGTCTGTAGTTTTTATTGGTACCATTTTTGTTTTGATGGGACTTTTTGATTGCTTTTCGTAAATATTTTTATGGTATATGAAGTGACCAAAAATGCACAATTTATTTACATATACGCCATTGACCGTGCGGTTTAGCTAACCGTAAATTGTGGTTGTCATGTATGGGCAGGGAAGGAGTGCACACTAATCTTGCCCGCTTCTCTATACCTGCCTACTTACGTACCTGCCCTAAACGACAGGTCCGTAACCACGAAGACAGTCCCTACCTGTATACGTGAGGGGCGTAATAGTCAATAAGGATGTGGAAATTAAAAAAAAAAACTACTTGTCCAAGGTACTAAAGCGGAGCACAATCTACTTGTCCCTCAAGAAAATCCACTTGTCCTGGTAGATAAAATAATTTCAACCAAAATAGTACGACTCACCCCACTAGACCACCAGGGATGGATATAAGATCACTTTAGACACTGCTGTCAACCTAGACAGCGGTGATCTAATGGTTTAATAGCGGCCACGGTGATCGCAGCATGCCAGACTATTAGCGGTGGGAGAGCTGTAGATAGCTCCTTTTACACCCGAGGCAAGCCCCCCCCCCCCCCCCCATCTGACCCCTATAACACAATTTTTCAGTCTTCATAGGGAATTATATATGGAGTCTTTTGATTGGATAACAGTGAACAACGCTGTGTTACTAGGGGGGGGGGGTGTTCTGCTTCTTCAGTTTGTGTAGTGCATTTTATTTGCTCTAAATATGTGTCAGAAAATGCTGAAAGTTGCATTTAGTTACTAGATAACTACAACTCCAAGCATGCCCTGATACAGCCTATGGTTGTGTGGGTGTTGCAGCATGTTGCACTGTACAGTTAAGGTTATGGTGTAACATGCTGGGAGTTGTAGTTTTGGTTCCTGTCAGCTGCAGAGCCATAGGATGTGTCAAGGAATACTGGGAATTGCAGTTAGTAACTACAACACCCAGCATGCCCTGATGCAGCTTATGGCTCTGCAGCTGACCCAAACCAAAACTACAACTCCCAGCATGTTACACTTTATAGTTTTACAGTTTAGGTTATGGTGCAACATGCTGGGAGTTGTAGTTTTGGTTCGGGTGTGTTTGCGTGCAACCGTGGGGCTCTTGGTCGGCGGGTGAGTATGAAGGGGGCGGGATTCTGGGGGTGCAATTTAGTGCGGGTGGCCAGAAGACACTAAAAATAAATAAAATTAGATAGCACAACTGGCAGCAGCACTTGTCAGTCCGCCCCTGAACAAAACATACATGCATACAAATATCATACATACACATATACATACACCGGCCACTGCCCCCTATATTACACTTTACATACATACATAGACATATCATACATACACCCGCCACCGCTTCCCCCCCCCCCACATCATACATTACATACACACATCACACATACACCATACACACATCATATATACACATACACTCACACCATAAATATACACCATACATATGCACACATCATACATACACCTGCCGCTGCCCCCTATATCACACATTACATACACACATCACACATACACCATACAGACATCATATATACACATGACACATACACTATACATATGCACACATTATACATACACCCGCCGCTGATACACCCCCTAATCATACACACATCACACATACACCATACATATATACACATGACACATACACCATACATATGCACACATCATACATATACACCATACATATGCACACATCATACATATATACCATAGATATGCACACATCATACATACACCCGCCGCTGATACACCCCCCCTAATCATAAATTACATACATATACAACCACCCTTCCCGCCGCCTGCATGCTCAGCCTTCGCACCTGAGCCGGTATGAGGTGAAATCCCCAGCCCGTGCAGTGCAGTCTCCTCACACACGTCCTTTCCCCGCTCTGTATTTTCTCCCGTGAATACTTGAAACCTCCCTGTGATTAATTAGGTCCTGTGTAGCCAGAGCAGGGGGAAGGGAGAGGCTGTGTGTGGGGGAGGGAGGATCTGTGTATGTCCTCATTCTCCCCCTGTCTTCTTGTATTGTGCAGAGCTGCCCTCTCCATCCTCCGGGAGGGAGGGGGGGGGGGGGGGGGTGAGGGGGCGTGGCTTAATCATCTCCTACAGACGTGCGACCTCGGGCTCTGCCCTCGCTCCTGAGATCCCCTCACACCGGCTGGGGGTCTCTGAGCAGCGGCCCCCGGCCACTGAAATTAGCTGGGGGCCGCCACTGCCCCCTCCATACACCCTGAGCGTCGGTGTGAGGTGCAGACTTGCATCGGCTCCTGCGCCTCACACCGGCATTAAAGAAAAATAAGGGAGAAGTCTGTCTGTCCCTGCCAACCCGATACAGGGCTAAATCTATAAAAAAAAATCGCCTGCCTGGCGCCCAAAACTACTTGTCCCGGGCGTCGGGCGATAGGATTTCCACATCCCTGGTCAAAATAATAAACTACAATGACACTGACTAGGTCCGGGAACAGTGGGATAACAGACAGACTAACAAAATACGACTACACACTCACACAATAGTCCAGAGTCAAACTAACCGCGTCAAAGCCAGGAGAAGTCAAAATACCAAGTCGCTAATACCAGAGAGAAGTCAAGATAAAAACCAAAAATCAAAGATGCCAGGTTATACAGGAGTAACAGGGAATATACGCTAGCTACTGGAGCAAAAAGACTTTTTCACAGGCGCTGACTGAGAGCCAACTGCCAGGTTAAATAGGCAACTCACAGGTGCTCTCATCAAACGGTCAGCTGACCAGCTAGACAGCTTGGTGTATCCTGGCAACAAAAGCAAACAAAGAAACTGTCAGAACCTTTTAATCCTATAGGTTCTGACAGTGGTGGTACCACATATGATTATTTTTATTTTTTATTACATTATTTTATTTAAAAAATGTGAAATGGGGGGGGATTCAAACTTTTATTAGGGGAGGAGCTTACTCACATTTATAAACTTTTTTTTTACACTTTTTACTTTTTTTTTTTTTTTAGCTCCCATAGATGGCTATACCATGCAACCTTTTGATTGCATACAATGTTCAATGCTATGCCATTGCATAGCACTGATCAGTTTTATCAGTGTTCTGCTGCTCCAGCCTGCATGGCAGGCTTGGAGCAATAGTGCACCGATCGGATGGCGAATAGGCAGGTAAGGACCCTCCCGCCGTCCTCTCAGCTAATCGGGACATAACAATTTTGTCGTAATAGTCCCAATCAGCTCCGCTGAGCTGCCGGAATACTTTCAGTTTCATTTTAGATGCCGCAATCAACTTTGGGTTAATACTGGGCATTGGCCGATCAGGCATTGGCTGATAGCAGTCGGGACCCACCAGGTTTAAAGTGTTCTCCGCTCGTGAGAACGCTTTAAACGCTGGTAAAGGGACCAGGGCGTACATGTATGTCCGGAGTCCTTAAGGATCCAGAAACGGGGGCGTACCTGTATGGCCTGCATCCCCAGTGGGTAAATAAAATTATGTAAACAGAAAAAAAGGCTGTATACAGAAAAAAGCCTGTATACCGAAAAATAAAAATAAGTTTGAGAGGTAAGAGGACAATTTTAAGCAAACTAATTTTCTACAAACATTTTTAAAGTGATAGCATTACAAAGTACAATTGATGGCACAAAAACAAGCTCTCATATAGGTCTGCAGGTGGAAAGTGTGGTATACCTCAGCAGCCCTGGAGAATACACAATAAAATGGGATGCACTTTCAAATGTGCCAAACTGAATATATATATATATATATATATATATATATATATATATATATATATATATATATAGCCTCGACAGACCTTGTTCAGCTCATAACTGTTACGCCGAGCGCTCCGGGTCCCTGCTCCGGAGCGCTCGCGGCGTTCTTCCGTGTGCAGCGCCCCGGTCAGACCCGCTGACTGGGAGCGCTGCACTGTTATCACCGGCGGGGATGCGATCCGCGTAGCGGGACGCGCCCGCCCACGGGTCACATCCCAATCATCTCACCTGCCCCGTCCTCCTGCTGTTCTGTCCCGGCACGCACAGCCCCGCTCTCTAGGGCGCGCGCCGGCTCCCTGAAATTTAAAGGGCCAGTGCACCATTAATTGGTGCCTGGCCCAATCAGTACCTACACCTGCAAAACATATAAAAACCCACTTCCCCTTCCTGTCCTTGCCTCCTCTGCTCCAGTCTTGTCCAGACCTGATCCTCAGAAGCCCTTCTTCCTCGAGGTTGACGCCTCCTCTGTTGGAGCCGGAGCTGTTCTCCTACAAAAATCCGCTAAAGGAAAAAATGTCACCTGCGGATTTTTCTCCAAAACCTTTTCACCTCCAGAAAAAAATTATTCCATCGGAGACCATGAACTGTTCGCAATTAAGTTGGCCCTTGAGGAGTGGAGACATCTTTTGGAAGGATCCCTACACCCCATCACTATTTATACAGATCACAAAAATTTGTCTTATCTCCAATTCACCCAGCGGCTAAATCCTCGCCAGGCTAGGTGGTCGTTGTTCTTTGCCCATTTCATCTTTCTGATCCATTTTCGTCCTGCAGACAAGAATGTCAGAGCCGATGCACTATCTCGTACCACCAATGCCTCTGAAGCCGAGACCCTTCCTCAGCACATCATTCCCCCTGAGTGCCTGATATCTTCTGCTCCTGCTTCTCTGGTACATGTCCCTCCAGGAAAGACTTATGTTCCTCCCCGTCTTCGCCTCCGGATCCTCAAATGGGGCCATTCCTCCCTTCTGGCTGATCACGCTGGAATCAAAAAGACCTTACAATTGATTGCCAGACACTATTGGTGGTCCTCCTTGGAAAAGGATGTGACCGATTTCGTACGAGCCTGTACAGTATGTGCACGTGACAAGACCCCTCATCAAAAGCCTTTAGGTCTTCTTCTTCCGCTGCCGGTGCCTGAACAGCCTTGGTCCCACATAGCCATGTTCTTCATCACGGATATTCCTGTATCCCATGGCAACACTGTCATCTGGGTGGTCGTTGATCGTTTTTCCAAAATGGCTCACTTTATTCCGCTTCCAGGCCTTCTGTCTGCGCCACAGTTGGCGAAGCAATTTTTTTTGCAGATTTTTCGTCTTCACGGGCTTCCCACGCATATCGTCTCGGATAGAGGCGTTCAATTTGTGTCAAAATTTTGGAGAGCTCTCTGTAATCAATTAAAGATCAAATTAAATTTCTCGTCCTCCTATCACCCCCAATCCAATGGACAAGTGGAAAGAGTAAACCAGATTCTTGGTGACTACTTGCGACATTTTGTCTCCTCCCGCCAAGATGATTGGGTCGACCTTCTGCCCTGGGCTGAATTCTCGTACAATTTCAAAAAATCTGAATCTTCCGCCAAATCCCCATTTTTTGTGGTGTATGGCCGTCACCCTCTGCCCCCCCTCCCCATTCCCACTTCTTCTGGAGTCCCTGCCGTGGATGAAGTAACCCGGGACTTCTCCGCTGTCTGGAAGGAGACTCAAAAGTCGCTCCTACTGGCCTCGTCTCGAATGAAGAGACATGCAGATAAAAAGAGAAGAACTCCTCCTGTCTTTCTCCCTGGGGACAAAGTGTGGCTCTCTGCCAAATACATACACTTTCGTGTCAATAGCTACAAGTTGGGTCATCGCTACCTCAGTCCTTTTAAAATCAAGAATCAAATTAATTCTGTCTCTTACAAGCTTCATCTTCCCTCTTCTCTTCGCATTCCTAACTCTTTCCATGTGTCTCTTCTCAAACCTCTTGTGCTTAACCGCTTTTCTCCCAAGGTTACTGTTCCTGCTCCTGTTTCTGGCTCCTCTGATGTCTTCACTGTCAAAGAGATCCTTGCTTCCAAGATCGTCCGAGGTAAAAGATTTTTTTTTAATTGATTGGGAGAATTGTGGCCCTGAAGAGAGGTCCTGGGAACCTGAGGCCAACATTTTTGACAAGGAGCTTGTCCGCAGATTCCTGGGCTTCAAAAAGAGGGGGAGACCAAAGGGGGGGGGGTACTGTTACGCTGAGCGCTACGGGTCCCTGCTCCTCCCCGGAGTGCTCGCGGTGTTCTTCCGTGTGCAGCGCCCCGGTCAGACCCGCTGACCGGGAGCGCTGCACTGTTATCACCGGCGGGGATGCGATCCGCGTAGCGGGACGCGCCCGCCCGCGGGTCGCATCCCAATCATCTCACCTGCCCCGTCCTCCTGCTGTTCTGTCCCGGCGTGCGCGGCCCTGCTCTCTAGGGCACGCGCGCGCCGGCTCTCTGAAATTTAAAGGGCCAGTGCACCATTGATTGGTGCCTGGCCCAATCAGTACCTACACCTGCAAAACATATAAAAACCCACTTCCCCTTCCTGTCCTTGCCGGATCTTGTTGTCCTAGTGCCCTGAGAAAGCGTTTTGTGTATCCCAAGCCTATGTATCCAGACCCTTGCCGTTGCCCCTGACTACGAACCTTTGCTGCTTGCCCTGACCTTCTGCTACATCCGACCTTGCTCTTGCTTTGTCCCCTTGTACCGCGCCTGTACCATCACTTTAACATCCAGGAAGCTGATGCTATCAGGTGAGTATGTCAATGTAAATTTGATATTATTGTCTACAGTATTCAAAAACATGTTCAAGGGAGAGAATAGACAAAAAGGAGTCACCTCATCTAATTCTCACATCCCAGTTGTAACCACCTTTAATGATCTTTCAGGGGATGTGGCAGGAGTCATACGAAAACATTGGCATTTGATTAAAGAAGGATTTGATGTATGTGAATTCTAGGAATATCCTTTGATGTCCTATAGGAGGAGCACTAATTTAAAGGACAGGTTAGTGAAGGCGGATGTTTCCACTAAAACTGGTTGTACACAACGTTACCTGACACTTGCTAAGAAGGGATGCTTTTCCTGCAGGGGATGCGTGAACTGTGGCCTGATGAAGAAGGGTGACCTGTTCACGCACCCCACTAGTGGGAGGACATACCTGATCAAATTCTATATGACGTGTGACACGCCATACGTTGTATACGTTCTGTGGTGCCCATGTGGTCTCCTCTATGTGGGGGAGACCACTTGCGCTTTGAAAACGCGACTTAACCAGCACAGGTATTCGATCAGGAAGAAGAAATTTGATCTCCCTGTGTCGAATCACTTTACAGAAAAGGGACATAGTGAGCGAGACCTACACTTTATGATATTTGAACATATTCCAGTGTTGAAACGAGAGGGAGATAGGCAGGCTGTATTAAAAAAGTGTGAATTGAAATGGATTGACACACTCAACACTTTGAAACCGCATGGATTGAACTTGGAGTTTAAAACGTCCACCAAGATATCGAATAGGTAGAGTTGGAGGAGTATACCTGTTTGATTTGACCTGTATTTGCATTGGTATATTGCTACACATTCATTTGGATTAATTTTTAATCGTTTTTCTTCTTTTGATTATAGATATCCATAAGAGGGGACGTCTTGCTAAGAAGGGATGCTTTCCCTGCAGGGGATGCGTGAACTGTGGCCTGATGAAGAAGGGTGACCTTTTCACGCACCCCACTACCGGGAGGACATAACCAATCAAATTCTATATGACGTGTGACACGCCATACATTGTATACGTTCTGTGGTGCCCATGTGGTCTCCTCTATGTGGGGGAGACCACTTGCGATTTGAAAACGCGACTTAACCAGCACAGGTATTCGATCAGGAAGAAGAAATTGGATCTCCCTGTGGCTGGCATGTGGGATCGATCACTTTGTTGTGACTGGTCTCTCCCTTGGATCAAATGAGTGTGACTCATCTCCGTGTAAAACGGCATGGGGTTCATACCCAGTATTATACAGAATGTGTTCCTTTTTTAGTGTGCTTGTTCTGTGCTGCTGCTAGTTCTGTGCATCATTTTGGGATTCTTGCCTGTGCAATTACAGTGGTCTCTGATAATTGAATATATATGGTAAGGCTTTCCGATATTAAAGATGTGGCCAGTGAGCCCATGATACAGAGTGCGTAGGCGCAAATGCCGCCTGACACTCTGTATTGAAGGATAGTGTGTGCGCACGTTACGTACGGGCGACATGTGACAATACATATTAGCCAATTGGCTAATAACTTAGACGCCCCCAAGTGCATCATAGTGATCTCGTGTGCGTCACGCGCAGGCGCAGCTGCATTGTAATTATGCCGATAAAGGCGAATATGTTTAAAGAGCACATGGGGTGAGTGTTCTTGATATCTCCTCCCCCTAATTATGAAGAAAGTCTTCACAGATGTGTATATAATAATGAATTTTGTAGTATTTGGGAAGTACCAGTTTTTAAGATTATTTAAGATATATATTCAACACCTTATTACATGGAACATTATACACTCTCCACTTTATGCACCTTTATAATGTATGATATACATATATATATATATATATATATATATATATATATATATATATACACATTTTTTATTATTATTATTATTATTATTATTATTATTATTGATAACCATCACAATATCATTATTGGATTATGTTCATAAACTGTTATATTGAGCCTTATTTTGAGCTTTACATAATTGGAGAAAAAAAGAGGTTTTAAGCAGAAAATTTGAAATTTGGCTAATATAGTCTCACATTCAAATATCAGTTATACTGATTATACTGTTCAGTAGGGATGAGCAAGCAGATCCTGGCGAACCTGGTCTTGCACAAAATTTTAGGATAAAAAGCAGCTTGTCGAACATTAGAGCAGCACTATTATAGGAGAAATTATGGCAGTTTGGTGCCATGTCAGCCTAGGATGAGGAAGTAGAAACACTGAGATGACTTCATGTTAACTCAGCATACATTGCAACTAGCAACAAGATCACATGACCACAGGTTAGCCAATCATTGCTTGCATACAGCTCCAATGCCAATAAGGAGACAGCCCTATGTATTGAGTTGTGGCCGTCACCTTGGAGAAAAAGCTGAATAGTGAGAAACACACAGCAGAACTCTTAGCAGAACTAATGATTCCAGAAAGCCTTCACTAATACATTGCTATTTCAGCAAATCAGTGGGCTGACCTTGGTTACCTGCATAACTGTGTCCAGTTGCTGCACTACAACTACCAGCACTGTGACTGCAAAACAAGCCCATAGAAAACTATCACGCTACAATACAAAGCAAGTTGAGCAAATTATTGTGCAGTGAGCTGATCTCAGTGACCTGCATCATTCTGTCAGGTTGCTGCAATACAAATCCCCACAGTGTGACTGCAGAACTAGCCCATAGAAAGTTACCACACTACAATACAAAGCAGCATTGTGTAGTGAGCTAACCTACATAAATCTGCATTGAATGTGGAAAAGACATTTAAGTTAGCTGTATTTTCTGGGTTTAATAAAGAAAAAACATAGCATTTGTAGCTAGCTTAACATTTCTATCATTAAGCGTGAAAATGGAATAGGCATGCCAAGTTATCTGTATTTTCTGGTTTTAATCAAAAACATAGAATTTGTTGAGTCTTCCTCAACACCGCCTCATTTGCAATGTTTCCACATGGTCAAACTTAACATTACACATGTTGGACCGTCTGTACCAGCAGCGTAAAGCAGTAACAAACTACCTAATGCAGCAGACAGAGAGTTTTTGGAGCCAGTGTGACTTTGTCAGTTAAGTGCTGTGAGCTAATTAGACACTTGTCGAATGCTTAGGCCTTTCTAATGCTATATTCACACAGGCCAAACTTGTGTGGAATGTCTGCACGGAATATTCCACATGGACATTCCAGCAAGAGAGTCCCATTGATTTCAATGGGATTCTGCTGCACTGTTTACATGGCAGAATTTCTGCGCCAGATGTTTCTGCCATGGAAATTCAGATTCCAGCATCCGCAGAAAAAATACACAAGTCTCTCCTTTCTGCATTGCCATCTATAAGAAGGCGCATTTCTGAGCAGTCCTAGCACCCGCCGGTATTTTCCGCACATTTTACATCCTTGTGAACATAGCCTTTAAGATGCAACACGATGTGTCAGAAAGGTGATGCAAAAAACAAGGATCTCTAGGTGGAAAATGTGTTATGATTTTCCGAAGGCGAGGTGTAGAGATGAGCGAACTTTTGAAAAATTTGATTCAGCCGATTTGCAAAATTTTTCAAAAAAATTAATTTCGATCCAAATTTATTTGCAGCGAATCTATATTAAAAATGTCTATTTCTGGCCTACAGAGAGCCTCAGTAGGGGTGTAGAACACTTTGCTGTGTTCTAACATGCATATGGAGTGTGCTGGGGTAGTGAAATAATACTGTTATTCAGAATGACAGATTACCGGCATCGCTTTTAGAATCACTGCTGCAGAGCGGCACAATGACAGAGCCTGGAGGTGGTATCAGTATTAGGAGACCATATAGTGGCTGAATGACACAGCTGGGATGAGGCTGAAGCATGAGGAGACCATGTAGGGGCTGAAAGACACAGTGTGGAGGTGTTGGCGGCATGAGGAGACCATATAGTGGCTAAATGACACAGCGTGAAGGTGTTGGCAGCATGAGGAGATCTTATAGTGGCTGAATTGTGGAATGGTGCAAAGAAGATTGCAAAAAAATGGTCTGCGGTGGCGCTGCCTTGTAGAGATCGGAATGAAGCTTCGGTCTTATAATTAAAATCTCATTTATTGAAACATAAACTGAGATATGGACATGCAAAACGCGTTTCGAGGGTAAGTTCACCCTTTCTCAATTGCAAGGATCCTTGCAATTGAGAAAGGGGGAACTTACCCTCAAAACGTGTTTTGCATGTCCATATCTCAGTTTATGTTTCAATAAATGAGATTTTAATTATAAGACCGAAGCTTCATTCCGATCTCTACAAGGCAGCGCCACTGCAGACCATTTTTTTTCAATCTTCTTTGCACCATTCCACAAGTCTACTGCCGACCTCTTATCGAGGACCCGGCTGGATGCTGCAGCCAGAGACCATCTGACCCCACATGGAGGGGTGATATGCACATATCAAGCCATACCCCAGGTGAGTACCACTAACATTGGGGTTGCGGACCGGGATTATCCCACTGAATTACGCAAGGCGCTATCCTCTCCCTGTCTCTTTTATCTCTTTTCCACAGAGTGGCTGAATGGCACAGGCAGGAGTTGGCAGCAGGATGAGTAGACACTAGGCCTTCACAATCCCTAAGATGATAAGATGAATTCTGAAATTTAAACCGAAGATTTTGGGTAGCTAGTGCTACCATTAAAAAAAAATGTATTCCCAGATCCAGGCCCAGCAGCATCAGTAAACCATATATTGCCTGAATGGCATAGCCTTGAGTTGGTAGCAGCTTGAGTAGACACTAGGCCTTCACTATCCCTAAGATTATAGGATGAATTCTGAAATTTAAACCAAAGATTTTGGGTAGCTAGTGCTACCATAACAACATTTTTATTCCCAGACCCAGTCCCAGTAGCATCAGTAAACCATATATTGCCTGAATGGCACAGCCTGGACTTGGCTGAAGCATGAGGAGACCATATAGTGTCTGAATGGCACAGCCAGGAGTTGGCAGCAGCATTAGTAGACACTAGGCCTTCACAATCCCTAAGATGATGAGATGAATTCTGAAATTTAAACCAAAGATTTTGGGTAGCTAGTGCTACCATAGCAATTTTTTTATTCCCAGACCCAGGCCAGCAGCATCAGTAAACCATATATTGACTGAATGGCACAGCCCAGAGTTGGCAGCAGCATGAGTAGACACCAGGGCATCACAATCCCTAAGAAAAAAAGACGAAGTTTGAATTTAAACCAAAGATTTTGGGTAGCTAGTGCTACCATAACAAAAATGTTATTCCCAGACCCAGTCCCAGCAGCACCAGTAAACCATATATTGCCTGAATGGCACAGCCTGGAGTTGGCTGAAGCATTAATAGACACCAGGGTTTCACAATCCCTAAGAAAAAAAGACGAAGTTTGAATTTTAAACCGAAGATTTTGGGTAGCTAGTGCTACCATAGCAAAAAAAAAATCCCAGGCCCAGCAGCATCAGTAAACATATATTGCCTGAATGACACAGCCTGGAGTTGGCAGCAGCATGAGTAGACACCAGTGCATCACAATCCCTAAGAAAAAAAGACAAAGTTTGAATTTTAAACCGAAGATTTGGGGTAGCTAGTGCTACCATAACAAAAATGTTATTCCCAGACCCCGTCCCAGCATCATCCGTAAACCATATATTGCCTGAATGACACAGCCTGGAGTTGGCTGAAGCATGAGTAGACACTAGGGCTTCACAATCCCTAAGAAAAAAAGACAAAGTTTGAATTTTATACCGAAGATTTTGGGTTGCTAGTGCTACCATAACAAACAAAAATCCCAGGCCCAGCAGCATCAGGAAACCATATATTGCCTTAACCCCTTAAGGACCAATACAAATAAACCTGTACGCCCCTGAAAGACCAGGCCTGTTTTTTCAAATCGGGCATGTCTGTCTTTATTAGAGAATAACTCTGGTAATGTTTTGCCAATCACGATAATTCTGACATTGTTTTTTTTGTCACAAGTTGTCCTTCATGTACAGAGTAAAAGTAAGCCGATATCATTTGTAGTTTTTTTTTTACAATGTAAAAAATCATGACATTTTTACCAAAAATTACGATTTTTTGCTATTTTAACACTAATAGGTTGCATATATTTATACTTTCTGACCAAATAGTTTATGAAACTTATACTTTCAGATGTCTACTCTATTTTGACGTCATTTTTTTGTTTTTAATTAACATTTTAAATTAGTTAGAAGCCTAACAATTTCACTTGAAATTTAGAAAATTTGAAAAGTACATATTTTTTTATGTGCTATGCAAGGTTTGCAGAAATTAAAAGTTAGAAGATCATAGGAACACCCCCCCCCCAAATGACCCCATTTTAAAAACTAGACCCCTCAAGGTATTCTCTAGGGGGTACAGTGAGTATTTTAACACCATAGTTTTTTGGCAGGAATTATTACAGAGTCAGTGTTAAAAATTCGAAATTTGCAATTTTTCACAAATGCATCATTTGGGGGGCACATTTTTTGTACATCACTTCTGATATTGAAAGAAATGCATCCTATATTTTATTTTACTGCTTATCCCATGTTCGGAAATACCCCCGTTTAGGCCATATATGGTTCCTTGGCCGCGTGGTAGGACTCAGAAGGGGAGGAGCGCCATTTGGCTTTCAGGGCAGAACAGTACCCCCACCCCCACAAGTGACCCCATTTATATATCGCACCCCTACAAGTTATTGGCTAGACCAGGGACCTCTCTGATTGGTCCTTGGTCGGCTGGCAGTATAACGTGTCTGTCTGTGACAGTTAAGGCTCCTGATGGATATATCCGCCATGTTGTGGGAATAAGCAGCCGCTCATGGCGAATATATCCATCACTGCTGCGGCTGGGTAGCTCAATGTGTCCGCTCATGACTGCTGGCGGGAAATCCGCCGCTATGAGTGGACACACAAAGTTACCCAGCCGCAGCAGGGAGCTCATTACCGTGACTACTGCATAATGTGTAGGATCACATGGTAGACAACTGCAGCATATTACATGCTGCGGATGTCCGCCAATGCGATCCTACACATTATGCATTTTTTTTATTAGATTCATTTAATAAATGTATTTTTAATATATATTTATTTTTTTTACACTTTTTTATTAAATTTTTGTTTATTTTTACACTTTTCTTTTATTTATTTATTATTACACTTTTATTTTATTTATTTATTTATTTATTTATTTTTACACTTTTTAATGCTTTGGAATACTTAGTATTCCAAAGTATTACAGTTATATGCTGCCTGCCAGTTTTCACTAGCAGGCAGCATATTAGGATGTGCCTCTGGCATGTCCTTTCAGGCAATGCCCAGGGCAGACCTGGGGGTCTTTGAAGGACCCCCGGCTGCCCAGGTATGCAGCAGCACCCCGCGATGCTCCGGGGTGCTGCAGGAGAGACAGGGGGAGCCCCCTCCCTGTGTCAGAACTCCTTACAGCATGCGGTCACTTCTGACCGCGGCTGTAAGGGTTAAACTGTCGGGAGTGAAGTAAACTTCACTCCCGGCAGTGCGGCAGGTCCCGGCCAGCCACGGCCATACACAGCACCCCGCGATCGCGATGCGGGGTGTTGCAGAGGAGACAGAGGGAGCCCCCTCCCTCTGTCATAACACTTACAGCCCACGGTCACTTCCGACCGTGGCTGTAAGGGTTAAAACTGCCGGGACCGAAGTTTACTTCGGTCCTGGCAGTGCAGCAGGGTCCCGGCTGTGTGATACAGCCGAGTCCCTGCCGCGATCTCGTGGGTGCACTGGGCAGCACCCACGAGAATAATGGACGAGTATAGACGTCCAGGTGTGGGAACGGCCGCCAACCTGGACGTCTATACTCGTCCGTGGTCGTTATCGGGTTAATGACACAGCCTGGAGTTGGCAAAGGCATGAGGAGACCATTGAAATATAAGAATTTTAAATAGAAATCTAAGATCTTGAAATTGAGGATTTTGAAATGGAACTTTTAACTCCCAAGTTTTAGTGCCCCGGGCCCCGGTGTGTGGGTACAAAGGAATTAATCTAACAGGGAGTCACATGTCACATGGCAGCACAATGACAGAGCCTGGAGGTGGCATCAGTAGGAGGAGACCATATAGTGTCTGAATGGCACAGTCTGGAGTTGGGTGAAGCATGATGAGACCCCAATGATGAGACCCCTTCACAATCCCTACAAAAAAAAGACAAAGTGTTACGCCGAGCGCTCCGGGTCCCCGCTCCTCCCCGGAGCGCTCGCAGCGTTCTCCTGTTCGTAGTGCCCCGGTCAGACCCGCTGACCGGGAGCGCTGCGATAATGTCCCTAGCCAGGATGCGATTCACGATGCGGGACGCACCCGCTCGCGGTGCACATCCCGACCCGCTTACCAGACTCGTTCCCCGTCTGCGCTGTCCCGGCGCACGCGGCCCCGCTCCCTAGGGCGCGCGCGCGCCGGCTCTCTGCGATTTAAAGGGCACTGCCACTGATTGGCGCATGGTTTTAATTAGTGTGTTCACCTGTGCACTTCCCTATATTACCTCACTTCCCCTTCACTTCCTTGCCGGATCTTGTTGCCATTGTGCCAGGGAAAGCGTTCCTTGCGTATCCCAAGCCAGTGTTCCAGACCTCTTGCCGTTGCCCCTGACTACGATCCTTGCTGCCTGCCCTGACCTTCTGCTACGTCCGACCTTGCTCTTGCCTTATCCCTTGTATCGCGCCTATCTCAGCAGTCAGAGAGGTTGAGCCGTTGCCGGTGGATACGACCTGGTTGCTACCGCCGCTGCAAGACCATCCCGCTTTGCGGCGGGCTCTGGTGAAAACCAGTAGCAACTTAGAACCGGTCCGCCGGCACGGTCCACGCCAATCCCTCTCTGACACAGAGGATCCACCTCCAGCCTGCCGAATCCTGACACAAAGATTGAAATTTAAACTGAAGCTTTTCGATAGCTAGTGCTACTATAGCAAAGATTTTTATTCCCAGGCCCAGCAGCATCAGTAAACCATATATTGCCTGAATGACACAGCCTGGAGTTGGCTGAAACATGAGTAGACCCCAGGGCTTCCCAATCCCTAAGAAAAAAAGACGAAGTTTGAAATTTAAACGGAAGATTTTGGGTCGCTAGTGCTACCATAACAAAATAATTTATTCCCAGGCCCAGCAGCATCAGTAAACCATATATTGGCTGAATGGCACAGCCTGGAGTTGGCAGCAGCATGATGAGACCATTGACATTTATGATTTTTAAATATACATTTTTTGAAATTGATATTATGGATTTTGTAATTGAAATTTCACTACTCTGCCTGACATACTTATTGCGTATATGAGGGGAGTACAATATGCTTCACTTCGCTTAAAACAGTATTTGTCTAGAACAGTAGCAGGTGTGTACTATTGGCTGTCCTTTCACACTATATAGACCCTTGACAGATTAACTGGTACAAAATAGTACACTACTTAGATTTAGGTATGCGGTATGCACTAATGAGGGAAGAAAAATGCGCTACAGTACACTTAAAATTACTTAATTTTACCTGTGTTCCAGATTCTAAAATTCCTTTATAATCAGAAATTGTCAGAATACCACTTGATATTCAAAATGATAAAATGATACATATGTTCTCTTAGGGTGCGTTCCCACAGGGCGTATACGCAGCGTATTTGACGCTGCGCAAAATGTATGGCAGCAGCGGGAAATACGCTGCGTATTCCTTGCTCACTATACACACAGGGCTTTCCGGCGACAGCCCTATGTGTGTAGTGAGTTTTGGAGGCGAAGCCGCGCATCACAGACACGCCGGCACACGGCCCCGCCTCCAAAACTCACTACACACATAGGGCTGCTGCCGGAAAGCCCTGTGTGTATAGTGAGCAAGGGATACGCAGCGTATTTCCCGCTGCTGCCATACATTTTGCGCAGCGTCAAATACGCTGCGTATACGCCCTGTGGGAACGCACCCTTAAGAAAAGGATCCTTCATTAGATCAAGGGACATTAGCTCATCGGAGGAACAGGAAAACATGATACAACTTAATTCTGCAACTGAAGAACCACAACAAAGAGTGCTTAAAGAGGCACTATCATTGTTAAAAACTTTTCATATATTGCAGGACTCATTATGACATTTCACAATATACACCTGTTAAAATTTTTTTTTACATTTTCACCTAAAATTCAAGCTCAAAGTCGCCTGTCTTTTAGCCAGACAGACTAGTCTAGATTTTACAGCATACTGGATACCGGCCGTAAAGCATACCGGTATCCAGTATAGAAGATTTCTTTTGTGTATGCAAAACTACAGATAAAGGATGTGTGGACATGCTGGAGCTGTAGATTTAAACCAGCTGGAGGCAACACTGCTCTAACACAGTTATTTACAAACATTGCAGCTTCAGTTGTTACTAAACTACAACTCCCAGCATGCTGAAATAGTCAAAGCTTTCTCGGACTCCTGAATGACAAAGAAGTTGATCAGACAATTAGGAGTCGGTGAAAGATGAATGAAAAAATATAGAAAAACAACCAGGGAGCGCTACTTTCAAAAGACCAAGTCTTATAATGTAATCAAAATCAGGGAATAGAATGTGACTCACCTGGTGTAGGTGGTGGTCCCTAATATTAGAAGACCACCGCTAACACCTCCAGAGCCACGTTCACGTTGTTCAATAATATATCACTCCTCCAGCAATACGGTATCCATATAGGAGATCGCAGGGATATCCAGATATACCTCAGGTAGATCCGTAGAGATAAAAGCATAAAGAAAAAAGGAGGAGAAATTTTCCAAGCGCTCAGAGAAGTATTGAACTATCATTAATCAAGGTATTATGGATGAGGACTTACTCCACAGTGGGGGGAAGTGTTATTTAAAACATATCCCCCCTCCTCGTAGGCATATCAAACAGACTCGAGATCAAGACAATCACAGGCTTCCACCTGGGTACTGACCGATTCCGGACCAAGGAGAGCAGACCACTGGGCCGACAGGCTAAATTCTCATTGTAGTTTATTAGACACATGCAACGCGTTTCTGAGGTATTATTGGCTTGCGCCACCTCCTTCATCAGGCATATAATATATAAAATACAAGCAGTTTAAATACCTTCACTCTGGGTCTTCGCATGTGGCGTCTTCCGGGCGGCACCGCGTGACATGTGACGGACTTCCGGCCGGCGTCCGATCACATGACTCCAACATGGGTTCCAGGAAACGTCATATCCTGCAGATGGTGGAACGCAAACATGAACAGAGACCGAACATTACAGAAGACCCAAAGGTCAGGTGACAAAAAAACCTTATAATTATAAAAATTACCATTAAACTAACATCATCGATAAAAAAAAACTGTATATAAACATATAATTATACCAAAATACATAAAATATTCTTAAAAATAATAATAATAAAAAAATGTATGTGTTCGTACACCTGTTCTAGACTCTCATTAAGACCATGGGGAAAGAGAGTATTAAGACGGAAAATCCAATCCAATACATCTACAGAGGGTTTTATAATCTCGTTGTTTAATTTTCTCTACAGGGGAAACTTTCATGGCTCCAACATTTTTTTCATGATGGGTAAGAAAATGTCTGGATACGCTATGTAAAGTGTATCCATTTCTAATGTTGGACCTATGTTTATTTATTCTAAGTCTTAAACTATTAATAGTCCTCCCTATATATCTAAGCCCACAGGGGCACTCTATCATATATATGATAAAATCACTACTGCAATTTAAAAACTCTTTAATAAAATAAGGTTCAGATTCCCCTTCAATGGTTATTTCCATCCTCTTATTACAAATATGTGTACAACATTGACACCTGTTTTTGCCGCACTTAAATATTCCCCTGGTCTCCTGCAAAAATCCTTCTTTATACAATGTTAATTTGGATTGTTGTTTGCGGGGTACAGAGGGGGCAAGAATATTTTTTAAAGTCTTGCTTCTCCTAAAAATAAATTTAGATTTTTTTGGGATATGTTCTCCAAGTATAGGGTCACTAGTAATCAAATGCCAGTTTTTTTTGCAATATTTTGTTAATCTCCGCATGTGAATTATAGTATCTAGTGATAAACGCTATATTATAATTAGAATTAGAATCGCTTGGTATTGGTTCTTCATTTCCTTTTATGTTGCTGGGTAGACACTCTTCTTGAGAGAGTGTTTTTATTTTCTGCTCTGCTCCCTCAATCAAAGGTGGCGGATATCCTTTTAGCTTAAAACGATGGCGCAATGTACACAGCTGTTGGTGGAAATCCACCTCAGCTGAGCGTCAAATTCTTTTCATCTGCCCATAAGGTATATTGTTCTTCCAACTTTTTTTGTGGCAGCTGCTGTAGTCTAGGTAGCTGTTTGCATCCACCTCCTTGAAATGGGTGGTGGTATGCAAACAGCTATCCCTCACCTCAATCTCCAAATCCAAAAACGTAGCCCTAGAGGCACTAATGTTGGATGTGAAGATCAGGCCCCAATCATTTGTATTGAGCTTCCCTATAAATTCAGTGAGGGACCCTTCACTACCATTCCATATCATGATGATGTCATCAATAAACCTTCTATAGAACACAACTCGTTTGTCACAAATTCGTGCTTCAAATGCCCCCACGTACAGGTTGTGTAGCAAGGGGCAAATTTTGTCCCCATTGCTGTGCCGCAAACCTGTACGTAGTGGTCACCATTATATGTAAAATAATTATGAATCAGTGTATAATGAATGGCATCTAATAGAAACTTTTTTTGTTTTATAGGCATTAGGGGTCCTCCTGCAGGAAGAGACCAACTGCCTCAACTCCCGTTTTTGTGAGGTATGTTTGTATACACGGCAGCTACATCTAGGGTAACCCAGATGTAGCCCTCCTCCCATTTAATATCTCTAAGTAGGGACAGCAAGTGTCCCGTATCCTTCAAATAGGCAGGAAGATTAGTGACGAACCTTTGTAATTGATGGTCTATATATTCGGATAATCCACCTGTGATAGAATTCATACTCGCCACTATTGGTCTACCCGGAGGTTTCTTTTTGTCTTTATGCACTTTTGGCAGAAAATAAAAATGAAGAGTGCTTGGATAGGGGTTGTACATGAAGTTCCTTTCGCGTTTTAGGATACATCTATCTACTAGGTCTTGATCTAATAGGACCTTTAGATCTTTATTATACATATCAGTGGGATTTTGTTCTAATTTATGGTAATATTTTTTTATCTGACAAAATCTTAGTAGCCTCTTCATGGTATTCTGCCTGATTCAAAATGACAATCCCCCCCCCCCCCCCCCCCCCCTTGTCGGCTGGCTTAATCACTATATTTTTATTTAAGTGTTTGAAGTGCTATTTGTTGTTCTCTATTAAGGTTTCTTGAGAATTTAATTATTTCTCTCTTTTTGAACATATCTCTAAAATTCTCTAGGACTTTATTATAGAAGGTTTCCAAAAAAGGACCCTTACTATTCAAAGGGTAGAAGGTAGAACAGGGTTTTAAAGTAGTAGGAATGGGTTCTTCCAATAAACTATCAACTAGGTTATCAATATCTCTATAAGAGTGTTCGTCACCATTTAACATAGTTGGAATTCTATTTGATGTTTCATTCAATGCTTTCATAGCAAAGTGACGTTTAAGGGTAAGTTTTCTAATGTACCTATTCAAATCTACGAATAACTCAAATAGATTGGGGCCACTGGTAGGGCTAAAGGATAAGCCTTTCTCCAATAATTTTATTTCTCCAATGGATAAAGTGTGTTGGGATAAATTAAATATCCCTATTCTTTGGAGATCTATGTTTCCAGATGGACTCACAATAGTGCTACCTTCGTCTTCTTTTTCTGTGTAACTTTTTCGGTTTCTTCTTCCCCCTTTATGTCCTCTTCTTCCTTTTCCATGTTTCTTTTCCTGGATGGTGTCTTTAGGCTGAAAAACAAAGTTATCTTTAGGGGTTGCATCATTACCACATTGCTTTTGGTCTCCACAATGGGGGTAGGTTGAATCACCTCCTTGCAGAGATTCCTAGGTGACAAATTGTTTTCTAAGGCTGCCTGAGCCTCCCGAATCAGGGGCCGTGCAGCATCCCCCGGCACAGTTGGTACCGTGGTCATGCTGCCCATCCCTAAAAAAGGAAAACCCTCAGCAGCCCTATTACAATTTATTTCTGCTTGTACCACTACTTTATTTCTGCCCTGAACATCAGAAGTGGTATGTATATTCATGTTGTTGACTACACCTAGAGGGGGAGTATTGGTATCCTGATTCTCTATATGTAAATCGTTTGAGATATTACCTATCTCTTTATCCTTTGTTTCTTCTTCCACCATTTCTATGTTGTTGCTCTCCTTATTAACTTGATTCCAATTTTTCTTTTTATTGGGGAAAGGTTTCTTATATTTACAATTATAAAAAGTTCTACTCCCTTTAGTGTAATGTGGATTGAAGGAATTTGGGGCCTCATGTCTAATAACATGAGATTCATCTTTCAGTTGTGATGTCTTCCTACTAATATTATTGACCCTATACCTATATGGAATTTTATTCCATACAATATTATCTTTACTTATATTAATATCAGAATCTTCATTATTTATATATTTAATGTCTTTTAGTTGTACATTATCTTTAAGTTGCATATCGTTCACCATTGATTCATTGGTCTGAATTATCTCTACTGTCACCACACTGCTCTACTGTCACCGGTGGGGATGCGATCCGCGTGGCGGGACGCGCCCGCCCGCGGGTCGCACCCCTGTCCTCTCACCTGCCCTGTTCCCTTGCTGTCATGTCCCGCCGCGAGCGGCCCCGATCTCTAGGGCGCTCGCGCGCCGGCTCTCTGAAATCTAAAGGACCAGTGCACCACTAATTGGTGCCTGGCCCAATCAGTGTTAATCACTTCCTAACATATAAAAACCCACTTCCCCTTCCTGTCCTTGCCGGATCTTGTTGCCTTGTGCCAGTGAAAGCGTTCCCATGTGTCCATTGCCTGTTTATCCAGACTCTTGCCATTGCCCTTGACTACGAACCGTTGCCACCTGCCCTGACCTTCTGCTACATCTGACCTTGCCTTTTGCCTAGTCCTTGTGTACCGCGCCTGACTCAGCAGTCAGTGAGGTTGAGTCGCTATTGGGTGGAACGACCTGGGGGTTACCTGCCACAGCAAGTCCATCCCGCCTTCCGGCGGACTCTGGTGAAAACCAGTAACCCCTTAGATTCCGTTCCCCTGGTACGGCCCACGCCATCACCTCACTGACATAGAGGATCCACTACCTGTGTCGTCCCTGCATACCACTCCGGATCCTGACAATGGCACAGCATAAAACCAGAGAGGAAAGGGTTACAGAGTAGAGAGTACTGATTGGCTGACTGCCCAGGCTTGCTCCTGTGAGGGAGACAGACTGACACGCCCCCTCCAGCCTGCACAATGAAAAAGTAACTCACCAGCAGATAAATGCTTATATCTCTGGATATATAGGTCCGAGACACGTAAAATTTATATGCACATGATCAGGATTGGGTCCTGAGTAACATATCACCTTTTTTTCTTTTTTTTGCACTATGACAGGTACGCTTTAAAGCCTACTGGAACTGAGGAACTTCAAAATGGTAAATCCACCACCTGGGATAGTCGGTCAATTCCAACAGCCGGTGGTCAGTATCCACAGTTCCCTGTTTCTGCTAGTCCTTGGCAATATTCCTTTCATTACTGGTCTGGTATCAACATGGCAATAATGCTGAGAGAGTAACTCAAGGATAGCCACTTGTTTCCTACAATACACAGTCACTATATGGAGACCATATAGGGGCTGAATGACACAGCCTGGAGGTGGCTGAATCATGAGGAGACCATATAGTGTCTGAATGGCACAGCCTGGAGTTGGCGGCAGATGAGGAGACAATAGGGCCTTACAATCTCTAAGAATAAAAGATGAATTTTGAAATTTCAGTTGAAGATGTATGTTACCTAGTGCTACAATAAACATATATAGGCAATATCCTAGGCCTAGCAGCATCACTAAACCATGTAGTTGCTGAATGACACAGACAGGAGCAGTCAGCAGCAGGATTACACAAGAGGGTTTCATAACCCCTAAGATTGAAAGATCAATGTTGAAATGTCTATTAAGCATGTATGTAAGCTGGTGCTAATATCCAAAAATGTAAGGACCAAGCCCAGCAGCATACGTAAGCCAAGTAGTTCCTGAAAGACACAGTCAGGAGCAACCCCTAAGATTGAAAGATCAAAGTTGAAATCTCTATTGAACAGGTATGTTACCTTGTGCTATCATCAAAGAATTTAAGGCCGAAGCCAAGCAGCATCACTAAGCACAGTAGTTCCTGAAACACACAGCCTGGAGCAGGCATCAGCATGAGTTTACAAGAGGGCTTCACAACCCCTAACATTAAAATGTTAATATGCAATATGGGAGAGAAAAGGAACATTGGCACCGCTGGAGTCCCTTTGTGCAAATGCCCACTGCGGCAGCTGTGATGTCCTGGACTCCTGATGTGAAGCTATGGGTGGTACTACACGAACGAATATAGAACATAGGCAATTGTATGGGTAGAAGAATAAATCGGAGCACTCACCCAGTAGAAGCTTGCAAAATCTTCAGGCTTTATTCAGCGTTGGAGCAGGTAACAAAAGCAGTGCGGGAGAGAGGATTGGCGTGGGGCGTTAGTGTTGAAATCTGTATAGAAGATGTATGTTAGCTAGTGCTAACATCAAAAAATTTTAGGCCCAGGCCCAGCAGCATCACTAAACCATATAGTTGCTGAAACACACAGCCTGGATCAGGGAACAGCAGAAGTACACAAGAGGGCTTAATAAACTCTAACATTAAAAGGTGAATATTGAAATCTGTAAAGAAGATGTATGTCAGCTAGTGCTAACATCAAAAAAAAATGTAGGCACAGGCCCAACAGCATCAGTAAGTCAGGTAGTTCCTGAAACACAGCCTGGATCAGGCAGCAAGATGCATACATAAGAGGGCTTCACAACCCCTAACATTAAAGGATCAATGTTGAAATCTCTATTGAGCATGTATATTTGCTAGTGCTACCGTAAGAAAATTGTAGGTAATATCCAAGACAGTCCCAGCAGCATCAGAAAACAATATATTGGCTGAATGACACAGCCTGGAAGTGGGGAGAGCATAAGGAGCCCATTTAGTGTCTGAATGGTACAGCCTGGAGGTGGACGAAGCATGAGGAGACAAAATAGTGGCTGAATGAAACAGACTGGAGGTGGCAGCAGCAGCATCAGGAGTCCTGAAAGTGACCCGGTGACAGAGTGGTGCGGTGGGTGGCAATACCAGTACCTGGTGATGAAGGTGGCTGGAATGTTTGTAAATGGGGAGTATGCATCTGGCATTGGTGGGTGAAATCCTGGCTGATCCATGCTTTATTCATCGTCACAAAGGTTAGTCTCTGCACATTTGGGGTGACTATGACCCCCGTCGCACTAAACACCCGCTCTGATGGCACACTAGTGGCCGGGCAGGACAGCTTTTCCATGGCAAACTCTGCTAGTTGCAGCCGTAAATCAAGTTTGGCTGCCCAGAAGTCCAGCGGATCTTCAATGTTTGTTGGCATGGCCATGTCAAGGTATGCCACCACCTGCTGCTCCATGTCTGCCTGCTGCTGATGAGTTGCTTCACTATGCGGGTGAAAAAAAGTACTCATCATCGACTGTAAACTCAGGCTGCTACTGATGGAGCTGGTACTGCTCCTGCCACCCCACCCCAGCAGCCATGGCCGTGGAAGGTGAGCGCAGATGGCCCCCCGAGTAAGACCTGCGAGTGGATGGACGATGGCGCCGATAGACATCGGCCAACTGACTACGTAGGATCTCTTTGTAGTAGGTCAGTTTGTCCTCCCTCTCAGTGGGTGTAAAAAGGGCCTCATTTTGTACCGGTAGCGAGGATCCAATAAGATGGAGAGCCAGAAGTCATCCCGCTGCCGAATGTTGACAATTCGGTGGTCACTACGCAAGCAACTGAGCATGTATTGTGCCATTTGTGAGAGTGACTCGGAGGGATTCCCTGCCTCCATCTCCACTGCCAAGGTGTGTCTGGGTCCTCTATCTCGCCTTCCTCATAACCCTCTAGCTCCTCTAGTTGATCATGCTCCTCCTCTCCTGTCAGATGACTAGAAGCACCGCCCATCTCATAAAACCTAAACCATGCTCCACTGTGCCCCTCCTCCTCCTCCTCCTCCAGTTCAGCCCCCGCAGGGCTCATGTGGCCATTAGATATAGGCCCAATGTCCCCATGGCCCTGACCAGCCATCGTTTCCAACACTTGTTGTAGGAAATGAAGCAGTGGAATGACGTTGTTCATCCCGTAATCCTGGCGACTTACTTATAATGTGGCTTTCTCAAAGGGTCCAACATATGGAGGGTGAAATTACAACGTGTGGCAACGTCACAAATCAGACTTTGTTGGGGGATACCATTCTGACTCTGCAGCTGAAGGAGGGTGTGCTTTGCGGTGTATGAGTGACTGAAGTGCATGCAAAGTTTCCTTCCCATTGTTAACATGTCTTGCAAATGGGGGGAACACTTCAGGAACTGCTTGACAACCAGATTTCCGTACTTTGTAAGGGACTTAATTTAACTTTTGGGGATAAACCCAGAGAACCGCACGGAGCCAAGGGAGAATTACCCGTTAGCATAGGCTCTCTGGGATTCTCTGTACTTAATACAGCTACACGTGCTGAACTCGAATGCCTAGAATCTTTGGTAGATTTACTGGTAGAAAACGATGTTGAATAAAGGGATGATTGTGACACTATTTGTGTTCCTGAATTCGCTGGGGGCACGAGATCTAGTTTCTGCCCCCCAGTGAATCCAGGAAGCAGTATGGATTTGTTTTCCAAAAGAGTTCTAGAGTATATAAAAGCCTTGAGATATCCCACAGCCCCATCTAATCTAATATGGCAGGAAAAAACAGCACTAAATAAATTAAAAACTAGAGAAGAAATTATAATTAAAAAGTCAGATAAAGGAGGCAACGTGGTGCTGATGACAAAGGAATATTATACCTCTGAGGCTATAAGGCAACTAAGTGACACCAGATATTATCGTAACCTCACTTCTAACCCTTTACCAAGATCTACAGAAAAATTGCGATCCTTACTCAACATTATGTTGAGATTAATGTTTTAACCAAAAAGACAGCTGAAAAACTCATACCAGTAAATCCAAAAATTGCCAACTGGTATTTTTTGACAAAGGTGCACAAGACGTTGGAGGCCCCACCGGGAGACCGATTGTCTCCGGGGTGGGGTCTCTAACAGAACCTTTGTCTAAGTTCATGGATTGGATTCTACACCCTCTGCTTGCGGAGATACCTGCATTGGTGAAAGATACAAATTAATTCCTCCTCACAATGGAAGGTCTGAACTGGCCAGAAAATTGCATCCTGGCTTCAGTAGATATTGAAAGTTTATACACCAGTATTCCACAAGCAGAGGTTGTGGAATCCATCAGGAAATTCCTCCGTTTATCAGATAAAAGTGCCTCCCTTCATTTCTCTTTTTTGAAGATTGCATTTCTGGGGAAAGAGCACCATGGTGCGAGTGCAATAGACTGTTGCTACCTAGTGCTGTATAGGTGTTCTGTGATTCAGCTAAGTCCGCTGCAAACAGTTAGTGCCGGTCTATCTTTTTCTACATTGCTGATAACCAGATTTAACATGTGTGCCATGCAGGGCGCATGGTTCACCATTCCTTGTCGCAGTGCGGCCAAGATGTTATTCCCGTTGTCGGTCACCATGGATCCCATTTCCAGTTTTTGTGGAGTAAGCCATGCACCGATTTCTTTACGAATGACTTTTAGCAGTTCCTCCCCTGTGTGACTCTTTTCGCCAAGGCAAACCACGTGAAGAACAGCGTGACACCACGGTGCCCTGCACACATGGTATGCTGAAGAGCCACTGAGACTTGTCTGGACAATGGAGGCTGAGGACACGGTGGAGGATGAGGAGGCGGAGTCGCACACTGTCACAGGACCAACAGGCTGACAGCGTGGAGGAGGAAGCGGCGGGACCTGTCCAAGTTGGGATTGTGGCTGTGCAGGAGCCACATTCACCCAGTGAGCCGTAAACGACATGTATTGTTCCTGACCGTAGTTACATCTTCAGACATCGGTGCTGCGATGCACTTTGGTACACATCGACAGGCTCAAGGACTGGACCACCTTCTCTTCTGCAAAATTGTGCAGGGCTGGTACTGCCTTCTTCACAAAGAAATGGTGGCTTGGCACTCTCCACCTCGGCTCGGCACAAGCCATCAGTTCTCTGAAAGGTGCAGAGTCAACCACTTGAAAAGGGAGGGACTGCAGCACCAGCAACTTAGACAGGAGCACATTCAGCTTCTGCGCCGTTGGATGAGTGGGCGCATACTGTTGTCTCTTGTAAATGGCTTCGCGGATGGATTGTTGGCAGAATGGCTGACTAAAGGTGGGAGGAGCAGTAGCATCTGGAGTGACAGAAGGAGGGTATGACACACAGCTCCCTTCGACTGAGGTGGTGGAGCCTTGGCTTGCTGATAGAGGGAGCGGCATGCCACTGGGTGATGCAGCAGGCTGGACCACTACATCGGAGCCAAGGTTTTCCCAGGCCGCTTTATGGTGGTGAAGCATATGTTGATGCAAGGCAGTGGTGCCAACATTGGGACCCTGGCCACGCTTCACCTTCTGCCGACATATCTTGCATGTGGCTATGTGATCCTCCTCCAGATGCTTCATGAAAAACTGCCACACCACCGAGTAGCTGATTTTCCCACCAACAGTCCACACTAATTGACTGCTACTGCCGCTGTCTCCAGGAACCCCTGTTCCACTACCTTCCGGGAAGGTAGGCTGCCGCGAAGCAGGTGGTCTCCACTGGGCACGTTTGGCTCCAGAATTTCTACTTCTGCCACCATGCTGACTGCCAACCATGCTACCACCTTGTTGGCTCAGCTCCTGCAACTCTCTTCACCTGATGATGATGAAGCCCCTTCTGCACCCAGCTCCGAATTGCGATTGGCTTCATCATCATCAACAAGTGTTTGCACGTCACTGATTTTCTCCTCAGGTTCCTCAACAGTGTCTGCTTTAGGACTCTGAACCCTGGCGACACCACCTCCCACGTCACTCTCCTCATCACTACTTGCCAGCCTAGCGGAGGAAGCAGCAGATGTCTCCTCCACCTCTTGGCTGGGCAGTAGCTGCTGACTGTCCTCTATTAGATCATCCTCAGTGAATAGTGGAGCTGAACCCACAGCATAAGATACTTCTGTAGGAAAGGGAACAGCAGAGGACAGAGGAAATGGGAGGACAGGGAATGCTTCCGGGCCATGCCAACTTAGGGTTGTGTCTGAGGAACCCACCGACTGTTGACTGGGGGTGTCAGATGTCACTTGTGATGAAGTGGATAACCGTTTTAACCAATCGACGAAAGCAGATGGGTTGCTCGTCGAGACACGACCGCTAGCTGATAACAGGAGCTCAGACCTCTCGCTCTGACTCCTGCTGCCACTCGCCCCTAGTCTTCTGCGACCTCTGCCTGAAGGATTTAGGCCTCTGCCACTCCTCTGTGCACATCCTGGCACTTCTATGTCTGACATAATTAGTGCGTATATGAGGGGAGTACAATATGCTTCACTATGCTTAAAACAGTATTTGTCTAGAACAGCAGCAGGTGTGCACTTTTTGCTGGCCTTTCACAGTATCTAGGCCCTTGACAGATTAACAGGAACACAATAGTACATTACTTAGATGTAGGTATGTGGTATGCACTGATGAGGGCAGAAAAATGCTCTACAGTACACTTAAAAAGGTATCTGAGTACAACACCAGCCGATGAGTACTTTTGCCGGGACTTTCACAGTATGTAGGCCCTTGACAGATAAACAGGTACAAAATAGTGCACTACTTAGATGTACGTATGCGGTATGCACTTATGAGGCCAGAAAAATGCGCTACAATGCGCCTAAAAACTATGTATTTTTGTAAAACACCAGCCAGTGATTACTTTTGGCTGTCCTTTCACAGTATGTAGGCCCTTGACAGATTAACAGGTACAATAGTACACTACTTAGATGTACGGATGCGGTATGCACTGATGAGGGCAGAAAAATGCGCTACAAATCACCTAAAAACTCAGCATTTTTGTAAAACTCCGGCAGGAGATTACTTTTGTCTGTCCTTTCATAGTATGCAGGCCCTTGACAGATTAATAGGTACAAAATAGTACACTACTTAGATGTACGTATGCGGTATGCACTTATGAGGGCAGAAACATTTTCTACAATGCGCCTAAAAACTCAGTAATTTTTTTTAAAACACCAGCCGGTGATTACTTTTGGCTGTCCTTTTACAGTATGTAGGTCTTTGACAGATTAACAGGTACAAATTAGTACACTACTTAGATGTACGTATGCGGTATGCACTGATTAGGGCCGAAAAATGCGCTACAGTACCCTTAAAAAATATATATTTTTGTAAAACACCAGCAGTACACAACAGTGCTGCAGCCAAAAAAAGCTGTGTACTAAACACAAAATTGCACTCTGTCACAGACTATTAAGAATGGACTACTGTGGTATTATACCGTCTAAAGACTAGTATAACCAGTAGATGATTTTTTGTGGAACAAAGACACTGAATTGCGCTGAAAAATTATTCCTGCCTCCTCTGCTAAGGTTTATGAAGTTGAGGCAGCTTGTTGAAATGTATGAGGCAACACACAGCAATGTGCCCCTCTCTGTAATACTATGCCAAAGAAAGTGACTGGGAGGTTAATGCCGGCAGCTGCAGTAAAAATCCTTTTTAGTGAAAAAAAAACCAATGCTATCCGTCCACGAGAATGCTGATGTGACTAGGAGGATGTTAAACGCTGCTTTATTGCGCTTTTCTCTGCTGTAGCACACACAGCGATGTCCGTCCTATCTCTCTGCAGTGTAACGAATGAAGTGGCTGGCCGCAATATGGCTGCCGATTATATTGGGCTGTGACATCACAGGGGTGACTGGCTGCTGATAGGCTGCATCCTGCCTGTGATTCAATGTCATACCACCTACTTCCCTTCCCGCCTTGCCTTCCCGCCTTCCCAGCGTCCCTTGCCCCATGTACTGACATGTGGATCCACCAGTTTAGATGCCCTGGAGCCTGGAACGCTGTAAAATGGAGTTTATTGAAATGATTTGTGCGATAGAATTGCGGCGATATTCGCATTCATTGCAAATTTAATATTTCCTGAAATTCGTAACGAATTCGGGTTCATCATCTTCGATTCGCTCATCTCTAGCAAGGAGGAAAAAATGAAAGTGCAAAAAGGAAAAATCCCTAAGTCTTTAACCCCTTAAGGACCAAGGACGTACCGGTACGTCCTTGGTCCTGCTCTCCTGAAATAACGCGGGGTTACACAGTAACCCCGCGTCATATCACGGCGGGCCCGGCTTCATAGTGAAGCCGGGACCGGCCTCTAATAGCGCACAGCGAAAGCGAAAGTGAAAGTTGCCGGCTAGCTCAGTCGGGCTGTTTGGGATAGCCGCAGCTAATCGCGGCATCCCGAACAGCTTACAGGACAGTGGGAGGGCCCCTTCCTGCCTCCTCGCTGTCCGATCGCCGAATGACTGCTCAGTGCCTGAGATCCAGGCATGAGCAGTCATGCAGCAGAATCGTCGATCACTGGTTTCCTATGAGAAACCAGTGATCAATGATGAAGATCAGTGTGTGCAGTGTTATAGGTCCCTATGGGACCTATAACACTGCAAAAAAAAGTGAAAAAAAAAAGTGAATAAAGATCATTTAACTCCTCCCCTATTAAAAGTTTGAATCACCCCTTTTCCAATAAAAAAAAAGTGTAGATAAAAATAAAAATAAACATATATAGTATCACCGCGTGCGGAAATGTCCGAATTATAAAAATATATCATTAATTAAACCGCTCGGTCAATGGCGAGCGCGCAAAAAAATTCCAAATCCAAAATAGTGCATTTTTGGTCACTTTTTATATCATTTAAAAATGAATAAAAAGCGATCAATAAGTCCTATCAATGCAAAAATGGTACCGTTAAAAACTTCAGATCACGGCGCAAAAAATGAGCCCTCATACCGCCCCATACACGGAAAAGTAAAAAAGTTATAGGGGTCAGAAGATGACAATTTTAAACGTATTAATTTTCCTGCATGTAGTTATGATTTTTTCCAGAAGTCCGACAAAATCAAACCTATATAAGTAGGGTATCATTTTAATTGTATGGACCTACAGAATAAAGATAAGGTGTCATTTTTACCGAAAAATGTACAACGTAGAAACGGAAGCCCCCAAAATTTACAAAACTGCATTTTTTTTCAATTTTGTCGCACAATGATTTTTTTTTCCGTTTCACCGTAGATTTTTGGGCAAAATGACTGATTTCATTACAAAGTAGAATTGGTGGCGCAAAAAATAAGCTATCATATGGATTTTTAGGTGCAAAATTGAAAGAGTTATGATTTTTTAAAGGCAAGGAGCAAAAAACGAAAATGCAAAAACAGAAAAAACCCCGGTTCTTAAGGGGTTAAAGGAAAATTTCACCCAAAGCTAACTCATCCCCCGAGCACAGTATACATGTAGTGAGAAGTGCATGCTATATGACACGCGCTCCACATTGACAGCCGGGATCCTGTTCTAGAGAATACAGGGGGTCCTCCACGCTCAGCTAATTATCCCCTATCCTGGGATGGAGGCAGAGCCTGTCAGACCTTTAGAAAAACTGTTTGGATACCATGGTTAATACCATGGAAAAATGCCTGTCAGAAAAAAATCCCCACAAACAAAATTACACTCCTTTCTAAGTAAATGAGGGCCATTGTGTCTTCCAATAACCTCTGTGGGCATTTTAACACTGGCCGGCATCTGCCATCAAAATTTGATACTTTGTGCACCTTTATTTTAATGTTTAAAAGCATATAAAATCCACTAGTGTTTTTAAACAAGTTGTTAGTTACCAAGGGCTACTGCATGTTTCTGTTACTTTGACATTAATATAGCCCTAAAACTACTTTAAAACTTATTGAATACATTGCTAGGTGAACCAAGCAGCGTTAGGCTGCATTCACACTAAGTTTTGTCCATACAGGGACCAGATCCGGCTGGGAGATGGGAAAACCAGGTCCTCCCATATCCCAGCCGAACTTGGCCGCTATCTCATTCAAATGATAGTGACTCTGGTCGACTCATTTTAGCCCCGTATCCAGTTTTCTGGCCGGACTGAAAACCGCAGCATACAGCAGTTTTCAGTCCGTCCAGAAAACCAGATATGGAGAAAAAATGAGCTGACCAGAGTCACTATCTGACTCCGGTCAGCTCATTCAAATGAATGAGATGGGGGCCGGGTCCAGATGGGATATAGGAGCACTCGGCCAGATTTGATCCCCGTATGGTCGAAAGTTAGTGTGAATGCAGCCTTATACAGGGCTTTAAAGCTCTTGTTGTGCATGTTTTGAGGGTAATTGCATTGCCCTCACGACAAATCAAGCTTTTCTGAAAGTTTGTCGGGCGAACCAAACTTTTAAAAAGCTTGCTAGTGTTCAGTGGTCAGGTTGGTTAGTTTTACAAAATATGTTATTCTACTGACATGGTACACATATTACTTGTATATGCTACAAGAAACATATTTAGACTTTGCAGGGGCTGATGCCTGAATTAATTGGATAATAACAAACTGCCCGCGCAAGGCTGTTGCACAAAAAATTAGTTTCATGACAAGAAAAGTTTAAATGTGTTTACATTGCTATATTACCATAAAATTTTATTCTTCAGCTTGAAAGTACCCACCCTGTGACCCCTTAAACACAGTCTGCAAGCCAGGCCAGATCCTGAGATCATATTTAATAGGTTTTCTCACTTTACTTCTTCCAAAAGAGTAGGAGGAAGAGTCAGGAGACTTGCAAACACCAGCTATTACTCTCCAGACCATACTTTCCAGAGTTTTTTTTTTTTTCCTTAGCTGCTGATCTGGAAAATAAAGAGCAAATTAAAAGTCACTTTAGTTTTTTTTTTTTTATTTCCTGGCTGTGCCAAGAGAGAAAAAAAAATATTGTGAACCATAAAGGGTTAAACTACCCTATATTCAGGGGCTTTGATAAATAAAAATTCTAGTCATAATAATGTGCAGTTTACATCTCAAAGGCAGACAGGAGGGGGAGTGCCAAGGTGCTCTATTGTACAGATTGCATCAGAGTCTAAACAATAAGATTAAGAAACTGCAACCCATTAGTAAATTGACAATAAAATAGAAGTTACTTCACTAGCTCTTTATTAAATAAACATTGGCTGAATTGGACTAGTTTTCCTGGGTTATTTGCAAAGTTCTCATATTACTAACTCAACACTGCTGAATTTCACACATTCTGAAGCTTCTTCCAGTCTCTGAATTCAAAAGCATTCCAACTGGTGCAGCCCCAGCCCATCACTATGCCACTGGTCCCCTTTTTGTATTATTCTAGTATATTTCTACTCATATCTCAAAAAGCTTAAAGGGATTTTATCATGAAGACAAATAGGTCTGAACTGGTGCATTATGTTAAATTAAACATATTTGTAAATACAAGTATTTATCAGAAAACTATAGTTTCTTAAAGGCAGCCCTACCAATATAGGCTGGGTGCTCTCTTGTTTTGGCCACGTGATATGTCCTGTAGGCAACTTCCTCTTTTGTAATGCTCAATTGCTTAGTTCTCCTCACATACAGTGAATGCACAGCTAAATAGACTGCAGCATACACATACATAGGAGTGCACAGCCTATTGCACGGAGGTGTGAACCCAAAGGCCACACCTCCTAAAAGTGCCCTTAGCAACCCTCTAACCACATCCTCGGGAGCACCCCCTAACAATATCCAGCCTTCTTTGCATATTTAATATCCTTTAACTGCTGTTCAATAACTCATTGAACGTGCAACGTCAACACTCTATTCATTGGTTATGGAGCAGTACCTCACTATAGAGAATGAATGGAATACTGGTCCACATCCTTCATTTCTGGAACATTTCATTATGTGGGGATCCCAGAGATCAGACCATCACCGATCACCTAATTATTCCCTATCAATAGCTGAATGGTCTGGGCACTTTCAACCCATTATTTTATAGAGTTACACTTGTATATGATTGGATACTGTGATTGGGAAGAAAACAAATCATGGGAGTGAATCTGGGTTAATAGAAAAAACCCGGACTGGGTTGTAGGGACTGGAGTGTATGTGTGGAAATAGGTAAAAGTGCATAGGGTATTATTTGTGGGATACATTAACGGGTGATATTAACAAAATTTTACCTACAGATCCTTGGACCAGATTCGTGCCCAGTTTTGCCAACCTATTTATGGTATACTGGGAGGAATTAATATCTCCCCACCTGGGAGCGAATCAGGTCCTCTGGAAGCGTTACATCTATGACATTATAATCATATGGAAAGACACCACCCAAACACTACAAACATTCATTGACCAACTTAACATCAACACGTTTAACTTACAGTTCACAACAACCATCAGCACAGAACAAGTAGAACTTCTTAACTTATTACAAAAAAAATCACATGTATAATATACAAGGGACATTTAAAACCAATTAAAATCGCTCACTAAGAGCAAAGCACAACCCTGGAGAGAGGCCATGAACCCCCTCCCCCCAGGAAAAGACACGATCTTAAAGTGTTCCACACAATAATATATCCTAACCAGTACAAATGTACACAGTAGTAATGGTCAGAGGCGGACTGACCGGCTGGTCCGATCGGACATTGTCTGAGGGCCCACCGCCGCTACTGAGGATCCGATACACTCGTCCTGGATCCCCAGCAGATGGCCCTGCCTTGCGGTATACAGTGCACATACAGTAGAACACGTCTCCTCTGTGTGAGCCGCATCTGCGGCCTACACACAGAGGAGACGTGACCTCCACCCCCATGCATCATGCAGTGCAGGTGCCGATGACATCACTCATCGGCGCCTGCACTGTGGAGGAGAGAATACGCGGGCCCCTGCTGCTGAGATCAGGCAAGCATAATTTTTATTTTATTTTTTTAACCATCCTAGGGGAAAGGGGTAGGGGGTTTAAATTCTGCCTATACCTATGGGGAAAGGGGGGGGGTTAACTGCTGCCTATACCTATGGGGAAAGGGGAGGTGCAAACTGCTGCCTATAGCTATGGGGAAAGGGAGGGGTTAACTGCTGCCTATGCCTATGGGGAAAGGGGGGAGGTTAAATGCTGTCTGTAACTATGGGGAAAGGTTTTTTTTTAACTGCTGCCTATACCTATGGGGAAAGGGGGGGGGGTTAACTGCTGCTTATACCTATGGGGAAAGGGGGGATAACTTCTGCCTATATCTATGGGGAATGGGGGGGTAAACTGCTGCCTATACCTATGGGGAAAGGGGGGGTTAACTGCTGCCTATACCTATGGGGAAAGGGGGGTTTACTGCTGCCTATACCTATGGGGAAAGGGGGGTTAACTGCTGCCTATACTTATGGGGAAAGGCCAGGTTAACTGCTGCCTATACCTATTGAGAAAGGGAGGGATTAACTGCTGCCTATACCTATGGGAAAAGGAGGGGGGGTGTTAACTGCTGCCTATACCTATGGGAAAGGGGGGGTTAACTGCTGCCTATACCTATGGGGAAAGGGGGAGGGGTTAACTGCTGCCTATACCTATGGGGAAAGGGGAGGTGTTAACTGCTGCCTATACCTATGGGGAAAGGGGGAAGGGTTAACTGCTGCCTATACCTATGGGAAAAGGGTTATACCTATGGTGAAAGGGGGGGTTAACTGCTGCCTATACCTATGGAGAAAGGATTATCCCAATGGGAAAGGGGGGTTAATTGTTGTCTTTACCTATGGGGAACGGAGGGGCTTAACTGCTGCTGATACCTATGGGGAAAGGGGGTTAACTGCTGTCTATACCTATGAGGTTAGAGATGGGTTTAACTGCTGCCTATACCTATGGGCAAATAGGGGGGGGGGGGTTAACTGCTGCCTATACCTATGGGGAAAGGGTTATACCTATGGGGAAAGGGGGGTTGAACTGCGGCCTTACCTATGGGGAAAGGGCGGTGTTAACTGCTGCCTATACCTATGGGGAAAGGGAGGGTTAACTGCTGCCTTTACCTATGGGGAAAGGGGGGTTAACTGCTGCCTATACCTATGGGGAAAGGGGGGGTTAGCTGCTGCCTATACCTATGGGGAAAGAGGGGGGGGGGTTCAACTGCTGCCTTTACCTATGGGGAAATGGGGGGGTTAACTGCTGCCTATACCTACAGGGAAGGGGGTTAACTCTTCCTTTACTTACAGGGAAAGGGGGGTTAACTCTGCTGCCTCTACCTATGGTGAAGTGGGGTAAACTCTGCTGTCTATACCTACAGGGAAAGGGGTGGGGGCACTCTGCTGCCTATACCTACAGGGAAAGGGGGGGTAGCTCTTTTCCTATACCTACTGGGGAAGGGGGTTAACTCTGCTGCCTATACTGACAGGGAAGGGGGGGTTAACTCTGCTGCCTATACTACAGGGATTGGGTTAATTCTGCTGTCTATACCTACAGGGAAGGGGGGCTACCTAACTTTATACCTGGATGTCTAACTACTTACCTACATATCGGGCTATCTAACTACCTACATACCTGGCTACCTAACTATGTACATACCTGGCCTTCATACATGGCTGCCTAACTACCTGGTAGAGATAAGCGAACTTTTGAAAAATTTGATTAGGCCGATTCACCTAATTTTCCGAAAAAAATAGTTTTGGGTCAAAATTATTCGCGGCGAATCTTAATTAACCTCTTAAGGATAGAGGGTGTACCTGTACACCCTGCGCCCGGTCCCGGCATATAACACGGGGTCAAGCCATGACCCCATGTCATACTGGGTCGTCCCAGCGGCTAATGAAAGCCGGGACACTGGGCTAATAGTGTGTGGCACCGTTTGTTGTGCCATGTGCTATTAACCCTTTATGGAGTATAAAAAGAGAAAAGAGTCACTGAGAACCAGTGCACACCCAATAATACAAATGTAAGCAATCTCTTTATTATGCAAAAAGCACACACATACAAACAGGTACATTGTACAATAACAATAAGGACATCTAAAAACATTTAAAAGGGACAAAAACACAACACGGGGAGGGGCCATGAATCCCCTAACCCCTTGGTCCTGTCCTGCAACAATAATGGTGAACATGCAATGCTGCTACTGAAAGGATGCTGTTATGTGAATGCACAAAAAAACCAAAGGCAATAGTAGTATAAAATAGCAACAAATAATACCAGGAATGAATACTCAAAAGTAAGGTAGCAAACCACAGACAGAGGAGCAGCTTATGTCGCAATTCAGGACAGGACCACCAGACCCCACGCGTTACGTCACATCAAGGTGACTTCCTCAGGGGTATTGTGCAGTAATGTCCGCAGTCTATCTATTATATATCTAACAAACAATAAGTTAATACCTGTCAGGTTGGGCTCTGGTTTCCACAACTCACATGGTGGATCGGCGTGGACTTCAACCCCGCTACGTTAATCCATGATGGCGGGCACACGTCCATGCCTGGCGTGTACTTCCGCCCTCAGTGTGTGACAATATCCGCTTCCTGGATATTAGAAAATACACAGGCGCACATGAACACCCGCTAAGCGTATGCGCGAGCTGTATAGAACTACGGTAACCATGAATAAAGATGCGCAGGCGTAAAGATTGAAGGTTATGTGCGCATGCGCAGATGAAAAAAACTAAACGGAGCGCCATAAGGACAACGTAGCCAAAGCAACCCAGTATGTTGGTACACGTAACTCAGACTGAGTCACATGGACCATCATGTGATCGCATGATTCAAAAACAGTAATAGATGAGTACATACGCAGATTAGATATTGTATCATAGTTTGGATCAAGGTACGCAACACAGACGTAAATAGAGCAATAATGATGAGAAATAAAGAACAGATAGGAATAATGTAAAGGATAAAAATTAGAACATAACAAGGTATGTATTTGTATAATATCAGAAATTGGCCGAAAGTGTAGAGAAGTGTGAATGTAATGAGTGTGATAATTAGGTGACATTTTTTATTTTGTGTGTAAGAGATAATAAAATAGCAAAATTATAACGAGAATATATGAAGATTAAGTGTGGAATGAATGTGAAGAAGACGTGTATTGGAGAAATGTGTGCAAAAGATGGCGTGAGTGAGTGCAAGAAACATAACATAACATGAAAAGAACATGCTACCCAGATAAAAAAGAAAAAAGTAGAGTATGATGTGTGTATGTTATATACAACAACCTGTGTGATTGTATAAAAAGAACAGCATACTCACTAAAAGGTGCAGGAAGAGAATGTATATGTAAATATCTGCAGAAATAAGTAAGTAGACAACTAAGACAAAATAGATACCTATAAGGCATATGTGTTGCTCTACCCTGACTCCAAGAGAGATAACATTATGATCAATATTATATTCATCCATGTGGAAGGAAACCAGAGCCCTTACAGTGTGTGAGATATACAAAATATTCTACAATAACAAAGTAATCATATAAATCATAAAGGAATTTTAATAATATTATATACTTGTAGAAGTATAAATTTCAATATGATTATTAGTATCGTCATTAAGAGTTATAATGCATGGAGTCGTCCACCCATAAAAAGGGGGGAGGAGGGAGAGGGGGAGTGGGAACGAGAGTGAAACTTATGGTCCCATATCCAAGGTGGTTCACAAGTCAAGTATGATACATGGCTCCGTCAAGTGTATACTCAACTGTTCCAAAAGCTCCCTCGGAGCGTAAGTCCCTTTTAAAAACATTATGTGAACTGGAGTAGAGCAAGTGGTCCCATATTCAAGGAGGCCCAAAAAGAAAAAGGAAGCATGCATGATGCAAGTCTCAATCTTTCGAAAAAATAACTCCAAACAATGGAGTTTACTTTATAGTCTATCCTGATGCCAGAAGAACTGCAAGACGGCCCTTCTCCAATCCCACAGGTGGGTTCCACATTTAGAAAAGAGGAATAGTCCGCAAACGGGAGTAAATAGTGTAGGTGAATAAGTGTGAATGAATGATAATGTGGAATATCATTCATTCACACTTATTCACCTACACTATTTACTCCATACACTTATCATCACACCTTTACACTTTCATCACATTGTAGACTCACACACCTCTTTAGTTCTTACTCATTACACATTCACATTGGATCACACTCCACACACACGTCCCTCATGGCTGTTCACATACCATTCACATTACACACAGTTTGCATGGTCAGGGTGAATGGAGGAGGTCACACATATGCAGGATCTCACTCAGTCACATATACACGTGGACACGGTTTTAACACTTAACCCCTTCAGGACGGAGCCCATTTTGGCCTTAAGGACCGGAGCGTTTTTTGCACATCTGACCACTGTCACTTTAAACATGAATAACTCTGTAATACTTTTAGTTATCATTCTGATTCCGAGATTGTTTTTTCGAGACATATTCTACTTTAACATAGTGGTAAATTTTTGTCGATACTTACATCCTTTCTTGGTGAAAAATCCGTAAATTTGATGAAAAATTTGAAAATTTTGCATTTTTCTAACTTTGAAGCTCTCTGCTTGTAAGGAAAATGGATATTACGAATACCTTTTTTTTTTGGTTCACATATACAATATGTCTACTTTATGTTTGCATCATAAAATTGATGAGTTTTTACTTTTGGAAGACACCAGAGGGCTTCAACAGTCAGCAGCAATTTTCCAATTTTTCACAAAATTTTCAAACTCAGTATTTTTCAGGGACCAGTTCAGGTTTGAAGTGGATTTGAAGGGTCTTCATATTAGAAATACCCCATAAATGACCCCATTATAAAAACTACACCCCCCAAAGTATTCATAATGACATTCAGTCAGCGTTTTAACCCTTTAGGTGTTTCACACGAATAGCAGCAAAGTGAAGGAGAAAATTCACAATCTTCATTTTTTACACTTACATGTTCTTGTAGACCCAATTTTTGAATTTTTACAAGGGGTAAAAGGACAAAATTTTTACTTGTATTTGCAGCCCAATTTCTCTCGAGTAAGCACATACCTCATATGTCTATGTAAAGTGTTCGGCGGGTGCAGTAGAGGGCTCAGAAGGGAAGGAGCGACAAGGGGATTTTGGAGAGTACGTTTCTCTGAAATGGTTTTTGGGGGGCATGTCACCTTTAGGAAGCCCTTATGGTGCCAGAACAGCAAAAAAAAAACACATGGCATACCATTTTGGAAACTAGACCCCTCGGGGAATGTAACATGGGATAAAGTGAACCTTAATACCCCACAGGTGTTTCACGACTTTTACAAATGTAAAAAAAAAAAAAAAATTAACCTAAAATGCTTGTTTTCCCAAAAAATTTAATTTTTAAAAAGGGTAATAGCAGAAAATACCCCTAAAAATTTGAAGCCCAATTTCTCCCGATTCAGAAAACACCCCATATGGGGGTGAAAAGTGCTCTGCTGGCGCACTACAGGTTTCGGAAGAGAAGGAGTCACATTTGGCTTTTTGAAAGCAAATTTTGCTCTGGGGGCATGCCGCATTTAGGAAGCCCCTATGGTGCCAGGACAGCAAAAAACCCCACACATGGCATATCATTTTGGAAACTAGACCCCTCGGGGAACGTAACAAGGGGTTAAGTGAACCTTTATACCCCACAGGTGTTTTGCATATGTAAAAAAAATAATTTTTTTTTACCTAAAATGCTTGTTTTCCCAAAAATTTTACATTTTTAAAAAGGGTAAAACCAGAAAATACCCCCTAAAATTTGTAGCACAATTTCTCCCGAGTACGGCGATACCCCATATGTGACCCTAAACTGTTGCCTTGAAATACGACAGGGCTCCAAAGTGAGAGCACCATGCGCATTTGAGGCCTAAATTAGGGACTTGCATAGGGGTGGACATAGGGGTATTCTACGCCAGTGATTCCCAAACAGGGGGCCTCCAGCTGTTGCAAAACTCCCAGCATGCCTGGACAGTCAACGGCTGTCCGACAATACTGGGAGTTGTTTTGCAACAGCTGGAGGCTCCGTTCTGGAAACAGTGGCGTACCAGACGTTTTTCATTTTTATTGGGGAGGGGAGGGGGGTTGTATAGGGGTATGTGTATATGTAGTGTTTTTTACTTTTTATTTTTTGTGGTAGTGTAGTGTAGTGTTTTTAGGGTACAGTCACACGGTCGGGGGTTCACAGTAGTTTCTTGCTGGCAGTTTGAGCTGCAGCAGAAAGTTTGCGGCAGCTCAAACTTGCAGCCAGATACTTACTGTAATCCTCTGCCCATGTGAGTGTACCCTGTACGTTCACATTGGGGGGGGGGGGGGGGGGACATCCAGCTGTTGCATAACTACAACTCCCAGCATGCCCGTTGGCTGTCGGTGACTGCTGAGAGTTGTAGTTTTTCAACAACTGTAGGCACACTGGTTATGTATCACTGAGTTTGTGACCTAACTCAGTGTTTCACAACCAGTGTGCCTCCAGCTGTTGCAAAACTACAACTCCCAGCATGTATGGTGTACGGTGACTGCTGAGAGTTGTAGTTTGCAACAGCTGGAGGCACACCGGTCGTGAAACACTGAGTTAGGTAAAAAAAAACTCTGAGTTTCACAACCAGTGTGCCTTCAGCTGTTGCAAAACTACAACTCTCAGCAGTCACCGACAGCCAACGGGCATGCTGGGAGTTGTAGTTATGCAACCAGCAGATGCACCTCTACAACTCCCAGCATGCACTTTAGCTGTTTGTGCAAGCTGGGAGTTGTAGTTTTACAACAGCTGAAGGTACACTTTTCCATAGAAAAAATGTGCCTCCAGCTGTTGCAAAACCATAAGTCCCAGCATGCCCATAAGGGAATGCTGGGAGTTGTGGTGGTCTGCCTCCTGCTGTTGCATAACTACAGCTCCCAGCATGCCCTTTTTGCATGCTGGGAGCTGTTTCTAAGCAACAGCAGGAGGCTGTCACTCACCTCCAACGATCCTGCCGCACAGGTCAGTCCCGCCGCCGCCGCTGCTCCTGGGGCCCCGATCCCAACATGGACGCCGGGGATCGGGGTCCCCAGCACCCGGGGTCGTCTTCCCGCACCCGCTCACGCCCTCCGGAAGAGGGGCGGAGCGGGTGCGGGAGTGACGCCCGCAGCAAGCGCCCTGATTGGTCGGCCGGTAATCCGGCCGACGAATCAGGGCGATCGTGAGGTGGCACCAGTGCCACCTCACCCCTGCAGGCTCTGGCTGTTCGGGGCCGTCAGAGACGGCCCCGAAAAGCCAGTAATTCCGGGTCACCGGGTCACTGGAGACCCGATTGACCCGGAATCGCCGCAGATCGCTGGACTCAATTGTCGACATGGGGGGGGCATAATGACCCCCCTGGGCGATATGCCGGGATGCCTGCTGAACGATTTCAGCAGGCATCCGGCTCCGGTCCCCAACCGGCTAGCGGTGGGGGCCGGAATTCCCACGGGCGTATGGATACGCCGTCGGTCCTTAAGGACTCGGGATGCAGGGCGTATCCATACACCCTATGTCCTGAAGAGGTTAATTACCATGTGTACAACTTTATGTTGTAATGATCCTGGGTACTGCTTACTAACTAATATCACTTTTGGATATTTTCCAGTAGGGGAGGACATGCGATATTGGGTCTTCATGGCTTTTCCCGTTTGAGGACTATTCCTCTATTCTAAATGTGGAACCCACCTGTGGGATTGGAGAAGGGCCGTCCTGCAGTTCTTCTGGCATCAGGATGGACTATAAAGTAAACTCCACTGTTTGGAGTAATTTTTTTCGAAAGACTGAGACTTGCATCATGCATGCTTCCTTTTTTTTTTGGGCCTCCTTGACTATGGGACCACTTGCTCTACTCCAGTTCACATAATGTTTTTAAAAGGGACTTACGCTACGAGGGAGCTTTTGGAACAGTTGAGTATACACTTGACGGAGCCATGTATCATACTTGACTTGTGAACCACCTTGGATATGGGACCATAAGTTTCACTCTCGTTCCCACTCCCCCTCTCCCTCCTCCCCCCTTTTTATGGGTGGACGACTCCATGCATTATAACTCTTAATGACGATACTAATAATGATACCGAAATTTATACTTCTACAAGTATATAATATTATTAAAGTTCCTTTATGCTTTATATGATTACTTTGTTATTGTAGAATATTTTGTATATCTCACACACTGTAAGGGCTCTGGTTTCCTTCCACATGGATGAATATAATATTGATCATAATGTTATCTCTCTTGGAGTCAGGGTAGAGCAACACAGATGCCTTATAGGTATCTATTTTGTCTTAGTTGTCTACTTACTTATTTCTGCAGATATTTACATATACATTCTCTTCCTGCACCTTTTAGAGAGTATGCTGTTCTTTTTATACAATCACACAGGTTGTTGTATATAACATACACACATCATACTCTACTTTTTTCTTTTTTATCTGGGTAGCATGTTCTTTTCATGTTATGTTATGTTTCTTGCACTCACTCACGCCATCTTTTGCACACATTTCTCCAATACACGTCTTCTTCACATTCATTCCACACTTAATCTTCATATATTCTCATTATAATTTTGCTATCTTATTATCTCTTACACGAAAAAAAATTTTCACCTAATTATCACACTCATTACATTCATACTTCTTTACACTTTCGGCCAATTTCTGATATTATATAAATACATACCCTTTTATGTTCTATTTTGTATCCTCTACATTATTCTCATTATAATTTTGCTATCATATTACCTTTTATATATATTTTCTTTCACCTAATTATCACACTCATTACATTCACACTTCTCTACACTTTCAGCCAATTTCTGATATTATACAAATACATACCTTGTTATGTTCTAATTTTTATCCTTTACATTATTCCTATCTTTTCTTTATTTCTCATCATTATTGCTCTATTTACATCTGTGTTGAGTACCTTCAACCAAGCTATGATACAATATCTAATCTGCGTATGTACTCATCTATTACTGTTTTTGAATCATGTGATCACATGATGGTCCATGTGACTCCGTCTGAGTCACGTGTACCAACATACTGGGTTGCTTTGACTACGTTGTCCTTATGTTTATGGCGCTCCGTTTAGTTTTTTTCATCTGTGCATGTGCACATAACCTTCAATCTTTACGCCTGCACATCTTTATTCATGGTTACCGTAGTTCTATACAGCTCGCGCATACGCTTAGCGGGTGTTCATGTGCGCCTGCGTGTTTTCTAATATCCAGGAAGCGGATATTGTCACACACTGAGGGCGGAAGTACACGCCAGGCATGGACGTGTGCCCGCCATCATGGATTAACGTAGCGGGGCGGAAGTCCACGCCGGTCCACCATGTGAGTTGTGGAAACCAGAGCCCAACCTGACAGGTATTAACTTATTGTATGTTAGATATATAATAGATAGAATGCAGACATTACTGCACAATACCCCTGAGGAAGTCACCTTGATGTGACGTAACGCGTGGGGTCTGGTGGTCCTGTCCTGTATTGCGACATAAGCTGCTCCTCTGTCTGTAGTTTGCTACCTTACTTTTGAGTATTCATTCCTGGTATTATTTGTTGCTATTTTATACTACTATTGCCTTTGGTTTTTTGTGCATTCACATAACAGCATCCTTTCAGTAGCTGCATTGCATGTTCACCATTATTGTTGCAGGACAGGACCAGGGGTTAGGGGGTTCATGGCCCCTCCCCGTGTTGTGTTTTTGTCCCTTTTTGGGTCTTTTAAATGTTTTTAAATGTCCTTATTGTTATTGTACAATGTACCTGTTTGTATGTGTGTGCTTTTTGCATAATAAAGAGATTGCTTACATTTGTATTATTGGCTGTGCACTGGTTCTTAGTGACTCTTTTCTCTTTTTATACTCCATTTGTGGCTTTTTTCACTGTGAGTAGCACCCCTATTTTCTTTTACTATTTTGCATATGTTGAGCCCCCTCTGTTTTCCTCTTACCAACTATTAACTCTTTAGATGCGGAGTTCAATGTTTAAAATGAAAGTGAAAGCTTCCCGGCAGCTCATACGGGCTGTTCAACTAGAACGCAAGCGGAGGTCCCCTTACCTGCCTCCATTGCGTCCAATCAGTGAATGATTGCTCCAAGCCTGAAATCCAGGCTTGAGCAATAAACTGCCAATAACCCTGATCTTTACTGTGTCAATGCACGACAATGATCTGTGTAGCAGATCAGTGTGTGCAGTGTAGTAGCCACTAGTGGGGCTATAACACTGCAAAAAAATTAATGTGAATTTTTTTAAAATAAAGATCATTTAACCCCTTCCCTAATAAAAGTAAGAATCACCCCCCTTTTAACATTGAAAAAAAAACCTGTGTGAATAAAAATAAACATATGTGGTATGACCGAACTATAAAAGCATATCGTTAATTAAACCTCACGGTCAATGGCGTACGCACAAAAAAATTCCAAAGTCCAAAATAGCGTATTTTTGGTAAATTTTTATATCATGAAAAAATTAATAAAAAGCGATCAAGAAGTCCGATACATATAAAAATGGTACCGATAAAAACTTAAGATAACGGTGCAAATAATGTGCCCTCATACCGGCCCGTACGCGGAAAAATAAAAAAGTTATAGGGGGTCAGAAGATGACATTTCTTAACATATACATTTTCCTGCATGTAGGTATGATATTTTTCAGAAGTAATACAAAATCAAACCTAAATAAGTAGGGTATCATTTTAACCGTATGAACCTATAGAATAAAGATGAGATGTCAATTTTACCGAAAAATGCACTGCGTAGAAACGGAAGCCCCCAAAAGTTACAAAATGGCATTTTTTCTTCAATTCTGTCACACAATTAATTTTTTTTCTGCTTTGCCGTTTATATTTTGGTAAAATGACTAATGTCACTGCAAAAAATAAACCATAATAGGGAATTTTAGGTGCAAAATTGAAAGCATTATGATCTTGAGAAGGTGATGAGGAAAAAATGATAATGCAAAAACTGAAAAACCCTGCGCCCTTACGGGATTAAAAATGGCTATTTCTTGCCAACAGAGAGCCTCAATAGGGGTGTAGAACACTTTGCTTTGTTCTAAAAACGGATATGGAGTGTGCTGGGTAGTGAAATAATACTGTTATACAGTATGACAGGCAGATTACAGGTATCGCTATTAGAATCACTGCCGCAGAGAGGCACAATGACCTGGAGGTGGCATCAATATGAGGAGACCATATAGTGGCTGAATGACATAGAGTGGAGGTGTTGGCAGCAGGAGGAGACCATATAGTGGCTGAATGACACAGCGTGGAGGTGTTGGCAGCATGAGGAGACCATAAAGTGGCTGAATGACACAGCATGGAGGTGTTGGCAGCATGAAGAGACCATAAAGTGGCTAAAGGACACAGCGTGGAGGTGTTGGAAGCAGGAAGAGACCATATAGTGTCTGAATGACACAGCGTGGAGGTGTTGGCTGAAGCATGAGGAGACCATATAGTTTCTGAATGACAAAGCCTGGAGCAGGCAGCTTCATGAGTAGACACTAGGGCTTCACAATCCCTAAGATTAAAGGTGAATTTTGAAATTTAAATTAAGATTTATGGTAGCTAGGGCAACCATAAAAATGTTTAGGCCCCGGCCCAGCAGCATCAGTAAACCATATATTGGAGGTGGCTGAATCATGAGGAGACCCTATAGTGGCTGAATGGCACAGCCTAGAGGTGGCTGAAACATGAGGAGACTATATAGATGCAGAATGTCACAGCCTGGAGGTGGCTGATGCATGAGGAGAACATATAAGGGCTGAATGGCACAGCCTGGAGGTGTTGGCAGCATGAATAGTCCATATAGTGGCTGAATTGCACATCCTGGAGGTGGCTGAAACATGAGGAGACCATATAGTGGCTGAATGACACAGCCTGGAGGTGGCTGAAGCATGAGGAGACCATATAGTGTCTGAATGGCACAGCCTGGAGTTGGCAAAAGCATGGAGTTGGCAAAATTTTAACTCCCAAGTTTTAATGTCCCGGGCCCCGGCATGTGGGTAAAAAGGACCAAATCTAACAAGGAGTCACATATCGCATGGCAGAACAATGACAGAGCCTGGAGGTGGCATCAGTATGAGGATACCAAATAGTGGCTGAATGACTGCCTGGAGTTTGTGGCAGCATGGGGAGACCATATAGTGTCTGAATGGCACAGCCTGGAGTTGGCTGAAGCATTAGGAGACCATATAGTGTCTGAATGGCACAGCCTGGAGTTGGCTGAAGCATGAAGAGAGACCATATAGTGTCTGAATGGCACAGGCGGAAGCTGGCAGCAGCATGAGGAGACCATTGAAATGTAAGATTTTTTAATAAAAATTTAAGATTTTGAAATTGAAATTGAGGATTTTTTAATTAAAATTTTAACTCCCAAGTTTTAGTGTACCTGGCGTGTGGGTACAAAGGACCAAATCAAACAAGGAGTGACGTGTCACATGGCAGCACAATTACAGAGCCTGAAGGTGGCATCAGTATGTGGAGACCATATAGTGGCTGAATGACTGCCTGGAATTTGTGGCAGCATGGGGAGACCATATAGTGTCTGAATGGCACAGCCTGGAGTTGGCTGAAGCATGAGTAGACCATATAGTGGCTGAATGGCACAGCCTGGAGTTAGTTGAAGCATGAGGAGACCATAGAGTGTTGTAATGGCACAGCCTGGAGGTGGCAGAAGCATGAGGAGACCATATAGTGTCTGAATGGCACAGCCTGGAGGTGGCTGAAGCATGAGGATACCATATTGTGGATGAATGGCACAGCCTGGAGGTGGTGAAGCATGAAGAGACCATTCATATAGTGGCTGAATGGCACAGCCTGGAGGTGGCAGCAGCAGCATCAGGAGTCCTGAAAGTGACCCAGTGATAGAATGGTGTTGTGGGTAGCAAAACCAGTACCCGGTGATAAAGGTGGGTGAAAAAAGGTCTGATGCGGAGGAATGTTTGTAACTGGGGAGCAGTGCATTAAAGGAGATATCCAGTGGTTAAAAACGTATCCCCTATCCTAAGAATAGCAGTCGGACCCCCTGCGATCTGAAACTTATCCCCTATCCTTAGGATAGGGGATACGTTTTTCAGCACTGGACTACCCCTTTAAATCTGTTTGGCACTATGCATATTTGTGAAATGTTGGTGTGGCACCATTTTCAATCTACTCTGATGCATCAGGCATTGGTGGATGGAAATCTTGGCTGATCCATGCCTGATTCATCTTCACAATCTCTCCACATTTTTCATGGAAAGACGAGTTCTCCTTGGGGTGACTATGGCCCCCGCCGCACTAAACACACGCTCTGATGGCACACTACTGGCCGGGAAGGGCATATTTTCCAGGGCAAACTCTGCTAGTTGGGGCCACAAATCAAGTTTGGCTGCCCAGAAGTCCAGCGGATCTTCAAGGTGTGTTGGCATGGGTATGTCAAGGTATGCCACCACCTGCTGGTTTAGGTCCTGCTCCAGGTCTATCTGCTGCTGATGAGTTGCTTCACTATGCGGCTGAAGAAAGCTACTCATCAGCGACTGTAGACTTCGGCTGCTGATGATGGAGCTGGTACTGCTCCTGCCACCCCACCCCTCCCCAGCAGCCATGGCAGTGGAAGGTGAGCGCAGGGGGCCCCCCGGTTCAGACCTGTGAGAGGATGGACGATGGTGCCGATAGGCATCAGCCAACTGACTACATAGGATGCCTCTGTAGTAGGTCAGTTTGCCTCCATCTCCACTGCATATTGCCACAGTGTGTCTGGGTTCTCTGTCTCACCTTCCTCATAACCCTCTATCTCCTCTGGCTGCTCCTCCTCCTCCTAGAAAAAACGCCCATTTACTGAAACCTAAACTGTGCTCCACTGTGCCCCTCCCCCTCCTCCTCCTCCTTCAGTTCAGCCCCCACAGGGCTCATGTGGCCGTAAGATGTAGGTGCCACGTCTCCTGTGCTCTAACCAGCCATCGTTTCCAACACGTGTTGTAAGAAATAAAGCAGTGGAATGACGTTGTTCATCCCGTAATCCTGGCGACTAATAATGTGGCTTCCTCAAAGGGCCTGAGCAAACGGCAGGTGTCACGTATGAGCTGCCACTGGTTCACATTGAAATTACACAGGGGAGTTCACGTATCCGCTTGGATCATCAAGAAATCGGTGATAGCTTTTCTCTGTTCGTAAAGTCGAACCAACTTATGGAGGCTGGAATTCCAACGCGTAGCAACGTGAAAAATCAGACTATGTTGGGGGATACTGTTCTGACACTGCAGCTCAAGGAGGATGTACTTTGCGGTGTACGAGTGGCTGAAGTGCATGCAAGATGTTCTTCCAGTTGTCAGTCACCCTGGTTCCCATTTCCAGTTTTCGTGGAGTAAGCCATGCTCCGATTTCTTTACAAATGACTTTTAGCAGTATCTCCCCTGTGTGACTCTGTTCGGCAAGGCAAACCATGTGAAGAACAGTGTGACACCGCCATGCCCTGCACACATGGTATGCTCAAGGGCCACTGAGACTTGTCTGGGCAGTGGAGGCTGAGGACACAGTGGAGGATGAGGAGGCAGAGTCGCACACTGTCACAGAACCAATGTCCTGACAGTGTGGAGGAGGAAGCGGCGTGACCTGTCCAAGTTGGTGTTGTGGCTGTGCAGGAACCACATTCACCCAGTGAGCCATAAAGGACATGTATATTCCCTGAACATAGTTACATCTCCAGATGTCAGCGCTGCTGTGCACTTGGTACACACCGACCGGCTCAAGGACTGGCCCAACTTCTCTTCCACAAAATTGTGCAGGGCTGGTACTGCCTTCTTCGCAAAGAAATGACGGCTTGGCACTCTCCACCACTTGAAAAGGGAGGGACTGCAGCACCAGCAACTTGGACAGGAGCACATTCAGCTTCTGTGCCATTGGATGAGTGGGCGCATACAGTTGTCTCTTGGACATGGCTTTGCCGATGGATTATTGGTGGAATGGCTGACTAAAAATAGGAGGAGCAGGAGCATCGATAGAAGGAGGGTATGGCACACAGCTCCCTATGGCTGAGGTGGTAGAGCCTTGGCTGGCTGAAAGAGGGAGCGGCATGCCACTGGGTGATGCAGCAGGCTGGACCACTACATTGGAGCCACGTTTCTCCCAGGCTGCTTTATGGTGGCGAAGCATATGTTGATGCAGGGCCATGGTGCCAACATTGGGACCCTGGCCACGCTTCACCTTCTGCCAACATATCTTGCATGTGGCTATGTGATCCTCCTCCAGATGCTTGATGAAAAACTGCCACACCGCCGAGTAGCTGATTTTCCCACCAACATTCCACACTAATTAACTGCTACTGCCGCCGTCTCCAGGAACCCCTGTTCCACTACCTCCTGGGAAGGTAGGCTGCCGCGAAGCAGGTGGTCTCCACCGGGCATGTTTGGCTTCAGAATTTCTACTTCTGCCACCATGCTGACTGCCAACCATGCTACAACCTTGTTGGCTCAGCTGCTTCCTCACGGGCAACTTGCAACTCTCTTCTCCTGATGATGATGAAGCCCCTTCTGCACCCGGCTCCCATTTGCGATTGGCTTCATCATCATCAACAAGTGTCTGCACGTCACTGATGTCCTCCACAGGTTCCTCAACAGTGTCTGCTTCAGTACCCTGAACCCTAGCAACACCACCTCCCACGTCACTCTCCTCATCACTACTTGCCCGCCTAGTGGAGGAAGCGACAGATGTCTCCTCCACTTCTTGGCTTGGCAGTAGATCAGATGTCACTTGTGATGAAGTGGATGACCATGTTAACCAATCGATAACGGCAGATGGGTTGCTGGTCGAGACAGGACGCTAGCTGATACCGGGGGCTTAGGCCTCTCGCTGTGATTCCTTTTGCCACTCGCCTCTAGTCTGCTGCGACCTCTGCCTGATGAATTTAGGCCTCTGCCACTCCTATGTGCACGTCCTGGCACTTCTCTTCCTGACATACTTAGTGCGTATATAAGGGAAGTACAATACGCTTCACTACGCTTAAAATCAGTAATTGTCCAGAACAGCTACCGTTGTGTACTTTTGACTGTCCTTTCACAGTATCTAGGTCCTTGACAGATTAACAGGTACAAAATAGTACACTACTTTGATGTACATATGTGGTATGCACTTATGAGGGCAGAAAAATACACTACAGTACACTTAAAAAAGTATCTGAGTAAAAACACCAGCCGGTGATTACTTTTTCCTGGACTTTCACAGTATCTAGGCTCTTGACAGATTAACAGGTACTAAATAGTACACTACTTAGATGTAGGTATGTGGTATGCAACTATGATGCAGAAAAATGCGCTACAGTACACTTAAAAAAGTATCTGAGTAGAAACACCAGTCGGTGAGTACTTTTCCCTGCACCTTCGCAGTATCTAGGCCCTTAACAGATACTTAGTGCGTATATAAGGGAAGTACAATACGCTTCACTACGCTTAAAATCAGTAATTGTCCAGAACAGCTACCGTTGTGTACTTTTGACTGTCCTTTCACAGTATCTAGGTCCTTGACAGATTAACAGGTACAAAATAGTAGACTACTTTGAGGTACATATGTGGTATGCACTTATGAGGGCAGAAAAATGCACCACAGTACACTTAAAAAAGTATCTGAGTAAAAACACGAGCCAGTGATTACTTTTTCCTGGACTTTCACAGTATCTAGGCTCTTGACAGATTAACAGGTACAAAATAGTACACGACTTAGATGTAGGTATGTGGTATGCAATTATGAGGTCAGAAAAATGCACTAAAGTACACAAAATAAACGTATTGGATTAAAACACCAGCCGGTGATTACTTTTTGCTGTCCTTTCACAGTATTTAGGCCCTTGAAAGATTAATAGATACAAAATAGTACACTGCCTAGATGTACGTATGTGGTATGCACTTATGAGGGCAGAAAAATGCGCTACAGTACGCTTAATAATACGTATTTTTGCACACCAGCAGTACACAACAGTGCTGCAGCACACAGTCGCTGTGTACTAAACCCAAAATTGCACTCTCTCACAGACTATTAGGAATGGATTTGTTGTGAAACAAAGAGGGCAGAAAATTGTGCTACAGTACGCTTAACCCCTTAAGGACCCAGGGTTTTTTCCTTTTTTACATTTTCGTTTTTTCCTCTTTACCTTTAAAAAATCATAGCTTTTTCAATTTTGCACCTAAAAATCCATATGATGGCTTATTTTTTGCGCCACCAATTCTACTTTGTAATGACATCAGTCATTGTACCCATAAATTTATGGCAAAACTGAAAAAAAATCATTGTGAGACAAAATTGGAAAAAAAAACCCTATTTTGTAACTTTTGGGAGCTTCCGTTTCTACACAGTAAATTTTTCGGTAAAAACGGCAACTTCTCTTTATTCTGTAGGTCCATACGATTAAAAGGATACCCTACTTATATAGGTTTGATTTTTTTCATACTTCTGGAAAAAATCATTACTACATGCAGGAAAATGTATATGTTCTAAATCATAACTACATGCAGGAAAATGTATACATTTTAAAATTGTCATCTTCTGACCCCTATAACTTTTTTTATTTTTCCGCGTATGGGGCAGTATGAGGGCTCATTTTTTGCGCCGTGATCTGAAGTTTTTAGCGGTACATTTTGTGTATTGATCGAACTTATTTTTACTAAATTTGTCATTATATAAATAGTGACCAAAAATACACTATTTTGTACTTTGGAATTTTTTTGCGCATACGCCATTTACCGTGCAGTTTAATTAATTATATATTTTTATAATTTGGACATTTCCGCACTTGACGATACCGCATATGTTTATTTTTGTTTACACAGTTTTTTTTTAATGGGAAAAGGGGGGTGATTCAAACTTTTATTAGGGAAGGGTTAATTGATCTTTATTCACTTTATTTTGTCACTTTTTTTGCAGTGTTATAGCTCCCATAGGGGGCTATAACACTGCACACACTGATCTTTTACATTGTTCAATGGTTTCTCATAGGAAACCATTGATCAATGATTCTGCCGCTTGACTGCTCATGCCTGGATCTCAGGCACTGAGCAGTCATTCGGCGATCGGACAGCAAGGAGGCAGGTAGGGACCCTCTGGCTGTCCTGTAAGCTGTTCGGGATGCCACGGCGAAATCCCGATCCCGAACAGCCCCTGAGCTAACGGCATTGTTTTACTTTCACTTTAGACACGGCGTTCAACTTTGAATGCCGCGTCTAAAGGGTTAATAGCGCGCGGCACTGCGGTCAGTGCCGCTCGCTATTAGCCACGGGTCCCGGACGTTGTTAGAGACCGGGCCCGACCCGCTATGATGCTGTAGCCCCGTGTTATAGAACAGGAGCTGACTCAGGGCGTACAGGTATGGCCTCGGTCCTTAACAGGTTAAACAAACATATTGGAGTAAAACACCGGTCAGTGATTACTTTTGCCTGGACTTTCACAGTATCTATGGGAACGTATCCAGCACCACGAAGGCAGGTAAAATTTGTCTTTATTTAGGCATCAGTAAAATAGGATACACCGAAACGTAGTAGCCTACGCGTTTTGGGCGGTAGTGCCCTTAGTCATGGCATAAAAAACACCATTGTACTTACATATACTGATAACAAGTCACATGGGTGTTGCTGGTTACACAAAGCTAAAAAATCCGGCATGGATAACACCCAGAGTGGGTTCTCTTGCTTAAGAAAACATGGATAAATATGTCGGATCACACACTTGGGTGGATCCAGCCTGCATGTACAAAGAGAAATAACACCAAAGCTTTATTTACAGTTTATTATTTTTTGTTTTTTATTTGTTTTTGTCACCCTCAAAAGACAGAGCAGATGATACCAACTGTTAGTTTTATCAATATGTTAAAATAAGATCCTGCCTTAAATTCAAACCACCAGGTTCTCTAGTTTCTAATAGGAACATCCAGAAAACTTCTCTATTGAGGAGCAGTCTCCTCATATCTCCTCCTCGGATGGTCCTTCAAATTTTTTCTATGCCCATTACACGTAAAGTGCTCATATTACTGGCATGAATATCTCTAAAATGTTTGGAAAGGGCGAAAATATTAGAATTGAAATTAAATTGACTCTTGGAATCTGAGCTGTGTCTGCAAATTCTGGTTTTTAGATTATTTGAGGTACAACTTACATATTGTCGCAGACACATTTTACAAAAAGCCAGATAAACAAAATTTTTTGAATTGCAGTTCATGTAATCCCTGATTTGAAAACATTTGCCATTGGCATAGGACTGGAATTTCTTTGTAATTTCCATATGATTACATGTAGTGCAAATTCTATGGCCACATTTCCAATTCCCCGCATGTATATACATGCTGGGGAAAACAATAGAGCCCAATGACGGTCCCTTTCTAGATACCATTTTAAATTTGTCTAGAAGCAAATTCCCTATGATGGCATCTTGTTGTAGTACTGGTAAGTACTTTCTCATAATATTGCCTATCTTATGGTATTGCTTGCTTTATTGTGTGACAAAAAATGGAGGATTAGTATTGTCTGCCTCTTTCTTTGCTAATTCTATTTTTAGTGTGATGTTATGAAATGAGGTCTCTTCTGTTTAACTTCATAGCTTTGTCCCTGGCATCATTTAGTAATTTAGGTGCATAGCCTCTGTCACTGAGCCTATCAAAAAGTAAATCAGATTACCTGGAGAATGTAATATCATCGGTACAATTGCGTCTCAATCTATACCATTCTCCTTAGGGAATGTTCTTCAGGACATGTTGTGGATGGCATGATGATGCCTGCAATATGGAGTTTCCTGCATTTTCCTTTCTGAAAGGAGCCACTACAATTTCATTGTCATTATACACTGACAGGTAGGTACACATCCAGAAAGGAAATTTGATTTTTTGAAAAAACAGATGTAAAAGAGAGGTTTAAGGCATTATCATTAATCTACTGGACAAAATTGTCAAAGTCTTTCTCAGTGCCCCTCCAAACGAAATTCAAATCATCAATGAATCTGCCCATCCATTTGATGCAAGATTGAAATGGGTTACTGTCTACAAATATTATGTTTTCTTCCCATTGACTCATGTATATATTTGCGAAGGATGGGGAGTATTTTGCTCCCTTAGAAGCTCCCCTGGTTTGAAGGAAATGCTGGCCATTGAACATAAAAAAGTTATTTTTTTAACAGAAATTCTGTTACCATTGAAATTAATTCCTTCAAACCAGGGGAGTATGTACTATGGGTATCCAGGGGATGGATAAAGGGACATCACATCAAATGTAGCCCAAGAAAATGATGGATCCCATTCCAGGTCATCCATAATATTGAGCACATATGAGGTATCCTTCAAAAAAGTGGGTGTCACTCTGGTGAGGGGTTGCATATAACTGTCAATCCAGTCCCCCAGTCGCTCCCCCAAGGATCCAATATCTGCCACTATAGGGTGAAGGGGAGGTGGAAAAACCCCTTTATGGACCTTGGGGAGAGAGAGTGGAGGACTGGGGTGACAGGATGTTGTACCAGTAAATTATTTTTCATTTTGACATCAATAACCCCCATAAATACTCCCTCTTCCAATAGTTTATTAAAGACTGTTTGACAACTTTTTGTGGGATCTCCCTGTAGTTTTCTATATGTGGTGTTATCCTGGAGCATGTTCACACTAAGACTTTCGGATAAACCTGCATCAAGGATGACAATTGAACCACCTTAGTCCACACTGCGGATAATTACATTAGGGTTGTTTTTAAGCTCCTGAATAGCTAAAACCTCTACCCTGGATAAATTTGAACTACAAAATTTGTTTCTATTCATTTTGTTATGTAACTTTATCAAATCTTGCTCCGCCAGTTCTTGGAATTTATCCAGGACTGGTGGGTGAGATGAAATGGGATAAAAATCCTTGTTAGATTTATTGGAATGTTGACCTCTGTCACAAAAATCTAAAGACTCAGTATTTAATGCTTTAAGTGCACCATATTCACTATCAGGTATTTGTGCAAAGTGTCGATATAGAGTCAATTTACGAGTCCACCTATTAATGTTCAAAATTGTAGAGAACAAATTGAAATTGCATGTGGGGACATAGTTCAGTCCTTTACTTAAGGCAGAGATTTGTGGCACAGGTAAAACAGTTGCCGAGAGATGTAATACTGTATCACTCACTTGTGTGGAGTGCGGGAGCGGAGAGCATACCCGCCTGCATCTGTGTTTCTTCCCTCCCCTCCTTGTATGTTTCCTAGGCAAAACCCCGACTGATCCCGGGGAGGTTCTCATTAGAAGATGACCATTCTTGAGCACTATCCACATCTGAAAAGCTAACTCTGCGCTTTGTATTGCAGTTCCTGTTGCGATATTTGCCCTTTTTGTTGGTGTCAGTCGAGCGCAAGATCTAGGAGTGTTGGGACTTTGGGCCCCCGTGTTATAATTGTCCCACGTATACACTTCATCCTTTTGGTAATCTTTTGTATCACGGGTGAATTTGTTCTTTCTAAAGTTCATTTTCTTGGATTCTAGTTCAGCAATTTTTACGGTAACTGTTTCCTCCAGTATCTTGTAACTATCGCTGGATATAAATGGTTCCAGTTTTGTTTGTAAATCCTGCATGTCTTTCTCTTGTGTTTTTAATTCAATGTCCTCCTCTTGCAAGATATAGGTGATAAGTTTAAACGAACACTCCGCCAGTGCTGCATCCCACTTAGCTCTGAACTGCGGTGAGAAGATTTTAGTGGGGTGCTTTGTAACTCTCAGTCCCAGAGGTATCATGAGCTTGCCTTTGTAGGTGTTCAGTGTCTGAAAATCCCACCATGTTTTCAGTTCCTTCACCTGCAGGGATTCCAATTGCAGCATTAAAATAACCAAGTACTGTGGAGCGGTTGGAGTTGCATTATCACTCACAGATGTAAATACTGCATGTATTTTGGAGAATGGTATAGATTTAGACACAATTGTACCGATGATATTACATTCTTCAGATAATCTGATTTACTTTTTGATAGGCTAAGTGACAGAGGTTATGCACCTAAATTACTAAATGATGCCAGGGACAAAGCTATGAAGTTAAACAGAAGAGACCTCATTTCCCAACATCACACTAAAAATAGAATTAGCAAAGAGACAGACAATACTAATCCTCTATTTTTTGTCACACAATATAGCAAGCAATACCATAAGATAGGCAATATTATGAGAAAGTACTTACCAGTACTACAACAAGATGCTATCATAGGGAATTTGCTTCTAGACAAATTTAAAATGGTATCTAGAAAGGGACCGTCATTGGGCTCTATTGTTTCCCCCAGCATGTATAATAGCAGATCCAGAGATAATACTTCTACTGGATCAGCATTGTTACAACATGCAGGGAATTGGAAATGTGGCCATAGAATTTGTACTACATGTAACCATATGCAAATTACAAAGAAATTCCAGTCCTATGCCAATGGCAAATGTTTTCAAATCAGGGATTACATGAACGGCAATTCTAAATTTTTTGTTTATCTTGCTTCTTGTGAAATGTGTCTGCGACAATATGTAGGTTGTACCTCAAATAATCTAGAAACCAGAATTCGCAGATACACAGATTCCAAGAATCAATTTAATTTCAATTCTAATATTTCCGCCCTTTCCAAACATTTTAGAGATATTCATGCCAGTAATACGAGCACTTTACGTGTAATGTAGAAAACAGGAAAAAATTGGAACGTTTGAACGGGCGCCAAATGGCGCCCGTTCACACGTTCCAACTTTTTCCTGTATTCTACTTGACTACACCGCTACCTGGAGGTCACGGTGAAGGACGCAGAGGCTGCCTCCCACATATCAGGACTACAAGCACCAGCGAGTCTACAGGCGAATACAGGCGTTGTGCCCTTAGCACAACCATCCACGGTAAGGTGCAAAATCTTTGCGCATACCTTGCTCTATCGTAATAATACTCCACTAGAAGCACACCTCGTTTTTCCTTTTCCAATTCTTTACGTGTAATGGGCATAGAAAAAATTTGATGGCCCATCCGAGGAGGAGATATGAGGAGGCTGCTCCTCAATAGAGAATTTTTCTGGATGTTCCAATTAGGAAATAGAGAACCTGGTGGTTTGAATTTAAGGCAGGATCTTATTTTGACATATTGATAAAACTAACAGTTGGTATGACCTGCTCTGTCTTTTGAGGGTGACAAAAACAAATAAGAAACAAAAAATGATAAACTGTAAATAAAGCTTTGGTGTTATTTCTCTTTGTTACATGCAGGCTGGATCCACCCAAGTGTGTGATCCGACATATTTATCCATGTTTTCTTAAGCAAGAGAACCAACTCCGGGTGTGATCCATGCCGCATTTTTTAGCTTTGTGTAACCAGCAACACCCATGTGACTTGTTATCAGTATATATAAGTACAATGGTGTTACTAAGTTTTTTATGCCATGACTAAGGGCACTATAGCCCGAAACGCGTAGGCTGCCATGTTCCGGTGTATCCTATTTTACTGATGCCTAAATAAAGACGAATTTTACCTGCCTTCGTGGTGCTAGATACTTTTCCATATTGCTGTTTGTTTTCGGAAGGGCACGCCACCCTCAACTCCTAGCACGGGAACAGGGGGCGAGGATCTGAGCGGATCTACACCATATCAGTGTTCACAGTATCTAGGCCCTTGACAGATTAAAACACCAGCCAGTGATTACTTTTTACCTGACCTTTCACAGTATATAGGCCCTTGAGAGTTTAACAAGTACAAAAAAGTAAACTACTTAAATATAGGTATGTGGTATGCACATATGAGGGCAGAAAAATGCGCTACAGTCTGATCAAAACAAGTATTGGAGTAAAACACCAGCGGTGATTACTTTTGCCTGGACTTTCACAGTATAGGCCCTTGACAGATTAACAGCTGCAAAATAGTAAACTACTTAGATGTAGGTATGTGGTATGCACTTATTAGGGAAGAAAAATGCGCTACAGTACACTTAAAAATATATTTTTTTCACAACACCAGCAGTACACAACAGTGCTGAAGCTGTGTACGAAACCCAAAATTGCACTCTGTCAAAAACTATTAGGATACAGACTAGTATAACCAGCAGATGATTTTTTGTGGAACAAAGACACAGAATTGTGCTGAAAAATTATTCCTGCCTCCTCTGCTAAGGTTTATGAAGTTGAGGCAGCTTGTTGAAATGTATGAGGCAACATGCAGCTCTCTGCCCCTTTCTGTAATACAATGCTGTAGAAACTGGGAGGTTAAAGGCTGCAGTAAACATCCTTTTCAGTGAAAAAAAGCACTGCTCTCTGTCCACCAGAACACTGATGTGACTAGGAGGTGAAACGCTGCTGGAAAAAGCTTTTCTGTGTAACACACAAACACACACACAGGCTGTCCGTCCTATCTCTCTGCAGTGTACTAATTGAAGTGACGAGTCGGGAATATGGCTGCCGATTATATAGGGCTGTGACATCACAGGGGTGACTGGCTGCTGATAGGCTTTTGATTCAGGGTCATCCTGCCTTGCCTTCTCGCCTTCCCAGAGTTCCTTGCCCCATGTCCTCACATGTGGATCCGCCATTTTAGATGCCCTGGAGCCTGGACCGCTCAAAATGGAGTTTAATGAAGCAATTTGCACAATAGAATCGTGGCGATATTTGCATTCGTTGCTCATCTCTACCTGTATTGTTATTACTCCAGATCCCTTTTAAATTCTTTAACAGAGTTCCCCATGACCACCTCCTCTGGCAGAGAGTCCCATAGTCTTACTGCTCTTACAGTGAAGAGCCCCCATCTGTGCTGGTGTAGAAACCTTCTTTTCTCTAGACATAGAGGATGCCTCTTTGTTATAGATACAGTCCTGGGTAATAATAGATCATGGGAGAGATCTCTGTAAGGTCCCCTGATATATTTATATATAGTTATTAGATCTCCAATAAGACCTCCCTTTTTTCTAAACTAAATAACCCTAATTCTGATAATCTTTCTGGGTACTGTAGTCCTCCCATTCCCCGTATTACTCTAGTTGCCCGTCTTTGAACTCTCTCCAGCTACACTATATCTTTCTTGTATACTGATCTGACTAATGATTTGTACAGCTGTAGAATTATTTCCTTATCGTGGGCATCTATGCCCCTATTGATGCACCCCATGATTTTATTTGCCTTGGTCACTACAGCTAAAGACTCCCAAGTCCATTTCCACGTCAGTCATTCCAAGTTTTCTCCCATTTAATACATAATCCCAGCCAAAATTAATTACTTTTATCAGTGTTAAACATCATCTGCCACTTCCTAGCACAAACCTTCAACCTATCCAGATCCATTTGTAACAGTTAACTGTCCTCTATAGTGTTTACCGCTTTACAGAGTTTAGTATCATCTGCAAAGATTGCTACTTTACTAGTGAACCCCTCTACCAGGTCATTAATAAATATATTAAATAGAACAGGACCCAAGACTGACCCCTGTGGTACCTCTCTACTAACAGTCACCCAATCAGAATAAGTACCATTAATAACCACTCTTGGTTTCCGATCACTGAGCCAGTTACTTACCCACTAACACACATTCTCCCCCAGCCCAATCCTTCTAATTTTATGCACCAACCTTTTATGTGGCACCATATCAAAAACTTAAAAAAAAATTCAGATATACGACATCCAGCGATTGCACCTGGTCAAGTCTGGAGCTCACCTCCTCATAAAAGCTGATCAGGTTAGTTTGACAGGACTGATCCCTCATAAAGCCATGTTGATATGGAGTCATTCATTTATTTTTATCAAGATACTCCAAAATAGCATTTCTAAGAAAATCCTCAAAAAATTTACATACAGTGGAGGTTAAACTAACAGGTCTATAATTCCTGGCATCACATTTTTGATCTTTTTAAATATTGGCACCACATTTGCAGTGCGCCAGTCCCGGGGAGAAGTCCCTGTTACTATAGAGTCCCTGAATATTAAAAATAGGGGTCTGTCTATTATATTACTTAATTCCTTTAGAACACAGGGGTGAATGCCATCTGGACCTGGCGATTTGTCTATTTTGATTTTTTGTAGGCAGCACTGTACTTCTTCCTGGGTTAGACGGGTGACCTGTACTGGGGAGTTGACCTTATCTCGCTGTATTTTACCTGGCATTTCATTTTCCTCGCGAATACAGTGGAGAAGAATTTGTTTAATAAATTAGCTTTTTCCTGATCCCTGATTTCTTCCTCATCATTTTTTAAAGGGCCTACACTTTCATTTTTAACCTTTTTGCTATTTATATAGTTAAAGAACATTTTGGGTTTAGTTTTACTCTCTGTGGCAATGAATCTTTCTGTCTCTATTTTTGCGGCTTTCATCATTTTTTTTTTACATTTTTTACATTTTTTCTCTATAGCTTTTTAATGCTTCTTCACTGCCGTCCTGTTTTAGTAGTTTAAATGCTTTATTTTTGTAATTTTTTGCCCCCTTAACATTGTTATTCATCCATATTAATTTCCTTTTATTTCTGATTCTTTATTCCCATAAAGTATATACATCTTACAGTGAGAATTTAAGGTATTTTTAAAAGTCTCCCATTTAGTGTCAGTATTCTTGTTTTTGAGGACATTATGCCAATTTATATTGTTAGGGGTTCTCTGAGTTTATCAAACTTTGCCTTCCTAATGTTCATAGTTTTTTGACCCCTCCAGAGATTTCCTTATTGAAGAACAAGTTCTAATGTATTATATTTAGTGTTGAGCAGCATAGGCCATATTCGAATTCGCGATATTAGCGTATATATGGATGAATATTCGTCATATATTTGCTAAATTCGCATATTCGTAATATTCGCGTTACATTTTCGCATATGCGAAAATTGAAAATTTGCATATGCTACAATTTGCATTAGCATATGCAAATTTTCCCATATGCGAAAATTCGTGCGCCTGTCTCACACAGTAGTATTAGAGCCTTCTTTAGACCACACAAGCTGGAAGCAGAGAGGGATGATCACTGTGATGTGTACCGTGAAAAAAATAAAATAAAATATTCGTAATTACGAATATATAGTGCTATATTTGCGAATATTCGCGAATATGCGATATTCGCGAATAAAATTCACATTGTGAATATTTGCGAGCAACACTAATTATATTATGATCTCTATTTCCTAGGTATCCTTCTACTGGGACATTAATTACTCTGTCAGGTCTGTTGGTTAATATTAAGTCTAGTAGGGCGCCCCCTCTGGTCGGGCCCTGCACCATTTAAGACAGATAATTGTCTTTAGATATAGTCAGAAACCTGTTTCCTTTATGAGATTCACAGGTCTGTGTCTCACAGTTTATATCAGGATAGTTAAAGTCCCCCATTATCATCACCTCATTCTGATTTGCTGCCTTGTTAATTTGCCTCAGTAATTGATCTTCTGCCTCTTCCATTATGTTTGGTGGCTTACAGCAAACCCCTCAGAATTTTTTTATTTTCATCTTCATATATTTCTATCCATAATGACTCCACATTATCGTTTCCCTCCCATATATCCTCCCGCAGTGCGGCCTTCAGACTCATTTTCACATAAAGACAAACTCCTCCCCTTTTCCGTTTTGTCTGATCCTTCCCGAATAGACCATAATCCTGTATGTTTACGTCCAGTCACAGCTATCATCCAACCAAGTCTCTGTTATCCCCACTATGTCTTAATTTTCTTCAGACATCAACCACTCCAGTTCCACTGTTTTATTGGACAGACTTCTGTCCAATAATTAGTCCCTAATCTCATGCTGCCTCTCTGTTGTGGCTCATGGTACAGGTAATATTTCAGAAAATATTGCCTTGGAGGTCCTTGCCTTAAGCTTGCAGCCTAAGTCCCTTAAATGATTTTTAAGGACACTCCACCTACCGCTTACTTTATCATTAGTGCGAATATGTACCATGACTGCTTGGTCCTCTCTAGCCCCACCCAGCAACCTGTCAACCCGATCCGCGATGTGCCGAACTCGAGCCCCAGGAAGACAACACACTGTTCGGCAATCCCGGTCTTTGTGACAGATCACCCTGTCTGTCCCTATAATAATTGAGTCCCCCACTACCAGTACCTGTCTGACCTGCCCTGCACGCCTCTCGCTCTCCTTACTGGAGCAGACACCCCCTGGCAGTCAGAGGCAAAGTCCTGCTGCAGTACTGCTAGCTCTGAAATGGCATCCCCCTCATCTGCCAACCGAGCATACTTGTAGGGGTGTGCAAGATCAGGACTAGCCTCCCTGACACTTTTCCCTCTACCCCATTTTCTAACTGTAACCCAGTTAGCTGCCTGACTGTTCTGCACCTCCGTCCCATTATCCTCTCCCACCTTTACCCCAGAGAATACTTGCTCAGTGAGCATGAAACTCCTCTTCAAGTTGTCAATGCGTCACAGTGTTGCTAGTTGCTCCTCTAGATCCAGGATCTGGGCTTTTAAATGAACAACTCGCACACATCTCACACAACAATATCTCAAACTGCTGTTTAATGATTGCATACATTGTGCAAGATGCACACTGGACTGGCTTTTCCAACATTGAGGCCATACTGTATTTGGGGATTGCAAAAAATAACAGTAAAAAAAACATTCAAATATTTCAATTAAACTCTCTGAATTTAAAGTCCCTTCTTTTTAAGTCCCTCTCACTCTTACACTCACTTGTATACTTCACACTCTTGTATACAGACACACAATCACTAGCTCAGACATTTGCTTAGTATACTTTCTTTTATAGTTACCAGACACCACCTCTCTCTTTCACAGCCTGGAAGTGTAATTCTAGTTTTTAATTTTCTAGAGGTACAACCAACATATTGGACATTGCAAGAATTGCATGTGGCTAAATAAACTAAACTATGTGCGATGATTGACAATTAATAAAGCTTTTGATCTTATAGTCAATGCCTGTTTTGCTTGATTTAATTGTTTTATTATTTTGCACATATGTGTATAAACTGCATCTGACTCATCTATATTTAAAGCTCGCTTTGCATGTAAGCCAGTTTTCTAGTGAAGTTGCTAGGGGATACTCTTTCTATGTGCCCCCACAACTGCAAGCCCCTTCTCTGTGCCCTCCTAGTTGGAAGTCCCTTCTCTGTGCTCCCATAGTTGCAGGCCCCCTCTCTGTGCCCTATAGGTGCAGGCCTACTCTCTGTGCCCCCATAGTTGCCAGCCCCATCTCTGTGCCTCCATAGTTGTAGCCCCTCTCTCTGTGCCCCCATAGTTGCCAGCCCCCTCTCTGTGCCCCCATAGTTGTAGGCCACCTCTGTGCTTGTTTCTTTTCATATAGTATTAGGCTGCAGCTTCTGTGCTCCTCTGCTCCTCCAGTATGGGGTCAGACAGGACACACTGTTATGGGCCATAGCAGGAAGCCCCATGCGACCCTGGACTTGAGTTCAGTTGAGCACAGAAGCTGACCAACACAGATTAGTTACCGTCCAGGGCCAGGCTGGCCAGCTGCAGCGTATCCATGCTGCTACTGCTCCAGACAAGGTGACAGGATCCAAAAAAAGGCTCTCAACCGGAGCTGCTTTCATTACCACTCTCCAGATCCGTCTGGAACATCAGTGATGTCACTTGTAGTGTGCGAGCCTATGAGGGGTATGTTCTCTTTGCAGCCACTACCCCCTTCAAAGTGGCAGTGCCTGCCCCTTCCCAGCGGAGGTATGTATGTGACTGTACAGTCACAGTGTATCTAATATTCTTCAGCCACAGTAGCTGGGTGGCCTTGAAGTGACAGCCGCCAGTGCTGCCCCCAATGTAGGGCCCAGTAGCTGATAAATGTGTCAACTGACAAATGTGGCTTAGAAGTTAAGCTGTCAGTGTCCATTACTAAGTCACACACACACCTTATCACCATGGTCGCCAGGAGTACTGGGAAGAGCTTGATTCCGGCAGGCCCAGAGAACAAAATAAATGGTGCAACAGGTCTGGGGCTGTACCTGGCTGGTTAAATGTGATCAGTTCTACAATGAGTTAACCTATGATGCTTATGTCTACAGTACTGGAGGAAAAAGTCGTGGGATGTTGCACACATGTAAAGGGGGCGTTTAATTCATAATAACTTCTCTTGCCAAACCATTTAAACTCATGAACAAGAATGGACACTGGAAGCCAGAGGCTTTAGCTGCTTTGGAGAAATGTTTCATGGAACATTTCTTTGGAGAAATGTTTCATGGAATAACTTGTATAAGTTTAAGCCAAGCAGGTGAAAGGAGTGAAAGAAAACGTCTTCTCTAAGGCTAGGTTTCCACTTGTTTTTTTTTTTCTTCAAAAAAGCCAATAAAAATGCCCATTTTGCCGCATGCCGTTTGTTTTTGTTTTTTAAAATGCTGCGGCCAGATGTTAGCTGTAAGTCAATAGGGAACTGCAAAATGCCATATCCACTTGCCGTTTTTCAGTTTGGCTTTTCTTTTCTTTTTTTTTTTATCCTTTTGGTGTTCTTCTGCTATTGGGCTCCTTGGCAGCTTTTCAAAAACGACCTCTTGTTGAGACTTTGGCGTTTTTTTCAGGAAAATCTTGGTGTTTTCCTCACATTAGTAATCCAAAAAAGTGATGGAGATACCTTTTTTATAAAAATTTCGTAGGGTACCATTAAAAAAAAATTATAAAAAAGATACAGTAGTTATGGAAAAAATAGTGTTTAACAAAATGTTTTTTATAACCAAATTTTATAAAATTTTTAAGCAGTAATCAATTTATGTAGGCAGGTAGGGCACAAAAAAATATAGCTGACAATAATAAAAATGTAGTGTGTGTGTGTTTTTTTACTTTTTTTTTAACATTTTATAGGTAGTACTACTACTCTTCCTTGATGGGAGTAGTAGTACCTGTACTAATTTACAGATCACCCTGGGTCCGTTGAGATCCTCCTGTATAATGTATAGATGCGGCCAGCCGCTCTTCTATGGTCCCCTGCACTGATATATATATATATATATATATATATATATATATATATATACACACACACACTTATTCATATTTCCCCCAGAAAGCTGTGATTGGCCAGATGGTTGCAGCCAATCACAACTCTGTGGTAAATATGAATAAGTGTATATATACGTCAGTGCAGGGACCATAGAAGAGCGGACGGCCACATCTATACAATATACAAGAGTATCACAGCGGGTGTCAGGAGTGACACTGCGATCTGGTCATATATCTACTGCCCAGCAAGGACTTACAGTGAGCCTGCAATGTGTATACAGTATACACATTGCTGGCTCGCTTAATCCCTTGCTGAGCTGTGCGCTATGCGCCAGCCCAGCAAGCAAAGAGTTAACTTACACTGCTGGACTGTGTAGGTTAACCCTTTGGGTGGTATACACTATATACAGCTATCTATAGATAGCTGTATATAGTGTATACAGAAGACGTAGTCCGCTTATCTCCCTCCAGTCCCGGCTGGGTCAGTGTAGCTCCGCCCCCAAAGATGAAGTCATTAGGGGCGGAGCTTCAGACGGGAGCCAGTCTGGTAAGGGTGTGAGGCTCTGTTCACATTGTACGTTTTGTAAAATATGAACAGACCCATCTGGCAGTGTCTTCCCAGACTCCAGCTGTTGCTAAACTACAAGTCCCAACATGCCCAGACAGCCGAAGGCTCCCACTGCTTCTAATGAAGTTCCTTACCTTGTGTAGGTTGTCACTGTCAACAGGGCTGGCCCTACTGCTAGGTAAAGTAGGCAGCTGCCTAAGGTGCACTGCCACTTAATGTACAGCCGGTAGTGTTGGGCGCGAATATTCGCAATGCGAATATTTATTGCGAATATCGCATATTCGCTAATTTGCCAATTATGAATATTTGCATTTTTTCACAGTACAGATCACAGTGATCATCCCTCCCTGCTTCCAGCTTGTGGTGTAAACGATGCTCCAATACTAGTTACTGTGTCAGACCAACGGGCGCCCGAAAATTTGCATATGTGAATATTCACATATGCAAATTTTCACGCATATTGATCCCTCCCTTCTTTTAGCTCTTTTATCACACCAATCATGGTACATATTGGCACCAATGACAAAGTAAGAGGTAGGCGGAGTGTCCTAAAAATGATTTCAGGGACTTAGGCCGCAAGCTTAAGGCAAGGACCTCCAAGGTAGTATTTTCTGAAATATTACCTGTACCACGAGCCACACCAGAGAGGCAGCGGAAGATCAGGGAGTAGAGATGAGTGAATCGAACTTGACGAACCCGAATTCGTTACGAATTTCATGAAAAATTTGATTCGTGACGAATACGAATATCGCCGCGATTCTATCGCACGAATCGCTTCATTAAACTCCATTTTACAGCATTCCAGGCTATTGTAGAGCTAAGATGGCGGATCCACATGTGAGTACATGGGGCAGGGGATTATGGGAGGGCGGGAAACAGCGGCGGGAATGAAGGTAGGCGGGCTGACCCTGAACCACATGTGAGATGCAGCCTATCAGTGTTCACTGACCCCTGTGATGTCACAGCCCCTATATAATCGGCGGCCATCTTGCCTCTCTTCATTTCATCTATGCACTCAGATGGAGAGGACGGGACTGTGTGTGTGTGTGTGAATAGCTCATACCACAGCGTTACACTGCAACTGCTAGTCACATCAGCATCAGGGTGGGTTCACACTACGTTTTGTCCCATACGGGAGCGCATACGGCAGGAGGGAGCTAAAACCTCGCGCTCCCGTATGTGACCGTATGCGCTCCCGTATGCCATTCACTTCAATGAGCCGACCGGAGTGAAACGTTCGGTCCGGTCGGCTCATTTTTGCGCCGTATGCGCTTTTACAACCGGACCTAAAACCGTGGTTGACCACGGTTTTAGGTCCGGTTGTAAAAGCGCATACGGCGCAAAAATGAGCCGACCGGACCGAACGTTTCACTCCGGTCGGCTCATTGAAGTGAATGGCATACGGGAGCGCATACGGTCACATACGGGAGCGCGAGGTTTTAGCTCCCTCCTGCCGTATGCGCTCCCGTATGGGACAAAACGTAGTGTGAACCCAGCCTCAGGGAAAGACAGGAGTGCAGAGTGCTGTGCTGTTACACTGAGAAGGATCATTGATTGCTAAACCTCCTATTCACATTATTGAGCATTGCAGCAGAGAGGGGCAGATAGCTGTCAGCTGCCTCATACAGATCTCCAAGCTGCCTGAACTTTCTGAAGCATCTTATCTCCTAATTTTTCAGCTCTATTGAGTTTTTTTGCTCCACAAATCTTCTGCTGCTCAGAATTGTGTGACAGAGTGCAATTTAGGGCTTAATCCCTGGATTTTTTTTTTATTTGTTGTGCTGCACTGTTGGGTCCTGCTGCTGTTCAGAAATAAGTCATATTAGTGTGGACTTTAGTGCCTTTTTACCATTTTTCACCTGTTACTCTGTCTCTGTGCTAAATTCAGTGTTATACCACATGTTATACACCTGCCGGTGTATTAAAGAAAAAAAGTTTTTCCTGAGTACAAATATGCTGTTTCAGTGGCATTATCATTGCAAAGGGCCTACATACAAGCAAATAGCGTACCATGTACCACCTTTTTTTCTGTCTCTGCTAAATTCAGTGTTATACCACACGTTATATACCTGCCGGTGTATTAAAGAAAAAAAAGGTTTTCCTGCGTAAAAATACGCTTAACAGTGGCCTCATCATTGCAAAGGGCCTACATACAAGCAAATAGCGTACTATTTAGTACCTGTATTTCTGTTTTATACCACACGTTATACACCTGCCGGTGTATTAAAGAAAAAAAAGGTTTTCCTGCGTAAAAATATGCTTTTTCAGTGGCCTTATCATTGCAAAGGGCCTAAATTCAAGCAAATAGTGTACCATATACCACCTTTTTTTCTGTCTCTGTGCTAAATTAAGTGTTATACCACACGTTATACACCTGCCGGTGTATTAAAGAAAAAAAAGGTTACAAATACGCTTAACAGTGCGCTCATCATTGCAAAGGACATACATACAACCAAGTAGTGTACTATTTAGTACCTGTATTTCTGTCTCGGTGCTAAATTCAGTGCTATTCCACACATTAGTATACACTGGCTGGTGTATACAACAAAAAAAGAGTTTTTTTTATGCGTATAAATACGCTTAACAGTGCGCTCATCATTGCAAAGGGCATACATACAACAAAGGAGTGTACTATTTAGTAACCATACTAACTATGTAACTGTGATTCTGTCTAGGGCCTATATACTTTGAAAGGACAGCCGTAAGTAATTGCCTGTCGCAGCAATAGGCCTGAGCTCCCGTTAACACCCAGCGGTCGTGCCGTCGACCCATCTCTCCTCGTCAATTGGTTTGCCCACTCATCCCCATCATCACAAGCGACATCTGACAACCCCAGTCAAGAGTCGGTGGATTCCTCAGACACAACTCTCAGTTGGCATGGCCCGGGAGCAGTCCCTGTAATCCCATTGCCTTTGTCCTATGCTGTTCCCTCTCCCAAAGAAGTATCTCATGCTTTGGGTTCAGCTCCACTATTTAGCAAGGACGATGTAATAGAGGACAGTCAGCATCTAATGGGCAGCCAAGAATGTGAGGAGACATGCGTCCCTTGCTCCACAAGGCGGCCAAGTAGTGATGCGGAGAGTGACGTGGGAGGCGGTGTTTCAATTGCTCAGGGTCCTGAGGCAGACACTGTTGTGGAACACGAGGAGGACATCAGTGACGTGCACACATCTTTTGATGATGATGAAGCCGATCGCAATTGGGAGCCGGGTGCAGAAGCCAGGGCTTCATCATCATCAGGAGAAGAGATTTGCTCTTTTTCTATTAGGCAGCAAGGCGGTAGCACGGTTGGCAATCAGCGTGGTGGTGGCAGTAGTGGAAATTCAGGAGCCAAACGTGCCAGGGGGAGACCACCTGCTTCGCTGCAAGCTACCATTCAGGGAGGTAGTGGAACAGGGGTTCCTGGAGACGGCGCCAATAGCAGTGAAATAGTGTGAACTACGGATGGGAAAATCAGCTACTCTGCAGTGTGGTTGTTCTTCATAAAGAATCCGGAGGACCTTAGCGTAGTCACATGCAAAATCTGTGGGCAGAAAGTGAAGCGTGGCCAGGGTCCCAATCTCGGCACCACGGCCGTGCGTCAACATATGATTCGCCACCATAAAGCGGCCTGGGATAACCGTGGCTCCGAGGTAGTGGTCCAGCCTGCCGCATCACCCAGTGGCCATCCGCTCCCTCCGTCATCCAGCCAAGGCTCCTCCACCTCAGCCGAAGGGAGCATTGTGTCAAACCATCCTTCTTGCGCTCCTGCTTCCTCCGCTCGTAGTCAGCCATTCCGCCAACAATTGATCGGCGAAGCCATGTCCAAGAGACAACAGTATGCGCCCACTCATTCAACGGCGTAGAAGTTGAATGTGCTCCTGTCCAAGTTGCTGGTGTTGCAGTCCCTCCCTTTCCAACTGGAGGACTCTGCAGCTTTCAGGGAATTGATGGCTTGTGCCGAGCCGAGGTGGAGAGTCCCAAGCCGTCATTTCTTTGCGAAGAAGGCAGTACCAGCACTGCATAAGTTTGTACAAGAGAAGGTGAGCCAGTCCTTGAGCCTGTCGGTGTGTTCAAAAGTGCATGGCAGTGCCGATGTGTGGAGCTGTAACTACGGGCAGGGACAATACATGTCTTTTATGGCCCACTGGGTAAATGTTGTTCCTGCACAGCCACAGCAGCAACTTGGACAGGTCACACCGCTTCCTCCTCCAAGCTCTCGCTCCCAGGCAGTTGGTCCTTTTACAGTGTGCGCCTCCTCCTTCTCCCCCGTGTCCTCGGCCTCCACTGCACATCCAAATCTCGGTGGCCCTTCATCGTACCACGTGTGTAGGGCACAGCGGTGTCAAGCCGTCCTTCACATGGTTTGCCTTGGCGAACGGAGTCACACAGGGGAGGAACTGCTGAAGTTCATTAGGGAAGAAATCCGAGTATGGCTTACTCCACAAAATCTGGAAATGGCAACCATGGTGACCGACAATGGGAAGAACATTGTGGCCGCGCTGCGACAAGGAAGTGTGAACCATTCGCCCTGCATGGCACACGTGTTGAATCTGGTTGTCAAGAAGTTCATCAAGTCTTAACCCCATTTGCAGGACGTCCTGACAATGGCAAGGAAACTGTGCATGCACTTCAGCCCCTTGTACACCACCAAGCACACTTTGCTTGAGCTGCAGCGTCAGAACGGTATCCCACAATATAGTCTCATTTGTGACATTGCCACACGTTGGAATTCCACCCTCCATATGTTGGACAGACTATACGAACAAAGAAAAGCCATCACTGATTTTTTGATGATACAAGCAGATAGGAGTACTCCCCTGTGTAACTTCAATGTTAATGAATGGCAGCTCATACGTGACACCTGCCGTTTGCTAAGGCCCTTTGAGGAAGCCACATTTTTTGTTAGTCGCTCGAATTACACCATGAACGACGTAATTCCACTCCTACAGTTACTCCAAAAAATGATTGAAAACATGGATGGTCACGGCAATGGAGATGTTGCGCCTACATCAGAAGGCTACATGAGTCCTGTGGGGGATGAACTGGAGGAGGATGATGAGGGGCAGAGCGGAGTACAGTTTACGGTGGATGAGATGGCCGGTGTTTCTGGTCATTGGACAGGAGGGGAGGAGCAGGAGCAGCCAGAGGAGCTGGAGTGTTATTACGAGGGAGGCGAGACAGAGGACCCAGACACACCATGGCAGTATGCAGCGGAGATGGAGGCAGGTAGTCCCAGTGAGTCACTGTCACAAATGGCACGATGCATGCTGAGTTGCTTGCGTAGTGACCCCTGAATTGTCAAAATTCGTCAGCGCGATGACTTCTGGATCTCCACCTTATTAGACCCTCACTACCAGCCCAGAATGGGGGCCTTTTTTACAACCACTGAGAGGGAGGACAAACTGACCTACCTCAGGGAGCTTCTACGTAGTCGGTTGGCCGATGCCTATCGGCCACATGGCCCATCCACTCGCAGGTCTGACTCAGGGGGCCCTCTGCGCTCACCTTCCACTGCCACGGCTGCTGGGGAGGGGAGGGGTGGCAGGAGCAGTACCGGCTCAATCAGCAGCAGCCTGAGTCTACAGTCGCTGATGAGTAGCTTCCTTCAGCCGCATAATGAAGCTACTCATCAGCAGCAGGTGGACATGGAGCAGGACCTGAACCAGCAGGTGCTTACCTCGACATGACCCTGCCAACAACCGTTGAAGATCCACTGGACTTCTGGGCAGCCAAACTCAATTTATGGCCGCAATTAGCGGAGTTTGCCCTGGAAAAGCTGTCCTGCCCGGCCAGTAGTGTGCCATCAGAGCGGGTGTTTAGTGCGGCCGGGGCCATAGTAAACCCAAGGCGAACTCGTCTGTCCACTCAAAATGTGGAGAGACTGACGTTTGTCAAGATGAATCAGGGATGGATCAGCCAGGATTTCCAGCCACCAATGACAGATGGGTCTGAGTAGATTGACATGCTCCTACAACAAAATTTTCTCTATTGTGGTTGGTTATGAAACCCTCTGAGGCAGACCTGGGGATTGTACGGCCCGCTTGACACATACGGCCCTTTGATTGGCTCTGACCGGCCCGCGCTGATTGGGGGACAACTATGCTGCCTAATCTGGGGGACATCTATGCTGCCTAATCTGAGGGACAAGTATGCTCCTAATCTGGGTGACATCTATGCTGCCGAATCTGGGGGACAACTATGGTCCTAATCTGGGGGACATCTATGCTGCCTAATCTGGGGGACAACTATGCTCCTAATATGGGGAAAACTGAAGCTTCTGGCTTTGGGCCTATAAGTTTTTGAAGTTTAGCAGTAGCTAAATACATGCTTAATGCAAATGTCAACTGTTACGCCGAGCGCTCCGGGTCCCCGCTCCTCCCCGGAGCGCTCGCTTCTCTCTCTCTGCTGCAGCGCTCCGGTCACGTCCTCTGACCCGGGGCGCTGCGATCCCGCTGCCAGCCGGGATGCGATTCGCGATGCGGGTAGCGCCCGCTCGCGATGCGCACCCCGGCTCCCCTACCTGACTCGCTCCCCGTCTGTTCTGTCCCGGCGCGCGCGGCCCCGCTCCCTAGGGCGCGCGCGCGCCGGGTCTCTGCGATTTAAAGGGCCAGTGCACCAATGATGGTGCCTGGCCCAATCTTCCCAATTAGCTTAATTGGCTCCTACCTGTGCACTTCCCTATATCACCTCACTTCCCCTGCACTCCCTGGCCGGATCTACTGTCACGATGCCGGCTGGCAGGTAGTGGATCCTCTGTGCCAGAGAGGGATGGCGAGGACCGCGCTAGTGGACCGGTTCTAAGCCACTACAGGTTTTCACCAGAGCCCGCCGCAAAGCGGGATGGTCTTGCTGCGGCGGTAGTGACCAGGTCGTATCCACTAGCAACGACTGGCAGAGGAACTTCAGCGGGATCCATGGCCGGATCTTGTTGCACTTGTGCCTAGTGAAAGCGTTCCCTTGTCTGTTCCTAGTCCGTGTTCCTGACCTCCTGCCGTTGCCCCTGACTACGATCCTTGCCGCCTGCCCCCGACCTTCTGCTACGTCCGACCTTGCTTCTGCCTACTCCCTTGTACCGCGCCTATCTTCAGCATCTTCAGCAGCCAGAGAGGTGAGCCGTTGCTAGTGGATACGACCTGGTCACTACCGCCGCAGCAAGACCATCCCGCTTTGCGGCGGGCTCTGGTGAAAACCTGTAGTGGCTTAGAACCGGTCCACTAGCGCGGTCCTCGCCATCCCTCTCTGGCACAGAGGATCCACTACCTGCCAGCCGGCATCGTGACATCAACATTGATCTTTAAATGTAAGGGGTTATGAAACCCTTTTGGGTACTGCGAATGACTGCTCCAGACTCATTCTGTGTCTTTCACAAACTACTTGCCTCCCTGGTGCCTCAGGCCTTGGGCCTATAATTTTTTGAAGTTTAGCAGTAGCTAAATACATGCTTAATGCAAGTGTAAACATTGATAGTTAAATGTAAGGGGTTATGAAAACCTCTTGGGTACTGCAAATGCATGCTCCAGACTCATTCTGTGTCTTTCAGGAACTACTTGCCTCCCTGGTGCCTCTGGCCTTGGGCCTTACATTTTTGGATGTTTAGCAGTAGCTAAATACATGCTTAATGCAAATTTCAACAATGATCATTAAATTCTCGGCACTCTGCCAGGGCCTTCTCCTACCCCGCCTGGGCTGATTCGAGGACCTTACTAACCAACTCACTAACTAATCCAATCGCTTATAGCGACGGGCGGTGTGTACAAAGGGCAGGGACTTAATCAACGCCAGCTTATGACCCTCACATACTGGTAATTCCTTGTTTTAACATTAAATAATTGCAATCACAGATCCCTATCACGAACTGTTTTCAGCGTGCAACACGCACCTGTCCTTGAAAGATAGAGAGACGCTAATCCGTTCAGTGGAGCGCTAGTGCGGCTCTGAGACCATAACACACCTGTTATTGCTCGATCTCGCAATTGATCGGGCAAGGTAAGGGGTTATTAAAGCCTCTTGGGTACTGCTGAGGCCTACTCCTGACTGCTCCTGGTGCAATGTATGGGGTAATTAAACACTCTTGGGTAGTGTTATTGTTAAATTTACTGGTAATTTTATCAGTAATAAAATAGAATTTTGCAGAATGCTAACCGTTACACAACGGAACGCTTGTTGCGTGTGATTTTTTTAATGAAAACAAAAATAGATGGAGAGGGATTAACTCTGCTTAATCATTTTTGGCGAATAGAATCCTTTTGCCATCTGATTTTTTGGAGACAGATGCACTTACACACATGTAATAATTTTTTTAACCAAATTTCAAACATTGTGTGGTTTATTACTTTTGAGAAGAATGTCTTTGGGTGGTCCACCATCCTGCATTATAGAGTCTTCTGAACTGCTGTATATGCGCTTGTTTTAAAAAAAAAAAAAAGGAATTTTGTCCGACAATTTCGATAAAATTTTGCGTTTTTTGGGGGTGGATTGTGAAGCCCGGGTGATGGGTGTGTAGTGTGTACTCGTGCATCAGTCAACTCCAGTCTGTGTCCGTTAGGCAATATATGGGTTACTGATGCAGCAGAGGTGGGGCCTTGGTCCTGGAATTTCAATTATTTAAAAAAATTGAACATATTGTGTGGTTCATTATATTATAGAAGAATGTCTTTGGGTGGTCCACCGTCCTGCATTATAGAATCTTCTGAACTGCTGTATATGCACTTGTTTTTTTTAAAAAAAGGTATTTTGTCAGACAATTTTGATAAAATTTTGCGTTTTTTTGGGGTGGATTGTGAAGCCCGGGTGACGGGTATGTAGTGTGTACTCGTGAATAAGTCAACTCCAGTCTGTGTCCGTTAGGCAATATATGGGTTACTGATGCAGCAGAGGTGGGGCCTTGGTCTTGAAATTTCAATTATTTAAAAAATTTTTTACATATTGTGTGGTTTATTATTTTATAGAAGAATGTCTTTGGGTGGTCCCCTGTCCTGCATTATAGAGTCTTCTGAACTGCTGTATATGCACTTGTTTTAACAAAAAGGTATTTTGTCAGACAATTTAGAAAAAAAATTGCGGTTTTTGGGGGTGGATTGTGAAGCCCGGGTGATGGGTGTGTAGTGTGTACTCGTGCATCAGTCAACTCCAGTCTGTGTACGTTAGGCAATATATGGGTTACTGATGCAGCAGAGGTGGGGCCTTGGTCTTGGAATTTCAATTATTTAAAAAAATTGTGGGTGGATTGTGAAGCCCGGGTGTGTACTCGTGCATCAGCCAACTCCAGGCTGTGTCTTTCAGGCAGTCTATGGGTTACTGATGCAGCTGAGGTGGGGTCTGGGTCTAGGAATTTCAATTTAAAAAAAAAATTCAACAATTATGTGGTTCATTATTTTTGAGAAGAAAGTCTTTGGGTGGTCCACCGTCCTGCCTTATAGAGTCTTCTGAAATGTTGGATATGTGCTTGTGCTTACACAAAGTTGTAAATTAAAAAAAAAATGTATACAATGTTGATTTTGGGGCGGATTGTGAAGCCCTGTGTGTACTGGTGCATCAGCCAACTCCAGGCTTTGTCCTTCAGGCAATAAATGGGTTCCTGATGCCGCAGAGGTGGGGCCTGGGTCTGGGAATTTAAAATTTTGGGATTGCGGGTGCTACAAAAAAAGATGGACACACCCTTATCCGTTCAGTGGAGCGCGCCTGCGGCCCCGGACATCTGAGGGCATAATACACCTGTTATTGCTCGATCTCAGGAGAAGGGGGTTCATCATCGGGAGAAAAGAGTTGCAGGTTGCCCTTGAGTCAGCAAGGCGGTAGCATGGTTGGCAGTCAGCGTGGTGTGGCAGTAGTGGAAATTCTGGAGCCAAACGTGCCCGGGGGAGACCACCTGCTTCGCGGCAGCTTACCTTTACAGGAGTTAGCGGGTTACCAGCACCGGTCGATGAAAGATAGAGACACGCTAATCCGTTCAGTGGAGCGCACCTGCGGCCGCAGAAATCAGAGGGCATAACACACCTGGTATTGCTTGATCTCGCAATTGATCGTGCAAAGGTATGGGGTTATTAAAGCCTCTTGGCCTTTGAGGCCTACTCTTGACTGCTCCTGGTGCAATGTATGGGGTAATTAAACACTCTTGGGTAGTGTTTTTTTTTTTTATTTACTGATAATTTTATCAGTAATAAAATTGAATTTTCCAGAATGCTAATCGTTACACAACGGAACGCTTGTTGCGTGTGATTTTTTTAATGAAAATAAAAAAAATATATGGACAGGGATTAACTCTGCTTCATCATTTTGGGCGGAAAAAGTCCTTTGGTGATCTGATCTTTTGGAGACAGATGCGCTTACACACATATTGAATTCGTTTTTGTAAAAAAATTTCAAACATTGTGTGGTGTATTATTTTTGAGAAGAATGTCTTTGGGTGGTCCACCGTCCTGCATTATAGAGTCTTGTGAACTGTTGGATATGTGCTTGTTCTTACACAAAGGTATTTCTTTAAGAAATTTCTAAAATGTTGCTGTTTTTTGGAGGGGATTGTGAAGCCCGGGTGTGTACTGGTGCATCAGCCAACTCCAGGCTGTGTCCTTCAGGCAATATATGGGTTCCTGATGCCGCAGAGGTGGGGCCTGGGTCTTGAAATGTCAAATTTTTGGATAGCAGGTGCTACCAATGAGAAATCTTTGACAAAAATTTCACATATTGTGTTGGATTTTGGGGGGGGGGGGGGATTGTGAAGCCCTGCTGTGTACTCTTGCATCAGCCAACTCCAGGCTGTGTCATGCAGGCAATATATGGGTTACTGATGCCACAGGGGTGGGGCCTGGTTCTGGAAATTTCAAATTTTTGGATAGCGGGTGCTATCAATGAGAAATCTTTGACAAATATTTCTCATTGTGTTGATTTTGGAGGGGGGATTGTGAAGCCCTGGTGTGTACTTTTGCATCAGCCAACTCCAGGCTGTGTCATGCAGGCAATATATGGGTTACTGATGCCACAGGGGTGGGGACTGGTTCTGGAAATTTCAAATTTTTGGATAGCGGGTGCTACCAATGAGAAATCTTTGACAAAAATTTCATATATTGTGTTGTTTTTTTTTTGGGGGGGGGGGGGGGGGGATTGTGAAGCCCTGGTGTGTAGTGTACTAGTGCATCAGCCAACTCCACGCTGTGCCATTCAGCCACTAAATGGTCTCCTCTTGCCACGCTATGTCCACGCTATGTCATTCAGTCACTATATGGTCTCCTGACACTGATGCCACCACCAGGCTCTGTCATTGTGCTGCTGTGCGGCAGTGATTCTAAGAGCGATGCCGGTAATCTGCATGCTATTCTGAATAACAGTATTTTTTCACTACCCCAGCACATTCCATATGCGTTTTACGACACAGCAAAGTGTTCTATACCCCTATAGAGGCTGTATGTAGGCTAGAAATAGCCTTTTTTAACATCGATTCGCCGCGAATAAATTCGGATCTAAACAAACTTTTCGGGAAAATTCGGCAAATATGCCGAATCGAATTTTTGAAAAGTTCGCTCATCTCTATCAGGGAGGTAAACAAGTGGCTCAGAAGCTGGTGTAGGAAGGAGGGGTTTGGGTTCATTGAGAACTGGGCTGACTTCGCTGTCGGTTACCGACTCTACCGTAGGGACGGGCTGCACCTCAATGGGGAGGGTGAAGCTGTGCTCGGGGAGAAGATGACCAGGAGGGTGTAGGAGTGTTTAAACTAGGGACTGGGGGAGAGGGAACCTATAACAAAGAGGGGGAAGACAGTGTAGATAGAGAGGAGGGACTTAGTAATGTACCTGGGGTGGAGCGGAGGGGGGGTTAGAATAGTTAGTAGATATAGGCTTCATAGGAAGAAAAAACATACACCGCTGAATTGCATGATGACTAATGCCAGAAGTCTGTCCAATAAAACTGACGAACTGGAGTGGTTGATGTCTGAGGAAAATTATGACATAGCGGGTATAACAGAGACTTGGTTGGACGATAGCTGTGACTGGACGGTCAACATACAGGGTTATAGTCTATTCAGGAAGGATCGAACAAAACGGAAAGGGGGAGGAGTTTGTCTTTATGTAAAGTCCAGTCTAAAGGCCACACTGCGGGAGGATATATGGGATGGAAACGATAATGTGGAGGCATTATGGATAGAAATATATGGAGATAAAAAAAAATTCTGATAGGGGTTTGTTATAAGCCACCAAACATAATGGAAGAGCCAGAAGATCAATTACTGAGGCTAATAAACAAGGCAGTAAATCAAAATGATGTGATAATAATGGGGGACTTTAACTATCCTAATATAAACTGGGAGACTGAGACCTGTGAATCTCATAAAGGAAAAAGGTTTCTGACTATAACTAAAGACAATTATCTGTCCCAAATGGTGCAGAGTCCGACCAGAGGGGGCGCCCTACTAGACAATATTAACCAACAGACCTGACAGAGTAACTAATGTGAAGGTAAAAGGACCCCTGGGAATTAGTGATCATAATATAATACATTATAACTTATTCTTCAATAAGGGAATCTCTCGAGGGGCCACAAAAAATGAACTTTAGGAAGGCAAAGTTTGATCAACTCAGAGAAGCCCTTAACAATATAAAATGGGATATTGTCCTCAAAAACATGAATACTGACACTAAATGGGAGACTATTAAAGATATCTTAAATTATCACTGTAATAAATATATACCTTATGGGAATAAAAGGGTCAGAAATAAAAGAAAACCAATATGGATGAATAAAAACATTAAAAGGGCAATAAAGGACAAAAATAAAGAATTTAAAATACTAAAACAGGACAGCAGTGAAGAAGCATTAAAAAGCTATAGAGAAAAATGTAAAATATGTAAAAAAAAAAAAACAGATAAAAGCCGCAAAAATAGAGACAGAAAGACTCATTGCCAAAAAGTGTAAAACTAACCCCAAAATGTTCTTTAAATATATCAATAGCAAAAAGGTCAAAAATGAAAGTGTGGGCCCCATAAAAAAATGATGAAGAAGAAATAGTAAACGGGGATCAGGAAAAAGCAAATATATTAAACAAATTCTTCTCCACTCTGTTCACCGAGGAAAATGAAATGCCAGGTGAAATACAGTGTGATAAGGTAAACTCCCCAGTACAGGTCACCAGTCTAACCCAGGAAGAAGTACAGTGCCGCCTACAAAAAATAAAAACAGACAAATCACCAGGTCCAGATGGCATTCACCCCCATGTTCTAAAGGAATTAAATAATGTTATAGACAGACCCCTATTTTTAATATTCCAGGACTCTATCGTAACAGGGACTGTTCCCCACGACTGGCGCATAGAAAATGTGGTACCAATATTTAAAAAGGGAACAAAAGGTGACCCAGGGAATTATAGGCCTGTTAGTTTAACCTCCATTGTATGTAAATTGTTTGAGGGTTTTCTATGAGATGCTATTTTGGAGTATCTTAATAAAAATAAATGTATGACCCCATATCAGCATGTAATATAAAAGAGTTGGAGAGGCTCTTGTCTGACTACCCACCAAATAAACCCGGGCTACCTAATTAGACACTTATACCCAAGGTGTCAGATTGTAGTTTGTCTGTAGAAATATATATATTAGGGCTCAGGGTTTGAGACAACTGGACAGGTTGTGTTTAAAGTAATATTTCAATTTATTGATTGTATATAATGTGACAATTGAATATTAGATAAAATGTAAATAGCAGCAACTGCGTCTCACAGGGCCCTTGTGTAGGCGCAGCACCAACTATTAAGAACTATAGCATATGTATAGTACAGTATATAAAATATAAAAATATACTTGTAAAAAATTATAAAAGATATAAAATAAGAATATAGAGACCACCATAAACATATATATAGAGAGGGATCTGGATGGGAGAGTCTTAGTCCATCCTCTATGGTAAATAATCTCCTCTCATAAAAAAGTCCTGCTCATATAGACCGATTCTGGTATTGTGATAACCAATGGCAACCATAAGGTTAGTAACCCGTAGCAACCGTTCTGATGAGTCCGGCTATTTAAGCACTTCAATGTTTAAGTAGAAGATAAACTTGATATTTGTAGACAATATTCAACATGAACAGCTAGTGTGCAGTCACTGTTAATATGCATGCATATTTGTATGATACTTTGTATCTCACCGCTCCCGGACACTGATGCGCTGGACTTCACGGGGATGCTGCGATCTCCTCCTGATGAGCTGTGTAATCCTGCAGTGTATTAGCACTGAGTAGCTGTCTTGGTAAGCGGCAGCATCACCGGAGACTCGGCAGTCTCCCACAGTGGTGATGTTGGTAGATGGTGGGTTGCGGGTGGTGTTGTCGCAGCGGTTCTGCGGATGCGCACGTACATGTGCCGGAGGCGTCCTCGTGCCAGCATGGCTCTATGGGGAATCGGTCGTGTCAAACTAACCTGATCAGCTTCTATGAGGAGGTGAGATCCAGACTGGACTAGGGGCAATCACTGGATGTCGTATATCTGGATTTTTCCAAAGCATTTGATACAGTGCCTCATAAAAGGTTGGTGCATAAAATGAGAAGGATGGGGCTAGGGGAGAATGTGTGTAAGTGGGTAAGTAATTGGCTCAGTGATAGGAAACAGAGGGTGGTTATTAATGGTACTTATTCTGATTGGGTGACTGTTACTAGTGGGGTACCACAGGGGTCCGTCTTGGGTCCTATTCTGTTTAATATATTTTGTAATGACCTTGTAGAAGGGTTGAATAGTAAAGTAACAATCTTTGCAGATGATACTAAACTCTGTAAAGCGGTAAACACTATAGAGGACAGTGCACTGTTTCAAATGGATCTGGATAGGTTCGAGGTTTGGGCTGGGAAGTGGCAAATGAGGTTCAACACTGATAAATGTAAGGTAATGCACATGGGGAGGAAAAATCCGGGCTGGGGTTATGTATTAAATGGGAGAACACTTGGGACAACTGACATGGAAAAGGACTTAGGAGTCTTAGTTAACAGTAAATTTAGCTGTAGTGACCAGTGTCGGGCAGCTGCTGCCAAGGCTAATAAAATCATGGGGTGCATCAATAGGGGCATAGATGCCCACGACAAGGAAATAATTCTACCGCTCTACAAATCACTAGTCAGACCACACATGGAATACTGTGTACAGTACTGGGCACCAGTGTACAAGAAAGATGTAGAGGGTTCAAAGACGGGCAACCAGAGTAAAACGGGGAATGGGAGGACTACAGTACCCAGAAAGATTATCAGAATTAGGGTTATTTAGTTTAGAAAAAAGAAGGCTTAGGGGAGACCTAATAACTATGTATAAATATATCAGGGGACAGTACAGAGATCTCTCCCATGATCTATTTGTACCCAGGACTGTATCTATAACAAGGGGGCATCCTCTACGTTTAGAGGAAAGAAGGTTTCTATACCAGCACAGATGGGGATTCTTTACTGTAAGAGTAGTGAGATTGTGGAATTCTCTGCCTGAGGAGGTGGTCATGGTGAACTCTGTAAAAAAGAGTTCAAAACAGGTCTGGATGCATTCTTGGAGAGTAATAACATCACTGGTTATGTATACTAGATTTATAGGGACAGAACGTTGATCCAGGGATTAATTCTGACTGCCATATTTGGAGTTGGGAAGGAATTTTTACCTCTAGTATGAGTTTTTTTTTGCCTTCCTCTGGATCAACTCAGTAGGGACTCATTAGGGAGATAGGTTGAACTTGATGGACTCTGGTCTTTTTTCAACCTCATGAACTATGTTACTATGTTACACGATATTGCGCATGTGTACTTTATGGTGAATGTGCATGCGCATGCAAATTTTATGGCGCATAGTAAAAAAAGACAGCGAATATGCAAATTTTGTGAATATATGATGAATATTCGTCCATATACTCACGAAATATCGCAAATTCGAATATGGCCTATGCCGCTCAACACTAACAGCCGGACTTGCAGCTGTCAAGTTTGCCTAGCCGCATACACAGCCTGCTTAAAGATGTACCCCACCCCTAGACATCTTATCCCTTATTCAAAGGATAGGATATAAAATGTCTGATTGCGGGACCACAACTGTCATGCACCCTCCCATAGACATGAATGGAGGGGGCATGATGTCACGGCCACCCAAAACAGGTGTTCTGAACATAAATATTTACTCCGAGGTGCTGGGCAGGAGATTGTGGGAAGTCCCAGTGGCCGGAACCCCCGCGATCAGACATCCTTTAGATATGGAATAAGATGTTTAGGAGTGGAGTACATCTTTAAATATTAAGCAGCACAGTACTTCTGTAGTATTGGATGTGCTGTACCTTGTAGTCTCATTAATCAGTTGCTAAGTTAAACAAACAGATGCTTACAGCAATAATGGCTTCAGTAGTTTGCTTGACTGACAAGCCATGTATTGCCACCAACATGTATAAAATGGTGAACAATTGGCTCTGCATGCCTGCTGTTTGTGGCACATTATAGCGAGGAGTCTATAGCATTGTGCCAGGGGAGGAGAAGCATGTGTATTTTACTGTGCTGTGCAGTCTATAAAATCTGGCTCTCCTACATAGACTATAGAGGACAGCTGGATCAAAAACTGTGCGCTGCATGAGGGGACTCAATTATTGAGGGGACTCAATTATTAGGGGGACAGACAGGGCGATCTGTCACAAAGACCGGGATCGCCGAGTGCACGAGTTTGGCAAATCGCGGATCGGGTTGACAGGTTGCTGGGCGGGGCTGGAGAGGACCCAGCAGTCATGGTACATGTTGGCACCAATGACAAAGTAAGAGGTAGGTGGAGTGTTCTTAAAAATGATTTCAGGGACTTAGGCCGCAAGCTTAAGGCAAGGACCTCCAAGGTAGTATTTTCTGAAATACTACCAGTACCACGAGCCGCACCAGAGAGGCAGGGGGAGATCAGGGAGGTAAACAAGTGGCTCAGAAGCTGGTGTAGGAAGGAGGGGTTTGGGTTCATGGTATGCAAAATGACAATTTCCAGCATTGCAGGACTGCCTAAGGATGATGCAAATGAATGACAGGAAGATCTATGTTATACACTCACCATATTGGCCCTGTTTTACTATTGTGAACCCGACATGTTTTGTTGGGTTGTGCACCAGAATTTGCGCTTCAATTGAAAAAAACAACAAAAAAACAACCAACTCTCCATTTTACTGAGAAAACTTAAAAAGGAGCGTGGCCGTTGAGAAAAGAAGGCATGGTACCAACATTTCCACAAAAATCCAATATATTAACTAAGGTTTCCACAGAAAATGTAGTGGATTTGAGCTGAGGAAAACTCCACAGCTCAGAGCATGTGTAAAAAAAAAAAAGCAAAATGTAGGGAAAAGTGCAAAATGTAGGGAAAAATTATAGGGAATTAAAACACACAAAGAAAAATACACTCCATTCTTATTAAATCAGAGCCATTGTCTTTGGTGGTAGAGTACAGGAAATCTCCAATAATCAGTGTTTGTGTGTGTACAGCATAAAACCAGAGAGGAAAGGGTTACAGAGCAGGGCTGCCATGATCCTCCAAGAGCAGTGAATCAGCAGAGTAAGGGAGGGGGAGGTTTCATCACAGTGCAGGTAAGAGAAGGATATGCCCCCTCCCTTTGGGACAATTGAAGATTTTCCTAAACCAGTTGACGGAAAATATAGATTTTATGAAAGACAGGAGGCGAGCATTATATGCAATATCTATCTTTACTGCAAACACATAGCAGCCCAAAAACGTAATAGTCAAGTAATACAGAGAAAAAACTTTGGTAAAACACGCAGGTGTCAGGTAAGCACACACAAACATGCTGTCACAACAGGTATCCAATAGGTGTATATCCCAGGTTATATAAGGACCCATTGACTGTCATTAGTCCTCTTTCTTTGTGTGACCCGAAATAAAAGTTCAACCAGTTCAACTTGAAGGAGAATCCAAAACCTTGAAGACTACTGAAGAAGATACAGGTGAGAAGATGAAGGTGAAGCTGACGTTCCTCAAGCAGTGAATTGTAGGTAGACTTGTAGAAACACCAGTAGTAGAATCCATGAACAAACGAGTGAGGTCAAGCATGTCCCGAAGTCAAATTTCTTAATATGCTGAAACGACAAAATTAGAAAAATAACAGGGATGGGAAATAGGGAGGGATAATGCTCGCCTCCTGTCTTTCATAAAATCTATATTTTCCGTCAACTGGTTTAGGAAAATCTTCAATTTTATATCAGACAGGAGGCATTTGCATTATATGCAAGTTCAAAGCTATAATGCATAGAATAACATTGATAATACTAACAACTAAATTAAAGCATAGACATAGAAACATGAGATTCCGGTCTAAAGTAGAAGGTTTTAAAGGTAGACTTGACAAGGTCGGCAAGAGAGCCACCTGATTGTAAGAGTTTGGTGGAAACTGCTCCTCTAGTGGAATGGGGGCCAAAAAGAGAAATGTCTATGTGGGCAAAAGACATTACCTGTCTAACCCACCCGGTAAATGCGGTTTGCAATAAGATATAAGGAGTTGAGAATAGGAAGTATTCCTGATGGAAATTGTCTTAGCTTCATAAGTCTTGAGACATCTGACCACACAGAGCTTATCATTGTGAGGAAAAGCCGGATAGAAAACTTCCTGAATGTTAGTTTTAGTTCTTCTGTGGATCTTAAACACAACCCCTTGAGGGGAGAACTGGCGAAGAGATATATCAAGGGCCTTGACATCAGAAACTCTCTTGATGGAAATCAAACATAGAAGAGTAGTAAGTTTAAAAGAGAGGAGTTTAAGCGACAGGGCGTCATTATCTTCCCAAGAATTAAAGAGATTCAAGATCAAATTGACATCCCATGTAGAATGATATTTAGGTACTGGGGGACGTTTAAGTCCAATACCCCTAAGTAGTTTACATACAATAGGGATTTGTCCAATGGGAATGGCGTTGACAGGTTCATGGAAAAAGGAAATTGCTGATCGATAAAGATTAATGGTGCGATAAGCCTTACCATCATCAAATAATTTAGATAAAAAGTTCAAGAAGTGGGGGAGAGGTGCACGAATGGAATCCAAGTCCCTTTGTGCGCACCAATCAGCCCAAAACTTCCAGGCTGATCGGTAAGCTGTCCTGGTGCCTGGAGCCCAGGCTTCGGAGAGGATAGTTCTAGTTGATGAAGAAATGTCTGAGTCAAAAGAGGTTGGCCCGAAACAACCAAGCAACTAGAGGAAGTTGTTGTGATAGTATTAGCGGATGAGGGTTGTTGGAGGGATCTTATAGGAGATCTTGTAATGGGGGAAGGATCCTGGGAAAATCCAGAACCATGCTGAGAATTTGTGGGAACCAAGATTGAGTCGGCCACCACGGAGTGATCAGCACTATTCTAGATTTGTGAAGGAGAGTTTGAATGAGAACTCTGGAAATCAGATTGAACGGGGGAAAGGCATATAAGGGTTGGTGAGGCCAAAATTGGAGAAGAGCATCTACTCCTAGTGCTTCTGGATCCGGACGCCAACTGAAGAACCGGGGAAGTTTGCGATTGAGTCTGGACACAAAGAGGTCCAGATAGAGGGGTCCCCATAGAAGATTGAGTTGTTGAAATATTAGTGGATCCAATCTCCAGTCGCTGTAATCTGTAAAATAACGCGAGTTCCAATCAGCTACAGAATTAGATAAACCTGGTAGATATTCTGATCTCAGGGTAATATCCCTGTCCAAACAAAAATGCCAGAGTTCTTTTGCAATATTGACAAGCAGTTCTGATTTTGTCCCTCCTAAGCGATTTATATATTGGACAGCAGTTATGTTGTCCATGCGAAGGAGCACACAGCAATGGGACATGTCTCTTATGAAACTCTTCAGAGCGAAAAATCCCGCTTTGAGTTCTAGACAATTGATGTGAAGAACGGATTCTGTGGGAGACCATTTGCCTCCCGTAGAAAGGGATCCGAAACGAGCGCCCCAGCCAACCAAGCTGGCGTCCGACTCCAAGATGACATCTGGTCTGGAAAGAAAAATCGTCTTCCCATTCCATTCCTGGATATGATGAAGCCACCAGACCAATTCTTCTCTGGCTTCTGGGGATAATGGTATCTCGTCCGAATACCCAAGGCCCTGTTGAAGATGTTGGATTTTCAATCGTTGGAGGGCCCTGTAATGTAAGGGGGCAGGAAAAATGGCCTGAATTGAGGCTGATAAAAGACCGACTATTCGAGCAATGGCTCGTAGAGAAATAATATCCTTGTTCAGCAAAGAACGAATCTCCCTGCGAATAGTTTTTAACTTCTTCAAAGGGAGACTCAAAAGAGCCGAACGAGTATCTATCAAAAAGCCTAGAAATTCCATTTGTTGAGAGGGTATAAGAACAGATTTGTCGTAGTTGATCAGGAAGCCTAGATAAGATAAGAGAGATAGTGTCCAATTCATGTGGGAAAAAGCCTGGGCACGAGAGGAAGCCATAATCAAAATGTCGTCTAAGTAAATTATTAGACGAACGCCACGAGATCGCAGAATGGCTACAACTGGTTTCATCAACTTGGTGAAGCACCAAGGGGCTGATGAAAGACCAAAAGAAAGGCAAGTAAACTGCCATTTCATGTTGTTCCAAATAAATTGGAGAAAAGGTTGTGAAGATAGGTGAATAGGGACCGTAAGGTAAGCATCTTTCAGGTCTACTTTGATCAGCCAATCTTCTTGAAGAAGAAGATCCTTTAATAAATGTATTCCCTCCATTTTGAAATGACGGTAATACACAAAGTTGTTCAACAACTTGAGATTGATTACAGGTCTGTGACCTCCATCTTTTTTCTTCACCAGAAAGAGGTTGCTCACAAAACCTGGTGAATCGAGGGGAATTTGGATAATAGCATTTTTTTAAACTAGCTCCTCGATTTCTGAATTGATAAGAAGTTGATCTTCTTTTGAAAACTGTATGGGATGAGGAAAATGAGTCTGTATCGGAGGGGATATAAACTCTATTTGATAACCTTTCACAACTGAGAGGATCCAATGGTCGGAAGATACTGCCTCCCAATTTTGGGAAAAAAGAAGGAGTCTTCTGCCCACTGGAGGATGGAAAGAAACTGGGTGACTTACCTGAAGGCCTGGATCTTTGGGCGCCTCTGAAGCCTATTGCCCTCCATGGGCATCCACGGGTAGGAAAGAATGGCTGTGTGTGGGTAACCGGAGGGGCAAATGATGATGACCTGTCTGGTTGAGGTTGGGGGCCTTTATATTGGTATCTGTTTTGGTTACCTCGGCTGGGAAAACGGCCTGTGCTTTTCCCAGCCCTGCCAAAAATTTTTTTGAAAAAACTTTTTTCAGATTAGATTGTGCCTTGTTGAGGCTTGAGAATAACCCTACGTATTTAGATATCTCTTTTACAAAGTTATCTCCAAAAAGGAGTCATTCAGTAGGGTTGGTGGACTCAGACGTGGCCAAATGAGTAAGCATATTAATCCAGCTTCATTAATATGGACCTTCTCCTTTCTGTACAGAAGGCCTCATTTATATTACCAAAAAGGCACATAGCCCTTTGGGCCCAACCCCTCATAGTAGGTTTATCTATGGGGTTGCCAGAGGCTGCAGCCTCTTCTGTAATATCTATAATTTTGGCTACAGGTCCCAAGAGGTCCAGGAACTTATCCTGGCACGATCTAAAACTCCGGTCTATTCCCTTTTTGGGATTTTTTCCCGATTTCTGTAAATATTTAATTAAAATGGGATCTACTTCTGGAGTCTGGGAAGTGTCAACAGAAAGTGTAGGTCTTGGGCACTCTGCCCGTAATTTATTTCTATCCTTTTTGTCAAGACCCCTTTTTAGCCAGAAATAAATAAATTTGTCAACCTGAGGGTTTGTAGACCACTCTCCTGACCTTGGGTGAGAAATTTGGGAAGGGTTAAAGAATGGTAACCCCAAAGAATCCAAAATGGTGGAATGTGAGACTGAGGTGTCTCCATAATTGGTATTATCCTCACCTACATCATCTGGCTCAAAGGATTGATCCCCATTGTCAGAGGATTCTGAATCCTCATCAGAATCTGTCTCCTTAGACTCCGTAAAGGAGTCCGGTTTGGATCTTTTAGAGGCCCTTTCTTCCCGTACGTCATACTCTTCCTCACGGGTGGAGGGTTTAGGATGCAATGATTGAGCATCTGTATGATGGCTGCAAGATGGGCGCAAGCCTGGAATGTGGTCTTGACCCCTCTGAAAGGATAAAACGGAAGGGTCGTCTTTATTTAGAGGCCTCTTAAAGGGTCGTTTTTTATGACTTTTATCAGTCTGCTGTTGCTGAGAGGAAAATTGGTTAATGGATCTAGCCACAGATAAAGCCATAGTGTCCTGCATAGAAGCCATAGCCTCAGACACCTGCACTTTTGACTGATCTGGCTACAGACAGGTCAACCAGTTCTTGAATTTCCATAGAAATTGTGCTTCTAGGATCTCTAGCAGTCATTTGATCAGATGACATAATTGTAATAGCAGAAAATATGCAGCAGATAAAATTTTTTAACCTAATATAATGGTTAAAGTAAAATAATACCACTAGTGATAGGTGTAAACACACAATATATTATCAATATATCAGTGGTCTATTAAAATATCAATTAAAATATATATATATATATATATATATATATATGTTAATTAATTAATCTATTAATAATGTGTTAATAAATGGGCTACTGAGAGAAAAAAATTTGACCAACTGTGTTGAATAGCTATGAAATGTACTGCAGTGTTCTGAAAAGAACGCTAGGCGGCAGTATAAGCTAATAAATATTGTTAGTCAGAGAAATTTTAGTCAGCCAATAGAACGGGAACCTGCTGAGTGACTAGTCGCGTCGCGAATGAAGTAACTGAGGGCGGGAACAACTGGTTGATCACCAACCAGAGGAGATATCACGAGAACAGAGAAAAAAGAAGTGCGTCATCAGGAAAATGGCCGTGACTGAGGAGAGAGCGGCGCGTGAGCGGAGTGTGGCGCGCGAATACAGCGCCGATACCTTAATGTGAGAACAAGGTAGAAAATAAGAGGAGAATATAGAGAAACTGAATATAATGAAATAACAATGAAAGTGATAATTCCCTACAGTGTACAAGCGGAGTATATGAAAACATAAACTAGAGATAAGGGGAATGAACAGAAATATGAAATAAAAATGGAAAGGAGAAATATGTAATATAATAATTAATATAACAATTATATGAACAAACTTAGTAATGAATAGTGACAATGAACGTAAATAAAGTACTCATCTGAACTGTCCGCGGAGCAGCAAAGAAAGAGGACTAATGACAGTCAATGGGTCCTTATATAACCCGGGATATACACCTATTGGATACCTGTTGTTACAGCATGTTTGTGTGTGCTTACCTGACACCTGCGTGTGTTACCAAAGTTTTTTCTCTGTATTACTTGAATATTACGTTTTTGGGCTGCGTTTTTGCAGTAAAGAAAGATATTGCATATAATGCGAATGCCTTCTGTCTGATATAACATTGAAAATACTTTTGCCCAGATTTATTAAACTGTGTGAGAGAAAAAAATGTGCTTTGTGAGTGCTTTTCCCACAACAACAAATCACAGCTCAGCTTCCACTTTACCTCAGGTCATTAGCTGAGCTGTGATTGGCTGTGGGAAAATCACTCTATTTTTTCTCTCACACAGTTTGATAAATGTGGGCCATTAAGCAGCTGTAATGTGCTCTTTTTGTGAAATATGGGTGATAGAGACATAAAAATGACATGTACATGATCAGGATAAGGTACTGGGTAACATATATATATCAATTTTTTTTTTTCTTTTGTGGGCTCTTACGCTTTAAATGGGCTCTGTCAGATACAAAAACATCTTGGCAAAACATTAACTTGTTTTTTATCTACTTCCTAAGAATTTTTTATTTAACTTTTTATAGAAATCATGGCTTATAAAATCATGGCTTTGTCCAAGCTGAAGCACAGGCATGGACAAAGTCCATCAGACAGGTGAGAGCACAAGGAGTACTATCAGACAAGAGAGAGCACAGAGGAGTACTATCAGACAGGAGAGAGCACAGAGGAGTGCTACCAGACAGGAGAGAGCACAGAGGAGTACTATCAGACAGGAGAGAGCACAGAGGAGTGCTATCAGACAGGAGAGAGCACAGAGGAGTGCTATCAGACAGGAGAGAGCACAGAGGAGTGCTATCAGACAGGAGAGAGCACAGAGGATTGCTATCAGACAGGAGAGAGCACAGAGGAGTACTATCAGACAGGAGAGAGAACAGAGGAGTGCTATCAGACAGGAGAGAGCACTGAGGAGTCCTATCAGACAGGAGAGAGCACAGAGGAGTCCTATCAGAATGGAGAGAGCACAGAGGAGTACTATCAGACAGGAGAGAGCACAGTGGAGTACTATTAGACAGGAGAGAGCACAAAGGAGTACTATCAGACAGGAGAGAGCACAGAAGAGTACTATCAGACAGGAGAGAGCATAGAGGAGTCCTATCAGACAGGATAGAGCAAAGACGAGTCCTATCAGACAGGAGAGAGCACAGAGGAGTTCTATCAGACAGGAGGGAGATCAGAGGAGTCCTATCAGACAGGAGAGAGCACAGAGGAGTCCTATCAGAATGGAGAGAGCACAGAGGAGTACTATCAGACAGGAGAGAGCACAGTGGAGTACTATTAGACAGGAGAGAGCACAAAGGAGTACTATCAGACAGGAGAGAGCACAGAAGAGTACTATCAGACAGGAGAGAGCATAGAGGAGTCCTATCAGACAGAATAGAGCAAAGACGAGTCCTATCAGACAGGAGAGAGCACAGAGGAGTTCTATCAGACAGGAGGGAGATCAGAGGAGTACTATTAGACAGGAGAGAGCACGGAGGAGTGCTATCAGACAGGAGAGAGAACAGAGGAGTGCTATCAGACAGGAGAGAGCACTGAGGAGTCCTATCAGACAGGAGAGAGCACAGAGGAGTCCTATCAGAATGGAGAGAGCAAAGAGGAGTGCTATCAGACAGGAGAGAGCACTGAGGAGTCCTATCAGACAGGAGAGAGCACAGAGAAGTCCTATCAGAATGGAGAGAGCATAGAGGAGTACTATCAGACAGGAGAGAGCAAAGACGAGTCCTATCAGACAGGAGAGAGCACAGAGGAGTTCTATCAGACAGGAGGGAGATCAGAGGAGTACTAGTAGACAGGAGAGAGCACAGTGGAGTGCTATCAGACAGAAGAGAGCACAGATGAGTCCTATCAGACAGAATGGAGCAAAGAGGAGTCCTATCAGAAAGGATAGAGCAAGCTGAGTTGTGATTGGCTGTGGGGAAAACCACTCAATTTTTTCTCTCACACAGTTTGATAAATCTGGGCCATTAAGCAGCTGTAATATGCTATTTTTTGTGAAATATGGGTGATTTTGTGGGATCTTATGCTTTAAATTGGCTCTGTCAGATGCAAAAACATCTTGGCTAAACATTAACTTGTTTTTTATGTACTTCATGAGAAATGTTTATTTACTTTTTATAGAAATCATGGCTTATAAAATCATGGCTTTGTCCAAGCTGAAGAACAGGCATGGACAAAGTCCATCAGACAGGTGAGAGCACAAGGAGTACTATCAGACAAGAGAGAGAGCACAGAGGAGTACTATCAGACAGGAGTGCCTTTGACTGTGTTTGATCAGTGCTTGTACTTGTCAAGTGAATGTCTGTTTCTAACTGTACTATAGTGTTACATTTTTTTTCCTTCCCTTATTAAAGGAGTAGTCTACTGAAAAGTATCTTCAGTTCGTTGTGCTCAGGCTCTCCCCGTAGCATCGCTACAACTGTACGGTCTTCTTCCTTTTGCCATGTGCACGGATCGATGCACGCAGCAATGTCCCCCTTGGCCGGTGATAGCCTGAGCGCAGTGTGAAGAAGACCGGACCGGAGGACTGAACAGCTGCGGCTGTGTAGTGGTACTACAGGTAATGGAGGAAGGTGAGTTCAAGTTTATTTTCTTTATTTTTGCAGCCCAGGCACAACGGACTGAAGATACTTTTCAGTAGACTACTCCTTTAAGAGTATGGCTTACATATTTTGAACCTGAATAAATACCTCAGATTAACGATAAAAAAAAAACACATGATACAAAATATAGGTTTTTAAATAAACTATAGTGCCATTTCTTACAATACTCTTCTACTACAATACTGATTGACTACTAATTGAACAGAACTCACATTTCCAATGCACTGTATGGGGACAGTTGATACATTAAAAGGAATGTTTGAGATGCAGTGTTTACAATTTATGTTACACCTTTAAGGGTGCATTCACATGCATAGGATTTGCTGAGGATTTAAAGTTGTATAATCTGCAGGTGCAAATCTGCAACTGAGAATTTTACCAGGCAATTCTTACGAATTTGTTGTTTGTCTTGTAAAATATACAACTGCGAATCCACAAGTTCAAATCCACAGTGGGTCTTGTGTATACACCCAACTCAGAAGAATACTGTTTGTTTTATTTGCATAGTCAAGTGAGACTATAATTATAAACCAAAAATTCATGTACTGTACCTAGATTTAAAGAATGCTTTTTATTTATCATTATCATAAATATCTTTGAAACCAAGTACCTCATGGTTAAAATTATATCAGGACACACTCTTTGATTGTTTCTCAGATATGTATTTCGAGATCAGACTTTGTACGAATAAGGGGGATAAAAAGGTTAATGTTCTTATTCTACAGAAAGATGCAATCATTTACCTTAAAAATACTCATAAATGTTCTATTGTCTGGTAGCTAAAATATTTGAATTAAAAAAAAAAAAGAGCCTGAAAGAAAAATATATGATTGCTAATGATCTCATTTCAATATAATAGGATCTTTCTATTGCAAAGAGCAAGACAGGTTAAGAGATATAATTATGACTTTGCAGACTCTACCAAGGGCATGAATATGGCCTGACAGTTGTGATCCTGATATCCTAGAAAGGAACCTTTGTCTTGTTTCCATGTTAAAGAGGCAGGATTCCTCTCATAACCTCAGCCTACATCGCAATTTAACTGTCAGGAAACACTTCCTACCAAGCTCTCTTATTTCAAAACACTGTGTAAAGAAGTAACATTTTACAACGGACTTGCCAACTTCATTTAAAATGCAGACTATATTTCTTAAAGGTTCAGAACAGTAAAAATTAATACTCTTTTGGGCAAGTTAGAACAAGTTTTCTCTTTTTTTTTATACATACAATAGATCTGTAGATTACCAATGAAAAATTACTTGGTTGCATTATATAAATATTTTGATAATGTAATAATTACATTTATTTATCTATCCCAGCAACTGGGCATCTACTAGAGAGGATATACACTCATTGGCCACTTTACTAGTGTTGAGCGGCATAAGCCATATTCGAATTCGCGAATATTCGCGAATATATGGACGAATATTCGTCATATATTCGCTAAATTGGCATATTGGTAATATTCTCGTTTTATTTTCGCATATGCGAAAATTCGCGTATGCGAACATTAACATATGCGAAAATTAGCATATACAAAAACTAGCATAAGCAAATTTTCGCATATGCGAAAATTCGCACGCCAGTCTCACACAGTAGTATTAGAGCCTTCTTTACACCAGACAAGCTGGAAGCAGAGAGGGGTGATCACTGTGATGTGTACTGTGAAAAAAAACCCGAATATTCATAATTACGAATATATAGTGCTTTATTCGCGAATATTCACGAAATTGCAAATATAAAATTTGCATTGCGAATATTCGCGAGCAACACTAAATGGGACATGCCCCCCAAAAACCATTTCAGCTAAATTGGCTTTCCAAAAGCCAAATGTGACTTCTTCTCTTCTGAGCATTGTAGTTCGCCCACAGTGCACTTGACGTCCACACATGGGATATTTCCATACTCAGAAGAGATGGGGTTACACATTTTGGGGGGTATTTTCTCCTATTACCCCTTGTAAAAATGTAAAATTTTGGGGAAAACTAGCAATTTAGTGAAGAAAAAATTATTTACGCATCCAACTTTAACGAAAAGTCGTCAAACACCTGTAGCGTGTTAGGGCTCACTGTACCCCTTGTTACGTTCCTTGAGGGGTGTAGTTTCCAATATAGTATGCCATGTGTTTTTTTTTTTTTTGCTGTTCTGGCACCATAGGGGCTTCTTAAATGTTACATGCCCCCCATAAACCATTTCAGAAAAACTCACTCTCCAAAATCCCACTGTAGCTCCATCCCTTCTGAGCCCTCTACTGCACACACAGAGCACTTTACGTACACATATGAGGTATTTCCTTACTCCAGAGAAATTGGGTTACACATTTTAGGAAGATTTCTCTCCTTTTACCCCTTGTAAAAATTCAAAAATGAAGATTTTGAATTTTCTCCTTCAATTAGCTGCTATTCCTGTGAAACACCTAAAGGGTTAACAAATCTTTTGAATGTTATTTTGAATACTTTGAGGGGTGCAGTTTCTATAATTAGGTCATTTTCAAATCCACTTCAAATCCACTTCAAAACTGAACTGGTCCCTGAAAAATCTCGGTTTAGAAAATTTTGTGGAAAATTGCTGCTATACTTTGAAGCACTCTGATGTCTTCCAAAAGTAAAAACATGTCAACTTTATGATACAAACATAAAGTAGACATATTGTATATGTGAATCAATATCTAATTTATTTGGAATATTCATTTTCCTTATAAGCAAAGAGCTTCAAAGTAAAAAAAAAAAGCTACATTTCCAATTTTTTCATAACATTTTTTCATTTTTCACCAAGAAATGATGCAAGTATCGACAAAATTTTACCACTAACATAAAGTGGAATATGTCACGAAAAAAGTCTCTGAATCAGAATGAAAGGTAATGTTATTAATGTTTAAAGTGACAGTGATCAGATGTGCAAAAAATTGCCGGGTCCTACACTGAAAATTGGCTGGGTCCTTAACCCCTTAAGGACGCCGGGCGTATCCATACGCCCCATTTTTAAAGTCCTGAAGGACTGAGAGCATATGGATAAGCCCGTGGGAATTCCGGTCCTGTCGCTCGCCGGGCGGGGACCAGACCAGGGTGGCACCCCGTGAAAACCCCTGGGGGGGTCCCGAGACCCCCCTCATGTCGGTGATCGCCGCAAAACGTCAGTCAATTCAGACCAACGATTTGCAGCTTTTCTGGGTCAATCGGGTCTCTGGTGACCTGGAAAAAAAGGGTGAATGGGGCTGTCCGAGACAGCCCCATTCACCCTTACCCAGCAGGAGTGAGGTGTCACTGGTGCTGCCTCATGATCACATGATTGATCGGTTGGAACGACCGACCAATCCCGACCCTGCTGGGCGGCGATTGGGACGGCGAAGATGTCGGAGATCGGTGCCGGTGCAGTGCCGTGGATTGTAATTTGCCATAGATTATGATGGAGTGACTCAGCAGTTTTCCCTGCTCGAGCGCTCCGCCTCCATCACAATCTATAGGCTGACACTTGCACACCACCCCCCAACCATTGGTTACTGCGGGGGCTGGGGGGGTGTGCGAGTGTCACGTGACATATTTAACCATCAGGTATCGCAGCTCACGGCAGTCTCACTTGGGCTATCACAGGGAGAGGATCTCTCCCTGTGATAGCCCTAAGCTGCACAGAGCTCTTATGGCGTCTGTGGCCCGATTCCGAGAGCAGAATGGAGCCACAGAAGTCAATATCCATTTACTGTGTCCTCCCCGCTGCGCCTGTCAGCTTGTGTGCCCCTCGCACAAACTGCAGTCAGTGTCACCCGCCAGCGCGATCGCTATTCACCGCTAACGGGACCCCTGTGCCCGCTAGCAGTGTTATGTGTCCCCGCTGCGCCTCAATGTTCACTGCTAACAGGAGCCCTGTGCCCGCTAGCAGTGTTACGTGTCCTCCTCCTGCGCGAGCCATCCACCCCGCCCGCCCACGGCTCTGTTCCCCGCTCCCTGTTAGCTCAGGGAACGGGAAACAGATTTAAAGTACTTCGGGCGCAGCGCTAGCCATTGCGTAGGTTCGAGCGCAGCAAAATTTGTACTGTGCATGCGCAGCATTACGCAAATAGCTTAGGGCTGCAGTTAGTGTAGTTTAGCATAGTTTAGTATTAAAAGTGAAAGGGGGTTAGGCACCACAACTCCCAGCATGGGAGTTGTAGTTTAGGACAACAACTCTCAGCATGCCCTGACAGCTAAAGGCTGCCCAGGCATCCTGGGAGTTGTAGTTTAGGACTACAACTCCCAGCATGCCCAGACAGCTTAAGGCTGCCCAGGCATGCTGGGAGTTGTAGTTTAGGACTACAACTCCCAGCATGCCCAGACAGCTAAAGGCTGCCCTGGCATGCTGGGAGTTGTAGTTTAGGACTACAACTCCCAGCATGCCCAGACAGCTAAAGGCTTCCCAGGCATGCTGGGAGTTGTAGTTTAGGACTACAACTCCCAGCATGCCCAGACAGCTTAAGACTGCCCAGGCATGCTGGGAGTTGTAGTTTAGGACTACAGCACCCAGCATGCCCAGACAGCTAAAGGCTGCCCAGGCATGCTGGGAGTTGTAGTTTAGGACTACAACTTCCAGCATGCCTAGACAGCTTAAGGCTGCCCAGGCATGCTGGGAGTTGTAGTTTAGGACTACAACACCCAGCATGCCCAGACAGCTAAAGGCTGCCCAGGCATGCTGGGAGTTGTAGTTTAGGACTACAACTCCCAGCATGCCCAGACAGCTAAAGGCTGCCCAGGTATGCTGGGAGTTGTATTTTAGGACTACAACACCCAGCATGCCAAGACAGCTAAAGGCTGCCCAGGCATGGTAGGAGTTGTAGTTTAGCTTAGATTAGACAGCGAAGGGACTACAACTCCCAGCATGCCCAGGCAGCTGAAGGCTGCCCAGGCATGCTGGGAGTTGTAATTTAGCTGATGGGACCACAACTCCCAGCATGCCCAGACAGCTGAAGGCTGCCCGGGTATGCTGAGAGTTGTAGTGCAGTGAAGGGACCACAACTCCCAGCATGCCCAGACAGCTGAAAGCTGCCCGGGCATGCTGGGAGTTGTAGTGCAGTGAAGTCACCACAACTCCCAGCATGCCCAGATAGCTAAAGGCTGCCCAGGCATGCTGGGAGTTGTAGTTTTACACAGGTATAAAGTAGTTAGCGTAGTGTTAGCGCGATTTTAGCGTAGTTAGCGTAGCATTAGCTCAATTTTAGCATAGCTTTACTTTAGTGTTAGCGCGGTTTTACAGTTTTTAGCATAGCATAGTGTTAGCGCAGTTGTAGCGTATTTAGCATAGCGTAGTGTTAGCGCAGTTGTAGCGTAGCTTAGTGTTACTGCAGTTTTAGTGTATTTAGCGTAGCATAGTGTTAGCGCAGTTGTAGCGTATTTAGCTTAGCGTAGTTTTAGTGTATTTAACGTAGTGATAGCGCAGTTTTCGTGTACTTAGCGTAGTGTAAACGCAGTATTTAGCGGAGCTTAGTTTTAAAGCAGTTTTAATGTATTTAGTGTAGTGTAGCATTAGCACAGTTTTAGCGTATTTAGCGTAGTGTAGCATTAGTGCACTTGTAGTGTAGTGTTAGCACAGTTTTAGTATATTTAGCGTAGCTTAGTGTTAGTGTAGTCTTAGAGTAGTGAGCGCAGCATAGTCTTAGAGTAGTTAGTGTAGTGTAGTGTTAGTCCAGTTCTAGCATAGTTGGCGTAGTTGTACACGTGTGTAGTGTAGTTAACTTAGTTTTACAGGCAGATGAAGTGTAGTTTAGAGAGTTTAGCGTGGGGTGTAGCTTAACTTAGTCAAGTGAAGGGGCTACAACTCCCAGCATGCCCAGTCAGCCAAAGGCTGTCCTGGCAGGATGGAAGTTGTAGTTTTGCAAAAGTAGCAGAGGCAGTTGCGCTCTGCTACATTAATGTGGTATACAGCCACCTGTATAGATGGCTGGAGACGGTGATCACAAGGCCACTTACCCACCTCCATTCCTGCTCCGTCACTGGACTATAAGCAATGCAGAAAGATGACGGAGCTCGAATGGGGGTGGTAAGTTAGGCTCTCCAGGTACTAACCCATTTTTTTGTGTGTTTGTCTTCTCGTTTCAGATACGTGAATGCGGAGGACTACATCGGAATCGGTGGACTACAACGATGACCTGCATTTTTTCTTTTCTTTTAATAAAATGGTTAACGAGGGCTGTGGGTGAGTGTTTTTCCTAATAAAAATGTTTTAACTTGTGTGTGCTTTTTTTCTTTGTTATTACTTTACAGGCTTAGTAGTGGAAGCTGTCTTGTAGACGGAGTCCATTACTAAGTCGGGGCTTAGCGTTAGCCCCAAAAACAGCTAGCGCTAACCCTGAATTATTACCCCGGTACCCAACGCCACAGGGGTACAGGGAAGAGCCGATACCAACAGGCACAGAGCGCCAAATATGGCGCTCTTGGGCCTAGGCAGTAACAGGCTGGCGTTATTTAGGCTGGGGAGGGCCAATAACAATGGTCCCCGCCCACTCTGGTAACGCCAGGCTGTTGCTGTTTGGTTGGTATTTGGCTTAAAATGAAAAGGGGAAACACACACATTTAGTTTTTTGTTAAAAAAAAAAACCTGTGGTTCCCCGACTTTTCATTTTCAGCCAAATATCAACCAAACAGCAACAGCCTAACGTTACCAGGGTGGGCGGGGACCATTGTTACTGGCCCTCCCCAGCCTAAATAACGCCAGCCTGTTACCGCCTAGGCCCAAGAGCGCCATATTTGGCGCTCTTGGCCTGTTGGTATCGGCTCTTCCCTGTACCCCTGTGGCGTTGGGTACCGGGGTAATAATTCAGGGTTAGCGCTAGCTGTTTTTGGGGCTAACGCTAAGCCCCGACTTAGTAATGGACTCCGTCTACAAGACAGCTTCCACTACTAAGCCTGTAAAGTAATAACAAAGAAAAAAAGCACACACAAGTTAAAACATTTTTATTAGGAAAAACACTCCCCCACAGCCCTCGTTAACCATTTTATTAAAAGAAAAGAAAAAAATGCAGGTCATCGTTGTAGTCCACCGATTCCGATGTAGTCCTCCGCATTCACGTATCTGAAACGAGAAGACAAACACAAAAAAAAAATGGGTTAGTACCTGGAGAGCCTAACTTACCACCCCCGTTCGAGCTCCGTCATCTTCCTGCATTGCTAATAGTCCAGTGACGAAGCAGGAATGGAGGTGGGTAAGTGGCCTTGTGATCACCGTATCCAGCCATCTATAAGGTGGCTGTATACCACATTAATGTAGCAGAGCGCAACTGCCTCTGCTACTTTTGCAAAACTACAACTTCCATCCTGCCCGGACAGCCTTTGGCTGTCTGGGCCTGCTGGGAGTTGTAGCCCCTTCACTTTATGACTAAGCTAAGCTACACCCCACGCTAAACTCTCTAAACTACACTTCATCTGCCTGTAAAACTAAGTTAACTACACTACACACGTGTACAACTACGCCAACTATGCTAGAACTGGACTAACACTACACTACGCTAACTACTCTAAGACTACTCTGCGCTCACTACTCTAAGACTACGCTAACACTAAGCTACGCTAAATATACTAAAACTGTGCTAACACTACACTACACTAAAAGTGCACTAATGCTACACTACGCTAAATACGCTAAAACTGTGCTAATGCTACACTACACTAAATACATGAAAACTGCGTTAAAACTAAGCTCTGCTAAATACTGTGTTTACACTACGCTAAATACACGAAAACTGCGCTATCACTACATTAAATACACTAAAACTGCGCTAACACTACGCTAAGCTAAATACGCTACAACTGTGCTAACACTATGCTACGCTAAATACACTAAAACTGCGCTAACACTACGCTATGCTAAATACGCTACAACTGCGCTAACACTATGCTACGCTAAAAACTGTAATACCGCGCTAACTAAAGCTATGCTAAAATTGAGCTAACGCTATACTAACTACGCTAAAATCGCGCTAACACTATGCTAACTACTTTATACCTGTGTACAACTACAACTCCCAGCATGCCTGGGCAGCCTTTAGCTGCCTGGGCATGCTGGGAGTTGTGGTGACTTCACTGCACTACAACTCCCAGCATGCCCTGGCAGCTTTCAGCTGTCTGGGCATGCTGGGAGTTGTGGTCCCTTCACTGCACTACAACTCTCAGCATACCCGGGCAGCCTTCAGCTGTCTGGGCATGCTGGGAGTTGTGGTCCCATCAGCTAAATTACAACTCCCAGCATGCCTGGGCAGCCTTCAGCTGTGTGGGCATGCTGGGAGTTGTAGTCCCTTCGCTGTCTAATCTAAGCTAAACTACAACTCCTAGCATGCCTGGGCAGCCTTTAGCTGTCTGGGCATGCTGGGTGTTGTAGTCCTAAACTACAACTCCCAGCATGCCTGGGCAGCCTTTAGCTGTCTGGGCATGCTGGGAGTTGTAGTCCCTTCGCTGTCTAATCTAAGCTAAACTACAACTCCTAGCATGCCTGGGCAGCCTTTAGCTGTCTGGAAATGCTGGGTGTTGTAGTCCTAAACTACAACTCCCAGCATGCCTGGGCAGCCTTTAGCTGTCTGGGCATGCTGGGAGTTGTAGTCCTAAACTACAACTCCCAGCATGCCTGGGCAGCCTTTAGCTGTCTGGGCATGCTGGGTGTTGTAGTCCTAAACTACAACTCCCAGCATGCCTGGACAGCCTTAAGCTGTCTGGGCATGCTGGGAGTTGTAGTCCTAAACTACAACTCCCAGTATGCCTGGGCAGCCTTAAGCTGTCTGGGCATGCTGGGAGTTGTAGTCCTAAACTACAATTCACAGCATGCCTGGGCAGCCTTTAGCTGTCTGGGCATGCTGGGTGTTGTAGTCCTAAACTACAACTCCCAGCATGCCTGGGCAGCCTTAAGCTGTCTGGGCATGCTGGGAGTTGTAGTCCTAAACTACAACTCCCAGGATGCCTGGGCAGCATTTAGCTGTCTTAGCATGCTGGGTATTGTAGTCCTAAACTACAACTCCCAGCATGCCTGGGCAGCCTTAAGCTGTCTGGGCATGCTGGGAGTTGTAGTCCTAAACTACAACTCCCAGGATGCCTGGGCAGCCTTTAGCTGTCTGGGCATGCTGGAAGTTGTAGTCCTAAACTACAACTCCCAGCATGCCTGGGCAGCATTTAGCTGTCTGGGCATGCTGGGTGTTGTAGTCCTAAACTACAACTCCCAGCATGCCTGGGCAGCCTTTAGCTGTCTGGGCATGCTGGGTGTTGTAGTCCTAAACTACAACTCCCAGCATGCCAGGACAGCCTTAAGCTGTCTGGGCATGCTGGGAGTTGTAGTCCTAAACTACAACTCCCAGCATGCCTGGGCAGCCTTTAGCTGTCTGGGCATGCTGGGAGCTGTAGTCCTAAACTACAACTCCCAGCATGCCTGGGCAGCCTTTAGCTGTCCGGGCATGCTGGGAGTTGTAGTCCTAAACTACAACTCCAAGCATGCCTGGGCAGCCTTAAGCTGTCTGGGCATGCTGGGAGTTGTAGTCCTAAACTACAACTCCCAGCATGCCTGGGCAGCCTTTAGCTGTCTGGGCATGCTGGGAGTTGTTGTCCTAAACTACAACTCCCATGCTGGGAGTTGTGGTGCCTAACCCCCTTTCACTTTTAATACTAAACTATGCTAAACTACACTAACTGTAGCCCTACGCTATTTGCGTAATGCTGCGCATGCGCAGTACAAATTTAGCTGTGCTCGAACCTACGCATGCGCAATGGCTAGCGCTGCGCCCGAAGTACTTTAAATCTGTTTCCCGTTCCCTGAGCTAACAGGGAGCGGGGAACAGAGCCGCGGGCGGGCAGGGTGGATGGCTTGCGCAGGCGGAGGACACGTAACACTGCTAGCGGGCACAGGGGTCCCATTAGCAGTGAACATTGAGGCGCAGCGGGGACACATAACACTGCTAGCGGGCACAGGGGTCCCGTTAGCGGTGAATAGCGATCGCGCTGGCGGGTGACACTGACTGCAGTTTGTGCGAGGGGCACACAAGCTGACAGGCGCAGCGGGGAGAACACAGTAAATGGATATTGACTTCTGTGGCTCCATTCCGCTCTCGGAATCGGGCCACAGACGCCATAAGAGCTCCGTGCAGCTTAGGGCTATCACAGGGAGAGATCCTCTCCCTGTGATAGCCCAAGTGAGACTGCCGTGAGCTGCGATACCTGATGGTTAAATATGTCACGTGACACTCGCACACCCCGCCCAGCCCCCGCAGTAACCAATGGTTGGGGGGTGGTGTGCGAGTGTCAGCCTATAGATTGTGATGGAGGCGGAGCGCTCGAGCAAGGAAAACTGCTGAGTCACTCCATCACAATCTATGGCAAATTACAATCCACGGCACTGCACCGGCAGGGGTCTCCTACCTTGCCCTGGTCTGGCGGGGGTCCCCTTAGGATCTGTGGCGGCGACAGGCGCAGCAGGATCGGTAGAAGCAGCGGCATCGGCCCCGGGGGCAGGATACAGCAGGAGGTGAGGCCTGTTCATCTCCTGCTGTTGCTTAGCAACAAGCGCTGCATGCACAGCCAAAGGGCATGCTGGGAGTTGTAGTTTTGCAACATCTGGAGTTCCAACTACAGCTCCCAGCATGCCCTTTGGTAGTCTGTGCATGCTGGGGGTTGTAGTTATGCAACAGCAGGAAGCACATTTTTTCTATGAAAAAGTGTGCATCCAGCTGTTGCATAACTACAACTCCCAGAATGCACAGACTACCAAAGGGCATGCTGGGAGTTGTAACAGTGTGCCTCCAGCTGTTGCAAAACTACAACTCTCAGCATGCCCTTCGACTGTCAAAGCATGTACAGTCTCTCAGTGCATGCTGGGAGTTGTAGTTTTGCAACAGCTGGAGAAACATTGGTTGTGAAACAGAGTTTGTTACCTAACTCAGTGTTTTGCAACCAGTGTGCCTCCAGCTGTTGCAAAACTACAACTCCCAGCATGCACTGAGAGACTGTACATGCTGGGAGTTCTAGTTTTGCAACAGCTGTAGGCACACTGGTTGCATAACTACAAATCCCAGCATGTATGGTCAGTGCATGCTGGGAGTTGTAATTTTGCAACAGGGTACATTCACACGGGTGGGTTTACAGCGAGTTCTGCTGCAAGTTTGAGATGCGGCAAATTATCCGCCGCAGCTCAAACTCCCAGTGAGAAACAGATTGTAAACCTCCACCCGTGTGAATGTACCCTAAAAATACTACACTACACTAACACATAATAAAGGGTAAAACACTACATATACACATACTCCTACACAGTCTCCCCCACCCCCCCCCAAATAATAATAAAAAAAAAAAACCTATTGTACGGAAGTGTTTCCAAAACGGAGCCTCCAGCTGTTGAAAAACAACAACTCACAGTATTGCCGGACAGCCACTGACTGTCAAGGCATGCCGAGAGTTTTGCAACAGCTGGAGACACCCTGTTTGGGAAACTCTGCCGTAGGGTATTTTTGTGGCGGAATCAAATTCCCGATTCAGTCCTCAAATGTGCATGGTGCACTTTCTCAATTCGGAGCCCTGTCTTATTTCAAGGAAACAGTTTAGGGAGCCATATGGGGTATCTCCGTACTCGGGAGAAATAACGTTACAAACTTTGGTGGGCTTTTTCTCCTTTTACCCCTTATAAAAAGGTAAAGTTGGGGTCTACGCCAGCATGTTAGTGTAAAAAAAAAATTTTACACTAACATGCTGGTGTTGCCCCATACTTTTAATTTTCACAAGCGGTAAAAGGAAAAAAAGACCCCCAAAATTTGTAACGCAATTTCTCCTGAGTACAGAACTACCCCCTATGTGGGCATAAAATGCTCTGCGGGTGCACAACAGGGCTCTGAAGGGAAATCTTGCCATGTACATTTGAGGTCTAAATTGGTGATTTGCACAGGGATGGCTGATTTTACAGCGGTCCTGACATAAACGCAAAACAATAAATACCCAGATGTGATCCCATTTTGGAAACTCTCACAGAATGTAACAAGGGGTATAGTGAGCCTTAACACCCCAAAGGTGTTTGACAAATTTCCGTTAAAGATGGATGTCAAAATGAAAAAAAAAAATTTTCACTAAAATGCTGGTGTTACCCTACATTTTTTCATTTTCACAATGGAGAATAGGAAAAAAGCCCCCAAAATGTGTAGCCCCATTTCCTCTGAGTAAGAACATACCCCATATGTGAATGTAAAGTGCTCTGCGGGCAAACTACAATGCTCAGAAGAGAAGGAGCGCCACTGGGCTTCTGGAGAGAGAATGTGTCCGAAATTAAAGGCCATGTGTGTTTACAAAGCCCCCCTATTGCAAGAACAGTGGACCCCCCCCCCCACATGTGACCCTGTTTTGGAAACTGCACCCCTCACGTGTTGTAATAAGGGGTACAGTGAGCATTTACACCCCACAGATCTTTGGGACAATGAATCTGTGAAAATGAAAAATTTAATTTTTCATTTGCACAGCCCACTGTTCCAAAGATCTGTCAAACGCCAGTGGGGTGTAAATGTTCACTGCACCCCTTATTAAATTCTGTGAGGGTTGTAGTTTCCAAGATAAGGTCACATGTGGGGGGGTCCACTGTTCTGACACCACGGCGGGCTTTGTAAACACAAATGGCCTCCCACTTCTATTCCAACCAAATTCTCTCACCAAAAGCTCAATGGCGCTCCTCCTCTTCTGAGCATGGTAGTTCGCCTGCAGAACACTTTACATCCATATATGGGGTTGTGATACGATTCTGACAAGTTTGTGTGTCTGATTTAGCATAGCTAGAATCATAATGAATTGTATAAAGAATAGTAATGGCTCTTGTTCTCTATGAAATTGTATAAAAATAAGGGTTACTTAAGTTCAGAGCAACGAGTTCCATATCTTATCTGCACATGAGGAGGATGGATGGTGATTGGTTTAACAGTACTGTTCACACGCCACCCCTTCTGGTAAACAACTACTGAGCATGCGTGATATGTCACACTTATATAACATGTTGTGTACAAAGCGCATAACCGTAAGCGCGCACAAACAAGACTTAACCCTAACTAGTAGCACACGTGATCACCACGTGAATGCGCAGTGGGTACGTGAACCACTTATTGAGCATATACGGGACTGCGCAAGGCGTGGTAAATCAGGGACAAAAACTCTGGTAACTCCCCGAATCATTGGGATTTCAAGCCACGGCAGACACGTTGTGTGATGCAGACATAGACTGGTACCTCCTACGATTGATGATGAGTCCCCCGATCACAGAGTGATGATACAATATCCGGTAAATGTATTGATTCTTACTTCCATGATTCATTGTTTATATTTCATTATGTTTGGATTTTAGCAAATAGGTAAATAAAATATGTCTTATGCTTAGAAGTGTGCCTGTTTTGTATAACAGTGAGCGTTTTGAGGAGTTTCAAACTAGTTAGCAAGACAGGGGTAGCAAATTTTAGCAAATTTTGGGAGGCTTTCTCTCTAATTACCCATTGGGAAAATGAAAAATTTGGGGTCAAACCAGCATTTTAGTGAAAAAAAATCTAAGTTTTCATTTTCACATCCAACTTTAGCGGAAATTTGTCAAGCACCTGTGGGGTGTTATGGCTCACTGTACCCCTTGTTACATTCCGTGAGGGGTGTAGTTTCCAAAATAGTATGCCAGGGTGTTTTTGTTTTTTTTGCTGTTCTGGCACCATAGGGGCTTCCTAAATGGGACATGCCCCCCCAAAACCATTTCAGCAAAATGTGCTTTCCAAAAGCCAAATGTGACTTCTTCTATTCTGAGCATTATTGTGCACCCGCAGTGCACTTGACGTCCACACATGGAGTATTTCCATACTCAAATGAGATGGGGTTGCAAATTTTGGGGGGCATTTTCTCCTATAACCCCTTGTAAAAATGTTAAATTTGGGGGAAAACCAGCATTTTTGTGAAAAAAAAATTCATTTACACATCCAACTTTAACGAAAAGTCGTCAAACAGCTGTGGGGTGTTAAGGCTCAGCGGACCCCTTGTTATATTCCTTGAGGGGTGCAGTTTCTAAAATGGTATGCCATTTTGGTTTTTTTCTTCTTTTTTCTGTTATGGCACTATAGGGGCTTCCTAAATGGGGCATGCCCCCCAAAAAGCCATTTCAGAAAAACTTACTCTCCAAAATCTCATTGTTGCTCCTTCCCTTCTGAGCCCTCTAGTGCACACACAGAGCACTTGACATACACACGTGAGGTATTTCCTTACTCGAGAGAAATTGGGTTACAAATTTTGGGGGGCTTTTCTCCTTTTACCCATTGTAAAATGTCAAAAACTGAGTCTACAAGAATAGAGTGAATAAAAATGAAGATTTTGAATTTTCTCCTTTACCTTGCTGCTATTCCTGTGAAACCTAAAGGGTTAACACACTTTCTGAATGTCATTTTGAATACTTGGGGGAGGGGTGCAGTTTTTATAATGGCGGTCATTTATGGGGTATTTCTAATATGAAGTCCCCTCAAATCCACTTCAAAACTGAACTGGTCCCTGACCAGTAACGACGAAAATTTACCACTGTGTTAAAGAAGACTATGTCACAAAAAAAACAATCTCGGAATCAGAATAATTGGTAAAAGCATCCCAGAGTTATTAATGCTTAAAGTGACAGTGGTCAGAATTGCAAAAAAAAGGACTCAGTCCTTAAGGGGTTAAGGCAGTGTACCATAAAGTGTTATAGACATTGCAAACAATTCAAGACATAAAAATATTTTGAATATTTTTTTATCCAATTCTGTGAGCAGAGATACATAGTTAGTACGGTCGAAAAAAGACATATGTCCATCAAGTTCAACCAGGGAATTAAGGGGTAGGGGTGTGGCGCGATATTGGGGAAGGGATGGGATTTTATATTTCTTCATAAGCATTAATGTTATTTTGTTCCAGGAATGTATCTAATCCTATTTTAAAGCTGTTAATTTTTCCTGCTGTGACCAGTTCCTGAGGTAGACTGTTCCATACGTTCACAGTTCTCATGGTAAAGAAGGCGTGTCGCCCCTTGAGACTAAACTTTTTCTTCTCCAGACGGAGGGAGTTCCCCCTCGTCCTTTGGGGGGGGGGGGTTTAACCTGGAACAGTTTTTCTCCATATTTTTTGTATGGGCCATTAATATACTTATATACCTTTATCATATCCCCCCTTAAACGTCTCTTCTCAAGACTAAACAATTGTAACTCCTTTAATCGCTCCTCATAGCTAAGATGTTCCATACCCCATAATAGTTTAGTCGCGCGTCTCTGCACCCTTTCCAGCTCCACAGTGTCCCTTTTATGTACAGGCGACCAAAACTGAACAGCATATTCCAGGTGAGGCCGTACCAATGCTTTATAAAGGGGGAGTATTATGTCCCTGTCCCTTGAGTCCATGCCTCTTTTGATACATGACAATATCCTGCTGGCTTTGGAAGCAGCAGCCTGACATTGCATGCTATTCTGTAGTCTGTGATCTACAAGTACACCCAGATCCTTCTCTACCAGTGACTCTGCCAGTTTAATCCCCCCTAAGACATACGACGCATGCAGGTTATTAGTACCCAGATGCATAACTTTACATTTATCCACATTGAACCTCATTTGCCAAGTGGATGCCCAGACACTTAGTCTATCCAAGTCATCTTGTAACTTATGCACATCCTCTATAGACTGTACCGTGCTACAAAGCTTGGTGTCATCTGCAAAGATAGAAACAGAGCTGTTAATACCATCCTCTATATCATTGATAAATAAATTAAACAACAGCGGGCCCAGTACTGAACCTTGGGGTACACCACTAATTACCGGGGACCAATCAGAGTACGAATCATTGACCACCACTCTCTGGGTACGATCCATGAGCCAGTGTTCAATCCAGTTACAAACTAAAATTTCCAAACCCAAAGACCTTAACTTACCTGTCAGACGTCTATGAGGGACAGTATCAAATGCTTTATCAAAATCCAGAAACACTATATCCACAGCCATTCCTCTGTCAAGGCTTCTACTCACCTCTTCATAAAAGCAAATTAGATTGGTTTGACAACTTCTATCCTTAGTAAACCCATGCTGGTTATCACTTATAATACAATTATCCCCTATGTATTCCTGTATGTAATCCCTTATAAGTCCTTCAAACAATTTACCCACAATGCACGTTAAACTTACCGATCTATAGTTTCCTGGGGAAGACCTAGAGCCCTTCTTGAAGATTGGCACCACATTCGCCTTGCGCCAGTCCCTTGGCACAATACCAGACACCAGAGAATCTCTAAATATCATGAACAGGGGTACAGATATTACTGAACTTACCTCTCTAAGAACTCTTGGGTGCAATGCATCTGGCCCTGGAGATTTGCTTACATTTATATTACTTAACTTACCTTGTACCATCTCTACATTAAGCCAGTTCAGTACATTACATGATGTGTGACCAGCACTGACCTGGCCAATGTCAGCTCCTTTTTCCATAGTGTATACAGAACTAAAGAACCCATTCAGTAGCTCCGCCTACTCTTGATCGCCCGTGACAACCTCCCCATAACATACATACTTTTTAACCTGTTAAGGACCAAGGGCGTACCTGTATGTACTGGCTCCTTTCCCCTTCTATAACATGGGGCCACAGCGTGGCCCCGCGTCATAGCGGGTCAGGCCCGGCCTTTAACACGGGACCCGTGGCTAATAGCGCACGGCACTGATCGCGCGCTATTAACCCTTTAGACGCTTTCAAAGTTGATCGCCGCGTCTAAAGTGAAACTGAACTACCCCCGGCTAGCTCAGTTGGCTGTTCGGGACCGCTGCATTGAAATCGTGGCTCCTGAACAGCTGTAGGACACAAGGAGGGTCCCCTTACCTGCCTCCTGGTGTCCAATCACAGAATGACTGCTCAGTGCCTGAGATCCAGGCATGAGTAGTCAAGCGGCAGAATCATTGATCAATGGTTTCCTATGAGAAAGCATTGATCAATGTAAAAGATCAGTGTGTGCAGTGTTATAGCCCCCTATGAGAGCTATAACATTGAAAAAAAAAGTGAAAAAAAAAAAAGTTAATAAAGATCATTTAACCCCTTCCCTAATAAAAGTTTGAATCACCCCCCTTTTCCCATTTAAAAAAAAAAACAGTGTAAGTAAAAAAAAAACTATATGTGGCATCGCCGCTTGCAGAATTGTTCGAATTATAAAAATATATTGTTAATTAAACCACGTGGTCAATGGCTTACTCAAAAAAATAGTGTATTTTTTGTCACTTTTTACATCATGAAAAAATGAATAAAAAGCAATCACAATGATCAATACAAAAATGGTACCGCTAAAAACTTCAGATCACGTGCAAAAAATAAGCCTCATACCGCCCCGTACGCGAAAAACTAAAAAATTTATAGGGGTCAGAAGATGACAATTTTAAACGTATAGATGTTCCTGCATGTTGTTATGATTTTTTCCAGATGCACAACAAATTCAAACCTATTTAAGTAGGGTATCATTTTAATTGTATGGACCTACAGAATAAAGAGAAGGTTTCATTTTTTACCAAAAAATGTACTGTGTAGAACCGGAAGCCCTAACAAATTACAAAATTATGTTTTCTCTTTAATTTTGTTTCACAATTATTTTTTTTCCCCCTCCCCGTTTCGTCGTAGATTTTTGGGTAAAAATGACTCATGTCATTACAATGTAGAATTGGTGGCACAAAAAAATTTGCCATCATATGGATTTTTAGGTGAAAAATTAAGAGTTATGATATTTTTTTTAAGTAATGAGGAAAAAGTGAAAGTGCAAAAATGGAAAAAAAAATTGTCATTAAGGGGTTAAATTATTAAAGTAACAAAAAAAGTAAAAAGTAAAAAATAAAAAAAAAGGGAAAACAACTTTCTATAGAAGTAGTCACAATGGGGGGCATTTACTAATCTTTTACTATGTAGTCTGGTTTTTACCCTGTTTTTTTCTACTTCATTTTTGACTATCTGCGACAAATTTACTAAATTGCTGCACGGCATTAATAAATTTGGCACACATAGGCAAAAGTGGGAAATTTACTTCATGTAGTAGAAAAAATAGTCTGTTCCTTTTTCCTGCTGTCTGAATTGGTTTGGCTGCTGGTTTCCTTCTGGATCTTTTGTTTTTGAGTTTTTTTTAGCTTTTTCACCACATCTAAATAATTCAATAACTACAGTGGTCCCTCAAGTTACAATATTAATTGGTTCCAGGAAAACCATTGTAAGTTGAAACCATTGTATGTTGAGACCATAACTCTATGGAAACAGGGTAATTGGTTCTAAAGGCACCAAAATGTCATCCAAAATAGGAAAAAGTGACAAAGAAAAATAAGTAGATAACTGATATAGATAAAGCAAATCCTTACATATAAAAGTAATACAGATCTGCTGGGAGCTGTAAATCACTGTCTATGTCAGTGTTTCCCAAGCAGGGAGCCTCCAGCTGTTGCAAAACTATAACTCCCAGCATGCCTGGACAGCCAAAGGCTGTCCGGGCATGCTGGGAGTTGTAGTTTTGCAAAAAATGGGGCCACCCTGCTTGGCAAACACTGGTCTATGTAGAGGACAGGAGCTTCTTCAGGGGTCCTGTACAGTACAGGCAATGTCCAAAACAAGTAATGGAGTTGCCCTCACCTGGTGTCCAAAAGAGCAGCTAACCCTGATACAGGTAAAGTGTACAGAACATGTAATACCAGTCAGTGCATACACTTCAGTAATACAGGGGTTTTACCAGTGAATGCCCATTTTGATTGGTTGGTTCTTCCAGCCATTGACACGTTTTACAGATCTGGACTGTCTGTAGCATTGTATGTTGAGTCTGGTTTCAACTTACGATGGTCCAGAAAAGACCATTGTATGTTGAAACTATTGTATGTTGAGGCCATTGTAAGTTGAGGGATCACTGTAAATTGTAGTCATGGCTCAGAAGTGGTAAACGGCGTTTAGTGTGTGTGTGTGTGTTTATTACATTTTTTTAACACAGTTTTTTTCTCCCTAAATGTACTTACACTTTTTTTTTTTTTGGTTACTTCTTCTACAGATCTGTGTATCCTGTGGACTCCTTCGGATTCGGTGGACTACTTCGATGACCAGCGTTTTTCTTTGCTTGATGTTAATAAAATGGTTAACGAGGGCTTGTGGGGGAGTGTTTTTTGTAATAAATTTTTTTTAAAACCTGTTGTGTTTTATTTTTATTTTACTTTACTAGACAGGCTTAGTAGTGGAAGCTGTCTTATAGACTGAGTCCATTACTAAACCGGGCTTAGCGTTAGCCACAAAAACAGCTAGCGCTAACCCCCAATTATTACCCCGGTACCCAACACCACAGGGGTGCCGGGAAGAGCCGGTACCAACAGGCCCGGAGCGTCAAAAATGGCGCTCCTGGGCCTAGGCGGTAACAGGCTGGCGTTATTTAGGTTGGGGAGGGCCAGTAACAATGGTCCTCGCCCACCCTGGTAACGTCAGGCTCTTACTGTTTGGTTGGTATTTGGTTGAGAATAAAAATAGGGGGACCCTATGCGTTTTTTTAATATATTTAATTATTTATTTAAAAAAAAAAAACGCATAGGGTCCCCCCTATTTTCATTCTCAGCCAAATACCAACCAAACAGTAACAGCCTGACGTTCCCAGGGTGGGCGAGGACCATTGTTACTGGCCCTCCCCAGCCTAAATAACGCCAGCCTGTTACCGCCTAGGCCCAGGAGCGCCATTTTTGACGCTCCAGGCCTGTTGGTACCGGCTCTTCCCGGCACCCCTGTGGCGTTGGGTACCGGGGTAATAATAGGGGGTTAGCGCTAGCTGTTTTTGTGGCTAGCGCTAAGCCCAGGTTAGTAATGGACTCTGTCTATAAGACAGCTTCCACTACTAAGCCTGTCTAGTAAAGTAAGAAAAAAACACAACAGGTTTTAAAAAATTTTTATTACAAAAAACACTCCCCCACAAGCCCTCGTTAACCATTTTATTAAAATCAAACAAAGAAAAACGCTGGTCATCGAAGTAGTCCACCGAATCCGAAGGAGTCCACAGGATACACTGATCTGAAATGAGAAGAAAACAAAAAAAATGGGTTAGTACATTTATTATCACCTGCTCACACATCTCCCGCCCCGCACGACTACAACTGCCAGCATGCCCTTACAGTAAGGACATGCTGGGAGTTGTAGTTGTGTGGTGCAGGAGATGTGTGAGCAGGTGATAATAAATGTGACAAGCTTGTCCCCTGCCCCCAGCTGCAGGACTACAACTCCCAGCATGCCCTTACAGTAAGGTGGGGCGGAGGCCGGGCACAGTGTTTCCCAACCTGGGACTTGTAGTTTTGCAACATCTGGAGGCACCCTGGTTGGGAAACACTGTTTTAGGCCAGTGTTTCCCAACCAGGGTGCCTCCAGATGTTGCAAAACTACAAGCCCCAGCATGCCTGGACAGTCAAAGGCTGTCTAGGCATGCTGGGAGTTGTAGTTTTGCAACATCTGGAGGCAACCTGGCTGGGAAACACTGGCCTAAAACAGTGTTTCCCAACCAGGGTGCCTCCAGATGTTGCAAAACTACAAGTCCCAGCATGCCTGGACAGTCAAAGGCTGTCTAGGCATGCTGGGAGTTGTAGTTTTGCAACATCTGGAGGCAACCTGGCTGGGAAACACTGGCCTAAAACAGTGTTTCCCAACCAGGGTGCCTCCAGATGTTGCAAAACTACAAGTCCCAGCATGCCTGGACAGTCAAAGGCTGTCTAGGCATGCTGGGAGTTGTAGTTTTGCAACATCTGGAGGCAACCTGGCTGGGAAACACTGGAATAAAACAGTGTTTCCCAACCAAGGTGCCTCCAGATGTTGCAAAACTACAAGTCCCAGCATGCCTGGACAGTCAAAGGCTGTCTAGGCATGCTGGGAGTTGTAGTTTTGCAACATCTGGAGGCAACCTGGCTGGGAAACACTGGCCTAAAACAGTGTTTCCCAACCAGGGTGCCTCCAGATGTTGCAAAACTACAAGTCCCAGCATGCCTGGACAGTCAAAGGCTGTCTAGGCATGCTGGGAGTTGTAGTTTTGCAACATCTGGAGGCAACCTGGCTGGGAAACACTGGCCTAAAACAGTGTTTCCCAACCAGGGTGCCTCCAGATGTTGCAAAACTACAAGTCCCAGCATGCCTGGACAGTCAAAGGCTGTCTAGGCATGCTGGGAGTTGTAGTTTTGCAACATCTGGAGGCAACCTGGCTGGGAAACACTGGAATAAAACAGTGTTTCCCAACCAAGGTGCCTCCAGATGTTGCAAAACTACAAGCCCCAGCATGCCTGGACAGTCAAAGGCTGTCCAGGCATGCTGGGAGTTGTAGTCTTGCAACAACTGGAGGCACCCTGGTTGGGAAGCCTGCGCAACTTACCGGCTTCCGTAGGATCCAGCGCTGCACGACACTGCCGCGCGACACTGCCGCGCGACGATCTCCGACAGCGATCGTCGCTGGAGCCTCGGAAGGGTAAGTGAACCTCTTCGCCGGTCCCCTTCAGCTGTTTAGTTTTGCAACAGCTGGAGGACTACAGTTTACAGACCACAAACCAGGGGTCTGCAAACTGTGGCCCTCCAGCTGTTGCAAAACTACAACTCCCAGCATGCCTGGACAGCCAATGGCTGTCCAGGCATGCTGGGAGTTGTAGTCTTGCAACATCTGGAGGCACCCTGGTTGGGAAACACTGTTTTAGGCCAGTGTTTCCCAACAAGGGTGCCTCCAGCTGTTGCAAAACTACAACTCCCAGCATGCCCGGACAGCCAATGGCTGTCCAGGCATGCTGGCAGTTGTAGTCTTGCAACATCTGGAGGCACCCTGGTTGGGAAACACTGTTTTAGGCCAGTGTTTCCCAGCAAGGGTGCCTCCAGCTGTTGCAAAACTACAACTCCCAGCATGCCCGGACAGCCAAAGGGTGTCCAGGCATGCTGGGAGTTGTAGTCTTGCAACATTTGGAGGCACCCTGGTTGGGAAGCTTGCGCAACTTACCGGCTTCCGTAGGATCCAGCGCTGCACGACACTGCCGCGCGACACTGCCGCGCGACAGTGCCGCGCGACGATCTCCGTCAGCGATCGTCGCTGGAGCCTCGGAAGGGTAAGTGAACTTCTTCGCCGGTCCCCTTCAGCTGTTTAGTTTTGCAACAGCTGGAGGACTACAGTTTACAGACCACACACCAGTGGTCTGCAAACTGTGGCCCTCCAGCTGTTGCAAAACTACAACACCCAGCATGCCCTGACAGCCAAAGCCTATGGCTCTCAGGGCAGGAGCCCGGGCTGACATTACAGTGCAGCCGCCCGGGCTCCTCATACGGTCTCCCCGCTACCCCCCTTGTCTCCCGCCCGGGCTCCTCACACGGCCTCCCCGCTACCCCCCCCCCCCCCCCCCGCCGCTTGTCTCCCGCCCGCGCCGCTCAGCTCCCGCTGCTCCAAGACTACAACTCCCAGCGTGTCCTCACTGTAAGGCCATGCTGGGACTTGTAGTCTTGCAACAGCAGACAGATGGGAGTTGTGTGGCGCTGGCAGGTGAGAGGGGTGGGATGTAAATCACTGTAGTGTCCCGGAGCGCAGTGAGGGTAGCGGGGAGAAAGTATGTCGGAGCCCGGGCGGCAGCAGCTTTTCCTGCTCCATGTTGGAGCTGGAGTAAATTTAGTCAATTTTTACGGCCGTTGCGACAGTTTATTGCGCAACTGCGACTGTCTCAGTTAATAAATTCCTGACCACTGCAAGTCAAAACTGAAAACTTGCGTAAATTAAGCGGGAAAAAAAAATTTGACTTTCTAGCTCTTGCTAGGGAAAGTCGCACAATTTATAGGGTAGGCGCAATTGCGACAATTTTGCGCCAAAAATAGTCAGAAAAAAATGACTAAACCCCTTAGTAAATGCCCCCCATTATGCTTTACTTAAAAAATATAGGTTTGATTTGGGCTTGCTTTCTTCAGCACAAATAAGACCACTAACCATGCTTAAAATAAGGACAAGGTTTTTTTTTTACAAACTTACATTAAGAAAAAAAATAAGTATTTTGAAGTCAGGCTCATACTAAAATAATCAATTTTGGGGGGGATTTTAGGAAAGGAAATATAGCCAAAATAAATGGCTAAGCGTGTCTGTTTGCCTGGCATAAAAATACATAACTTAAAGGGGTTATTCAGGAAAAACTTTTTTTTATATATCAACTGGCTCCAGAAAGTTAAACAGATTTGTAAATTACTTCTATTAAAAATTCTTAATCATTTCAGTACTTATGAGCTTCTGAAGTTAAGGTTGTTCTTTTCTGTCTAAGTGCTCTCTGATGACATGTCTCGGGAACCACCCAGTTTAGAAGCAAATCCCCATAGCAATCCTCTTCTAAACTGGGCGGTTCCCGAGACACGGGTCATCAGAGAACACTTAGACAGAAAAGAACAACCTTATCTTCAGAAGCTCATAAGTACTGAAAGGATTACGATTTTTTAATAGAAGTAATTTACAAATCTGAAGAAAGAAAAAAAGGGGTGCAAGTGCAGCTCACAATTAGTGTATAAATACTGCCTGAGGTTAACAGGGCATGCAACTATACCACAGTTGCAAAAATAATAAAATATGTGAAACAGAAATATATTGCCCGGACCTTCCAAGGTAGTGTAATTTAATTATATGAACGATAGAAAACTGGGTCGTACTCCAATAATAATTCAATGGTTATTTATTAAAAATGTATAGTGCATTATTCCTCACAGGGCCCTTGTGAGAAGAAACACATATAATAGATATACAAAATTAGATATATAAAATTAAAATATAGAAATATTATAAAAATGTATCACTGGCATATAGAGTAGCTCTATATTGATGAATTCATATATCGTCTTTAGAGTATTGTAAAGGTATAGATGTCCTTTTGTATGATAATTATAAATCAAAGTGGATACTCTGTTACCGGTCCTGGGTGATGTGGCTGTGTCAGCTCCCGTGCCCGGATGGCGGTCAGCGGTCCTAGATGGTGCTGTGGCTTTGTCTTTCAAGATCCAGGTGTTTATGCGGTATTGGTCGTCCCAGGCTAGTGGCACTGGCAGGTGCCGATGGTGATACGCCGGGAGGCCGTGCGCTGGCAGGCGCTGCTGGAAATTTGTCAGGAGACCAAGCGCTGGCAGGCGCTGATGGTATCGATCTCCTCACCGCTGGACTTGGAAGCCGGAGACTACAAGCTGGGTAGATGGAGCTTGCCTCGTGTAGATGGCGTGTGACGTCAGCTTGAGCCGGAGCTGACCAGGTAAAATCAGGACCGGACACTAGTCTAGGTCGACTAATGCGTGGGGAATCCACAATGTGATGGATTTGCTCCGTAAACTAGAGCTTAGATTCATAAAGAGCATAAATGCCAGTGAACAAAATCAGTGCATAAGACTATGCACTGATTTTGTTCACTGGCATTTATGCTCTTTATGAATCTAAGCTCTAGTTTACGGAGCAAATCCATCACATTGTGGATTCCCCACGCATTAGTCGACCTAGACTAGTGTCCGGTCCTGATTTTACCTGGTCAGCTCCGGCTCAAGCTGACGTCACACGCCATCTACACGAGGCAAGCTCCATCTACCCAGCTTGTAGTCTCCGGCTTCCAAGTCCAGCGGTGAGGAGATCGATACCATCAGCGCCTGCCAGCGCTTGGTCTCCTGACAAATTTCCAGCAGCGCCTGCCAGCGCACGGCCTCCCGGCGTATCACCATCGGCACCTGCCAGTGCCACTAGCCTGGGACGACCAATACCGCATAAACACCTGGATCTTGAAAGACAAAGCCACAGCACCATCTAGGACCGCTGACCGCCATCCGGGCACGGGAGCTGACACAGCCACATCACCCAGGACCGGTAACAGAGTATCCACTTTGATTTATAATTATCATACAAAAGGACATCTATACCTTTACAATACTCTAAAGACGATATATGAATTCATCAATATAGAGCTACTCTATATGCCAGTGATACATTTTTATAATATTTCTATATTTTAATTTTATATATCTAATTTTGTATATCTATTATATGTGTTTCTTCTCACAAGGGCCCTGTGAGGAATAATGCACTATACATTTTTAATAAATAACCATTGAATTATTATTGGAGTACGACCCAGTTTTCTATCGTTCATATAATTAAATTACACTACCTTGGAAGGTCCGGGCAATATATTTCTTTTTCACATAATTTACAAATCTGTTTAACTTTCTTTAGGCAGTTGATGTATAAAAAAAAGTTTTTTCGTGGTTTTTTTCTGAGTGTTGCTGTGTAAGAGTGGGCTTGAAAGAGGAGTTTCAAAAACAGTGAATATCTGTTGTGCAGAGTGAATCTGTGGAGTGGGTGTGACTGCCTATAGTCCTCATTTATATTTTGGGGGGAGGAGTTGATTGGGCACAGGTGTATAAATCTTAGCTTGGGATTTTTTATTGAGCTTGCTCTTTCTGAGTGTTGCTGTGTAAGAGTGGGCTTGAAAGAGGAGTTTCAAAAACAGTGAATATCTGTTGTGCGGAGTTAATCTGTGGAGGTGGTGTGACTGCCTATAGTCCTCATTTATATTTTGGGGGGAGGAGTTGATTGGGCACAGGTGTATAAATCTTAGCTTGGGACTCTTTATTGAGCTTGCTCTTTCTGAGTGTTGCTGTTTAAGAGTGGGCTTGAAAGAGGAGTTTCAAAAACAGAAGTTTAAAAGGAGGAGGTTGATATAGCTGTGAGTGTTCATTTCTGAACCCACAAGGTCTACAAAAAATTTGAGGTGTAATTTTGACTGTCTGTTTTTGCCTATACATTTGTGAAATCCCCATAACTAGATGGCCTCTATGTTGGAAAATGCAGTCCGGTGTACATCCTGCGCGATGTATGCAATCCTTGAGCAGCAGTTCGAGGGTGCATACTGCTGTGTGAGATGTGAGCGAGTTGTTTATATGGAAGCCCAGATCCTGGATCTAGAGGAACAGCTTGCAACATTGAGACGCATCGACAACCCGGAGAGGAGTCTCCTGCTCACTGAGTCAGTTAGCTGGGTTACAGTTAGAAAGCGGGGTAGGGGAAAAAGTGTCAGGGAGGCTAGTCCTGAACTGGCACACCCCAACAAGTTTGCCCGCTTGGCAGATGAAGGGGATGCCATTACAGAGCTAGCAGAACTGCAGCAGGATACAGCCTCTGACCACCAGGGGGGTGTCTGCTCCAGTAAGGAGGGAGGGAGGAGTGCAGGGCAGGCCAGACAGGTACTAGTGGTGGGGGACTCAATTATTAGGGGGACAGACAGGGCGATCTGTCACAAAGACCGGGATCGCCGAACAGTGTGTTGTCTGCCTGGCGCACGAGTTCGGCACATCGCGGATCGGGTTGACAGGTTGCTGGGCGGGGCTGGAGAGGACCCAGCAGTCATAGTACATATTGGCACCAATGACAAAGTAAGAGGTAGGTGAAGTGTCCTTAAAAAGGATTTCAGGGACTTAGGCCACAAGCTTAAGGCAAGGACCTCCAAGGTAGTATTTTCTGAAATACTACCAGTACCACGAGCCACACCAGAGAGGCAGCGGGAGATCAGGGAGGTAAACAAGTGGCTCAGAAGCTGGTGTAGGAAGGAAGTGTTTGGGTTCATGGAGAACTGGGCTGACTTCGCTATCGATAACCGGCTCTGCCGTAGGGACGGGCTGCACCTCAATGGGGAGGGTGCAGCTGTGCTTGGGGAGAAGGTGGCTAGAAGGGTGGAGGAGTGTTTAAACTAGGGACTTGGGGGGAGGGAACCTACAGTAAAGAGGGTGAAGATAGTGTAGATAAAGAGGTGGGAATTATAAATGTACCTGGGGGTGGAGCGGAGGGAGGGGTTAGAATAGTTAATAGGAATAGGCTTCATAGGAAAATAAAACTTACACCCTTGAATCCCATTAACCCCAATAACATAAAGGATGGAAATGTAAAGTGTATGTTCACAAATGCCAGAAGCCTAGCAAATAAAATTGGGGAGCTTGAGGCCTTGATACTGGAGGAACATATTGATATAGTTGAGGTCACTAAAACATGGCTGGACTCCTCGCATGACTGGGCTGTCAATCTCCAGGGGTTTACATTGTTTCGCAAGGATAGAATAAACAGTAAAGGTGGTGGAGTCTGTCTGTATGTAAGAAGTGGTATGAAAGCCAGTGTGAACGATGCCATAGTGTGTGATGATTCTGAGGATGTGGAATCACTGTGGGTAGAATTACAAAAGGAGGGAAATACTGAAAAAATTATACTTGGTGTAATCTACAGATCCCCTAATATCACTGAAGAGATAGAAGGTCGGCTGCATAAACAAATAGAGAGGGCCGCCCGGGCAGGTACAGTGGTAATAATGGGAGATTTTAACTATCCAGATATAGATTGGGGTCCGGGATTGGCTAAAACTACGAAGGGGCGACAATTCCTAAATTTATTGCAGGATAATTTTATGGGCCAGTTTGTGGAGGACCCAACAAGAAGTGATGCCTTGTTGGATCTGATCATTTCCAACAACGCAGAGCTGGTTGGTAATGTAACTGTGCGGGAAAACCTTGGTAATAGCGACCACAATATAGTTACTTTTGACTTAAAATGTAGAAAACAAAGACAGACGGAGAAGGCAAAAACATATAACTTTAAAAAGGCAAACTTCCCTGGGCTGAGGGCTGCACTACAGGACATAGACTGGGGGGAGGTGTTCTCAAATACTGATACAGAAGGTAAATGGGACATCTTTAAATCAACTCTAAATAACTATACAGCTAAATATATACCAAAGGGGAACAAATATAAACGATTAAAACTAAATCCTACATGGCTGACAAATGATATTAAAAGAGCAATAAACAACAAAAAAATAGCCTTCAAAAAATACAAATCTGATGGGTCAGCTATAACATTTAAACAGTACAAAGAGCTTAATAAAATATGTAAACATGTAATACAAACAGCAAAAATTCAAAACGAGAGACAGGTGGCCAAAGAAAGCAAAACTAATCCTAAATATTTTTTTAGATATATAAATGCAAAAAAAAAACAAGGACAGAGCATGTAGGACCCCTTAATAATGATAATGGGGAGGTTGTCACAGGCGATAAAGAGAAAGCGGAGCTACTGAATGGGTTCTTTAGTTCTGTATATACTAGGGAAGAGGGAGGAGCTGACATTGGACAGGTCAGTGCTGGTAACACATCATGTAATGTACTGAACTGGCTTAATGTAGAGATGGTACAAGGTAAGTTAAGTAATATAAATGTAAGCAAATCTCCAGGGCCAGATGCATTGCACCCAAGAGTTCTTAGAGAGGTAAGTTCAGTAATATCTGTACCCCTGTTCATGATATTTAGAGATTCACTGGTGTCTGGTATTGTGCCAAGGGACTGGCGCAAGGCGAATGTGGTGCCAATCTTCAAAAAGGGCTCTAGGGCTTCCCCAGGAAACTATAGACCGGTAAGTCTAACGTGCACTGTGGGTAAATTGTTTGAAGGACTTATAAGTGATTACATACACTGCCCAGATATATCAGTAAAGGGAGCTGGAATGTTTTGATCAGGTAACCCTTTCCCGGAGGGTCAAAAACCAACCCTTCCATTGATCCACCTTCTGAGGACTTTTGCAGATTCCTGGGGCTCTGGAAGGGCGTCCGGGAGATCAAAACCAGGATCTCCCCCTCCCAGCCAGAGGCTCTCACACTTATCCTGATTGATCTTGGACCCGGATGCCTCCGAGTTGCGGACCACCTCTGACATCACCCATCTGCCCTCTTGTGAAGAGACAAACACGGTAACATCATCAGCATATGCTACCGCCCTCAGAGCCGAGGTCCATTATTACCCCCGCCAACGGTCCACAATCAATCCTCCTAAGGAAAGGATCAATTGCAAACACGTACAGCAAACGGCTCAAAGGACAACCCTGACGGACACCAGACCCAACCTCAAAAGAGCGGCCAATCCAACCATTCACAAGCTGGAAACTCTCTGCCCCTGCATACAAGCTCTTAAGCCAATCAACAACCCCCCCCCCCCCCCCGGCAGGCCATATCTCAGAAGAACAGACCAGAGGTACTCATGGTTAACCCGATCAAACGCTTTTGCTTGATCCAAGGACAGCAAGTACCCCTTCCAGTTGCCAGCCCTACCCTGCTCCACAGCCTCTCGGACACTGAGCACAGCACTAAATGTACTGCGGCCCAGAACAGAGCAATGCTGAGCCCCCGAAAGGAGCCGGGGTGCAAACTCCACCAGCCGGTTAAACAACACTTTTGCCAGAATCTTTCTGTCCGCATTGAGAAGCGCTATGGGATGCCAATTCTCAATGCGGGATGGGTCTTTACCCTTTGACAGGATGATCAGCGCTGACCCCCTCATTGACATAGGCAAAGTGCCCGAGGATAGACACTCATTAAAAACTGTGGTCAAGAGGGGAACCAAAGTGTCCTTAAAGGTCTTGTAGAACTCAGATGTTAAGCCATCTGGACCGGGTGACTTCTTGAGGGCAAGCCCATCAATCGCCATCCTGACTTCCTCTTCCTGAATCATCTCTGTCAAAACGTCAAGCGAGGGGTCTACTCCTGGTTCAGGGATGGTTTCTGCCAAGAAAGCTGACCCCTTATCTCGATCTAGATCCTTCCTTCCCAAGAGGTGCGAGTAGAAGGATCTGATGACCTCCAGGATCCCTGATCTGGACCTTTTCAAGGATCGCGTACTATCAATCAGTCCTAAGACTATTTTACTACTCACTGACATTTTGCAGTTTCTGTAAGGGTCGGGCGAGCGGTACTATAGTATAGTTCCCCCACATTAGGTTGACAGTATAGATCCCCCATATTAGGTTGGCAGTATAGTTCCCCCACATTAGGTTGCAGTTCCTCCTAATTAGGTTGGCAGTATGTTCCCCCATATTAGGTTTGCAGTATAGTTCCCCCATATTAGGTTTGCAGTATAGTTCTCCCCACATTAGGTTGGCAGTATTGTTCCCCCCACATTAGGATGGCAGTATAGTCCCCCCCCCCACATTAGGTTGTAGTTCCCCCACATTAGGTTGGCTGTATAGTTCCCCACATTAGGTTGTAGTTCCCCCACATTAGGTATACAGTATAGTTCCCCCACATTAGGTTGGCAGTATAGTTCCCCCACATTAGGTTGGCATTATAGTTGCCCCACATTAAGCTGGCAGTATGTTCCCCCACATTAGGTAGACAGTATAGCTTCCCCACATTAGGTTGGCAGTATAGATCCCCCACATTAGATTGGCAGTATGTTCCCCCACATTAGGTTGGCAATGTGTTCTCCCCCATTAGGTTGGCAGTATGTTCCCCCACATTAGGTTGCAGTCCGTCCGTCCCCCCCAATTAGGTTGGCAGTATGTTCCCTCACATTAGGTAGGCAGTATAGTTTCCCCACATTAGGTGCAGTATGTTGCCCCACATTAGGCTGGAAGTATAGTTCCCCCACATTAGGTTGCAGTCCCCCCCACCCCCCCCATTAGGTAGGCAGTATGTTCCCCCACATTAGGTTGCAGTTCCCCCACCCCCCATTAGGTTGGCAGTATAGTTCCCCCACATTAGGTAGGTAGTATAGTTTCCCCACATTAGGTGCAGTATGTTCCCCCACATTAGGCTGGCAGTATAGTTCAGCCCCCCCCCCCCCCATTAGGTTGGCAGTATGTTCCCCCCACATTAGGTTGCAGTTCCCCCCCCCCCATTAGGTTGGCACTATGTTCCCCCACATTCGGTTGCAGTCCCCCCCCCACATTAGATGTGCAGTATGTTCCCCCACATTAGGTTGGCAGTATGTTCCCCCACATTAGGGTTGGCAGAATGCTCCCCCACATTATGTTGCAGTCTCCCACATTGGGTTGGCAGTATGTTCCCCCACATTAGGTTGGCAGTATAGTTCCCCTCTCCCCCCTCCCCCCTACTTTTTCTATTTTTCACAGTTCCTTAGCTGGCCGCGCTCCGCAGGCTCAGGTAATGTGGCGGGTCTTGTGGGCTGTGTGAATAATATGACGAGTGACGTGTCCTGCCGGGTCCTCTATGCTGCGTCAGGGACAACACTCCTCATTTCCGGACACAGATCGCTTCACGACACACTTTTTTTCACTACACCGGCGCTGCAGGAAATGAGGAGTGACGTCCCTGACGCCACATAGAGGACCCGGCAGGACACGTCACTTGTCATATTATTCACACAGCCCACAAAACCCGCCGCATTACCTGAGCCTGCGGAGCGCGGCCAGGTAAGGAAATGTGAAAAATAGTGAAAGGTCTGCCGCTGGTCACGGTTTTAAAGTGACCGCGGCCGGGTTGCTTATCTTTAACAAGCAGCCGGCGCTGCGGACACTTTAAAACAGTTGCCCCCCCTACTGAGCAGCCGGCAGGGGGCCCCCTTGGGGATGGGGGCCCTAGGCAATTGCCTGGGTTGCCCCCCCCTAAAGCCGGCCCTGGGTCACTGTGTACATACATTACATTACTTATCCTGTACTGATCCTGAGTTATATCCTGTATTATACTCCAGAGCTGTACTGTACTCACTATTCTGCTGGTGAGGTCACTGTATACATACATTGTGTATCCTGTACTGATCCTGAGTTACCGTATTGATCGGCGTATAACACTGGTTTTGATGAATCTCCCCCAATATTCCTACCTGTATACTGGTATTAATGGTCTCAGTATACAGGATTTGGTCAGTAACAGTATGATTGTAATATGTATGGTGATATTTGGTAGCTATGGGGGAGATTTATCAAAACCTGCATAGAGGAAAAGTTGACCAGTTGCCCATAGCAACCAATCAGATTGCTTCTTTCATTTTACAGAGGCCCTTTTAAAAACAAGAAAAGCAATCTGGTTGGTTGCTATGGCCAACTGGGCAACTTTTCCTCTATGCAGGTTTTGATAAATCTCCCCCTACATAATTTATTTAGAGGTTCATGTTTCTATCAAGGGGAATTGTCTTACTTATGTTAATGTTTGACAGGTAAGTGCACAGAAAATAAGTGACATGCTGGGGGAGAGAATCCTGGAAGGGGTGGCTGAGTATTTAAACTAGGTGAGTGGGGGGAGGATAATAAAGCAAAGAAAGCAGACAGTGGGATGGATAGGTTAGAGAGGGGTCAGGACATAATGGTGGGTGGAGAGGAGTCCTGTGGGGGGAGGTTAAGAGCAGTGGATAAGGAGATCCATGGGTTACAAACCAGCCGTAAAAATAAATGTAGCCCGGAAAATTGTAATCCCAATAATTCAAAAAATTCCATTAGCCCCAATAACTCAATAACTACAATAAGCCCCATTAACTCAAAAAATACCGTTAGCCCCAATAACTTAAATAACAACGTTAGACCCAATAACGCAAAAAATCCCATTAGCCCCAATAACTTAAATAATAATGTTAACCCCAATAACTCTGAAAATCCCATTAGTGAGACTATATGTGTAAAACTTAATGGAAATGTAAAGTGTATGTTCACAAATGCCAGAAGCCTAGCAAATAAAATGGGGGAGCTTGAGGCCTTGATACTGGAGGAACATATTGATATAGTTGGGGTCACTGAGACATGGCTGGACTCCTCGCATGACTGGGCTGTCAATCTGCAGGGGTTTACATTGTTTCGCAAGGATAGAATGAACAGAAAAGGTGGTGGAGTCTGTCTGTATGTAAGAAGTGGTATGAAAGCCAGTGTGAACGATGCCATAGTGTGTGATGATTCTGAGGATGTGGAATCATTGTGGGTAGAATTACAAAAGGAGGGAAATACTGAAAAAATAATACTTGGTGTAATCTACAGACCCCCTAATATCACTGAAGAGATAGAAGGTCGGCTGCATAAACAAATAGAGAGGGCCGCCCGGGCAGGTACAGTGGAAATAATGGGAGATTTTAACTATCCAGATATAGATTGGGGCCGGGGGCTGGCTAAAACTACAAAGGGGAGAAAATTCCTAAATTTACTGCAGGATAATTTTATGGGCCAGTTTGTGGAGGACCCAACAAGAAGTGATGCCTTGTTGGATCTGATCATTTCCAACAACGCAGAGCTGGTTGGTAATGTAACTGTGCGGGAAAACCTTGGTAATAGCGACCACAATATAGTTACTTTTGACTTAAAATGTAGAAAACAAAGACAGGCGGGGAAGGCAAAAACATATAACTTTAAAAAGGCAAACTTCCCTGGGCTGAGGGCTGCACTACAGGACATAGACTGGGGGGAGGTGTTCTCAAATACTGATACAGAAGGTAAATGAGACATCTTTAAATCAACTCTAAATAACTATACATCTAAATATATACCAAAGGGGAACAAATATAAACGATTAAAACTAAATCCTACATGGCTGACAAATGATGTTAAAAGAGCAATAAACAACAAAAAAAATAGCCTTCAAAAAATTAAAATCTGATGGGTCAGCTATAACATTTAAACAGTACAAGGAGCTTAATAAAATCTGTAAAAATTTAATAAAAACAGCAAAAATTCTAAATGAGAGACAGGTGGCCAAAGAAAGCAAAACTAATCCTAAATATTTTTTTTAGATATATAAATACAAAAAAACCAAGGACAGAGCATGTAGGACCCCTTAATAATGATATTGGGGAGGTTGTCACGGGCGATCAAGAGAAGGCGGAGCTACTGAATGGGTTCTTTGGTTCTGTATACACTATGGAAAAAGGAGCTGACATTGGCCAGGTCAGGGCTGGTAACACATCATGTAATGTACTGAACTGGCTTAATGTAGAGATGGTACAAGGTAAGTTAAGTAAAGTAAATGTAAGCAAATCTCCAGGGCCGGATGGACTACACCCAAGAGAGGTAAGTTCAGTAATATCTGTACCCTTGTTCATGATATTTAGAGATTCTCTGGTGTCTGGTATTGTGCCAAGGGACTGGCGCAAGGCTAATGTGGTGCCAATCTTCAAGAAGGGCTCTAGGTCTTCACCAGGCAATTATAGACCGGTAAGTCTAACGTGCATTGTGGGTAAATTGTTTGAAGGACTTATAAGGGATTACATAAAGGAATACATAGGGGATAATAGTATTATAAGTGATAGCCAGCATGGGTTTACTAAGGATAGAAGTTGTCAAACCAATCTAATTTGCTTTTATGAAGAGGTGAGTAGAAGCCTTGACAGAGGAATGGCTGTGGATATAGTGTTTCTGGATTTTGCCAAAGCGTTTGAGACTGTCCCTCACAGACGTCAGACAGGTAAGTTAAGGTCTTTGGGCTTGGAAACTTTAGTTTGTAACTGGATTGAACACTGGCTCATGGATCGTACCCAGAGAGTGGTGGTCAATGATTCGTACTCTGATTGGTCCCCGGTAATTAGTGGTGTACCCCAAGGTTCAGTACTGGGCCCGCTGCTGTTTAATTTATTTATCAATGATATAGAGGATGGTATTAACAGCTCTGTTTCTATCTTTGCAGTTGACACCAAGCTTTGTAGCACGGTACAGTCTATAGAGGATGTGCATAAGTTACAAGATGACTTGGATAGACTAAGTGTCTGGGCATCCACTTGGCAAATGAGGTTCAATGTGGATAAATGTAAAGTTATGCATCTGGGTACTAAAAACATGCATGCATCGTATGTCTTAGGGGGGATTAAACTGGCAGAGTCACTGGTAGAGAAGGATCTGGGTGTACTTGTAGATTACAGACTTCAGAATAGCATGCAATGTCAGGCTGCTGCTTCCAAAGCCGGCAGGATATTGTCATGTTTAAAAAGAGGCATGGACTCGAAGGACAGGGACATAATACTCCCCCTTTATAAAGCATTGGTACGGCCTCACCTGGAATATGCTGTTCAGTTTTGGTCGCCTGTTCATAAAAGGGACACTGCGGAGTTGGAAAGGGTGCAGAGACTAAACTAATATGGGGCATGGAACATCTTAGCTATGAGGAGCGATTAAAGGAGTTACAATTGTTTAGTCTTGAGAAAAGACGTTTAAGGGGAATATGATAAACTTATATAAGTATATAAATGGCCCATACAAAAAATATGGAGAAAAACTGTTCCAGGTTAAACCCCCCCAAATGACGAGGGGCCACTCCCTCCGTCTGGAGAAGAAAAGGTTTAGTCTAAAGGGGCGACACGCCTTCTTTACCGTGAGGACTGTGAATTTATGGAACGGTCTACCTCAGGAACTGGTCACAGCAGGAACAATTAACAGCTTTAAAACAGGGTTAGATACATTCCTGGAACAAAATAACATTAATGCTTATGCAGAATTATAAAACAACATCCTTTCCCTTATCCCCTTACACCCTTCACTTCAATTCCCTGGTTGGACTTGATGGACGTATGTCTTTTTTCAACCATACTAACTATGTAACTATGTAACTTCTTTTCCACGTGGGCACATGCTGAAGCTGCCTTTTAAGTCAATGGGAGCTTTAAGGTCAAGCTTCAACCATGCAACTTGCAGCTCAGAGATAATTTTCTCCCACAGGATATAAATGCAGCTTTATTATAATTGCCCCCCCCCCCCCCCGCCACACACACACTTTTTGTCCTGGACCCCAGTGTGCTCACCCAAAATTTAAAAGCTGGAGATGCCACTGGACAGTGTGCAGTGATGGCGCTCCTCAGCGATTATGTCTGTCTGCTTCGGAGGAGTACTGCTTTCAGCTGCGGTGCTCCTTTGAGGCAGACAAGCATGATCGCTCAGGTCCTGTGACTCCTGCCTCATGACATCAGACCTGTGTCACCGCCCCTCCATCACCAGTGTGTGCCCCCAGTAGTTAGCTAATTACATGAAAACGAGGCTTTTTACAGTGTGTCACCCCAGTAGTAAGGTGGGGTGTGTCAATGGGCAGAGCTAATGCGCAGAGTAAAGTGGGCGGCAAAACTAGCTTTTGCCTAGGGCGGCAAAAATCCTTGCACCAGCCCTGCTTTTATGAAGATGTGAGTAGAAGCCTAGACAGAGGAATGGCTGTGGATATAGAGGGGCATTTACTAAGGGGTTTAGTCATTTTTTTCTGACTATTTTTGGCGCAAAATTGTCGCAATTGCGCCTACCCTATAAATTGTGTGACTTTCCCTAGCAAGAGCTAGAAAGTCAAATTTTTTTTTCATATTTCAAATTTACGCAAGTTTTCAGTTTTTACTTGCAGTGGTCAGGAATTTATTAACTGAGACAGTCGCAGTTGCGCAATAAACTGTCGCAACGGCCGTAAAAATTGACTAAATTTACTCCAGCTCCAACATGGAGCAGGAAAGTATGCCGGGCTCCGACATACTTTCTCCCCGCTACCCTCACTGCGCTACCGGGACACTACAGTGATTTACATCCCCCCCTCTCACCTGCCAACGCCACACAACTCCCATCTGTCTGCTGTTGCAAGACTACAAGTCCCAGCATGCCCTTACAGTGAGGACACGCTGGGAGTTGTAGTCTTGTAGCAGCGGGAGCTGAGCGGCGCGGGCGGGAGACAAGGGGGGGGGGGAGGTAGCGGGGAGGCCGTATGAGGAGCCCGGGCGGCTGCACTGTAATCTCAGCCCGGGCTCCTGCCCTGAGAGCCATAGGCTTTGGTTGTCAGGGCATGCTGGGTGTTGTAGTTTTGCAACAGCTGGAGGGCCACAGTTTGCAGACCACTGGTGTGTGGTCTGTAAACTGTAGTCCTCCAGCTGTTGCAAAACTAAACAGCTGAAGGGGACCGGCGAAAACGTTCACTTACCCTTCCGAGGCTCCAGCGACGATCACTGACGGAGATCGTCGCGCGGCACTGTCGCGCGGCAGTGTCGTGCAGCGCTGGATCCTACGGAAGTCGGTAATTTGCCCAAGCTTCCCAACCAGGGTGCCTCGAGCTGTTGCAAGACTACAACTCCCAGCATGCCTGGACACCCTTTGGCTGTCCAGGTATGCTGGGAGTTGTAGTTTTGCAACAGCTCGAGGCACCCTTATTGGGAAACACTGGCCTAAAACAGTGTTTCCCAACCAGGGTGCCTCCAAATGTTGCAAGACTACAACTCCCAGCATGCCTGGACACCCTTTGGCTGTCCAGGCATGCTGGGAGATGTAGTTTTGCAACAGCTGGAGGCACCCTTGTTGGGAAACACTGGCCTAAAACAGTGTTTACCAACCAGGGTGCCTCCAGATGTTGCAAGACTACAACTCCCAGCATGCCTGGACAGCCATTGGCTGTCCAGGCATGCTGGGAGTTGTAGTTTTGCAACAGCTGGAGGGCCACAGTTTGCAGACCACTGGTGTGTGGTCTGTAAACTGTAGTCCTCCAGCTGTTGCAAAACTAAACAGCTGAAGGGGACCGGCGAAAACGTTCACTTACCCTTCCGAGGCTCCAGCGACGATCACTGACGGAGATCGTAGCGCGGCACTGTCGTGCAGCGCTGGATCCTACGGAAGCCGGTAATTTGCCCAAGCTTCCCAACCAGGGTGCCTCCAAATGTTGCAAGACTACAACTCCCAGCATGCCTGGACACCCTTTGGCTGTCCAGGCATGCTGGGAGTTGTAGTTTTGCAACAGCTCGAGGCACCCTTGTTGGGAAACACTGGCCTAAAACAGTGTTTCCCAACCAGGGTGCCTCCAGATGTTGCAAGACTACAACTCCCAGCATGCCTGGACAGCCATTGGCTGTCCAGGCATGCTGGGAGTTGTAGTTTTGCAACAGCTGGAGGGCCACAGTTGGCAGACCACTGGTGTGTGGTCTGTAAACTGTAGTCCTCCAGCTGTTGCAAAACTAAACAGCTGAAGGGGACCGGCGAAAACGTTCACTTACCCTTCCGAGGCTCCAGCGACGATCGCTGACGGAGATCGTCGCGCGGCAGTGTCGTGCAGCGCTGGATCCTACGGAAGCCGGTAATTTGCCCAAGCTTCCCAACCAGGGTGCCTCCAAATGTTGCAAGACTACAACTCCCAGCATGCCTGAACACCCTTTGGCTGTCCAGGCATGCTGGGAGTTGTAGTTTTGCAACAGCTCGAGGCACCCTTGTTGGGAAACACTGGCCTAAAACAGTGTTTCCCAACCAGGGTGCCTCCAAATGTTGCAAGACTACAACTCCCAGCATGCCTGGACACCCTTTGGCTGTCCAGGCATGCTGGGAGTTGTAGTTTTGCAACAGCTGGAGGCACCCTTGTTGGAAAACACTGGCCTAAAACAGTGTTTCCCAACCAGGGTGCCTCCAGATGTTGCAAGACTACAACTCCCAGCATGCCTGGACAGCCAGTTGCTGTCCAGGCATGCTGGGAGTTGTAGTTTTGCAACAGCTGGAGGGCCACAGTTTGCAGACCACTGGTTTGTGGTCTGTAAACTGTAGTCCTCCAGCTGTTGCAAAACTAAACAGCTGAAGGGGACCGGTGAAGACGTTCACTCACCCTTCCGAGGCTCCAGCGACGATCGCTGTCGGCGATCGTTGCGCGGCAGTGTCGTGCAGCGCTGGATCCTACGGAAGCCGGTAAGTTGCCCAAGCTTCCCAACCAGGGTGCCTCCAGATGTTGCAAGACTACAACTCCCAGCATGCCTGGACAGCCTTTGGCTGTCCAGGCATGCTGGGAGTTGTAGTTTTGCAACATCTGGAGGCACCCTGGTTGGGAAACACTGTTTTAGGCCAGTGTTTCCCAACCAGGGTGCCTCCAGATGTTGCAAGACTACAACTCCCAGCATGCCTGGACAGCCAAAGGCTGTCTAGGCATGCTGGGAGTTGTAGTCTTGCAACATCTGGAGGCACCCTGCTTGGGAAACACTGTTTTAGGCCAGTGTTTCCCAACCAGGGTGCCTCCAGATGTTGCAAAACTACAACTCCCAGCATGCCTGGACAGCCTTTGACTGTCCAGGCATGCTGGGACTTGTAGTTTTGTAACATCTTGAGGCACCTTGGTTGGGAAACACTGTTTTAGGCCAGTGTTTCCCAACCAGGTTGCCTCCAGATGTTGCAAGACTACAACTCCCAGCATGCCTAGTCAGCCTTTGACCGTCCAGGCATGCTGGGGCTTGTAGTTTTGCAACATCTGGAGGCACCCTGGTTGGGGAACACTGGCCTAAAACAGTGTTTCCCAACCAGGGTGCCTCCAGATGTTGCAAAACTACAAGTTCCAGGTTGGGAAACACTGTGCCCGGCCTCCGCCCCACCTTACTGTAAGGGCATGCTGGGAGTTGTAGTCCTGCAGCTGGGGGCAGGGGACAAGCTTGTCACTTGCCCACACATCTCCTGCACCACACAACTACAACTCCCAGCATTTCCTTACTGAAAGGGCATGCTGGCAGTTGTAGTCGTGCGGGGCGGGAGATGTGTGAGCAGGTGATAATAAATGTACTAACCCATTTTTGTCATTTCCTTCTCATTTCAGATCCGTGTATCCTGTGGACTCCTTCGGATTCGAAGATGACCAGCGTTTTTCTTTATTTGATTTTAATAAAATGGTTAACGAGGGCTTGCGGGGGAGTTTTTTTTGTAATAACATTTTTTTAAAACCTGTTGTGTTTTTTTTTTACTTTACTAGACAGGCTTAGTAGTGGAAGCTGTCTTATAGACGGAGTCCATTACTAACCTGGGCTTAGCGTTAGCCACAAAAACAGCTAGCGCTAACCCCCTATTATTACCCCGGTACCCAACGCCACAGGGGTGCCGGGAAGAGCCGGTACCAACAGGCCTGGAGCATCAAAAATGGCGCTCCTGGGCCTAGGCGGTAACAGGCTGGCGTTATTTAGGCTGGGGAGGGCCAGTAACAATGGTCCTCGCCCACCCTGGGAACGTCAGGCTGTTACTGTTTGGTTGGTATTTGGCTGAGAATGAAAATAGGGGGGACCCTATGCGTTTTTTATTTTTTTTAAATAAATAATTAAATATATTAATAAAACGCATAGGGTCCCCCTATTTTTATTCTCAGCCAAATACCAACCAAACAGTAACAGCCTGACGTTACCAGGGTGGGCGAGGACCATTGTTACTGGCCCTCCCCAACCTAAATAACGCCAGCCTGTTACCGCCTAGGCCCAGGAGCGCTATTTTTGACGCTCCGGGCCTGTTGGTACCGGCTCTTCCCGGCACCCCTGTGGTGTTGGGTACTGGGGTAATAATTGGGGATTAGCGCTAGCTGTTTTTGTGGCTAACGCTAAGCCCGGCTTAGTAATGGACTCAGTCTATAAGACAGCTTCCACTACTAAGCCTGTCTAGTAAAGTAAAATTAAAAAAAACACAACAGGTTTAAAAAAAAATTTATTACAAAAAAACACTCCCCCACAAGCCCTCGTTAACCATTTTATTAACATCAAGCAAAGAAAAACGCTGGTCGTCGAAGTAGTCCACCGAATCCGAAGGAGTCCACAGGATACACAGATCTGTAGAAGAAGTAACCAAAAAAAAAAGTGTAAGTACATTTAGGGAGAAAAAAACTGTGTTAAAAAAATGTAATAAACACACACACACACACACTAAACGCCGTTTACCACTTCTGAGCCATGACTACAATTTACAGTGATCCCTCAACTTACAATGGCCTCAACATACAATAGTTTCAACATACAATGGTCTTTTCTTGACCATCGTAAGTTGAAACCAGACTCAACATACAATGCTACAGACAGTCCAGATATGTGAAACGTGTCAATGGCTGGAAGAACCAACCAATCAAAATGGGCATTCACTGGTAAAATCCCTGTATTACTGAAGTGTATGCACTGACTGGTGTCTGGTATTACATGTTCTGTACACTTTACCTGTATCAGGGTTAGCTGCTCTTTTGGACACCAGGTGAGGGCGACTCCATTACTTGTTTGGGACAATGCCTGTACTGTACAGGACCCCTAAAGAAGCTTCTGTCCTCTACATAGACCAGTGTTTCCCAAGCAGGGTGGCCCCATCTTTTGCAAAACTACAACTCCCAGCATGCCCGGACAGCCTTTGGCTGTCCAGGCCTGGTGGAAGTTATAGTTTTCAACAGCTGGAGGCTCCCTGCTTGGGAAACACTGACATAGACAGTAATTTACAGCCCCCAGCAGATCTTTATTACTTTTATATGTAAGGATTTGCTTTATCTATATTAGTTATCTACTTATTTTTCTTTGTCACTTTTTCCTATTTTGGATGACATTTTGGTGCCTTTATAACCAATTACCACGTTTCCACAGAGTTATGGTCTCAACATACAATGGTTTCAACTTACATTGGTTGTCCTGGAACCAATTAATATTGTAACTTGAATGACCACTGTAGTTATTGAATTATTTACAAAAGATCCAGAAGGAAACCTAGCAGCCAAACCTATTCGGACAGCAGGAAAAAGGAACAGACTATTTTTTCTACTACATGAAATAAATTTCCCACTTTTGCCTATGTGTGCAAAATTTATTAACGACGTGCAACAATTTAGTAAATTTGTCGCACATAGTCAAAAATGAAGTAGAAAAAAACAGGGTAAAAACCAGACTACATAGTAAAAGATTAGTAAATGCCCCTCATAGTGTTTCTGGATTTTGCTAAAGCGTTTGATACTGTCCCTCATAGACGTCTGACAGGTAAGTTAAGGTCTTTGGAAATTTTAGTTTGTAACTGGATTGAACACTGGCTCATGGATCGTACCCAGAGAGTGGTGGTCAATGATTCGTACTCTGATTGGTCCCCGGTAATTAATGGTGTACCCCAAGGTTCAGTACTGGGCCCGCTGTTGTTTAATTTATTTATCAATGATATAGAGGATGGCATTAACAGCTCTGTTTCTATCTTTGCAGACGACACCAAGCTTTGTAGCACGGTACAGTCTATAGAGGATGTGCATAAGTTACAAGATGACTTGGATAGACTAAGTGTCTGGGCATCCACTTGGCAAATGAGGTTCAATGTGGATAAATGTAAAGTTATGCATCTGGGTACTAATAACATGCATGCGTCGTATGTCTTAGGGGGGATCAAACTGGCAGAGTCACTGGTAGAGAAGGATCTGGGTGTACTTGTAGATCACAGACTACAGAATAGCATGCAATGTCAGGCTGCTGCTTCCAAAGCCGGCAGGATATTGTCATGTATCAAAAGAGGCATGGACTCAAGGGACAGGGACATAATACTCCCCCTTTATAAAGCATTGGTACGGCCTCACCTGGAATATGCTGTTCAGTTTTGGGCACCAGTCCATAAAAGGGACACTGTGGAGCTGGAAAGGGTGCAGAGACAAGCGACTAAACTAATATGGTGCATGGAACATCTTAGTTATGAGGAGCGATTAAAGAAGTTACAATTGTTTAGTCTTGAGAAGAGACGTTTAAGGGGGGGGGGGGAATGATAAATGTATATAAGTATATTAATGGCCCATTCAAAAAATATGGAGAAAAACTGTTCCAGGTTAACTCCCCCCCCCCCCCCCAAAGGACGAGGGGGCACTCCATCCGTCTGGAGAAGAAGAGGTTTAGTCTCAAGGGGTGACACGCCTTCTTTACCATAAGAACTGTGAACTTATGGAACAGTCTCCCTCAGGAACTGGTAACAGCAGGAAAATTTAACAGCTTTAAAACAGGGTTAGATACATTCCTGGAACAAAATAACATTAAAGGGGTACTCCGGTGCTTACACATCTTATCTTAGGGGATAAGATGCCTGATCGCGGGAGTCCCGCAGCTGGGGACGCCCGGGATCATGCACACAACACCGGGTTTGTAATCAGTGCCCGGAGCGTATTCGCTCCGGGTCTGATTACCGGCGACCGCAGGGCCGGCGGCGTGTGACGTCACGCCTCCGCCCCCGTGTGACGTCACGCTCCACCCCTCAATGCATGCCTACAAGAGGGGGCGTGATAGCTGTCACGCCCCCTCCCGTAGGCATGCATTGAGGGGCGGAGCGTGATGTCACACGGGGGCGGAGGCGTGACGTCACACGCCGCCGGCCCTGCGGTCGAATGTAATCAGACCCGGAGCGAACACGCTCCGGGCACTGATTACAAACGGGGTGCCGCGTGCATGATCCCGGGCGTCCCCAGCTGCGGGACTCCCGTGATCAGGCATGTTATCCCCTATCCAAAGGATAGGGGATAAGATGTGTAAGCACCGGAGTACCCCTTTAATGCTTATGAAGAAATATAAAATCCCATCCCTTCCCCAATAACGCGCCACACCCCTACCCTTCAATTCCCTGGTTGAACTTGATGGACGTATGTCTTTTTTCAACCGTACTAACTATGTAACTATGTAACCCCTTAACGACCAAGGACGTATATTTACGTCCTTGGCCGGCTCCCGCGATATAACGCAGGGTCACACGGTGACCCCGCATCATAGTGGGTCGGTCCTGGCATGTATCTGAAGCCGGGACCCAGGGCTAATAGCACGCGGCAGCGATCGCGGTGCTATTAACCCTTTAGACGCGGCGATCAAATTTGAACGCCGCGTCTAAAACGAAAGTGAAAGCTGCCCGGCTGCTCATTGGGGCTGATCGGGACCACCGCAGTGAAAATGCGGTGTCCCGATCAGCTGGGACACAAGCGGAGGTCCTCCTACCTTCCTCCGGGGTGTCCCTTCGGCGATTGATTGCTCCAAGCCTGAGATGCAGGCTTGAGCAATCGACCGTCGATAACACTGATCACTTCAAAGCTATGGCTTTGCAGTGAACAGTGCTGGAAATCAGTGTGTGCAGTGCTATAGGTCCCAATCGGAGCTAGAACACTGCAAAAAAAAAGTGTTAAAAAAAGTTAATAAATGTGATTTAACCCTTTCCTTAATAAAAGTTCAAATCACCCCCTGTTTCCCATAAACAAAAAATACACCATGTAAATAAAAATAAATATAAACATATGTGGTATTGCCACGTGCGAAAATGTCCGAACTATAAAAATATACCATTAATTAAACCGCACGGTCAATGGCCTATGCGCCAAAAAATTCCAAAGTTCAAAATAACGTATTTTTGGTCGTTTTTTATATCATGAAAAAATTAATAAAAAGCGATCAAAAAGTCCGATCAATACAATGGTACCGCTAAAAACGTCAGATCGCGGCGCAAAAAATGAGCCCTCATATCGCCCCTTACGCGGAAAAATAAAAAAGTTATAGGGGTCGGAAGATGACAATTTCTGACATCCACGGGTATACTCCCCGATGTCACGCATGACGCTGCTACTGACATTCCGTCACAGCCACGCGCGTCCTCACACACACCTGCCACTCGGCTCTCGATCTGACTCTGCTTCAGTCGGGGCATGGCACTCATGTTGTACCTGACTCATTCAGCGCAACATGTCATTAAACTAGGCGGAGGATCACCTTTTGTCTGACACGTCTTCAGCGGGGTCCTCTGCGTGTGCCGTTTCTAACTCTTCTTCAGCGCAAACGGCATACACATAGTCACTACAGTAATTACTCTCTTCGCCACCCACACCCTCTAGTTGTTACTCAGTACACCACGCTAATTGTCTCATATAATATTCACAGCTGTATCAGGTCGTGCCGCCAAGGCTCTCGCGTTGTCCCTACAGCTCAGGACAGCAGCAGGTCAGTTCCCGTGTCTAGTAGCTAGGTGAAGTTGAGTTAGTTGCAAATTCATCAGTCATTTTTCTTTTCCCCACCGGCACCCTTCACTGGCCCGGATAGGTTCGGCTAGAGGTTTGTCCCATCGCTCGTACATTGAGGATGCCCTCTCCGTTCGGGAGACCCCTGCCAGGGCTTCGGACCGAGGCAGCATGCCGTCATACCGAGTATGGACCATTCCCAGGTTGATGGAGGAGTTAAGGAGAAGGGACATCCCCTTCCCAGCCTCTGCCAGGAAGGGCGAACTGTATAACCTGCTCACTGCAGACCAAGCCCCCAGGGGCAGTCAGGAAGCTGTCCAGGCTCAGGCGTCAAGCGCCTCGCTGTCCCAGCTTCATACTATGATGGCAGACGTCCTAGCATCAGTCGCTGGCTTCCAGGCCAGACTGGACCGTATGGACACCTCCAAGAGTAGCAAATCTGCTCCCACTACGGCAGCTCCCACGGCTTCTACCTCACAGGCTACGCCTACAGGTACGCCACAACTCCCACCCAATATCACCACGGCGCATCTCATCCTGGCGCCCATTAAAAAAGAGATCCTAGAGGGCAAGGATGTCAACCTTGCGTCCCTCCTGATCGCTACGACAGACATCAAGGACACCAAGACTGTCGCCTGTGGTGAGCTGGCGGTGACATTCAAAAGCAAGGACGCCAGACTCAACAGGTCCTTGAACGTCACTGAATTCGTCCTTGCATTCGGCCTCTTTAGGGACGTCATCTGCTCGGTCAGCCCTAGCCGCAGGGTTGAGTTAGACCTGTATCTGCACAGAGTTATCCAGATGGCTCATAAATACGGGGGCACTACTTTTTATGATTACCACAAATCCTTCTCGGCCAAAGCAGCGGCAGCTCATGCCGATTTCAACTATACAACTAACTGGGGGGGTCGTTGATACGGAGCTCTATTGCGATCACTTCGCAGGCATGAAAGCTCCGTCCTGCGCTGTGTGCGGACTCACCTCCCACTCAGCCAACTGGTGTCCTAGGAGCATCGACCCAGGGGAGCCTAGCTCCAGCAGGGGCCCCAGTCCCCACGCCTCTGCTCCTCAGAGGAACTCAGGCGCTCTAGACAGGCTGGGCAGGCCGGTGAGGTTCCTGGGCAAATCCCCGATCTGCAACAACTTCAATCTCTCCTCCTGTCAATACAGCAACTGCAGACTCCTACACATATGTCTCACCTGTTACAGAGCTCACCCCAGCTCAATCTGCTCCCAGAAGGGCTCTCAGGCGTGACTAGGCGTGGTCCAGGTGCAGGTCCTGGCCGGGGTCCTCGCCTGTCACCCTGATCCCAACTGGGTCAGTTGGTTGGTGGCTGGGTTCTGTGACGGATTCCACACAGGCTTGGTCGCCCTCCCACAGTGTACTTATGAATGTCACAATTTGGTGTCAGCCCTCGCTGACACAGAGGCGGTGTCCAGTCTGATCATGTCAGAGCTGGAAAAAGGATTCATGATCGGTCCTTTTGACACGCCTCCTTTCTGCACTTGGAGAGTCAGCCCGCTGGGGCTCGCTACCGGAAAGTTCAATAATAAAAAGAGGTTAATATACGATCTCTCCGCTCCTTATTCGTCTGTCATACCCAGCATCAATGCTTTAATTCCGTCAGAGGAATTCTCAATGAAGTATTCATCCATTGACCAGGCCATACAAATCATCCTGCAGTTAGGGAGGAACACCTGGTTGTCAAAAGCAGACATAACCAATGCTTTTAAATTACTCCCTATTAGGCCAGACCTCTGGCAGTGGCATGGTGTTAAATGGCTAAACAAATATTACTTCGCCACCAAACTCACTTTTGGCGCAAAGAGTAGCCCGTGGATTTTCGATCAGTTTGCCACAGCCCTTCACTGGGCACTCCAAAACGTCACCAACTGCCAACACACCATACATTACTTGGACGATTTCTTGCTGCTTGAACACCCCAAACATACTCCAAGTAACCTTTCCTCACTGCTGGCTTTGTTCAAAGAGATTGGCGTCCCTGTCGCTCCACACAAAACAGAGGGTCCCTCCACCCAGCTTGTCTTCTTGGGTATCATCCTGGATACCGGGAACATGCAAGCGAGACTACCACAGGACAAACTGGCCAGAATCCGGGAGCGACTACACAGCCTCTCCAGGTGTCGTATGGTCTCCAGGGTCGAGCTTCAAAGCCTCCTGGGAATGATGGCTTTCGCCATGAGGATTATCCCTCAGGGGAGAGCATTCATTTCCAGGCTCCTGGACCTTCTCCCCTCAGTCTCTGGCCAGAGGCAGACTATTCACATTGACAATGAAGCCATGGCAGATCTACTTATGTGGGACCAGTTTTTAGACAAATGGAATGGGGTGTCTTTCTTTACTCCTGGAGCATCAGAACTGTCCCCCACTGTGCGGTCCGATGCTTCTGCACTCGGGTTCGCAGCTATACACGAGAATCAGTGGCTGGCAGGTCCTTGGCCTCCAGAGATCGGCAACATTCCCGGTTTCAAAGAAACATCTGCACTGTTCGAGATATATTCCATTGTAGCGGCTGCTGCAGTGTGGGGACGGTCTTGGAGTAACACGACTGTTCGCTTCATATGCGACAACACGGCCACGGTCGATATACTAAACAAAGGGCGCTCTAAGTCCTCCCGCATCATGCGCTTCATCAGGAAGTTCGTGTTGCTAGCACTCGAGCACAACTTCCACTTCTCAGTCGAACATATTGAGGGCAGGTTAAATGTTGCAGCTGATGAATTGTCCCGAGCTAACCTGAGGCTGTTCTTTCAGGTACTACCAGGAGCAGATCAAACCGGAATCACAGTCCCCCCGCTCCAGCAACTGACGGCCTAGCCACCTACTCAGCAGTGGCTATCACTCTAATCCGAGGTTCCTTTGCACCCAGCACGATTCGGGCTTACGATTCTGCTCTGGCGTCTTTCACTACCTTCATGCACAACTTAGGTCTGCCTGCCACAATCTCGGTGCATTCTTCCCTAGCGTTCATTGGTTTTTGCCACTCCTCCTTACACTTGTCCCACAATACCATCAAACTGCACCTCACGGGTATTCAGCACCACAGGTCCTTGTTGCACCCTAACGCACCGTCACTGCTTTCCGCACGTCCCATCAAGGCTGCTCTCAGAGGTGTGTCACTTTCTTCACTTCACATGTCACCTTCCCGCGCACTGGTCACCGGGGACCTCTTCAGGGCCATGTGCACCCTGCTAGACACTCACCCGTTCGGTTACCACCTAAGTACGGTCATCAAAGAGGCCATTCACCTCGCTTTCTATGGCTTTCTCAGGCCCGGTGAGTTCACGCGTCTCGGGCACAGATCACCGGGCCTGACCCTGGGCCAGCTGTCGCCTAGTGGCTCAAGTTTCACCCTCTCTCTGCTGGCCACCAAAACGTGCAGGTGGGGAGCGTCCGTCCAATACTTTCCCACGTCACATCGTTGGTGCCCGGTAGCTGCCCTATCGGCCTTACTGGCCATGTTGTCGGGGCGAGCGGCGGACGCTCCTCTTCTACCTCTTGGTGGCCAGGCTTTAACGTCATCACAGTTCATCAAACACGTCCGGCCACTCATCACCATGTTGGGTAAAGACTCTGCAAGCATCACAGGGCACTCATTCAGAATTGGCGCGGCCTCGGCTGCTTCTAGACACAACGTTCCAGCTCACGTGATCAAGAAGCTGGGTCGTTGGAGTTCTGCTTGCTTTGACCGTTATGTGTCCGACCCGTCAATGGAAATGGCAAATGTATTTAAGATACTGGCTCTGTAAACTAAATAAAATCAAGTTGCACCCTATTTCTGACTTTTTGCCCTCTATAGGCGTACCCACGGTCGCGGTACTTTGGGCACACTTCAACCGCTGTTTCCTTACGTCTGCTTATGTTCCAGGTTCCATAGGAATTCAAGGTTAGGTCGGTAAGTCATCCTAATCATGTTTTCTCCTTAGGTTATTCATTCACGGCTCTTCGAGCCACGACCACAAATAAAAAGATCACAGCAAATGTCACTCCTTACACCCGCTGTGATCCTCCTGTATAATGTATAGATGGGGGCGGGCGGCCACTCTTCTATGGTCCCCTGTACGGCCGTATATATACACATATTCATATATCCCACAGAGAGTTGTGATTCGCTGGAACCCTCTGGACAATTGCAGCACTCAGCGGGAAATATGAATAGGTGTATATATACGGCAGTGCAGGGGTCCATAAAAGAGCGGCCGGCCGCATCTATACATTATACAGAAGGATCGCAACTGGCGATCTGTCAATTAGTACAGGTACTACAACTCCCATCATGGAACAGTGTGTTCCATGCTGGGAGTAGTAGTACTACCTAAAAAATTAAAAAATAAAGAAAAAAAAGTGAAAACCACACACTACGTTTTTATTATTGTCTGCTTCATTTTTAGGTCCCCGCCCGCCCACATAAATTGATCCCTGTTTTAAAAATTTATAACAATTTTGTTATAAAAAATATACATTTCGTTAGATACAATTTTTTCCTTCACTAATGTATCTTTTTTTTATTTTTTTTATTGTACCTTACGAAATGTTATTAAAAAAAGGTATCTCCATCACTTTTTTGGATCGCTAAAGTCCAAAAAAGAATAAAAACCGCCTGCAAAAATGCCAAAGTTAAAACCCACATATCGTTTTTCTTGGCGTTTTCTCACTCCCATAGACTTCTATGGGAGAAAAACGCCATGATTTTGAAAAAAAAAAAAAATCGACAGTTGCTCAACATGCTGCGATTTTGGAAAACTGCCAAGGAGCTGAAAAACACCAAAAGGATTAAAAAAACTACAAAGTGAAAAACGCCAAGTGGAATAAGAATTTAGTGATTTCTCATTGATTTACAGCTAACATCTGGTTGCAACATTTTTTGGCCGAAAAAACGCCATGCGGCAGAATTGGCGTTTCTCTTGGCGTTCACCCTGCCCCAAAAAAGTTGAAACTTAGCCTTCCTGAAACATCTGCAGAGTTGTCCTCTTCTTCACTGGATTCACTATCATCTGCCAAAGGGTGATAAGAGACATGCTCCAAAGTTATGGTCACATGCCCCCTCAATACTCAATACATTGCTATGGCAGAGACCGTAGAATGAACAATGTAGCAATCCTCTTGCCCATAGAAATGTATTAAGGAAGAAGTCTCATGCTCAACATTACAGAAAAACGTATCCCCTAGAAGTTTTAGAATGCGAAGGGTCCAAACGCTGCGAAGGGTCCAAACATCTGTTTGGAGCCCGACTCTCCGACAGAGTGACATGTCAGGATCCCCTCCGAAAGCTGGGCTATCCCATAGATATATATGGAGGGGGCGTGTTGGCAGATGATCGCCGGGGACCAGAGCGCTTAGACCCCCACAATCTAAAACGTATCCTCTATCCGCAGGGGGATAAGTTTTTCTATAATGTTGGGCATGAGACTTGTCATTTAAGGTGGCCTCGCATAAACAGCTTCGTGCATTATTAAAACACGCCCCATTCACACAAACTGACAGGGCCCCACATTAGAAAAAGGTGGGTTCACACCATGTTTATCACTTACAGGGCCGGGATCCAGCTGGGAAATGGTTAAACCGGGCGTATCCCATCCGTACCCGACCACCAATTCATTGATTGTATTTTTGTTCAGATTTTTGCCCCGTATCCGATTTTCTGACCGGACCTAAAACGGTGTTATACCGTGGTTTTAGGTCTGTTCAGAAATCTGGTTATGGGGCAAAAATGAGCCGACCGGAGTCACTATCTGACTCCGGACAGCTCATTCAAATGAATGAGATTGGTGCCAGGTCTTGCTGGGATACGTGAGCACCCGGTTTAACCATCTTCCAGCCCGATCCGGGCCCCGGAAAAACGTGGTGTGAATGCACTTGAATGTGATGGACATTACAAAAAAAAAATACCACAGAGACATGTAGCCCTGAACATGAAAAAAAATGGGTTACCTCCACAACAAGGAGATGTTTTCCTCTCATGTAAACCGCTTCTTCTTTGAGCTGAAACTCTCTCCATCCTCTACATCATTACCATCCTTTTCTTCGGAATCCTAATCCAAAATCGCAACTTCATCCATCTGGCGGTCAGAAGAGGCCATGGCGCCAGCAGAAGATGAAGAACTCTGGGATGCAGACACAGAGGGCTGGATGGAAGGTGCCGGAATGGTGTCCTCCTCCTGTGGAAAGTGAGCCTGCAGAAAGGCCTGGAACGCCTTAGATATTTCCTGCTTACGGTAGGCCATAGTTTGTCTGGACAAAGTTTTCCTCTGTTGGCTTTAGTGATGACATCATGCGCCAGAAAAACATGTGCGCCTTAATCTGCGCCACATTAGTAAATAATTACGGAAAACTAAAAAAAACTATACACATCAACAACATTAGTAGATCAAGCACAGTATCAGTGTCTGCAGCGTTTCTACGTAGAGCACTTTAACCCCTTAAGGACTCAGCATTTTCATTTTTTCCTCATCACCTTCTAAAAAGCATAACACTTTCAATTTTGCACATAAAATTCCATATGATGGCTTATTTTTTGCGCCACCAATTCTTCTTTTCCGTGCAATTAGTCATTTTACAAAAAAATCAACGGCGAAATAGAGAAAAAATTCATTGTGCGACAAAATTGAAGAAAAATTTTCATTTTGTAACTTTTGGGGGCTTCTGTTTCTACGCAGTGCATTTTTTTGTTGTAAAAATGACACCTTACCTTTATTCTGTAGGTCCATATGGTTAAAATGATACCCTACTTATATAAGTTTAATTTTGTCGTACTTCTGAAAAAATCATAACTACATGCAGAAAAATGTATATGTTTAAAATTGTCATCTTCTGACCCCTATAACTTTTTTAGGGTGCATTCACACCACGTTTTTTACACGTTTTTACGGGTGCCAGATCCGGCGGGGGAAGGGGCAAACCAGGCGCTCCCATACGCCGTCCGGATCAGCCCGTGACTGCATTTACTTTAGCAATAGTGTTGCTCGCGAATATTCGCAATTGGAATATTATTCGCGAATTCGCGAATTTCGCGAATATAGCGCTATATATTCGTAATTACGAATACTCGTTTTTTTTTTTTTTTTTTTCTTCACAGTACACATCACAGTGATCACCCCTCTCTGCTTCCAGCATGTGTGGTGTAAAGAAGGCTGTAATACTACTGTGTGAGACTGGCGTGCGAAAATTCGCATATGCTAATTTTCGCATATTCGAATTTTCGCGTATGCTAATTTTGTATATGCTAATATTCACATATGTTAATTTTCGCATACGCGAATTGTCGCATATGCGAAAATAAAACGAGAATATAACGAATATGCGAATATTTGCGAATATATGACGAATATTCGTCCATATATTCGCGAATATTCGCAAATTCGAATATGGCCTATGCCGCTCAACACTATTTAGCAACCCGACCCCTATGCCGTTTCCTGACCGGACCTAAAACCGTAGTTTACTACAGTTGTAGGTCCGGTTCAAAACCGCATACGGGTCAAAACTGAGCCGACCGGAGTCACCGTTTGACTCCGGTCGGGTCATTAAAGTAAATGTAGTCACGGGATGATCCGGCCGGCGTACGGGAGCCCCCAGTTTGCCCCTCCCCCGCCGGATCCGGCACCCATATGTACAAAATGTGGTGTGAATGCACCCTTATTTTTCCACGTACGGGCCGGTATGAGGCTAATTTTTTGCGCCGTGTTCTGAAGTTTTTATAGGTACCATTTTTGCATTGATTGGACTTTTTGATAGCGTATTTTTGGTCACTTTTTATATCATAAAAAAATGAATAAAAATCAATTTTGGACTTTGGAATGTTTTTGCGCGTACGCCATTGACCGTGCGGTTTAATTAATTATATATTTTTATAGTTCGGACATTTACGCACGCGGCGATACCACATATGTTTACTTTTATTTACACAGTTTTTTTATGGGAAAAGGGGGGTGATTCAAACTTTTATTAGGGAAGGGGTTAAATTACCTTTAGTAACTTTTTTTTCACTTTTTTTTTTTTTTGCAGTGTTATAGCTCCCATAGGGGACTATAACACTGCACACACTGATCTTTTACCCTTATCCCTGCAAAGCCATAGCTTTGCATGGATCAGTGAGATAGGGGCTCGATTGCTCAAGCCTGTAGCTCAGGCTTGGAGCAATCAAACGCCGATCGGACGCAACGGAGCAAGGTAAGGGGGCCTCCACTCGCGTCCTAGCTGATCGGGACATCGCGATTTTATCACGATAGTCCCGATCAGCCCGACTGAGCTGCCGGGAAGCATTTACTTTCATTTTCAGCACGGCGATTAACTTTGATCGCCGTGTCTGAAGGGTTAATAGTGCACGGCACAACAATCGGTGCCGTACGCTGTTAGCCCAGGGTTCCGGCTATGAATAGCAGCCGGGACCGACTCGGTGTGATGCGGGGTCACGGCGTGACCCCATTTTAAACACCGGGACCGGGCGCAGGGCGTACAGGTACGCCCTGTGTCTTTAAGAGATTTTTAAAAATGACATGTTATCTTTATTTTGTAGGTCCATACAATTAAAATGATACCAAACTTATATAGGCGTTTGGTTTATTTTACTACTTAAAAAAAAAAAAATGACTCTAATTATATAAATGAGTTTGCTTAACCCATTAACGACCATGGATGTAAATGTACGTCCTGGTTTGGAGGGACTTCCCGTACAGGATGTACATTTACGTCCTGTGTGTGACCGCGAGCATCGGAAGGGTGCTCGCATCATACACGGCAGGTTCTGGCTGCTAGCAGCAGCCGGGGACCCGCCCGTAATGGCAGACATCCGCGATCGCGCGGATGTCCGCCATTAACCCCTCCGATGCCGTGATCAATACAGATCACGGCATCTGCGGCATTGCGGCACTTTGATTGGATGATCGGATCGCCCGCAGCGCTGCCGCGGGGATCCGATCATCCAGCCTGACAGCCGGAGGTCCCCTTACCTAGCTCCGGCCGTCTCCCGGGGTCTTCTGCTCTGGTCTGAGATCGAGCAGACCAGAGCAGAAGATCACTGATAATACTGAGCAGTGCTGTGTCCTATGCATAGCACTGCACAGTATTAGCAATCAAAGAATTGCTATAGATAGTCTCCTGTGGTGACATAAAAAGTGTAAAAAAAATAATTTGAAAAATGTAAAGATAAAAAGTTTAAAAAAAAGTGAAAAATCCCCTCCCCCAATAAAAATTTAAATTGTCAGTTTTTCCCATTTTACCCCCAAAAAGCGTAATTTTTAAAAAATAAATATATTTGGTATCGCCGCGTGCGTAAATGTCTGAACTATCAAAATATAATGTTAATGATCCCGTACGGTGAATGGCGTAAACGTAAAAAAATTAAAAAGCCCCAAAATGCTGCTTTTTTGTCACATTTTATTCAAAAAAAATTAATAAAAAATGATCTAAAACTTTTATATATGCAAATGTGGTATCTAAAAAAAGTACAGGTGATGTCGTAAAAAAATGAGCCCTCATACCGCCCTATATACGGAAAAATGAAAAAGTTATAGGGGGGTCAAAATAGGGCGATTTTAGATTACTGATTTTGTACAAAAAGTTTTAGATTTTTTTTAAGCGGTACAAAAATCTAAAAGTATCTAGCCATGGGTATCATTTTAATCATATTGACTCACAGAATAAAGAACACATGTCATTTTTACCGTAAAGTGTACAGTGTGAAAATAAAACCCTCCAAAATGTGCAAAATTTGGGTTTTCATTTAAATTTCCTCTAAACATTTTTTTTTGGGGTTCTTCGTACATTTTATGGTAAAATGAGAGGTTTCATTACAAATTACAATTGGTCACGCAAAAAACAAGCCCTTATATGGGTCTTTAGATGGAAATATAAAAGAGTTATGGATTTTAGAAGGCGAGGAGGAAAAAACGAAAATGCTTAAATAAAATTGGCCTGGTCCTTAAAGCGTACCTGTCATAGTGCAAAAAAAAGAAAAAAGTGATATGTTACTCAGGACCCAATCCTGATCATGTGCATATAATTTTTATGTGTCTCGGACCTGTATATCCAGAGATATAAGCATTTATCTGCTGGTGAGTTACTTTTTCATTGTGCAGGCTGGAGGGGGTGTGTCAGTCGGTCTCCCTCATAGGAGCAAGCCTGGGCAGTCAGCCAATCAGCACTCTCTACTCTGTAACCCTTTGCTCTCTGGTTTTATGCTGTGTCATGTGTCAGAGGAAGATACTTGGAGCTTGCCTGCAGTAATCAGAAGACATTATGGTGAATTCTTAACAGGATAAAAGGTATAAATATTAGAATAAATCTTTATAAAATTAGCGCAAGGATTTTTTTAGATAAAAGTACAGCATTTTTATGAATACATGTTCTATCTGTTTTATCTTCTCCTAGTAAAGCTGGATGCTAATCAGCATAGCTGTCACTATGTGTGTCATTCATCTTTCACAGACTCCTGAATGTCTGATCAACTTATTTGTCATTCAGGAGTCGGAGAAAGCTTTGACTATTTCAGCATGCTGGGAGTTGTAGTTTAGTAACAACTGAAGCTGCAATGTTTGTAAATAACTGTGTTAGAGCAGTGTTGCCTCCAGCTGTTTTAAAACTAAAGCTCCAGCATGTCCACATCCTTTATCTGTAGTTTTGCATACACAATAGAAATCTCCTATACTGGATACCAGTATGCTTTACGTCCTGTATCCAGTATGCTGTAAAATCTAGACTAGTCTGTCTGGCTAAAAGAAGGGAGACCCCTAGTGGTGGCTATTTTGGGCTTGAATTTCAGGTAAAAATTTTAAAAATTTTAACAGGTGTATATTGTGAAATGTCATATTATAATGAGTCCTGCAATATATGAAAAGTTTTTAGCAATGACAGTGCCTCTTTAAGATGAAAATGGGCTTGGTCATTAAGGGGTTAAAGGGGTACTACAAAATTATTATTTTTTTAAATCAACTGGTGCCAGAAAGTTATAGATTTGTAAATTACTTCTATTTAAAAATCTTAATCCTTCCATTACTTATCAGCTGCTATATGCTCCACAGGAAATTCTTTTCTTTTTGAATTTCCTTCTGTCTGACCTCAGTGCTCTCTGCTAACACCTCTGTCCATTTTAGGAACTGTCCAGAGTAGGAACAAATCCTCATAGCAAACCTATCTTGTTCCAGACAGTTCCTAAAATGGACAGAGGTGTCAGCAGAGAGCACTGTGGTCAGACAGAAAGGAAATTCAAAAAGAAAAGAACTTCCTGTGGAGCATATAGCAGCTGATAAGTACTGGAAGGATTAAGATTTTTAAATAGAAGTCATTTACAAATCTGTTTAACTTTCTGGCACCAGTTGATCAATTTTTTTTTCCAGGGGAGTACCCCTTTAAAATCATCATTTTTCTGTTTTCTTTGCTTTTCCATATACAGGGATGTATGTGGGCTCTTTTTTACGCCTTGATCTGTAGTTTTCATAGGTACCTTTTTTTATTATGGGACTTTTTGATTGGGGCATCTAAAACAAAAGTTAACGGGGTACTCCGATGAAAACCTTTTTTCTTTTAAAGGGAACCAATCATCAGATTTTACCCTATATAATGCTTGGCAAAGCGTTATATAGGGTAAAATTGTTGTCCTCACCATCCCTGGGGGACGCTCCTGCCCCCAGGGATGGTGAAGATATGAAGTTATAAACTAGTCACCGCCGCCGTAAGTAGTCACCTGGGCGGGGAGCTCTTCTTATCTACTCCCGTTCTTTGGCCGGGAGCGACGCCCCCTCTGCTTGATTGATGGGCTGCGTCATTGTTCCGCTCACTGAACAGATGGAGCAGAGAGCGATGACGTGGCCCATCAATCAAGCGGAGGGGGCGTCGCTGCCTGCAGAAGAACGGGAGTAGGTGAGAAGAGCTCCCCGCCCAGGTGACTACTTACGGCGGCGGCGGTGACTAGTTAATAACTTCATATCTTCACCATCCCTGGGGCAGGAGCATCCCCCGGGAATGGTGAAAATAAAGATTTTACCCTATATAACGCTTTGCCAAGCGTTATATAGGGTAAAATTTGATGATTGGTTCCCTTTAAATCAACTGGTGGCAGAAAGATAAACATATTTGTAAATTACTTCTATTAAAAGAATCTTAATCCTTCCAGTACTTATTAGCTGTTGAATGCTACAGAGGAAATTCCTTTCTTTTTTGGAACACTGATGACATCATGAGCACAGTGCTCTTTGCTGACATCTCTGTATATTTTAGCAACCATGCATAGCAGATGTATGCTAAGGGCAGCATGGTGGCTCAGTGGTTAGTACTGCTGCCTTGCAGTGCTGGGGACTTGGGTTCAAATCCCACTAAGGACAACAATAAATAAAGCGTTATTATTATTATAATAACATCAGCAGAGAGAACTGTTCTCGTGATGTCATCAGAGAGCATTCCAAAAAGAAAAGAATTTCCTCTGTAGTATTCAGCAGCTAATAAGTACGGGAAGGATTAAGATTTTTTAATAGAAGTAATTTACAAATATGTTTAACTTTATGTCACTAGATGATTTAAAGGAAAAAAAGGTTTTCACCGGAGTACCCCTTTAAAGAATCCTGGCAACTCAGCGGAGCTGATCGGGACTATGGCAACAAAGTCGCGATGTCCCGATAAGCTTAACGAACGGGAGGGTCCTCACCTGCCTCTCTGTTGTCTGATTGGCAATCTACTGCGCAGCAGGCAGGAGCAGCAGAGTGCCAGTTACACTAATCAGTGCTTTGCAATGGCAGAGCACTGATCAGTACATGCAAGAAAAAAAGGAAAGGAAAAGAAATGTAATAAAAGTTCATTAACTCCTTCCCTATTAAAAGTTTAAATCACCCCCCTTTTCCCATTTTTTTAAATAAAATAATGTAATAAAGAATAAAATAAATCATATGTGGTACCACCGCGTGTGTAAATGTCTGATCTATTAAAATATTAGGCTAGCTAAACCACACGGTCGAGGGCGTACACGTAAAAAAATCCAAAATTGTGCATTTTTGGTCACTTCATATACCATAAAAATATTAATGAGAGATCAAAAAGTCCCATCAAAACAAAAATGGTACCTATAAAAACTACAGATGACGGCGCAAAAAAAATTAGTCCTCATACCGCCCCGTACACGGAAAAATAAAAAGTGATAGAGGTCATAAGATGCCAATTTTAAACATACTAATTTTGGTGCATGTAGTTTATAATTTTTTTAAGTATTAAAATAAAATAAAACCTACATAAATTGGGTCTCCTTGTAACCTTATGGACCTACAGAATAAAGATAAGGTGTCACTTTTACCAAATATTGCACTGTGTAGAAACGGGAGCCCCCAAAATGACAAAATGGCGTTTTTCTATTTCCCCCCACAAATAATTTTTTGGGGGTTTCTCCGCAGGTTATATTATAAAATAAGTAATGTCATTGCAAAGTACAATTGGTGACTCAAAAAACAAGTCCTTATATTGGTCTGTAGGTGCAAAATTGAAAGCGCTATGATTTTTAGAAAGAAAGGAGGAAAAAGCGAAAATGCAAAAATCTAAATTTGCTGAGTCCTTAATGGGTTAAACATGTGCCAAAAAGTGAGCCAAACAAAGCACTTCAAAATGCATCAGTTAAACATATATGTTAAACATGTCAGTTAAACTGAAATCAAAATGCAATGTGGATGGAGCCTTATTAAAAGAAAAAGTAGAAACCTAGCATAAATCTCAGACAAAATGCTGCAGCTGCTGTTCTCTGCTCCTCCATGCAAATGACCAGAAATCCGCTAGCAGGTAATAGTTTTCAGTTCCTAGTTACTAGCTTCTCCCCCCAGCTACACAGCAAACTCACTTGTAAGTTCTGTAGGAATGATGGGTGAAACTGTACACCAATCTGTGTACAGCTGATACAAAACTAACACTCCCATAATGCCTGTGGCTCTCCAGGCATGATAGGAGTTTTAGCTTTACAACAGCATCATAAGGCTGAAATTCCACTTGTTTTTTTTTGTGGGGGGGGGGAGACTGGAAAACGCCGATTCTGTCGCATGGCGTTTTTTTGGCCAAAAAACGCTGCGGCCAGATATTAGCTATAAATCAATGCAAAATTCTTCTTCCACTCGGCGTTTTTCAGTTTGGCATTTTTTTTTAATCCTTTTGCCATTTATTTACTCTTTTTTGGCGTTTTCAGCTCCTTGGTGGTTTTGCAAAACTGCAGCATGTTGAGCCTATGCCGTTTTTCCCCCTGAAATCGTAGCATTTTTCTCCCATAGAAGTCTATGGGAGTAAAAAACGCCAAGAAAAACGTCATGTGGGTTTTAACTTTGGCGTTTTTGCAAGCAATTTTTATTCTTTTTTTGGACTCCTGTATAATGTATAGATGCGGCCAGTCGCTCTTCTATGGTCCCCTGCACTGCTGTATATATACACCTATTCATATTTTCCGCAGAGAGCTGCGATTGTCCAGATGGTTCCAGCCAATCACAGCTCTCTGTGGGAAATATGAATATATGTGTATATATACGTCAGTGCAGGGGACCATAGAAGAGCGGCCGGCCGCATCTATACATTATACTGAAGGATCCCATCGGGTGTCAGGAGTGACATCCGCTGTGATCTTTCCTTAACTGCAGGTGCTCCCAATATGGAACACTACTGACATCCGCTGGGATCGTCCTATCTATTGCAGAGATGTGGAGCGGCTTTCTACAGCGCTCGCATCTCTGCACTATACTCCTGCCAGTGATATGAATAGAACATCGCTCATTCATATTTCCCTCTGACAGCGGGGATTGGCTGCAACCATCCGGCCAATCCCCACTCTGGGTGGAAAATATGAATGAGTGATGTTCTATTCACATCACTGGCCGGAGTACAGAGCAGAGATGTGAGCACTGTATGGAGCCACTCCGCATCTCTTCTATATTATGGACTATCGCATCGGGTGTCAGGCTTGACACCCGGGGCGATATGTCTATTAGTACAGGTACTATTACTTCCATCATGGAACAGTCTGTTCCATGCTGGGAGTAGTAGTACTACCTAAAAAAGTTAAAAAATAATAATAAAATTGAGGAAAAAAAGTGAAATACAAATATACTCACTTTATAAAAAATGTATTCAAAGCACATTTATTTTGGTTCTCAACACATTTTGAAAAAAAATGCCAAAGGGGCCAAAAAATTTAATTTCAAATGCAAAAAAGCCAGAAAAAACATCAGACACAGGAAATTGCACTGGCGTTTTTTCTGGCGTTTTTTTTTCAGTGAAAAAACGCTGAAAAAAAAACAAGTGGAATCCTAGCCTTATACTGCATAGCATATGTATATCTGTTTATTAATAACACATTTAGTGCAGTGATGGGGTGATCTAAGGCTAGGGACTTCATATTTCATGATTATTTACCCAATATTTGATAAATAATTTTTTTTTAGTTTTTTTTACACTATCACAAAAAATATTTGATATATATTGATTATCACTTTTATATTCACTGATATATATTATCACTTTCATAGTTTTTTTTTTTTTTTTTTTTTTCTTTTTATCCTACAATTTTTCAGGGGTAACAAAAATATTTTTCAATATTCAGGGCGGTGCAGATACAGTGAGGCAGACATGTTTGGTGGGCAGCACCCAGTAAGTTTGCCACCCTTCAGTTTGTATTTTATTAGCCATCTGAGGGACTTTGGGGGTATATACTGCCCTCCCTTCCAGCGTTATCAGTTCCTGAAGATGGTTATTAAATGCTTGAAAGTCTCTGTAACAGTTTCTGTTTGTGTTCAATAGAGGAAGAATTCAGTGGAAATTGTTACCTATAAATTGTCTATTACATTAGATATATTCTATAGATATATATTTTTTTCACAATATTTATTTATGTGCAGTTATTGCATTGCGCTTTATTTTAGGGATTTATCTAAGTGTGTATATAGGGTGACATCTAGTGGTGCTATTTTGTAACTATTCATGAAGCAGCTGGTGAACTTGTGGATGGGAGGGATGTATCAGGCTTTTTGCCTCAGTGACATAGGACTGGAGTTTGGATCTGGATTTTGGGAGTGACTGCAGGTTCTGACGAAAAAGGCACTCCCATGCTCTAGTTCTGGTATGCGTAATGAGCTAGACACACAGGTGTGTGATCACTGCCAGAGAGCAGGAGAAAAAACTGCTCTCAGGGTACGTTCACACGCGTGGATTTTCGCAGCATATTTAGCTGCGGATCCGCTGGTGAAGGCCCCATTCTATGCTGGCTTTACATGTGCCTCCTGGTAGCAGTAATACGCTGCTACCAGCAGACACAGTGCAGCGATGAACGCAGCGTGCTCGCACATCGCGGCCGCTCTCCCTGCTCTGAACTAGGCAGAGAGCTCCCGCGATGTGCCAGTATACTGCGACTCACACATCGCAATGTGTCTGCTGGTAGCGGCATATTGCCACTACGAGCAGGCACATGTAAAGCCAACATAGAGCGGGTCTTCACCAGCGGATTTGCAGCAAATCCGCGTGTGAACGTACCCTCAAGCAAGACCAATTTGTCTGGGGAATATTGGATACTGATTGGGTATGTTCACACAGCGGAATTTCTGCAGTTCCGTGCACATTCTGCACTTTCAACAGAATTTGAAGCCCCATAGACTTCATTAGGATTCCAGAAGGAAATCCACAAAATTATAAAACTAGACTAAATTTCGCGACAGAAATTCTGCTGTGTGAATAGAACAGCAGAGTTCTAATTGAAGTGAATGGGCAATTTCTGCGGAATTTCATACCTATACACTGCACCAAAAAGAATGATTTTTGGGACTGAACCTGCCTGAAGTTGTGGATGAGAAGCAGAGAAGTTAATGTTTATGTAAGAACCTGATATGAAGGACTGTTAAATGGGCACTGTCAGATACAAACTTTTTTTATGTGTTGTACATCTCTGCAAAACAATAACTTTTGTAATATATTTCATAAGAAAATTGTATTTCCTTTTTATAGAAATCATGGCTTAGGTTACGTTTCTACTTTTCTAAGTTTTTTAAATTTTTTACATTTTTTAAACGCCAAGAGAACGCCAATTCTGCCACATGGCGTTTTTTTTGGCCAAAAAACGCTGTGGCCAGATGTTAGCTGTAAATCAATGAGAAATCGCAAAATTCTTATTCCACTTGGTGTTTTTCACTTTGGCGTTTTTTTAATCCTTTTGGAATTTTTTCACTCTTTTTTTGTGACCATAACTTTGAAACATGTCTCTTATCACCCTTTGGCAGATGACAGTGAATCCAGTGAAGAAGAGGACAACTCTGCAGATGTTTCAGGAAGGCTAAGTTTTTTACTTTATTTATTATTTTTTTGGGGAAAAATGCCAAGAAAAACTTCAATTCTGCAGCATGGCGTTTTTTCGGCCAAAAACCGCTGCGGCCAGATGTTAGCTGTATGAGAAATTGCTAAATTCTTATTCCACTTGGCGTTTTTCACTTTGGCGTTTTTTTTAATCCTTTTGGTGTTTTTCACTCTTGTTTTGGCGTTTTTCAGCTCCTTGGCGGTTTTCTAAAATCGCAGCATGTTAAGCCACTGGCAATTTTTTTTAGTCAAAATCAGCATTTTTTCACTCCCATAGACTTCTATGGGAGAAAAAAGCCACAAGATAAACGATATGTGGGTTTTAACTTTGGCGTTTTTGAAGGCGGTTTTTATTCTTTTTTGGACTTTAGCGATCCAGAAAAGTGATGGAGATACCTTTTTTTTTTTTTTAAATTCGTAGGGTACCATTAAAAAAAAAAAGATATAGTAGTGATGGAAAAAATTGTATCAAACGAAATGTATCTTTTTTTATAACAACATTTTTATACATTTTTAAAACAGGGATCAATTTATGTGGGCGGGCAGGGCACAAAAAATTTAGCCGACAATAATAAAAATGTAGTGTGTGTGTGTTTTTCACTTTTGTGATTTCTTTTTTACATTTTTTTAGGTAGTACTACTACACCCAGCATGGAGCACACAGTTCCATGATGGGAGTAGTAGTATCTGTACTAATTGACAGATCGCCCATTGCGATCCTCCTGTATAATGTATAGATGCGGCCGTCCGCTCTCCTGTGGTCCCCTGCACTGCCGTATATATGCACCTATTCATATTTCCCCCAGAGAGTTGTGATTGGCCAGATGGTTCAAGCCAATCACAGCTCTCTGTGGGAAATATGAATAAGTGTATATATATATGGCAGTGCAGGGGACCATAGAAGAGCGGCCGGACGCATCTATACATTATACAGGAGGATCACAACGTGCAATCTGTCAATTAGTACAGATACTACTACTCCCATCATGGAACACGCTGGGAGTAGTAGTACTACCTAAAAACTGGCACTGGCTTATAATACGCACCCCCATTTTAACAGGGAAATTTAATAAAATAAAAAAATTGTAAAATAAATGACTTGGACTAAATGCCACATCATCCCCCCAACTTTGTTTTCTTCTGCACCTCAGTTTGGTCCCGTCCCCTCCAGTGCCACATCATTCCTTCCCTTTTATCAGTCCCTGTGCCACCCCCCATGTCTCATCATCCCCCATGTCTCATAATTTCCCCCTGTCATAGACAAACACTAGCCATACAGACATTAAGCATTTAGTGCCTCCCCCACCATCATTTCCCCCTGTCTCATCATCCCCCACCCTGTCTCATCATGTCCCCCATCATTCCCCCCCCCTTATCATTTCCCCTTGTCTCATGTCCCCCCATCTTTTCCCCCTCATCATCCCCCACCCTGTCTCATCATGCCCCCCACCCTGTTTCATCATGCCCCCCATCATTCCCCCCCCTCATCATTTCCCCCTGTCTCATCATGTTCCCATCATTTCCCCCTCATCATCCCCCACCCTGTCTTATCACCCCCCCTCATCATTTCCCCCTGTCTCACCCCCCCCCATCATTCCCCCCCCCCTCATCATTTACCATCGCATCATCCCCCCAGTGGTCTTCAACCTGCGGACCTCCAGATGTTGCAAAACTACAACTCCCAGCATGCCCGGACAGCCAACTGCTGTCCAGGCATGCTGGGAGTTGTAGTTTTGCAACATCTGGAGGTCTGCAGGTTGAAGACCACTCTTCCCCTTTCCTTACCTGTCTGCACTTCGTCAGGTCAGGCGGGGGGGGGGGGGGGGGATGTGTTGCGGGCTGCTGTCAGTGAAGCTGATGAGTGACTTGCCGGCTTCTCTGCGCGCCATCACGGATCTCACTTTTCGGCGGCAAATACAGGAAATGAAAAGTGAGATCCGTCATGGCGCGCAGAGAAGCCGGCAAGTCACTCATCAGCTTCACTGACCGCAGCCCGCAAGACCCCCCCCCCCCCCCCCCCCCGCCTGACCTGACCTGCCGAAGCGCAGACAGGTAAGGAAAATAAACAAATCTATAAAAAGCTGGCAAAAGGGGGAATGATGAGGGAGGGGGGAGGTAGGGAAAAGGGGGAATGATGAGGGAGGGGGGAGGTAGGGAAAAGGGGGAATGATGAGGGAGGGGGGTGGTAGGGAAAAGGGGGAATGATGAGGGAGGGGGGAGGGAGGGAAAAGGGGGAATGAAAAGTGAAACTCACTTGTTTTCTCCCTCACTATCCACAGGTACTGGTGTGGTGGATAGTGCGGGAGACGCTGATTAAAAGGTAGGGCAGATCCGGACAAGGTAGGGCTCAGCGTCTCCCGCACTATCCACCACACCAGTACCTGTGGATCGTGCGGGAGAAAACAAGTGACAGAGCGGGGAGGAGACGCCGTGCTGTTAATACTTAACAAGCAGCCGCTGCTGCGGCCGCTTTAAATCAGTGACCAGAAGACTTATCGGCGTATAACACACAGGCAGACTTTTTGCCTTAAATTAAAGTTTTAAAAGTGCGTGTTATACACCGATAAATACGGTAAATTTTGTTAAATAAAAATGTTTCCATCATTACTGCATCCTTTTTTTTTTTTTTAGGTACAAAAAAAACTGCCAAGGTGCAATTTCCACACGCATGTAAAAAACGCCAGACGCAGAAAATTGCACTGGCGTTTTTTCAGGCATTTTTCTTGCATTTTTTTCAAACAGAAAACCCCGGACAAAAAAACAAGTAGAAACTTAGACCTTATAAAATCATGGCTATGTCCAAGCTGAAGCACAGCCATTGACAAAGTCTAGTAAGTGAGGGTGGGTTAGCACTCCTATATGCTCTCTCCTGTTTTTTGGTACCGCTCTGTGCTCTCTTCTGTCTGATAGCTCTCCTGTGTGCTCTTTCCTGTCTAATAGCACTCCTCTGTGCTCTCTACTGTCTGATAGCACTCCTCTGTGCTCTTTCCTGTCTGATAGGACTCCTCTGTGCTCTTTCCTGTCTGATTGCTCTCCTCTGTGCTCTTTCCTGTCTAATAGCACTCCTCTGTGCTCTCTACTGTCTGATAGCACTCCTCTGTGCTCTTTCCTGTCTGATAGGACTCCTCTGTGCTCTTTCCTGTCTGATTGCTCTCCTCTGTGCTCTTTCCTGTCTAATAGCACTCCACTGTGCTCTCTCCTGTCTGATAGCTCTCCTCTGTGCTCTTTCCTGTCTGATAGCACTCCTCTGTGCTCTCTCCTGTCTGATAGCACTCCTCTGTGCTCTTTCCTGTCTGATAGCTCTCCTCTGTGCTCTTTCCTGTCTGATAGCTCTCCTCTGTGCTCTCTCCTGTCTGATAGCACTCCTCTGTGCTCTCTCCTGTCTGATAGCACTCTTCTGTGCTCTCTCCTGTCTCTCATGTGCTAGCCCACCCTCACTTACTGGAGTATATTGGAAAGGTTAATGTTTTGACAAGATGTACAACATACAACCTACAACCACTAGTTGTCTTGGCCTACCTGCAGTACCACCTCCAGCCCCAACCCACACATACTAGTTTTACTGTTTTCCCAGCTGTTAGGGACACAAGGGTTGTCAATCCTAACCTAGGAAGAAAAGCGATGTGACCCAGCATGAAAACACAAGAAGCACTGGAAATAAAAAATGAAAGTGTGTATAAAATATACAACCCCTTTAATAAACTCTTAAAACCATCTTCGCTTTTCTAATTATCATTATTATTGCACATATCAGAGCATCACAGTTTCAGCCATATTTTATTAGTTTAAGCATAATTATTTTTTTAAGTAAAAAAAAAATCGTTTTTTGTTCTCTTGTTGTCTGTTTAGATACTCCATGAAATCTAGTGTGTCTTTTACTAAGTTAAGTGAAAAGGTCTCATTAAGAAGCTTTTGACCGATCTAACATCACTCAAGACTCAAGTTATTAATGAGACGCCTCTCTTTGAGAGGGAGATGCTGTGTGTTATAAACTCTACAGAGTCCCAGACTGGAAGGTCATAGGTCAAGGGAGCAAACAGGGGCCAGCATTCTTTCTAGCTCTATTCACAGCAGTATAGAAACTGTTTATTGGTCTGCTTATGTCTACAGGCAGCAGAAGGTAATCCAGTAAAACATATGCTCATCCATTAATTGATTAGATATCTTTTTGTTTACATGGCTTACAATTTCCTATTCATGAAACACTAGTGATTACATTGATCATATCCTACCTTTAGGTCTGGAGACTTCAAACATCCATTTAAAGCTGGCATATAAAGTATCTTATTAAGGATCGGGTCACACACAGTGTATTTGCAGCGTATTTCACACTGTATGAAATCTGTTGCGCAGCTACCCATGGCAGCCTTGTGTGTGCAGTAAGGTTTGGAGGTGGGCCCAGCAGGCTGGCGTGACTGTGACACGTGGGCCCACCTCCAAACCTTACTGCATACACAGGGCTGCTGCGGTTAGCCCTGTGTGTCTGCTCATAGGAGGATTCACAGGGTATTTCCCACTGTGCAGCATATTTTGTGCAGCAGGACATACGCTTTGTATATGCTGTGTATGTGTGACCCTACCCTAAGTGTGAAATCCAGAATAAGACAAGATTTATATACTTCAACTTCTCAACTGCCATCTTACCAGTTATTCTCTCATTTATCTTGTTCCAACCTCTGAACAACTACTCTCATACTCTCCACCTCAGCAAAACTCTCATCTGCAGTTGATATGTGAACCTGGTATGTCTTTAAACCTCTGAATCTCAAGGGCGTGGCTTGGCGCATGCCAGAGATGGCTGCTTAGACTGTGAGCTCCGTGCTTAAGCAACATCTAAAGTAACTTGTGGATTCTCCACAGCGTCATTGTTCCTACCAAACTGATCCCTACTAATCGCTATGTCCTCCAGGAACAGAAAAGGAGGAAAATCCGTAGTGAAAATCTGCAAACTCACTGACTTTTATCACTTGGCGGACCCACTAGATTCTCAAGATGGCGCCGGTCCTTCCTCGCCACAGCATGGGTGTGCACCTACGAGCTCTACATTCAGACCGCAGAAGCTCATCAATGCCTCTGTCCTCCCCGCCAGTAGTCCCAGCATCTTCGCCCGGGAGGTCTCCATTGGGAACAGGCAGTCTTCTTCAGAGCGCAGGCCGAGCTGTTGCTTCAGCCCCTGCATCTCCCCTGTACGGGAGCCCAGTGAAACAACGCCAGTGCCTCCATGATGCAGAGGAGGACAAAGATGCCCCAGAGGGGAGTCTGTCTTATGCCTCTCATGTTGCTGATTGTTTAGCTAGCCACCCCACTAGTGATGGACCTATAACGGAGCTGACTCTAAAGAATATGCTGGTGGCATTACAGCAATCTATACATTTGGATGTTGCCTCCATGCTCCGACATGTGAAAGCAGACCTCATTGATGTAAAGCATAGAGTTTATCATGCTGAAACAAAAATGGGCGAATATGCTACATCCCATAATGCTTTAATTGATGCACATTATGAGCTGGAGTCAGAAGTTGTTGCCCTGTGGGCCAAGATGGCGGACCTGGAGGACAGGTCCCGCAGGAACAATGTTAAATTTAGAGGGATACCAGATTCTGTTCCTCCCTTCACTCTTAAACAGTTCCTAAAGGACTTAATCAAAAGGTATTACCTAATTGTACTCCACTGGATCTCACAATCGACAGGGCACACAGGGTGCCAAAACAGCGTTATCTAGCCAACGACATTCCCAGAGATGTATTGGCTAGGCTGCACTACTTCCATATCAAAGACGAGCTTATGGCTTCCTCAAGGAAAGCTCCCCCTCTGCCTGGGGACTTTGAGAAAATCACTCTCTTCACAGATCTATCAGCACCTACTCTGCTGCAAAGGCGATTGTTTTTTCCTGTCACCTCCATTGTGAGAAGAAATAAAATTCTCTATCAATGGGGATTCCCTGTCCGTCTTCTAGTTCAAAAGGAAAATGTGCTACATGTTATTAAAACTGTCGAGGAAGGCCACCAGCTGCTGGCCAAATGGAACTTACCTGGAGACGACACACTTCCCTCTCGTCCTCCACCGACAAGGGTGGACTCGGAGTGGCATACGGTGGGATCGGTAAAATGAGTCCACACCAGCGGCTCAGGCATGGACTAGTCTGACTGGCTATGTTGGCACAAGTGGACTATGCTCCTTGAAAAGTCGTCTGCAGCTACAGTGCTCTGCAGGATCTTCCATACTGTTGATATTTGTTTGCACCTTTCCTTTTTTTTTTTTTCATTTTGTTATGTTCTTCATTATTTTCCCTTAGGTGGATCATCTTCCTTCAATAATTTTGTGGGCTACTGCGGTAATTACCTCCATGTATGGTTGCTTTGTATTTAGCATTGATTAATGTAATACCATGGTGCTAAAACTTGTTTCTCTTAATGCCAATGGGCTTAATAGCCCCTATAAGAGGGCTCTTATGTGGTCTGAAATGAAACAGCTGGCAGGTGACATACTGTGTATACAGGAGACGCATCTTCTTCAAAAGGATGCTCATAGGATTAAGCATGCTAGCTTTTCTAATATTTTCCATTCTCATGCACCCTCCAAAACTAGGGGTGTTTTCATATTAAAAACACCATAGCCTTTACTTTGAAAAAATGTATTACGGACCCTCAGGGTAGATATGTTATTGTGGTAGAAACTTTTAATATTCTTTAGACTATCATGTCGGTAAATGCTCTTAATAGAGGTCAGGGATGCTTTCTGAATAAGGTTCTTAAGAAGGTGGAGAAGTGCAGAAAGGGTAGGATGTTATTGTGTGGAGACTTCAACACTGTGGTGGACAGTGAGTAGGATTGCACTGCTGGCTCTCATTCGGGCTCTTCTCATTTTCTTAAAATTCTACACGGTGCTGATTTGTATGATGTTTGGAGAGCCCAACACAGTGGCAAGAGGGATTACACTTTCTTCTCGTCAGCTCATAATAGCTATTATTCCAGACTAGATTTTTTCATTTTGGATAAATCATTATTACTAGGCACGCTTTCCTCCACTATTGGTCAGATTAAGTGGTCCGATCATGCACTGGTGACGGTCACCATCAGAGAAAGCACAAACATTCCCCTAACATACCCATTGGCGTACAAACTAGTTTATCTTGCACCATCCCGTTCACTCACAAGTGTTGGAGTTAGATCTATGTGATTATTTTGCCATTCATGCATCCTGCCCACCTCTATTGATACTATTTGGAATGTCCATAAGGCGTTCATTCGGGGTACGTTTACAAGGTTGGGCTCAAAATTGAAACAGGCAAGAATGGCTGAAATTAATAAGCTGCTTAAGGAAGTACACCATATAGAATCCTTGAATAAGTCCGTTCAAACCCCAGCACATAAGACACGCTTGGCTGAGTTGCAGACTACCCTGAGAGAGAGGTTATTTGTTGACCATGAAAGACAGCTGAGGAGGGTCAAAGCTAACTACTACACTTGCTCAAATAAGGCAGGCAAACTTCTCGCTTCTGCTTTAAAGGGTACCTTTCATCAAAAAAACGTTTGATATATTATAGATTAATGTATGCAGAATAACTTTCCAATAGCATGTTATTAAAAAATATGCTTCTTTCTTTTTAATTTTCCACTTTGAAAAATGACCACTAGGGGTCTCCCTACCAGTCCTTTTTTATAGATTTCAGACTCGTGCAGGAGTCCTAAATCTCAAACTGCAGCTGGAACACAGACAAACTCAGCACTGCTCACTGCCAGGGAGCAGTGCTGTGCTTGTAGGTGTCCCGGCTGCAGTCTGAGATTTAGGACTCCTGCATGAGTCTGAAATCTATAAAAAAAAAAGTACTGGTAGGGAGACCCCTTGTGGTCATTTTTTCAAAGTGGAAAATTAAATAGAAAGAAGCATATTTTTTAATAACATGCTATTGGAAAGTTATTCTGCATACATTAATCTATAATATATCAAACGATTTTTTGATGAAAGGTACCCTTTAAAGCAAAGACAAACTAAATCCAAGGTCCCTTTCCTATGGAATGCGGATAACTCAGGCAAATTGACATATCCAAAGGAAATAGGGAATTGTTTTAAAACTTATTATGAATCTTTATATTATCTCAAAGATTATAAAGATACCCCCCAGTCAACCTTGGAGAAAATAAATGACTTTCACCTCAGTCAAACTCCCTTCCTTGCACCCTGATCATCTCTCTATCCTAAACTCCACTATTACTGTAGAGGAGGTTACACACACCATAAAATCCCTTCCAACAGGGAAATCACCGCCCCGACGGTCTAACTAACGAATATTTTAAAAGGTTTGCCCCCCATTCTGGTGATTCCTATGCAAAGCTTTTTCCAACATACTATAGATCTGGGCCTTCTGCCCGCTGAAAATCAGTTGGTGGTCACTTTAGCCAAACCGGGGAAAGACCCAGACAAACCACATCATTTTCACCCCATATCCTTCTTAAATTGTGATGTTAAGATATATGTCAAACTACTAGTGACTAGATTGTCTCAGGTCCCACCCTACCTTAAAGGAGAACTCCAGAATAGGATAATTATCATCCATACTGCCGGCAGTAAAAAAAAATAAACAGGTACATACCTTCCTTCGCCCGCCCCCCCGGTGCCTCCGGTAACCGGCTCGCCAACTACTGACAACCAGGAAGAAGATAGCGGCGAAGGCCAAAGCTGGTTACCGGAGGCACCGGGGGAGCAAAGGAAGGTATGTACCTGTTTATTTTTATACTGCCGGCAGTATGGACGATAATTTTCCTATTTCGGAGTACTCCTTTAATAAAGAAGACCAGACTGGTTTTGTTAAAAATCGCCAGTCGTCGGACAATTCACGCAGAGTCCTAAACCTTAAACACCACATTAATCAGCATAAACTACCCACCCTCTTGGTTGCCTTAGACGATGAAAAGGCGTTTAATCGCCTTCATTGAACTTATGCTTTTAGGGTACTAGACACATTGGGATTTGATGGCCCTATAGTCTCTGCGATCAGAGCCTTATACTCACACCCCACTGCAAACGTGTTTACAAATGGAACACTGTCAGACTCCTTCCGCCTGACCAATGGGACCCATCAAGGGTGCCCTTTGTCACCTCTTCTATCTGTTCTCTGTTTGGAACCACTGGCTCAGGCGGTACGAGCTGCCGCAGACATTCAGGGCATACACATAGAGAGACACAACCATGTTATATCTTTTTACACTGATGATAAACTTCTGACCTTATCTAAACCCGCTAATTCTCTTCCAGCAGTGTTCTCTCTATTGATTAGATTTGGGGAAACATCTTATTATAAATTAAACCAACTCAAATCACAGGAACTACCTTTTCACCTCCCTTCTGCCTCCCTCAAGTCCCGCTTCCGATTCGATTGGTAGTCTAGTGGCATTAAATACTTGGGCATTATTCTTACACCACGCTACATGCCATATACTCTGCAAACTATCTCCCCTTTTTCCAGTCTTTACAAGCAGAACTGACTACTAATACTTTCCTGGTTGGGAACGGTGGCGGCTTTCAAAATGTCCACTCTGCACAAATTGTTATACCTGTTTTGTATTTTACCTATTTCTCTCCCTGTATCCTTTTTTTCTAAAGTTAAGTTACTGATCTCATCTTACATAAAGGAAGGGTCGAAACCTCGTGTTCAACATTCAATAGATACCAAACATAAAAAGGTAGGCGGTCTTTGGATTCCTGATATACGCAGGTACTACATGGCCACGTTCGTTTCTCTTCTATGCCTACTATGGGCAGGGCTCAAGTCCTGCAGGAACTCGTGGGAATGGAGTTCCTGCACTTTTTCCACAGCAGGAACGCAGTTTCCATTAGCATTAGTCCTGCAGGACCAGCCCTGGGGTACTCTGCCCCTAGACATCTTATCCCCTATCCAAAGTATAGGGGATAAGATGTCTGATCCTGCTGCTGGGGACCCCCGCGATCTCGGCTGCAGCACCCCAGAGATCCGGTGCTTCTCTCCGTGCCAGACTTGTGACGTCACAGTAATGCCCCCTCAATACAATTCTATGTAAGGGGGCGTGGCGGCCGTGGAAAGTGGAAATCTTGGGTGAGTTCCCACACTTTTTTTCCCAGGACTTGACCCCTGACTATGGGATAATAACATAGCCGTCCCTTGGGTTGCCATAGAATGTTTTTACGCTCAGGGGGTCACTACCAAGGCCCTACTGTTCCTGTATGCATGGGATGTTACACCTCCACCCATGCTATCTCCCCTGTCCCTTGCTAGACTTAAATGCTGGGAACAATGCCACTCCATAAGTATAGCGACTTCCTCGACATATAAACTACAAGCCCCACTACCTGTGCTGCAACTAGCTATACCAGATTAAGATGTATCCTTGTGGCTAAAGTGTAACATTATCACACTTCATCAATTGTATGACGGGACTACCCTTCTTCCTTATTCCACCCTACAGCACAATTACCATCTACCACCTAGACAGCTCTTCTCCTATTTAAGGATAAATCACTTCTTACATAGCTGCAGCCTTCCACTATTAAATGCGTCTATAGTTCGATTTTTCTCTCTCAGAAGAGCAGGCCTACAACCAATATATTCTGAATTGGCTTTGCATTGTGAGCTCACACTTACACCAGCAATGACAGCCTGGGAATTGGACTTAAATATAGTTATTTCCCCTGCAGAATGGGCTACTGCTTATGAATACATATATAAATCCCTTCAGAGTATGACGCAAATAGAAGCTGCCTTAAAAACCCACCTCAGATGGTATTACACACCGACACGGTTGCACCTAATGTACCCTATATGTCCTGATCTATGCTGGAGGGGCTGTACTCAGAAAGTTACCTTATTACATATTCTGTGGGGATGCCCAAGCATTTCACTTTACTGGAAGGGTGTGGGAACCTTGCTCAAAGCAGTCACCAAATCTCATGTCACTTTATCCCCGAGTCTAGCACTACTCCTAATAGGCCTAGAACGGTTTCCTCCCAATATTAGGTGCCTGATCTGTAAAATCTTAGTCTTAGCTAAATTAGTTATTACTAGGTACTGGAAGTCCCCGACTAGTCCCTCACTTGATGAACTATATGCAACTATTAATCACGCCTATACCCTTGAAGAGATTTGGGTGAGAGGTCAAGGGCGTGTTCAACAGTCTAGTGGCATTTGGTGTTGGAAAACATATTGGGATAAGAGATGCTCCAACGTCTCATTGCCTATCCATTCCGTAATATGACTGTTTAGAGATATTGTTATGCCATACCCATATGTTCCCATTCCCATCTATTCAGCCTTTCCTTTACTGACCTCACTCACACCCCCCCCCCCTTTTCTCCCCATTGTCTACTCTCTTTGCCGTAAACCGGAAAGGGTTACCATATTTATACAATTTGCTCTACATTGTAGCCTACTGTATGGAATTCTGAATTCTTTACCATCCACCTATGTTTGCAAAGGTTTCATGTTTTTCCTTTGTTAAGATAAAATAGTTTACTACTTTTTGTTTATCCTTGCTATGTACTGCATTTTACACTGAAGCACTGGACGGAACATGTACTTTCAGCTAACCGGGCAGCCTGAGAGGCCAATGTTACTTTTATGACCAACCACGTATCTTTTCGTCCTTGATGATTATGTTCTTACTGATGGAGAACTTACCATGTTTGTCTCAGTTGTATAAGTACAAAAAATATGGATACTTATTGTGCTTGTTGATCACTGCACTTTGTTATATCCTTCAATAAAATATTTTGAAATGTAAAACTCTGAATCTCCATAATTGTATTGTTGTCTATATTTATTACTAGTATCTGGTATGTGTCTGTTCTGTTTGATCCCAATCTATATTCCTACTCTGACTCATCACTGTTTATTTGTTCTTAACTCAATTCCCGTTATTGTATTGCTTTTCGCCCATTTTCAGCATGGTCGGCATTCAATTATCCAGTCCTACGACAAGTCCCAGCAAGCCCTTAAGGTCTCTACGTCACTGGCCCACTCCTTGGGCCCTGGCTGAACTGTATAGACTTTACCAACTGTCTACCCTCAGTAAAGCTACCGTTGTCCATAACTTGGTGTCGTAGTCTTTATTGTCCCCGTGCCTTGCCCAGGATCCAGCGGTATACCATAGGGTGATTTTAGGCTAAAACACGCCCTGGCATCACAAATACAAAGGGTTAATTCCATCTGCCCCTAGGGTAACAACATCTGCCCTCATTACACCCTGCTACCACAACTTTTGGCATCCTACGAACAGGATACGGGTGTGCACCTTATTGTCATCATAAACCTCATGTTGATGCGATTTAAGTCTGCGCCAGAAAGTGTATGGAACTTTGCAAATGAAAAGTGGTTTACTCATGGCGCTTGTGAAATAGAGGGGGAGGTGAAGAAAAGACTGTTATCTGCTACTGTGAACTGTACAGAGGTAGTACCTGAAAGGGTTAAGTTAGTTTGATAATTCCCACGTGAGTGGTCGCAGTTCCACCCCATCAGTCCCCAGCAGTGACGCCTCTTCAATCAAGCGAAGAGGAACCAAAGAGCTGCCCTGTGTTGCACAGGGGAAGATTTTGCCGACCGGACCAAAACAGGAAGTTCCCCGGGCGCAGCCATATTTGAGGTTTCGGCTGCGTCGTCCGGCTCTGCCGCTATCCGTCAAGCACCTGCTGCAGCGCAGACTCTGCAAACACCAATGATTGTCAGTATTAGGTCTCCGGTGTCAGAACCTGCTAGCATTAACCCATTAGTACCTGCAAGTCTGGTCACAAAACGGATTACAACCGGGTACCTGCAAAATAAACGGGGAGCATCCATTAAAGTACCCCCATCAGTCAAGTCCAAGCCACTGCAGCACTTCAGCGCCGGCCCTCAGCCATATGCAGCAGCGGTCACTCATATTTTAATGCCTCACCTCGGTCAATCCTTGACATCAGGACCCAGCTCTCCAGATCAAACAGGCGACAGGGCCCCTTCATCTCCTGCAGGGAGGTCATCATCTGCCCCAGCAGCCAGGATCTTGCCAGATCCACCTGCAGCAACCTAAAAAAAAGTCCTATATACTGTGGTCTAAATAAAATTGGGGAAAACCCAAAACAACCACTAAAAAACCTATAAATACGCCACTACAGCGTATAGGGTAAACCCACCAAAAGTAAAAGATGTATATAATAAAATGAATAAGAAATATATTAATCTGATAAATCAATAGCCATCAAGTTTAATAAATATGATTTTATTTTACAAAAAATACATATGTCATACACAAGCAAAAAAGATTGGTAATAATATATAGCTATATAACATACATAAAAATAGTAATCATTAGCGCAATTTGATAATGTGTATAATTATTTTAAAAAATATTTTATATATATATATATATATATATGTAAATAAATGAACTTAAAAAATGCAAAGGATAGCAGGGACGGGAAAAGGATGTAAAAAAGGATGTAAAAAAGAAAAGCGTAAATGTCGGGGTCAACTGATCACCAATGGATCATAAAAGCACCTTTTGCTATAAAATACGTGCAATGTGACACTCTGTTTAAAGCATAAAAAGTGTGTTTAACCTTAAAAATAAATATGCATAAAGTGCAATGTGCAACACAGAAATATACGTGTATACAATAGATGTAAAAAAGCAAAAAAGCAGTGCAAGAAAACAAAAAATAAGGTGCTAAAAGTAAAAGTGTCAGAATGTAAATACTTGACCCCACATGTAAAAAGAAGATAGGTGCCACGTCCCTGCAATCACCTCCAACGCGTTTCACCGTGACCGGCTTTGTCAAGGAGTATGCATATACTAAATAGGAGCAAGGATATATAGGGTATTCAATAAAAAAAACTATTAACACACCTGTGGTATCAGGAAGCGCCTCAGCTAACTACCGGAAATGACCTACAACGCCAAAGATCTCTAGTGTCTAAAGGAACGCACGGGCTACACCAAAATGGCACCCGACACCGTTCCTGCGCATGCGCGTCTACATAAAAAAAATATATATATATAGTAGGGGGAACAGAGGCTCTGAAAAAATGGCGTCCGTGGTCTATACTGCGCACCATGAGCAACGGCTACAAAAAAATGGCGCCCGACGCCATTCCTGTGGATGCACATCTACATAAGGAATAATAGAGGGAACAGAGGCTCTGAAAAGATGGCGTCCGTAATCTACACTGCGCACCAGGAGCAGCGGGATTAGATGGTTAATTTAATATAATATATAATTCTGAATAGATAATAAATAGCAAGCTGAAACCGGACCATAATTCATAGAATAGATATATAATTAAAAATTAAAAACTGGCCAAGGAAGGGGAAAAGGAGAAAAGGGAAAAACAGACCATAATGAATGTAGTGGTGACTTGATGCAAGTAATAGGTGAATTAGTGAAAAAAATCATGATTAAGATAAAACATGATAAGGAAAAATATATAATAATAATCATGATATGTGAAAAAGTGAATAAAATAAACATATATATGTGTATATATATACACATACACGCCCATATATATATAAACAATACATAGATAAATATATATGTGATTCATACATGTGAACTCACAATAAATATGTGAATGAAATCAAATAAAGAATATAATGACAGGTGGAAAATAAACATAATTATCCAACATGATTAAATACCAAAAAATATATATATACATATATAGAGGATGAAATAAGAAAAAACAGTATAACATAAATAATAATAGAATGAAAAATAAAAAATACATAAATACATAAAAATAGGGGGCCCCCATAAAAAAAATGGAAAATAAATAAAACAGAGTAAATGTATATACATATGAGTAAACACACAAAGTGTAATGTCCATGTACATGGGTGCAATAATTGCATCCATATCTATGGATCCATATTACGCATACAATTAAAAATAATCAATAAATTAGTGAAAATGTGAATATAGTGGTAATGAAACCACAAAAGAAAAAACAAAAAGAAAAAGGAAGGACAGGGGGTAGAGAAAAAAAGGAGGGAAATAGGCCAGATGGAATTCCTGAAAAAAATCAAATAAGGAAAAAGACAAAATTAATAACATTCATGACAACAATTAGCAACACCACAAAAAGCGCACATTACAAAAGGGAGAATAGGATAAAAATAAATATAAATAAAACATGTATATACAAAGACAATTAGAAAAAAACATTATGAGAACTGCCAAAATGAAATAATAATGATAATAATAATAATAATAATAATAATAATAATAATAGTAACTATATATAGATGCATATATATATATTATATTAAAACAAGGGATAAGGAGCAGCACTCTGTAAGATATAGGTCGAAGGTGGGTGCACACGGACGGAATCCCAGGTCACGGGAGACACTTCACAATGTAGAAAGGAGAAGACTGTAGCACTCCAATAAGATGAAAAGTGAATGTGGCTTTATTCCAATTCAAACATCAAGGCAACGTTTCAGCTGCACGCAGGCAGCCTTTATCAAGCAGTTACATAGTGCACATGGTGCGGTATATATATGGTAGAAGGACATGACGTCACGATTACATCACATCATTAGCATATCAAAACAAACAGTCAATATACGGTATATTACATCATAACCGTTGTATATCAGGCAGTGGTAAACCACAAGTGCATATTCAAGTGTACAGTGGTAATATACGTAAAGAAAAGTGAAAAAACTCACAAAGTCAACCTACAGAGGCGGAATCACTGGGCGGGTCCTGCGTGATGTAACAAGAGAACATCGGGCACTCCGTCACGTGGCGGAGTGGCGCACGATGTTCAATACAACGAGGAAGTGCTTGGACCGCAACCGGAAGATGAGGTTGGAACGCAACCGGAAATGGTGCGATCGCACCAAATCACATGAGTGAGGGAGAACAGAGGAAACTCCAGTTCGGACATGGGGGGACGCCGCGCACGCGCGGTGGATAGATGTCACACGCGCATGCGCAGAGAACCCGCTGTCTGTCAGAGAGCTAGGAAGGGCAAAGAAAACATGTCTGGCCATTATAGTTGAGGGCAACTCAAAAGGCAAAAAAGAATGGCAGAGCAGCAGGGGCATATATGAGGGTGCACATTAAGATAGTTATACTGTGTAAGGGCGAAAAAATCTTGTATATATCGCCTAGCATAGGCAGCAATAAGTGAACGGGGCCACACAAGCAGAACCATGCATACTGGACACTGCACTCTGGACCCTCTCTAGGGAGTTGGGAGACCTACCGAAAGGATCCCCAACATGCAGATGGAGGAAAGGGACTGCCCCTATGTAGATAGGGGAGTCCTGCCCACCAAAACCTAGTCACTGAGGGTGGCCTTTATTTGATGCCCACGCCAGAAGTGTCCATCAAGTACTCGCACACGTCTCTGGCCCACCTGTAATGGAGGTAAGTAAGGGGTGCACCAAATGGAATATAGAGAATGTGCCCCACTACTGCGGTCAGGAAATTGCAACAGGAGAAAACGGCAGACATGAAAAAATTAAACAGATAAAGCAGGCCGTATGAACATGAGAAAAATATAAAAGAATAAAAAATGATAAAGGCAAAAGTAAAAATAAAATTTTTTAAAAAGGCAAAAATAAAGTTTTTCCGGTTGCTGTTCAAGATGAAAGGAGCAGGTGTATATAGGTCACGCAGGATCCGTTCCGCCGTCTCTGCAAGAAAAAGATAAAAGGAGGAGATTAATCATCTCAAATGGCAATATGTATACATACATACTCAGGGGGGCAATCTACAAGACAACAGAGTGTCTAGGGTAACTTAAAGGTTGGAGATAGGGAAATCGATATTCAAGCCGTTGGGTTTAAGACATTTCAATTCAAAGATCCACCATAGTTCTCGTTTGTGTAATAAGGCCATACGGTTACCACCTCTTTTGAGTGGAGGAATATGGTTGAGGAGTGCAAAACGTAAATCGCGTTCAGAGTGGCCGGACTCAATAAAATGTTTCGGAACTGGGAGATCCAATCTCCCCTTGCGGATTGTGTACCGGTGTTGATTAAATCTGGTACGGAACTCACCGGTTGTTTCCCCCACATACAAAAGATTGCAGGGACAGAGTAAAACGTAAATGACAAAACTGGAGGTACATGTGAGATAATGTCTCAACGTATAACTTTTGCCGGAGTTGGGGTGTAAAAAAGTGGGACCTTTTATCATTTTGGGACAGTTGATGCAGTGACAGCAGGGATAGCAGCCTCTGCTTCTCACTGTCAGGTAACGTTGTCCTGTGCGGGATTTATCTGCCACATCTGCCTTGACAAGCCTGTCACGTAAATTGGGTGGTCTTCTATATGACATCAGAGGTGGCACCTGGAACTCTTGAATATGTGGGAAAGCCTGTTTAAGTAGGGGCCAGTGCTGTCGGATAATAGATGAAATTTGACTGGATTTGTCACAGAACTCCCAGTTCCGAAACATTTTATTGAGTCCGGCCACTCTGAACGCGATTTACGTTTTGCACTCCTCGACCATATTCCTCCACTCAAAAGAGGTGGTAACCGTATGGCCTTATTACACAAACGAGAACTATGGTGGATCTTTGAATTGAAATGTCTTAAACCCAACGGCTTGAATATCGATTTCCCTATCTCCAACCTTTAAGTTACCCTAGACACTCTGTTGTCTTGTAGATTGCCCCCCTGAGTATGTATGTATACATATTGCCATTTGAGATGATTAATCTCCTCCTTTTATCTTTTTCTTGCAGAGACGGCGGAACGGATCCTGCGTGACCTATATACACCTGCTCCTTTCATCTTGAACAGCAACCGGAAAAACTTTATTTTTGCCTTTTTAAAAAATTTTATTTTTACTTTTGCCTTTATCATTTTTTATTCTTTTATATTTTTCTCATGTTCATACGGCCTGCTTTATCTGTTTAATTTTTTCATGTCTGCCGTTTTCTCCTGTTGCAATTTCCTGACCGCAGTAGTGGGGCACATTCTCTATATTCCATTTGGTGCACCCCTTACTTACCTCCATTACAGGTGGGCCAGAGACGTGTGCGAGTACTTGATGGACACTTCTGGCGTGGGCATCAAATAAAGGCCACCCTCAGTGACTAGGTTTTGGTGGGCAGGACTCCCCTATCTACATAGGGGCAGTCCCTTTCCTCCATCTGCATGTTGGGGATCCTTTCGGTAGGTCTCCCAACTCCCTAGAGAGGGTCCAGAGTGCAGTGTCCAGTATGCATGGTTCTGCTTGTGTGGCCCCGTTCACTTATTGCTGCCTGTGCTAGGCGATATATACAAGATTTTTTCGCCCTTACACAGTATAACTATCTTAATGTGCACCCTCATATATGCCCCTGCTGCTCTGCCATTCTTTTTTGCCTTTTGAGTTGCCCTCAACTATAATGGCCAGACATGTTTTCTTTGCCCTTCCTAGCTCTCTGACAGACAGCGGGTTCTCTGCGCATGCGCGTGTGACATCTATCCACCGCGCGTGCGCGGCGTCCCCCCATGTCCGAACTGGAGTTTCCTCTGTTCTCCCTCACTCATGTGATTTGGTGCGATCGCACCATTTCCGGTTGCGTTCCAACCTCATCTTCCGGTTGCGGTCCAAGCACTTCCTCGTTGTATTGAACATCGTGCGCCACTCCGCCACGTGACGGAGTGCCCGATGTTCTCTTGTTACATCACGCAGGACCCGCCCAGTGATTCCGCCTCTGTAGGTTGACTTTGTGAGTTTTTTCACTTTTCTTTACGTATATTACCACTGTACACTTGAATATGCACTTGTGGTTTACCACTGCCTGATATACAACGGTTATGATGTAATATACCGTATATTGACTGTTTGTTTTGATATGCTAATGATGTGATGTAATCGTGACGTCATGTCCTTCTACCATATATATACCGCACCATGTGCACTATGTAACTGCTTGATAAAGGCTGCCTGCGTGCAGCTGAAACGTTGCCTTGATGTTTGAATTGGAATAAAGCCACATTCACTTTTCATCTTATTGGAGTGCTACAGTCTTCTCCTTTCTATATATTATATTACACGCATGTGCGTAGAACGAATGATTAATAAATATAGCATAAAAGCATATATAAAGAAAAAATATATACATATATAAGGAAATGTAAGTAAAAAATTAAGATGAACCAAAAATAGAAAATAATACAGCAAGACGGATTAATACAAGAAAAAAGAAAAGAAGAAAAGAAGGATTTGTACTTACAGGTAAGATGCAAAACTGTTGATCTCATTTAGTCCAGCTGGTACTTTGGTGCCCAAAACTTCAATCCATCTGCATTCTTTTTGAGCGAGACGTTTTTTCCAATCCCCCCCACGGACTCCAACATATACTTGATCTATTCCCTTAAAACGTAACAAAGAGGGGTCACTATTGTGGTACTCTTTAAAATGTCTTGCCAAAGTTTTCTGATAGAAAGGATCAGGGCCATTTTTAGCAGATTTTATATCGAGTACATGCTCCCGTATTCTTCTACGGAATTCACGAGTAGTGAGCCCTACATAAATTTTGCCACACGGACAGATAGCAGAGTATATTACACCTTTGGTAGTGCAGTCAATGTGATGTGTTATTTTGAAACTTCTTGTGCCACTAGCATTTTCAAAAGTGGTACATTTTTCAACATTTGAACACGCTACTAGTGTTGCTCGCGAATATTCGCAATTCGAATATTATTCGCGAATATCGCATATTCACGAATTCGCGAATTTCGCGAATATAGCGCTATATATTCGTAATTACGAATATTCGTTTTTTTTTTTTTTTGTTTTTGTTTTTTTTTTCTTCACAGTACACATCACAGTGATCACCCCTCTCTGCTTCCAGCTTGTGTGGTGTAAAGAAGGCTGTAATACTACTGTGTGAGACTGGCGTGCGAAACTTCGCATATGCGAAAAGTAGCATATGCTAATTTTCGCATATGCGAATTTCCACATATGCTAATTTTCGCATGCATGTATTTTCGCATACGCGAAAATAAAACGAGGATATTACGAATATGCGAATATTCGCGAATATATGACGAATATTCGTCCATATATTCGCGAATATTCGCGAATTCGAATATGGCCTATGCCGCTCAACACTACACGCTACACATTGACCGCATGTTGTAGTACCCCACTTCGGTTTTGATCCAAGATAATGACTATGTACCAAGGTGTCCTTAATATTTTTCGCTCTCCTGTATGTTGCAGTAGGTTTGTTGGAAATATACCCCGAGAGTACCTGATCTGTCCTAAGTAGTGGCCAATATTTCTCCATGGCTTTTAACATATTTGATGTGTGGGAATGATAATTCGTGATGAACCGAACATTATCAGAGTCATTCTTCTCGTATTTCGTCTTCCCCTGTAACAGATGTGTGCGATTGCTATTTTTTGCTCTTCTATATGCCTTATCGATACATGTGTTGTTGTAACCCCTCTCTTTAAAACGTACCTTCAGGTCCTGTGCTTGATTTTCAAAGTGATATTCATTTGAGCAAATGCGTCTTGCCCTCAAATATTGACCCGTAGGGATATTGGATATAAGGTGCTTAGGATGTCCTGATCTTGCATGCAGTATAGTATTTGCAGATGTAGACTTCCGAAATAGGTCTGTAGATAAAAAGCCCTCATTATCCATTGAAATTTTTATATCTAAAAATTCCGTATGGGGGCCCCCAATGTTGGACGTCAGTTTGATATTCAAATTGTTCTGGTTTAACCTCTGAATAAGTTCTTCAAGTTCCATTGATGACTCCTGCCATATCAGCAGGACGTCATCTATATAACGTCCCCAAAAGTGTATCTTTTCGATACCTGGTACTGGATCAGTTTGAAAGATGCCCCTCTCCCACAGCCCCAGGAACAGGTTGGCATATGAGGGCGCGCAAGCCGCCCCCATTGCCGTGCCCTGGAGCTGTAGGTAGAGGGCATCTTTGAAGGTAAAGTAGTTGTGTGACAATACATATTCGAGAGAGGTCACCAGAAAATCACACAATGCAGGGTCAAGAGAGCTGGACGTAAGAAAAAATCTTACCGCATCTATACCGTCTTTATGGCGTATGGACGTGTACAACGACTCAACATCACATGTTGCCATTATCATATCAGGTTCCAATTGAAGATGGTCCAGTTTCCGCAAAACGTCATTTGTATCTTTCAAATATGAGGGAAGAGTTTCTACAAATGGAGATAGATAATGGTCAATAAAGCGGCATAAAGGTTCACACAGATTACCACATCCAGAGACTATCGGTCTACCGGGAGGACACAGGTTATTTTTATGCACCTTGGGTAATAGATAGATTGATGCCACTGCAGGTTCTGAAGATAGTAATGTCTCGGATTGTTTCGATGAAATGATTCCTTGCTCCACTGCTCTCTGAAGGATCCCCTGTAATTCTGCACCAAAAGAAGTGGTAGGGTTATATGTAAGTCTCCTATAGCAATCTGACTGTCTCAGCTGACGAAACATTTCCTTTTCATACATTATTCGTGGCCAAAGGACCACGTTGCCCCCTTTGTCTGAGGGTTTCACAATAACATCCTTCATAGACTGTATCTCTTGTAAAGCCTTTCGTTGGTTATGAGATAAATTATCTTTTTGACGAGTTTCCGGAATCCTACGAAATTCCTCCGTCACTAATTTAACAAACAAGTCTATTTCAGGAAATTGTGCAAGTTGTGGGAAATGCTTCAATTTAGGAATCAAAGACGCAGGAAACTTACCTTTTTCTTTGGGTTCTTGTTCCTCCAGGAGTTCCATCAGGGAGCGGACTGCTTCTTGGTCAATTCTGCTAGAAAGATCAGGATGTGAGGCATTTGGTCGTTCATGAAAGATTTTTTTAAAAACTAATTTCCTAGCAAATAATTGCAAATCTTTTATAGCTGTAAATTGATCAAATTTGGCAGTAGGACAAAACGTAAGCCCCAGACTAAGTACATCAATTTGTGCCTCAGTGAGTATGTAGTCAGACAAATTAATCACTTTGGTACTCACCTGGTTTTGTTCCTTATAGCTCGGATGACGTCTTTTTTGAGGTGTCCCCATATTCTGTCCATATTGGAACTTCCTCTTCCTGTTACTAGGGGGATGTCTGTACGTAGATGATGAAGCCGACTCAGTACTCATAGAGGCAATTGAAGAGACAGAGGATGTTCGTCTCAATGTACCATTGGTGTTTCGATTTTGTCGCCATTTATACACTCTATTGGTTTGTGCATCTGTTGAATCTCTTTGATATTTCTTACTTTTTACTTCCTGTATTTCCTTCTCCCATCCATTCATATTCTCATCTAGTTCTTTATTAAATGTTTCTACTTCTGTTTTAGAGCAATCCTTTGTAAAAGTTTTCTGTGTATCTTCCAACTCTTTCTCTAATATTTCCAGAGTTTGGCTATTATGTATAATTAATAACTCCAGGAATGACTGTGAACATTTATTACATGCTTCCTCCCATTTGTTTTTCAATTCATTATCCTCTATAGGAAAGGACGGGAAAACTTGTACTCGAAGGCCTCTCGGTAATAATCCACTGGCTAAGTATTTCTGTAAAAAAAACTTTATTCCACCATATACGAGTACGTTTATGCATCAAATTTTTGATATTCTTCTTTAAGGCAATTTTATGAGATGATTCTGTTCCTTGTGTAGATTCAATAGTAAAAATATTTTGGGCTTTTTCTAGCCACATAGCATCTCTGCTCTTATAATCCATCAGAAGAAAACCACAGTGAGGACTGAAAAACAAAAACCAATCTGTGTTACCAGACGGGTATAACAACAACAACCTAAAAAAGTCCTATATACTGTGGTCTAAATAAAATTGGGGAAAACCCAAAACAACCACTAAAAAACCTATAAATACGCCACTACAGCGTATAGGGTAAACCCACCAAAAGTAAAAGATGTATATAATAAAATGAATAAGAAATATATTAATCTGATAAATCAATAGCCATCAAGTTTAATAAATATGATTTTATTTTACAAAAAATACATATGTCATACACAAGCAAAAAAGATTGCAGATCCACCTGCAGTCAGCATCAACAGTCCTGGTGTTCCAGCGTCTGCACCGGTATTCATAGGGAACCTACCTACAGTGGAGACCCCTTCAGCCTGAGGGATTTCAAAGAGAGAATCCAGAGTTTGTTTGTCTTTTACTCTTTCCCTCCTAATCAACAGGTGCAATTGCTCACAGGACAACTCCAGAGACCAGTGCTAGAGCAAGTCTGCACCTAGCCAGCCTCCGAGAAGGCAACTGTAGAGCAGATCTTTGAAGGACTGTATCAGGTATTTGGCATTCTACATCAAAGGAACATTTCCGGCTGTATGAAAGACGACAAAAGCCAGGTGAGACCTTGAGAGCATATGCCCTAGAGACTGTCCAAAAACTAGATGGTATAACTCCCGAGCAGAGCAATGAGGTGTTAAGGGACAGATTTATTGATGGTGCTCACAATAAGTGGGACAAAGCCCAGCTGAGAATGTGAGCAGTCCAAAACCCCAACATGTCCTTCCCCACTTTCAAAAGACTGGCTATCCAGGTGATTGAGTCCGGGACTGAGTTAGAGAAAGCTTGTGCACCCCTTACATCTGTTCCAGAGCAACTGGGTGCGGTAGCCAGATCTCTACCGCCTCTGTCACCAGCCCCCGTCCCAGTGACCTCTACTTTGCCAGTCACTGCAGCCTCAGATTTACAGAGTGTTAGGCAGGACATTGAACAATTGACTAAGGCTGTAAAGGAGCTTGCCACCGGGGCAGCTCCACCTGACCGTGAACTGCCCCTGCCTAGAAAACCTGCCCCTGCTCCTGCTCCCTTCAATTTCAATTACAGCAATCCTCCCTCCAATAGACCCTCGGGGACTCAAAGGTCCTTTTGTACTTACTGTAACAAATCAGGACATTGGAAAATGCAGTGCTGGGATTTAAATGGAGTTCCCCTGAAGTCGCGGACCGGCCCTCAGGAAAACAGTCATCAGGTCCAATCCCCGAACGACCTAAGTCAGGCCTCTCATTTTATGTCGCCTACTCCCCCTATGTAAAAGTTATTGTAGAAGGTGTACCATTGGAGGCATTGATAGATACATGGTCACAAGTGTCTACTACACTTAAAAGTGTTTTCTATCAGCATTGGGATGCTAGTTTATTGTGTGAGCCTGATGATGTTAACTTCTGAGTAGTTGTGGGTAATGGGCAACCAGTCCCCAGACATGGATACTGGGAGCCAACCATTCAGTTGGGAGAGCATGTACTTAGCGGGCAGGGAGTGATTTTAACTAATGTGACAGATAAGGGGTCGGCTGAGATTATATTCGGGATGAACATTATGAAGAATTGTTTCACTGAAGTGTTAGATGCCTTGCATACCTCTCGGCCCCATATTTCCTCTTCAGACCAGCGGGCTGCGCAGCACCACTTGAAAGTTTTACAGGCGGAGCAGAAGTTTGCCAACAAGCAAGGTGAAATCTGCAGAGTACTCGTTTAAGACATCAGGTCGGTGATCTTACAACCCAATACGGAGACAACCATCTGGTGCCATGCACGTCTCAGAGTCAAGAATAGGGACTAGTCCTGCTGGAACCTAAGCAATTGGAAGATCATCCTCTTGTTTGAGCTGCGAGAAGCCTTGTCACTGTCACCAACGGGAGAGTCCCGGTGCAGTTAGTAAACCTGTTTGATTTTGCTACTATCTTGCCAAAATACACTCCTGTAGCCCAGCTGTACCTCCTAGAGGCGAAAGACATTGTGACAGAATGTCTGGTGGCCCGACAGCGTGATCAAGTGGCTGCAGATCAAGTGGCCGAAGGATCCAATGTGAGCCCTCCAGAGCCCTGGTGGGCGCAACTCCAGGTTGGAGATGACACTACCCCAAGGGACCAAGTCAATGGAATCATCAATGTTGCCAAGAGGTACCATGAGGCTTTCAGCAAGCACCCTGCAGACTTCGAGCAGACTTCAATGATTCAGCAACGAATCCTCACAGGTGAAAGCCCATCTATCAAGAAGACCCCATCCGGCCGTGCCCGGCATGTATCAGACTGTCGAGGCAGACGTAATTCAGGAAAGTAAGAGCCCTCTGGCAGGGTCACTTGTCCTAGTCAAGAAAAAGGACAGAACCATCTGCTTCTGTGTCAACTACAGGAAATTGAACAATGTCACACATAATCCATTGCCAAGGATCGAGGAGTCACTCACCGCCCTCGGGTCGGCTGCTTACTTCTCCACCCTGGATTTAACCAGTGAATATTGGCAAGTGCCCATGGCCATGGAGGATTGGAAGAAGACCGCATTCGTGACACCCATGGGACTGTTTGAGTTTAAAGTATGCTGTTTGGGCTGTGCAATGCCCCTGCCATGTTCCAGCATCTGATGGAAAGGTGCCTGGGCCATCTGAATTTTCAAAGTGCCCTATTGTACCTGGACGATGTCATTTTGTATTCCAAGTCCTAACAGGAACACCTTAGCCACCTGTCAGATGTCTTCAAAGTCCTGATCAAGCATGGACTGAAGATCAAACCATCAAAGTGTCACTTGCTCAAACCTCAGGTCCACTACTTGTGTCATGTTGTCAGCTCAGAGGGAGTCCAGCCTAATCCTGAAAAAGTGGAAGTAGTCAAGAACTGGCCAAACCCGCGCATGGTGAAAGATGTCATGAGCTTCCTGGGGTTTGCAGGCTAATACCACAGTTTCATTCCTTACTTCACCCAGATTGCAGAAACCCTCACAGTTCTCTTACGGGGTATGGCGAAGGAGAACTACAATGGAAGACTACCTGTTGAATGGGCCAAAGAGCAAGAGACAGCGTTTCGAGCTCTCAAAAGTCTGCTGACAGAACCACCCATCTTGGCATATCCAGACTACAGTCAACCGTTCCGGCTGTATACTGCTGCCAGTTTTGAAGGTCTAGGAGCTGCCTTTTCCCAAGTCCAGGAAGGGCAAGAGCGAGTAATTGCCAATGCCAGTCGTAACCTGCGAGGAGCAGAGAAGAATGACGTGAATTACAGTTCATTCAAATTGGAACTTCTCGCCCTGATGTGGGCCATGACCAAAAAGTTTAAAGACTACTTGGCTGCCACGTAATTTACTGTCTACACAGATAATAACCCATTGGCTCACCTCAACACTGTCAAGTTGGGTGCCATCGAGCAGCGTTGGGCTTCAAGATTAGCCAATTACAGCTTCACCATCAAGTACAGAGGCAGCAAGTTGAATGTCAATGCCGACGTTCTGTCTAGGATGACTCCCAGCGAAGAACCCCCTGTCGAAGACGTGTGGGAAGACGTGGAGATGCCGCCATTCTACCAACGGTTTGTGAACCAGAATGTTGTGACCGCCCTCATGGACGGTGAACCCAGGTCTGAAAAGGTTAAAGAAGACCTATACACCTGGAAGACTCTTCAGGACGAAGGTCGAGTCATGGGGGATCTGTTGGACTACCTTCTGGCGAAAAAGGTACCAACTTGTCTACGCGGGGCCCAGTGTGACTACGAGCTGAAAGGTCTGTGGCGAGGAAGTATCTGTTTATGCACAAAGGACTGTTGTACAGAAATCATTTGAATCCGTCCTCTGGTGATCGACTTCATCAGATTCTGTTTCCCCGAAGAGATGCGACAATGGTCCTCAACGCATACCATGATCAGTGGAAACACTTTGGAGTCCACAAGACCGATGCTACTGTCAGGCGAAGATTCTATTGGATCGGAATGCGGAGTGACATTGAGAAATGGTGCAGTGAATGTGCTGTCCGTAACATCACCAAGAAAGTTCGCAAGGACGCAAGAGCACCCCTCCATTCCTTCCAGAGTGAAAGATCATGTCAAGTTGTCTCCTACCCGGTCCGAGAACACCTATGCTCTCACCATGGTGGATCACTACTCTAAATGGGTTGTCGTTGTCCCCGTCAAAGATCTCAAAGCCAGGACAGTGGCCCAGATGTTCTTCTCCAATTGGGTGCCAACCCTTGGGTGTCTGGAGTCTGTCCAAAGGGACCATGGAACGGCCTTCGAGGCCCAACTTTTCCAAGAGCTGTGTCAATTCCATGCCTGCAAGAAACTCCTGACTATTGCTTATCACCCCCAGGGGAACGGGCTCTGTGAGCACATCAATCAAGTCTTTATCCACATGTTGCGAGCAGCCTCCGTGTCAAGAAAAGAAGAGTGGCCCCCACTGCTGCCCGAACTATTGGAGATCTATAATAACACAGTCCACTGTTCTACAGGGTATACCCCTTTCTACTTGATGATGGGGCGACATGGACAGCTGCCTAAAGACCAAACATTTAACAGTTCAACAACTCTCCTCAAGCCTCCCTGGAGTGGGTCTCTGATGACCAGAGAAGAATCCAAGAAGCCAAAGAGATTGTCGGCAAGAAGATGGGCAAGGCTCAGCAAAGACAACTATTATCAGCATGCCTCTGCCAAAGCACTTCGATTGGGTGACAAAGTGTGGCTGCGGAAGCTTCCAAGAACCCATAAGTTAGACTCTATCTGGGAGACAGAACCGTTCATGGTGACTGACATACCCTATCCAGATTCTGATGTGTACGAAGTACAAAAGCATGGGTATGAGCCGCAAGTTGTTCACCGAACAAGTGATCAAGTTGTGTCTAAAAGAAGATCTGCCAGTGCTCCCAGCACCATCTCTTCAAGCCATCAGACCTGCGAGAGAGTACATCTCAGGCGAAGGGATCTATCCATCTAAGGATTTCCCCATGTTTTCTCCGAGTTAGCCTGCGATCTTCTGTGTCTCACCAACCCCGGGGCCAGTCCAACCGACACTAATCTCCACACCAGTCCCAGTCTTGTCACCTTCCCAGTCTTGTCTTGTCGTTGGCTCCAGCTTATACCCCCATCTCTGGAGTGCCGACCTTGTCACCAGTCTCTCCACCACTGCTGCCAGCGACTCAGAATGCAACTAGTCCTGGACTATTATCCACTCCCGAGTTCACTGAGGAAGAGCCAGCTGCCATTCCAGACATTCCAAGAGCTCCCGAAGACGAAGATGTTCCAGACCCTCCAGAAGTGGTGTTGCGCAGGTCCCAAAGGTCAACAAAATGACAAATTCCCACAAGATACCAAGATTAGCTCACAATATAGTGTACAAGGTTATGTACCACACATAGTCAGTTCACATGCAAACACTTAAGTTAGGACTGTAACATTACTTGTAGTCTCAGACAGATATGTGTACATTGGACATTTGTGGACTAACATTTTTCTGTCCTTATGTACAGGGTACTCTACTGGCCAGAGGGTTCCCCTGAAACTAAAAAAAAAAAACACGTGTAGAGGCAGAGTACATTATGCAGAGGTAAAATTGTTATATAGTATCACACTACTTGTTGAGTTCTGGGTAGAAGTGTTAAGAACCGAAGGGGCCCCAGCAGCCAAAGCATTGGGTAGATCTGAAAACTTGTGTGCATTATGGTCTAAAATGTGTTCCTAGAGCAGTTACAAAGCTCATTAATCCCACATGTTTACCAAACCAAAGAGCATGTATGGACATTTACAGTGCTACATTGACTCGTTTCTACCTTGTTCTATAACCAGACCTGTGAAGGGCATTTTGCATAATGCCCCAGGAACTGTCACTAGGCCCCAGTGTCCACTTCAGTCCTCTGCCCTCCAGGACTGGGCGTCGAGGAAGACTGTATTTAAGAGGGGGAGTTTGTGGTAGCCCAGTACGGGAGATGTTGCCCTGTACCATTGCTGCCCTGTCAGGCAGCCTCCTTCAGTGTCTCCAAGGCCCCTTGCACCTGTTTCCCCCTGTACATATGTTCTGCAGTGTATTGCATTATAAAATGTGTTGTATCTTTAAGAGTTATTAACCAGGAGGTACCAGTGACCAGGTGATTCCCAAGAGTGACCTATGGGCTCCCTGCTAGTCTCCCCCATTTAAGCCCTGGGTGGAGCTAGCTTCTCTCTCTTTTATCTTAGCTCCTGCTTCCTGCTGAGGTCCAGTGCAGTCGTGCCTAGTGTGTGTGTCCAGAGTGTTGGAGGCCTCAAAGTCAAGTCCTGCAGCCACCATCAATTCAAGTAAGCTAAAGTCACAGCTTTATGAGTCAAGTCAAGCCAGTACCTGTCATCGTGGTCTGCAGTCACCGTGGTCTGCATTCAATTGTCCAGTCCTATTACAAGTCCCATCAAGCCCTTATTGTCTCTGTGTCACTGGTCAACTCCTTGGGCCCTGGCTGAACTGTATAGACTTTACCAGCTGTCTACCGTCAGTAAAGCTACCGTTGTCCATAACTTGGCGTCGGAGTCTTTATTGCCCCCCCCCCCCCCCGTGCCTAGCCCAGGATCCAGCGGTATACCTTCGGGTGGATTTAGGCTAAACCACGCCCTGGCATCACGAATACAATGGGTTAATGCATCTGCCCCTAGGGTAACAACATCTGCCCTCATCACACCCCGCTGTCACATATATATATATATGTATACATGCATGTATACACATACACACATACACGCACATATACACACACACACACATACACGCACATATACACGCACATATACACACACACATACACACATATACATACACACACATATACATACACACACACATACACACACACACATACATATATACATACATATACAGTGGGGATCAAAAGTTTGGGCACCCCAGGTGAAAATTTTTATTAATGTGCATAAAGAAGCCAAGGAAAGATGGAAAAATCTCCAAAAGGCATCAAATTACAGATTAGACATTCTTGTAATATGTCAACAAAAGTTAGATTTTATTTCTATCATTTACACTTTCAAAATAACAGAAAACATAAAAAATGGTGTCTGCAAAAGTTTGAGCACCCTGCAGAATTTATAGCATGCACAGCCTCCTTTGCAAAGCTGGGATCTGCCAGTGTCATGGATTGTTCTCAATCATCATCTGGGAAGACCAGGTGATGTCAATCTCAAAGGTTTTAAATGCCCAGACTCCTCTGACCTTTCCCCAAGAATCAGCACCATGGGTTCTTCTAAGCAGTTGTCTAGAAATCTGAAACTGAAAATAGTTGACGCTCACAAAGCTGGAGAAGGCTATAAGAAGATAGCAAAACATTATCAGATGACAATATCCTCTGTTCGGAATGTAATTAAATGGCAGTCATCAGGAACAGTGGAAGTTAAAGCAAGATCTGAAAGACCAAGAAAAATATCAGACAGAACAGCTCGCAGGATTGTGAGAAAAACAATTCAAAACCCACGTTTGACTGCACAATCCCTCCAGAAAGATCTGGCAGACACTGGAGTTGTGGTACACTATTCCCCTATAAAGAGATACTTGTACAAATATGGTCTTCATGGAAGAGTCATCAGAAAAAAACCTCTTCGACGTCCTCACCACAATAACCAGCATTTGAACTTTGCAAATTAACATATAGACAAACCTGATGTATTTTGGAAACAAGTTCTGTGGACCGATGAGGTTAAAATTGAACTTTTTGGCCAGAATGAGCAAAGGTACGTTTGGAGAAGAAGGGGAACAGAATTTTATGAAAATAACCTCTGTCCAACTGTTAAACATGGGGGTGGATCAATCATGCTTTGGGGTTGTATTGCAGCCAGTAGCACAGGGAACATCTCACGAGTAGAAGGAAAAATGGATTCAATAAAATTTCAGCAAATTTTGGATGCTAACTTGATGTTATCTGTGAAAAAGCTGAAGTTAAAGAGAAGATGGCTTCAACAAATGGATAATGATCCTAAACACACGTTAATATCCAGGGAGGATTACATCAAGAAGGTTTTGCCATGGCCTTCACAATCTCCTGACCTCCCCATAATTGAAAATATATGGATAGACCTTAAAAGAGCAGTGTGTGACAGAAAGCCCAGAAATCTCAAAGAACTGGAAGACTTTTGTAAGGAAGAATGGGCAAAGATACCTCAAACAAGAATTGAAAGACTCATGGCTGGCTACAAAAAGCGTTTACAAGCTGTGATACTTGCCAAAGGGGGCAGTACAAGATATTAAAGGGGTATTCCAGGAAAAAACTTTTATATATATATATATATATATATATATATATACACACATATATATATCAACTGGCTCCAGAAAGTTAAACAGACTTGTAAATTACTTCTATTAAAAAATCTTAATCCTTTCAGTTCTTATGAGCTTCTGAAGTTAAGGTTGTTCTTTTCTGTCTAAGTGCTCTCTGATGACACGTGTCTCGGGAAACACCCAGTTTAGAAGCAAATCCCCATAGCAAACCTTTTCTAAACTGGGCGTTTCCCGAGACAGGTGTCATCAGAGAGGACTTAGACAGAAAAGAACAACCTTAACTTCAGAAGCTCATAAGTACTGAAAGGATTAAGATTTTTTAATAGAAGTAATTTACAAATCTGTTTAACTTTCTGGAGCCAGTTGATATATATATATATATATATATATATATATATATATATATAAAAATGTTTTTTTCCTGGAATACCCCTTTAACTCTGCAAGGTGCCCAAACTTTTGCAAACACCATTTTTTTGTTTTCTGTTATTTTGAAAGTGTAAATAATGGAAATAAAATCTAACTTTTGTTGACATATTATAAGAATGTCTAATCTGTAATTTTGATGCCTTTTGGAAATTTTTCCATCTTTCCTTGGCTTCTTTATGCACACTAATACAAATTTTTACCTGGGGTGCCCAAACTTTTGATCCCCACTGTATACATACTTATATACATATACAGTGGTCCCTCAACATACAATGGTAATTCATTCCAAATGAACGATCGTTAGTTGAAACCATCGTATGTTGAGGGATCCGGGCAATGTAAAGTATAGGACAGTGGTCCGCAACCTGTGGTCCTCCAGACGTTGCAAAACTACAACTCTGCTGGGAGTTGTAGTTTTGCAACATCTAGAGGTCCGCAGGTTGAAGACCACTGGTATAGGAGGTTATTACTCACGTGTCCCCGCCGCTCACCGCTGCCCTGGATGTCGCCCTCCATCGCTGTCGCCGCGTCCCCGGACCGTCTCTGCTGCGTCTCTTCATCGCTGTACTCACGTCGCTGCGCACGCCGCTCCTATTGGATGACGGGATGGCATGCGCAATGACGTGATGACGACGATGGAGAGTGCCGGCGATGCAGAGGATCCCGAAGAGGACGGTCCGGAGCACCGGTACGGGTGAGTGACACCCACTGGACCACACAGGGCACCTTAAACGGCTATCCGGCAGCAGCTGAAGCAGTCTGCACTGCCGGATAGCCGTTTATGCGATGGCCCCAACATAAAAAAGCATCGTATGTTGATGCTGCCTTCAACATGCGATGGCCTCTGAGAGGCCATCGTATGTTGAAATGATCGTATGTCAGGGCCATCGTAGGTCGGGGGGGGGGGGGGGGTCACTGTATATAGCATCCAGGGCAGTGGGTACCTCACACAGCAATGTTTATAGCCCCGCAGTATTATGTCACTGTATACCAATGTCTGTGATGACAGCACAAACACATATATATATGTGCCATACAGTATAGTTTACTGTACAACAACACTGTTGTGACATCACTGTATATTAGCCCTTTTCTGTGACATCAATATGTACATTAACCCTGTACTGTAATGTCACAGGATTACAGTGACTTACAGTAGAGTGTTAACCCCTTCCAGCAAATGGATGTATATTTATGTCCACTGCGGGCTCCCGCTGTATGATGCACGCTCAACAGCATGCATCATAGCCGGTAGCGTCCTATTCAGCTGAGAGGAGGGCGAGAAGTTTCTTACCTTCCTCCCTGCCTGCCGACCGATCGGTGCTCCATACAGTCAGCCATGCTAGGCTGAGGCAATAGGGCACCGATAACACTGATCAATGCTCTCCTATAAAGAAGCATTGATCAGTGTATGCAATCTAAAGATTGCATGTAATAGTCTCCTTTGGGGGCTAAAAAAACCTTTTACCTCTTAAGGACCCAGGACGTATGAGTACGTCCTGGGTCCCGGTCCTGCGATATAACGCGGGGTCACACGGTGACCCCGCATCATATCGCGGCGGGCCCGGCGTCATAGTGAAGCCGGGACCCGCCTCTAATAGCGCGCAGCACTGATCGCTGTGCCGCGCGCTATTAACCCTTTAGCCGCGCGCTCAAAGCTGAGCCGCACGGCTAAAAACAAAAGTAAAATGTGCCGGTTAGCTCAGGGAGCTGTTCGGGATCGCCGCGGTATAATCGCGGCATCCCGAACAGCTGTAGCACAGGAGGAGGTCTTCTTACCTTCTCCTGTGCTGTCCGATCGCCGAATGAATGCTTCAAGCCTGAGATCCAGGCTTGAGCATTCAATCGCCGAAAACACTGATTGATCCATTCCTATGGAGATGGATCAATCAGTGTAAAAGATCAGTACATGCAATGTTATAGCCCCCTATAGGAGCTATAATATTGCATAAGAAAAGTGTAAAAAAAAATCATTAACCCTTTCAATTATCCCTTCCCCTAATAAAAGTTTGAATCACCCGGCATTTCCAAAAATAAAAAAAACATTATGTAAATAATAATAAAAATAAACATATGTGGTATCGCCGCGTGCGGAAATGTCCGAATTATAAAAATATACCGCTTTTTAAACCGCTCGTTCAATGGCGTACGCGCAAAAAAATTGCAAAGTCCAAAATAGCGCTTTTTTTATCACTTTTATACCACAAAAAAGTGAATAAAAAGTGATCAAAAAGTCTGATCAGAACAAAAATGGTACCGCTAAAAACTTCAGATGACGGCGCAAAAAATTAGTCCTCAAAGCGCCCTGAACACAGAAAAATAAAAAAGTTATAGGGGCCAAAAGATGACCATTTTAAACGTATAAATTTTCCTGCATGTATTCATGATTTTTTTCGGAAGTGATACAAATTCAAACCTATACAAGTAGGGTATCATTTTAACCGTATGGACCTACAGAATAAAGATAAGGTAACATTTTTGACAAAAAATGTACTGCGTAAAAACAGAAGCCCCCAAAACTTGCAAAATAGTGTTTTTTCATCAATTTTGTCCGGGTCCTTAAGGGGTTAACAAAAAATATATATAAAAAAAAGTAATAAATGTGATTTAACCCCTTCCCTAATAAAAGTTTGAATAATGGGGGGAAAAAAAACATATGTGGTATCGCATCATGCACTAATGTCTGAACTAATAAAATATAACGATACACAGTAAAACGCCAAAGCATTAAAAAATCCAAAATGCACATTTTAGGTCACTTCATATACTAGAAAAAAAAATTGAACAAAACATGATAAAAAGGTGCCATCAAAACAAAAATAGCCCCGATAAAAACTACAGATCATGGCTACATCCCTGTATGCGCAAAAATAAAAAAGTTATAGGGGCAAGAAGAGGACACTTTTAAGCATACAAATTTTTGTACAAAAAGTTAGAATGTTTAAAAGGTAGTAAAATAAAAATAACCTATATTAATTGGGTAACATTTCAACACTATGGACCTACAGAATAAAGTTAAGGTGTCACTTATACCGAAAAAGTTCCTGCGTAGAAACGGAAGAGCACAACATTTTGCCCTACAAATAATTTAGTTAGTTTCACTGTAAATTTGGAGGTAAAATTAGTGTTGTCGTTGAAAAGTACAACTGATGATGCAAAAAGTAAGCCCTCATATGGGTTTGTAGATGGAACAATCAAATAATTATGTCTATCAGATGACAAGGAAGAAAAAACTAAACCTAAAAAAAAAAGCTTGGTCCTGAAAGGGTTCATATGCAGTGGCTTCACAGTACAGGGTAATTATACACAGTAACTTCACAGAACAGAGATAATATGCCTTGTCCTATCTTAGTACAGGAATAATAAGTGATGTCACAGTACAGGGATAATATACACAGTGATTTAACAATACAAACATACACAGTGATGTCACAGTACGGGGATAATATACACAGTGATGTCACAGTACAGATATACACAGTAATGTTACAGTACAGGGATAATATACACATTACTGCTGTTTATCCATTTCTCTTGTCATTTGTACATATCTCCTGTTTCTCATGTACTTGCACTATACATTCTTGGCCTTATACACCCATTTTATAGCCAATAGGGCAACCTATTGTATTATTTGGTATATAACTTTTGTACTACATACCCATAGGGTTTATTAAATGATGCACTTAGTTATATCATGTAAATAGCTTTTAAAACTGTTAAAGGGGAAAAACTAGGCATTATTACTGTGTTATGCCGCAAGATTAGACATATCATTTTTGTATGTGGCCTAACTGGCCTAAGGTGTGGGGTCACTATTTTGTAGGTTAAATACTTTAAATGCAGCTGATTTCTGGTCCTATTTGTACCAAAAAGTCTTAAATGACTTTGCCTCATTCATTATGTGTTTTGTTGTTCTGTGTTAAAGAACATGTTACTGTACAAAACCATGTGTGGAGCTCTCACTGTCTTCTATACGGCTCTGCTGCTCCTCACTCTGGTCTATTAATAATAAACCTGAATGAGGAGTAGTAGAGCTGTGTAGAGAACCTAGCAGAAGATTATCTCTGATGGAATTTGTTCTCTACACAGCTTTGGTGCTCCGCCTCCTGCAACAACCGCCTGCAGTCATACACAGAGAGAGCCTGCAATCAGAGACCGGGTGCAGCTGCAGAGTCAGACATATAGAGGTATCATTCATGACAGTGTAACCTGTTAAATGTGAAGTGATAGTATTACAGTTTTCAGTTCATATTTGTCACCACAACACTCTGTCTGCTCTGTATAAATGAGCTGTTACTGGACAACACGATGTGCAGAGCTCTGCCTGTACTCTGTATGGCTCTGCTGCTCCTCACTCTGGTCTATTAATAATAGACCTGGGTGAAGAGTAGCAGAGCTATGTAGAGAACATAATAGAATACTATCTCTGATGGATTTTTCCTTTGAAACAATGCTGTCAAATGTATTTCACATTTAACGATACTATACCAGGGTTTTTTTTACAGTTCCTTTTTATTATCACTTGTATATCTATAAATTGCTTGCCCAGGGTCCAATCAAAATTAAAGACGGCCCTGGTGGAGACATCAAAATTGCCATTTTAAGCTGCCTTATAAAGTCCTTTATCAAGTGTGAAATCCAGAATAAGACCAGAATTGGAACAGAAGTGAACAAAAAGGAACAAACACACTTTCCTATTAATCCAAGTAGGTAGACCTTTATTTCTTCAACATAAATACCATGATATAGTCCTTGTCTACATCCTTGCTCTTTGTCTTTATACCACCCACCCATCCCCCCCCCCCAGTGGATTCCATACATATTAGCCCATCTCTCCTTTGCTCACCCATGTATTGCTCACATGAATTACTCCCCCTCATGTATTACCCAAAATCATATTCCATGGTACAGCACAAACTTAATTTGCTCTCTCTGTTTATCCTCATACTCACCTGCAGGCTTTTACAGAAAGATGGTTACAACCTTCTGACAGCTGTTCTAACTTATTGTGATCTTTTCCCATACCCCCACATCTGACACTAGGCATGGGGGTCAAGTTGGTGTGCTTCTTTCCCCACAATGCACTTTCCAGGTCATTTCTCCTATATCCTCACTCATATTTTCCTCTTTTGAGCTCCACACCATCAGACTCTTTCAGCCATTTTCTCATCTATCGACCTCCTGGTTACCCTCAAATGTTTCTTGATCATTTTGCTAACTGGCTCCCTCATTTCCTCAGAAATACCTACCTCATCATTAGTGTTGCTCGCGAATATTCGCAATGCGAATTTTATTCGCGAATATCGCATATTCACAAATTCCCGAATATTCGCGAATATAGCACTATATATTCGTAATTACGAATATTCGGTTTTGTTTTTTTGTTTTTTTACACATTACACATCACAGTGATCACCCCTCTCTGCTTCCAGCTTGTGTGGTGTAAAGAAGGCTCTAATACTACTGTGTGAGACTGGCGTGCAAATTTTCGCATATGCGAAAATTCGCATATGCATATTTTCACATATGCGAATTTTCACTTAAAACGTGAATATTACGAATATGCGAATTTAGCGAATATATGACGAATATTCGTCCATATATTCGCGAATATTCGCGAATTCGAATATGGCCTATGCCGCTCAACACTACTCATCATGGGTGATTATAACATCCCCATATGCAATGTCTTCTGCCTCTCAACTTCTATCTTTAACCTTTGGCCTTTCACAGCTCTCCCACACACAAGGATGGGAATACATTGGACTTGGTCTTCTCTAGACTTTGTTCTGTCAATAACTCTCTTTATAAGCTCTTTGACCACAACATTCTCTCCTTTTCTTTTAAAACTACTATCCTTTTCCTGACACTCCAACCTCATACACTAACAGAAACCTACGTGCCATAGATACCCTCACACATCCCCTTTACAAAAATATAAAGTTATAGGGCTCAGAAGAGAACAATTTTAAACATACACATTTTCATACAAAAAGTTATAATTTTTAAAAGAAATAGCACCCCTTGAGAAAGGATCATATAACCGAATGTGCGTAGGGGATACAGAGGACTCATTGATGAGTAAGCACTTTATATGAGAGTAATCTGTTTATGTGCACTGAGCAGATTCAAATATGCTGTTTTGCACACCTAATAGAACTGTATAGTAGAGCATTAGTATTTGTTGTCCTAGTTTGGGGGCCTATAAAGGCCGAATTTAGCCCTGTGGGATTAGCACTATAGAATTTTGTTGCTATATAATTGTGTAATATTCACTAATCATGTAACTATACATCAGTGCATAAATTCATTTAACTTCTGAAGATTGGCCCTGATTTACTATTGTAAACCCAATGTTTTGTCTGGTTGTGCGCCAGAAATGCTATCTGTGCCAAAAATTTGCACCAAAATTAAAAAAAAAAAAACACTAACTCTGACATAGACAGAGGTGTCAGCAGAGAGCACCTTGGTCGTGACAGAAGAGAAATTCAAAAATAAAAGAATTTCCTCTGAAGTATACAGCTGCTAATAAGTACTGGAAGGATTAAGATTTTTTAATAGAAGTAATTTACAAATCTATTTAACTTTTTAGCATCAGTTCAAAAGAAAAAAAAAAGTTTTTCACAGGAGTACCTGCCTTTCACTGCTCACTACATGACGGCACAGTCAGATATATAACTCATCTCAGACTGTGCCATCATATAGGGGGAGATTTATCAAAACCTGTGCAGAGGAAAAGTTGCCCAGTTGCCCATAGCAACCAATCAGATTGCTTCTTTCATTTTTGAAAAGGCCTCTGCAAAATGAAAGAAGCGATCTGATTGGTTGCTATGGGCAACTCAGCAACTTTTCCTCTGGACAGGTTTTGATAAATCTCCCCCATAGTGAGCGGTGAAAGGCAGGTAAAAAATAGCAACTAGTCCATTCATAAGCCACACACTTTACCTTTTTTGCCCCCTGCTTGGGTGAGGCTGAGGCCTCTTAGATTTATTACAGAAATAGCACAGAAGCACAGAGTATTTCTGGAGGGAACTGTTGTGAGGCAGAATGTTTACTTCACTACAGTTCCAGACAGAAATACTCTGTGCTGCTGGGAAGCCTACTCCATCTTCTACCTGCCTTTCACCGCTCCCTACATCATGGTACGGTCAGAGATAAAAGTTAGATTTCACACGTATATATATATATATATATATATATATATATATATATATATATACAGTGACCCCTCGACTTATGATGGCCTCGACATATGATCATTTCAACATATGATGGCCTCTCAGAGCCCATCGTATGTTGAAGGCAGCCTCGACATATGATGCTGCTGTGTGTCGGGGCCATCGTACAAACAGCTATCTGACAGCGCTGACAACTTCAGCAACTGACAGATAGTTGTTTAATGTCCCCGTGTGCCCCGTTCTGCCTCCTGTTACTCACATGCTGTCCTGCTATCTCATACAGGCTTCCACTGTGAGCTCTGTGTAAGCCCCGCCCCCCAGTGCCGCCATAGCCAATAGCCTGCAGCATCTTGCTGCAGGCATCCAATGAGCTGCTGGCTGCCCTCCCCTTCCTTTCCTATAGAGCTGTAGTCGGCAGGATCGTAATGGAGGACATTCTGTCCCCCCCTGAAGGTATTTAAAGAACTGTACAGTACTGTATGCGATGTCACACATCACATACAATACATATACACACAATACACCCCATACATCAATGTTTCCCTATCAGTGTGCCTCCAGCTGTTGCAAAACTATAACTCCCAGCATGCACAGACAGTCAATGGCTGTACATGCATGCTGGGAGTTGTAGTTGTGCAACAGCTGGAGGCACCCTGGTTTGTTAAACACTCCCCATACACTCCACATACAATGGTCATCCCAGAGCCAATTAGCAGTTTCCCATAGAGATATGTATTCAACATACAATGGTTCCGAGGCCCCAGAACCAATGACCATTTTTACATAGACATATGTACTCGACATATGATGGTTTCAACATATGATGGTTCTCCTGGAACCAATTAATATCATATATTGAGGGACCACTTTATATATATATATATATATATATATATATATATCTAAAACTCAATGTGTGTATGTATGTATGTATGTGTGTATGTTCCAGCATCAGGTCCAAACGGCTAAAGATATTAACATGAAACTTGGCACACATGTTACTTATATGTTAACAATAAACATAGGATAGGTGATTTAACCCTTACTCACCCCCATTTGCCAGGGTTTATGTTTAAAGTCCCATACAAGTCAATGGGAAATATATGTTACTGCATAACTTCCAAACGGCTTGAGATATTTCGATAATACTTGGTCACATGTTACGTATATATCCACTTTAAATATAGGCTAGTTAATTTAACCCTTAACTACCCCCATTTGTGAAGGTCGAGGTTTTTGTTTAAAGTCCCATGCAAATCAATGGGAAATGTATGTTCCCACATAACTTCCGTACGGCTGGTGATATTTCAATAACTGGTGCGCATATTACGGGTCGGGATAGGAGGCCGGGATGGGAGGTCGGGATAGAAGGACGGGATAGGAGGTCGGAATAGGAGGTCAGGATAGGAGGTCGAGATAGGAGGTCGGGATAGGAGGTCGAGATAGGAGGACGGGATAGGAGGTCGGGATAGGAGGTCAGGATAGGAGGTCGAGATAGGAGGTCAGGATAGGAGGTCGAGATAGGAGGTCGGGATAGGAGGTCGAGATAGGAGGACGGGATAGGAGGACGGGATAGGAGGTCGGGATAGGAGGACGGGATAGGAGGTCGAGATAGGAGGACAGGAAAGGAGGACGGGAAAGGAGGACGGGATAGGAGGATGGGATAGGAGGACGGGATAGATGGACGGGATAGGAGGACGGGATAGGAGGACGGGATAGGAGGTAGGGAAAGGAGGACGGGATAGGATGACGGGATAGGAGGATGGGATAGGAGGACGGGATAGGAAGATGGGATAGATGGACGGGAAAGGAGGTCGATATAGGAGGACGGGAAAGGAGGTCGAGATATGAGGACGGGAAAGGAGGACGGGACAGGAGGACGGGATAGGAGGACGGGATAGGAGGTCGGGATAGGAGGTCGGTATACGATGACGGGATAGGAGGTCGGGATATGACAACAATATATGAGGACGGGATATGAAGTCAAAAGCTTCCTCCTTTGTTTATATTCCTCCCCAACAAGGATTAGGAAGAAAAAACCGGGCAACGCCGGGTACTCAGCTAGTATATATATAAAACTCAATGGGGAATATTTATCAAAGGATTTAGACTGATTTTTCCTGTTTAAATTTGTTGCACAGAAAGTCGCAGTCTAAATATGTGCGACTTTTTTGCGAATTTTGCTCTAGAGGATTTTTAGAACGTGATGCATTCTAGTCTTTTTTAGACGGAAATGCATTGGAAAATGCATTGGTGCTGAATTTATCAAAAGCGACTTTTCAGCAACAAGTCGCATCGGCTGAAAGTACGCCGAAATATCAGACCATGTTGGAGCAGGTTTAAATACAGTCTAAAGCATAGATCCCGAAGTCCATGCGCAGAATTTATCAAGAGCTGTATGCTTTTTGATAAATTAGGTGCACAATAGCATAGCCTAACCCTCTGTGATTTGGTCTATATTGATGCGGGACATAGACAGCTTTGATAAATATCCCCCATCGTGTGTATGTATGTATGTATGTGTGTATGTTCCAGCATCACGTCCAAATGGCTAAAGATATTAACGTAAAACTTGGCACACATGTTACTTATATGTCTACAACAAACATAGGATAGGTGATTTAACCCTTACTCACCCCCATTTGCCAGGGGTGGGGTTTTTGTTTAAAGTCCCATAGAAGTCTAAGGGAAATATATGTTACTACATAGCTTCCAAACAGCTGGAGATATTGCGATAATACTTGGTCACATGTTACTTATATGTCCACTTAAAATATAGGATAGTTAATTTAACCCTTAACTTCCCCCATTTGTGAGGGTCATGGTTTTTGTGTAAAGTCCCATGCAAATCTACGGGAAATGTATGTTTCCACATAACTTCCAAACGGCTGGACATATTTCAAAACCTGGTACACATATTACGGGTCGGGATAGGAGGTCGGGATGGGACTTGGAGATAGGAGGTCAAGATAGGAGAACAGGATATGAGGACGGAATAGGAGGACGACATAGGAGGTCGGGATAGGAGGTCGAGATATGAGGACGGGATAGTAGGACGGGATAGGATTTCGGGATAGGAGGTCGAGATAGGAGGATGGGATAGGAGGATGGGATAGGAGGACGGGATAGGAGGACAGGATAGGAGGTCGGGATAGGAGGACGGGATAGGAGGATGGGATAGGAGGATGGGATAGGAGGTCAGGATAGGAGGTCGGGATATGGCAACAATATATGAGGACGGGATATGAAGTTAAAGGGGTTATCCACCATAAGGTGATTTTAGTACATACCTGGCAGACAGTAATGGACATGCTTAGGAAGGATCTGCGCTTGTCTTGGGCTAAATGTCTATGCTGTGAGATTACCATAACACTGTGGCTAGCTTTCTGTGAACTTGTATTTCCTGTTTTCAGTTTTCTTGTTTGCCTACAAATCCCATTATACCATTTTCCTCCTTCCCACACATCAGCTACCCCACCCATTGAAACATAAATGAGCTGCAGACCTGTGGTCTTCAATCAGGATGCCTACAGCTGTTGCATTAGTTGCAGATTGATTCCTCCACCCATTGAAGCAGACAGGCTCCCTGTCATCAGCTGACTAGTGAGTCAGGTCTCGACCGCATTGCAAGCTGGGAAAAATCTGAGACAACAGTCATTTTGTATGCTGGTGAAAATAAATATTAGAGTGAAAATCACATAAGAATTGTGAGAAAACCGTCACACACAGGTAAAGACACTATATTATGAACTACACTAAATGTACAGCCCTTGTAGCATAGTTAAATAAAAAAAAATTCCCGGAATATCCCTTTAAAAGCTTCCTCCATTGTTTATTTTCCTCCCCAACAATGATTAGGAAGGAAAAAACGGGCAACGCCTGGTACTCAGCTAGTAACTTATAAGTCCAACTGTGCCATCATGTAGGGAGCGGTGAAAGGCAGGTAGAAGATACATACAACTATACAATTCATAAGCCGCCCACCTGGCCAGGCTACCCTGTTTTGGGTCCATGCAGATGTTGACTGAGAAGGCCGGCAGAGAGATCAGGGCATTTCTTCGGGAGGACTCTGTACACTGAGGACAAGCAGGGCTCTGTACACTGAGGACAAGCAGGGCGGGCACACTGAGGACAAACAAGGCTCTGTACACTGAGGACAAGCAGGGTTCTGTACCTGAGGACAAGCAGTGCTCCGTACACTAAGGACAAGCAGGGCGGGCACACTGAGGACAAACGAGGCTCAGCACACTGAGGACAAGCAGGGCCATGTACACTGTGGACAAGCAGGGCCCTGTACGCTGAGGAAAAGCAGGGCCCTGTGCGCTGAGGACAAGCAGGGCTCTGTACGCTGAGGACAAGAAGGGCTCTGTACACTCAGGACAAGCAGGGCCCTGTACACTGAGGACAAGCAGGGCCCTGTACGCTGAGGACAAGCAGGGTTCTGTACCTGAGGACAAGCAGGGCAGGCACACTGAAGACAAACAAGGCTCCGAACCCCGGCACTGCCGCTTAGACGTGAGGTTAACGTCACTGTGGTAAATCACAGAATTCTGTAGTAAATACCCAGTTTCAAAATATGCTTCACAGAAGGGGTATAACAACTTAAAACTTAACATTTAATGTGCTATTTAAAAGACAGAACCCCACTGACAACAATACAACAGAAAAAGTAGTCACACCGGACCCAGAGACCATAGATTGTGAACAGCAGTCTGAGTCAGTCACAAAGGCCAAGGTAATGGTCAGGGAGTGATAGGGGATGAGCAATGAGAGAGGGCTGAATATTCTTTAGTACAGGGATTGACAAAGGGGTAGACCGGGGCAGGGGTCGTCCTTTCTAGGACGAGTGCCCCAACAGTTCCCTGAGCGAGCAGGGGTAGTGGCACGACATCTCCCTGATAGGGTATACTAGGGCCACAGCCCTACCCACCCTGGTCTCTCATTGCTCATCCCCTATCACTCCCTGACCATTACCTTGGCCTTTGTGACTGACTCAGACTGCTGTTCACAATCTATGGTCTCTGGGTCCGGTGTGACTACTTTTTCTGTTGTATTGTTCTCAGTGGGGTCCTGTCTTTTAAATAGCACATTAAATGTTAAGTTTTAAGTTGTTATACCCCTTCTGTGAAGCATAACGTCACTGTGGGGCATGACTTTAGCGCCTCTCCCAGGCAGCCGCTGCTACAGTGGCTGTCTGGGAGCGGAATGTCATTAATAGCTCCGGGCCCGGTCCCAATGGACTGGCCAGTCAGTCCGCCCCTGGTGTCATTGTAATCGTATGGACCTACAGAATAAAGATAATGGCCCAGATACATCAAACTGTGTAAGAGAAAAAGTGGAGTGATTTTCCCACAGCAACCAATCACAGCTCAGCTTTCACTTTACCAGAGCTCGTTACCTGATTTGATAAATCTGGGCCAATGTGTCCTATTTACAGAAAAGTGCACTGCATGGAAACAGAAGCCCCCAAAAGCTACAAAATGGCATGTTGTTTCGCCCCACAAATAATTTTTTCAGCTTTGCGTAGATTTTGTGGTGAAATGATTGATGTCGTTACAAAGTACAATTGGTTATGCAAAAAACAAACCCTAATATGAGTTTGTAGGTGAAAATTTTAAAGCGTTATGAGTTTTAGAAGGCAAGGAGGAAAAAACGAAAGTGCAAAAATGAAAAATCCCTGATTCCTTAAAGAGTACCTATCATCAAACCATATTTATAAACAAACTCAGATTATATTACCTAAATACTCCTAACACCCCTTCTGCACTTGGAAAAATTCCAAGCTTTAAAAAGCTCTGTATCATACCTTTCCCCTTTGCTCCCATTGTCTGAGCTCCCGGCAGCAAAAAGTGGGTGTTCCCCAGCAGGCACAACATCACTGAAGCCTGCGAGAGCTGGGCCTGGCCATGCCCTGCACACACTTCCTGAGTTTGGTCTCCTGCCAGGCCAGGAGGAGACCTAACTGTTTGACTGAACAGAGCCACCTAGTGGCTGTTTTTTCAATCACAATAAATACATTAAACACAAAGGTTGAGAATTTTTACAGCAAGTAAATAGCAGTGTCTTATAATTACATAAGTAACACTATATTAAAGGTTTAGTTTGGTGACAGGCACTCTTTAAGGGGTTAAACTGTTTTGAAAACTGCTTTCTTAAGCAGATCAAGTTTTAACTGGTTTGCTTACCTTTACCTTTTGCAGGTTTGCTTACCTTTAATGGGACATATTACAACAATGGCCCTGATTTATCAATCTGTCTGAAACCCTAATTGTCTGGTTTTTCAAACAGTAACCAATCACAGCCCAACTTTTATACCTTTATACTTTCATACGAGCTCTTGTAAAGTGCATGTTGAGCTGTGATTGGTTGCTATGGGGAAAAAAAACAGACAATTAGGGTTTCAGGCTGATTGATAAATATGATAAAGTTACTAAATATTACAGTATATTCGAAAAGAAATTTGTATAGGCTAATCTATAATATATTATATAAAATTTCATTGATGGTGACAGGTGCCATTTAAATCAGGATGCTCCAATTCGAAGAGGTGACAAAGATTGTATTTCTTTGGTGTGGCTATAAATTCTTGGTAAACAAGGCACAATACTTTATCTCTTGTGTAAGTAAACTTACACAACTCTGGATTAACCCCTTAAGGACGTTTTTTCCTTCTTACCTTTAAAAAATCATAACTCTTTCAATTTTGCACCTAAAAATCCATATGCTGGCTTATTTTTTGCGCCACCAATTCTACTTTGTAATTCCATGAGTCATTTTACCCAAAAATCTATGGCGAAACGGAAAAAAAAAATCATTGTGAGACAAAATTGAAAAAAAAAACGCCATTTTGTAACTTTTGGGGGCTTCCGTTTCTACACAGTACATTTTTCGGTAAAAATGACACATTCTCATTATTCTGTAGGTCCATACGATTAAAATGATACCCTACTTATATAGGTTTGATTTTGTCGTACTTCTGGAAAAAATCATAACTACATGCAGGAAAATTTATACGTTTAAAATTGTCCTCTTCTGACCCCTATAACTTTTAAATTTTTCTGTGTATGGGGTGGTATGAGGGCTCATTTTTTGCGCCGTGATCTGAAGTTTTTATCGGCTCAATTTTTGCATTGATAGGACTTATTGATCGCTTTTTATTCATTTTTTCTTGATATAAAAAGTGAGCAAAAATGCGCTATTTTGGACTTTTGAATTTTTTTGTGCGCACGCCATTGACCGAGCGGTTTAATTAATGATATATTTTTATAATTCGGACATTTCCGCATGCGGCGATACCACATATGTTTATTTTATTTTCACTTTTTTTTTATGGGAAAAGGGGGATGATTCAAACTTTTAATAGGGAAGGGGTTAAATGATCTTTATTCACTTTTTTTTTGCAGTGTTATAGCTCCCATAGGGACCTATAACACTGCACACACTGATCTTTTACATTGATCAGTGGTTTCTCATAGGAAACCAGTGATCGATGATTCTGCCGCTTGACTGCTCATGCCTGGATCTCAGGCACTGAGCAGTCATTCGGCAATCGGACAGCCAGGAGGCAGGTAGAGACCCTCCGGCTGTCATGTAAACTGTTGGGGATGCCACGATTTCACCGCGGCTATCCCGAACAGCTCCCTGAGCTAACCGGCATGCTTTCACTTTAGACGCGGCGTTCAACTTTGAACGCCTCGTCTAAAGGGTTAATAGCCCGCGGCAGCGCGATCAATGCCGCACGCTATTAGCCACAGGTCCCGGCCGTTGTTAGAGGCTGGGCCCAACCCGCGTTATAGATCGGGAGTGGACTCATGACGTACCGGTACGTCATGAGTCCTTTAGGGGTTAAACACCCTATGTTCAGATTAGAAAGTCACCCTAAAAACCCTTAACAGAAACTGCTTCCTTAAATACTAATTACTGAGTGGCTCAGCAAAAAGAGGAGATGGTAGCCGTAAGCTGTGTGTGTGGCTACTCTCACTTTGACTGTACTGTGTGTCTCGCTGCACTTACTAAAACTTCACTGCGTGTATGGTTGCATTTACAGATTGCACTGCTTATGTGGCTGCCCTCACTTTTACTTCTTCCCAGTGAGTTCTCTTCAAAGGTAGTAAGTGTAGAATGTGCTGGTGACAGAGCTGTCTGGCTATAGCTCACCTCACCCCTCTCCACAGACAACACATTAAAATTTGACCATGGACTGAAAACTGACTTAAAGGGGTTATCCAGGAAAAAACATTTTTTTTATATATCAACTGGCTCCAGAAAGTTAAACAGATTTGTAAATTACTTGTAAATCTTAATCCTTTCAGTACTTATGAGCTTCTGAAGTTAAGGTTGTTCTTTTCTGTCTAAATCCTCTCTGATGACACCTGTCTCAGGAACCGCCCAGTTCAGAAGCAAATCCCCATAGCAAACCTCTTCTACTCTGTGCAGTTCCCGAGACAAGCAGAGATGTCACCAGAGAGCACTGTTGCCAGACAGAAAACAACAACTCAAATTCAGCAGTTGATAATTATTGAAAGGATTAAGATTTTTTAACTCCTTAAGGACTCAGGACGTACCGGTACGTCCTGAGCCCAGCTCCCGGTGTTTAAAACGGGGTCACGCCATGACCCCGCATCACACCGGGTCGGTCCCGGCTGCTAATCATAGCTGGGACCCTGGGCTAACAGCGCGCAGCACCGATCGTTGTGCTGCGTGCTGTTAACCCTTCAGACGCGGCGATCAAAGTTGACCGCCGCGTCTGAAAGTGAAACTAAACGCTTCCCGGCAGCTCACTGAGGCTGATCGGGACATTGCGATAAAATCACGAAGTTCCGATCAGCTGGGACGCAGGCGGAGGTCTCCTTAGCTGTGTCCGCGGCGTCCGATCGGGGTTTGATTGCTCCAAGCCTGAGCTACAGGCTTGAGCAATCGAGCCCCTATCTCGCTGATCCATGCAGAGCTATGGCTCTGCAGGGATCAGCATAGGAGATCAGTGTGGGCAGTGTTATAGGTCCCTATGGGAGCTATAACACTGCAAAAAAAAAGTAAAAAAAAAAAAGTTAACAAAGGTTATTTAACCCCTTCCCTATTAAAAGTTTGAATCACCCCCCTTTACCCATAAAAAAAAACTGTAAATAAAAATAAAAATAAACATATGTGGTATCGCCGCGTGCGTAAATGTCCGAGCTATAAAAAATATACCATTAATTAAAGCGCACGGTCAATGGCGTACGCGCAAAAAAATTCCAAAGTCCAAAATAGCGTATTTTTGGTCACTTTTTATATCATAAAAAAATGAATAAAAAGCGATCAAAAAGTCTGATCAATACAAAAATTGTACCGATAAAAACTTCAGAACACGGTGCAAAAAATGAGCCCTCATACTGACCTGTACACGGAAAAATAAAAAAGTTATTACGGTCAGAAGATGACAATTTTAAACGTATACATTTTCATGCATGTAGTTATGATTTTTTTTCAGAAGTGCGACAAAATCAAACCTATATAAGTAGGGTATCATATTAATCATATGGACCTACAGAATAAAGATAAGGTGTCATTTTTACAAAAAAATGCACTGCATAGAAACAGAAGCCCCCAAAATTTACAAAATGAAATTTTTTCTTCAATTTTGTCGCACAATGATTTTTTTTTCCGTTTTGCGGTGGATTTTTTGGCAAAATGACTAATGTCACTGCAAAGTAGAATTGGTTGCGCAAAAAATAAGCCATCATTTGGAATTTTATGTGCAAAATTGAAAGCGTTATGATTTTTAGAAGGTGATGAGGAAAAAATGAAAATGCAAAAACTGAAAAATGCTGAGTCCTTAAGGGGTTAATAGAAGTAATTTACAAATCTGTTTAACTTTCTGAAGCCAGTTGATATAAAAAAAAATGTTTTTTCCTGGAATACCCCTTTAAGGACAGTTTCCCGTGGGCTGGTCAATGATTTCAATAGAATGGAAATAATAGCTCTATTTTTACCTGTACATGACAACAAGCTTTGTAGAAAGGTACAGTCTGTGGAAGATGTGTATAAGTTACAAGCTGACTTGGACACACCGAATGTTTGGGCATCCACTTGGCAAGGTTTAATATAGATACAGTTTAATCTAAATACATTTTGGTTAATTTTAAGTTAGGCAACTAGGTACTAATAACTTGCATGAATCATATACCCTAGGGGAAGTAGAGTTGGGTGAGTCATTGCTAGAGAAGGATTTGGGTGTACCTGTAGATCATAGACAATAGAAACTACAAAGAACAAGCAATGCTAAACAGCTACTTTTAGGGCAAGTAAGATATTGTCATGTATCAAAGCAGCCATAGACTTGCGGGACAAGGACAAAATATTACTGCTTTATAAAGCATTGGTACAGCCTCACCTGGAATATGCTGTTAAAGTTTGGGCATCGATTCACAGAAAAAAAATTCATGGAGCTGGAAAAAGTAGAAAAGCATGCAACTACTATTTTTGTTACCAGAAGAACTGCACCCAAAATATGTGTGGGCTAATTTTTCAAAGGAACATTTCTTAAAATGCAAAGAACCAACAAGTAAATCAACCTCTGGTGTCGACAATTCAATGCTTCTCCTGCCAAAAGACTATTGACCACCCCTGTTACCCGTATAGGGTTGGCCAGACTAAGCAAGGAGATACTAAGAGTTTTTTTTTAAACAAAATTAACTAAATTAGCTGCAGAACCCGAATCAATAAAAGCTTGTTCAGACACTGTGTTACCGAAATAAGAAATACAGGCAGGAATTAGCATTTTAGTATGATCTTTTGGAAATTTCTGTGTGCCTAGATGGTCTCCCTGATAACCATCTAGGCATTGGAGTTTCCAAGCAGCTTGTGCCTAAGACAAGACTTGAGGACATCTTAACTGATACCTGAGAGCAGGGTCATACCTTCACTACACTGTCCCTCCCTACTCTAGACATAGTGCAGAGGCATCAATAATAAAAGTAATCAGCAGTGGTCAGGCAAAACTGTACCCCTACAGCAAATGAAGGGTAAACCATAAACAAGCCAAAAGACAGAAACCGAGATGGCAGCAAAAGTAAAGAATGTCAGGCAAAGGGATAGTCAGTTCACAGGCAAGGGTCAAAAATAGTAGATAAGGTCAACAGAAGATATAGATAGAAACACTAGTGCTGGATGGTAACAACTAACACTGGCAGGGACTGAACAAGGGATGATGTTTTAAAAAAGTCTGCCTCTGGAAGGTGCCAGCACCCCAGTCGATTTGCCTAGAGCCCATACCTACTCATTGGCTGGGCCGCTTCACTCAGTGATAAGCGGTCCTGGGACAACAGGGCCACTGTCTCTATACAGAGCGACACCATGGCCGAAGCAAAAGCGGAACAGAATCAATGCTAGAACTGGGAACAGGTCTGTATGTTACAAGCAGTTTTTCAGAAATACGCCAAGTGGTAATACAGTGTTTCTGAAACTTCCAAGGTTTCATCATTTAGATACCTAGTAATGGATTTGAAACCAAGAGGAGCTTTAAACTTTCCTTTAGGGTGCTACTTTACTCTCTTTTTGTTTTTTGAATCCAATTACACCAGGGATGAATTGAAATAAGAGAGTAGAAGTAGCATCTATTTTTCCTTATATTACCTAATTGATTAGGATCCACATCTTGTTTCTGCCTCAAAACTGCAAAGCAAAACTGCATCAATCAAGGAGGGGCTGGAAGGAGAGGAGAAATTAGGAGAAAGGCCAGGCAGTGGAACTTGAGCAGCTCATCTCCAGCACATCAACTCTTGCTAAGAAAATAAAAGGCAATATTATAAGTTGGCAACCACCATCCATTCCAGGAGAAGTACAGTTTGCATTTATACCCTGAGGCTACGTTAGCAATTTTGGTGCAGTAATAGCCCATTGTCTTTAATGGGATTCTGCTGCACCATGCGCACTGACAAATTTCTGTGGTGGAAATTCAAATTCTGGACACCACCAAAAGAACCATCATGTTCAATCTTTTGGCAAAACGTATTGCCATCTATGGCTGATATTCTGTAGTGTGAACCCTGTCTAGCAACCCTAGCAGCTCCTAGCAGGAAATAGAACTGACAGATACTCCAGTACTCCACCCCTAGACATCTTATTCCCTATCCAAAGGATAGGGGATAAGATGTCTGATGGCGGGGTTTCCACTGCTGCTACTTTCGCTGAATGAAGCAAACTTCGCTCCGTGCCGGATGACTGGCGATGCAGGGCAGAGGCTTGTAACGTCACGGGCCGCTCGTGACTTCATGGCCACGCCCCCTCAATGCAAGTCTATGGGAGGGGGCGTGATGTCCGTCATTGAGGGGGTGTGGCTGTGACGTCATGAGCCTCTGGCACTGCACCCAATGCTCTAAACGAATGCCGGGTGCAGCAGGGAGATTGCGGGATTCCCCAGTACCTTCCCAGTGCCTGTACCTTCTTTCAACTGTCTAAGGCTAGGTTCAGACTATGGAATTTCCACCTGCAATTCCGCTTTGGAATTGCAGGTGGAAATTCTGCTTGCTAAAATGTATAGTGTAGTGAATGGGTTTCCGTTCACAAATTCACACTTCGGAATTTGTGAAGTGGAATTTGTGAAAGGAAAATCCGCTTGGAAATTTCTGCCTGAAGAATGGCGTTGCTCTTACTTCAGGCGGAAATACTGGCAGAACACATTGCAGTCTATTGGAGACTGTAGTGTCTGCGCGGTCCTAGCGCCGACTGCACTCATAATCTCCGGGCGGAAATTTTCTGCCCGGAGATTCCGTAGTCTGAACCTAGCCTAAGGTGTATCTTAACTCTATTGTTGTTAGAAGGATACGTGAGTGAAAGCTGTCCGGCTGCAGTTTACCCCTTTCCATAGAGAATACATAAGCTTTTGGACTTGCTTAATGTTTATGGATAGGTTATAGAGATGTCTAACATTATTGAAAATGTATGACTACTTTAAAGCCTTTTTAGGATTAAAAAGAAAAAACTTGCAGAAATTAAAAGCTACATAAGGATCATGAAGTTATTAAGTTTCAGTAACAGTAAAAAAAATGAGATCTATGTGGGATTCAATAGCTCAATTGAAATCAGCAATTTCATGTCCTACCACAGAATAAACATGTTCAAATGCTTAGAGACACGAAATCTACTTTTAAGGGTAGACACTGCCACCATGTGATTGATTTTGGAAATGCTATCATAATGAACTTAAAAGCGATAACTGTATTAAAGGTCATCAGTACAACTGTTACCATTACATTTATAATGCATTAATTATTCCTAATTGTATAAATAATACTATTTAGGATATTTACCCTTTCCTCCTATTTTTTTTTTTTACATCAGGAATAGTGCTTAAGCAATTTTAATTGGAATTTAGCATTAGAGACAAATGACTAAACATCATTAATAAAAATTGTCAGGCCAAATATGCAGTAAATTTTGTGCCATAAAGTGACACAAGGCATATTCATCATATAATAAAAGCTGATGCGCCAACACTCTCATTGTGAAGATTTTCATTTTGGCTTTAACCCCTTGGGGACGGAGCCCATTATGACCCTAAGGACGGGAGCATTTTTTGCAAATCTGACCACTATCACTTAAAGCATTAATAACTCTGGGATGCTTTTACTTATAAATTAGATTCCAAGATAGTTTTTTCGTGACATATTCTACTTTATGGTAGTGGTAAATTTCCGTCGATACTTACATCATTTCCCTGTGAAAAATTTAAAAATTTGATGAAAAATGTGAAAAGGTTGCATTTTTCTAATTTTGAAGCTTTCTGCTTGTAAGGAAAATAGACATTCCAAATAAATTATATATTGATTCACATGTACAACATGTCTACTTTATGACTGCATCATAAAGTTGACATGTTTTTACTTTTGGAAGACATCAAAGGGCTTCAAAGTTCAGCAGCAATTTTCCAATTTTTCAAAAAATTTTCTAAATCGGAATTTTTCAGGGACCAGTTCTGTTTTGAAGTGGATTTGAAGGGCCTTCAAATTAGAAATATCCCACGAATGACCCAATTATAATAACTGCACCCCTCAAAGTATCCAAAATGACCTTCAGTAAGTTTGTTAACCCTTTAGGTGTTTCACAGGAATAGCAGCAAAGTGAAGGAGAAAATTCAAAATCTTCATTTTTTACACTTCTATGTTCTTGTAGACCCAGTTTTTTTATTTTTACAAGTGGTAATAGGAGAAAAAGCCCCCCAAAATTTGTAACCCAATTTCTCTCGATTAAGGAAATACCTCATATGTGCATGTCAAGTGTTCGGCGGGCGCAGTAGAGGGCTCAGAATGGAAGGAGCGACAATGGGATTTTGGAGAGTGAATTTTGCAGAAATTTTTTTGGGGGGCAATTCACATTTAGGAAGCCCCTATGGTGCCAGAACAGCAGAAAACCCCACATCGCACACTATTTTGGAAACTACACCCATCAAGGCATGTAACAAGGGGTCCAGTGAGCCTTAACACCTCACAGGTGTTTGACGACTTTTCGTTAAAATTGGATGTGTAAATGAAAAAAAAAATTTTCACTAAAGTGCAGTTTTTCCCCAAATTTACCATTTTTACAAAAGGTAATGGGAGAAAATGCCCCTCAAAATTTGTAACCCCATCTCTTCTGAGTATGGAAATACCCCATGTTAGGACGTAAAATGCTCTGCTTGCGCACTACAATGCTCAGAAGAGAAGGAGCGCCATTGAGCTTTTGGAAAGAGAATTCGTTTGGAATGGTAGTCAGGGGCCATGTGCGTTTACAAAGCCCCCGTGGTGCCAGAACAGTGGACCCCCCCACATGTGACCCCATTTTGGAAACTACACCCCTCACAGAATTTAATAAGGGGTGCAGTGACTATTTACACCGACTGGCATTTGACAGATCTTTGGAACAGGGGGCTGTGCAAATGAAAAATAAAATTTTTCATTTTCACAGACCACTGTTCCAAAAATCTGTCAGACACCTGTGGGGCGTAAATGCTCACTGTACCCCTTAAAACATTACATAAGGGGTGTAGTTTCCAAAATGGGGTCACATGTGGGGGGGTCCATTGTTCTGGCACTATGGGGGCTTTGTAAACACACGTGGCCTTCAATTCCGGACACATTTTCTCTTCAAAATCCCAATGGCGCTCCTTCTCTTCTGAGCATTGTAGTGCGCCAGCAGAGCACTTTACATCAACATATGGGGTATGTTCTTACTCAGAAGAAATGTGGCTATACATTTTGGGGGGCTTTTCTCCTATTTTCCCTTGTGAAAATGAAAAATTTAGGGTAACACCAGCATTTTAGCGAAAACTTTTATTTTTTTACATTTTCCCATCCAAATGTAATGAAAATTCATCAAACACCTGTGGGGTGTTAAGGCTCACTATACCCCTTGTCACGTTCCGTGAGGGGTGTAGTTCCCAAATGTGGTCACATGTAGGTGTTTTTGGTTTTTGCGTTTATGTCAGAACCGCTGTAAAATCAGCCACCCCTGTGCAAATCACCAATTTAGGCCTCAAATGTACATGGTGCGCTCTCACTCCTGAGCCTTGTTGTGCGCCCGCAGAGCATTTTACGCCCACATGTGGGGTATTTCCGTACTCAGGAGAAATTGCGTTACAAATTTTGGGGGTCTTTTTTCCTTTCACTGCTTGTGAAAATAAAAAGTATGGGGCAACTCCAGCATGTTAGTGTAAAATTATTTATGTTTTTTACACTAACAGGCTGGTGTACGGGGGGGGGGGGGGGGGGGGGCAAACCTCCAGCTGTTTCAAAGCTAAAACTCCCAGCATGTACTGACTGAAGAGTTGTACTGTTGTACTTTTGCAACAGCTGGAGGCACACTGATTGGAAAACCTTCAGTTAGGTTCTGTTACCGAACTCAGTATTTTCCAACCAGTGTGCCTTCAGCTCTTGCAAAACTACAACTCCCAGCATGAACTGACAGACTGGGAGTATTGCTTTTGCAACAGCTGGAGGCACACTGGTTGGTAAACCTTCAGTTAGGTTCTGTTACCTAACTCAGTATTTTCCAACCAGTGTGCCTCCAGCTGTTGCAAAACTACAACTCCCAGCTGACAGACCGTGCATGCTGGGAGTTGTACTTTTGCAACAGCTGGAGGCACACTGGTTAGAAAACCTTCAGTTAGGTTCTGTTACCTAACTCAGTATTTTCCAACCAGTGTGCCTCCAGCTGTTGCAAAACTACAACTCCCAGCATGTACTGATCGCCGAAGGGCATGCTGGGAGATGTAGTTATGCAACAGCTGGAGTTACGCAACTACAACTCCCAGCATGCCGAGACAGCTGTTTGCTGTTTGGGCATGCTGGGATTTGCAGTTTTGCAACATCTGGAGGGCTACAGTTTATAGACCACTGGACAGTGATCTCCAAACTGTGACCCTCCAGATGTTGCAAAACTACAAATCCCAGCATGCCCAGACAGCAAAGAGCTGGAGGGATACAGTTTAGAGACCACTGTATAGTGGTCTCAAACTGCAGTCCTCCAGCTGTTGCAAAACTACATATTCCAGCATGCCGGCCTAACGCAGTAGTGTCCAGGAGTGGTTTAGACCTTGTCTAAAGCACAAAGACATTAGGTATATATCCGCTCAATTACCAACTTGCAACTGCTGGATGCCTGCGGTATCGGGACCACCATTACGCGCGCACTGCTAGCGCATCATTGGGACACGCACCTGTTGTCGGTTACTCATTCGCAGCCCCGGACGGCAGAGCTCCTGGAAACCACTCCTGGACACTACTGCGTTAGGCCGGACGCCTCTCCGTGCCAGCCCAGGACATTCGGAGCCCCCGGAGAGCCACTCACCCCGACCGGAATACAGACAGGCACTGCATCCATCGCGGATGTTGAGGAGGGTGAGTGGTGCTGTGCACCGCGATACATTCGCTACAATTATACCTACCGATTCAGCTTACTTGCTACTGCATCCAAGACCACAACACTGTTGCAGGACTTATAATTGATTTACCCCTGATAAGTGTTACTATTGAGTCTCTGCAAGACTATATGATACTTGTGACACTCCCGGCATCCGCGCTATATTTGTGATTTTTAACATACAGCATTGATGGATTCTATTTCTTCTCAAGAAGACTTGTGATCATTGAAAAGAGACTTTTTATCTTTACAGCGGATATTAATTTAATTTATCTTTTGTATTTTTGTGCTATTTTTTATTAATATTTTAACATTTTATTGCCTTTCACCTGCCAGGGCCCTGCCAGGTGATTGGCTGTATACTATATTATTCTACATAATAAACACAATTTTATTTTCACTAAAACAATTGGATCCACACTCTATTCACTCATTTTCTTTTTTCATACCCCTAGTGCTTTAGAGGACTGGTTTTTATATATTTTATATATATTTTTTTTTTCTTATGAAAAATTTGATTCGGCCGATTTGCCAAATTTTTGGGAAAAAATAGTTTCGATCCAAATTTATTATAAAAGGCTATTTCTGGCCTACAGAGAGCCTCAATAGGGGTGTAGAACACTTTGCTGCTTTCTAACACGCATATGGAGTGTGGTGGGGTAGTGAAATAATACTGTTATTTAGAATAACATGCAGATTACCGGCATCGCTTTTGTCAGATGACAGAGCCTGAAGGTGGCATCAGTATGAGACCATATAGTGGCTGAATGACACAGCGTGGAGGTTTTGGACGCATGAGGAGACCATATAGTGGCTGAATGACACTGCGTGAAGGTGTTGGCAGCATGAGGAGACCATATAGTGGCTGAATGACACAGCGTGGAGGTGTTGGCAGCATGAGGAGACCATATAGTGGCTGAATGACAGTGTGGAGGTGTTGGCAGCATGAGGAGACCATATAGTGGCTGAATGACACAGCGTCGAGGTGGTGGCAGCATGAGGAGACCATATAGTGGCTGGATGACACAGCTTGGATGAGGCTGAAGCATGAGGAGAGCATATAGTGGCTGAATGACACAGCGTGGAGGTGTTGGCAGCATGAGGAGACCATATAGTGTTGGATGACACAGTATGGAGGTGTGGCAGTATGAGGAGACCATATAGTGGCTGGATGACACAGTGTGGAGGTGTTGGCAGCATGATGAGACCATATAGTGGCTGAATCACACAGCGTGAAGGTGTTGGCAGCATGAGGAGACCATATAGTGGCTGATCCAGGAGTGCTGCACATCCAGGAGTTGGAAGCAGCATGAGTAGACACTAGGCCTTCACAATCCCTAAGATTACAAAATGAATTCTAAAATTTAAACCAGAGATTTTGGGTAGCTAGTACTACCATAACAAAATCTTTATTCCCAGACCCAGTCCCAGCAGTATCAGTAAACCATATATTGCCTGAATGGCACAGCCTGGAGTTGGCTGAAGCATGAGGAGACCATATAGGCCCTCATTTACTATTGCAAACTCGACATGTTTTGTCGAGTTGTGCGCCAGATTCTGTCGTATTGCGCCAGAAATTCTGTCTGCGACAGAATTGAAAAAACACAGACTAGCTCCCCATTTTGCTATGAAAACCCGAAAAGGGGCGTGGCTGCTGGGGAAAGGGGGCGTGGTCTCTTAAAAGGGGTGTGTTCCCGACATTTTCACAAAAAACCAACATATTTACTAAGGTTTCCACATAAAATGTGGTGGATTTGAGCTGAGGAAAACAAGACAGATCAGAGCAGGTGTAAAAAAAAGCAAAGTGTAGGGAAAGTGGAAAATGTAGGCAAACCTTAGTAAATACCGTGGAAAATAAATTGTAGGGAATTAAAACCCATAACAGTAACCTACAGCCTTGAGTTGGCGGCAGATGAGGAGACAATAGGGCCTCACAATCTCTAATAATAAAAGATGAATTTTGAAATTTCAATTGAAGATGTATGGTACCTAGTGCTACCATAAACACATATAGGTAATGTCCTAGGCTCAGCAGCATCACTAAGCCATGTAGTTGCTATATGACACATACAGGAGCAGGCAGAAGCATGAGTACACAAGAGGGATTCATAACCCCTAACATTAAAAAAAGAATGTTGAAATCTCTATTGAAGATGCATGTTAGCTAGTGCTACCATTCAAAAATGTAATGCCCAAGCCCAGCAGCATCAGTAAGCCAAGTAGTTCCTTAACCACACAGTCTGGAGCAGGCATCAGCAGTACACCCGAGGGTTTCATAACCCCTTATATTGAAAGGTCAATGTTGAAATTTCTATTAAGCATGTATTTAGTTAGTGCTAAACTTCCAAAAATGTAAGGCCCAAACCCAGAAGCATCAGTGAGCCAAGTAATTCCTGAAAGACACAGGAGCAGACATCAGCAGTACACCCGAGGGTTTCATAACCCCTTACATTGAAAGATCAATGTTGAAATTTCTATTAAGCATGTATTTAGCTTGCGCTAAACAACCAAAAATGTAAGGCCCAAGCCCAGAAGCATCAATAAGCCAAGTAGTTCCTGAAACACACAGTCAGGAGCAGGCATCATCAGTACACCAGAGAGTTTCATAACCCCTTACACTGGAAGGTCATTGTTGAAATTTCTATTAAGCATGTATTTAGCCCGTGCTAAACAACCAAAAATTTAAGGCCCAAGCCCAGAAGCATCAATAAGCCCAGTAGTTCCTGAAACACACAGTCAGGAGCAGGCATCATAAGTACACCAGAGGGTTTCATAACCCCTTACACTGGAAGGTCAATGTTGAAATTTCTATTAAGCATGTATTTAGCTCGTGCTAAACATCCAAAAATTTAAGGCCCAAGCCCAGAAACATCAATAAGCCAAGTAGTTCCTGAAACATACAGTCAGGAGCGGGCATCAGCAGTACACCAGAGGGTTTCATAACCCCTTACACTGAAAGATCATTGTTGAAATTTCTATTAAGCATGTATTTAGCTCGTGCTAAACATCCAAAAATTTAAGGCCCATGCCCAGAAACATCAGTAAGCCAAGTAATTGCTGAATGACACAGGAGCAGTCAGCATCAGCAGTACCCAAGAGGGTTTCATAACTCCTTACACTGAAAGATCAAGCTTGAAATCTCAATTAAGCATTTATGTTAGCTAGTGCTACCAGAACATATTTGAAGTTAAAGGGGTACTCCGCTGCCTAGTGCTTATTTCCCCAACTTTTTACCTCTTACTTGATGACTTCACATAACACCCCTGTACTGTATGCGCCTTATCCATTAGCGTTGTCGTTCCCTGAGTTGGCGTTCTGTCTGGCTCACGTTGTTGCTTATTTCCTGTTGTTCGGTCCGTGAAAACTACCATTCCCCTAATACTTTGCGGCCTGATTATGCGCTTAGGTGCCACCTATTTTTCCTTGTTATTCCGCCCATCCTTTTTTTTGTTCACGCCTATGTGCATGCCCCTTTTTTTTATTTCCGCCCATAGGCGTCCTAGCTTCCGCCCCTTGTTTCTTCTTTCCATGCCCATTATGTTCCATCGTTCGGTAGAGAAATGTGTGCCTGCGCATCCCTACGCTGCCAGCGTAGTGCTAACGTAGCATACATTAGTAGCGTAGCCATGCGCATGCGTAGTTCTCCTTCCAGTTCAGGGCTTACGTTCCTAGCGTAGCCCGTCGCATGCCCGTTTGTCCTTACAGCTCAGGGCTACGCTACTAACGTAAGCCCTTATCTGTAAGGACTACTGCGCATGCGCAGGGCTACGCTACTGACTTAGCCGACGTACTATACATGACGCATGCACCTGGTGCAAAGGACGATTGGACCAGGATAGGACGCTCACACAAGGGGTGGCAAAGAAAGTGAAAAACGTCATTCCCACACAACTTCAAAGAATTAATATTCAAGAAGTGGGCCGGCTTGACTACGGACACGGGAGGAGGGAAATGCGGACGTCAATGCCGACACTGCACTACACTACTTCCTGCACATAGGAACAGTAAGTATAACGGAAATAATATGCATTATTGACACAGCAAGCATATTAGAGAGTGAAACAACTTTACACAATGGGCAAATGTATTGATAAAGTCATAGCAGCGGAGTACCCCTTTAATATCCCAGTCCCAGTAGCATCAGAAAACGATATATTGGCTGAATGACACAGCCTGGAGGTGGGGAAAGCATAAGGAGCCCATGTAGTGTCTGAATGGTGCAGCCTGAAGCATGAGGAGACCATTGAAATACAAGAATTTTAAATAGAAATCTAAGATTTTGAAATTGAATTTGAGGATTTTGAAATGGAACTTTTAACTCCCAAGTTTTAGTGGCCCGGGCCCCAGCATGTGGGTACAAAGGACCTAATCTAACAAGGAGTCACATGTCAGCACAATGACAGAGCCTGGAGGTGGCATCAGTAGGAGGAGACCATATCGTGTCGGAATGGCACAGCCTGGAGTTGGCTGAAGCATGAAGAGACCCCAGGGCTTCACAAAAATTGTCAGAATACCACCTGACATTCAAAATAATAAAATGATAGATACGTTCTCTGAAGTAAAGGATCCTTCATTAGATGACAATATGAGTATTAGTAACATAATAACATGAGTAGTATTGTGTGTTCCAGTGACATTAGCTCATCTGAAGAACAGGAAAACTTGATACAACTTAACCCCTTAAGGACCCGGTGTTTTTCCGTTTTTGGATTTTAGTTTTTTCCTCCTTACCTTTAAAAAATCATAACTCTTTCAATTTTACACCTAAAAATCCATATGATGGCTTATTTTTTGCGCCACCAATTCTACTTTGTAATGACATCAGTCATTTTACCAAAAAATTTACGACAGAATGGAATAAAAAATCATTGTGAGACAAAATTGAAAAAAAAAAAAAACATTTTGTAAATTTTGGGGGCTTCCGTTTCTACACAGTACATTTGTCGGTCAAAATGACACCTTATTTGTATTCTGTACGTCCATACGATTAAAATGATACCCTACTTATATAGGTTTTATTTTGTCGTACTTCTGGAAAAAAATCATAACTACATGCAGGAAAATGTATACGTTTAAAATTGTCATCTTCTGACCCCTATAACTTTTTTATTTTTCTGCAAATGGAGTGGTATGAGGGCTCATTTTTTGCGCATTTTTGCATTGATAGGACTTATTGATAGCTTTCTATTCATTTTTTCATGATATAAAAATTGACCGTGCGGTTTAATTAACAATATACTTTTATAATTCAGACATTTTCGCATGCGGCGATACCACATATATTTATTTTTATTTACACTGGGTTTTTTTTTTATGGGAAAAGGGGGGTGATTCAAACTTTTATTAGGGGAGGTGTTAAATGATCTTTATTCTCTTCTTTTTTTTCACTTTTTTTTTTGCAATGTTATAGCTCCCATAGGGGCTATAACACTGCACACACTGATCTTTTACATTGATCACTGGTTTCTCATGAGAAACCACTGATCGATAATTCTGCCGCTTGACTGCTCATGCCTGGATCTCCGGCACTGAGCAGTCATTCAGCGATCGGACAGTGAGGAGGCAGGTAGGGATCCTCCAGCTGTCATGTAAGCTGTTCAGGATGCTGTGATTTCGCCGCGGCTATCCTGAACAGCTCCCTGAGCTAACCGGCATTGTTTCACTTTCACTTTAGACGCAGCGTTCAACTTTGAACGCCGCGTTTAAAGGGTTAATAGCACGCGGAACCGCGATTAATGCCGCATGCTATTAGCCACGGGTCCTGGCCGTTGTTAGAGGCTGGGCCCGACCCGCTCTGACCCACGTTATAGATCGGGAACGGACTCATGACGTACGTGTACGTCATTGGTCCTTAAGGGGTTAATTCTGCAACTGAAGAACCACAACAAAGAATGAACGACTTAAAGCCTACTGGAATTGAGGAACTTCAAAATGGTAAATCTACCACTTGGGATAGTCAGTCAATTCCAACAGCCGGTAGTCAGTATCCACAGTTCCCTGTTTCTGCTAGTCCTTGCAATATTCCTTTTATTAATGGTCTGGTATCAACATGGCAATAATGCTGGGAGAGTAACGCAAGGATAGCCACATGTTTCCGACAATACACAGTCAATATATGGAGACCATATAGTGGCTGAATGACACATCCTGGAGGTGGCTGTAGCATGAGGAGACCATATAGTGTCTGAATGGCACAGACTGGAGTTGGCGGCAGATGAGGAGACAATAGGGCCTCACAATTTCTCAGAATAAACGATGAATTTTTAAATTTCCATTGAAGATGTATGGTACCTAGTGCTACCATAAACATATATAGGTAATGTCCTAGGCCCAGCAGCATCACTTAACCATGTAGTTGCTGAATGACACAGAAATGAGCAGTCAGCAGAAGGAGTGCACAAGAGGGTTTCATAACCCCTAAGATTGAAAGATCAATGTTGAAATTTCAATTAAGCATGTATGTAAGCTAATGCTAACATCCAAAATTTAAGGCCCAAGCCCAGCAGCATCACTAAGCCGGGCAGGTACAGTGGTAATAATGGGAGATTTTAACTATCCAGATATAGATTGGGGCCGGGGGCTGGCTAAAACTACAAAGGGGAGAAAATTCCTTGGTAATAGCGACCACAATATAGTTATTTTTGACTTAAAATGTAGAAAACAAAGACAGATGGGGAAGGCAAAAACATATAACTTTAAAAAGGCAAATTTCCCTGGGCTGAGAGCTGCACTACAGGACATAGACTGGTGGGAGGTGTTCTCAAATACTGATACAGAAGGTAAATGGGACATCTTTAAATCAACTCTAAATAACTATACAGCTAAATATATACCAAAGGGGAACAAATATAAACGATGAAAACTAAATCCTACATGGCTGATAAATGATGTTAAAAAAAATAGTCTTCAAAAAATTCAAATCTGATAGGTCAGCTATAACATTTAAACAGTACAAGGAGCTTATTAAAATTTGTAAAAATGTAATAAAAACAGCAAAAATTCTAAATGAGAGACAGGTGGCCAAAGAAAGCAAAACTAATCCTAAATATTTTTTTAGATATATAAATACAAAAAAACCAAGGACTGAGCATGTAGGACCCCTTAATAATGATAATGGGGAGGTTGTCACGGGCGATCAAGAGAAGGCGGAGCTACTGAATGGGTTCTTTAGTTCTGTATACACTATGGAAAAAGGAGCTGACATTGGCCAGGTCAGTGCTGGTAACACATCATGTAATGTACTGAACTGGCTTAATGTAGAGATGGTACAAGGTAAGTTAAGTAAAGTAAATGTAAGCAAATCTCCAGGGCCGGATGGACTACACCCAAGAGTTCTTAGAGAGGTAAGTTCAGTAATATCTGTACCCTTGTTCATGATATTTAGAGATTCTCTGGTGTCTGGTATTGTGCCAAGGGACTGGCGCAAGGCTAATTTGGTACCAATCTTCAAGAAGGGCTCTAGGTCTTCGCCAGGCAATTATAGACCGGTAACTCTAACGTGCATTGTGGGTAAATTGTTTGAAGGACTTATAAGGGATTACATACAGGAATACATAGGGGATAATAGTATTATAAGTGATAGCCAGCATGGGTTTACTAAGGATAGAAGTTGTCAAACCAATCTAATTTGCTTTTATGAAGAGGTGAGTAGAAGCCTTGACAGAGGAATGGCTGTGGATATAGTGTTTCTGGATTTTGCCAAAGCGTTTGATACTGTCCTTCACAGACGTCTGACAGGTAAGTTAAGGTCCTTGGGCTTGGAAACTTTAGTTTGTAACTGGATTGAACACTGGCTCATGGATCGTACCCAGAGAGTGGTGGTCAATGATTCGTACTCTGATTGTTCCCCGGTAATTAGTGGTGTACCCCAAGGTTCAGTACTGGGCCCGCTGTTGTTTAATTTATTTATCAATGATATAGAGGATGGTATTAACAGCTCTGTTTCTATCTTTGCAGATGACACCAAGCTTTGTAGCATGGTACAGTCTATAGAGGATGTGCATAAGTTACAAGATGACTTGGATAGACTAAGTGTCTGGGCATCCACTTGGCAAATGAGGTTCAATGTTGATAAATGTTAAGTTATGCATCTGGGTACTAAGAACATGCATGCGTTGTATGTCTTAGGGGGGATTAAACTGGTAGAGTCACTGGTAGAGAAGGATCTGGGTGTACTTGTAGATCACAGACTACAGAATAGCATGCAATGTCAGGCTGCTGCTTCCAAGGCCAGCAGGATATTGTCATGTATCAAAAGAGGCATGGACTCAGGGAACAGGGACATAATACTCCCCCTTTATAAAGCAATGGTACGGCCTCACCTGGAATATGCTGTTCAGTTTTGGTCGCCTGTTCATAAAAGGGACACTGCGGAGTAATTAAACTAATATGGGGCATGGAACATCTTAGCTATGAGGAGCGATTGAGGGAGTTACAATTGTTTAGTCTTGAGAAGAGACGTTTAAGGGGGGATATGATAAACGTATATAAGTATATAAATGGCCCATACAAAAAATATGGAGAAAAACTGTTCCAGGTTAAACCCCCCCCCCAAAGGACGAGGGGGCACTCCCTCCGTCTGGAGAAGAAGTTTAGTCTAAAGGGGCGACACGCCTTCTTTACCGTGAGGACTGTGAATTTATGGAACGGTCTACCTCAGGAACTGGTCACAGCAGGAACAATTAACAGCTTTAAAACAGGGTTAGATACATTCCTGGAACAAAATAACATTAATGCTTATGCAGAATTATAAAACTACATCCCTTCCCTTATCCCCTTACACCCTTCACTTCAATTCCCTGGTTGGACTTGATGGACGTATGTCTTTTTTAAACCATACTAACTATGTAACTATGTAACTAAGTAGTTCCTGAAACACACAGCCTGGAGCAGGCATCAGCATGAGTTTAAAACCCCTAACATTATGTTAAAGGTGTAATCTGTATAGAAGATGTATGTTAGCTAGTGCTAACATCAAAACATTTTAGGCACAGACCCAGCAGCATCACTAAACCATATGTTACGTTATGCACTCCGGCCACACACGCCCCCATGCGAGCCCGAGTTGGTCACCCTCAAGGGGTTTCTCCTGCCTCTGCCTCTCTGATCCGGTGTAGTGGAGAAAACTGTGTCTTGAAGTGTTCTGTGTCCCGAACAGCTGATGAAAGTGCTGAGTCACTGTTCTGAGTGCTGAGACACTGTGATTGGTTGATGGGGGGGGGGGGTGCAGTGTGAAGTCTAGCTCTGCTCTGCTCAGTGCTTTGCAGCCTGTTACAGCCTAGACATCGATTTATTCAAACCCTAGAGTGTAATCTACTTAGCTTTTCCATATTTCAAACCATACACTCCAAACCCTACAGTCTAATCTACTCACCTCATCCATATTTCAAACCCTACACTCCTATGTATTGAGCCTGGACACAGATTTCTTCAAACCCTACTGTCTTATGTATTCAGCCTGGACACAGAATCCTTCAAACCCTTCAGTCTTATGTATGCAACCTGGACACAGATTTCTTCAAACCCTACACTCTAATCTACTCAGCTTTAAACCTACAGTGTAAATTACTCATCTTTTCCATATTTCAAACCCTACACTCCTACTGTATAAACTAGCAAAAGGGAAGTGCATAAAACATAACTTTTATTAGTCAGTAAGATAAAACCAACATATCAAATCAAAGTGTTGTAGAGTGGCTCATTAGTCACAATTGGACGTATCTCAGGCCCTACACCACTGTTAAAATCACCACAGAAACAGTCAGTAGGTAGCCAGTAGGTATAACACCAACGTGCTATATAACAATGAGTACACCAAAAAAGCGTATTGCCCTGTACCCTAGTATCCCTACGCATTTCGGCCAGCCAGTCACTGTTGCCTCCTCAGGGGCACAAAGGGGGCAGTAGGGTGTAAATAACATAGGTTAGTGGCTACACCTGGCGTGCTGTGCCACTTATGATAGAGTGGGTACGTTCACAGCCCCAATATTACATAATACACAGGTAAAGAAGGTTTGGCCAGTACTTGCATGCACCATAAATAATGCCCGGGCATCCACAATATCAATGATATGGGTCACAGATGTGGACGCCATCCATCTGGGACATGCAGTCCTGTAAGTAAAAACAGAGGCATGCAGTCCCTATTAGCTTCAAGCACAGCAGAAAATTCCTAGAGCCGGGGAAAGGATGGTATTTACCGATGATGCGTCCAGTCCTCCGTATGTGCACCTGCAGTGGCGGAGAGCCATGCATTCACGTAGGCTCTATCGCACATGGGGATTTGGCAGCGGCCTCTGCCGTCATATCCTGTCCGGACAGTCAGGGCAGGTGCATAGTGTTGACGTCACGGCCTACTTCCAGACGCATTGGAGGAGGCGTGGTCTAGCTCAGATACTCAGATAGCATCTGGCACATTGGCCTGGGTCAGTCTGCCAGGCATACTGTAAAGACCAACAATTAACTACCCATCATAACAGTTAGATATTTGGAATTAAATAAAAAATTGGTGAACAATAGAGATGTCACAATAGAAAAAATGATAGCCGTAGAATCAGTGATTTAAGAGGCAGTTAGGGGAAATTAGCATAAAAACTATTCTAGGAGGAGGGGACATTAGTGTAACCTCCCAGATGAGTGCAAAAAGGGCAAACTATATATTGGGATGTGAATGTGAGGGTCCAGATGACGGAGGGCCGGTCACCTCCTACACACAGGTGGCTCAGGGGACAAGGCTGGACCTAGTGAGCCTAGCTAGTCTCTAAGGTACCCTACACCAATTCCCTAAACCTAGGCGGGGTGGCCGCCATAAAAAGGGCAGTCCTGCACAGGAACCAATATAGTAATCCCCTGTTAAATCCTAACTATAGGGTGTAAAAACCTCATGGGCTGGCTACAGCTCCCACTAACTACCTATCCATCACCCTTGATAACAGGGGGTCCTCCGTCAGGGGTTAGTAGAGTTAGATAAAGCATGAGATGCAAAGTTGTTCATTTAGACCCCTTGGTGTAACGTGTCAAAATCAAATATTCATCTAGCCTCATTGTTATATAGCACGTTGGTGTTATACCTACTGGCTATCTACTGTTTCTGTGGGGATTTTCACAGTGGTGTAGGGCCTGAGATACACCCAATTGTGACTAATGAACCACTCTACAGCACTTTGATACAGCACTAATAAAAGTTATGTTTTATGCATACAATAACACAACATAACAAAATGTGAAAAGGTCTTTCCAAATTAATTTTATGTTCTACTTATTTTCCTTCTTGGGTAGATGGGCAAGGGTGTTATGAAATACTGAAAAGTTTGCAGTGACAGAATGAATGTGCATCCAAACTTGGAAAGGTGATATAGTATGTGGGCTGGTTGACTATATGTGCCAGGGTTGTTGTTTCTTTTCGTTCCAGTCTGGCCCTTTCTGAGGTTGTTGGGTAGTAGGTGTTATGTATAAAGGCTTATGGGCTGTATTTGTGTGAGGGGCGGAAGTAATTATCGCTCCCTGCACTTCCTGGTGGGACTTATTGGGAACAGGTGGGGGTGTGTGTACATAACTCCCCCCTCTCCTACAGGGGCGGAGCACGTGTCGTTTGTGGAATCTCTGTTTCCTGTGGCAGTCTGGTGTTTGAATCTCCCACAAAAATCTTCAGAGCTGCTGCTCACGGTGCCGAGGCCTTGCTGATCATGAGTCTGGGGGGTGCAGGCGCGGCATCCCTGGCAGCTCCGCTGGCTGTCTTATCTGGGGATGCTGTGTCTCACTCTGATTATAAGGTAATATTGGGCAGGTATGGTTCTGGCTGGCTCTGCCCACAGCGGTAGTGGGGGCCAGGAGCGGCAATCAGATGAGTTAAATCGCTGCTGGGGGTGGTGCGGCCTCAGCATTTCGTGCAGCCCGCTAGCTGCCTCATGGCGACATGTGAAACGCCCGCCACCCGCACAGCTACAATTGTCTATGCCCTTGGGACAGGTTGTGGCAGCTGCTCAGTCCTCGTTAGGCGGTCGTGTCAGCTTGTCTGCTATCGTTAATCTAAAGTATAGTGTAATGCTCTGCGGAGGGTTGTTTCAATATAATGTTTGCTGTATACAGTGTGGTGCAATGCTCTGCAAAGAGTCATTTAAATATAACTTTTGCTGTGTGCTATACGGTGCTATATGGGGTATACGGTGCCCTTGCAGTATACAGTACAGTGTAATGCTCTGCAAAGGGTCTCATTACAATATAACATGTACTGTATAACTGTATAGTGCAGTGCTCTGCAGATGGTCTCATTACAATATAGTATACATGATATACAGTTATGGTGCAATGATCTGCAGATGGTCTCGTTACAATATAGTATACATGATATATAGTTATGGTGCAATGCTCTGCGGATGATCTCGTTACAATATAGTATACATGATATATAGTTATGGTGCAATGCTCTGCAGATGGTCTCATTACAATATAGTATACATGATATACAGCTATGGTGCTATGCTCTGCAGATGGTCTTGTTACAATATAATATATACTATATACAGTATAGTGCTATACTCTGCAGATGGTCTCATTATAAACAAACTTTATACAGTTAGTGCAATGCTCTGCAGATGGGATGGTTTCAATATAACATATTATATAGGGCATAGTGCAATGCTCTGCAGAGGGTTGTTACAGTTAGCATGTGCAGTGTGGTGCAATACTCTGCAGAGGATCTCGTTGCAGGGTAGCATATGCTGTGTGTAGTGATGCAGTGCTCTGCAGAGTGTCTTGTTTCAATATAGTATACAGTAGGGTGCAATGCTCTGTAGAGATATAACATAGGCTACATCTAATTAAATCATAGTATACACAGTGTAATACTCGTTATTTACATGATCATGGTATCCATACGGTTCATACGCTTGGTTTATAATGGGCATACACGCATTACTGGTACAAGGGGCACACGAGTAGAGCATCTTCACGGTTTGATAACTCCATGAGTTTCTAATCATCCTTACACTCATGGTTAATTCTTACGCTTATGGCACACTGCTCGTACGCGCATAGTATGTATACAGTTTCATGTGCTAATATCATTATATACGGTACATATACTCACTGACGATACATTCACAGCATTTATACTGTGCAAACTCATTTATAGCATTTATACCACATATACGCTCGTTGTATTCATACCACAGACATGTTCACGTCATGTATATTGCACATATAATTGTAGCAATACACTACACGGACATTCGTAGCATTCATTCTGTACATACGATGGTAGTTATTATGCTGACACGTAGTACTTATTCTGTGTACATGTAGCATTCATTCTGTTATGTTCTCTGCACTAACATCCATAGCGTTTTCTGCACATGGGTAATAGTATTTATTCTGCATGTTCATCCATAGCGTCTACACTACACACATGCTCCCGTAGCTTTTACTGTACGTATCTTCATAGCATTCATTCAGTGTATTCGTGCATAGTCTTTGATACAGAAAGTTCACTCAAGTTTGTCAGGATGTTGCCCTATTGCCTGACTTCTCTTCAGGTTAAGGGATCAATGTCGGTTGCTACTGACTCGTTCAGAGCAATCGCATTGTTGTTTATTGTCATGACCTGACAAGTTCTCAGGTCAGATACAACCTCCTCTGTTGTATTTCATGACTACGTTATCAGTTAGTTATAGTACACATATTCAACTATCCGGCACAGGTGCTCGTTCAAAGGGTGGTCATCATTTTAGTGGTACTAATCGGCTGTTCAATACCCGGTCACCTGACTCGTTCCTTCAGGATTAGGGGTTGAATCGCAATTGTTACTGACTCACATTCAGAGCAACCAATTTCAGGAATACCCACAATGTTAACCTGTTGCCTGACTCCTCACAGGTTAAGGGGTAATATTGGTTGCTACTGACTCGTATTCAGAGCAATTTTGTCGTTTGTGTATTTGTTATGACCTGACACGTTTTCAGGTGAGATACAACCTCGTCTGTTGTATTTCTCGATTTACGTTATCATTTCGTTATAGTACACAGATTCAACTATCTGGCATAGTTGCACGTAACGGTTACGTTCATAGCTTTATTTTGTTGTACTGCACATGGGTAATAGTTTATCTGCATTTCCATCCTTAGAGTCTACACTACACACATGCTCCCTTAGCTTTACTGTACTCATGCTCATAGATTTCAAACTGCATATTCGTGCATAGTGTTTATACGGAAAGCTTATACAGCTTTGTTAGGATGTTGCCCTATTTGCCTTACTCCTTCAGCTTAAGGGGTTAATGTCGGTTGCTACCGACAAATTTTCAGAGCAATTTCATTGTGGTTTATTGTCATGACCTGAGACGTTCTCAGGACAGATACAGCCTCCTCCGTGGTATTTCATGACCACGTTATCAGTAACTTATAGTAGACATATTCAACTATCCGGTATAGATGCACGTTGTCTTATCTTTTTAGATATATGTTGTTTACACTTTATTTTCTAGGCATGTATGCTGTACTCATAATGGTGTTAGAGCATAAATTCATAACGTTCCTTACATTTTCACGGTACTTACGCTCCCAGCTTGTGTATGATACATGCACCAGTACACAACATTTGTTGCATACTACCATAGTTGTATGCGGGTAGGTTATGTGCATTCGTTCCTAGTATTGAATAGCAGTTGCACCTCCGGCTGTACATATATTTACAATGCACGATTACAGTATTCATATTGTGCTTGCATTCATTGCAGATATATCGAGCACATATTCTTAAACCTCTTACGTCTGCAGGGGGGGGGATGCAACACATAGGTTATTGTTACAGACATGTCTCAGAGCAATAACATATTGAGTAGCGACTTGTAGTTGGGTATACTGTTAGCAGACTATGCCGTACATATGGTTAACATGTCTCATGCAGTGCACACAGTGGATGTAGATCATTTGCTTAGGGTATTGGACACAATTGGTCATTTTTGTTACTGACAAGCCTTCAGAACAACACACCAGCTTCATACAGGTTTATTGTCAGGAATACTCATGATGTTACCCTGTTGCCTGACTCCTCTTCAGGTTAAAGGGGTAATGCCAGTTGCTACTGACTAGTTTTCAGAGCAATTTTGTCGTTTGTTATATTTGTTATGACCTGACACATTTTCAGGTCAGATACAACCTCGTCTGTTGTATTTCTCAATGACGTTATCATTTCGTTATAGTACACAGATTCAACTATCCGGCATAGTTGCACGTTCTCTTTTAAGAAGGGCTAGCATTTAGTTGCAGATATATTGTGCATTTAATACACAGTTACATGACTCATTTCATTAGGATCGGGGATTGAATCGTGGTTGCTGCTGTCTCATTTCAGTGCAATTGATTTTGACATGGTTATGTAGGTAATCTGACACGTTTCAGATAGCATACAATCTCAATATGGCATTTCACACTTACGTATTTGAGAGAAAAAAAATTAGTGGTTTACAAAGACCTGTGACGTTTACAGGCACGATGATTTCACAAAGACCGGTCATGTCTACAGGCTTGATGGTTTCGCGGGGACCTGTGACGGGTTAAGGCACGACGGTCACGTCTATAGGTACGTTGCTCACGCAGGGAGCTGTCATCTGCAACGGGTCATCACTTCCAAATCCAGTTGGGTCAGTACAGTGGCTAGTTGGGTATGTCTGTTGTTACAGTCTCAATCAGGTAAGGTGCCTTCGTGAACCTTGTCAGGTGACATGACCCACACGTTCTATCAGGTAGATAGGTATTTCTTGTCATTTACCTTTTAGTTTTTGCCTCTTAAATAGCAGGAGATTGGTGCTTGTCAGACCTGCCATGAAGTTAGCCTTTCCGTGTCCATTTAAAGTAATGTCACAAGTAGGGATGGTGATAGGTAGAGTTCAGTTAGTATTTGGCAGGGAATATTATTCTCAGGTTGATTCTTTACAGATGGACATTACTACCAGTTGCCAAGGTATGGTTACCACCTCTAGTTGTCACTAGTCGGTCAGGGCTACTCTTTCAGCACACTAGGTATAGTCTACTTCGGGTATGTGAAGATTGATGCTGGGTGTAGGATGTGTTATTTCAGGAATTGTATTCATACTAGCATGGTTGCTTTTTGCCCTCTATAGGCGTGCCCTTATTGCGCAGTTATGGCACAACTCAGACCGCTATGCTAGGGTAAGATCTTGTATAGGTATGTAGGCAATATTCCTGTCACTAGTACACGTATGGAGCCCCGAACACAAGTATAAAGCCTGATGGGCTGTATTTGTGTGAGGGGCGGAAGTAATTATCGCTCCCTGCACTTCCAGGTGGGGCTTATTGGGAACAGGTGGGGGTGTGTGTATATAACTTCCCCCTCTCCTACAGGGGCGGAGCACATGTCGTTTGTGGAACCCTCCCTTATCTTATTCCTTCACTATAGTGCATGCCCTCTATAGGCGTGCCCTCATTGCGCGGTTACGGCACAACTCAGACCGCTATGCTAGGGTAAGATCTTGTATAGGTATGTAGGCAATCTTTCCTGTCACTAATACACGTATGGAGCCCCGAACACAAATAGGCTATGAAATGAATTTGTTACTGTGGTAAGCCTTGCTTACCATGCCTCACAGATAGCATCTGGTTACATTACATAACACCTTACTTATACACACAGGGGGACATGTATCATTGCATTTAGACCATTTTTCACGTCTACAAATTTTGCGCAATTGCGTTTTTTTTGCATAGAGCTGCGTTTTTTTTGGTGGACAGTTTTCTAAAGTTGTCACCAGTTTGGTCTACCGTACACCAACTAATCCAGTGGACTGGTATTTATCAATTGCGCAAAAAAAAGTAGATGGATTTTTTTGCGCAATTGCGCCTTTTTTGCAAGAAAAGTAGTCTAAACCTAAGAATGCTAGCAAGGACTTGTAGAAAATGGCAGACGATGGAAGATGTAGGTGGGGGATGCAGGTGCTGTCTCTCAGCACTGCAGTACTACAACTACTCCCATCATGGGACAGAATCTGTCCCATAATGGGAGTAGTTGTAGTACCGCAGCGCTGAGAGACGCACATCCCCCGTCTGCGGGACTCTATTGTGACTGTTAGGACTACTACTCCAATCATGGACATACTCTGTCCATGATGGGAGTTGTAGTCCTGGGGCTGAAGGACAGATCGCAGCAGGTCATTCTCCAGAGACCCGCTACGATCTGCATTTATTAACTTAAAAAGCCGGCGGTACATGCGGCTCCACTGCACTGCCGCCGGCTCCCGTATGTCACGATTCATAATCCCCGCCTCCGGGAGAGGGGAGCTCTGATTGGTGGAAAACTATTCACCACTATTCACCAATCAGAGCTCCTGTCTTCTGGCGGGGATTATGAATTGTGACAGGTCTATACAGGGGAGCGAGTGGAGCCGCTTCTACAGTATATAATTGTTATGTGTATTGTACCCCCCCCCCAGACTAATACTGACCCCTTCTAGTGAGCGCTGGGACCGCTGTGTGATTGACAGGTCCCCAGCACAAGTGTCCGGCCCCACTGACCTTTATATGTTATAAATCTTTATGATACACACTGCCCGTCCTCCTCTTCATTCTTCTGATACCGGAGACGCGCGGCTTCTGCTTTCACTATAGTCAGAGCGCCCCCTGCCGTTGTCTGGCCCCAGCCCTGAGCAGTGTGCAGGCAGGGATGGAGCGCTCTGTCTATAGACTATGATACAGAAGCTGCTCATCTCCGGTATCAGAAGAATGAAGAGGAGGACGGGCAGTGTGTATCATAAAGATTTATAACATATAAAGGTCAGTGGGGCCGGACACTTGCGCTGGGGACCTGTCAATCGCACAGCGGTCCCAGCGCTCACTATAGAAGGGGTCAGTATTAGTCTGGGGGGGGTACAGTACACATAACAATTATATACTGTAGAAGCGGCTCCACTCGCTCCCCTGTATAGACCTGTCACAATTCATAATCCCCGCCAGAAGACAGGAGCTCTGATTGGTGGAAAGCTATTCACCACTATTCACCAATCAGAGCTCCCCTCTCCCGGCAGCGGGGATTATGAATCGTGACATCTGTATACAGGAGGCGGCGGGGAGTGCAGTGTTGCCGCCGGCTTTTTAAGTTAATAAATGCAGATTGCAGCGGGTCTCTGGAGAATGACCTTCTGCGATCTGTCCTTCAGCCCGAGGACTACAACTCCCATCATGGACAGAGTCTGTCCCTGATGGGAGTAGTAGTCCTAACAGTCACAATACAGTTTCGCAGCTGGGGGATGTGTAAGAGCCATCCCTCAGCACTGCGGTACTACAACTACTCCCATCATGGGACACACAATTTCCCATGATGGGAGTAGTAGTCCAAGGGCAGACTGACGGATCTCAGGGGTCTCACTCTTGAGACCCCTTGCAACTTCTCCGCCCCTGCCCCCTAGTGATGACATGATTAGGGGGCGGAGCTTCACAGTCCAGGCCTGAAGCCAGGGTGGTAAGTATGGCTCTGTTCTCATTATGCGTTTTGCATAATGGGAACAGAGCCTTTTTGGCAGTGTGTTCCCAAACAGGGAGACTCCAGCTGTTGTTTACCTACAGCCCCCATGATGGGAGTTGTAGTTTAGCAACAACTGGAGGCTCCCTCTTTAGGAACACACTGCATTATGTGCGCTCTCCCCAGGGGAGAGCGCCAAAAATGTACTGACCCATTTTTCGTGTTTTTATTTTCTTGTCATTTCAGATAAGTGAATGCAGAGGACTACCTGAGATTTGGTGGAGTGTGACGATGACTAGCATTTTTTTAATGTCAATAAAAGGGTTAACGAGGGCTGTGGGGGAGTGTTTTTTTAAATCAATTTTTTATTTCATGTGTTGTGTTTTTTATAATTGAAATTTCAGGCTTAGTAGTGGAAGCTGTCTTGTAGACGGAATCTATTACTAAGCTGGGCTTAGCGTTAGCCCCGAAAACAGCTAGCGCTAACCCCCAATTATTACCCCGGTACTCACCGCCACAGGGGTGCCGGGAAGAGCTGGTACCAACAGGCTCGGAGCATCAAAAATAGTGCTCCTTGGCCTAGGCGGTAACAGGCTGGGGTTATTTAGGCTGGGGAGGGCCAGTAACAATGGTCCTCGCCCATCCTGGTAATGTTAGGCTGTTGCTGATTGGTTGGTGTCTGATTGACACTGAAAATATGGGGAAGCCTATGTGTTGTTTTTTTTTGTAATAAAAAAAAGTGTGTGGTTCCCCATATTTTCAGTGTCAGTCAGATACCAACCAATCAGCAACAGCCTGATGTTACCAGGGTGGGCGAGGACCATTGTTACTGGCTCTCCCCAACCTAAATAACCCCAGCCAGGAGCGCTATTTTTGACACTCCAGGCCTGTTGGTACTGGCTCTTCCCAGCAACCCTGTGGCGGTGGGTAACGGGGTAATAATTGGGGGTTAACGCTAGCTGTTTTTGTGGCTAACGCTAAGCCCGGCATTGAAAAAAAAAATGTATTTAACCCCTTAAGGACCAATACAAATAAACCTGTACGCCCCTGAAAGACCAGGCCTGTTTTTTCAAATCGGGGATGTCTGTCTTTATTAGAGAATAACTCTGGTAACGTTTTGCCAATCACAATAATTCTGACATTGTTTTTTTGTCACAAGTTGTCCTTCATGTACATAGTAAAAGTAAGCTGATATCATTTGGAGTTTTTTTTTACAATGCAAAAAATCATGAAATTTTTACAAAAAATTACGATTTTTTGCTATTTTAACACTAATAGGTTGCATATATGTATACATACTGACCAAATAGTTTATGAAACTTATACTTTCAGATGTCTACTTTATATTGACATCTTTTTTTGTTTTTAATTAACATCTTAAATTTGTTAGAAGCCTAACAATTTAACTTGAAGTTTTGAAAATTTTGAAAATTTGAAAAGTACATCTTTTTTTGTGTGCTATGCAAGGTTTGCAGAAATTAAAAGGTAGTAGAACATAGGAACACCCCCCAAATGACCCCATTTTAAAAACTAGACCCCTCAAGGTATTCGCTAGGGGGTACAGTGAGTATTTTAACACCATAGTTTTTTGGCAGGAATTATTACAAAGCCAGTGTTAAAAATTCGAAATTTGCAATTTTTCACAAATGCATCATTTGGGGGGCATATTTTTTGTACATCACTTCTGATATTGAAAGAAATGCACCCTATATTTTATTTAGCTGCTTGTCCCATGTTCGGAAATACCCCCGCTTTGGCCATATATGGTTCCTTGGCTGCGTGGTAGGACTCAGAAGGAGAGGAGAGCCATTTGGCTTTCAGGGCAGAACAGTACCCCCACCCCCACAAGTGACCCCATTTATATACCGCACCCCTACAAGTTATTGGCTGGACCAGGGACCACTCTGATTGGTCCTTGGTCGGCTGGCAGTATAACGCATCTGTCTGTGACAGTTAAGGCTCCTGATGGATATATCCGCCATGTTGTGGGAATAAGCACCCGCTCATGGCGAATATATCCATCACTGCTGCAGCTGGGTAGCTCAGTGTGTCGCTCATGAATGCCGGTGGGAAATCCGCCGCTATGAGTGGACACACAAAGCTACCCAGCTGCAGCAGGGAGCTCATTACCGTGACTGCTGCATAATGTGTAGGATCACATGGTGGACATCCGCAGCATATTACATGCTGGGGATGTCCGCCAATGCGATCCTACACATTATGCATTTTTTTAAATTAGATTCATTTAATAAATTTATTTTTAATATATATGTATATATATATATATATATATATATATATATATATATATATATTTTTTTTTTTTTTATTTATTTATTTACACTTTTATTACATTTTTATTTATTTTTACACTTTTATTTAATTTAATTTATTTTTACACTTTTTAATGCTTTGGAATACTTAGTATTCCAAAGCATTGCAGTTATATGCTGCCTGCCAGTTTGCACTAGCAGGCAGCATATTAGGACGTGCCTCTGGCACGTCCTTTCAGGCAATACCCAGGGCAGACCTGGGGGTCTTTGTAGGACCCCCGGCTGCCCTGGTATGCAGCAGCACCCCGCGATCGCGCTGCGGGGTGCTGCAGGAGAGACAGAGGGAGCCCCCTCCCTCTGTCAGAACTCCTTACAGCGCGCGGTCACTTCTGACCGCGGCTGTAAGGGTTAAACTGCCGGGAGTGAAGTGAACTTCACTCCCGGCAGTGCGGCAGGTCCCGGCCAGCCGCGGACACACACAGCACCCCACGATCGCGATGCGGGGTGCTGCAGGAGTGACAGAGGGAGCTCCCTCCCTCTGTCATAACACTTACAGCCCGCGGTCACTTCCGACCGCGGCTGTAAGGGTTAAAACTGCCGGGACCGAAGTTTACTTCGGTCCTGGCAGTGAAGCAGGGTCCCGGCTGTGTGATACAGCCGAGTCCCTGCCGCGATCTCGTGGGTGCACTGGGCAGCACCCACGAAAATAATGGACGAGTATAGACGTCCAGGTGCGGGAACGCCCGCCAACCTGGACGTCTATACTCGTCCTTGGTCGTTATCGGGTTAAAAAAAAAACACTCCCCACACAGCCCTCATTAAACCTTTTATTGACATTAAAAAAAAGCTGGTCATTATTGCAATACACTGAATCTGATGTAGTCCTCCCCATTCACGTATCTGAAATGAGAAAAAAAAAAAGGTTAGGACATCATTTGCGATCTCACCTGGTGAGTAGTGTTGAGCGGCATAGGCCATATTCGAATTCGCGAATATTCGCGAATATATGGGCGAATATTCGTCGTATATTCGCGAATATTCGCATATTCGTAATATTCTAGTTTTATTTTCGCATGCGCCCATACTGCAGTGTGTAACAGGGAGCCTCCAATTGTTCTTGTCTGCCTACTGTATCCTGTATATACAGTCATCTATAGATGGCTGTATATACAGGAGAGCGCACAAAGATTTAACTCAGAGCTGCAGTGTGGGTTAACTCTTTCCTTGCTGGGCTCCTGTATAGTATACATGGATACACTATGCCCCCTGTATACTATAGTGGTTGGAGGTAAGTAGTGATGCTCTGCACCCTGTATATGTATATGCTATACATCACTCCTTACCTCCTTACCTCCTTACACTCCGTGGGGCGGGCGCTCTTCATCCGACCCATGGAGTAGTACCTGCAGTGAAAAAAATGCACACAGGGTACAAAAATGTTTGTTTCTGCACACCAGCAAAAATGCAAGAAAAAACACAAGGGGAGAGATTAATCAAAACCTATGTAGAGGAAGAGCGGTGCAGTTGCCCATAGCAACCTATCAGATTGCTCCTTTCATTTTTGTAAAGAAGCAATCTGATTGGTTGCCATGGGCAACTGCACTACTCTTCCTCTGTACAGTTTTTGATAAATCTCCCCCAAGAAAAATTACCAAAATGCAGGAAAAGCTGGGACCGTTTTTCAGGTGTCTTTGCTGGTGGACAAAAAAAAACCTCAGTGGAATCCTGAAAAACAATAGAACAAAAGCCCAGCGTCCAGGATACACCACTTTTCCTGTGAGGTGTAGAACAGGTCTACAAATAGAACTTTGTGGAGATTTAGACCATTGCACGAAATTTATCATGGGGCTTGCACAAGTTTGATAAATTTGGAGAAATTGCTCCAAATTTAGACCAACCAAAATGATCTACAAAAAACATCTACCAATAACAACATTGATACATCTCTCCCACAGACACCTTGATAAAGGTCTGATCTGGATCAAAATATTGGAATTATTACTTAGGGTTATTTTGTCTGTGGTTTCTACAAATAAACTTCCCTCTAATGAGGTTTAAAATAGTTCTGTCAACAGGTTTTAGGGTATAAAGTAAGGACATGGCTGTATATGACCCTGAATCTGTACAAATATCTCATTAATTAACTGACTCCACCAGTGCTGAGATATCATAGTTAAAAAAAATTTAGGCTTTGGAGCCCACTGGGTATTCCCTTGACTACTAGAGCCCAGCAAAGTTCATCCCTTCACCAGTTAGTCACTCCCCTCTGGCACTGGTTTTACTGACAGTCAAGCTGTACTGTAATACCTGCCTCTCCCCTGTAATCTAGCAGATGATGGGAACGACTTGTATATGGAAGGATAAAAACCTATAAACTGGTATAGAAATTTATAGGGGTACTCCAGTGGAAAAAAACATTTTTTAAATCAACTGGTGCCACAAAGTTAAACAGGTTTTTTAATTAACAGGATCAGGAACTGTCCAGAGCAGGAGAGGTTTGCTATGTAGATTTGCTTGTACTCTGGACAGCTCCTGACATGGACAGAGGTGTCAGAAGAGAGCACTTGTGGTAAGACAGAAAAGAATTCCAGAAAGAAATACAACTTCCTCTGGAGCAGCTGATAAGTACTGGAAGGATTAAGATTTTTAAATAGAAGTAATTTACAAATCTGTTTAACTTTCTGGAACCAGTTTATTTAAAAACATTTGTTTTCCCCTGGAGTACCCCTGGAGTATCTATCAAAAACTTTTGCATGTAGAATATTCAATTATTTTCTTTCTATATGCCTTCGTTTTGAAGTATATAAATCTCAAGACAGTAAGAACTCTTGTGAAAGATAGATCAGAACTCAAACACAACACAAAAAATGGATGAGACTCCTAGTCAGTATTCCAGGACACTCCACCCAGCCCTTCTAGTTGCTAGTTAATGTTAATTCATTTTGGCTCGGTTAACTGGAGGATTCCAGGTTACCGTAAATAGGTCTATGTATTACTTTATTCCTGCAACTGAAATTAATCAATTCTATTTAAACAGATTCTACCTGGACCCTTTTTTCATTATGCAGTTCCTCACATTCTTTTATGTATCTATGTTGACTTTTTTTTATCTATAATATGTACTTACTACATATCTTTGTCTACTTGATGCATAGTTTGGTATATACATGGTCTACGCTGTTACAATTGTCTACCCTACAGTATAGTTCCTTTAAGAGATGCATATGTTAATATTAGTATAACCTAAGAATTATACACTGTGTTCATTTAAGCACTTATATAAGCGTCTTATTTTTGGGCGAGTCCCAGCGTCCCTCACACCCCTGTCATTACAGTTTTGTTCTAGAACAATACTGGCCTGGCTGGTTCCCTGTCATATTATTTATTTTTTTTTTTACATTTCAGGGTCTGCTTATGCAGAATAGACAGAATAACACAGAACTTTAGACCGAAGTGTAAATGTACACAGCTGTATTACCCGTTTCATTCTATAAAAAGTCATAATAGGGTTGTCGTGGAGGTTTGGAAACCCACTACTGTACCTGAAACCAGAAGTTTGTAATCACAGATGATTCCAAATGCTTACATTGGAGTAGATCTACATATAAGCCAATGTTGTATAAGTCAGTGCTAAGGAGCTGTGGTGGCTTTGTGCACAAAACTCTGCTCTAATAATGAGCTTTCACAGTCCATAAGTCAAAGGACCTGTAGTAAAAAATACCTTGTAGTCATTAGGAGACAATAAATATGAGAAACACTGCAAACTGTTTATTGTGGCATTTTTTGTCATTTAGTGGTGCATTTTTTGGGTCGGTGGAAGTTTTTTCAAAATAAAGCTTGCTCTAGATTGGCATCCACTGTATTCACCACATACTGGATCTGTCCCTCCATACAACTCTCCCTCTATTCAGTCTATACAAATGAAAAGCTGAACACCAGCAGGAAAGAAAGAGTGGCTCCTTGTTCTGCCGCTTGCTGTGTGGTGTGGGAGTGATTGGTGCAGTCTGCACTACACAGCATCCAGACCTGATCAGAGAAGCCAAAGCACAGTTAGAGCCAGGACAGGTATTGCCAGTAGTGTTGAGCGGCATAGGCCATATTTGAATTTGCGATATTTCGCGAATATATGGACGAATATTCGTCAAATATTCGTGAATTTCGAATATTTGTTATATTCGTGTTGATTTTTAAACATTACGAATTTTCGGCAATTGCGAAAATGATTGCGAAAATAACTGATTGCGAAAATTACGTCGCTCACGCGCATGCGCGCTATTACATCATGCGATAACAGAGATCGTTTCCTGGATGCTTGCCAGTGAGATCGCGATCGCGAATAAGCGAAGCGAAGATGGTGGGAAGTAATTTCAGCGAAAGTGAGGAGAGAGTTCTGATTTGTGTAAGTATTTTCACCACTGTTAGTTAATTTTATTTAACTGCATTTTAGACTAGATTAAAAGTTATGAATCATAATTTATAATCTAGTCATGATATAAGATTACGCAGTGTTTCCCAAATGTGCTTTGAAAAAAGCAGTTGGGTCTTTTGCTTTGAAAAAAGCAGTTGGGTCTAAGGTAGTACTATGAAGCACAAAGCTCAAAGCTTAAAGGACGCTGGAAAAATGACAGAAGCACTCCACTCTCAAAATCACCATGTGAATCTGCAAGCAAATACTGCTGGGAGTGATCTTATATACTGGTCGTGCCAGCAAGTTTCCATTGGTTGCTAGGGAGGTTGCTAAGAACTATCATTGGCTCAGAGGCATAAGAAGGGCGTGGAAAATATTTGCGAATATTCGCATGCACAAACTAATCGCCTTAGATTCTCCCCCCATGGGCTTTAATCATACCTGCAATGCAATTATCCGTCGATGGAGATCACTATAATGTGATCTGTGTTTAAACAAGTTTGGGAAAAAAACGAATATTCGTAATCGCGAATATGCTATATTCGGTACGAATATTCGCATTTCGAATATTTGTGAGCAACACGAATTGCCAGGGAGATAGTTAATTTGGGGAGAGTGTTCCAATCTGTGGTTTTTCAGATGGTGCAAAATTGTCAGGGTATGATGGGACTTAAAGTTTTTTTTTTTTTTTTTTTTTACATCTGGAACAGTGGGACAGTCAATAGTAAGCATGGTTGCACAGATCATAAAGGGCATGATGACACAGTTAATTAGGGTCATGGTGGCTCTGATCATTGGGGCATGGTGGTACATAGATCATAGATCATTATTGTATAGTGGCACACATCATAAGGGACATGATGGCACAGTTTGTAAGAGCATAGTGGCACAGTTCATTATAGCATGGTGGCACAGATCACTAGGGCATGGGGCAAAGTTTGAGATATGTGGCAAAAATCATTATGGGGAATAATGGCATGGATCATTAGAGCACAATGGCACAGTTCTTTGGGGTACAGTAGCACCAATCATAGAGGCATGGTGGCATAGTTCGTTGAACATAGATGCACAGATCATTAGTGGTATGGTGGCATTTTCATTGGGGCAAAGTGGTACATCATAGAGGCACAGTGGCACAGCTCATAATAGGACAGTGGTACAGAACATCCGGAGCATGGTGGCACAGATCAGTAGGGGCATGTGGCACAGACTATTAGAGGCATGATGGCACAGATAGGGCATTTTGGAATAGCTCATTGGGGCATGGTGGCACAGATCATTGGGGTCATTGTGGCAAAGATTATTAGGACATCATGGCACAGATCATTACAGGACAGTGGTATAGATCATTGGGACATGGTGGTACAGATGATTAAGGGCGCCTTGCAGCCCTTTTTTCCGGTGTACCCCAGTGTAATTGTATCTTCTATCCACTCCTATTTACCCCTCCCCTGTTAGCGTAGCTGCCATTTATTTTGGTTTGTTCAGGAGCACCTTGGTATACATCTAACTCTTCCTTCCCATAGTTGAGAGACCCGGAAGTGTCTTTTGGACTATGGATCTCTAATTAGGTCTTATTTTTTTCCTGTACTTAGTTTATGCTGAAATTGTTTCAATACTGCTAATCAAGATATGTTTGTATGTTTTCTTATTTTTCTTTCTTTTTTCTGTCTTTTCCTTCAGAGCACACTTTGGGGGCGGAAGTTTTCTTCTTTCTTCTGCAACTTCCTAACTTTTTTTTTTTCTTTGGACTTTGGAGATTCCGATCTTCAGTCACTCCGCCGGCTCATTGGTAGAATGCCTGTACCATTTCTCCTACCCCCTAATGGCTAATCTCAAGATTACCACTTTCAACACCAAAGGCTTCAACATACCAGAGAAATGTGCACTAAAATCCTCTCAAACTTGTCCCAATTATTTCATTGTAATTTTACTCTCTTCCTTGCTCAATTGACAAATCTGAATTCTTGAAATCACAAACGTTACTATACTTTTTACAAGCTATATCTCTACTTCTCTCATTCTCCTAATAGCGTACTGCACAACAATGCTTTAGTACATATCTGTGGACTCTGAGGATCCACTGCATAACCACTTTTTACCCTAAGGAGGCTGGAGAAGTTGGCCTGCCAAATTGCCATTTGTATAATCTTGCAGCTATCTTGGATTTGCTTTATAACTGGAACTTAAAGGGGTACTCCGGAAAACAAAAATTATCAGACACTTATTCCCTATCAACAAGATAGGGAATAAGTGCCTGATCGCAGGGGGCCTGACTGCTGGGACCTCCCCTGATCTCCTGTACAAGGCCCCGGCTACTTACCCGCCCTCGGCACACTCTGACCCCCACCTTCCTGGTCGGGTGCAAGTGACAGCCTGCTCAGCCAATCACCAGTCACAGCAATGTCCCGCCTCAGCCGTTGTTCGAATTTTACTGTATTACCTTTCACTCAGTAATTAAATTCATTGTGTAGAATTTCTAAAGCAGTATGTTTTATGTAACATTCTGATGTACATTCTGTACTTTTTTGTTCCTTTAATAAATGAGAAAAAGAAAATAAGGAGCTTCTTTCAGAGAAACACAAAAATAGATGTGTGAAGGATGCCGGAGTCACGCATAACAAGTTTTTATTTTTAAACCACATTTATTATGCCTACTGCACCAGAAATTTGGCACTAGATGTGCAAAATTGTGGCACAGTGAAAGAATAGTAAAATACACCACTCTGGAAATGTTTAATTTCCAGACACCAAGTGGTACGACTATGTACTCTATATTTAGGCCACATTTACAAAGCCAACTTTTTGGTACATAAAATTGGCTTGTAAGCCTAAATAGATTTGGTGTATAAACTCTAAGATACTTTCAGATTTAGAAACTTTTTTAGCACATGTCCAACATTGACTTTCCCTGCATCTGTACATCAGGCTTTCATCTTTTCAAAGAAAGCAGAGCAAAGATAAAATGTCAAAACTCTCAGCCAAGTACTGCTGGCCCTTTGTTCTAGCGACTGGTGGTGGTGGTGGCCATAGCCCCAGAGGTTCAAATTCTGACATGTCTCTATTACATGTCACAACTTAGCTGAAAAGTTTCAGTACACTTACAGACCATGCACCAAAATCATAACTATCCAAACCTAGACAGACTATCTAAAATATATTTTATGCAAAGACAGATAGTTTTAGTAAATGTCCCTCTATTATTTTTGAAAAATGTCAAAGAAAGTGCATCAACAAATCCATGAAGCACAAACTAAAATTCAGGTATATTTAATGTCCCCCTGTGTGTATAAATTGTGTGTATACAGTTTTTTTTTTTAAATCAACACCCCCTCCCACAGACATGAATGGAGAGAGCGTGGCGTGACGTCACACCACACTCCCTTGTGACATCACACCACACCATGTCTGTGTGAGGGGGTGTTGATTGAAAAAAAAAATCTACATATACACAATTTATACACACAGGGGGGGGGGGCATTTATCATGGATTATCATTAAATTTGGAGTATATAAGCAAAACAAAAAAGTCGCAGCTGAGACTTTTGTGAGACTTTTTTTTTGTGACTTTTTAAACTTGCTCAGGTACAGGAGTTTTTTTTACTCCAGGTCAGACCTGACCACTGCAAAGTGAAAACTGAAATTTGCTTAGGTAAGGCTGTTTGTAACTTTTTGCTTACTCACAAAAGTCGCACAAAAAGTGCTTAGGTGCATGTGTAACTTTTGTAAGCAAAAAAAGGCTCTAAATACGTTGATTAATGTCCCCCACAGTGTTTACAACACTGGAGCACCAACCGTCACAGAATGCTGGGTGCTTTGGATAGGGAATAAAATGTCTATGGGCGGAATACCCATTTAAATGAGTACTGTCGGATTAAAAAACTTTTCATATGTTGGGCCTTTTTAATATAATTGTTGTAACTGTTATTTCCTTCCTATAGAAATCGTGGCATATCAGAAAAAATACCCTTAGGGGTCCCCAGAACATAATCCTGTCTGGCTGCAGCATCCTCTTTTTCAAAGCTGAAGCACAGGATGGGACAAAGTCCAGTAAGTGAAGATGGGACTAGAACTCTTCTGTGCTCACTCCTGTCCTATCAGACTGTAACATGAAAACAGAGAGGAGGGGGTAACAAAGCAGTTCACAGTGATTGAATGAAGAGACACAGGACAGCACAAAACACTCAGGGAGGAAGATAAGACATGTAGAGTGAATGGTCATCATGAGATACGTGGTAACATATAACTTTTTTGTTGATATGACAAGTACTCTTTAAGGTTTGGGCTACATGCAGACTTTAATCAAGTGATTCAAAAATCGCACTAAGTAATGCTAGTACAACTGTACAAAATCTTTGATGGTTGCAGGTTGCAAATCACAAGTGACTTTGCTACCATTGACCTCAATGCAGTTCACATGCAGCCATCTTGCTTGTGACTTCTATGCAATTTTGTTAACCTAAAAGTGACAACTGTAATAACGTCATGTGTCAGCAAGACACAGAAAAGCCACAAAAATATTTTGGTCACATGACTTAGGGCTCGTTCACACAGCCGTCTGCCCCCCATAAATTTATGTCCGTTCTGCAATCCGTTTGATATTTTTTAAACTGGTTGCAAAAGGCTGTAAAATAAGCCCATTGACATTTCTTTACAATCCTTTATCAACTGTTTGCACCCATTTCCTTCCTGTTCCATTTTTTTTTTTGACAGGGAAAAAACGTTGCGTGCAGTATTTTTTCTCCCGTCAAAAATAACGGCCTAGAAAAAGATATAAAAATTTTTACATTGAAGTCTATGGCAAACGGATGGGCATATAATGTCATCCGTTTGCACCCAGTTTTAAATATCCATTTTTCAACCGTTATTACTTCTGAGCATGCTCAGAAGGAGAGAGATCAGCAAACTATTGCTGTGGGGCTACTACTACTCCTATCATGGAACAGACTTGTTTCCTTGATGGGAGTAGTAGTTTCCAGGTTGCGGGAGTCTGGGAAGGCTAGAGTCTGTTCCATGTTGGGGGTAGTAGTACAGGGGCTGAGGGATTGATTGCACTGGTTCTCATGTCTGAGACCCGATGCGATCAAAAGTTATTAACCAGGGGATTGGGCGGCATGGTCTGCAACCCTGCGATGTAGATCGTGTGCGTGTTTTACTTTCATTTTCAAATACCCCAACGGGAGCCCTGAATGGCCGGTACCGAGGGGCCATTCAGGGTTCCCTGCTGGGTTTTTAATGTCATTAGTACGAGGATTGTAATGTTGCACTACACTGCGCTGCGTTTCCCAGCTGCCATGATGCGCTGCAGGAGGGCAAGATCTATAGCGCAGCAGTGTGCAATATACATAGCTAGCACAGTGGGGGGCCGGACATATAGCACTATATGTATAATGCCCCCCGCTGCGCTAGCTATGTATAATGCCCCCCCCCCCCCCCGCTGCGCTTACATTTGTCTCCCCAGCGAGCGCATACATAAATCCCTTGCAGCGCTATCTGTGAATAGTACACTATCAGCAGCACATCATGCTGCTGGCCGGGAAAGGAAGCCCAATGCCGACCGCTTCCCGGCCAGCAGATGCGCTGCTGATAGCATGCTATTCACAGATAGCGCTGTGAGGGACATATGTGTATAGAAGCGCTGCAGGGGGACAGATATATAGTGATATATAACTGTCCCCCTGCAGCGCTTCTATACACATATGTCCCTCACAGCGCTATCTGTGAATAGCATGCTATTAGCAGCGCATCTGCTGGCCGGGAAGCGGTCGGGATTTATGTATGCGCTCGCTGGGGGGACATATGTAAGGGCAGCGGGGGGGCATTATACATAGCTAGCGCAGCGGGGGGCATTATACGTATAACGCTATATGTCTGGCCCCCCACTACGCTAGCTATGTATATTGCACAATGCTGCGCTACCTATAGATTTTGCCCTCCTGCATCGCATAAGGGCAGCCGGGGAACGCAGCGCAGTGTAGTGCAACATTACAATCCTCGCTAATTAATTTAAAAACCCCGCTGAGAGCCCTGAATGGCTCCTCGGTCATTCAGGGCTCCCAGCGGGGTATTTAAAAATGAAAGTAAAACACGCACACGATCTACATCGCAGGGTTGCGGAGCATGCCGCCTGCTCCCCTGGTTAATAACTTTTGTTCGCATTGGGTCTCAGAAGTGAGACCCGATGCGATCAATCCCTCAGCCTCTGTACTAAAACCACCATCATGGAACAGACTTTGTTCCATGATGAGGGTAGTAGTACAAGCACTAATCTAGCCTCCCAGCCGCCTGCAGACTCCCGCAGCCAGGGAACTGCTACTCCCATCATGTAAAGATGTCTGTTCCATGATGGGAGTAGTAGTAGTCCCGACTGCAGGAGTCTGTAGACAGCTTATACTAACGGATGAAAAACTGATGCAAACGGATGCCACTAAACAGCATCCCTTTGCACCCCTTAATAGAATGGTCTGTTTAGGAAGCAATAACGGACGAAATCTAGACGGGGGACAACGGCTGTGTGAACCTAGCCTTATATGAGACTCAGTAGCGTTGCCGGGGAGGTGTGGAGGATGACACCCGCAAATGGGGTGACACCACCAAGTAGGAAGCTATCCCCCAATTCTTCACTGCCTCCATACAGCAGTGTTTCCCAAGCATGTGCATCCAGCTACTTAAAACCACAGCTCCCAGCATGCCCAGACAGCCAAAAGCTGTCTGGACATGCTGGGAGTTGTAGTTTTGCAATATCTGTAGGCACCCTGCTTGGGAAACACTGCCATACACTGAGCGATCTCGGCCTCCAGCTCAGCTCCTCCCCCTGTACTGTGTGTATTATCCCTGTACTGTGACATCATTGCATATTATCTCTGTACTGTGACATCACTGTGTGTATTATCTCTGTACTGTTACATCACTGTGTATATTATCCCTGTACTGTGATATCACTGTGTATTATCCCTGTACTGTGACATCACTGGGTGTATTATCCCTGTACGATGACATCACTGTGTATTATCTCTGTACTGTGACATCACTGTGTGTATTATCTCTGTACTTTTACATCACTGTGTATATTATCCCTGTACTGTGACATCACTGTGTATATTATCCCTGTACTGTGACATCACTGGGTGTATTATCCCTGTACTGTGACATCACTGGGTGTATTATCCCTGTACTGTGACATCACTGGGTGTATTATCCCTGTACTGTGACATCACTGGGTGTATTATCCCTGTACTGTGATATCACTGTGTATTATCTCTGTACTGTGACATCACTGTGTGTGTTATCCCTGTACTGTGACATCACTGTGTATTATCCCTGCACTGTGACATCACTGTGTGTATTATCCCTGTACTGTGACATCACTGGGTGTATTATCACTGTACTGTGACATCACTGTGTATTATCACTGTACTGTGACATCATTCAGTGTACAGTAACCCCCCGACCTACGATGGCCCCGACATATGATGAAATCGACATACGATGGTCTCTCAGAGGCCATCGCATGTCGATGTCAGCATCGACATACGATGCTTTTATATTTCGGGGCCATCGCATTAACTGCCATCCGACAGCGCAAAATGCTTAAGCTGCTGTCGGATAGCAGTTTAAGCATCCCGGACAGGTTCGCTCACCTATCCCCGCTGCTCCAGGTCCACTTCGGGATCCTCCGGCGTCTTCCGCATCTTCTCCAGGGTCCGGGCCTCGCTTTCGGGGGTCTCGGGGGCCGTGCCGGTGCAGAGGAAGCGTAATAACGTCACCAGAAAGCGAGGCCCGGACCCTGCAGAAGATGCGGAAGAAGCCGGAGGATCGCGAAGAAGACACCGGAGCAGCGGGACAGCATTGGAAGCCCCTGGGACAACATCGGGAGCGGTGAGGATGCGGTCCGGAGCGGCGGGGACAGGTGAGTATAACTTCCTATACTTTACATTGCACGGATCCCTCAACATAAGATGGATTCGACAAACGATGGGTCGTTTGGAACGAATTACCATCGTATGTTGAGGGACCACTGTATTATCCCTGTACTGTGACGTCACTATGTGTATTATCCCTGTACTGTGGCATCACTGTGTGTATTATCCCTGTACTGTGACATCACTGGGTGTATTATCCCTGTACTGTGACATCACTGTGTATATTATCCCTGTACTGTGACATCACTGTGTGTGTGTGTATTATCCCTGTACTGTGACATCACTGGGTGTATTATCCCTGTACTGTGACATCATTGTGTGTATTATCCCTGTACTGAGACATCATTGTGTGTATTATCCCTGTACTGGGACATCACTGTTTGTCCCCCCACTGCACGTCCTATCCCCCAAGTTTGTGAGTATATGTCTATGCCTTGCTGACGCAAATAAAGAAGAAGAGAGTGAGTCTGCCGGTCTGATCCTTTGTCTTCACTCTATTATTTCAACTGTGCCTCAGTTTTGACCAGAGCACCACCACCCTCATTCACATCCATCCACCTATACCACATCGAGTCCACTAAGTACAGCAGTGCCGTGCCACTCGCCTTATCTTCTACACTGTGTATATTATCCCTGTACTGTTACATCACTGTGTGTATTATCCCTGTACTGTGACATCATTGCATATTATCTCTGTACTGTGATATCACTGTGTGTATTATCCCTGTACTGTGACATCACTGTGTGTATTATCCCTGTATTGTGACATCACTGTATATATTATCCCTGTACCGTGACATCACTAGGTGTATTATCCCTGTACTGTGGCATCATTTGTTGTATTATCCCTGTACTGTGACATCACTGTGTATTATCCCTGAACTGTGACATAATTTGGTGTATTATCCATGTACTGTGACAACACTGTTTATCATCCCTGAAATGTGACATCATTCGGTGTATTATCCCTGTACTGTGACATCATTAGGTGTATTATCCCTGTACTGTGACATCACTGTGTGTATTATCTCTGTATTGTAACATCACTGTGTATTATCCCTGTACTGTGACATCATTCGGGGTATTATCCCTGTACTGTGCATTGTTATATTATATTATAAGGAATTTCTGGCATGGTACAGTTTTTATGCACCACAATATGATGCGGTAGCGTAGAGTGTTCAGAGGGTGCACTGTATGGCAAGGTTATATTCAGAGACGCAGTGTGGAATGGTATTATATTCAAAGAGCACAGTGTCTGGTGATATTTTATTCAGAGAGTGCAGTGTGTGGCAGTATTATATACAGAGGATACAATGTGTGGCAGTATTATACTCAGAAGGTACAGTGTGTGGTACTATTATGTTCAGAGGGCACAGTGTGTGGTAATTTATTCAGAAGGTACAGTGTGTGGCATTATATTCAGAAGGTACAGTGTGTGGCATTATATTCAGAAGGTACAGTGTGTGGTAGTATTATATTCAGAAGGTACAGTGTGTGGTAGTATTATATTCAGAGGGTAAAGGGTGTTCTAGTATTATATTCAAAGGGTACCGTGTGTTGTAGTGTTATATTTAGAGGGTACAGTGTGTGGTAGTATTATATTCTGAGGGTACAGTGTGTGGTAGTATTATATTCAGAGGGTACAGTGCGTGGTATTGTATTCAGAGGATGAAGTGTGTGGCTGTATTTTATTCAGAGGGTACAGTGTGCGGTAGTATCAGTAGCTCAGTGTGTGGTAGTATATTTCGAGGGTACAGTGTGTGGTAGTATTATATTCAGAGGGTACAGTGCGTGGTATTGTATTCAGAGGATGAAGTGTGTGGCTGTATTATATTCCGAGGGTATAGTGTGTGGTAGTATTGTATTCAGAGGGTACAGTGTGTGGTAGTATCAGTAGCACAGTGTGTGGTAGTATATTCAGAAGGTACAGTGTGTGGTTTTATATTCAGAAGGTACAGTGTGTGGTAGTATTATATTCCAAGGGTACAGTGTGTGGTAGTATTATATTCCGAGGGTGTAGTGTGTAGTAGTATTATATTCAGAGAGCGCAGTGTGCTGTAGTATTACAGTGACCCCCCGACCTACGATGGCCCCGACATACGATCATTTCAACATACGATGGCCTCTCAGAGGCCATCGCATGTTGAAGGAAGCATCAATGTACGATGCTTTTGTATGTCGGGGCCATCGCATAAACGGCTATCCGGCAGCGAAGACTGCTTCAGCTGCCACCGGATAGCCGTTTACGGCGCCCCATGTGGTCCACTGACGATCACTTACCTGTCCTCGGGGCTCCGGCGTGTCCTCTTCAGGATCCTCTGCATCGCCGGCGCTCTCCATCGCCTTCATCACGTCGCTGCGCACGCTGTCCCATCATCCAATAGGAGCGTAACGACGTTATGGCAGCGAGAGAAGATGCCGGGGAAGCAGAGTCCTTGCTGGAGCGTCGGGGACACCCCGGGGAGGCGGCGACAGCGATGGAGGGCGACATCCAGGGCAGCGGTGATGAGCGGTGACGGTCCGGAGCGGGACAGGTGAGTACAACTTCCTCTACCAGTGGTCTTCAACCGGCGGACCTCCAGATGTTGCAAAACTACAACTCCCAGCATGCTGGGTGTTGTAGTTTTGCAACATCTGGAGGTCCGCAGGTTGTAGACCACTGTCCTATACTTTACATTGCACGGATCCCTCAACATACGATGGTTTCAACAAACGATGGTCCATTTGGAACGGATTACCATTGTATGTTGAGGGACCACTGTATATTCAGGCTACAATGTGTGTGCCAGGTTTATATTCAGAGAGCACAGTGTGTGGTAGTATATTAAAAGGGTTCAGTTAGTGGTAGTATTATATTCAGAGAGTACAGTGTGCGGTAGTATCATATTGACAGAGCGCAGTGTACAATAGTATTATATTCAGAGAGTGCAGTGTGCAGTAGTATTATATTCAGAGGGTACAGTGTGTGGTAGTATTATATTCCGAGGGTACAGTGTGTGGTAGTATCTTAATAAAAATAAACGTATGACCCCATATCAGCATGGTTTTATGAGGGATCGGTCCTGTCAAACTAACCTGATCAACTTTTATGAGGAGGTGAGCTCCAGACTGGACCAGGGGAAATTGCTGGATGTCGTATATCTGGATTTTTCCAAAGCAATTGATACGGTGCCTCATAAAAGGTTGGTGCATAAAATGAGAAGGATGGAGCTGGGGGAGAATGTGTGTAAGTGTGTAAGTAACTGGCTCAGTGATAGGAAACAGAGGGTGGTTATTAATGGTACTTATTCTGATTGGGTGACTGTTACTAGTGGGGTACCACAGGGGTCCGTCTTGGGTCCTATTCTGTTTAATATATTTATTAATGACCTTGTAAAGGGGTTGAATAGTAAAGTAACAATCTTTGCAGATGATACTAAACTCTGTAAAGCGGTAAACACTGTAGAGGACAGTGCACTGTTACAAATGGATCTGGATAGGTTGGAGGTTTGGGCTGGGAAGTGGCAAATGAGGCTCAACACTGATAAATGTAAGGTAATGTACATGGGGAGGAAAAATCCGGGCTGGGGTTATGTATTAAATGGGAGAACACTTGGGACGACTGACATAGAAAATGACTTAGGAGTCTTAGTTAACAGTAAATTTAGCTGTAGTGACCAGTGTCAGGCAGCTGCTGCCAAGGCTAATAAAATCATGGGGTGCATCAATAGATGCCCACGACAAAGAAATAATTCTACCGCTCTACAAATCACTAGTCAGACCACACATGGAATACTGTGTACAGTACTGGGCACCAGTGTACAAGAAAGATATAGTGGAGCTGGAGAGGGTTCAAAGACGGGCAACCAGAGTAATGCGAGGAATGGGAGGACAACAGTACCCAGAAAGATTATCAGAATTAGGGTTATTTAGTATAGAAAAAAGAAGGCTTAGGGGAGACCTAATAACTATGTATAGATATATCAGGGGGCAGTACAGAGATCTTTCCCATGATCTATTTATACCCAGGACTGTATCTATAACAAGGGGGCATCCTCTACATTTAGAAAGAGAAAGTTTCTACACCAGCACAGATGGGGGTTCTTTATTGTAAGAGCAGTGAGACTGTGGAATTCTCTGCTTGAGGAGGTGGTCATGGTGAACTATGTAAAAGAGTTCAAAACGGGTCTGGATGCATTCTTGAAGAGTAATAACATCGCTGGTTATGTATACTAGATTTATAGGGACAGAACGTTGATCCAGGGATTTATTCTGACTGCCATATTTGTAGTCTGGAAGGAATTTTTACCTCTAGTATGAGTTTTTTTTTTTTTTTGCCTTCCTCTGGACCAACTCAGTAGGGACCCATTAGGGATATAGGTTGAACTTGATGGACTCTGGTCTTTTTTCAACCTCTTGAACTATGTTACTATGTTATATTCCGAGGGTATAGTGTGTGGTAGTATTATATTCAGAGGTTACAGTGTGTGGTAGTATTAAATTCAGAGGGTGTAGTTTGTAGTAGTATTATCTTTAGAGAGTGCAGTGTGCTGTAGAATTATATTCAGGCTACAGTGTGTGTGTGTGTGCCAGGTTTATATTCAGAGAGCACAATGTGTGGTAGTATTATATTCAAAGGGTTCAGCGTGTGGTAGTATTATATTCTGAGGGTACAGTGTGCGGTAGTATCATATTGAGAGAGCTCAGTGTGCAGTAGTATTATATTCAGAGAGTGCTGTGTGCAGTAGTATTATACACAAAGAGCACAGTGGCAGTAGTATTATATTCAGAGGGTACAGTGTGTGGTAGTATTATATTCCGAGGGTACAGTGTGTAATATGATTACTTTCCGAGGGTACAGGGTGTGGTAGTATCATATTGAGAGAGTGTAGTGTGTAGTAGTATTCAGAGAGCGCTGTGTGTTGTAGTATTATATTCAGGCTACAGTGTGTGCCAGGTTTATATTCAGAGGGTACAGTGTGTGGTAGCATTATATTCAAAGGGTACAGTGTGGGGTAGTATTATATTCAGAGGGTACAGCGTGTGGTAGTATCATATTGAGAGAGCGCAGTGTGCAGTAGTATAATATTCAGAAAGTGCAGTGTCCAGTAGTATTATACTCAAAGAGCGCAGTGGCAGTAGTATTATATTCAGGGGCACAGTATGTGCCAGGTTTATATTCAAAGAGCACAGTGTGTGGCAGTATTATATTTACAGAATTAAGTGTCTGGCAGGGTTATATTCAGAGAGTGCAGCGTGTGGCAGTATTATATTCACAGAATACAGTGTCTGACAGTATCATATTCACAGAAAACAGTGTCTGACAGTATTATATTCAGAGGATACAGTGTCTGGCAGTATTATGTTCAGAGGATACAGCGTCTGGCAGCATTATATTAATTATTGTTTTCATATAGAGGATCAGACTCCGCTGACATAGTGAGGAGCCATCTGGGCGTCAAGTTCTACCGAGAGAAGATTTTGCTGGATGAAGTCCTGGTGGTATGTAACAGCTGAATTAGATAAGACTAGAAAGACTATAGAGAAGACGTCACCTGTAGTCACTGATATCATGTAGTATTCTCCTCACTATGTCCCATCAGAGCTGTAGTCACTTGTAAGTTCTGCAGTAATGATGGATGAAACAACAACTCCCAACATAACCTTACCGCTGTTTAGGTCATACTGGGAGCTGTAGTTTTACATGGTAAAAACATTTTTAGCACTTTCCCATTATGTGGCAATTGGCATATTTGATTATTATTCTACAAAAACATTTCCGCAATATGCTACACCACTGGCATTTATCACAACAGACTATAAAATTACTTTGGGGGGGTTGTAAGGGGTGACACCATTTTCTACCGCACCGTGTGACACAAACCCTAGCAACGCCACTAATGAGACTGTTGCAGCATAGGTGAAGAACAGAGAAACATGAAGCTAGCACAGGCAACTTTCAGCACTGCAGATGTTTTAGACTACATCTCCCATGATGCACTTACAACCAAAATGCTGCCAAAGCATCATGGGTGATGTAGTCCACAACATCTGGAGTGCTGAAGGTTGCCTATGCCTGAGCTAGTATATGAATGAGGAACTCAATTTAAATGTTGTAGTAGTAGTAGTAGTAGTAGTATATTCAATCTGGTGAAGTTACTGCACAGGAGTACACAAATAAACATTTCTTTTATGTAGGTACTCTTTCCATTCCAACCTCATCGGTCAAACTGCTTTCTAGTCTCTGACATATACCTAGGACCACGAGACTGGGCCCCCTCCATGGGGTTGACATGTGGGTTGAATGAAACATGGGACAAACGGGATTCAGTGATGGTTGGACTCACAGTAACCACCACTTGTACAGCAGCAGCTTGCGCCACTGGGGGAATGACGGTTGCTGCCTGTTGGTCCGGCCAAACCTCCAACAGTTGGAGTAGGCCGAGGCACTTTGGTTTGTACCCGCTGGTTAGGCCACACCTCTGGGGCAATCAGAGTAGGCCTGGGTACTTCTGTTGGTGCCCGATGGTCAGGCTAAACCTCCTCAACGGAAGAAGTAGACCTGGGCACATCTGTGGGGGAGTCTTGGCGCAGATACTTGGGATCCTTAGCAGGTGGACCCGGATACTCCTCTTAGACAACTGCTCCCTTGAAACTTGGAGGTAGAAGACAGAAGGGATCTGAGTCCCAATCTTCAGAGGGGAAGTAGGCAAAGGGAATCTGCACAGGGTTCTTAGGCCTGGTGACAGCTGCTGCACATTCCCCTCGCAGACTTTGTACAGGGGTGTATTTCACGATCTCCCTGCTCTTGAGAGAATGCATAGCTGGGGGGAAATAGTCCCTCTGCACTGCCCCTGTTCACTTTGAGGATGCCCCCGTGGTGACAGTCCATAAAGGTACCAAACCCCATCACTTTATCGAACTTGACCACCGTCGTGCGGCGGTTCTCTAGGGGTGGTTCACCCTCCTGGGGGTACTCTATCTTTCTTATGTACAGGGCCTCTAGGTTTTTTGTATCCTGCTGCTGCACTTGTCGCACCTCGAACGGCAGCGCTTCGGCCCATACCTCTCCATCTTTTGAATTCTCAGTTCCTCCAGAATGGCGGCCACCTCAGCATCTCTATTAGCCCTTTCGGACTGGGCCGGAGGAACTGAGGGAAGGGGCTTCCCTGGCAGGGGAAGGAGGTGCTCCCTCATATATTGGATTAAGTCAGGCTCGTCGCTAAATAGCCACCTGGGTAATGGTGGTGACCGGGGTCGTGCAACTGTCCTTGCAGGTTCTTGGGTCTGGGGCTTTCTCTCTAGGCTAGGAGTAGAAGGAGGGGTAGAAAATCGGCTCTTGTGACGACCTTGGTGACCTTCCGCCGGAGTTGCGTCCCACTCTAAATTGTCTTCTGGCAGCTGCACTGTCAGGTGGATGTCTTCGGCCCCGATGGAGAGCTTATGCACACGATCCGCTAACTCCTGGAACAGTTGTGCCGCGGCTGGGGGAAACAGTCGGTTGTCCGGTTTCAACTTGGGACTCTTCACACACGTGGATAGCTGCCATGTACTTACTCTCAGCCAGCACTTCCGTTGAACTGAAGAGGTCGGGCTCCGCGTAGTTTCTTTTACTGGTCTCCACCAACATGGCCGCCGGACAGAAGGACATCGTCAGCGGGCTTGGATTCGGAAGTGATTGAGTGGTGCATCCTCTTTGTCTGCCCCCTCGGCAACAAGGGGCAGACCTTTGGGGTTCCACCTCGGACTGGACACAGCGACATGGGCAGGATGCTGGCTTTGGTGGGATCCTTTCGTGCGCTTCTCGACCAACTGGTTAACCCTTTCAGGTACAGCAGACATTTTGGCGCGCAACATGGCCTCAGTTCTGATCTTGCACATTGTCAATTTAACTTTTACAGACTTCACAACGGCAGACAGTAAAACTTTCTTCTCCTCCCCCTCTACTTCGTCAGTGCCACGGTGAAAACACATTACAGTAACATGTCCTGTACACTTTTCTGGCGCAAACTTTTTCGCATCAGCATGCGAAATTGGACACAATTCAGACTCAGACTAGGAGGCAGGACTTGTGGCTTTATGGCTAAGGCACACACCCGTGTCCTGTTCGTGACACCAAAGTTTTGTGGTGTGCCACGGGGCTGCATTGTGAGGCGTATGGGGCAGATGGTATTAACCCCTAAATGTTCGTGATGCCAGGGTGTGGTTTTCCTAAGTAACCACCCCAAGGTAGCTCCGTTGACCCTAGGTTAGGCATGGGAATAATAGTCCAAGACCAGGTTAGGGTTAACGGTAGCTTTACTGAGGTAGACAGATGGTAACAGTCTTTACAGCTAGGCCAGGATCCCAGAGAGGTGGCCAGTAACACAGGGGACCTCGCAGCTTGCTGGGACTTGCAGTGACTTTGACAGACTTTAGCACAGCCACACTGACTATAATAGACTTGACTGAAGGTAGTGACAGCAGACAGAGATGACTTGACTTACTGGCATGTGGCTGTAGGTTAGGCTTGAGGCCTCCAGGTGTGCTGGACACTGGCTCGGAGATGTCTGGACTGTCTGGATGTCAAGACTGGACTTGACCTCAGCAGAAGAGAATCACAAGAGCACAAGAAAGAGATTGTAATGGCTCCCCCTCTTATAAAGGGGGGCTGAGCAAGGAGCCCATAGGCCAAGCTGCAGGTCACCTGGTTAGCTGGTGCTCTCTGAGTAACAAACAAGTGAATTGAACATGTGACCACATTATCATGTGACTAACTCAAAGGTCCTTTATATATAATACATATAACACTATGGGGGAGACACTGCAGGAGAGCCCCTAGGGCACAGAGGGACTCAACCTGACAGGGCCTAAGTACTGTATGGGACTATGTCCCATACTGGGACATCACAATGGATAAAACTGTGAGGGCGCTCTAAGCTACTTCTGGAAAAAAAATTAAAGTGTTAAAGATGCTCTGTTGGGAATAACAAATTCTTATGGAATCAGCAGCTTTTATCCCTCTCAGGAACATGCCCATTCTTGTGAGTTCAAGATTCTCACACACTAAAAACAACCCAGCCCTGCTGTGTCACTGCACCTCGCCCTGTCTTACTGAAACTGAACCTCAGCATAATCAGTGCATTCACGTTTTTGTCTTGGGCTTTCTGTATATCTGCTCTGACTACTATATCCATATATGTTGCTCTTGTAGTCATCACTCACTTTGCAGTGATTACTAATACTACTAATAGTGCACAGGTTCTCTGCAAACAGGCAATGAAATAATCCTCAAAACACAGGTATAACACTGCTAGGGTCAACTAGGAATGTAATTATGTAGTTTTTAAAGTGGTTTCAAGACTAAGTTAATGTCAAAGTTACGGCGACATGCAGTAACCCATGGAAACTAATGGCTTGTTTTAAAACACAATGCAGTAGCAGATATTGTATGCTTTTCAACACTAAAATAAAGATGCAAAAAATATCCATGGTTGTTGCAGATGCTTGCAGGTGTAAGGGTATGTTCAGACGAGCGGATCCACAGAGTATTTTACTCTGCAGATCCGCCGCTGAAGGACCCCTACAGGGTGCCTTTAAATGTGCCTTCTTGGAGCGGCAATATGCCAATACGAGCAGACACACTCCTGCAATGTGCGAGGTGCCGCGCATGCGCGATGTACTCTCTCACATTGTGGCAGCTCCCCCTGCTCCCTGAGCTAGGCCGAGAGCAGCCGTGATGCGCGAGTATACTGCGCATGCGCGTGGAGACTTGCACATCGCAGTGTGCCTGCTTGTAGTGGTGGATTGCCGCTCCGAGCAGGCACCTGTAAAGGCAGCATACAGCGGTCCTTCAGCGGCAGATCTGCTGCGTAATACTCGCTGGGGATCCGCTCCTGCGAACGTATCCTTAAAATGCACACAGAGGTATCATAAAATGCACTGGCTTTTTCCAAGCATTCCAAAAATGATCTCTTTTAGTGAGTTGCAACAGGATTAATGGTGGTGTCTCACAATAGTATAGAACCTGTTGACAGAAATCACTTTCATAAATTTTGAAAATTTGAATAAACTATGCAAAATCCTCCCTTATTGGGAGTTGCAACTAGATATTAAAGGGGTTATCCAGTAAAAAAAACTTTTTTTTATATATCAACTGGCTCCAGAAAGTTAAACAGATTTGTAAATTACTTCTACGAAAAAATCTTAATCCTTTCAGTACTTGTGAGCTGCTGAAGTTGAGTTGTTCTTTTCTATCTAAGTGCTCTCTGATGACACATGTCTCTGGAACTGTCCATAGTAGAAGCAAATCCCCATAACAAACCTATTCTACTCGGTGCAGTTCCCGAGACAGATAGAGGTGTCAGCAGAGAGCACTGTTGCCAGACAGAAAAGAACAACTCAACTAGTGCCGACGTCACGAGGGGCGGCCATCAACACGGAAGCCCGCACACAGTGTTCGGAACAATAAACTTCCGGACGCTGGGGAGCGGAGCTCCGGAAGCAGGGCAGCGGAGTACCCCTTTAATTCTTCCTTTTTTGGAGCTGCAACAGGATATAGAAGAACCTGTAGACAGTGAAGAAATAACTCTTGTTAATTTAGAAAATTCGCCCTTTTAGGGAGTTGTAACAGGGTATTATAAAACCTGTACACATAAAGAAAAAGCTTTTGTAAATTTCCTACTCCTGTACAGCCTATTACAATAAGTGGTACAGCAGTCCCAGTAAAATTATTAGTGGGACAAAATTAAAAAAAACACCATTTTGTAAGTTTTAGCGGCTTCCGTTTCAACGCAGTGCACTTTTCAGTAAAAATTACACCTTATCTTTAGTCTGTAGGTCCATACGGTTACAAGGATACCCAATTTATGTAGGTTTTATTTAATTTTACGGCATTGCTACATGCACCAAAATTTGTATGTTTAAAATTGTCATCTTCTGACCCCTATTACATAGAACTTTCCGTATGTGGGGATGTGTGAGGGCTCATTTTTTGCGCCTTGGTCAGCAGTTTTTATCTGTACCATTTTTGTTTTGATGGGACTTTATGATCGCCTTTTTATACATTTTTTTTTAGTGTATATGACCAAGAATACGCAATTTTGGACTTTGGATTTTTTTTACAGTTTGGACATTTATGCATGCGGCAATACCACATATGTTTATGTTTATTTTATGTATTTATTTATGTTTTTATATGGGAAAGGGGGGGGTGATTCAAACTTTTATTAAGGGAGGGGTTAAATCACATTTAGACATTTAGCAACTTTTTTTTTTTTTACTTTTCTTTACACCATCAGTGTTAATGGCGCTCTGCTGCTCCAGCCTGCTGAGCAGGCATGGAGCAGCAGATCACCGATTGGACGGCAAGGAGGCAGGAAGGGACCGTCCTCCCAGCTGTTTGGAACACCGCGATTTCACCACAGCAGTCCCGAACAGCCCGACTGAGCTGCCGGGAAGGATTGACTTTCACTTTTTTTTTGTGATGATTACATTAACTGCAACAAACAATTTATCCTATTTGAAAAATGGTTATCCTGGACTTAATTCCCTTTATTCATCAGTAGATAGGATTCCCCAGTCTCTTTTGACTGTATCTTTCTAACCACTAGATGCTGACTTAGTAGTGTTTTTTTTTTCCTTTTAATATTCTTTTATTTTTCCACTTTGCTAAATTTACAAAGACTATACATCGCAAACAAAGATATGCTCTAAAAATACAAAATTACACATTAACTCCTCCCACCCTTTTCCCACCCTGCCGGCCGTTTCCCAAAGTAATCAACCTTTCCATTTGCTCCATTCTATACAAATTTTTGGGGCATTTTTCTTTGCTTTATTAAAAATTACTTCATACCTTTTAATTTGTTCAACCATGTTTCTCCATTCTCTTAGACTTGGTGTCAATGGCCAAACCATCTTTTAAGGATGAGAATTTTTGTTATCCCTAACAATTTCAAAATTATTTGGTTATTTTTAATTTTTTTCAGTCCTATTCCCAAACTGGCCATTTTGGCATTAAAGTCTACTTTTACTTTTAATTGTTGCTCTATTTTCCCATATACTTCCGACCACACTTTTTGAAGCTTCACACATCCCCAGAGCATATGAATTAGGTCTGCATTTTTGGCCTGACATTTTGGACAAGCTGCATCCTTTCTTTTACCAATATTATGTAATAATTTTGTTTTATATGGGAGCCTGTGTACTACTTTTATTAATGAGATTTTATGGTGAACATTTACCGAGGCCTTACTTATGTTGCTAAATACTTCTTCCCACCCTTCCTTGCTTATATTGCCAACTTCCTGTGACCATTTGTTTTTACTTTGCTGACTTTCCTTTACCATTGAAGCCCTCACTAACCCTTTATATATTCTTCCTAATATCTTTCTAGAGGTTCCTTGTATACTAAATATGTAATCCATTAATTCATGGTCAACTTCCCATCCAGGGTTATTGCTTTCCTTATCCTAGGCAGGTGCTGCAAACCTGCAAATATTCAAAATAACTTTCAGCTCCTAAATTATATTTATCTACCAGTGTCTCCACTTTTTCCAATACTCTATCTCTGACCAGAGGCGGCTCTCTAATTAGGCGATTTAGGCGGCCGCCTAAGGCCTTGCGCTAAATTGTGTAATTCAGAGGTCTCAAACTCCCGGCCCACGGAACGAAAGTTTGTGGCCTGCACCAGGTATGTGTAATTTTTATTGCCCGACGCCCGGGACGTGCAGTTACGGGCGCCAGGCAGGTAACTTCTTCAGGCATTTAGCCCTGCTTTGGGCAAGCAGCGCTAAATGCCGGAAGGCTTCACTTACCCCACCCTCCTCCTCCTGGTCTCCGGTTGGCCGGCCGGCCCGAGTCTGATGTGACATCCCTTCTCAGACCCGTACAGGAGGACGTCAGTGACGTCACTCGTCAGGCTGCCACCGGAGAGGAGAAGTGCAGCGCAGGACAGGTAAGGTTGTCTATGTTTGTGTGTCTGTCTGTTTGTGTGTCTGTGTGTGTGTGAGGGAGTCTGGGGGGGGGGGGGGAAACGACGACAATGCTACCTAATGTGGGGAACCTGCTTCTACCAAATGAGGTGAACCTGCTACTACCTAATGTGGGGAACCTGCTACTACCTAATGTGGGGAACCTGCTACTACCTAATGTGGGGAACCTGCTACTACCTAATGTGGGGAACCTTCTACTACCTAATGTGGGGAACCTGCTGCCTATCTAATGTGGGGAACCTGCTGCCTACCTAATGTGGGGAACCTGCTGCCTACCTAATGTGGGGAACCCCCAGTAGTAGCACCCCCATCATCCGTCAGCTCCTGCTATTACCACACGGGGGTAGGGGGAATGGGGGGGTTGCTGGTGGATGATGAGGGGCGCATGATGGAGGCATTATATGTAAGGGGCGCATGATGGGGGCATTATATGTAAGGGATGCATGCAGCCCAGCCACACCCAGCTGCTACCTCCAGTGGCCCCCAGATAATTTGAGTTTGGGACCCCTGGTGTAATTAGAGAGCTGCAGGCTGCTGTAATTAAAAATATGTCAGCAGCCTTTCCCGGTCCAAATTTTTAATTGTTTAGCCCAGGGGCGGACTGACCGGCCGGTCCATTCGTCCGTTCGTCGGAAGGCCCGGCCGGGAAAAGGGCCCGCTGTCTGCCACCTGTCGCATTAAATAAAAAAATATATATTTTTTAAATTGCCCGCGACACCCGGGCCCAGCACACACCCGGGCCCGGAGAACGGTGCTGCTGGCTTGCATCTCCCACACAGCCACAGCAGCCCTGTAAGAGAACCACAGTGGCTGCCTGGGAGAGTCGCTTTGAACTCCGGCGTGGCGCTGTTGCACTTAGACGTGAGGACACGTCCCCGTGGGGGGGACGTGACCTCACGTCTAAGCGCAGAAGCGCCATGTCGGCGTTCACTATGACACCGATCAGTGCGCCCACCGCCCTGCTCTCTCTCTCTCTCTCTCTCTCTCGTACAGGCCCTGCTTATCCTCAGGTACAGAACTCTGCTTGTTGTCAGTGTACAGGGCCCTGCTTGTTGTCAGTGTACAGGGCCCTGCTTGTCCACAGTGTACAGGGCCCTGCTTATCCACAGTGTACAGAGCCCTGCTTGTCCTCAGTGTACAGAGCTCTGCTTGTCCTCCGTGTACGGAGCCCTGCTTGTCCTCAGTGTACAGGGCCCTGCTTTTCCTCGGTGTACGGAGCCCTTCTTGTCCTCTGTGTACAGAGCCCTGCTTGTCTTCAGTGAACAGGGCCCTGTTTGTCCTCGGTGTACGGAACCCTGCTTGTCCTCGTTGTACAGGGCCCTGCTTGTCCTCGGTGTATGGAGCCCTTCTTGTCCTCGGTGTACAGAGCCCTGCTTGTTCTCAGTGTACAGAGCCCTGCTTGTTCTCAGTGTACAGGGCCCTGCTTGTCCTCGGTATACAGAACCCTGCTTGTCCTCATTGCACAGAGCCCTGGTTGTCCTCGGTGTACAGAGCCCTGCTTGTCCTCAGTGTATTGGGCCCTGCTTGTCCTTGATGTACGGAGCCCTGCTTTTCCTCGGTGTACGAAGGCCTGCCTGTTCTCGGTGTACAGAGCCCTGCTTGTCCTCAGTGTACAGAGCCCTGTTTGTCCTCAGTGTACAGAGCCCTGCTTGTCCTCAGTGTACAGAGCCCTGCTTGTCCTCAGTGTACAGAGCCCTGCTTGTCCTCAGTGTACAGAGCCCTGCTTGTCCTCAGTGTACAGAGCCCTGCTTGTCATCAGTGTACAGAGCCCTGCTTGTCCTCGGTGTACAGAGCCCTGCTTGTCCTCAGTCTACAGAGCCCTCCTTGTCCTCAGTGTATAGAGCCCCGCTTGTCCTCAGTGTACAGAGCCCTGCTTGTCCTCAGTGTACATGGCCCTGCTTGTCCTCAGTGTACAGAGCCTTCCCGAAGTGCCCTGATCTCTCTGCCAGCCTTCTCAGTCGACAGCTGCATGGACCCAAAACCGGGTAGCCTGGCCAGGTGGGTGGCTTATGAATTGTATAGTTGTATGTATCTTCCACCGGCCTTTCACCGCTCCCTACACGATGACACAGTCTGACTTATAAGTTGTTTGTGAAATATAACTTATATCTATGACCGTACCATGATGTAGGGAGCGGTGAAAGGCAGGTAGAAGATGGAGTAGTCTTCCCAGCAGCACAGAGTATTTGTCTGGAACTGTAGTGAAGCAGACATTCTGGCTCACAACAGTTCCCTCCAGAAATACTCTGTGCTGCTGTGCTATTTCTGTAATAAATCTAAGAGGCCTCAGCCTCACCCAAGCAGGGGGCAAAAAAGGTAAAGTGTGTGGCTTATAAATGGACCCGTTGCTATTTTTACCTGCCTTTCACCGCTCACTATATGATGGCACAGTCTGAGATGAGTTATATATCTGACTGTGCCGTCATGTAGTGAGCAGTGAAAGGCAGGTACTCCTGTGAAAACCTTTTTTTTTTCTTTTTTTAAATCAACTGATGCTAGAAAGTTAAACAGATTTGTAAATTACTTCTATTAAAATCTTAATCCTTCCAGTGCTTATTAGTGGCTGTATACTACAGAGGAAATTCTTTTCTTTTTGGATTTCTCTTCTGTCACGACCACGGTGCTCTCTGCTGACACCTCTGTCAATGTCAGGAACTTTCCAAAGCAGGAGAAATTCCCCATAGCAAACATATGCTGCTCTGGACATTTCCTAAAATGGAAATAGGTGTCAGCAGAGAACATTGTGGTCGTGACAGAAAAGAAATCCAAAAAGAAAAAAATTTCCTCTTTAGTATAAAGCCGTTAATAAGCTGTGAATAGTGAGGTTATGATATATATTAAAGTTTGCCTTAAAATATGCAATTTATACAGTTAACCCCTTAAGGACCAGGGGTTTTTCCATTTTTGCACTTTCATTTTTTCCTCCTTACCTTTAAAAAATTATAACTCTTTCAATTTTGCACCTAAAAATCCATATGATTGCTTATTTTTTTTCGCCACCAATTCTACTTTGTAATGACACCAGACATTTTAACCAAAAATATACGGCAAAACGGAAAAAAAAATCACTGTGAGACAAAATTGAAAAAAAAAACACGCCATTTTGTAAATTTGGGGGGCTTCTGTTTCTACGCCGTACATTTTTCGGTATAAACTACACTTTATCTTTATTCTGTAGGTCCATACGATTAAAATGATACCCTACTTATATAGGTTGGATTTTGTCGTACTAAAAAAAATCATAACTACATGCAGGAAAATGTATACGTTTAAAATTGTCATCTTCTGACCCCTATTACTTTTTGGGCTAATTTTTTGCACCGTCATCTGAAGTTTTTAGCGGTCCCATTTTTTATTGATCGGACTAATTGATCGCTTTTTATTCGTTTTTTCATTATATAAAATGTGACCAAAAATACACCATTTTGGACTTTGGAATTCTTTTGTGCGTACGCCATTGAGCGTGCGGTTTAATTAATATTTTTATAATTCGGACATTTCCACGCACGGTGATACCACATATGTTTATTTTTATTTACACTTTTTTTATGGCGATTCAAACTTTTATTAGGGGAGGTGTTAAACGATCTTTATTCACTTTTTCTTTTCACTTTTTTTTTGCAGTGTTATATCTCCCATAGGGACCTATAACACTGCACACACTGATCTTTTACATTGATCACTGGTTTCTCATAGGAAACCAGTGATCAATGATTCTGGCGCTTGACTGCTCATGCCTGGATCTCAGGCACTGAGCAGTTATTCGGCGATTGGACAGCATGGAGGCAGGTAGGGATCCTCCGGCTGTCTTGTAAGCTGTTCGGTATGCCGCGATTTCGCCGCGACGATCCCGAACAGCTCCCTGAGCTAACCGGCATTGTTTTACTTTCACTTTAGACGCGGCGTTCAACTTTGAACGCCGCGTCTAAAGGGTTAATAGCGCGTCACCGCGATCAGTGCTCCGCGCTATTAGCCACGCCGTGGCCCCGCATTATAGAAAGGGAAAGGACCCAGGACGTACCGGTACGTCCTTGGTCCTTAAGAGGTTAATTTTAATATCGCCTGCTTACTTTAATTTTTTTCTTCTTTTTATCGCGCTTGGGAGGCCTCAGATTTATTTTCGCCTAAGGCCTCAAAGTCTAGAGCCGCCTCTGTCTGTGACTAAATCCTTTACTCTTTGTTACCCCTCCTGTTCCCAATTTACATAATCCTTTAATTTTTTTTTCTCATTCAAAATAGTTTTATTATAATAAAACATGGGGAAAAAAACAAAACAAAGCAGATTCACAAAGTCTCCAGTGCAATGGAGGGTTAGACAAATTTCAAGAGCAATAACAGCATGCTCGTCAATACAAGGGGAGGACTGTGTATCATTAATGGTATCATCAGAATGACAATAATGAGCTAATGTCACGTCCCGCAAGATTTAAGGCATACTACAGTGGCATCAGTAGAGACTAGGTGAATCACGGGGAAACAAGGAAATAGAAGTTTTGGGATAAGGGTAGGGTGAGGAAGGGAGGGTGGTAGAGAAGGGGGGGCAGGGGTAGGGAGAGGGATATTGAGTAGGGGTGAAACAGGAAAGGGGGGGTAGTACAGGTAGTGGGGTGGGAGGGGGTGATGGGTAAGGAAGTTAGGAGAAAAAAACAGGGTAGAAATAACAGAAACCACAAACCTTGGCGCCAACCATCAACTTGTCCTTCACCTTAGCCTCTAAGCAGCGGTGCAGAAGTATGAGCAACAAAACCAGAGAAGAGGTCTCCTATATGTGGGGAAGTCTAATCTGAGTGGTGGAGGTGTTGTTTCAGTGAAGGATAACCATGGTTGCCAAACAGCAGCGTACCTAATAGAGGTGTTAGAGGAGTCTGCCATCAGTTCCTCCATGCGATTAATGAAGTGAATCTCTTTATACCAGTCGGATATTGTTGGAGGGCATGTCTCCTTCCAGTGCCTAGGTATTACGGTTCTAGTGGCCATCAAAAGGAAATGGGCCAGTGTTTTGGGTGGAGTTCTCTTCGTTCTAGGTAGGATAGACAGCAGGAGCACTTTTGGGTCATTGGGATATCGCACCCCCGTAATGGTAAGAATGCGAGACAATACGGTGGACCAGAGAGCTGTTAGGGAAGGGCAAGACCACCAAATATGGGACATTGTACCTCTGGCTCCCCCACACCACCAGCACAAATCAGAAACAGGAGATAGACAGTTTATGGCACATCTGGAAAGCCGCAGTCTAATCAGTCGGGGCAAAGGTTGTGCCCAATTCCTCCTCCCAGGCCCTCACAAATTTCGGAGGTTGCAATTCAGCCTTGTCAAGGAGGAGGCCATAGATTCGGGAGACCGCTTTGGTGACCGGGGAGGAGGAAGTGCACAATTCCTCAAAAGGGAGGAGAGGTCTGTCTATTCCTAGATTCCCACCCTCAGCTGTCACAAATTGTCGTAATTGCAAGTATTGCATATATCTGGTCGGTGTGCGGAGTGGTTCCGGTACCAGGTCCTCGTATGTGCGAAGGAGGGAACCCGTCATAAGGCCCCTGAGGGGGAGAGTCGGAGGATCAGACATACCCAGAAAGGAGGAACAGTTACCTCCGGGAGGGAAGCATATATTATTGAGGGCGGGGACCAGCGGATCATCCGGTGTCAGAATCGCAGTGCCAGTCAGGTATCGCTTAAGGGTCGTGTGCAGTTCTATAATCCTTTAATTTTTATACTTCTGGAAAATTCCCATTCTCCCACATCAGTGTATTCACTAAACTTCCCTTAATACCAATCATTTTCCCATATCTTATTATTGTGCATCAATCTACCTTATTCCACTAATTCATAAACTCTGCCCTCCCCGCAGTCTAACTTAGTGAAAACAATTTCAACATATCTTCTTCAATACCCATAAACTTCAATTGTGCAGCTATATAGTACCATTTTAGAATTGGGATTCCCATTCCACCTTCTTTTAGTGATGGACTAAGAGATTTTGCTCTCATACAAGTGTGTTTCTGTCCCCATATCAATTCATTAATTTCCCTCTCTAACCATTTAAAAATTTTATCCCTTATCCAGATAGGTGCAGCTCTGATTACATGTAATGACATTGGAAGTATTATTATCTTTGACAATAATACTCTTTCCACTATATTGATGGGGAGTATGTTCCAAATTGTAATTTTATCCCTTGTTTTTTCTATAAGTGGTTTCATATTCAGTTGTGTAAATTCCTCTATTTTACCAGTTATTTCTATCCCCAGATATTCAAGATTTTCTCCCTTCTGAATTTACGGTATACCCTCAATGGTAACCTGCCTCCCTTCCTCCAATAACAAAAGTCCTGATTTCCCCCAATTTATCTTAAAGCCTGAAAAATTGCCATGTCGTTTTATAAGATCAATAATCTTTGTAATTTTGTCCTCGGTGTCTTAAATAAAAAGCACTATGTCATCAGCGTATAACATTTGTTATTTCATCGCATTAATACCAAATCCCTCAAATATAGCTGTTTCTCTCATTTTCTGCACCAGCGGTTCCACATACAAGGCGAACAGCAGAGGGGACAACGGGCATCCTTGTCTTGTTCCCCTCTTCAGTTCAACCGTGCCTCCTTGTTTGCTTTTGGAGAATTGCACATAGTTGTCACACCTCTCAAAAACTTCTCCCCCAGGTTCATGTGTTGTATTACTTTAAAGAGGAATCCCCACTCCACCCTGTCAAAAGCTTTATGCGTGTCTAGCGACAGAATGGAGTGGACTCCCTCCCCCTCACATGGGGTCTGCATATTAAAGAACACCCTTCTGATATTGCTATATATATTTCTCCCAGGAACAAGTCCCTTCTGCTCTACTCCTATTAACTTAGTGATCACTCTCTCATTATTTTCCCAAATATATTTTGGTCTGTGTTTAAAAGGGAGATTGGTCTAAATGCCTTCATCTCTATATTGTCCTTCCCTTTTTTGGTATCAAAGTGATTATCGCTTCAGACATTGATTGGGACATAGTAAGTAAAGGTAGGAGGGCGGCACTGGATATTCGCCGTGCACGTGGAGGATAACAAATCCATCGTAGAAAAGACTCCCGGCACCGGCTTCTTTTTCAAATGCTTTTATTGTGCATATAACACACGCAAGACGCGTTTCGGCTGCTTAGCCTTTTTCAATTGCCTTTGCAATTAAATAAGGCTAAGCAGCCGAAACGCGTCTTGCGTGTGTTATATGCACAATAAAAGCATTTCAAAAAGAAGCCGGTGCGGGAGTCTTTTCTACGATTGATTGGGACATAACCCCTCTTTCCAAGGATTCATTAATTACTTCAAAATGGAAGGACAATAAAGGATCATTGAACATCTTGGAAATTTCAAACACCAGCCCATCCGAGCCTGGTGCAGAAAAATGGGAAAATTACCTTAAAGCTGCTTTAATTTCCTCATACTAATTTCTCTATTTAATTCTCTGTTGTCACCCTCATCCAATACTGACAAGTTGAGTTTTTGAAGGCATTCCCCTATTCTCTTCCTCATATACAACATTTGATAGTATTCTAGGGCAATTTCTTTCACCTCTTTCCCATAGTGATTTTTAAGTACGGTAATTTTTTTATTATCTTTTTGATTTTAAATCATTCCTGTTAGTAGTTTATTTGGTTTCCCTGTTTCTGTGTGTTGCTTTTGTCCCCTAAAGAATAGTGCACGCTGTGCTTTCTCTATAACCAATTTTTGATGTATTTCTTGTTGATGTGTTACTTTTCCTCAGTTTTCTATTGGTGGTACTCTCCCATATTCCTCTTCTGCTTTTTTGATGTTTTCAAAAATCTCATTTTCTTTTGGTTTGCAGTTCTTCCTAAATTTTGCAATGTTTTTACATAATATTTCCCTGAGGAAGGCTTTTAGTGTGTCCCATGCAATAAGATCAGTAGATCCTTTATTAATTTCCCAAAAGCTCTCTGCTGACACCTCTGTCTGTGTTAGGAACTGTCTAGAGTAGGAGAAAATCCCCATAGCAAACCTCTTCTGCTCCGGACAGTTCCTGAACAGTGGTGGCAGCAGAGAGACTGAAAAAAAAAATACTCAACTTCGTAGTATACAGCAGCTGATAAGTACTGGAAGGATTAAGATTGTTAAATAGAAGAAATTTACAAATCTGTTTAACTTTCTGGCACCAGTTGATTTAAAAAAAAAATTAATAAAATGTTTTCCACTAGAGTACCCCTTTAACTTCAGATCTGCACCAACATACACCAATGCAGGTAATTATTAAAAATTTTAAACAGCAATATACTTACCTAAATGGCGCTTTTATGACAGGGGTAGAAGATTATACTGATTTTATAAAATGAAAAAAAAAGTGCAAAATGTGTCCACGAAAACCCCCCCCCAAAAAAACCTGCACTAGGATGCAGTCTATCGCAAGCCCTTCTCCGACGGGAGAGAGGCCCCACAACAAACCTACCCTTCCCCTCTGGGCCAAAGGGCACCTGTAAGGATCCGGGTTCAATGTCCCTTTTCATCAAAGCCAATAAGAGACCAAAAGTGCTCCCAGCATCCATCTAGGCCAGGGATCTCAAACTCAAATTATGTGGGTGCCACTGGAGGTAGAGGCTGGGTGAACCTGGGCCGCATGCGCCCCTCACATATAATGCCCCCATCATGCCCCCCTCACATATAATGCCCCCATCATGCACCCCTCACATATAATGCCCCCATCATGTGCCCCTCACATATAATGACTAACAATTTGGACCAATGGGTGGAGGGTTGAACATTCAGGAACAGTTGGTCAAGAGTTTATATCAGGAAAGGTCGGGCACAGCCTGGTTGCAGTCATCGATCAAGGGATCCTACCCGTGCGGATCATGTTCCTTTTGTCGATTTATGCCTAAAAAGAAACAATTTGTAAATCATAATTAAACACAAAAAGAATAAACTGCACCAGATAGGTATATATTGTACTCTGTATTTCATGATATGTACTAGGTGCTAGGGGTCTATAAGTTGTAAATCAGTATAGCTCCATAAACTATTTTATGCAAAAGGAGAGAAAAAACTCAAACAAAGAGCAATTGCTACTGATAAGTATACAAAATTTTAATTGTTATATCCAAAAAGTTAAAAAACGTCACACATTTGTGACTAAATTCAATAAAGATAAAATACCAGATGTGTATGTATAAAGCAATACAAAATGAGATGTCTCAGATACAGCCAAAAAACACGTAGGTGGATCAGGTACAGTAATAGTAATAATCAGGTACAGTAATAGTAATAATCACAATGGTAACCGGTGGTTACAGGTTTCCATTATGGGTAAGTGAGGATCACTGAACTATCTATTATTGATTTACTTTGGGCTTATTCATAATACCAATCATGTGATAGAGCAGTTAGCTTCACATTCATTATACTGGGGCCCTTTCTGGACCCCTTGGTTACTTCTTATTGAATAAGAGCCATATTACATCATTCCCTGACCTCACTATATATATATCCATTGTGATTATTACTATTACTGTACCTGATCCACCTACGTGTTTTTTGGCTGTATCTGAGACATCTCATTTTGTATTGCTTTATACATACACATCTGGTATTTTATCTTTATTGAATTTAGTCACAAATGTGTGACGTTTTTTAACTTTTTGGATATAACAATTAAAATTTTGTATACTTATCAGTAGCAATTGCTCTTTGTTTGAGTTTTTTCTCTCCTTTTGCATAAAATTTGTAAATCATGTAGATAATGAAACTTATATCATCAAAGATTTCATAAATACAATGGGAGTGGTCTATGTGGCAGAGTGCCCTTGTCCCAAATTCTATGTGGGAAAGACAATACAGGAGCTACGTAGACTCATATCAAAACATGTTAGCACAATAAACACAAAAGCTGACGCTCCCATCGCCAGACATATGAGGGATGTGCATCCCCACAATCCCCTTGAATTAAAATTCTGGGGGATATCACATTACAAATTAGGACCTAGACGAGGGAACTTGAACACAAAATTATTACGTGAGGAAGCTCGCTGGATATTTCACCTCAAAACCAAGACCCCTAGCGGTCTAAATGAAGGTTTTACCTTTTCTGCATTTTTGTAATGCATAAAAAATCCTTTGAAGCCTGCAATTAATTATTAGTATATAAAATGATGGATCATTTTTGCCAAGAAATGAGCCGTTTAGTGATGTCTAGTAGTAAGTTGGTATAGAATATTGATTATTATCAATCACTGATTAATAGGAAGATCTCACAACAATATGACATTCCTTATTTAATATATTTTTTACTTAGGTTTTAGTAACTACAAAACAAAATGGAAATTGTATATAGGTAGATTGACATGTATGGTCCTATGAGTGGATAGTGATGCTGTGTGCTATCCTATGGTGGACGGTATACAGCATCGCTTGATGACCTACTATCCTATGGGAAATATGAACATGCCTATTTAGGTGTGCATGCAAATTGGTCTATATACTTACCTGGATGTGGATATCTACTTGTGATTGATACCTGATTACCTATGTGTGGATATTGGTAGTAGGATATACCATTGTTTGGCCAATCCCTTCTGGTTTATGAGATATACGAATATACTTACTTGGTTATTTATGAATAATGGTCTAAATATGTTTAATATCCTATTTGGCTGTGGAAGCTAGTAGTCATCATATGAAGATCTGTGATCTATATTTTATAGATTGATATGTATACTTCAGTAATTTAATTAGTACTACCTATTAGTGGCAGGATATTATTATATCTACCTGAATGTGGATAAGTAATAAATGATCATATAGCCAGTAAAATAAAAATAATAACAAAATAAGAAGAGCACATTAGATGGATTGGCCAATAATGATATACCTTGCTCATAATAATACATCCTGATTTTTACCTTAAGTATAATGCCCCCCATCATGCCCCCAGACAGGCCCTCAGATAGATATGACCCCCATCAGGTAGGGCTCCCCAGTAGGTAAAAAGGCCCCCATATAGATATGACCCCCATCTGGTAGGGCTCCCCAGTAGGTACACAGGCCCCCATATAGATATGACCCCCATCTGGTAGGGCTCACCAGTAGGTAAACAGGCCCCCATATAGAAATGACCCCCATCTAGTAGGGCTCCCCAGTAGGTACACAGGCCCCCATATAGATATGACCTCCATCTGGTAGGGCTCCCCAGTAGGTAAACAGGCCCCCATATAGATATGACCCCCATCTGGTAGGGCTCCCCAATAGGTACACAGGCCCCCATATAGATATGACCTCCATCTGGTAGGGCTCCCCAGTAGATACACAGGCCCCCATATAGATATGACCCCCATCTAGTAGGGCTCCCCAGTAGGTACACAGGCCCCCAGTTTGATATGACCTCCATCAGGCAGGGCTCCTAAGTAGGTATAGAGGCCCCAGATAGATCACTGATGGGGGTAATGTCTATCTTGGGGCCTGTCTATACTTGGGAGCCCTACCTGATGATCAGGAAGGGGTTCCCAATAGGTGTATAGGCCCCCAGATAGATATTACCCCCGGCAGGTAGGGCTCCTATTTAAACAATTATGCCCCCTAAAAAGATAAGTTAGCCTCTGGTGATAAGCAGCTCCTCCCTTATTAGGCAAGTAATTAGGCAAGTTAAGTTTCACAGCTACAGTACTTACATCTCACTGCTGCAGCCTAAAAAAAGCCTTCTTTGCGGGGATGTGCACGTTAGGTGACGTCGTCACATGCGCTGCGCGGGACGTCAGTGTCCCAGCATCCTGCACTGCGGAGGCAATGACATCACCAATCGCGCGCATTCCTACAGGAAGGCGCGTTATAGGCTGCAGCAGGGAGATATAGGTACAGTAGCAGTGTGTGCCCACGTGTGTGAAGTCTTCCAGCATTTAGCGTTGCTTGCCCGAAGCAGGGATAAATGCCTGAAGAAATCACCTCCCCGGTGCCCGGGAGTTTGAGTCCCCTGATCTAGCCGTATACAGATGGCATCTTTGGCAATGCAGAGATGCCTGGGGTTTTGCAGGGAGGTAAGGAACCTAATGGTCACACAATTCTCCCCTAGACCAGCAGAAGGGACACCCAGAAGGGCTATCACAACCTGACAATCCTTGTGACACACACACATCATGTAAAAGTGACAGAGTGACATGAAAAAACAAATAAATAAGGGGATGATGCAGTGCTATGATTGACAAATGTTATATGTACAGTATATCCAGATTAAAATGACTTTTCTACTTCTCCTCTCCTCTCTTTTGCATCCACACTGGTGTTTTTTTAAGGTTATGTCCAAACATTGCAAAATGGATAGCAATATACACTGCTCAAAAAAATAAAGGGAACACTTAAACAACACAATGTAACCCCAAGTCAATCACACTCCAAGAAATCACACTGTCCACTTAGGAAGCAACACTGATTGACAATCAATTTCACATGCTGTTGTGCAAATGGAACAGACAACAGGTTGAAAATATAGGCAATTAGCAAGACACCTCCAATAAAGGAGTGGTTCTGCAGGTGGTGACCACTGACCACTTCTCAGTTCCTATGCTTCCTGGCTTATGTTTTGGTCACTTTTGAATGCTGACGGTGCTTTCACTCTAGTGGTAGCATGAGACAGAGTCTACAACCCACGCAAGTGGCTCAGGTAGTGCAGCTCATCCAGGATGGCACATCAATGCGAGCTGTGGCAAGAAGATTTGCTGTGTATGTCAGCGTAGTGTCCAGAGCATGGAGGCGCTACCAGGAGAAAGGCCAGTACATCAGGAGACGTGGAGGAGGCCATAAGAGGGGAATAACCCAGCAGCAGGACCGCTACCTTCGCCTTTGTGCAAGAGCCCTGCAAAATGACCACCAGCAGGCCACAAATGTGCATATGTCCACTCAAATGGTCAGAAACAGACTCCATAAGGGTGGTATGAGGGCCCGATGTCCACAGGTGGGGGATGTGCTTACAGCCCAACATCGTGCAGAACGTTTGGCATTTGCCAGAGAACACCAAGGTTGTCAAATTTGTCACTGGTACCCTGTGCTCTTCACAGATGAAAGCAGGATCACACTGAGCACATGTGACAGACGTGACAGAGTCTGGAGACGCCATGAAGAATGTTCTGCTGTCTGCAACATCCTCCAGCACGACCGGATTGGCGGTGGGTCAGTAATGGTGTGGGGTGGTATTTCTTTGGGGGGGCCACACAGCCCTCCATGTGCTTGTCAGAGGTAGCCTGACTTCCATTAGGTACCGAGATGAGATCCTCAGACCCCTTGTGAGACCATATGCTGGTGCGGTTGGCCCGGGGTTCCTCCTAATGCAAGACAATGCTAGATCTCATGTGGCTAGAGTGTGTCAGCAGTTCCTGCAAGAGGAAGGCATTGATGCTATGGACTGGCCCGCCCGTAACCCAGACCTGAATCCAATTGAGCACATCTGGGACATCATGTCTTGCTCCATCCACCAATACCTCGTTGCACCACAGACTGTCCAGGAGTTGGCAGATGCTTTAGTCCAGGTCTGGGAGGACATCCCTCAGGAGACCATCCGCCACCTCATCAGGAGAATGCCCAGGCATTGTAGGGAGGTCATACGGGCACATGGAGGCCACACACACTACTGAGCCTCGTTTTGACTTGTTTTAAGGACATTACATCAAAGTTGGTGTCACGATGCCGGCTGGCAGGTAGTGGACCCTCTGTGCCAGAGAGGGATTGGCGTGGACCGTGCTAGTGGACCGGTTCTAAGCCACTACTGGTTTTCACCAGAGCCCGCCGCAAAGCGGGATGGTCTTGCTGCGGCGGTAGTGACCAGGTCGTATCCACTAGCAACGGCTCACCTCTCTGGCTGCTGAAGATAGGCGCGGTACAAGGGAGTAGGCAGAAGCAAGGTCGGACGTAGCAGAAGGTCGGGGCAGGCAGCAAGGATCGTAGTCAGGGGCAACGGCAGAAGGTCTGGAAACACTGGCAAGGAACACACAAGGAACGCTTTCACTGGCACTAAGGCAACAAGATCCGGCAAGGGAGTGCAAGGGAAGTGAGGTAATATAGGGAAGTGCACAGGTGAAAACCCTAATTGGAACCACTGCGCCAATCAGCGGCGCAGTGGCCCTTTAAATCGCAGAGACCCGGCGCGCGCGCGCCCTAGGGAGCGGGGCCGCGCGCGCCGGGACAGAACAGACGGGGAGCGAGTCAGGTAGGGGAGCCGGGGTGCGCATCGCGAGCGGGCGCTACCCGCATCGCGAATCGCATCCCGGCTGGCAGCAGGATCGCAGCGCCCCGGGTCAGAGGACGTGACCGGAGCGCTGCAGCGGAGGGAGTGAAGCGAGCGCTCCGGGGAGGAGCGGGGACCCGGAGCGCTCGGCGTAACAGTACCCCCCCCCTTGGGTCTCCCCCTCTTCTTGGAGCCTGAGAACCTGAGGAGCAGACTTTTGTCAAGGATGTTGTCCTCAGGTTCCCAGGATCTCTCTTCAGGACCACAACCCTCCCAGTCTACTAAAAAAAAATTTTTCCCTCTGACCTTTTTGGCAGCCAAAATTTCCTTGACCGAGAAGACGTCCGAGGAGCCGGAAACAGGAGTGGGAGGAACAGATTTGGGAGAAAAACGGTTGAGGATGAGTGGTTTGAGAAGAGAGACGTGAAAGGCATTAGGGATACGAAGAGAAGGAGGAAGAAGAAGTTTATAAGAGACAGGATTAATTTGACACAAAATTTTGAAAGGACCAAGATAGCGTGGTCCCAACTTGTAGCTAGGGACACGGAAGCGGACATATTTAGCGGAGAGCCATACCTTGTCTCCAGGGGAAAAAACGGGGGGAGCTCTTCTTTTCTTATCCGCGAACCTCTTCATGCGTGAAGAAGCCTGTAAGAGAGAATTTTGGGTCTCTCTCCATATAATGGAAAGGTCACGAGAAATTTCATCCACAGCGGGCAGACCAGAGGGCAAGGGGGTAGGGAGGGGGGGAAGAGGGTGACGGCCGTACACCACGAAAAATGGGGATTTGGAGGAAGATTCAGAGACCCTGAAGTTATACGAGAATTCGGCCCATGGAAGGAGATCTGCCCAGTCATCCTGGCGGGAGGAAACAAAATGTCGCAAATAATCACCCAGGATCTGGTTAATTCTTTCTACTTGTCCATTGGACTGGGGATGATATGCAGAGGAAAAATTTAATTTAATCTTGAGTTGTTTACAGAGAGCTCTCCAGAATTTAGACACGAATTGGACCCCTCTATCCGAGACAATCTGCGTAGGCAACCCGTGAAGACGAAAAATGTGTACAAAAAATTGTTTAGCCAACTGAGGCGCAGAAGGAAGACCAGGAAGAGGGATGAAATGTGCCATTTTGGAGAATCGATCAACGACCACCCAAATAACGGTGTTGCCACGGGAAGGGGGTAAATCAGTAATAAAATCCATACCAATCAGAGACCAAGGCTGTTCGGGGACAGGCAGAGGATGAAGAAAACCAGCGGGCTTCTGGCGAGGAGTCTTATCCCGGGCACAGATAGTGCAGGCTCGCACAAAGTCCCCAACATCCGTCTCCAGAGTCGGCCACCAATAGAAGCGGGAGATGAGTTGCACAGATTTCTTGATGCCCGCATGACCTGCGAGATGGGAGGAGTGACCCCATTTGAGGATTCCGAGGCGTTGGCGTGGAGAAACAAAGGTCTTTCCTGGAGGAGTCTGCCTGATGGAGGCAGGAGAAGTGGAGATCAGGCAGTCAGGTGGAATGATGTGTTGCGGAGGGAGATCAACTTCTGAGGCATCCGAGGAACGAGAGAGAGCATCGGCCCTAATGTTCTTATCGGCAGGACGAAAGTGAATCTCAAAATTAAATCGGGCAAAGAACAGAGACCACCGGGCCTGGCGAGGATTCAGCCGTTGGGCCGACTGGAGGTAGGAGAGGTTCTTGTGGTCGGTGTAGATAATAACAGGAAATCTTGATCCCTCCAGCAGATGCCTCCATTCCTCAAGTGCTAATTTAATGGCTAGAAGCTCTCGATCCCCGATGGAGTAGTTCCTCTCTGCTGGAGAGAAGGTCCTAGAGAAAAAACCACAAGTGACAGCATGCCCGGAAGAATTTTTTTGTAGAAGAACAGCTCCAGCTCCTACTGAGGAGGCATCAACCTCCAATAGGAAGGGTTTGGAAGGGTCAGGTCTGGAGAGCACGGGAGCCGAAGAAAAGGCAGACTTGAGTCGTTTAAAGGAGTCTTCTGCTTGAGGAGGCCAGGACTTGGGATCAGCATTTTTTTTGGTTAAAGCCACGATAGGAGCCACAATGGTAGAAAAATGTGGAATAAATTGCCTGTAATAATTGGCGAACCCCAAAAAGCGTTGGATAGCACGGAGTCCGGAGGGGCGTGGCCAATTTAAGACGGCAGAGAGTTTGTCTGGATCCATCTGTAGTCCCTGGCCAGAGACCAAATATCCTAGAAAAGGAAGAGATTGGCATTCAAACAGACATTTCTCAATTTTGGCATAGAGTTGGTTGTCACGAAGTCTCTGAAGAACCATACGGACATGCTGGCGGTGTTCTTCTAGATTGGCAGAAAAAATTAGGATATCGTCCAGATATACCACAACACAGGAGTATAACAGATCACGAAAAATTTCATTGACAAAGTCTTGGAAGACGGCAGGGGCATTGCACAGTCCAAAGGGCATGACCAGATACTCAAAGTGTCCATCTCTGGTGTTAAATGCCGTTTTCCACTCGTCCCCCTCTCTGATGCGGATGAGGTTATAGGCGCCTCTTAAGTCCAATTTAGTGAAGATGTGGGCACCTTGGAGGCGATCAAAGAGTTCAGAGATGAGGGGTAAGGGGTAGCGGTTCTTAACCGTGATTTTATTAAGACCGCGGTAGTCAATGCAAGGACGTAGGGAGCCATCTTTTTTGGACACAAAGAAAAATCCGGCTCCGGCAGGAGAGGAGGATTTACGGATAAAGCCCTTTTTTAGATTCTCCTGGACGTATTCGGACATGGCAAGAGTCTCTGGGGCAGAGAGAGGATAAATTCTGCCCCGGGGTGGAGTAGTACCCGGGAGGAGGTCGATAGGGCAATCATAAGGCCTGTGAGGAGGTAGAGTCTCAGCTTGTTTTTTGCAGAAAACATCCGCGAAGTCCATATAGGCCTTAGGGAGACCGGTTACTGGAGGAACCACAGAGTTACGGCAAGGGTTACTGGGAACCGGTTTTAGACAGTTCTTGGAACAAGAGGACCCCCAACTCTTGATCTCCCCAGTGGACTAATCCAGGGTTGGGGAATGAAGTTGAAGCCAGGGAAGTCCAAGGAGAATCTCCGAGGTGCAATTGGGAAGGACCAAAAGTTCAATCCTCTCATGATGAGATCCGATGCTCATAAGAAGGGGCTCCGTGCGGAAACGTATGGTACAGTCCAATCTTTCATTATTTACACAATTGATGTAGAGGGGTCTGGCGAGACTGGTCACTGGGATGTTGAACCTGTTGACGAGAGAGGCCAAAATAAAATTTCCTGCAGATCCAGAGTCCAAGAAGGCCACTGTAGAGAAGGAGAAGGCAGAGGCAGACATCCGCACAGGCACAGTAAGACGTGGAGAAGCAGAGTAGACATCAAGGACTGTCTCACCCTTGTGCGGAGTCAGCGTACGTCTTTCCAGGCGGGGAGGACGGATAGGACAATCCCTCAGGAAGTGTTCGGTACTAGCACAGTACAGGCAGAGGTTCTCCATACGGCGTCGTGTCCTCTCTTGAGGTGTCAGGCGAGACCGGTCGACCTGCATAGCCTCCACGGCGGGAGGCACAGGAACAGATTGCAGGGGACCAGAGGAGAGAGGAGCCGAGGAGACGAAACGCCTCGTGCGAACAGAGTCCATATCTTGGCGGAGTTCCTGACGCCTTTCAGAAAAACGCATGTCAATGCGAGTGGCTAGGTGAATAAGTTCATGTAGATTAGCAGGAATTTCTCGTGCGGCCAGAACATCTTTAATGTTGCTGGATAGGCCTTTTTTGAAGGTCGCGCAGAGGGCCTCATTATTCCAGGACAATTCTGAAGCAAGTGTACGGAATTGTACGGCATACTCGCCAACGGAAGAATTACCCTGGACCAGGTTCAACAGGGCAGTCTCAGCAGAAGAGGCTCGGGCAGGTTCCTCAAAGACACTTCGGATTTCCGAGAAGAAGGAGTGTACAGAGGCAGTGACGGGGTCATTGCGGTCCCAGAGCGGTGTGGCCCATGACAGGGCTTTTCCGGACAGAAGACTGACTACGAAAGCCACCTTAGACCTTTCAGTGGGAAACAGGTCCGACATCATCTCCAGATGCAGGGAACATTGGGAAAGAAAGCCACGGCAAAACTTAGAGTCCCCATCAAATTTATCCGGCAAGGATAAGCGTATCCCAGGAGCGGCCACTCGCTGCGGAGGAGGTGCAGGAGCTGGCGGAGGAGATGACTGCTGAAGCTGTGGTAGCAACTGTTGTAGCATAACGGTCAGTTGAGACAGCTGTTGGCCTTGTTGCGCTATCTGTTGTGACTGCTGGGCGACCACCGTGGTGAGGTCAGCGACAACTGGCAGAGGAACTTCAGCGGGATCCATGGCCGGATCTACTGTCACGATGCCGGCTGGCAGGTAGTGGACCCTCTGTGCCAGAGAGGGATTGGCGTGGACCGTGCTAGTGGACCGGTTCTAAGCCACTACTGGTTTTCACCAGAGCCCGCCGCAAAGCGGGATGGTCTTGCTGCGGCGGTAGTGACCAGGTCGTATCCACTAGCAACGGCTCACCTCTCTGGCTGCTGAAGATAGGCGCGGTACAAGGGAGTAGGCAGAAGCAAGGTCGGACGTAGCAGAAGGTCGGGGCAGGCAGCAAGGATCGTAGTCAGGGGCAACGGCAGAAGGTCTGGAAACACTGGCAAGGAACACACAAGGAACGCTTTCACTGGCACTAAGGCAACAAGATCCGGCAAGGGAGTGCAAGGGAAGTGAGGTAATATAGGGAAGTGCACAGGTGAAAACCCTAATTGGAACCACTGCGCCAATCAGCGGCGCAGTGGCCCTTTAAATCGCAGAGACCCGGCGCGCGCGCGCCCTAGGGAGCGGGGCCGCGCGCGCCGGGACAGAACAGACGGGGAGCGAGTCAGGTAGGGGAGCCGGGGTGCGCATCGCGAGCGGGCGCTACCCGCATCGCGAATCGCATCCCGGCTGGCAGTAGGATCGCAGCGCCCCGGGTCAGAGGACGTGACCGGAGCGCTGCAGCGGAGGGAGTGAAGCGAGCGCTCCGGGGAGGAGCGGGGACCCGGAGCGCTCGGCGTAACAGTTGGATCAGCCTGTAGTGCTGTTTTCCACTTTGATTGTGAGTGTGACTGCATATCCAGACCTCCATGGGTTGATAAATTTGATTTCCATTGATCATTTTTGTGTGATTTTGCTGTCAGCACATTCATGTAAAGACGAAACTATTTAATACGATTAGTTCATTCATTCAGATCTAGGATGTGTTATCTTAGTGTTCCCTTTATTTTTTTTGAGCAGTGCACATCTATAAAAGAGCAATAAAAATATGTTCGTATTTATAATCTAATAATGTGCACAATGAAATCCTATGGAAAAGTGGCTCAGTACACACACAGTTTTCGAAAAACATGTGCACAGGCAGCTGCTTTTCCAAAGGTTTTCATTGTGCACAATATTACATGTATTTTATTTTACACTGTGTGAAAGTAGCCTTATACTGCATAAAAAACTGCCACATAAATATGCATATATATATATATAACGGTCTATGGCTGCGTTCCTATACAGTTTTTTTTTTTCTGCTTTGTGCAATGTTTACATCCCACAATATATGCCAAACTATGGTAGTATTTTGGAAAGTAAACAGCCCAAAAGTAGTCCCTTATTTTACCATTCAATTTAATGTACTTTGATGGTACACTAAATATAACAACATCGGACAACATAACCTAGGAAAAAGAAAAAGGGGGGATAACAACATGTAAGGTCATGCCAACATGGTGGCAAAATAGACCTTATATATCCCATGCACAAGTGTAAACCATAAACATGTGAACTCCATACATTTATAGAAAGAACCAAAGAGAGGAAAGTGCTAAATTTATTAATTCCGTAGAATATACAATACAAAAATGGTAAAATTACGTAATGTCAAGGAGGAATACATCAACAAAAAACGGTGGTATCACTGGCTCTGCACATAAGACATAAGCTATAGTATATAAAGTATATTGTTATCCGTATCAGCAACAATGAATAAAAAATATTTAAAACAGCACACTAATTGCACCTATCCAAGTAATTGCACTGTAACATGTCAATAATACATATATCTCAAAGTGAGACCAAAGTGCTACATATAGTACAAAAGTGCATGGAGCATGTAAACAAAGGAAGTTTTGCAGAGATACAGACCAATGTAAATATATACAGCAGTATAGCAGTAGATGGCATAGACCGGGATAGCACGAAGGTTGCGTCCCAGACGAAGGTTGCGTACCGAAACGTACATTGGAGTGGTGCTATCCCGATCTCTGCCATCTGCTGTTTTACTGCTGTAAATCTTTACATTGGTCTGTATTTCTGCAATATACTTCCTTTGTTTACATGCACCATGCACTTTTTTACTATATGTAGCACTTTGGTCTCACTTTGAGATACAGTTACCCCTCAACATACGATGGTAATTCGTTCCAAACGAACCATTGTTTGTTGAAACCATCGTAAGTTGAGGGATCCGTGCAATGTTAAATATAGGAAGGTATACTCACCTGTCCCCTCCGCTCCGGACCGTCACCGCTGCATCACGTCGTTACGCACGCCGCTCCTATTGGATGACGGGACGGCGTGCGCGGTGACGTGATGACAGCGATGGAGAGCGACGGGGACATGTAAGTGATCGTCACCGGACCACACGGGGCACCTTAAACGGCTATCCGGCGGCAGCTGAAGCAGTCTGCGCTGCCGGATAGCGGTTTATGCGATGGCCCCGACTTACAAAAGCATGGTGTGTTGATGCTGCCTTCAACATGCGATGGCCTCTGAGAGGCCATCTTGTGTTGAAATTATCTTATGTCGGTGCAATCGTAGGTCGGGGGGGGGGTCACTGTATATGTATTATTGACATGTTACAGTGCAATTACTTGGATGCGTGCAATTAGTGTGCTGTTCTACATATTTTTTATTCATTGTTGCTGATACGGATAACAATATACTTTATATAATATAGCTTATGTCTTATGTGCAGAGCCGGTGATACCACCGTTTCTGTTGCTGTATTCCTCTTTGACATTACGTAATTTTACCATTTTTGTATTGTATATTCTACGGAATTAATAAATTTAGCACTTCATGTGTTTTATAAGTGACTCTGTTTCCTCTCTTTGGTTCTTTCTTTGATGGTACAGTAAAGAAAGATAACAGTTTTGTATGGGTTCGAAATGTAAAACAGGTCAATAAATGACCAAAAAACAAAGACTGCTTTCAAATTACCATATTTTACAACTATTACAACTATTTTTGAAGAACTTAATATAAAGATATGAATAATCTATGGCACTGTTCAAATGGTTGTAAAAAAGTGCATGCATTAAAAAGGCAGAATGCGCTAATTTAACCCATTAATGACATGGGATTGTTTAGGCGTTAATAACTGGACAATTTTTGTTTTTGTGTTTGGTTCTTCCTTCTTGCCTTTTAATCTTTCACCTGGGGCTTGTTATATGTGGGGCCAGTAAAAATTATTTGTGCAGCAAGAGTAAAAAAAAACTTTAAACTTTTTGAAAGTTTCAATTCTACACAGTGCATTTTACAATGAAATACCATTATTCTGTATGTCAATACAATTACAATACCCAGTTTATATGTTTACATTTTTTTTCTACCTCTTTTAAAAAATGTTAACTATTTGTAAGAAAATTTGTATGCCTAAAACTGTCCCCTTCTGACTGTAGCACTAGGTTTCCACTTGTTTTTTGTGCATTTTTCCACACACATTTTTGCATTTTTCAGACACTTTTCATGACCTTTTTCCCCAGACATTTTTTACTGTCTTCAGGGCACCACTCTGTGGGTCGGATGCAGAGCACCTGAATGAGCCACGAAAATAGCTCATGTTGGGCAGGAAGTATACATCTTATATGTGCAGCACTCACTCAGTAAATCTAAGCTTCTTAAGTGACGGACATGTGAGGACAGACATAGCAGGTGCGTTTCACAGTAAAGAGCAACAACGTTTCACAACAGCTTCTTGTGGTTATCCTGTCCAGCAAGAATTTACAGTAAAAGCAGAAATCTGTATAGATCACCGCTTTTATTGTAACCCCTTGCTGAGCTGAGCGCTAGGCGCCAGCACAACAAGGGAAGAGTAAAATAGCTCTGCTGAGCAGCGCTACTTAACTTCTTGGGAGAGGTATTCATTATCCTATATATGTACACAGGGAAGAGGTGTTCACTTATCACCTCTTTCCTGGTTCAGGCCTCTGCTTGTGTAGCCCTGCCTCTAGTGATGATCCCAAACAGGGAGCCCCAGCCATTGCCAAAATACATCTCACATGATTCCCAAACAGCCAAACCCATTTTTTTTTCTTTTTTTTTTTTTTTCATATACATGTATGCGGAGGACTACTTCAGATTCATAAGACCCCTTCAGTGACCAGCATTTTATTTTTTTTAAATAAAAGGGTTAACAAGGGCTTGTGGGGAGTTTTTTTTTTTTGTATTACATTTTCTGACTTAGTAAAGGAAGCTGTCTTATAGATGGAGTGCAATACTAAGCCAGGGCTTAGCCTTTTTTTTTTATTCACATAGGGGGACTATTACATGCAATCCTTTGATTGCATACACCAGGGGTACTCAACTATTTTTAGTGAGGGTCCACTTATCCAGGCCTGCCATCCGGTGAAGGTCCAAATTGAACGCTAAGGCCTGGTTCACAAATAGCGGCCTCAGTGCCATGAAGGAAATAGCAAACAATCAACTGAAGTGTGGAGGATGTATGACCTGAATACTGCCACACACTGTACCCCTGAATATAATACTGCCGCACACTGTGCCCCTGAATATAAAACTGCCACACACTGTACCCATGGTATAATACTGCCACACACTGTACCACTGAAAATAATTCAACTACACACTGTACCCCCTGACTATAAGATTCCAATGTGAACAGGGATAAGGGTGTATTTCAGCACCTGGGTGTAACGTAGTACACCTGAGTTTCCACGCTACTCAGTATATAAGCAGTCCAGCAGAAATAGCACTCGTACAACTAAATATTTGTCCTAAGACTTGACACTTTACTTCCAATATTTCTTCATACAAAGATTTCATACAAAGATTTCATATTAAGATTTCATACAAAGATTTCATGCAGGAACCGTGTACTAGAATACAATGCAATATCACCCAGTGCATACTCGCCGATACACGGTCACAGCATTACAACAGACCTTTTCGGCTCCAGAGGTCTGTTGTAATGCCGTGACCGTGTATTGGCTAGTATGCACTGGGTGATATTGAATTGTGTTCTCGTACACTGTTCCTGCATGAAATCTTTGTATGAATGAAATACTGCCACACACTGGGCCCCTAGTATATTACTGCCACACGCTATTCTCCAGCAATATTACTGCCACATACTATGCCCCCAAATACATTTTCGACAAAAACTGTGCCCTGTACTGACTAATTTTACCTCTGTGCCCCAAATAATTGATGCCACTGTGCCCCCAGAATTAATGATGCCACTTTGCCCCAGAGTTATTTATGCCACTGTGCCCCCAGAATGAACGATGCCACTGTGCCCCCAGAATGAAGGATGCCACTATGCCCCCAGAATTAGGGATGCCACTGTGCCCCTACATGGACTTTGCCACTGTGACTCTCCAGCTGTTGCAAACTAAAACTCCCATTATGCACAGACAGAAGGTCATGATGGGAGCTGTAGTTCTACAACAACTGTCACAGGTGGGGGAACACAAATTTGTACCTGAGAGCTTGGCTCCTGTCCCAGGTCCTGTGCTGCCCCGCTGCTCTGGCCTCTTCTAGTCAGGCCTGGCCAGAGCAGATGATGCAGGCAGCGCTAATCATGCTGCCTGCATCATAGTAGAAGCGCCGAGCGTCCGGACAGGGAACACAGTGCTCCCTTGCTCCGGCCGCAGCTATTCACTTGTATTGGTGTCTTAAAGACACCTATACATATGAATGAGGGGAGAGCCAGCCGGAGCTCCGGATGACTGGCTGCTGTGGTCCAGGCCTGGACCGAGGTCCGCCAGTTGAGTACCCCTGCTGTAGGCCATCATTATAGCAGCTTTGTCTGTATAGTTGAGATACTTAGCAATAGATTGTTCCAGCTGTAATTCTTTGCCACCCAGCTTGTCAGGCGGTATTATAGGGTAGGCAGGTCCCCTTCTATGGGCTCTCTCCATGCTGCAAACGTGAGGGATTCCTAGTGCTTGAGGTAGGTCTACAGCAAATATATCATGCAGATGATTGAGACCGACAAATTCTGGCAGACCAATGAGCCTGAGGTTACTCCTAGGGATGCACCGATATATTGGCGGCCGATACATATCGGCCGAAAATAGCTATTTCGGCAAAATGCCAAAACAACTAAAAATGTGCCGATAATGACCCACCTCCCCTGCCCGCCCACAGCACAAGTTACAAACACTGCCAGTGGCAGAGGCACTCGTGGGCGGTGCAGGGGGGGCGGCCGCAACATCTGGGGGGGGGTTGCGCTCTCCGGGATAGGATTAGGAATACTTCTTTTTATGTGCCCGGGCCAGCTCCCGTGTGTGGCTGCAGGCGGGGGCCGGCCAGAGCATATAAAAACTAATACTGTGTACTAAAAACCAGGGGGCCTCTAGCTGTTGTGAAACTACAACTCCCAGCATGCCCGGACTGGCAAAGTCTGTCCGGGCATGCTGGGAGTTGTAGTTTCACAACAGCTGGAGGCCCCCTGGTTTTTAGTACACAGTATTAGTTTTTACCTGCTCTGGCCGGCCCCCGCCTGCAGCCACACACGGGAGCCGGCCCGGGCACATAAAAAGAAGTATTCCTAATCCTATCCCGGACATCCCTGTGTCCCGAAAAATCTTTTCGGGACATAAGGATGTCCGCCGGTCACTCACCATTCCCCGGCGTCCTCCCGTGATCCTCCTTCGGTCCTTCGCTTCTCCGCGTCTATGGTCGTACGCACAGGACGTCACTGACGTCCCGTGCGTACAACCATAGAGACGCAGGATCGTCGCAGGAGAACGCACGCCGGCCGGGGCCTGGTAAGTGACCGCGTCATCTTCAGTGTTCCGGTCTCCGCTCCCCCGGTCCCGGCCCCTACTGCTATGGTCCATAGGCCATAGCAGTAGATGTGACCCCGGGCCGGAGGAGCGGTGACCGGATCACTGTGGGGGCAGCAGTACAGACATACAGCCTCCAGCCGTACACTGTATATGGCTGGAAGCTGTATGTCTGTGGGGTGGGGGTAAGCTGCCTACTATTGTGGGGGAGCTGCCTAATATTGGGGGGGGGAGCTGCCTAATATTGTGTGGGGGGGGAGCTGCCTAATATTGTGGGGGGGGGAGCTGCCTAATATTGTTGGGGGGAACTGCCTGATATTGTTGGGGGGAGCTGCCTAATATTGTAGGGGGGGAGCTGCCTAATATTGTTGGGGGGAGCTGCCTGATATTGTGGGGGGGGAGAGCTGCCTAATATTGTGGGGGGAGTTGCCTAATATTGTTGGGGGGGGAGCTGCCTAATATTGTTGGGGGGAGCTGCCTAATATTGTTGGGGGGAGCTGCCTAATATTGTTGGGGGGAGCTGCCTAATATTGTGGGGGGGGGGAGCTGCTTAATATTGTGGGGGGGGAGCTGCCTAATATTGTTGGGGGGAGCTGCCTACTATTGTGGGGAACCTGCCTACTATTGTGGGGGAACTGCTGACCTAATGTGGGGGGGAGCTGCCTAAAAATGTGGGGGGAGCTGCCTAATATTGTGTGGGAACTGCCTAGTATTGTTGGGGGGAGCTGCCTACTATTGTGGGGAACCTGCCTACTATTGTGGGGGAAATGCTGACCTAATTTGGGAACCTGCCTACTGTTGTGGGGGAGCTGCCTACTATTGCGGGGAGCTGCCTACTATTGCGGGGGAGCTGCCTACTATTGCGGGGGAGCTGCCTACTATTGCGGGGAAGCTGCCTACTATTGCGGGGAAGCTGCCTACTATTGCGGGGGAGCTGCCTACTATTGCGGGGGAGCTGCCTACTATTGCGGGGGAGCTGCCTACTATTGTGGGGGAGCTGCCTACTATTGTGGGGGAGCTGCCTACTAATGTGGGGGAACTCCTGACCTAATGTGGGGGAGCTGGCAATGTAATGTGGGGGAATCTAATCTAATCTAATGAGCGGAGCGCTGCATTTTACCAGAAGACGGGGAGAAGTCATTTTCGGTATCGATATCGGTTTCGGACGGACATTTTTTTTTATTTCGGTTTCGTTTCGGTTCTGAAATTTCCATTTTGGTGCACCTCTAGTTACTCCTTCTGGAGCGATTTTTAACGTCGTTGGTTTTGTCCTGCATGGACTTGAAAAGTCGGAGAGAGATGTGGAGATGTTGTTTAGTGGAGGCTAACTCCTCTTCTACTATGGACATGCAATCCTCCAGCTCTTTAATATGTCCAGAGTGCCCCTGGACTTCAGCTTGTATCTGCGCCAGTGAGGACACGACAGTCGCATCAAGAGAGGCTTTGAGATCCAGGCCTAGAGTTTTAGCCACCACTATAGCGAGCACCCTGCACGGTACATTCAGGTCCGGGATGGGGTTTTCCCCCTGGTCCTCGTGGCTTAAGATGATTTGGGATAAAGGGAGGTCTGGTACTGGCACGCCTGACAGTGGTACCTCAGGTGTTGAAGATGGCACCGCTGCCCTTTTTGGTCTCCTCTCCTCCCTCTGCGGCTGTGAAGATGGCGAGTCTCGGGCTTGTCCGCTCCCACCCTGGTGTACCAAGCGATCCATCCACTGCAGGAGGACTTCAGGAGTAAGATGGTTGGTCTCGGTGAGAGAACCAGACCGATGACTTCTACTAGGCTGCGATTATAGTAGCTGCCAGGACGGAGCTCCTTCTCTGAGCTGCTTACATGTGCGTGCCAGAACCGGAAGTCCTGGACTTTTTGTTTATGCCATTCACCATGCAATTTCATTAATGTTATATATTAATAGTTCGGACATTTCTGCATGCGGCGATACCAAATATGTTTATGTTTATTTTTGTTTGCATCTTTTTATTTGAAAAATAGAAAAAGTGGTGTTACATTTTTATTAGGGAGGGAAGTGATAGCTGATTTTTGGCATTAGTGATATATCCCGGCTGCTGATAGCAGCCAGTAGTAAGTAGTGCTCAGCTTGTAATGCACTTCTTACACCCAGTCTGTGACCAGGGCATACATGTACACTCTGTTTCATTAAAGGGGTACTCCAAGGATAGGGGATAAGATGTCTAATTGCAGGGGTTCCACTGCTGGAGACCCCTGCGATCTCTCCTGCAGCCCCCCCCCCCCCCCCGAGTCATCCGCTCTCCAGAGCTACGTTTGCTCTGTGGTTGATGACTCACAATACAGGGAACGAAGCTTTGTGACGTCATGGGCCCGCCCTCTCATGATGTCATGCCCCGCCCCCTTAATGCAAGTCTATGCGAGGGGGCATGCCTGTTGCCATGCCCCATCCCATAGACTTGCATTAAAGGGGTGGGGTGTGACATCATGAGGGGCGGAGTAATGATGTCACGAACCGCCGGTGTGAGGTGGTTTTTTGTGCCCCCGTAGATGGGAGCTGGGGGAGGGCAGAGCAAGGGGAGGGAGGAGGTTCATGCCCCCTCCCTCATCTCCCCTCCCTGAGCTCGGCTGGACGCAGATCTCTAAGGCACGCACCCTCCCTGAGGACATAGATCTCCACGGCAGGTCCCCTCCCTCATCTCCCCGAGCTGAGGACGTAAATCTCCACGGCAGGTCCCCTCCCTCATCTCCCCGAGCTGAGGACGTAGAGCAGTGCTCCCAATGAGCTCTATGTGTAAAGGGGGACATACTGCACGGGCTAAAGGGGGACATACTGTACGGGCTAAATAGAGCTCACATAGAACTCATTGGGAGCTTTAGCCCGTGCAGTATGTCCCCCTTTAACCCATGCAGTATGTCCCCCTTTAGCCCGTACAGTATGTCCCCCTTTACACATAGAGCTCATTAGGAGCACTGCTCTTTGTCCTCAGCTCAGGGAGATGAGGGAGGGGACCTGCCGTGGCGATCTATGTCCTCAGGGAGGGGACGTGCCGTAGAGATCTGCGTCCAGCCGAGCTCAGGGAGGGGAAATGAGGGAGGGGGCGTGAACCTCCTCCCTCCCCTTGCTCTGCCCTCCCCCAGCTCTAGCTTCGGAAATCTTTGGAGAGCTGGGGGAGGAGCGGATGCATGGATCTATGGGGGCGCAAAAACCACCTCACACCGGCCCATGTCATCAGCCACAGAGCAAGCATAGCTCCGGAGAGCTGATGACTCGGGGGGCTACAGGAGAGATCGCGGGGGTCCCCAGCAGCAGGACCCCTGCGATCAGACATCTTATCCCCTATCCTTGGATAGGGGATAAGATGTCTAGGGATGGAGTACCCCTTTAACCACTTAAGGACCAAGGACATACCGGTATGTCCTGAGTCCTTTCCCTTTCTATAACGGGTCGGGCCCGGCCTCTAACAACGGCCGGGACCCGTGGCTAATAGTGCGCGGCAATGATCACGGTGCTGCGCGCTATTAACCCTTTAGACGCAGCATTCAAAGTTGAATGCTGCGTCTAAAGTGAAAGTAAATCGCTGCCAGTTAGCTCAGGGTGCTGTTCAGGATGTCCACGGCGAAATTGCGGCATTGCGAACAGCTGTGGGACACGAGGAGGGTCTCCTACCTTGCCTCCTGGTGTCCAACCACCGAATGACTGCTCAGTGCCTAAGATCCAGGCATGAGCAGTCAAGCGGCAGAATCATTGATCACTGGTTTTCTATGAGAAACCAGTGATCAATGTAAAAGATCAGTGTGTGCAGTGTTATAGCCCCATATGGGAACTATAACATTGCAAAAAAAAAAGTGAATAAAGATCATTTAACACCTTCCCTAATGAAAGTTTGAATCACCCCCCTTTTCCCATTTAAAAAAAAAAACAGTGTAAATAAAAATAAACATATGTGGTATCGTCGCGTGCGGAAATTCTAAAAATATATCATTAATTAAAATGCACAGCCAATGGCGTACGCGCAAAAAAAATTCCAAAGTCCAAAATAGTGTATTTTTGGTCACTTTTTATATCATGAAAAAATTAATAAAAAGCAACCAACAAGTCCGATCAATACAAAAATGTTACCGCTAAAATCTTCAGATCATGGCGCAAAAAAATGAGCCCTAATACTGCCCCATATGCGGAAAAATAAAAAAGTTATAGGGGTCAGAAGATGACAATTTTAAACGTATAAATTTTCCTGCATTTAGTTATGATTTTTTTCAGAAGTACGACAAAATCAAACTTATAAAAGTAGGGTATCATTTTAATCGTATGGACCTACCGAATAAAGAGAATGCGTCATTTTTACCGAAAAAATGTACTACGTAGAAACAGAAGCCCCCAAAAGTTACAAAATGGTGGGGGGTTTTTTCAATTTTGTCTCACAATGATTTTTTTTTCGCCGTAGATTTTTGGGTAAAATGTCTGATGTCATTACAAAGTAGAATTGGTGGCGCAAAAATTAAGCCATCATATGGATTTTTAGGTGCAAAATTGAAAGAGTTATGATTTTTTTTACATAAGGAGGAAAAAATGAAGGTGCAAAAACTGTAAAACCCCTGGTCCTTTAAGGGGTTAAGGAGTACCCCTTTAAGGTGTGTCTACACAAGCTAAAGAGAACCCCCCCCCCCCCCTGTCCTGGCCTCACACACAACCTACCGCCCACAGTCCTTAAGAATTCCTGTCTCCTGAATTCACTGGACCCTGAAGCTACCTGTGATGGGGAGCCTGAAGCTCAATTTTGTAGCATCATGCAACATCAAGTGGTTCCGCCCGTTTGTGTTATCCCCCCTTTTGCGGCTCCCCCCTTGCAAAGCCACGGCCAATTAAAATGCTATCCCTCCAGATTTGTGGGAGATCCTACCCTCTGGGCTGTTGCAAAAATGAAACAGCTGAAATAAAGACTTGGAGGGAGATTTATCTTAACCTGTTTAGAGAAAGAGTGGTGAAGTTTCCCACAGCAACCATATTGCTTCTTCATTTTTAAAAAGGCCTCTAAGAAATGTAAGAAGTAATAAAAGATTGGTTGCTATGGGCAACTGTGCCATTCTTCCTCTACACAGGCTTTGATAAATCTCCCCTCCTCCCCCTTCCCCCCGATACTTAATTTACAGCCATAAAAGTAATATTTGTCTTAAAGTAGATCTGCAGCCCTAGACACTTATCCCCTAGGGATAGGGGATAAGTGTCTGATTGCGGAGTGTTCAAACACTGAGATCCTCTGTACATGGCCATGGCTCTCCCATGCAGGAGGCATGTTGGCTGTAGAATGATGCCCCCCTCCATGTATCTCTATGGGAGAGGCAGAGATGCAGCATTCGTGCATTCCCGCTTATCCCATAGAGCTGTATGGAGAGGGGCATGTCGTCAACCTCATTGAGGTCAACGACACGCATTGGCCGCTCAGAGCCGCAGGGATTCTGGGTTTCTGTACAGGAGATTGGGGGGGGGGAGGGTCCCAGCGGACATTTCTCCCCTATCCTGTGTCTAAGACTTCAGTACTCCTTTAACTAAGGGCATTTTACCAATTGAGTTTAATAGACCCCTTGCGATCTCCTGCACAGGGCCCCCGCATTAGCGCTCAGTGTGAGCGCTAATGTTCGTAGCGTTGACCTAGAGTGGTCGACGGTTACGCCCTCTCTCTGCCTCCTCCATACAGTTCTATGGGAGAGAAGGGGAGGCGCGAACGCTGCCTCCTCGCCTCTCCCTTAGAACTACATAGAGGAGGTGTGTAGGCTGCGATGTCACGCTGAGGCCGGCACGACTCCTGCACGGGAGAGCCGCAGCAGAACCGTGGCCCTGTGCAGGAGATCACGGGAGGTCCCATCGTTCAGACCCCCCGCGATCAAATACTTATCCCCTTAATACTTAATTAGGCAGTTTTTTGGGCTATTATATAGCTCATAAAACAGCCCCAAAATGTGTACACATAGCTTTATAGTGTTGTTGTTGTGATGCAATAATCAAGCCTGGCTCATCATAGGTGTAAAATCTTCATTAATTCCTTTTAAAAATAATCCAGTTCTTAAAAATATGAATCAGTATGACTGTTGATGTGGAGATGTGCTATTTGTACTTTAATGTTTGAACTCTTTCTTATGAGTTAACTATTTGTCATGATTTATGCAATTAGTTACGTAATTCTACAATCATTATGCAGAACTTTATGACATCATTCTCAGAATAAAGCTCTGTAATAACACTCTTTCATTTTATCCCTACACATTTTGATTCCAGACCTACAGATATAATTAGGTTTCTTAACTAATCAAAAGGCCTAAGCTATTTATATATCATGCATAACACTATACTTATCCTAATGGGCAGACATACTATAAAGGTCATACAAAGAATTGTATGTACAAAGTGAAACGTAGAATGCGATGGATACCATTAATTTTCACTCCAAAGCTTATTCACATAAATTGTCCTCAGCCACAATATGCCATCTGTCATTCCTCCAGCATCTTTATGTACTGTGAAGTGTGTTAACTTGGAAACTCCATCTGGTAAATGACTTTGCCGGTCAGTGTTTTGTCCCTCTGCTGCTTCCATCCCTCCTCGGTAAAGTGAGGCATTCTGTGAAAGAGAACCCCATTTCACAGACAGTGCCACTGGCACAGGTTTCCCTTCTTAGCACAATGTACCTACAGACAAGAACCCTACTGATCATGCTACTAGAGCCATTGCTGCTAATCATTTGAATAACACTACATGGTTCTCTGGACCAAAATTCTTGTACTACCCAAAGCAGTCCACTTTTGAAGCCTTTAAATTAGTGAATGCAGAGTCAGATGTTTAAATCTGCCTCAGGTATCTACACTCCACAGAACAATCTCAAATGCCAAAGTTTTTTGTAAACGTCAGTGGAAACAAGTGGAAAGCCTTTCAAATACCTTCTGGGACAGGAGGCATAAAGAGTATTTATGCACATTGAAACCAAGTAACAAATGGCAAACCGCTAAACCCAATCTAAAAATTGGTGATATCGCTCTTGTGAGAGACTGTCAAGCTGAAAGAAACCATTGGCCTCTAGGCTTAGTCACCAAAACATTCCCAAGTGAGGATGGAAATGTTCGCAAAGTAGAAGTGAAGATAACAAGGTGAAGTGAGTTCAAGTTGTTTCTCAGACCAATCTCTGAACTACTTTTACCTTCTGAAGACTAAATTGGTGACATCCATGGATACCAGGTGGGGAGTGTCATGCCTCCAGCATCTTTATGTACTGTAAAGTGTGTTAACTTAGACACTCAATCTGGTGGTTGACTTTGCCTGTCAGTGTTTTGTCCCTCTACTCCTTTCATCCCTCCTCAGTGAAATGAGGCATTCTGGGAAAGAGAACCCCATTTCATAGACTGTGCTAAGAAGGGAAAGATTACATCCTCCATTGTCCCATGTGGCCGCATCACTGGTAAGCTTATGGACTTGCCCCACAGTTTTTCTCAGCCACAGCGGTCACCAGCTACACAGACTCTTATGTTCAGGAGCAGTAGCTGCATTGTTTTAAGTTGTGACCAGCAGACCAGCTCTCCTCATGTCATCCATGTTATTACATGTTATGTGTCAGCCATCTTGTAATATACTGATATGTTAGTTGTATATGAACATGAGATTATTCATGTTTTCTGCTCCATTGTTTTCTAGTTTCACCGTGCGCACACACACATTTCTATGATTCAATAAATCTGTCAGACAAGGCATTGGACGTGGGTTGAAGGGTTTTATGGACATCTTCATGTGAGTCTACACTCACAATCTTAATGCAGGTCATCCACGGCTCTTCGGTCCTGTGTTCTTCTGGTACTGTTCTGTGTATAGCCCCCTCATGCACAGCTTCCCTCTTCTTAAGCCCCTGGTGTTTTGCAGCGCAGTTCCTCTATTGGATCTTGGTAGGATTCACATCTCCTGACAATGTTTGCCATAGCTGCACATTATAGACACAGGGGCGCTTCTACCATAAGGCCACTTGCACTAAAGGCCTCAGAAGGGGCCACCTGCTGCATGGAGGGGCAGCGGTGAGACATTTCAGATGTTCAACATGGTCGGGGCATAAAGGGAAACTGTGCTGGGAGTCACTAATTCATATGTCGTCATCATTCTGGCTGGGTTATGCAGTGCCCCGCAATGCTGGCTGATGCAGGCTAGCAGGCTTTGAGTGGCAGTGTGGCCTCCTGCTCTCCCCCTGCTTCCTCTAAAGCATGAGCAGCTCAGTGTAAAGTAGTGGAAGGTGCTCAGAGCAAACGGGATGAGGAGATGCAGCTGGAGGACTGAGCAGCTGCTTGAAATTGCACACTGTTCTGTAGTCTATTGGGGAGATTTATCAAAACCTGTGCAGAGGAAAAGTTGCCCATAGCAACCAATCAGATTGCTTCTTTCATTTTGCAGAGGCCTTGTCAAAAATAAAAGAAGGGATCTGATTAGTTGCTATGGGAAACTCAGCAACTTTTCCTCTGGACAGGTTTTGATTAAATCTCCCCCTATGATCTCCAAGAATACCCATATCCTTCTGTACCAGACTTTCCTAGTTTTACTCCTCCTAGGACATATGATGCATATCATTACATTGATCCACATTAAACCTTATTTGCCAAGTAGAGCAGGAAAAAACCCTCAGGTATGGCGCTGCAGACTCTTGTAGACAGATGAGGCGGATGCCAAAGGTAATAGGAAAGTCCTCAGCAGGACATTTTATTAAAAAAACAATAAAATGGACAAGATTACACATTTCGGGAGGATCCCTCCCTTCCTCAGATCTTGTCCATTTTATTGTTTTTTTAATAAAATGTCCTGCTGAGAAAAAAAAAATCCTGATCTGAGGAAGGGAGGGATCCTCCCGAAATGCGTAATCTTGTCCATTTTATTGTTTTTTTAATAAAATGTCCTGCTGAGGACTTTCCTATTACCTTTGGCATCCGCCTCATCTGTCTACAAGAGTCTGCAGCGCCATACCTGAGGTTTTTTTCCTGCTCTACTTCTAATATTGACTCCCAGGACGACTTGTTTCCTCCTGCAACCCATCGGCATAGCAGCAACTCGTACTACAGTACCCAGATTATATTGTGGGTGATATGCTTTTTTGCATAGATCTCAAGGTGAGCGGCCATCTATAAGCCCCGTGGGGTTGCCCCCCCCACCCACCACCCGATCTATTGAGGGTAAATACACGAGGCGCCGTCCGTCGGTCCTTTCTTTTCTTTTCTCTACAGATTATTTGCCAAGTGGATGTCCAAACACTTAAAAATCAGTCTCTGAGACTTAAAAATCTCATAATAATAAACATATTTCCGTAGATGGTATTCCAGAGCAACTTACTGTATATTGATATTACAGGAGACCCACATCAAATCCTCCTGCCACTCAAAGACTTGTAATGTTTCAAGGAGATATTTAGTATCTTTTATAAATCCTGGTGTTATCAGATGCTTTTAGTGTAATATAATCATTTGACTTCAAATCCTTAAGGTCTCTTTTTTTGCTTTCGACATGAAGGAAGAAGTCTCTACATTCCGCTAACTTTCTAGTGCTGTAAAACGTTGTCTTTTTTGCCTTAATGCCCCTATGCTGCAGACAGCCATGGCAGGCTGTAGTAATGGAGCGCCGATAACAATGATCAGTGTTGTTCTATGTTGTTCAGTGTTTTCAATCTGAAGATTGCAGGTAATATGGGAATTATAAAAAAGTGAATAAAGTGTAAAAAAAAAAAAATTTGTAAATACGAATAGTTTGAATCACCCCCCATTTCCCATTTTCTTAAATAAAATGTTGTTAACAAAAATAAATATAAACATATGTGGCATCGCCACGTGCGTAAATGTCCAAACTATTAAAATATAATGTTAACTAAACCGCATAATCAATGGGATGAACGTAAAAAAATACCAAAGTCAAGAATTGCATTTTTTTTTTTTAAATGAGCCCTCATACAGAAAAATAAGAGTTATGGGGGTCAGAAGAGGATAATATTAAGCATACTAATTATCGTGCAAAAAGTTATAATTTTTTTAAAGTAGTAAAAAAAAAAAAAAACCTTATATAAGTTGGGTATTGTTGTAATCATATAGACCTACCGAATAAAGATAATTTGTCATTTGTACCAAAAAGTGCACTGCGTAGAAACGGAAGCCCCCAAAATGTGCTAAATTGCTATTTATTTCCAAAAAAAAAATTCAGTTCCTCCCCATAAATTTTTTTTTTTCATTTCGCTGTAGATTTGGTGGTAAAATAAGTTATATGCATACAAAGTACAGTTGGTGGCGTAAAAAACATGCCCTCATAAGAGTCTGTAAGTGGAAAAATGTAAGCTTTATGGCAATTAGAGGGTAAGGAGGAAAAAACATAACCTCCTTCCAAAAAATTGTCCCGGTCCTCAAGGGGTTAACTGTGTGCTTATCATACTAAACATCAGTATCTTTTTATATACATTACTGAATATCTTGTGTCAACAAAGGGAAAAAAAATCTTTTTTTCTTTTAAACATAAAATTTCAGCAGCATAAAAAGTAAGTTATTCAGTGTCAATTTAGAGATTTGCCATTGATCATCTGTAATAATTTGACAGCCCATCCCAGCATATGTGCAACTCTTAACCTCTTAAGAAAACCCTGCGCCTGCTCCCCTTCTATGATGAGCTCAGGAACTGAACGTATGCCAGAAGCTGTGGCTAATGCCAGACATCAAGATCGTGGTGATATACATAAACATACCGTAAACATTTATCACCACGTGCATAAATGTCGGAACTACAAAAATAAAACATTAGTTAAACTGCACGTCAATAGCTTACACATAAAAAAAAATATCAAAGTCCTAAATTGCTTATTTTTGGGCACTATGTATACCCTAAAAAAATGTATAAAAAGTGATCAAAAAGTCACATCAAAACAAAAATGGTACCGATAAAAACTACAGATCATGGTGCAAAAATGAGCCCTCACACATCCCCTTATACATAAAAAAAAAAGTTATGGGGCTCAGAAGAGAAAGTTTTAAATGTACAAATTTACGTACAAAAAGTTATAATTCTTTAAAAGTAAAACAAAATCAAACCGATATAAGTTGCACTTGTTATTTCCTCCTCACGTTCTAAAAATCATAACACTTTCAATTTTGCACCTACAGACCCATATGAGGGCTTTTTGTTTTTTGCCCCACCAATTTCACTTTGTAATGACATAAATCATTCACCACAAAATCTACGACAAAACCAGAAGAAAAATATTTGTGGGGCAAAATGTAAAAAAAAAATGCCATTTTGCTACTGTTGTGGGCTTCCGATTCTACGCAGTGCACTTTTCAGTAAAAATTACACCTTATCTTTATTCTGTAGGTCCATATGGTTACAAGGATACCTAACTTATATAGCTTTTTTTTTAGTTTACTACCTACATGCACCAAAATTTGTATATTGAAAATTGTCATCTTCTGACCCTTATAACTTTTTTACTTTTCCGTATACAGGGATGTGTAAGGGTTAATTTTTTGCGCCATCTTCTGAAGTTTTTATCGGTACCATTTTTATTTTGATGGGACTTTTTGATCGCTTTTTATAAATTTTTTGAGGGTATACAAAGTGACCAAAAATATGCAATTTTTGACTTTTTTGGAATTTTTGGACTGGTATTTTTTTTATGTAAATGCAACTGACCGTGCGGTTTAATTAACATTATATTTTTATAGTTCGGACATTTGCGCATGCGGCAATACCACATATGTTTATTTTTATTATGTTTACATATTTTTTATATGGAATTTGGGAAAAGGAAGGTTATTCAAAGTTTTAATATAGAAGGGGTTAATGGGTGTGTTTTTTTAAACTTTTTATTCTTTTTATACTTTTAGTACCTTTAGGGGACTTTTAGGAGGAATGATTAGACTCCTCATACAGATCAATGTAGTTCCATAGAACTACATTGATCTGTGTGCTCTGTGCTTGATTGATAAAGCCTGGTTCAGCCAGACTCTATCAATCACAGAGGCGGGACCAGCGCCAGAGGAGAGGTAAGCCCTCTGGTTACCTCCACAGTGGATCGCCCTCCTGCGATCGCGCTACAGGGGGGGCGGTGATCCACTGGACCACCAGGGACTGGTTAAAGGTCCCCTTAGATGCCGCTGTCAATTTTGACAGCGGCGATCTAAAAAGTTAATAGCCGGCCACGGTGATCGCCGTATGTCACCTATTAACGGCAGCCCCCAGCTACAGGAATCAGCTGGGGGCCAGCTGGTATGTTGCAGGCTAGAGTCAGGAGACCACGCTATACACTGCTTGCCATTGTAGGATGAGCAAGCGGTTAATTATATGGACCTACAGAATAAAGATAAGAGGTGCAATGTGTAGAAACAGAAGCTCCCAAAAGTTGCAAAATGGCGGTTTTCGTTTGGTTTCACTGTAGATTTTGTGGTGAAATAATTGATGTCATTACATAAAATTCATGGTGCAAAAATCAAGAATGCACATAGGTCTGTAGGTGGAAAATTGAAAGTGTAATGATTTATGAGGAGGAAAAAAACGAAGTGCATAAAGGAAAAAACCCTGTGTCCTTCAGTCCTTCAATATACTTTGCCTTTTTAAAATAATGCCTACGTTTTCTACACTTTAAAGCCTATCTGTTATATCACAGGGAAAAAAATATTCTATATGTTACTCACTAGGTCATGCAGATGCTATACATGTCTTTTTATGTGTCTAGCTTCTGTATTTGGCTCACAAATCCCTCTGTACTGCTGGTCACTCATGACATCTAATGCTCAGAAATAGGCGTGCCCTCACTGACCATGCATTCACTACTTTCATGAGCATGTTGTGCTGTGCTGGGTCTCTTTATCCAATCACTGCAGGTTGCTATGTAACCCATTCTCTCTGGTTTCAGATAGGAGTCTGATAGACAGGAGAGGAGTGAGCACAGAGGAGTGCTAGTCTCGCCCTCGCTAACTGGACTTTGTCCTAGCCTATGCCTCAGCTGGGACAAAGATGAGGCTGCAGCTTCATTGTATGGGGAGCCCTAGTGTTTTTTTTCAGAAACTATGATAAATTATATAAGAAAGGTTAATGTTCTGCCAACATGTACAACACAAGTTTTTGTAACTGACAGTGCCCATTAAAACCAAAAGTAACTATATTGTGGTGACTTTTACAGAGATTTTCATGTACAGTTACAGTCCCAACCAGCTCTGTATTGTTAGAAATTACCAAATCTATGTTATGTCTTGCGCCGCTACCGGTCATGATGACCACGGGCACACTCACAGCCCATCTCTATCTGCTGGTTCAGGGATGGGCAGCGCCAGCATGTCTGGCTGCTGTCGCATTCACCATGTTGGCAGTTACTTACCTCTTCGTGCTCCTGTCTCTTCTGCTTCCCCTGACTGCCGGCATGTATGTACCCATTTCCTAGGATGCGTGCGTGCGTGCTGGCTCTCTGAAATTTAAAGGGCAAGCGCACAGCTAATTTGTCCTTGCTGTGCGCTGACCCTATAAGTGTCTGCACTTCCCCTTGACCCCTGCCGGATCTTTGTGCTCTATTGCCATTGAGAAAGTGTCCATACTGTGTTCTGTCTACCGTGTACCAGTACCTTTGCTACATTTCTTGATCACTGAACATTGCCGCCTGCCCTGACCTACCTGCCAGTGACGACTCTGAGTCGCCTTACAAAGTTGTACCTCACCTCATCTCTGCCGCCACTGGAGGCAAGTCGCACCAGGGATAGCGACCTGGGAGTTTGCCTGCTGCAGCAAGTCCATCCTGCTTTGCGGCGGGCTCTGGTTAAAATCAGCGGCTCCTTAGACGCCGCTCCCTGGTGTGGCTTTAACCTTCCTCCACAGTGGTACAGCGGATCCACTACTCCAGGTATTACAATCCAACAGAGCATCACTTCTTGTTGGGTTCTCCATGAAGTGGCCAATAAAATTATCCTTAAATGTTCTCCCCTTTGCAATTTTGGCTAAATCATGATCCCAATTAATATCTGTATAGATAAAATCTCCCATTATCAACCCTGTATCTGCCCTGGAATCCTACTCTGTGTGTTTGCAGCTAACCATCTATCTCCTTAGTGATGTTGGGGGGGGTCTATAGATCATACTGAAGAAGTATTTATCTCTGTTTGCAATTTTAACCATAAGGATTCCAAATCATAAAAATCATCATGTTATTGCATCTTTAACACTGACTTTCACGACCATCCATAGTGGTACAGCGGATCCACTACTTCAGGAATTACAGTAAGATCCGGCCATGGATCCCAGCGAGGGGCCTTTACCAAGCGTTGCTTATCTCCCCACCATCGTGGCCAAGCAATCACAACAGATAGCGCAACAACTAAACCAGCTATCCACCATGATTCAGCAGCTTCTCTCCGTGCAGCAGCAGCAGCCGCAACCTGCCCCTGTTCCTCTTCCAGTGCCTGCAGCTTCCGTGGCATCCGTCGGTCCCAAGCTTCGTCTGTCCCCGCCGACGAAGTATGCAAAACCCAAAATTGTGCAGGGGGTTTGTGACCAAGTGCTCAGTGCTCCATGCATGTGGAACTGATGGCCAACCAGTTCTCTATTGAGTGTGCCAAGGTGGCTTTTGTGGTCAGTCTTCTTTCCGGCAAGGCCTTGGCATGGGCAACCCCTCTTGGGGACAGAAGTGATCCTGTGTATACCAACTTGCAAGCTTTCCTCTCGGAGTTCTGCAGCATCTTCAAAGAGCCAGCACGGGCCTCCTCGGCCGAAACCGCACTCCTGAACCTCCGCCAAGGAGATTCTTCTGTTGGTGATTACGCAGTCTAGTTCCGCACTTTAGCCTCTCAACTGGATTGGAATGACTACGCTCTACGTGCCACCTTTAAAAAAAGGGCCTTTCCAGCAGGGTTAAGGTTGGGAAGGCTGCACATGACCTTCCCTCTGTGAGCTTATTCTGTTGGCCAGCTGCATCGATGTGCGCTTCACCAAGAGGGAAGAAGAACTTCGCCAAGAACGTGAACTAGCCCGGACACATAGTTTTCCCCGACTGGCACCGATCTTCCAGCATCCCCCTCAATCTCCTATGTGTTCAGTGGCTGAGGAACCTATGCAGGTGGATCGAGCCCACTTAACCCAGCAAAAGAGGTCTTGCCGGTGCAAAGAAAATTTGTATCTATATTGTGCCAGTCCAGAGCAGCTTGCCAAGTCATCTCTTCTGTCAACGGGGAATGCCTGAGCTACGCGGTGCAATTTCTCACTGAACCACTAATGATGCAACTGGGAGTCTTACTTACACAAGGAGAAAAACAAGTTCTATGTGCTTCCCCACTGTTCTTCTTTGGTTCTCCTCAGTCTACCCTGGCTGCAATGTCATTCCCCGTTACTTGACTGGCGTTCTGTCTCGTCTGACGATTCCTCAACTGAAGTGTATCCTGCTTTCTCCTTCTCTGCTGGGTCTGCCTCCTCCATACAAGGACTTTGCTGATGTATTCTGCTAAAAACAGGCTGAGAGCCTTCCTTCACATGGTCCCTATGATTGTCCGATCAACCTACTACCTGGTACTATGCCGCCACGAGGAAGAATCTACCCTTTGTCTGCTCCTGAAACTAAAGCCATGGCTGAGTATATCAAGGATAATCTCCAGAAGGGTTTCATCCCGAAGTCTTCCTCCCCTGCTGGATTTTTCTTTGTGGAGAAGGATGGGTCTCTTCGCCCTTGAATTGATTACCGGGGGCTCAATAAAATCACTGTCAAGAACAGATACCCTCTTCCACTGGTTTCTTAACTTTTTGACTGCCTTCGGGGTGCCAAGGCCTTCTTCAAACTGTATCTACAAGGAGCATATAATTTGATTAGAATACGCGAACGAGACGAATGGAAGAGGGCTTTTAATACCCGTGACGGACATTTCGAGCATCTAATGATGCCATTTGGTCTCTGTAATGTCCCGGCTGTCTTCCAGGAATTCGTCAATGACATCTTTCGGGACCTCCTTTATACTTGTGTCGTGGTGTATTTGGACGACATCCTGATATTCTCGCCTAACTTGGAGATCCATCGCATTCATGTGCGCCAGGTCCTGCGAAGCCTTCGGAGTAATCGACTCTACGTCAACCTCAAAAAATGCCTCTTTGAGAAGACTAGTCTGCTGTTTCTTGGCTATTCAGAAGGACCCTGACAAGCTGTCTTCTGTTCTTAACTGGCCACGACCTTCTGGCTTGCGTGCTATACAGCGCTTTCTTGGATTCGCCAATTATTACCGACAGTTCATACCGCACTTTTCTACGTTGGTTTCTCCAATTGTGGCACTCGCCAAGAAGAGTGGTAACCCCAAATTCTGGCCTGCAGAGGCTGAAGAAGCCTTCTCTCGTTTGAAGTCAGCCTTTGTCTCTGCACCTATTCGGACTATACCCGACCCTGAAAAATTGTTCTCTCTCGAGGTGGATTCCTCTTCTGTAGGAACTGATGTGGTCCTTACCCAGAAAACTACCAGGGGCAAATCAGTAACTTGCGGATTGTTTTCCAAGACCTTCTCGCCAGCCGAGAGGAACTACACCATAGGAGATCGAGAACGCTTGGCCATTAAGCTCGACCTGGAAGAGTGGTGTCACCTTCTGGAAGGATCTTCTCATCCTATCAATATTTACTCAGATCATAAAAATCTCCTGTATTTGCAGTCTGTTTAGCGATTGAATCCCCAACTATTCATTTTCGGAAAGCGGAAAAGAATGTTAAAGCAGATGCCCCTGGTTGAACTTGATGGACATATGTCTTTTTTCGACCGTACTAACTATGTAACTATGTAACTATGCTCTTTCTAGATCCTCAGTTGTTGTGGGCCTGGACTGCTCGCCTCAGCATATTGTGCTACCTGATCGATTGATTGAGGTCGCACCAGTCGATCTTCAGCATGTTCCTCCGGGGAAGTCCTTTGTGCCTCTCCGCCTAAGACTTAAAGTGTTGAACTGGTGACATTCTTCTTTGCTAGCCGGGCATCCTGGAGTGTGGAAGTCATTTCAACTCATCTACCGTCATTACTGGTGGCTGAACCTGCAGAGTGATGTCTGATTTTGTTCATTCCTGCTCAATCTGTGCCCGTGACAAGACTCCACGTCTTAAGCCTGCGGGAGTGTCCACATGGACTTATATTGATATGGACTACCTCACAGATCTATTGTCCTCCTCTAACAATACAGTAATTTGGGTAGACACTGATCAATTCTCCAAAATTTGAACCTCTGTCTGGACTTCCCACTGCTCAACAGCTGGCGGATCAATACTTCTGGCATATCTTTCGCCTACATGGACTGCCGCTACACATTGTTTCAGATCGAGGAGTCCAATGTGTCTCCAAATTTTGGCGAGCTCTCTGCTCTCGTCTCAAGGTCAAGTTGGAGGGTGAATCAAATCTAGGAGATTATCTCTGTCATTTGGTTTCTGCTCGACAGGATGATTGGGCCAATCTGATACCTTGGGTGGAGTTTTCCTATAACCACCGGGACTCTGAAGCTACAAGAACATTTCCATTCTTCATTGTCTACGGTCGCCACCCTCTTCTACCTCTTCCTACTACTTCTGGGGTACCTGCCGTTGATGATTAGGTTCATGACTTCATGGCTATTTGACAGGAGACCCGGCACTTTCTAGTTCTCGCCTCCTCTCGCATGAAGTCACAGGCCGACAAGAAGAGAAGATCACCACCGGTTTTCTCTCCTGGGGACAGAGTCTGTAACTGGGGATCTTCAAGCAAACATATTTGGCAGATAGCCAAACTTTGTCCTAGGTTCCTTGGTCCTTTCAAGATTTCGCATCGTATCAATCCGGTGTCATACAAACTCCACCTGCCACCATCTCTCTTCACATCCCGAACTCCTTCCACTTCTCCCTCCTTAAGCCGCTAATTCTGAACCGTTTCTCCCAGGACATTGTCTCTCCTACTCCTGTGTCCAGGGCTTCCGATGTATTTGAGTTAAAAGAAATTCTGGCCTCCAAAACTGTTAGGGGGAAACGTTTCTTCCTGGTGGACTGGGAAGGGTTTGGTCCTGAGGAAAGGTCCTGGGAAATAGAGGAGAACATTCTGGATCTGAATCTGGTGCTTAGGCTCCTTTGGCCTAAAAAGAGGGGGAGATCTAAGGGGGGTACTGTCATGTCTCGCCCTGCGGCCGATCATGCTGACCGCGGGCACACTCAAAGCCCATCTCCCTGTGCTGGTTCAGGGACAGGCAGCGCAGCGGCCAGCATATCCAGCTGTGGTTGCATTCACCGTGCCGGCAGTTACTTTCCTCTCCGCGCTCCTGTCTCTTCTGTTTCCCCTGACTGCCAGCTGCTTGCACCCATTTCCTAAGATGCGCGCGCGCTGGCTCTCTGAAATTTAAAGGGCCAGCGCACTGCTAATTTGTCCTTGCTGTGCGCTGATCCTATAAGTGTCTGCACTTCCCCTTGACCCCTGCCGGATCTTTGTGCTCTATTGCCATTGAGAAAGCGTTCATACTGTGTTCTGTCTACCGTGTACCAGTACCTTTGCTATGTTTCCTTACCACTGAACATTGCCGCCTGCCCTGACCTACCTGCCAGTGACGACTCTGAGTCGCCGTACAAATCTGTACCTCACCTCATCTCTGCCGCCACTGGAGGCAAGTCGCACCAGGGATAGCGACCTGGGAGTTTGCCTGCTGCAGCAAGTCCATCCTGCTTTGCGGCGGGCTCTGGTTAAAATCAGCGGCTCCTTAGACGCCGCTCCCTGGTGTGGCTTTAACCTTCGTCCACAGTGGTACAGCGGATCCACTACTCCAGGTATTACAATCCAACAGAGCATCACTTCTTGTTGGGTTCTCCATGAAGTGGCCTATAAAATTATCCTTAAATGTTCTCCCCTTTGCAATTTTGGCTAAATCATGATCCCAATTAATATCTGTATAGATAAAATCTCCCATTATCAACCCTGTATCTGCCCTGGAATCCTACTCTGTGTGTTTGCAGCTAACCATCTATCTCCTTAGTGATGTTGGGGGGGGGGTCTATAGATCATACTGAAGAAGTATTTATCTCTGTTTGCAATTTTAACCATAAGGATTCCAAATCATAAAAATCATCATGTTATTGCATCTTTAACTCTGACTTTCATACCACTTCTAAGATACAGACATACTCCTGCTCCTTTACTGTTTACCCTATCCTTTCGAAACAGTGTAAACCCCAGCAGATTGACAGCCCAGTTATGTGAGGAGTCTAGCCACATCTCAGTGACACCAACGACATCAATGGGGGGGTTATTTACTAATGTGATCCCCAATGTTTTTTCTCAGGTTTTTTTACCCAAATTGTGTCGCACGCTTCTTGCACAAGAATTTGCCAGCAAAAAATCCCCATAACCCGACCAACTCTACAATTTTTCTAAAAGAAAATTTGAAAAGGCAGTGGCAGTCGGGGAAAAGGGGGTGTAGTCACAAAAAAGGGGCATACCCCTGACAGTTTCGAAACATTAGTAAATACCATGGAGAAATACCTGGCAGAAAAAAACACACAAAGAAAACTACTGTCCACACTTAGTAAGTCAGTGGCAATGTGTTCCTTCAGCATCATGGTTTCAAGCTCCCCCGTTTTACTTGGTAGTTTTTCTAGCATTGTGTGAACATACACTTTAGGTTGCCATCTAGTTTTACACATTCAATATCAGTAATGTGATTTATTAGATTATTGTAGGTATATTTGTTTTCACCGCTGGTTTGTAACAGATGGAACTTTTTATCCACTTCTCTTAACCTCCCCCCGCAGGTCTCTTTTGCACCCACCACTATGTTCTGACAACTCCCTAACCTATCTGCCACTTTATCTGATTGCTTTGCTTGTTTTTCCTCCCTTCAAATCCCTAGTTTTGATACTCTTTTAACCCTTCTAGGATTTTCTTCCCCACTGCAGCAGACCTTTCCATTCTTGTGCAAATAATCTGCAGAATACAGTCTTTAGTCCAATAAAATTTGTCCCAGTGCTTTGAAAAACCAAAAACCCTTCTGCCTTACACCAATACTTAAACCATGCATTTATTTTCCTCATGTCCTGCCGTCTTTTTTCTGCGACGCACATGGCAGAGGCAGTATTCCAGTCCTTCTATTCAGCTTTGTACCTATTTCTCTAAAATTATACCTCCACCTGCCATGTATTCTGTCATTCATTGCAGATGAGCCTTTGTGAGGTCAGTTCATAATCTCTGTTCTAGTTCATCCCAAAGTTGTTACATGGGTCTGAAGTTAGAGCTCTGTGCCATTCAAGTCCAGTTCACACCGAATTCAGCCATTACTTTATGGACATGCTTTGTGCACATGCTAGAACAAAAAGGGACAAACTCAAACTGTTCCCACGAAGTTGGAAAGGCTTATGCTGCAGAGGAAGATCTGACATACATACACTTTCAGAAGGATGGTACACCTTCACATTTCCATTTAGACATTTTTCAATACCTGAATTAAATTATATGGGAACATTGTATAGGCCACACACAAAGTGATTGTGCTGTCCTCCACAATCACCAGAAGACTCAATGGCCCTGATTTTCTAAGAATGGAGTGTAGTTTTCTTTGTGGGTTTTAATTCCCTACAAATTTTTTCCACGGTATTTACTAATGTTTCCCTACATTTTGCTTTTTTTTTACACATGCTCTGATCTGTCGGGTTTTCCTCAGCTCAAATCCACCACATTTTTTGTGGAAACCTTAGTAAATATGTTGGGCCTTTGTGAAAATGTTGAAGGCACCCCTTCCTTTTGGTGGCCATACCCCCTTTCCCCTGCTGCCACGCCCCTTTTTCAGGTTCAAGTAAAATGGAGAGTTGGTCGGGTTTTTTTCAATTCTGACACACAACCCGACAAAATATGTCGGGTTTACAATAGTAAATCAGGACCAGTGCATCTGCCCCCTATCACCATCATCCTTTTTCAATTACCGTGTACATTACAGACATGCAAAACAAATGGAAGACAAAATGCATAAAAAAATTTGTCTGACAACCATACTGCAGCTAAGAATTCACTTAGCAGATTTTTGTGTGGATCAGCATAGATGCCTTAGTTCCGGTAAAAGGAAATCTTAATGCTTCAAGATGCCATGACATTTTGAACATGATAGCCTATTAGTGAGTTAAATGTAGTTGGAGTTGTAATAGGGAGTATTTGAGTGCAGAAAAGCGAAGAAAGAGCGAGACCCTGCAATAAATGGAACCTTAGCCCTCAGCACAAGAATGTTATCCCAGAAATTATAATCTTCTCCAAGGAATTCTGCATATCCTTTTCAAAGAATACCAGTGGTTTAGGGGCCTTAACTGTATCTAGCCAGCAAGGTATAGCTGTATATTGGGCCTTACTGCATTCTAGAACCTGTTTAGTGCCAGTGCCAAGAGAGCCATATTTTCATCTAGCAAGTAAAGTGAAGCTGTATATTGGTCCATTCTGCCTTCTAGGGCCTTATCATCAGGGTAGTTCAAACAGCTACAATGTGTTTCCTGTGCCTCATTACAGATCAGTTTGTCAATATAAACAATTTAACCCTTTCAGGACCGAGCCAAATTTTTTTTGAGCTTTTGTATTTACCTCCTTGCCTACTTATAGTCAAAACTATTTTTTTTTTTTAAATCTAAAGACCCATATAAGAGCTCATCACTCATTTTACCGTCAAATCAAAATTGAAACAAAAAAAAAAATTGTGGGGGGGGGGGGGGGCAAAATTGAAAGAAAAAAAATGCCATTTTGCAACTTCTAGGGGCCTCCGTTACTACGCTGTGCACATTTCGGTAACAATAACACATTGGCCTAGATTAATCAAACTGTGTGGAAGAAAAGGAGTGATTTTCCACAGCAACCAATCACAGCTCAGCTAACGGGCTCTCATAAAGTGAAAGCTGAACTGTAATTGGTTGCTGTAAGAAAATCACTCAATTTTTTCTCTCACAGTTTGATAAATCTGGGCCATTATCTTTATTTTGAAGGTCTATACAATTATAACGATACCCAATTGATATGTTTTTATTGTACTACTTTAAAAAAAATTATGACTAGAGATGAGTGAACTTTTTAAAAATTCGATTCGGCCGATTTGCCGAATTTTTTGAAAAAATTTGTTTCGATCCAAATTTATTTATGGCAAATCTATATTAAAAACGGCAATTTCTGGCCTACAGAGAGCCTCAATAGGGGTGTAGAACACTTTGCTGTGTTCTAACATGCATATGGAGTGTGCTCGGGTAGTGAAATAATACTGTTAGTCAGAATAACATCCAGATTACCGGCATTGCTTTTAGAATCACTGTCGCAGAGCGGCACAATGACAGAGCCTGGAGGTGCCATCAGTATGAGGAGACCATATAGTGGCTGAATGACACAGTGTGGAGGTGTTGGCAGCATGAGGAGACCATATAGTGGCTGATGACACAGCGTGGAGGTGGTGGCAGCATGAGAAGACCATATAATGCCTGGATGACACGGCTTGGATGAGGCTGAAGCATGAGGAGACCATATAGTGGCTGAATAACACAGCGTGGAGGTGTTGGCAGCATGAGGAGGCCATAAAGTGGCTGAATGACACAGTGTGGAGGTGATGGCAGCATGAGGAGACCATATAGTGGCTGAATGACACAGCGTGGAGGTGTTGGCAGCATAAGGAGACCATATAGTGGCTGAATGACACAGCGTGGAGGTGGTGGCAGCATGAGGAGACCATATAGTGGCTGAATGATACAGCGCAGAGGTGTTGGCAGCATGAGGAGACCATATAGTGGCTGAATGACACAGCGTGGAGGTGGTGGCAGCATGAGGCGACCATATAGTGGCTGGATGACACAGCTTGGATGAGGCTTAAGCATGAAGGGACCATATAGTGGCTGAATGACACAGCGTGGAGGTGTTGGCAGCATGAGGAGACCATATAGTGGCTGAATGACACAGTGTGGAGGTGTTGGCTGCATGAGGAGACCGTATAGTGGCTGAATGACACAGCGTGGAGGTATTGGCAGTATGAGGAGACCATATAGTGGCTGAATGACACAGCGTGGAGGTGGTGGCAGCATGAGGAGACCATATAGTGGCTGGATGACATAGCTTGGGTGAGGCTGAAGCATGAGGAGACCATATAGTGGCAGAATCCACAGTTCCCTGTTTCTGCTAGTCCTTGGCAATATTCCTTTTATTACTGGTCTGGTATCAACATGGCAATAGTGCCGGGAGAGTATATATTGCCTGAATGACACAGCCTGGAGTTGTCTGAAGCACGAGTACACACCAGGGCTTCACAATCCCAAAGAAAAAACACATGTAATGCTGAAGGGCCACTGAGACTTGTCCAGGCAGTGGAGGCTGAGGACACGGTGGAGGGTGATGAGGCGGAGTCGCACAATGTCACAGCACCAATGGGCTGACAGCATGGAGGAGGAAGCGGGGTGACCTGTCCAAGTTGGGGTTTTGGCTGTGCAGGAACCACATTCCCCCAGTGAGCCGTAAAGGACATCTATTGTCCCTGACCATAACTACAGCTCCAGACTTCGGCACCGCCGTGCACTTTGGTACACACCGACGGGCTCAAGGACTGGCCCACCTTCTCTTCCACAAAATTTTGCAGGGCTGGTAATGCCTTCTTCGCAAAGAAATGACAGCTTGGTACCACATGAAAAGGGAGGGACTGCAGCACCAGCAACTTAGACAGGAGCACATTCAGCTTCTGTGCCATTGGATGAGTGGGCGCATACTGTTGTCTCTTGGTCATGGCTTCGCTGATGGATTGTTGGCGGAATGGCTGACTAAAAGTGGGAGAAGCAGGAGCATCTGGAGCGACAGAAGGAGGGTATGACACACAGCTCCCTTCGGCTGAGCTCCCTTCTCCGAATGCTTGATGAAAAACTGCCACACTGCTGAGTAGCTGATTTTCCCACCAACAGTCCGCACTAATTGACTGCTACTGCCGCCGTCTCCAGGAACCCCTGTTCCACTACCTCCCGGAAAGGTAGGCTGCCGCAAACCAGGTGGTCTCCCCTGAGCACGTATGGCTCCAGAATTTACACTTCTGCTACCACGCTGACTGCCAACCATGCTACCGCCTTGCTGGCTCAGCTGCTGCCTCAAGGGCAACCTGCAACTCTCTTCTCCTGATGATGATGAAGCCTCTTCTGCACCCGGCTCCCAAATGCGATCTGCTTCATCATCATCAACAAATGACTGCACGTCACTGATGTCCTCCTCAGGTTCCTCAACAGTGTCTGTTTCAGGACCCTGAACCCTGGCTACACCGCCTCCCACGTCACTCTCCTCATCACTACTTGGCCGCCTAGCGTAGGAAGCAGTGCATATCTCCTCCCCTTCTTGGCTGGGCAGTAGCTGCTGACTGTCCTCTGTTAGATTGTCCTCAGTGAATAGTGGAGCTGAACCCACAGCATAAGATACTTCTGTAGGAGCGGGAACAGCATAGGACACCTGCAATGGGAGGACAGGGACTTCTCCCAGGCCATGCCAACTGAGGGTTGTGTCTGAGGAACCCACTGACTGTTGACTGGAGATTTCAGATGTCACTTGTGATGAAGTGGATGAACGTGTTAACCAATCGATGACTGCAGATGAGTTGCTGGTCGAGACATGACTGCTAGCGGATAACGGAAGCTCAGGCCTCTCTCTGCGACTTCTGCTGACACTCGCCCCTAGTCTGTTGCGACCTCTGCCTGAAGGATTTAGGCCTCTGCCACTCCTCGGTGCACGTCCTGTCACTTCTCTGCCTGACATACTTAGTGCTTATATGAGGGGAGTACAAAACGCTTCACTACTCTTGAAATAGTATTTGTCTAGAACAGCAGTAGGTGATTACTTTTGGCTGTCCTTTCACAGTATGTAGGCCCTTGACAGATTAACAGGTACAAAATGGTACACTACTTAGATGTACGTATGCAGTATGCACTGATGAGGGCAGAAAAATGCGCTACAACACGACTAAAAACTCTGTATTTTTGTAAAACACCAGCCGGTGAGTACTATTGCTTGGACTTTCACAGTATGTAGACCCTTGACAGATTAACAGGTACCAAATGGTACACTATTTAGATGTACGTATGCGGTATGCACTGATGAGGGCATAAAAATGCGCTACAATACGCATTAAAAACTGTAACATTCACGTTTCTGAAGACAGGAACTCCGGTGTATGTGGATCCGCTGGACCTGTGTGGCAGATGACTCTGACCGTACCAGCGAGCGGAGTCTAAGGTGCTGCTGGTTTTTACCAGAGCCTGCAGAAAAGTGGGATGGACTTGCAGCTGCAGGCAACACCCAGGTCGCTACCCCTGGCATGGCTCCACCACACAGGCAGCTGAGGAGATGCGAGGCACAGGAGGGATGAGGCAACTCGTAGTCTGGATAGCAGTAGGTCAGGGCAGGTGGCACAGTAGCGTAGTCAGGACGTAGCAGGAGATCATTAGGCAGGCAGTAGAGGAGCAAGGTCAAGTCACAAGAGCAGGAGATCTGGTACACGGCAAGGCAATACAATGGAATGCTTTCTCTAGGGCACAAGGCAACTGTCACAGAGTATTAAGAGTGGTGTGAACTGCTGGTTTTTATACCGTCTACAGACTAGTATAAGCAGCAGATGATTTCTTGTGGGAAAAATACACAGAATTGCGCTGAAAAATCATTTTATGCCTCCTGTGATACAGTTAAGGCAGCTTGTTGATATGTATGAGGCAAAGAAAAGCTATCTGCCCCTCTCTGATAAAATGCTGAATAAAGTGACTGGGAGGTTAATGGCTGGTGTAAAAATCCTTCTCAGTGAGAACAAGCAAAGCACTGCACTGCTCTCTGTCCACAACGCTGCTGTGACTAGCAGTTGTAAGTGGAACGCTGCGGTATGATCAATTCAGCGTGTCTGTGTAACACACAGAGACATGCAGTCCGTCCTCTCTCTCTGCAGTGTATGGCATGAAATGAGCAGCCGCAAAATGGCTGCCGATTATATAGGGCTGTGACATCACAGGGGTCAATGAATGCTGATAGGCTGCATCCTGCGTGTGATTCAGGGTCATCCCGCCTACCTCCCTTCCCAGCATCCCCTGCGCCATATACTGACATGTGTAAAATGTAGTTTAATGAAGCGATTCGCGTGATAGAATCGCGGATATATTCACATTCGTTGCGAATCGAAAAATCCTGAAATTCGTAACAAATTCGGGTTCGTCTGCTTTGATTCGCTCATCTCTAAGTATAACATTTTGTAATTTGTGGGGCAAAATTGAAAAAACTAAAAAAAAACTTTAAAAAAAAACACCATTTTGCACCTTTTTTTTTTTTTTTTAACCTTGTTCAGCCCAATAATTCTTTGAACTGTCTTATAAAGTGCTTGTGAACTATAAATTATCTACTGTACCCATCTACTGTGAAAAATCTATTTTTTATATAAGAACAAGTAAAAAGAAGGGACTTCATTTAATTGAAGTTAACCTGTTTCCTGACATTCATTTCATCCACCGATACATGTACTACTACTACACTCATCTTCTTAGTGGTCTTGCTTCAGCCCTCCAGGAACAAACGAGGCCTGTGGGAACCCTTCAAGCCTGTGACTGTGGCAAAGCTTTGGCTCCACAAGGCCCAGCCTGTCAGATAAAGAAGAGTGAAGCGTCACGTCACAAAACACAGCTCGAGTCTAGTGACAGTGTGCCTCCATCCAATGTTTGGCATTATCCTTGATGATGTAAGGTTTGCATGCAATTACAGGGACATGGAAACCTATGCCATAAAGCTGCTGACACACAGTTTTTGTGCTTATTTTAATGCCAGATGAGGTTTGAGACTCTGTTGCTGAGTCAGCAGAGCACTGGCAACTTTTATGCACTACGGGCCTCAGTAGATAGTGACAGCCCCATAACTTTAAAGGGGTTATACAGAAATGCAAGACCAGAGCTATTTTCTTTCAAAAACAGCTCCACGTCATCCCCAGGTTGTGTGTGGTATTACAACTTGGCTGTATTCACTTCAATGGAACAGAACTGCACAACCACACCCAACTTGGAGACAGATGGGGAGTGTTTTTGCAAAGAAATTTGCTCTGTTTTTCTATTCCTGGATAACCCCTTTAACACTCACAGTTAAATGGGTACTCCCTTGGGAAAAAAAATTCAACTGTAATGTTTATTAAAAGTTTTTCAAGGAACAGAAATCAAGAAACAACAACAACAACAAAAAAATAATTGCATAATAATACTAAGGCCATAGCTCAACACAAACTGTAGAATCCAATGGAATCACTAGGGCTAAAACCCAAGCATAGTTACCGTACATAAGTCAAAAGGCTAGTAGAAAGTAAGGCCTAGACAGGAAAAAAAGGCATCGAAATCCACGGAAGGCCTCCCGTACCTCAATATTGTATACCGAGGACCACCGCAGTAGCCCTAAAACAGCCCAAACCAGCGTGGTACCATGCAGCATCATTATTGAGGGGAAACGAACAGTAAGCATACAGAAACAAACACATAACAACCACAGAAGATGGGGAGGGAAGGGGAAAGAGAAGAAAAAAGAATTCGGGAGGGGTGAAGAAAGGAAGGAGAGAGAAAGGAAATCAAGGCGGCTGCCGATCAGTGAAGCGATCCCAGGGCTCCCAGACCGACAGAAATAAGGGAATGGAGTTATTGAGGGAGGCTGTCAGGTATTGCAGAGAGCAAATCTCTCTAATACGGGCCAAGAGGACCGATTAAGAGGGAGGGAGAGTGTTCTTCCAAGATTTGGCTATAAGGGTCTTGGCAGCTAAGACGATATGCTGAAAAAGTTTGAAGGGTTTCTTAGATAAGGAAGGGTGAGAAAGATGGAGGAGATAGATAAGGGGGTCCAAGGGAGCCAGGACACCCAAAACTTCACCCAGCAACCTCTGAACCTTAGTCCAGTACTCTGACAAAAATGGGCAGGACCAGAAAATATGAAACAAGGTACCCAGTCCCACCCCACCGCCGTTATGCGCCCAAAAAAAGAAATGTACTGCGTACGCCATTTCTCCAGGAGGGCATGAAGTTCTCTGAAAAGCGGAAGGTAGTTAGTGGAGTATAGAGAAGAGTAACCAGAAGTAATATGAATCCCTAAGTATTTAATAGCAGAGGGAGACCACTTGAAAGAATAGTCGGTGCGCAAAAGAGTGGAAGTAGACACAGGAAGATTTAGAGGGAGGGCCTCAGACTTAGAGAGGTTAACCCTGTAACCAGAAACCACCCCATATTCATGCAAGACTCTGTACAGATTAGGGAGAGAGAGTAAGGGGCGGGAGAGTGTAAGAAGAACATCATCAGCAAATAAGCAGATCTTAAATTATCTGTCATGCAAGGAAATGCCAGCGATGTCCGGGTTTTCCCTGATCATGGCATCCAGAGGCTGTATGCAGAGGGCAAAAACCAGAGGAGACAGTGGACAGCCCTGCCGGGTGCCATTAGACAGGGGGAAGGTTGTAGAAGGAGCATGAGGAAGCTTAAGGGAGGCAGTGGGAGAGGGGTAGTGTCCCTGCAGCGCAGTCAAAAAATTGCCCGTTATACCAAATTTCTGGAGGGTGACAAAAAGAAATGGCCAACCCAGCCTATCAAAAGCCTTTTCGGCATCGAGGCTAAGGAGCAGAGCCTGCTCGGATGGCCGATTGACCAAGTCCACAAGATCTATTACCCTCCTGGTGTTGTCACCGCCTTGACAGCAGGGAATAAACTCAACCTGATCCTTATGGACAAGGGAAGGGAGAAAGGCACAAAGTATGACCCCCAACATCTTTGAAAACAATTTTAAGTCCGAGTTAGGAAGGGCAATAGGTCAGTAACTAGAGCAATAATGCGGATCTTTGCCAGGTTTAGGTATCAAGGTAATCAAAGAGTGTAAAAAGGAGTGCAGTATCACCTCCCACCCTTAAAATAACTGAAAAGGGCAACAAGCCTTGGTACAAGAATAGAGGAAAAGGTTTTATAGTAGAGATACGTAAAACCATCTGAGCCAGGGGAACGACCAGCAGGCAGAGATTTGAGGACTTCCGAGAGTTCTTCCTCTGTGATAGGTGCATTGGGAAACTCCCGGTCGGCCCCCGACAGAGTCGGCAGGCCACACCTGGAGAGATAGGAGTCAAGTACTGCCGCTCGTTCCACCGGATTAGACGGAAGCTGAGAAGGGAGCGAGTAGAGTTTAATATAGTAGTCAACAAAGAGACGGGAAATGTCAGCAGGGTGGTAGTGAAGAAGACCAGAGGAATCCATCAAAGCAGCGGGGGACTGAGCCGCCGCTCGGTCACGTACACGTCTAGCCATCATAGTATGGGCCTTATTGCCCTTTTCATAAAAACGTTGCTTATGGAACAACAATTGCCGCTCAACTTTGTGCAAGGCCAGATCACCCAATTGTGCCTGAGTGAACACCAGGCGCCTTAGGAAGGAAAGAGAAGGGGTAGAGAGCAAGAGTGCTTCAAGGTGAGAAATTTCCGCACGGAGTTCCCGGGAGCTTGTCAGAGCATCACACGAGCCGAGCACCCAACGCAATACAGTGCCCACGTGCCACAGATTTGTGAGCCTTCCGGAGGACCGCTTGCGAGGTGACTTAACCCTCGTTAGTGGAAAAGTACTCAGTCAGGCACTTCTGTATTGACTCCTGGGGAGGCAGCGATTTAAGGAGAGAAGCAATCAAAGGAGAGGAGAATGGGACAGTGATCGGACCAGGAAATGGTTTCAAGAGAAGAGGCAGAAAGCATGCGTACCATAGGGAGGTTGCCAAAGAGTAAAAGTAAGAGTAAAAGCTAAAGGAGAGCTCTGTGGGGTGTTTGATTGGAAAACATTTTTTTTAAATCAATTGGTGCCACAACTGGTGTAAATTAAATTCTGTTTAACCCCTTAAGGACCAAGGGCGTACAGGTACGCCTTTGCTCCCTGGTAATTAAGGACAAGGGCGAACCTGTATGCCCATGGGAATTTCGGTCCCCGCCGCGCACCGGGCGAGGATCGGACTGGGGTAAATGCTGATATCTATCCACAGGCACCCCGTGCAAATGCCCAGGGGGGTCCTGAGACATCCCCCCCCCCCCTATGTCGGCGATCGCCGCAAATCGCCGGTGAGTTTACACCGGCGATTTGCGGAAATTCCAGGTCATACGGGTCTCTGGCGACCCGGAAAATAAGGGAGATCGGGGTTGTCCAAGACACCCACCATCCCCCTGAAGGGATAGGAGTGAGGTGGCAGGGTGCACCCCTCCAGAAGCGATGACCAATAGCAGATCGGGGGCGGGGGGGTTAATGTTCCGCTCCCCCGCTCTGCCCACCCACTGTTGTCCGGGCAGAACGGGGGAACCGACGGGGACCGGTGCAGAAGGTACACTTACCATCGGCGGTGGCAGCGGACAACGATTGGCGGCGGCGATCGGCGGCAGCAGAGGACAGCGATGCAGCTCCCTGGATTCTACAGAAGCCAGGGAGTTGCCTAGCAACATCTGGAGGGCTACAGTTTGGAGACCACTATACAGTGGTCTCTAAACTGTAGCCCTCCAGATGTTCAGAACTACAACTACCAGCATGCCCAGACAGCTGTTTGGGCATGCTGGGATTTGTAGTTTTGCAACAGCTGGAGGGCTACAGTTTGGAGATCACTGTGCAGTGATCTCTAAACTGTGGCCCTCTAGATCTTGCATAACTGCAAATCCCAGCATGCCAAAACAGCAAACAGCTGTCTCGGCATGCTGGGAGTTGTAGTTGTGTACCTCCAGCTGTTGCATAACTACATCTCCCAGCATGCCCTTTGGCGATCAGTACATGCTGGGAGTTGTAGTTTTGCAACAGCTGGAGGCACACTGGTTGGAAAATACTGAGTTAGGTAACAGAACCTAACTGAGGGTTTTCCAACCAGTGTGCCTCCAGCTATTGCAAAAGTACAACTCCCAGCATGCACGGTCTGTCAGTACATGCTGGGAGTTGTAGTTTTGAAACAGCAGGATGTTTGCCCCCCCATGTGAATGTACAGGGTACATTCACACGGGCGGGTTTACAGTGAGTTTCCTGCTTCAAGTTTGAGCTGCGGCAAATTTTTTGCCACAGCGCAAACTCCTAGTGGAAACTCACCGTAACCCCCCGCCAGTGTGAATATACCCTAAAAACACTACACTACCACATAACAAAGGGTAAAACACTACATATACAGCCCCTTACACTGCCCCCCCCCCCAATAAAAATGAAAAACGTATCATACGGCAGTGTTTCCAAAACAGAGCCTCCAGCTGTTGCAAAACAACAACTCCCAGCATTTCCAGACAGCTACTGTCCAGGCATGCTGGGAGTTTAGCAACAGCGGGAGGCACCCTGTTTGGGAATCACTGGCGTAGAATACCCCAATGTCCACCCCTATGCAATCCCTAATTTAATCCTCAAATGCGCATGGCACTCTCTCACTTCGGAGCCCTGTCGTATTTCAAAGAAACAGTTTAGGGCCACATATGGGGTATTTCCATACTCAGGAGAAATTGCGTTAAAAATGGCTACACCAGCCTGTTAGTGTAAAAAAATAAAACATTTTACACTAACATGCTGGTGTTGCCCCATACTTTTTATTTTCACAAGCGGTAAAAGGAGAAAAAGACCCCCAAAATTTGTAACGCAATTTCTCCTGAGTTCGGAAATATCCCATATGTGGGCGTAAAATGCTCTGCGGACGCACAACAAGGCTCAGGAGTGAGAGCTCACTATGCACATTTGAGGCCTAAATTAGTGATTTGCACAGGGGTGGCAGATTTTACAGCGGTTCTGACATAAACGCAAAAAAATAAATACCCATGTATTTATACCCACGGGATGTAAAGTGCTATGCGGGCAAACTACAATGTTCAGAAGAGAAGGAGGGCCATTGGGCTTTTGAAGAGAAAATTTGTCCAGAATTGAAGGTCAAGTGTGTTTACAAAGCCCCCATAGTGCCAGAACAATGGACCCCCACCCCACATGTGACCCCATTTTGGAAACTACACCCCTCACGGAATGTTATAATGGGTGCAGTGAGCATTTATGCCTCACAGGTTTCTGACAGATTTTTGGAACAGTGGTTCGTGAAAATGAAAAATTTAATTTTTCATTTGCACAGCCCACTGCTCCAAAGATCTGTCAAACGCTGGTGGGGTGTAAATACTCACTGCACCCCTTATTAAATTCTGTGAGGGATGTAGTTTCCAAAATGGGGTCACATGTGGGGGGGGGGGTCCACTGTTCTGGCACCACGGGGGCTGTGTAAATGCACATGGCCCCTGACTTCCATTCCAAACAAATTCTCTCTCCAAAAGCTCAATAGCGCTCCTCCTCTTTTGAACATTGTAGTGCGCCAGCAGAGCACTTGTCGTCCACACATGGGGTATTTCCATACTCAGAAAAAATGGGGTTCCAAATTTTTCGGGTCATTTTCTCCTATTACCCCTTGTAAAAAAATTTAATTTGGGGGAAAACCAGCATTTTAGTGAAATCATATTTTTTTTCATTTACACATCCAAATTTAACAAAAAGTCGTCAAACACCTGTGAGGTGTTAAGGATCACTGTACCCCTTGTTACGTTCCTTGAAGGGTGTAGTTTCCAAAATAGTATGCCATGTGTTTTTGCTGTTCTGGCACATAGGGCCTTCCTAAATGCGACATGCTCCCCAAAAACCATTTCAGAAAAATTTGCTTTACAAAAGCCAAATTTGACTAATTCTCTTCTGAGCATTGTAGTTGACCCGCAGAGCATTTTACGTCCTAACATGGGGTATTTCCATTCTCAGAAGAGATGGGGTTACATATTTTGGGGAGCATTTTCTCCCATTACCCTTTGTAAAAATTGTAAATTTGGGGAAAAAACTGCACTTTAGTGAAATTTTTTTTTTCATTTACACATCTGACTTTAACGAAAAGTCGTCAAACACCTGGGGGGTGGTAAGGCTCACTGGACCCCTTGTTACGTGCCTTGAGGGGTGTACTTTCCAAAATGGTATGCCATGTGGGGGGTTTTCTGTTATTCTGGCATCATAGGGGCTTCCTAAATGCAACATGCCCCCCAAAAACCATTTCAGCAAAATGCACTCTCCAAAATCCCATTGTTGCTCTTTCCCCTCTGAGCCCTCTACTGCGCCCGCCGAACACTTGACATTCACATATGAGGTATTTCCTTACCCGAGAGAAATTGGGTTACAAATTTTGGGGGACTTTTTCTTCTTTTACCCCTTGTAAAAATTCAAAAACTGCGTCTACAAGAACATGAGACTGTAAAAAAATTAAGATTTTGAATTTTCTCCCTCACTTTGCTACTATTCCTGTGAAACCCCTTAAGGGTTAACACACTTACTGAATGTCATTTTGAATACTTTGAGGGGTGCAGTTTCTATAATGGGGTCATTTGTGGGGTATTTCTAATATGAAGGCCCTTCAAATCCACTTCAAAACTGAACTGGTCCCTGAAAAATTCAGATTTTGAAAATGTCAAATGAAAATATGTCAACTTTATGATGCAAACATAAAGTAGACATATTGTATATGTGAATCAATATATCATTTATTTGGAATGTCTATTTTCCTTACAAGCAGAGCTTACATTTTTTCATCAAATTTTGGAATTTTGTCACCAAGAAATGATGCAAGTAGAGACAAAAATTTTCCACTAACATAAAAGTAGAATATGTCACGTAAAAACTTTCTCGGAATCAGAATGAAAAATAAAAGCATCCCAGAGTTATTAATGCTTAAAGTTACAGTGGTCAGATGTGCAAAAAACGCTCTGGTCCTTAAGGTGAAAATAGGCTTGATCCTTAAGGGGTTAAAAATCCTAATCCTTCCAGTACTTATCAGCTGCTGTATGCACCACTGGAAGTTGTATTTGCATCTGGAGTTCTTTTCAGTCTGATCACAGTGCTCTCTGCTGACACCTCTGTCCGTATCAGGAACTGTTCAGAGAAGGAGAGGTTTACTATGGGAATATGCTTCTACTCTGGACAGTTCCTGACATGGACAGAGGTGGCAGCAGAGAGCACTGTGGTCAGATTGAAAAGAATTACAGAAAGAAATACAACTCCTTGGTTGAAAGGAATACTACTCCTTAGTTGAACTTGATGGATGTATGCCTTTTTTCAACCATACTAACTATGTAACTATATCACTTTCTGTGGAACATACAGCAGCTGATAAGTACTGGAAGAATTAAGATATTTAAATAGAAGGAAGTTAAAAATTTTATACCTTTCTGGCACCAAAATGTTTCCACCAGAGTACCCCTTTAACCCCTTAATGACTAAGCCCATTTTCACCTTAAGGACCAGGCCAATTTTATTTTTGCATTTTCATTTTTTCCTCCTCGCCTTCTAAAATGTATAACTCTTTTATGTTTCCATCTACAGACCCATATAAGGGCTTGTTTTTTGCGTGACCAATCGTACTTTGTGATGAAACCTCTCATTTTACCATAAAATGTACGGCGAACCCCCAAAAAAAAATTTTTTAGGGAGGAAATTTCCATGAAAACCAAAATTTAGCAAATTTTGGAAAGGTTCGTTTTCACACTGTACAGTTTACGGTAAAAATGACACGTGTTCTTCATTCTGTAGGTCAATATGATTAAAATGATACCCATCGCTAGATACTTTTATATTTTTGTACCGCTTAAAAAAAATTAAACTTTTTGTACAAAATCAGTAATCTAAAATCGCCCTATTTTGACCACCTATAACTTTTTCATTTTTCAGTATATAGGGCGGTATGAGGGCTCATTTTTTGCGCCGTCATCTGTACTTTTTTTTAGATATCACATTTGCATATATAAAACTTTTAGATCATTTTTTTTTTTCTATAAAATGTGACAAAAAAGCAGCATTTTTGGACTTTTTTTATTTTTTACATTTACGCCATTCACCGTACGGGATCATTAACAAAATGTTTACGCTTTTTGGGGGTAAAATGGGAAAAACTGACAATTTTTATTGGGGGAGGGGATTTTTCCCTTTTTTCCCTTTTTATTACATTTTTAACTTTTTTTAAAACACTTTTTATGTCCCCATAGGGGACTATCTATAGCAATAATTTGATTGCTAATACTGTGCAGTGCTATGCATAGGACATAGCACTGCTCAGTATTATCGGTGATCTTCTGCTCTGGTCTGCTCGATCTCAGACCAGAGCAGAAGACCCCGGGAGACGTCCGGAGCCAAGTGAGGGGACCTCCGGCCTCAGTGCTGGATGATCGGATCACCGCGGCAGCGCTGCGGGCGATCCGATCATCCAATCAAAGTACCGCAATGCCGCAGATGCCGTGATCTGTATTGATCACGGCATCTGAGGGGGTAATGGCAGACATCCGCGCGATCGCGGATGTCGGCCATTAAGGGCGGGTCCCCGGCTGCTGCTAGCACCCTTACGATGCTCGCGGTCATACACAGGACGTATATGTACGTCCTGGTGCGGGAAGTCCCGCCAAACCAGGACGTACATTTACGTCCGTGGTCGTTAAGGGGTTAACAATGCTAGGGAAGAAATTTCACAAACTGATGTGTTGCAGCAGTGGCATACTATTACAGTATCACACTCTATTTTAGTAAGCTTTTTAGCATGATAAAACACATCAAACTGAAAAGGGACAAAAATTTCTATATTTATAGTAAGATAATTTTATGGACCAGTTTGTCCAGTAATGCTCTGTTGGATCTGGTCATTTCAACAATGCGGAGCTGGTTGGGGATGTAATTATGTAAACACTTTTTCTAAAAAGGCAAATTTCCCTAGGCTAAGAGCAGCACTTGGGAAACAAGTTTAAACAATAAAAATTAAAACCTACATGGCTGACAACTGATGTTAAAAGAGAAATAAACAGCAAAAAAATAGCATTTAAAAAAAAATCTAAAGGGGGATGACCTTTAAAAATGACAAAGAGCTTAATAAAATCTGTAAATGTGTAAAAAATAAAGCAGCAAAAGTTCACAATGAAAGGCAGGTGGCAAAAAATAGCAAAACAAAATCCCTTTTATTTTTACATATATAAATGCAACAAAATTTAAAACAAGGACAGATCATGTAGGGCCCCTGATACAAATAATGGGGAGGTGGTCACAGGGGATCAAAAGAAGGCAGAGCTACAAAGGAGGAGGGAGGAGCTGACGCAGGCCGGGCCAGTGCTGGTAACACATCATGTAATGTACTGAACTGGCTTAATGTAGATATGGTCCAAGGTAAATTAAATTTAATAACATAAGCTAAGCTCCAGGACCTGATGGATTACACCCAAGAGTTCTTAGAGAACAAAGTTCCGTCATTGTTTATCATATATAAAGATTCTCTGGTGTCTGGTGTCATATTAAAAGATTCTCTGGTGTCTGGTATTGTGCCGAGGGACTGGCGCAAGGTGAATGTGGTACCAATCTTGAAAAAGGGCTCTAGGACTTCCCCCAGTAAATATAGACCAGTAGGTTAACGTCCATTGTGGAAAAATTGGGGGTTCAAAAGGGACTTCATAGAGGAATAAGTAGGGGATGATAGTGTTATAAGTGATAGCCAGCATGGGTTTACTAAGGATAGATGCTATCAAACCAATCTAATTTGCTTATATAAAGATGTGAGTAGATGCCTTGACAGAGGGTTGTCTGTGAATACATGCCCAGATTTATTTAACTGTGTGAGAGAAAATGTGGAGTGATTTTTCCACAGCAACCAATCACAGCTCAGCTTTCACTCCACCAGAGCTCATTAGCTTTGGAAAAATCACTCCACATTTCCTCTCACACAGTTTAAAAAGTCTGTAATAGTGTTTTTGGATTTTGAAAAGGTGTTTGACACTGTCCCTCATAGATGTTTCATAGGTAAATTAAGGTCTTTAGGGTTAGAAATTTTGGTTTGGTGGAAAACTGACTTAAGGACCTTACCCAGAAAGTGGTGGTCAATGATTGGTACGATGGTTGTTAGTGGTGTACCCCAGGATTCAGTACTGGGCCCGCTTTTGTTTAACTTATTTATTAATCACATAGTGAGGGTCCGCTTATTCAGGTATTCCATCTGGTATAGGTCCGAGCTGAAGGCCTGGTTCACACCTAGCAGCCTCTGTGACATGAAGGAGATAGCAAACGAGCGACTGAAGTGTGGAGGATGTATGACCTGAATCTTGCCACACACTGGGCCCCTGAGATTTTACTGCCACACAGTGGGCCCCTGGTATATTACTGCCACACACTTTGCCCCCTGAACATAATTCTGCAACACACTGCACCCCCTGAATATAATACTACCACACACTGCACCCCTGGTATATTACTGCCACACCCTATACTCCTGAATATAATCCTGCCACCCACTGTGCCCCTTAAATAATCCTACCACACACTGCACCCCCTGAATATAATACTGCCACACACTGGGCCCCTGGTATATTACTGCCACATACTTTTCCTCTGCAATATTACTGCCACAAGCTATTCCGTTGCAATATTATTGCCACACGCTATTCCCCTGCAATATTATTGCCACATGCTTTTCCTCTGCAAAATTACTGCCACATGCTTTTCCTCTGCAAAATTACTGCCACGTGCTATGCCCCCAAATACATTTTCGACAAACACTGTGCCCTATACAGACTAATTGTTCCTACAGTCATGGCCGTAATTGTTGGCACCCCTGAAATTTTTCTAGAAAATGAAATATTTCTCACAGAAAAGGATTGTAGTTACACATGTTTAGCTATACACATGTTTATTCCATTTGTGTTTATTGGAACTAAACCAAAAAAGGGAGGAAAAAAAGCAAATTGGACAAAATGTCACACCTATAACCATCAATAAACTTCTTACACCTCTCAGGAATGTTGGACCACTCTTCCTTTGCAAACTGCTCCAGGTCTCTCTTATTGGAAGGACGCCTTTTCCCAACAGCAATTTTAAGATCTCTCCACAGGTGTTCAATGGGATTTAGCTCTGGACTCATTGCTGGCCACTTCAGAACTCTCCAGCACTTTGTTGCCATCCATTTCTGGGTGCTTTTTGACGTATGTTTGGGGTCATTGTCCTGCTGGAAGACCCAAGATCTTGGATGCAAACCCAGCTTTCTGACACTGGGGTGCACAGTGCGACCCAAAATCCGTAGGTAATCTTCAGATTTCATGATGCCTTGCACACATTCAAGTCACCCAGTGCCAGAGGCAGCAAAACCCCAAAACATCATTGAATCTCCACCATATTTCACTGTAGGTACTGTGTTCTTTTCTTTGTAGGCCTCATTCTGTTTTCGATAAACAGTAGAATGATGTGCTTTACCAAAAAGCTCTATCTCGGTCTTATCTATCCACAAGACGTTTTCCCAGAAGGATTTTGGCTTACTCAAGTTCATTTTGGCAAAATGTAGTCTTGCTTTTTTATGTCTCTGTGTCAGCAGTGGGGTCCTCCTGGGTCTCCTGCCATAGCATTTCATTTCTTTTAAATGTCGACGGATAGTTCGCGCAGACACTAATGCTCCCTGAGCCTGCAGGACAGATTGAATATCTCTGGAACTTGTTTGGGGCTGGTTATCCACCATTCAGACTATCCTGCATTGACACCTTTCATCAATTTTTCTCTTCTGTCCACACCCAGGGAGATTAGCTACAGTGCCATGGGTTGCAAACTTCTTGATAATGTTGCGCACTGTAGACAAAGGCAAATCTAGATCTCTGGAGATGGACTTGTAACCGATTACAAGATTTTGATATTTTTCTACAATTTTGGTTCTCAAGTCCTCAGACAGTTCTTTTCTCCTCTTTCTGTTGTCCATGCTTAGTGTGGCACACACAGACACACCATGCAAAGACTAAGTGAACTTCTCTCCTTTTTATCTGCTTTCAGGTGTGATTTTTATATTGTCCACACCTGTTACTTGCCCCACGTGAGTTTAAAAGAGCATCACATGCTTGAAACAATCTTATTTTTCCACAATTTTGAAAGGGTGCCAATAATTTTGTCCAGCCCATTTTTGGAGTTTGGTGTGACCAATTTGCTTTTTTTCCTCCCTTTTTTGATAATAAAGTTAATAAAGATAATTTAACCCCTTCCCTAATAAAAGTTTGAATCATCCCCCTTTTCCCATAAAAAAAAACTGTGTAAATAAAAATAAAGATGTGGTATCGCTGCGTGCGGAAATGTCCGAGTTATATTTAAACCACACGGTCAATGGCGTACACGCAAAAAAATTCCAAAGTCCAAAATAGCGTATTTTTGTTCACTTTTTATATCATGAAAAAATTTATCAAAAGCGATCAAAAAGTCTGATCAATATAAAAATGGTACCGATAAAAACTTCCAATCACGGCGCAAAAAATAAGCCAACATATCGGCCCATATGCAGAAAAATAAAAATGTTATAGGGGTCAGAAGATGAGAATTTTTAACGTATACATTTTCCTGCATGTAGTCATGATTTTTTTCTGAAGTACGACAAAATCAAACCTATATAAGTAGGGTACCATTTTAATCGTATGGACCTACAGAATAAAGATACGGTGTAATTTTTACCGAAAAATGCACTGCGTAGAAACGGAAGCCCCCAAAAGATACAAAATGGCATTTTTTCTTTAATTTTGTCGCACAATGAATTTTTTTTCCATTTTTCCGTGGTTTTTTGGTAAAATTACTTATGTCACTGCAAAGTAGAATTGGTGGCGCAAAAAATAAGCCATCATATGGAAATTTTATGTGCAAAATTGAAAGCGATATGATTTTTAGGAGGTGATGACGAAAATGTTTTAATGAAAATGGAAAAACGCTTAAGGGGTTAAAACAATGAATGATGACACTGTGCCCCCACAATGAATGATGCCACTGTGCCCCCACAATGAATAATGCCACTGTGCTCCCAGAAGTAAGGATGCCACTGTGCCCCCAGAATTAACCCCTTGGTGACAGAGCCCATTATAACCCTAAGGACGGGAGCATTTTTTTCAAATCTGACCTCTATCACTACACAGTGGTCTCCAAACTGTGGCCCTCCAGATGTTGCAAAACTACAACTCCCAGCATGCCCAGACAGACTTTTAGAAGGCCACAGTGAAGATCACTTACCAGCGATCTTCACTGCAGCCTCCTCCGCCACAATTTCCGGCCGCACTCCTCCTGATGTCTCCGCCGCCGCCACCCGATGGTCTCTCCCCCTCACACTTGTTTCTCCCCCCGCACTTGTTTCTCCCCTGCTTTGCCCAAACTTCAATCGGTGGGCAGAGCGGTGGAAATTGACTTTAACCCTCCCGCCCCAACTGCCATTGGTCGGTCAGCCTGACTGATCAATATCAGGAGATAGGAGGAGGTGGCAGCACTACCACCTCGCTCCTATCCTTTAGCATGGTCGGAGCTGTCTGTGACAGCTCCGATCAATGTTATTTTCCAGGCGATTGGGTCACCAGTGACATGATTGGCCCGGAATCGCCGCATATCGCCAGTCTGAATTGACCAGCGATATGCGGCGATGGGATAGATATCAGCAGCCGCGCGGGGACCGAAATTCACACAGGCGTACAGGTACGCCCTCCATCCTTACGTACCAGGACACAAGGGCGTACCTGTACGCCATCCGTCCCCAACCGTTTAAGTATACCACTGTGCCCCACAGAATTAATGATGCCACTGTGCCCCACAGAATTAATGATGTCTCTGTGCCCCACAGAATTAATGATGCCACTGTGCCCCCAGAATTAATGATGCCACTGTGCCCCACAGAATAAATGATGCCACTGTGACCCACAGAATTAATGATGCCACTGTGACCCCACATGAACTTTGCCACTGTGACTCTCCAGCTGTTGCAAACTACAACTACCATCATGCACAGACAAAAGGTCTTGATGGGAGCTATAGTTCAACAACTGGAGAGTCACAGGTGGGGGAATGCAGGTCCCGCACTGCTCCGCTGCTCTGGGCCATGGCTATTGATTTGTATCTGTGTCTTAAAGACACTGCTACAAATGAATAAAGGGGAGATCTGGCAGGCGGTCCGGATGACTGGTGGCGGCCGTCCAGATCTGGACCGCGGTCCGCCAGTTGAGTTCCCTGATATAGTGGATGGGATTACCAAATTTGTTTCTATCTTTGGAGATGACACCAAGCTATGTAGCACAATACAGTCTATAGAAGACTTGCAAGTTAAAGGGGTACTCCCATGGAAAACTTTTTTTTAAATCAACTGGCGCTAGAAAGTTAAACAGATTTGTAAATTACTTCTATTAAAAAATCTTACTCCTTCCAGTACTTACTAGCTGCTGAATACTACAGAGGAAATTATTTTCTTTTTGGAACACAGTGCTCTCTGCTGACATCATGACCACAGTGCTCTCTGCTGACATCTCTGTCCATTTTAGGAACTGTCCAGAGCAGCATTTGTTTTCTATGGGGATTTTCTTCTACTCTGGACAGTTCTTAAAATGGACAGAGATGTCAGCAGAGAGTACTGTGGTCATGATGTCAGCAGATAGCTCTGTGTTCCAAAAAAAAAGAATTTCCTGTGTAGTATTCAGCAGCTAATAAGTACTGGAAGGATTACGATTTTTTAATAGAAGTAATTTACAAATCTGTTTAACTTTCTGGCACCAGTTGATAAAAAAAAAAAGGTTTTCCACCGGTGTACCCCTTTAAAAGCCGACTTGGACACACTGAGTGTGTAGGCATCTACTTGGCAAATGAGGTTCAATGTGGACAAAGTACAAATTAATACATCTGGGTACTAATAACCTGCATGCAACATATGTCTTGGGTGGAGTAAAACTGGGAGAGTCACTGGTAAAAAAAAAATAAAAAAAAAAAAAAAAAAAGGATCCGGATGTTCTTGTTGATCAGACTGTAGAATAGCGTGCAATATCAAGAAGTTGCTTCTAAGGCCAGCACGATATTGTCATGTACCAAAAGGGACATGGACTCGTGGGACAGAGACATAATACTCCCCCTTTATAAAGCATTATTGCGGCCTCACATGGCATATGCTGTTCAGTTTTGGGAACCAGGTTATAAGAGGGACGTTATAGAGCTGGAAAGGGTGCAGAGACTAATAAGGGGCATGGAACATCCTAGCTATGGGGAAAGATTAAAAGGATTACATTTGTTTAGTCTTGAGACGTTAAAGGGGTGATATGGGAAAATATAGGAAAAAACTGTTCCATGAAAATAAAAACAAAAGACAAAGGGGCACTCCCTCCATCTGGAGAAAAAAAGGTTTAGTCTCAACAGAAAAAGAATGGAAGAACTTACAGGGACTTTAACTTCTGCTTTTAACCCCACTTATCCAGTAGGGAGGGTAGTAGATGAGCAGCCTGGTCAAACAGGTGCTGGCAGTGGAGAACTCAATTATTAAGGGGACAGATATATATGGGAGGATTACAGTACCAAGACCAAGCACCAAGGTTATCAAGCTTGGGGTTATTTAATTTGGAGAAAAAGATGTCTTAGGAGCGATTTAATCACACTGTACAAATTTATGAATGGGCAGTAGGCTGGAACTCCACTGCGTTTTATTTTTTTGCAAATACACCGTCAAAAACGCCAATTTTCCCGAAATTTTCACAGAAAAAACGCCGAGTCCAGATGTTAGCTGCAAGTCAATAGTAAACTGCAAAATGCCAGATTCACTTGGCGTTTTTCAGTTTGACATTTTTTTTTAATCCTTTTGGCGTTTTTCAGCAATTTTGGGCTCAGAGGCTGGATTTTCAAATCGCCCGACAAAACCTAGTTTGGCACTTTTTGCCTTGAAATTGTGGCGTTTTCATCCCATAGAAGTCTATGGGAGAGCAAAATTTTATAATTTTTTGGACTTTTTTGGACTTAGCGTTCCTAAAAAATGATGGAGATACCTTTTTTATTAAAATTTTGTAGGATACCATAAAAAAATAATAATAAAAAAGATATAGTAGTGATGGAAAAAATTGTATCTAACGAAATTTATCTTTTTTATTACGAAATGTTTAAATTTTTAAACAGGGATCAATTTATGTGGGCGGGTAAAGAACTAAAAATGTAGCTGACAATAATAAAAACGTAGTGTGTGTTTTTCACTTTTAAAAAAATTTTTTTTTAGGTAGTACTACTACTCCCAGCATGGAACACACTGTTCCATGATGGGAGTAGTAGTACCTGTACTAATAGACAGTTGCGATCCTCCTGTATAATGTATAGATGCGTCGGCCGCTCTTCTATTTTCCCCTGCACTGACGTATATATACACATATTCATATTTCATATATCACAGCTCTAGGAATATATGTATATATATACGGCAGTGCAGGGGACCATAGAAGAGCGGCCGCTGCATCCATACATTATACAGGAGGATCACAGCGGGTGTCAGTAGTGATACCCGCTGTGATCTTTCCTTAATTACAAGTACTACTACTCCCAACATGGAGTACACTCTGCTCCATGCTGGGAGCTGTAGTACCTGCATTAATAGACAGATCGCAGCAGGTGTCAGAAATTACACTCGCTGCGATCTGTCTATTAATGCAGGTACTACAGCTCCCAGCATGGAGCAGAGTGTGCTCCATGTTGGGAGTAGGAGTACCTGTAGGTCAGAACAGATCACAGCGGGTATCACTACTGACACCCGATGCGATCGTCCTATCTATAGCAGAGATGGAGCTGCTGTATACATCGCTCGCATCCCTGCTCTGCACTATACTCCGGGCCGGCCACTCACTCATTCATATTTTCCTCAGAGCTGTGATTGGCTGCAACCATCCGTCCAATCACAGCTCTGGGCGGAAAATATGAACGGCCAGTGATGTGAATAAAACATCACTCAGAGTACAGAGCAGAGGTGCGAGCACTGTATAGAGCCGCTCCATCTCTGCTATATTATGGACGATCGCATCGGGTGTCAGACTGACACCAGGGGCGATATGTCTATAGTACAGGTACTACTACTCCCATAATGGAATAGTATGTACTACATAGAAAATGTGAAAAAAAAGAGAAAAAAAAAGTTAAACACACACACTTTATAAAAAAAAATATTAAAATTTTGTTACAAAAAATAAACGTTTAGTTAAATACATTTTTACATCCCTACTGCATCCTTTTTTTTTTTTTTTTTTTGGTACTCAACTATTTTGTAAAAAAAAAAACGGCCAAAAAAGGCAACAAGGCAAATTAGACACAAAGATAAAAACGCAAGAAAAAAAAACAAAACGCAGGGAAAAACTGTGGCAGTATTTCTGGGGGGTTTTTCGGGCATTTTTATGCCACATAAATCGCAAAAATCTCAGTGGAGTCCTAGCCGTACAGAGATCTAGTGATCTTTTTATACCTAGGTAGGTAACCATGACATAGGAGCATCATCTACATCTAGAGGAAAGATTTCATGATTATCCTAGATGGATATTCTTTACTATAATAGCGGTGAGACTATAAAACTCTCTACAACATAAGGGGTAGCTTTAATATTACAATTCATGGATACTAGATTTATGGGGATTGAATATTGATCCAAAGGATTTATTCTGATTGTCATATTGGAGGAAGAATTTTTTTTCCTCTGTAATGGAACAATTAGTATCTGCCACATGGGAGGTTTTTGCCTTTCTATGGATCAACACAGTAGGGTTTTAGGTTGAACTTGATTGATTGCCTTTTTTCAACCTTATAAACTATATAACAATCCACAAGCCACTTGGCAACAAGTCCAGAGTGACCATCTTCAGTGTGATGGGTGGAGTAGTCCCAACTGGTCAATGCTGCCTTGGCTTTCCCCAATACTCACAATGGAACTTGGTTGGTCCCTGCAACACACAGCACTGGGAATATGAGAAAATGTTTCTACAAATATCTTAAGCGTTTAAATGCCAGCGCGGAGGTTTAGGTATCTGTGACCTTGGGGTGACAACAGATAATTATTTATTTAGTAAAAAATAAAAAGCAGCCTAACAGACTGTCTGTTAAGCAGTTTTTATTCTTCATGACTGAAGGAGGCATTGCCAAATAAATACCACTGTGGCAGATGGTATGGAAGTTTGCATTAAATATCTGGAGGTGCAAAATGCAACAATGAGGACTATTGATAAGAGAAGCATGCTGCTTACTGAGCAAGCAGTTAGCGGGGTAGACATGGAAGGAGGAAAAATATATCAGAAAGAACAAGTAAGTAGCTGGATTAATGTAGTTAGGGGCACTGGAGAGGGTTTAAAAGGAAGACGGTCATCCTGTTCACCCACACTAAATGCAATTCACCGGGTTTTAGTGTGAGTAAACAGGAGACTGATGCGGGGTCTCTGATTCATATACATACCTTCAGTCCGGCGCCCGGTCCCTCTGAAGATCAGCTTCTATGAATTGCGTGCTGGAGGCATGCCGCTGGGTGAATTTGAAAACATGGTTGCTGGTCACATGAGCGCTTGTGCCTACTGAGACCAGTGACCATGAATATTCAAATTGAACCGACGGGCATGCCTCCAGCATGCAATTCAGCGAAGATAGAGGGACAGAGGGATCTTCAGAGGGACTGGGTGCCGGACTGAAGGTATGTACAGTGGCGTAGCTATAGAGGTAGCAAACCTCACGACCGGGCCTCATAGCCTGGAGATGTGGTTTAATGAGGAGGGGGGGGGGGCGGGTTGTTGGAATGTGTTGGAATGTTGAGGAGAACCGGGGGGGGGGGGGGTGTATGTTATGACAATGAGGAGAGGAAGATGGGGTGCGGGGGGAGTGATGGGATGTGTTTGATGATGTGGAGACCAAGGATGGAGTGGGGGGATATGGAATGTAGTTTCTGGGTTGGGGAGACCGAGGATGGGATGTATGGGGTGATAAGGAGACCGAGGATGAGGGGGGTGTTGGGGTGATGAGAAGACCAGTGATAGGGTGGGGTGGGGGGGGGGGGCCCGGTGTGTGGCAGTATTATATTCAGGGATACAGTGTATGTCAGTATTATATTCAGAGGATACAGTATGTGGTAGTATTATACTCAGGGGGTGAAGTGTGTAGCAGTATTATATTCAGAGATAGTGTATGTCAGTATTATATTCAGACGATACAGTATGTGGTAGTATTATATTCAGGGGGTGCAGTGGGTGGCAATATTATACTCAGGGGGTACAGTGTGTGGAAGTATTATATTCAGGGGGTACAGTGTGTGGCAATAATATATTTAGAGGGTGCAGTGTATGGCAGGGTTATATTCAGGGGGTATAGTGGTTGGCAGTATTGTGTTCAGGGGGTACAGTGGTTGACAGTATTATATTCTGAGGTACAGTATTTGGCAGTATTATATTTAGGGGGTACAGTGGTTAGCAGTATTATATTCAGGGTGTACAGTGGTTGGCAGTATTATATGAAGGGGGTATAGTATTTGGCAGTATTATATTCAGGGGTGTAAAGTGGTTGGCAGTATTATATTTAGGGGGTGCAGTATTTGGCAGTATTATATTTAGGGGGTACAGTATTTGGCAGTATTATAGTCAGGGGGTACAGTATTTGGCAGTATTATATTCAGGGGGTACAGTGGTTGGCAGTATTATATTTAGGGGGTACAGTATTTGGCAGTATTATATTCAGGGGGTACAGTATTTGGCAGTATTATATTCAGGGGGTACAGTGGTTGGCAGTATTATATTCGGGGGACAGTATCTGGCAGAAATATAATGATTATTGTCTTTATACAGAGGATGAGGATCTGCTCACAAATTAAGGAACCAATGATGTCTGGGTGTCAGACTCTGCAGAGAAGATGGAGCTGGAAGAAGTCCTGAGGTCTGGACCAGATGGAGAAGAAAAGGAAAGACAACATAGACGTCACTCAGGTCATTGATATCATTGTGTGTTCTGTCTCACTGTCCCATCAGCTGTAGTCACTTGTAAAATCTGTAGTTATGATGGGTGACACTGTACCCCAATCTGTGGCCTCCAGCTATTGCAAAACTACAACTCCCATAATTAATAAGGCTCTTCAGACATGATGGGAGTTGCAGCTTCCCAACACCTGGAGAGAAACTTGAAACAAGGGGATTGGTGGCGGTCCCATCATTCAGACCCCCACCATAAAAATGAGCTGCTTATTTCAAATTGCCCAGGCCTATTTTCGGTCCCAGTCCTGCCGTGCCTGTAAGTCACTTAAATCACTATTTATTCTCCTGACTGTGTCCCATCAGTGCTGTAGGGGGGGTGGGGTGGGTTAGGGGGGGCCCAGGACAATTGTTTGCATCATGGCCCTGTGGTTTCTAGCTACGCCCCTACCTGTGTGAAGTTGGCACCCCATGTTTGCAAAAGATGACTATAAATACACCAGTCGTTTGTGCTGCTTTTGTGCCGCAAAAATGAAGGTTTGTGCCGCTTTGGTTTCCGAGATTTTGCACGCTTGGTGTGCTGAAACCCCGCCCACTTTCCACCCCATGTTGTTACATTTTAAAAACAAAAACACCATTCATTTGTGCTGGTTTGTCCCACAAAGAATAACGTTTCTGCCGCTTTGGTTTCCAATATTTTGCGCGCTCCATATGCTTAAGCACCGCCCACTTTCCACCCCATGTTGTTAATGTTACGCCGAGCGCTCCGGGTCCCTGCTCCTCCCAGGAGCGCTCGCGGCGTTCCTCTCTCTGCAGCGCCCCGGTCAGACCCGCTGACCGGGAGCACTGCACTGACACTGCCGGTGGGGATGCGATTCGCATAGCGGGACGCGCCCGCTCGCGAATCGCATCCCAAGTCACTCACCTGTCCCGGCCCCCGGCTGTCATGTCCTGGCGCGCGCGGCTCCGCTCCTTAGGGCGCGTGCGCGCCAGCTTTCTAAGATTTAAAGGGCCAGTGCACCAATGATTGGTGCCTGGCCCAATCTGCCTAATTAGCTTCCACCTGCTCCCTGTGTATATTACCTCACTTCCCCTGCACTTCCCTGCCGGATCTTGTTTCCTTGTGCCAGTGAAAGCGTTTAGTGTTGTCCAAAGCCTGTGTTCCAGACCTTCTGCTATTCCTATTTGACTACGAACCTTGCCGCCTGCCCCGACCTTCTGCTACGTCTGACCTTGCCTCTGCCTAGTCCTTCTGTCCCACGCCTTCTCAGCAGTCAGCGAGGTTGAGCCGTTGCCGGTGGATACAACCTGGTTGCTACCGCTGCAGCAAGACCATCCCGCTTTGCGGCGGGCTCTGGTGAATACCAGTAGCAACTTAGAACCGGTCCACCGACACGGTCCACGCCAATCCCTCGCTGACACAGAGGATCCACATCCAGCCTGCCGAATCCTAACAGTTAAATTTTAAAAACAAATAAACCATTTATTTTTGCTGTGTTAGTGCTGGTTTGTGGTTTTGCCGCAAAAATGAACGTTTGTGCTGCCTTGCTTTCCGAGATATTGCGCGCTTGATATGCTGAAACCCCGCCCACTTTCCACCCCATGTTATTACATTTTAAAAACAAATACACATTTCGTTTGTGCTGCATTTGTGCCGCAAAAACTTATATTTGTGCTGCTTTGGTTCACAATCGTTTTGTTTTTTTCCTGTAATGCTTTTTTTTATTAGTTATGGTTAACATGGAATACTGCAGCTAACTATGGCTAAACAATGTTTGCTAGGTATAATGTCCTTCTTTTTAAATTATAGGGTAGCTGTACTGCTTACAGGTGCCTCTGAAATCTCATTAAAGGCGTGTTCACACTGCAGATTCTACATCTGGAGAAATTCCTGGTGGAGATTTTAGGAACTTAGGAAATAGGTAGTTTTGTAGTCTGCGCAGAATTCTGCTGAAAAGATGGACAAGTTTATTTTTGAAATTCCGTAGTGTGCATGGTGCCACAGAATCCCATTGACAACAATGGGACTCTGCTGAACTGGAATTTCTGACTGGAATTCACAAGCACAATTCAGCTCAGAATATCTTTAGTGTGAACACAAGCTTAATGTCTGTCCACACTGCTTCACCGGATGCAACTTTCCATTTATTCATTTTTCAGTTACATCACATAAATTGTGAATTAGGCTTCTGTACATCCATCAAAAAAGAATTACTACAACCAACGGTACTCGTGCTTGTTTATAGAGGTTATAAATCCAAGAGTACCCTGACCTTGTTCCCAAGTGATGGTGCAAACTCTTTACTAATGTGTGGTCCCCTCCCAGGGTCTGGTCTTGATTCAAAGTAGCAGAGATGCACATACAGACATTACCAGAGCCGGACTGGGACCAAAAATAGGCAAGCGCATTTTAGAATAAGCAGCCCATTTTGGTCATTTGGTAATGGGAGAGGCCAGATGTTAATCATAGTTTGGTATAATATATAATATATATATATATATATATATAAAAATATATACAGTATATTATACATACATGCTATACAGGCTATGGTCACACAGGGTATCTCAGTCGTATTTTTTTATTTGAAAAAAATGTGTCCACAAAATTGCAAAAAGAATTGCGGCTGTATTTTTAAAAATATTGTGATTTATGTAAGTGTATGGAAAAGTTAGGAAAAACGTAGTTCAGCTCACCAATACACCAGATCTCGGCAGACAACAGCATAGCCTTCCTCGTGGGAGCAAGTCGGACAGAACACTTGTCAGGACCCGGACTGGTATGCAGCGAGGACACTGGTGGTGGATCCTCTGTGTCAGTGGGGTGATGACGTGGGCCGTACCAGGGGAACGGAGTCTAAGGGGTTACTGGTTTTCACCAGAGCCCGCCGCAAAGCGGGATGGACTTACAGCGGCAGGTAACCCCCAGGCAGCAAGAGTCGTAGTCAGGGGCAACAGCAGAAGGTCTGGGTACACAGGCTTGGGAACACACTAAACGCTTTCACAGGGCACAAGGCAACAAGATCCGGCGAGGACAGGAAGGGGAAGTGGGTTTAATTACACAAGACACAGGTGCAGGTACTGATTGGGCCAGGCACCAATCAATGGTGCACTGGCCCTTTAAATCTCAGAGAGCCGGCACGCGCGCACCCTAGAGAGCGGGACCATGCGCGCCGGGACTGAACAGCCAGAGGACGGGGCAGGTGAGGAGATTGGGATGCGACCCGCGGGCGGATGCGACCCGCGGGCGGGCGTGTCCCGCCACGCGGATTGCATCCCCGCCGGTGACACCAGTGCAGCGCTCCCGGTCAGCGGGTCTGCACAGAGACGAACGCCGCGAGCGCTCCGGGGAGGAGCAGGGACCCGGAGCGCTCGGCGTAACAACACTGAAGCCGTGTCTTCAGGTGTGGCAATCAACAGAAGAAAGGTGATCCAGCTCCCAGTCAGGTAAAAATTTCAGGCTTTATTAGAACATGTTAAAATCCAAAATAGCGCTCAACAAAAAATAGAAGAACAAAGGGTAAAAACACGCAAACGAAACGCACCAACGCGTTTCGACTTTCAGAAAGTCTTAGTCATGGCAATGAATGTTCAGGTAAAGCAGTCTGATATATCCAGCTAAATCTCTACAATGGTCACGTGACCCCATAATCCTGGGAGGAGACCGATGATGAGTTGCAAAATAGAGTACAGAGTAAAAATATCTAAATATTAGAAAAATTGTAAAGATAGTAATAATATATATGTATTTATTATTTATTGAAAAAGAATAAATCTTAATAAATATAGAATAAATCATGTTTGTAATTTAAACCAGACGGGAAGCGTGTGTCCATGGATAAAATCCAAAACGCCTCCCGTCTGAACACCGCCTTGGTCCAGTCTCCTCCTCGGCTAGGTGGACGAACTCTCTCAACACCTCTAACTGTGATTTTAGGAATAATGCCAGAATGTTTATCAACAATATGTTTGGCGATACCTGACAATGATCTACTGGCATTATTATTTGGACATGGAATGTGAAGGTGTTCCTGTATCCTAGTTTTTAACTTTCTGCTGGTGCAACCGATGTATTGTATGTGACATTCTCCTATATACTACGTGATGTGTCTGACAATTAATGTAGCTATTGATATTATGTCTTCGTCCTGTACTGCATGCAATGACGTGTGTAGCATTATTCATATATCAACAGATACTGCATCTTGTGTGGTTACATCTATAGCTACCTTTGCTGGATAGCCATGGTGTTGGTGGAAAAATCACTAGGAGATAATAAGTTCTGTAAGGAGCGGGCTTTACGTGGCACAATTCTCACTCCTTCTTCCATAATTTTACACTTTAGAATAGGGAGATGTTTGAGAATAATTTGTCTGATTTGGGAAAACTGATGAGAAAAAGGTGTAGTGAAAGTGGGAATGCTCTTTTCTTTGTGATTTGATGTAACCTTATTTTGCAAGTAACATCCTGGGGGTTTAGAATTAAAGGGGTATTCCAGGCAAAACCTTTTTTTTATATATATCAACTGGCTCCGGAAAGTTAAACAGATTTGTAAATTACTTCTAATAAAAAATCTAGTTATTAGCTTCTGATTTTTTCTGTCTAACTGCTCAATGATGATGTCACGTCCCGGGAGCTGTGCATGATGGGAGAATATTCCCATAGGAACTGCACAGCTCCCGGTACGTGAGTCATCAGAGAGCAGTTAGACAGAAAACAACTCAACTTCAGAAGCTAATAACTATTGGAAGGATTAAGATTTTTTAATAGAAGTCATTTACAAATCTGTTTAACTTTCCAGGGCCAGTTGATATATAAAAAAAAGTTTTGGCCTGGAATACCCCTTTAACTAACCCTTCAGCCCTAGCTATTAAATGAGGGTTATATCCTCTATCACGGAGACGTTGTTTCATTTCTTTGCATGAGTTGTGATAAGTCATGGTATTGGATGAAGCTCTCCTCGCTCTGACAAACTCACCTATAGGTACATTTTTAATAATATGTTCAGGGTGACAGCTCCCTGCATGTAAGAGACTGTTCCCCGAGCATGCTTTTCGATACAATTTGGTGTGTATGCAGTTATGGATACATCCAAAAAATCTATACAATTATTTCCCAAGACCATGGTAAAATGTAAAGAAAACTCATTATTGAGAAATGAGACAAATTCTGTGGCTAAAATTTGGGTGCCTCTCCACACTAGGAGGAGGTCGTCTATATATCTCCCATACCAACCAATCCAACTGAAATAAGGGTTGGACAGGGAGAACAAGACGACCTCCTCCCAGTATGACATATATAGATTAGCCAATGAAGGCGAAAATTTCGAGCCAATAGGGCAACCGGTAATCTGTAAAAAAAAAAAAAAAAATGTTTACCCTTTGTTCTTCTATTTTTTGTTGAGCGCTATTTTGGATTTTAACATGTTAAAGAAAGTTAAAAACTAGGATACAGGAACACCTTCACATTCCATGTCCAAATAATAATGCCAGTAGATCATTGTCAGGTATCGCCAAACATATTGTTGATAAACATTCTGGCATTATTCCTAAAATCACAGTTAGAGGTGTTGAGAGAGTTCGTCCACCTAGCCGAGGAGGAGACTGGACCAAGGCGGTGTTCAGACAGGAGGCGTTTTGGATTTTATCCATGGACACACGCTTCCCGTCTGGTTTAAATTACAAACATGATTTATTCTATATTTATTAAGATTTATTCTTTTTCAATAAATAATAAATACATATATATTATTACTATCTTTAAAATTTTTCTAATATTTAGATATTTTTACTCTGTACTCTATTTTGCAACTCATCATCGGTCTCCTCCCAGGATTATGGGGTCACGTGACCATTGTAGAGATTTAGCTGGATATATAAGACTGCTTTACCTGAACATTCATTGCCATGACTAAGACTTTCTGAAAGTCGAAACGCGTTGGTGCGTTTCGTTTGCGTGTTTTTACCCTTTGTTCTTCTATTTTTTGTTGAGCGCTATTTTGGATTTTAACATGTTCTAATAAAGCTTGAAATTTTTACCTGACTGGAAGCCGGATCACCTTTCTTCTGTTGATGGAAAAGTAGTTGTCTGTGAACACAATATGTGAAGAGGACATATTTCAGAGATGCAAAAAATTATCATTTTTTTTGGGTTGTTTTTCCATTTTGGATGCACAACCACTTTCCCATAGACTTACATAGAGCACATTAATGTTAAACCTACTGATGCAATTGTTCTGCAATTTTGTGGACAGATTTTTTTTATAATAAAATATGCCACAAAAGACACTAGTCTGTTAAGGTAAGACAATTTTCCATGATAAAAAAAGGCCTCTAAATAAATCATATAACCACCAAATAACACTGGTTTATAACAAGTAAATATTATCATCATACTGTTACTGACCAAATCCTGTATTCTGAGACCAATAATACCAATAATACCAGTATAAAAGGAGGAAATATTATCACCATACATATTACCATCATACTGTTACTGACCAAATCCTATATACAGAGACCAATAATACCAGTATACAAGGAGGAATATCAAAATCATACTGTTGTAGTCAGTGCAGTCAGTCAGCAATGTCCTGAGCGTCGCACTATTCTACAACAAAGTTACAATTCTATCTAATAGTGGTACCTCCAAATCTGCGCTCGCTGCAGGCTCTCTCACCCTTCTTGTGTCAATGGCAGCTCTGGCAGGCAGTGGTAATCAGAGCGAACTGAAATGGCACGGCGGACCAAAGTGTAGCATATGTTCACAGCAACTCCTCCAGCAAAATAGTGAATACAGAACTGGAGTATAATACAGAATATAACTCAGAATCAGTACAGGATAAGTAATGTACTGTATGTACACAGAGACCTCACCAGCAGAATAGTGAGTACAGCTCTTGAGTATAATACAGGATATAACTCAGATGGAGAACAACGATCCAGGGCAGCGGTGATGGTTTCGGAGTAGCGGGGACATCCCTTGGGACTTGATGGCTGTGATGGAGAGGGACGATCCAGGGCAGCGGTGATGGTCCGTAGCGGTGGGGACACGTGAGTATAACTTTCTATATTATTATTGCACGGATCCCTCAACATACAATGGATTCAAGTTACGATGGTTCATTTGGAACTAATTACCATTGTATGTTGAGGGATCACTGTACAGGATATAACTCAGGATCAGTACAGGATAAGTAATGTAATGTATGTACACAGTGACCCCACCAACAGAATAGTGAGTACCGCTCTGGAGTATAATACAGGATATAACCCAGGATCAGTACAGGATAAGTAATGTAATGTATGTACACAGTGACCTCAACAGCAGAATAGTGAGTGCAGCTCTGGAGTGTAATACAGGATATAACTCAGGATCAGTACAGGATAAGTAATGTATGTACACAGTTACCTCAACAGCAGAATAGTGAGTGCAGCTCTGGAGTGTAATACAGGATATAACTCAGGATCAGTACATTATAAGTAATGTATGTATGTACACAGTGACTCCACCAGCAGAATATTGAGTGCAGCTCTGGAGTATAATTCAGGATATAACTCAGGATCAGCGCAAGATAAGTTACATAGTTACATAGTTAGTATGGTTGAAAAAAGACATACGTCCATCAAGTCCAACCAGGGAATTGAAGGGAAGGGTGTAAGGGGATAAGGGAAAGGGATGTAGCTTTATAATTCTGCATAAGCATTAATGTTATTTTGTTCCAGGAATGTATCTAACCCTGTTTTAAAGCTGTTAATTGTTCCTGCTGTGACCAGTTCCTGAGGTAGACCGTTCCATAAATTCACAGTCCTCACGGTAAAGAAGGCGTGTCGCCCCTTTAGACTAAACTTTTTCTTCTCCAGACGGAGGGAGTGCCCCCTTGTCCTTTGGGGGGGTTTAACCTGGAACAATGTTTCTCCATATTTTTTGTATGGGCCATTTATATACTTATATACATTTATCATATCCCCTCTTAAACGTCTCTTCTCAAGACTAAACAATTGTAACTCCTTTAATCGCTCCTCATAGCTAAGATGTTCCATGACCCATATTAGTTTAGTCGCGCGTCTCTGCACCCTTTCCAACTCCGCAGTGTCCCTTTTATGGACAGGTGCCCAAAACTGAACAGCATATTCCAGGTGAGGCCGTACCAATGCTTTATAAAGGGGGAGTATTATGTCCCTGTCCCTTGAGTCCATGCCTCTTTTTATACAAGATTGCATAAGTATTGTAATGTATGTACACAGTGACCCCACCAGCAGAATAGTGAGTACAGCTCTGGAGTATAATACAGGATATAACTCAGGATCAGTACAGGATAAGTAATGTAGTGTAAGTACACAGTGACTCCACCAAAAGAATAGTGAGTACAGCTCTGGAGTATAATACAGGATATAACTCAGCATCAGTACAGGATCAGTAATGTAATGTATGTACACAGTGACCTCACCAGCAGAATAGTGAGTACAGCTCTGGAGTGTAATACAGGATATAACTCAGGATCAGTACAGGATAAGTAATGTATGTACACAATGACTCCACCAGCAGAATAGCAAATGCAGCTCTGGAGTATAATACTGGATATAAATAGGGATTTTCCTAGCTACCGTGACGGAAAATCTAAGTTATATGAAGACAGGAGGCGAGTATTTTGCATTTAACCTTTCTTTTTAATGCCCATAGCAGAAAAATTACAGAGAATTTATTTCATTAACATTAGAAAAAATTTCATTAAAACTACAACTCCCAGCAGCCCTTGGAATCCCCTCCCCTGGGACGGAGACCCTATATAAGGGGCTGGCTGGACCTCCTCTTCCTCTTTCTTTCGTGCGAACTTCGGAACAGCGCACGGCATCTTGATACCCCGGATACACTCCGACGGCAAACGAATTCCATCTCCGGAACTAGACGTCAGGGCCAACTGGGCCCCCAGCAACTGTGTTTCAACTGGAACAAAACAGAACAGCTGTCACTCAGGGACTTCTCATACTCTGCTGCGTAGATGCAGGATCCGCTCTTCAATATCCTGAAACGAGAAAACACACCGTAACAGGGTGGGAAGATACTCGCCTCCTGTCTTCATATAACTTAGATTTTCCGTCACGGTAGCTAGGAAAATCCCGATTTATATATCAGACAGGAGGCTCATATCTTGCAAGTTTAAAGCTAAACAAGTTTAATCAGGAAATATGCGAACCTACACGTTCAGAGGACAGACACAGAAACATGTTCCTGTGGCCGAAAATAAAACTGCCTAAATGTCGACTCAGACGACCAATCAGCAGCTAATAAAAGGTCCGAGAGTGAACCCCCTGACGTGACCACCTTAGTGGCCATCGCCCCTCTAGAAGAGTGGGCACCAAAAAGAGAAACGTCAATTCCAGCCAAATCCATGGCTGCCCTCACCCACCTGGCTAAGGTAGCCGAGGTTACCGGGAGATGAGGCTTGACATAGGAAACTAATAATTGATTATGAGCAACAGACCGCAATTGTGCAGTCCGCTCCTCATACCGTTGCAGACATCGCACCACACAAAGGTGCGGATGGTCAGGAAAAAAGGGATAGAAGACTGTTTGAAGTCTCGTCTTAGTTCTGTGAACCACAGAAAACCGTACCCCATTGTCGCCTGGTAACATCCAATGCTTTTACATCCGATACCCTTTTTATGGATACTAAGCATAAAAGGGTTGTAAGTTTAAAAGATAAGTGTTTCAAGGAAAGGACATCATTGTCCTCCCAAGCGGAAAAAAGTTCTAGTACACGGGAGACATCCCAAGTCGACTGGTATCTAGGACGAGGGGGACGTTTAAATTTTACTCCCCGTAAAAGCCTACATACCAGAGGATGTTTACCTACAGGTAACGCGTCTACTGGACAATGATATGCCGATATGGCAGAACGATAGACATTCAGCGAACTATAAGATTTGCCAGACTCAAAAGAGTCCGCTAAATAATTCACTACGACTGAAACAGGTGCTTGAACGGCATCAATTTGCCGTTGATCACACCAACGAACCCACAGGGCCCAGGCAGATCGATATGCCGATCTAGTCCCTGGGGCCCAGGCCAAGGCGAGAAGGTCTCTAGCCAATTGTGAAAGATCGCCACCGGCGTCAGGGATCCCGAAACCAACCACGCTAGGAGTGGAAGATTGCCGTCCAACATGAGAGGGTGACAACCCTTGATCGGGTTCGAGAGAAGTTGAGGTGAGTGGGGAATCTTTTTTTTTTTTTTTTTCTTCTCTGGGGTGACCGCAACTTTCTTGGCTATATATGGCCTGGGACATTCAGCACGCAATTTATTGCGATTCACTCGGTCCAAAGACCGTCTAGTCCAATACTCAATGTATTGCGCTACATGAGGTAATGGCGCCCAATCACCTGAGCGTGGGTGCGTAATTTCATCAGGGTTGAACAATGGTTGGCCCTGAGAGTCTAATATGGCTTCATTTGGCACCTCAGTGCTGGCGACATGCTGGTCCGCCGTGAACCCCGCATCCTCATCATCATCAAAATTGAAGTCTGTGACCTCGGCATTGTCAGACTCGCTGGAAGACTTGTCAGATGTCTCAAATGAGTCCGGCTTAGCCCGCCTGGCAGACTTCTGCCCTTTTTTGTTCTCCTTGGGGCCCAAGGGTCGAGAGAGGTCAGGGAGGTGCGGGGTGCGGCAGGCCGGGTCAGGTCCTGCCTGGGGCACATTATAAACTTCCCCTGCCGGGGAGTCGGATTGCACATTCAAGTGCTTACGTTTGTGAGACACCTTACCCCTAGCGGGGGCATCTGCAGTAGTGGATGGTAGGAGTATATCAGTGCGTGCATTAGCAGCTAAAGCCGCTTGTATGGACTTGTTAATCATGTCCTGGATCTGGACTGTGGACATGAGGTGGGAGGCACCCAGTTCCACAGCCTCACTAGTCAGACCAGTGAGGCCAGACAATGGCATGGCGTTATTATCATTAGCCATAATATGATCTGATAAGACAAGTAAGCTAGTCTATGGAAAATGTCCAGAAAATGACCACTGTACTAAGGGGCTGAAAGCACAGGATTCACACCCTAATTAAGGACAAACAGAATACCGCTATGGAGACCACACTAGACCAAGCTGTTGCTCCTCTCACCGCTCGCTGCAACACTGGCGATGGTGAGAGGAGGAGGGAACAGCAAGCAGAACCCTCAGCCGTAGTATCGCGAGACTACGGCCGAGAGCGCTGTGATAGGACGCGCTGGGTCTCAAAGGCGTGTCGCTGGGAGCGCGTCACTAGGCCGCGCCCCTCCGACGTCAGCAAGCCCGCGAAGCGCGGCGCGCGCGGGAACAAGATAGAAGAAGGCGCTTCTGTGGTAAACTAAAATGGCGCCTGCAAGAACTAAACAATGAGTATAAATACAGCTCGAGATAGGGAAAAGGGAGGAAATCCGAACCCGTTTGAAACGGATAACGGAGGATAGATGTAAGAGCAAGAAAATAAGGAATAGTAAGAATGGTAAGAAAAAATAATAGAAATAATAATAGAAATAAAATAGAAATAATAAGAAAAGATATGTGAAACAAGAAGTTCTCTCAAAGAGACGGGTGAACAGTTGTAAAAACTGCCACCCTAAGAATAAAAATTTGCACAATATGTAAAAACATGAATAAGAAATATAGAAGACAATACTTATCTGCCATGAGCAGAAAGAAAGAGGAGGTCCAGCCAGCCCCTTATATAGGGACTCCGTCCCAGGGGAGGGGATTCCAAGGGCTGCTGGGAGTTGTAGTTTTAATGACATTTTTTCTAATGTTAATGAAATAAATTCTCTGTAATTTTTCTGCTATGGGCATTGAAAAGAAAGGTTTAATGCAAGATATGAGCCTCCTGTCTGATATATAACTCAAGATCAGTACAGGATAAGCAATGTAATGTATGTAAACAGTGATTTCACCCGCAAGATAACAGAGAGGTCTGAAGGAGAACAGAGGGGTCAAGGATGGACAGAGGCGTCTGAAAGAAAACAGAGTGGTCAAGGATGGACAGTGGTGTCTGAAGGAGTACAGAGGGGTCAGGGATGGAAAGAGGGGTCTTGTGATTTACAGAGAGGTCAGGAATGGATAGAGGGGCCTGGAGGAGGACAGAGGGATCAAGGATAGATAGAGGAGTCTGGAGGAGTACAGAGGGGTCAGGGATGGAAAGAGGTGTCTTGTGATTTACAGAGAGGTCAGGAATGGATAGAGGGGCCTGGAGGAGGACAGAGGGATCAAGGATAGATAGAGGAGTCTGGAGGAGTACAGAGGGATCAGGGATGGACAGCGGGATCAGTGATGGACAGGGGGTTATGGTGGAGTACAAAGGGATCAGGGATGGACAAAGGAGCCTGGTGGAGTACAGAGTAGTCATGGATGGATGGAGAACACTGGAGGAGTACAGAAGGGGCAGGGATAGACAGAGGGATTTGAAAGGGAAAGGGGGGGCTTGGGAAAGGGGAACTAAAGGCTCTGGAAGGTACATAGTGTCTGTCATATAAATAGCACTATACGTTTCCTCTATCCCTTCTCTGGCTGCTCCTGTCAAACTATTTAGGGGTTAAACTTGATGGAATAAACAAACCTTACTGATGAGACAGGAGCAGCCAAGGAAGGAATTCTGCTAGGCCCTGATGATGATCTCACCTCACAGCTGAGGTCAGGATGACAAAAGGTAAACTCTTTGAAGGAAGATAATGTAACAGTCATAACTTACAGCCTTGTTGCTTCTTCGGTGGCGGGCTCTGTTGACTCTGTGCTCACTGACAAGAGAGGAGATTAGCCGTCCTCTCTCCCTCACTCACTCTGCTGTACGGTCCACAGCTCTTAAAGGGGTATTCCAGGAAAAAACTTTTTTTTATATATCAACTGGCTCCAGAAAGTTAAACAGATTTGTAAATTACTTCTATTAAATGTCGCATTTAGGAAGCCCCTATGGTGCCAGAACAGCAAAAAAAAAAAAAACACATGGCCTACTATTTTGGAAACTACATCCCTCAAGGAACGTAACAATGGGTATTAACGAGGAGCGCCATTGAGCTTTTGGAGAGAGAATTTGTTTGGAATGGAAGTCAGGGGCCATGTGCATTTACAAAGCCCTCTGTGGTGACAGAACAGTGGACCCCCCACATATGACCCCATTTTGGAAACTACACACCTCACAGAATTTAATAAGGGGTGCCGTGAGCTTCTACACCCCACTGGTGTTTGAAAGATCTTTGGAACATTCCGTGAGGGGTGTAGTTTCCAAAATGGGGTCACATGTTGGGGGGTCCATTGTTCTGGCACTATGGGGGCTTTGTAAACACACGTTGCCTTCAATTCCGGACAAATTTTCTCTCCAAAAACCCAATGACGCTCCTTCTCTTGTGAACATTGTAGTGTAGTGCAGGGTAACACAGCACAGCATTTTAAGGAAAATTTTTTTTTTTTCTTCATTTTCCCATCCAACTTTAATTAAAATTTGACAAAAACATGTGGGGTGTTAAGGCGTAATCTACCCCTTGTTACGTTCCATGAAGGGTGTAGTTTCCAAAATGGGGTCACACGTGGGTATTTATTTTTTTGCCTTTATGTCAGAACCGCTGTCAAATCAGCCACCCCTGTGCAAATCACCAAACTAGGCCTTATGTACATAGTGCGCTCTCATTGCGTTACGAATTTTGGGGGTCTTTTTTTCTTTTACCTCTTGTGAAAATAAAAAGTATAGGGCAACACCAGCATGTTAGTGTAAAATTTTACATTTTTTTACACTAATACGCTGGAGTAGACCCCAACTTTTCCTTTTCTTAAGGGGTAAAAGGAGAAAAAGCCTCCCAAAATTTAAAGTGCAATTTCTTCCGAGTATGGAAATACCCCATATGTGGCCCTAAACTGTTTCCTTGAAATACGACAGGGCTCCAAAGTGAGGACTAAATTATGGATTGCATAGGGGTGGACATAGGGGTATTCTACGACAGTGATTCCCAAACAGGGTGCATCCAGCTGTTGCTAAACTCCGAGCATGCCTGGACAGTCAGTTGCTGTCCGGAAATGTTGGGAGTTGTTGTTTTGCAACAGCTGGAGGCTCCATTTATGGAAACACTGCCGTACGAGACGTTTTCATTTTTATTGGGGGGACCGTGTAAGGGGGTGTATTTTACACTTTATTTTGTATTAGTGTAGTGTAGTGTTTTTAGGGTACATTCGCACTGGCGGTGGTTTACGGTGAGTTTCCCGCTAGGAGTTTGCCGCAGCTCAAACTTGAAGCAGGAAACTCACTCTAAAACCGCCAGTGTACCCTGTACATTCACATGGGGGGCAAACCTTCAGCTGTTGCAAAACTACAACTCCCATCATGCACTGACAGACCATGCATGTTGGGAGTTGTACTTTTGCAACAGCTGGAGGCACACTGGTTGGAAAACCTTGTTAGCTTCTGTTTCCAACCAGTGTGCCTCCAGCTGTTGCAAAACTACAACTCCCAGCAAGTACTGATCGCCGAAGGGCATGCTGGGAGATGTAGTTACAGTGGTCTCTAAACTGTAGCCCTCCAGATGTTGCAAAACTACAAATTCCAGCATGCCCAGACAGCAAACTTCTGTGTGGGCATTCTGAGAGTTGTAGTTTTGCAAGATCTAGAGGGCCACAGTTTAGAGACCACTGCACAGTGATCTTCAAACTGTAGCCATCCAGGTGTTGCAAAACTACAAATCCCAGCATGCCCAAACAGCTGTCTGGGCATGCTGGGAGTTGTAGTTTTGCAACATCTGGAGGGCTACAGTTTAGAGACCACTGTATAGTGGTCTCAAACTGTAGCCCTCCAGATGTTGCTAGGCAACTTACCGGCTTCCGTAGTCTGGACCAGGGAGCCGCATGTCATCGCCGCCCGCTGCCGCTGATCGTCGCCCGCTGCTGCCGGTGTAAGTGATCTCAGGCGCCGGTCACCCACGGTTCCCCTGCTCTGCCCGGATTACCGTGGGTGAGCAGAGCAGGGGAACCGAGCTTTAACCCCACCCCTGATCTGCTATTGGTTGGTCGCTTCTGACCCATCAATAGCAGGGATAGGAGGGGTACGCTCTTCGTCCCCAAGAGGTTAAAGGGGTACTCCGGTGGAAAACTTTTTTTTTTTTTAAATCAACTGATACCAGAAAGTTAAACAGATTTGTAAATTACTTCTATTAAATAAAAAAAAATCTTAATCCTTCCAGTACTTATTATTGGCTGTATACTACAGAGGAAGTTCTTTGTTTTTGGATTTCTTTTCTGTCACGACCACAGTGCTCTCTGCTGACACCTCTGTCCATGTCAGGAACTGTCCAGAGCAGGAGGAAATCCCCATAGCAGACATATGCTGCTCTGGACAGTTCCTAAAATGGACAGAGGTGTCAGCAGAGAGCACTGTGGTCAGATAGAAAAGAAATCCAAAAAGAACTTCCTCTGTAGTATACAGGAAGGGAAAAAAAAAGTTTTCCACCGGAGTGCCCCTTCAAAGTAAGGACAATACAGAGGGAAAAGATAAAACACAACTGCCATTAAAGTTTTTTTTTTTTTCCGTGAATAACCATTTGAGTCCACACGTGCATAATACAGATCCCACTATTATCCTCCTCCTCCACATAATACAGACCCAGAACCACCCCCATATACATAATACAGACTCCATGATTACCCTCCCTTGAATAATAAAGATCCCAGTATTACCCTCCCCCCTCACCCTCCACATAATACAGACCCCAGAATCACCCTCCCTATGCTATGCTTATTACAGACCCCAGTATTACCCCCCTGCATAATACCCATGCCAGAATCATACCCACTGCACCATGTCTTCTCTGATCAGTCGTTCACTTTTTTTTTTCTCCATCTAACCTGGACTTCCATGAAGAGTTCTCCCAGCTATGACTTGTCTCTGCAGAATCTGACAGACACACATTTTAGGCTCCATTCTCCAGCATCATCCCCACCTCAATACAAACTCCCCATCAATACTGCCCACTTCGTGCCCCCCACACATGCGCACAGCCTCCACACCCCCTTAATGACACCGTTTTTTTTATTTTATTTTTGCACTTTCATTTTTTCCAACTCACCTAAAAGCAATAACGCTTTCAATTTTCCACCTACAGACCCATATGAAGGCTTGATTTTTGCTTCACCAATTGTACTTTGAAATTACATCAATCATTTCACCAACAAATCTACGGTGAAACCAAAAAAATATATTTTTTTGGAGCAAAATTAAAAGAAAAATGTGTTGCAAGCAAATGGGAAACTTTTATTAGGTAGAGGGCTTATTAACATTCACTTTTTTATTTTTTTTAACACATTATTAAACAATTTTTTAGGAGACTATTACATGCCATCTCAAGATTGCATATACTGAACAATGATGTGCATAGCATAGCATTAATTTGTGATAATGGCGCTCCATTAGTGCAGGCTGCCATGGCTTACTACACTATTTGAGCATTGTCAAACCAGATGTCAAAAAGCCAGATGGACCCTCCGCCTGTTCGCTGAACAAGATACCGTGATTTCATCAGCTCCCCGCAGCTAACCGGCAACCTATTTTTACACTTATAGACAATTTTGATTGCAGTATCTAAAGGGTTTATGCTTGACATCACTCTAACCGGTGATGCCTTGCATTAGCCATGGGTTCTGGCTTTGCTGAACTACTGGCTATGAAGTGAGCTCAGCTCCTGAGCGCACTTCATAGTTTGGTAGCAGACATAGGGTGTACATTTACGCTGTGTCCCTAAGGTAATACACATACACAGCCTCATATACAGTTACACGCCCCATATACACATACACGACCCCTATACACATACACAGTCCCATATACACATACACAGCTGCATATACACCTACATGGCCCCATATACACATACATGGCCCCATATACACATACATGGCCACATATACACATACACTGCCCCATATACACATACACTGCCCCATATACACATACACAGATCCCTTTACACATACACAGATCCCTTTACACATACACGACCCCTATACACATTCTCGGCCACATACACAGCCCTATACACACAGCCCCATACACGGCCCCATATACACATACACGGCCCCATATACACATACACTGCCCCATATACACATACACGGCCCCATATACACATACACGGCCCCATATACACATACACAGATCCCTTTACACATACACAGATCCCTTTACACATACACGACCCCTATACACATTCACGGCCCCATACACACATACACAGCCCCATACACAGATACACAGCCCCATACACAGATACACAGCCCCATACACACATACACGGCCCCATATACACATACACGGCCCCATATACACATACACGGCCCCATATACACAGCCCCATATACACATACACAGCCCCATATACACAGACCCCTTTACACATACATGGCCCCATACACACATACACGCCCACATACACACAGCCCCATATAAACACATACACAGATCCCATATACACACATACATAGCCCCATATACACATACACGGCCCCTATATACATTCACAGCCCTTATTTAAGTAAATACCTCATTAGTAGAGGGTACAGCATCTGTCAGTAATTAATTAATTTGGCTGCTGCTCCTCTGTTGCGGCACGGGCAGGAGGAGGGAGGGACACGTCGGCCGACGTCACTGGCCAGCGTCTTCTCCTAATGGCTGCTGGTTATTAAAGTGCCGTGCGCAGGCACGTCTCATACCAGCAACCAGTGCTGTAATTGTTTCACTGGCTGCATCCAGCCTCTGGTGGCCGATCCAGGAGACAGACTGGGCAGGGCTGGGACGAGCCTAGCACCAGCCCCAATAACTAATTTAAATGAATCAAAAAAACATGACAGCAGCCGCCCCCCTCTCTGGCCACTTGAATGCCAGCCAGATGGCAGGTCCACAGATAGCCTGGCCCACCGGGCAAATGCCCGGTGTGCCCGATGGCCAGTCTGGCCCTGGACATTACCACCTCTGCCAGGTATAACCTCTTCTCATTACTGACCAGTCACGGTGTATGAAGCAATAACCATATGTATGTCATAATAAACCATATATTGCTACTAGAGATGAGCGAATCGAAGCTGACGAACCCAAATTCATTACGAATTTCATGAAATATTTGATTTGCAATGAATGCGAATATCGCATTGCAGCGATTCTATAGCGCAAAATGCTTAATTAAACTCCATTTACTGCGGTCCAGGCTCCAGGGCATTTAAAATGGTGGATCAACATGTCAGTACATGGGGGAAGGCAAGGTGGGAAGGGAAGAAGGCGGAATGACCCTGAATCACATGCAGGATGCAGCCTATCAGCAGCCAGCCATCCCTGTGTTGTCACAGCCCTATATATTCTGAAGCATTTTGTGGCTCGTCATATCATTCATTACACTGCATACAGATAGGATGGACATCGCTGTGTGTGTGTTTCACAGAAAAGCTAACTCCAGCAGCGTTTCACATCCTAGTCACATCAGCGTTATGGTGGACAGAGAGCAGTGTTTTTTTTTTCACTGAAAAGGATTTTTACTGCAGCCATAAACCTCCCAGTTACTTTCTTCAGTATTGTATTACAGAGAGGGGCAGATAGCTGTGTGTTGCCTCATACATTTCAACAAGCTGCCTCAACTTCATAAACCTTAGCAGAGGAGGCAGGAATAATTTTTCAGTGCAGTTCTGTGTCTTTTTTCCACAACAAATCATCTGCTGGTTATACTAGTCTGTAGATGATATAATACCCAGCAGTCCATTCCTAATAGTCTTTGACAGAGTGAAATTTTGTATTTAGTACACAGCTTTGTTGTGCATTTTTCTGCCCTCATAAGTGCATACCACATACCTATATCTAGGTAGTGTACTATTTTGTACCTGTTAATCTGTCAAGGGCCTACATACTGTGAAAGGACAGCCAAAAGTAATCACCGGCTGGTGTTTTACTCCAATACGTTTATTGTTACGCCGAGCGCTCCGGGTCCCCGCTCCTCCCCGGAGCGCTCGCTTCACTCTCCCCGCTGCAGCGCCCCGGTCACATCCTCTGACCCGGGGCGCTGCGATTCCGCTGCCAGCCGGGATGCGATTCACGATGCGGGTGGCGCCCGTTCGCGATGCGCACCCCGGCCCCCGTACCTGACTCGCTCTCCGTCTGTTCTGTCCCGGCGCGCGCGGCCCCGCTCCCTAGGGCGCGCGCGCGCCGGGTCTCTGCGATTTAAAGGGCCACTGCGCCGCTGATTGGCGCAGTGGTTCCAATTAGTGTGTTCACCTGTGCACTTCCCTATATCACCTCACTTCCCCTGCACTCCCTTGCCGGATCTTGTTGCCATTGTGCCAGTGAAAGCGTTCCTTGTGTGTTCCTAGCCTGTGTTCCAGACCTTCTGCCGTTGCCCCTGACTACGATCCTTGCTGCCTGCCCCGACCTTCTGCTACGTCCGACCTTGCTTCTGCCTACTCCCTTGTACCGCGCCTATCTTCAGCAGCCAGAGAGGTGAGCCGTTGCTAGTGGATACGACCTGGTCACTACCGCCGCAGCAAGACCATCCCGCTTTGCGGCGGGCTCTGGTGAAAACCAGTAGTGGCTTAGAACCGGTCCACTAGCACGGTCCACGCCAATCCCTCTCTGGCACAGAGGATCCACTACCTGCCAGCCGGCATCGTGACAGTAGATCCGGCCATGGATCCCGCTGAAGTTCCTCTGCCAGTTGTCGCTGACCTCACCACGGTGGTCGCCCAGCAGTCACAACAGATAGCGCAACAAGGCCAACAGCTGTCTCAACTGACCGTTATGCTACAACAGTTACTACCACAGCTTCAGCAGTCATCTCCTCCGCCAGCTCCTGCACCTCCTCCGCAGCGAGTGGCCGCTCCTGGGCTACGCCTATCCTTGCCGGATAAATTTGATGGGGACTCTAAGTTTTGCCGTGGCTTTCTTTCCCAATGTTCCCTGCATCTGGAGATGATGTCGGACCTGTTTCCCACTGAAAGGTCTAAGGTGGCTTTCGTAGTCAGCCTTCTGTCCGGAAAAGCCCTGTCATGGGCCACACCGCTCTGGGACCGCAATGACCCCGTCACTGCCTCTGTACACTCCTTCTTCTCGGAAATCCGAAGTGTCTTTGAGGAACCTGCCCGAGCCTCTTCTGCTGAGACTGCCCTGTTGAACCTGGTCCAGGGTAATTCTTCCGTTGGCGAGTATGCCGTACAATTCCGTACTCTTGCTTCAGAATTGTCCTGGAATAATGAGGCCCTCTGCGCGACCTTCAAAAAAGGCCTATCCAGCAACATTAAAGATGTTCTGGCCGCACGAGAAATTCCTGCTAATCTACATGAACTTATTCACCTAGCCACTCGCATTGACATGCGTTTTTCCGAAAGGCGTCAGGAACTCCGCCAAGATATGGACTCTGTTCGCACGAGGCGTTTCTTCTCCTCGGCTCCTCTCTCCTCTGGTCCCCTGCAATCTGTTCCTGTGCCTCCCGCCGCGGAGGCTATGCAGGTCGACCGGTCTCGTCTGACACCTCAAGAGAGGACACGACGCCGTATGGAGAACCTCTGCCTGTACTGTGCTAGTACCGAACACTTCCTGAGGGATTGTCCTATCCGTCCTCCCCGCCTGGAAAGACGTACGCTGACTCCGCACAAGGGTGAGACAGTCCTTGATGTCTACTCTGCTTCTCCACGTCTTACTGTGCCTGTGCGGATGTCTGCCTCTGCCTTCTCCTTCTCTACTGTGGCCTTCTTGGACTCTGGATCTGCAGGAAATTTTATTTTGGCCTCTCTCGTCAACAGGTTCAACATCCCGGTGACCAGTCTCGCCAGACCCCTCTACATCAATTGTGTAAATAATGAAAGATTGGACTGTACCATACGTTTCCGCACGGAGCCCCTTCTTATGAGCATCGGATCTCATCACGAGAGGATTGAACTTTTGGTCCTCCCCAATTGCACCTCGGAAATTCTCCTTGGACTTCCCTGGCTTCAACTTCATTCCCCAACCCTGGATTGGTCCACTGGGGAGATCAAGAGTTGGGGGTCCTCTTGTTCCAAGAACTGTCTAAAACCGGTTCCCAGTAACCCTTGCCGTAACTCTGTGGTTCCTCCAGTAACCGGTCTCCCTAAGGCCTATATGGACTTCGCGGACGTTTTCTGCAAAAAACAAGCTGAGACTCTACCTCCTCACAGGCCTTATGATTGTCCTATCGACCTCCTCCCGGGCACTACTCCACCCCGGGGCAGAATTTATCCTCTCTCTGCCCCAGAGACTCTTGCCATGTCTGAATACGTCCAGGAGAATCTAAAAAAGGGCTTTATCCGTAAATCCTCCTCTCCTGCCGGAGCCGGATTTTTCTTTGTGTCCAAAAAAGATGGCTCCCTACGTCCTTGCATTGACTACCGCGGTCTTAATAAAATCACGGTTAAGAACCGCTACCCCTTACCCCTCATCTCTGAACTCTTTGATCGCCTCCAAGGTGCCCACATCTTTACTAAATTGGACTTAAGAGGCGCCTATAACCTCATCCGCATCAGAGAGGGGGATGAGTGGAAAACGGCATTTAACACCAGAGATGGACACTTTGAGTATCTGGTCATGCCCTTTGGCCTGTGCAACGCCCCTGCCGTCTTCCAAGACTTTGTCAATGAAATTTTTCGTGATCTGTTATACTCCTGTGTTGTTGTATATCTGGACGATATCCTAATTTTTTCTGCCAATCTAGAAGAACACCGCCAGCATGTCCGTATGGTTCTTCAGAGACTTCGTGACAATCAACTCTATGCCAAAATTGAGAAATGTCTGTTTGAATGCCAATCTCTTCCTTTTCTAGGATATTTGGTCTCTGGCCAGGGACTACAGATGGATCCAGACAAACTCTCTGCCGTCTTAGATTGGCCACGCCCCTCCGGACTCCGTGCTATCCAACGCTTTTTGGGGTTCGCCAATTATTACAGGCAATTTATTCCACATTTTTCTACCATTGTGGCTCCTATCGTGGCTTTAACCAAAAAAAATGCTGATCCCAAGTCCTGGCCTCCTCAAGCAGAAGACGCCTTTAAACGACTCAAGTCTGCCTTTTCTTCGGCTCCCGTCCTCTCCAGACCTGACCCTTCCAAACCCTTCCTATTGGAGGTTGATGCCTCCTCAGTGGGAGCTGGAGCTGTTCTTCTACAAAAAAATTCCTCCGGGCATGCTGCCACTTGTGGTTTTTTCTCTAGGACCTTCTCTCCAGCGGAGAGGAACTACTCCATCGGGGATCGAGAGCTTCTAGCCATTAAATTAGCACTTGAGGAATGGAGGCATCTGCTGGAGGGATCAAGTTTTCCTGTTATTATCTACACCGACCACAAGAACCTCTCCTACCTCCAGTCTGCCCAACGGCTGAATCCTCGCCAGGCCCGGTGGTCTCTGTTTTTTGCCCGATTTAATTTTGAGATTCACTTTCGTCCTGCCGATAAGAACATTAGGGCCGATGCTCTCTCTCGTTCCTCGGATGCCTCAGAAGTTGAACTCTCTCCGCAACACATCATTCCACCTGACTGCCTGATCTCCACTTCTCCTGCCTCCATCAGGCAGACTCCTCCAGGAAAGACCTTTGTTTCTCCACGCCAACGCCTCGGAATCCTCAAATGGGGTCACTCCTCCCATCTCGCAGGTCATGCGGGCATCAAGAAATCTGTGCAACTCATCTCCCGCTTCTATTGGTGGCCGACTCTGGAGACGGATGTTGTGGACTTTGTGCGAGCCTGCACTATCTGTGCCAGGGATAAGACTCCTCGCCAGAAGCCCGCTGGTTTTCTTCATCCTCTGCCTGTCCCCGAACAGCCTTGGTCTCTGATTGGTATGGATTTTATTACTGATTTACCCCCTTCCCGTGGCAACACTGTTATTTGGGTGGTCGTTGATCGATTCTCCAAAATGGCACATTTCATCCCTCTTCCTGGTCTTCCTTCTGCGCCTCAGTTGGCTAAACAATTTTTTGTACACATTTTTCGTCTTCACGGGTTGCCTACGCAGATTGTCTCGGATAGAGGCGTCCAATTCGTGTCTAAATTCTGGAGGGCTCTCTGTAAACAACTCAAGATTAAATTAAATTTTTCTTCTGCATATCATCCCCAGTCCAATGGACAAGTAGAAAGAATTAACCAGATCTTGGGTGATTATTTGCGACATTTTGTTTCCTCCCGCCAGGATGACTGGGCAGATCTCCTCCCATGGGCCGAATTCTCGTATAACTTCAGGGTCTCTGAATCTTCCTCCAAATCCCCATTTTTCGTGGTGTACGGCCGTCACCCTCTTCCCCCCCTCCCTACTCCCTTGCCCTCTGGTCTGCCCGCTGTGGATGAAATTTCTCGTGACCTTTCCATCATATGGAGAGAGACCCAAAATTCTCTCTTACAGGCTTCATCACGCATGAAGAAGTTCGCGGATAAGAAAAGAAGAGCTCCTCCCGTTTTTTCCCCTGGAGACAAGGTATGGCTCTCCGCTAAATATGTCCGCTTCCGTGTCCCTAGCTACAAGTTGGGACCACGCTATCTTGGTCCTTTCAAAATTTTGTGTCAAATTAATCCTGTCTCTTATAAACTTCTTCTTCCTCCTTCTCTTCGTATCCCTAATGCCTTTCACGTCTCTCTTCTCAAACCACTCGTCCTCAACCGTTTTTCTCCCAAATCTGTTCCTCCCACTCCTGTTTCCGGCTCCTCGGACATCTTCTCTGTCAAGGAGATCTTGGCTTCCAAGAAGGTCAGAGGGAAAACTTTTTTTTTGGTGGACTGGGAGGGTTGTGGTCCTGAAGAGAGATCCTGGGAACCTGAGGACAACATCCTAGACAAAAGTCTGCTCCTCAGGTTCTCAGGCTCTAAGAAGAGGGGGAGACCCAAGGGGGGGGGTACTGTTACGCCGAGCGCTCCGGGTCCCCGCTCCTCCCCGGAGCGCTCGCTTCACTCTCCCCGCTGCAGCGCCCCGGTCACATCCTCTGACCCGGGGCGCTGCGATTCCGCTGCCAGCCGGGATGCGATTCACGATGCGGGTGGCGCCCGTTCGCGATGCGCACCCCGGCCCCCGTACCTGACTCGCTCTCCGTCTGTTCTGTCCCGGCGCGCGCGGCCCCGCTCCCTAGGGCGCGCGCGCGCCGGGTCTCTGCGATTTAAAGGGCCACTGCGCCGCTGATTGGCGCAGTGGTTCCAATTAGTGTGTTCACCTGTGCACTTCCCTATATCACCTCACTTCCCCTGCACTCCCTTGCCGGATCTTGTTGCCATTGTGCCAGTGAAAGCGTTCCTTGTGTGTTCCTAGCCTGTGTTCCAGACCTTCTGCCGTTGCCCCTGACTACGATCCTTGCTGCCTGCCCCGACCTTCTGCTACGTCCGACCTTGCTTCTGCCTACTCCCTTGTACCGCGCCTATCTTCAGCAGCCAGAGAGGTGAGCCGTTGCTAGTGGATACGACCTGGTCACTACCGCCGCAGCAAGACCATCCCGCTTTGCGGCGGGCTCTGGTGAAAACCAGTAGTGGCTTAGAACCGGTCCACTAGCACGGTCCACGCCAATCCCTCTCTGGCACAGAGGATCCACTACCTGCCAGCCGGCATCGTGACATTTATTAAGCGTACTGTAGTGCACTTTTCTGCCCTCATAAGTGCATACCACATACCTACATCTAAGTAGTGTACTATTTTAAACCTGTTAATCTGTCAAGGTCCTAGATACTGTGAAAGTCCAGGCAAAACTACTCACCGGTTTGTGTTTTTTACTCAGATACTTTTTTAAGTGTACTGTAGCGCATTTTTCTGCCCTCATAAGTGCATACCACATACGTACAGCTAAGTAGTGTACTATTTTGTATCTGTTAATATGTCAAGGGCCTACATATTGTGAAAGGGGAGCCAAAAGTAAGCACCGGCTGGTGTTTTACTCAAATCATTTTTGAAGTGTACAGTAGCGCATTTTTCTGCCCTCAGAAGTGCATACCACATACCTACATCTAAGTAGTGTGCTATTTTGTACCTGTTAATCTGTCATGGGCCTAGATACTGTGAAAGCCCAGGCAAAAGTAATCACCAGCTGGTGTTACTAAAATAAGTTTTTTTAAGCGTACTGTACCGCATTTTTCTGCCATCATAAGTGCATACCACATACCTACATCTAAGTAGTGTACTATTTTGTACCTGTTAATCTGTCAAGGGCCTACATACTGTGAAAGGACAGCCAAAAGTAATCACCGGCTGGTGTTGTACTTGGATACTTTTTTAGGTGTTCTGTAGTGCATTTTTCTGCCTTCATAAGTGCATACCACATATGTACATCTAAGTAGTGTACTATTTTGTACCTGTTAATCTGTCAAGGGACTAGATACTGTGAAAGTCCATGCAAAAGTACACACCTGCTGCTGTTCTAGACAGGCCTGAATTCATCAGGCAGAGGTCGCAGCAGACTAAGGACGAGTGTCAGCAGGAGTCCCAGCGAGAGGCCTGAGCTCCCGGTATCAGCTACCGGTCGTGTCTCGACCAGCAATCCATCTGCCGTCATCGATTGGTTAACGCGGTCATCCACTTCATCACAAGTGACATCTGATACCCCAATCAACAGTCGGTGGGTTCCTCAGACAACCCTCAGTTGGCATGGCCCGGGAGCAGTCCCTGTCCTCCCATTGCCTCTGTCCTATGCAGTTCCCTCCCCCCACAGAAGTATCTTATGCTGTGGGTTCAGCTCCACTATTCACTGAGGACGATCTAATAGAGGACAGTCAGCAGCTACTGCCCAGCCAACAAGTGGAGTAAACATCCACCTTTCCTCTGCTAGGCGGGCAAGAAGTGATGAGGAGAGTGACGTGGAGGCGTTGTTGCCAGGGTTCAGGGTCCTGAAGCAGACACTGTTGAGGAAGCTGAAGAGGACATCAGTGACGTGCAGACACTTGTTGATGACAATGAAGCCGATCGCAATTGGGAGCTGGGTGCAGAAGATGCTTCATCATCATCAACAGGAGAAGAGAGTTGCAGGTTGTCAGTGAGGCAGCAGCTGAGCCAGCAAGGTGGTAGCATGGTTTCCAGTGAGCATGGTGGCAGAAGTGGAAATTCTGGAGCAAGACGTGCCCGGAGGAGACCACCTGCTTTGCGGCAGCCTACCTTTCCGGGAGGTAGTGGAACAGGGGTTCCTGGAGACGGCGGCAGTAGCATCCAAGTAGTGCGGACTGTTGGTGGTAAAATCAGCTACTCGGCGGTGTGGCAGTTTTTAATCAAGCATCCGGAGGAGGTTCACATAGCCACATGCAAGATATGTCGGCAGAAGGTGAAGCGTCACCAGGATCCCAATGTTGGCACCACCGTCCTGCGTCAACATATGGTTCGCCACCATAAAGCGGCCTGGGAGAACCGTGGCTCCGATGTAGCGGTTCAACCTGCTGCATCACCCAGTGGCATGCCGCTCCCTCTTTCAGCCAGCCAAGGCTCCACCACCTCAGCCGAAGGAAGCTGTGTGTCATACCCTTCTTCTGTCGCTCCAGATGCTCCTGCTCCTCCTACTTTTAGTCAGCCATTCCGCCAACAATCCATCGGCGAAGCCATGTCCAAGAGACAACATTGTGCGCCCACTCATCCAATGGTGCAGAAGCCGAATGTGCTCCTGTCCAAGTTACTGGTGCTGCAGTCCCTCCCTTTTCAAGTGGTGGACTCTGCACCTTTCAGAGAACTGATAGCTTGTGCTGAGCCCAGGTGGAGAGTGCCAGTCCTGCACAATTTTGTGGAAGAGAAGGTAGTCCAGTCCTTGAGCCTGTCGGTGTGTACCAAAGTGCATGGCAGCGCCGATGTCTGGAGCTGTAACTATGGTCAGGGACAATATATGTCCTTTTTTTTTGTGTCTCAAATGAGTAGTCAGGGAATGCCACTATCCTGTTGTTATTATACATAACATTACTCTTCTCTCTCAATGCACGTAGGACCCGCTCCCTATCCCTTTCATTCAATAACTTTATCAGCATCGTTCTGGGTTTATCACCTGGTGGGAGCTGCCGCATCAGGGTCTTGTGAACTCTCTCAATACCGAATGTGGGAGATATTTTCCCCTCTCCACACTCCTCAGCTATTCATTTTTGTAAGAAGCCCACAGGGTCCTTCCCCTCCGGGGGGAAGCCTACCAGCCTTAAATTTCCTCTTCTAGATCTATCTTCCATCTCTATTATTTTCTGGGTTAGGAATTTGTTCTCACTTTGACTTACTTCCACTTTTTTTTTTCAGTATTTGCATTTCATCCTGTAAATCCGATACCGTTTCTTCCATTTCCTTACATCTGTCCCTGAGTTTCCTCATGTCTTCCCTTATTAAAGGGGTACTCCGGTGGCCAATGTGTTTTTTCTGTTTCTACTTACCCTTGCAGGTGAGTTTTCTTCTTATCTCTGGTCTCGTGCTTGCTCTTTGTCTTTTTTTTCCTTTCTTTGCACAATTGTGTCCATGTAGTGTAGCATCTAATTCCGTTTTGCCTTTGCTTCAGAAACTACAGCTCCCAGCATGCCTTGTAGCCTGTCTCCTCTTTCAGAGCACTGCCCAACTTGTTTTGTGTTGCCGTCAAGCCCAATTTGTGGGCTTTTTTTCCCCCTTTACCACTCTCTTTCCCCGTCCTGCTCATAAGTATAGTCCTCCCACCCTCACTGTCAGCTTCTTACCCCACAGTCGCCACATCAGGAATGAATGAATTTCCTGCCGCAGCGCGCTATCCCCACAATGTGACACGCGGGCGCTGCTCTGCTTCCTGTTCCTCCAACCCCCCCCAAGCGAAGTCCCAGCAAGGGTTAACTGTGTGCTGCAGCAGCGCTGTACATTCTCCCCACATCAGGGAATGAATGAATTGCCAGCTGCAGCGTTGTCCCCACATCAGGGAACTAGTCTTATGTGACCCTTCTGCACTCCTCTGCTTCCTGATAACCCGGCCGGCTCCTTACAAGACAGTGCGCTCAGCCTATCACCGGCAGAGGCGGGACATCGCTGCGGACGGTGATTCGCTGACGGCTCTGTGACAGCATGAGGATCGCAGCAGAGGACCGCGAAGTAGCAACGGGGGAACGTTATTACAGATCTCCCTTAACTGTGAGAGAGAACAGAAGCTGATCAGAAGCCCTGGGCCCGCGCTCACAATTCATTCATTCCCCGACGTGGGGAGAATGTACAGCGCTGCTGCGGCTCACAGTTAACCCCCTGCCCCCCAAGCGATGTCCCCGCAAGAGTTATCAGGAAGAAGAGCAGCGCCTGCGGGTCACATAAGACTAGTTGCCTGATGTGGGGACAGCGCTGCGGCTGGCAATTCATTCATTCCCTGATGTGGGGACTGCCGCGGGGGGAATCATGATAACGCTGCGGCTGACATGTTACTAATTCCCCCGCCATGGGGATCGTGTGCCCACGGGAGGAATCATCAAAGCAGAATCCCGCCGCGGGCGCACGGTCCCCATGGCGAGGAAGGGGTTACATGTCAGCCACAGCGCTGATACAGGGTATTCAAGCCGGGCGCAGGGCAGGCTGACAGAGGGAGGAGACATCCATCCTCCCTCAACAATTCAATGAATATTCATTACAGGGGTGTGGAAAAGGGGTAAAACCCTTGTATAAGAAAAAAAAACAGCAGCGCCTGCAGCTCTGACGTCTTTTCCACAACATTGAACAAACACCCTTCCTCATCTTCCTCCAGTACATTTTCCCATACATTTTGCTTTCCATGCTTGTTTCTCCATGTCGGAGTTGGTGATGCCATATATTTATTTATTTTCCCCTTATTTTCTTTTAGCGGGATTGTGGACTTCCTTTTTGGGGCCATTTTTACTGTCTACATATACACCATATATATCCTAAAACTCAATTAACAGGCATGGAATTTGCAGTGTCAAATTATCTTGGATATACAATAGTCCTATACAGGAATTTAGGTGCACTACTGTGGTAGATGTATACAATGACACTGATGTTAAAATTGAGACATTCGCCAGTATATCCTTAGATGAAGGACTCCTGCCTCCCTCGTCCCATTGTATGTGTGCCCAGCCACACTGGAGGTTACTGGGAGCAGGCTGTAAGTCGGGCCTAATGCTGCTGTAATTGCCCACTGGCCGCTGGTTTTGCTTATCATGCACAGGTAGGTTAGTGTTAGGTCCCGTGCCACTTGAGAAACCTTGGCGTTGGTGTGCGGGCTCTGGTATGTCCTTCATCTAAGGATATACTGATGAATGTCTCAATTTTAACATCAATGTTGAGGGATAGCCAATGTCATTGTATACATCTACCACAGTAGTGCACCTACATTCCTGTATTATTCTAATTGTTACACATCCACACCGTCTATCTGGTGTAGGATGTCATTGTGGCACTTGTAGTCTGTTGCAGGCATCCCCCATTGTATGCATTTTTATGCTGGGGATCACCCTTAGCAACAGACCACAAGGGCAGGATCTGCTCCCCCAGTATAGATGCACATCCGCATTTGGGGTTGAGCACCTCCAGCCATTTGAGACCACGTCTTTGACGGAGGAATTGTATTGAAATCCAGTTCCTTGTCTTTCCTTGTACTTGAATGAAGCTATGGTTATGTGATCCCACATGGGATTATATAAGGTTTTAACTTTTAATGTTTAGTATGCCATGTTTAATGGTCCGTGAGACTCGAAATGCATTGGCATTTGCTGTCTGTCTGTATGTTGCCCAAGAAACTGCAAGTTCCCGCTTTTATGCTGTATTCCAAGAGCTGGATTTCTTCTTTTGTCCTGAATGGATCTGCTGGGTTGGAGACGCTGCCGGCCTTTCCGTAATCAGGAGTAGAAGCGGCAGGAGGTGGAAGCTGACTATTCACAGTATTTGGACTTCCTGTTCATTTAGTCCACAAATGTTGGAACAGCCATACCATAATATGTTATCTGAAAAAGGATTGGAAACATCAAACAGAAACATCTTCTACTGCCAGGCCCAGGGATGTGGAATTCCTATCCCCCGACACCCGGGACATGCAGTTCCGGGCGCCGGGCAGGTGAACTTTTCCATCCCTTAGCCCTGCTTCGGGCAAGCAGGGCTGGACCTGACCGGTGGCGCTCAGCAGTCTGTATGAAGCGCTCAGCAGTCTGTATGGAGCGCTCAACAGTCTGTATGGAGCGCTCAACAGTCTGTATGGAGCGCTCAGCAGTCTGTATGGAGCAGCACCCGACACGTGCCCGTTCCGTACTCTGCAGCCCCGGGTGATTTCAGTAGCTGGGGGCCGCCGCTAATAGCCAGCATGCGGCGATCACCGTGGTTGGTTATTAACCCTTTAGATCGCCGCTGTTACTGCTGACAGCGGCGTCTAAAGGGACATGTGAATGCTCCCTGGGCTAGTGGGGTGGATTGCCCCCCCGCAGCGCAATCCCTAGGGGGCAATCGCTAGGGGGCGATCCACTATAGAGGTAGCCGGAGGGCTTACCTCTGCTTCCCTGGTGTCCCGGCTCTGTCATTGATAGAGCCTGGCTGGACTAGGCTCTATCAATGGATCACAGAGCACACAGATCAATGGAGTTCAATAGAACTCTATTAATCTGTATGAGGAATCTAAGGATTCCTCCTAAAACCCTAATAGTGAAAAAAAAAAAAAGTTTTAATAAAAGTCTATAACACGGGGCCACGCCGTGGCCCTTCGTCATATCTGGTCAGGCCCGGCCTCTAACAATGGCTGGGGCCCGTGGCTAACAGCGCGAGGCACTGATCACGGTGCCGTGCGCTAATAACCCTTTAGACGCAGCATTCAAAGTTGAACGCCGCGTCTAAAGTGAAAGTAAACAAATGCCGGTTAGCTCAGGGGGCTGTTTGGGATCGCTGTGGCGAAATCGCGGCTTCCCGAACAGATGTAGGACAGCAGGAGGGTTCCTTACCTTCCTCCTCGCTGTCCGATCGCCGAGTGACTGCTCAGTGCTTGAAATCCAGGCATGAGCAGTCAAGCGGCAGAATCATTAATCAATGGTGTCCTATGAGAAATTATATGTTTAGTATCTTTCACATACCCATAAGTGCATCTGACCAAAGGTTGTAAAAATTGTTCCCCCCACTGACACAAAGATTCAATTAACCCTTTCAGGACAGAGCTAAGTTTTATTTTTGAGGTTTAGTTTTTCCCTTCTTGCCTTCTAATTGACATAACTTTTTTATATTTCCATCTATAGACCCATGTGAGGGCTTGTTTTTTGCTTCATCAATTGTACTTTGCAATGACATCACTGCTTTTACTACCAAATTTACAGTGAGACAAACAACAAATTATTTGTGGGGCAAATTGGACCTTATGAATCTTTGATAATAAGTGAAAGATAGGAGGAATAGGCACCAGCACTGTATAAAAAGTCATATTGCTTCTGTGCCAGAATCGATAATGCTAAACCATCCTCCAGATCCTTCTTAACCACTTAAGGACCAAGGGCGTACAGGTACACCTTTGCACCCTGGTACCTAAGGACCAAGGATGTACCTGTACGCCCATGGGAATTTCGGTCCCCCTCGGACCGGGGTGATTGCTAATAGCGATCAGGAGGCACCCCGCGCAAATGCCCATGTCGGCGATGAATTCACACCTGCGATTTGCGGCGAATCCGGTGATGCGGGTCACGTGTGACCCGCTGACCCGGAGATACATGGTGATCGGGGGTGTAGGATACACCCCCAATCACCCACTGTATCTATGGGGAGGTGGCGGTTTCGTCACCCCCCCAGGATCGCTGCTATTGGTCCGACCAATAGCAGCCGGCAGGGGAGGGGTTATCGGCCCCTTCACGCGGCTCTGCTTGCCCACTGAGTTCATTCAGCTGGCATAGCTGCAAGAAGGAGCCAGGGACCCCCCCCCCCCCTGTGAAGACGGAGCCCCTCACAGAAGAAGACCCCTTGTTAGAGCAGGGACAGAATACAGGTTCCGGGCGCTGCATTTGCGATCTGCGGCGGATTCCGGGTCAATCGGGTCTCCAGTGACCCGATGACCCGGAATTACTGGCTGATCGGGGCCGTCAGAGACGGCCCCGAACAGCCAGAGTCTGCAGGGGTGAGGTGGCACTGGTGCCACCTCACGATCGCCCTGATTCGTCGGCCGGATTACCGGCCGACCAATCAGGGCGCCTGCTGCGGGTGTCACTCCCGCAACCCGCTCCGCCCCTCTTTCAGAGGACGTGAGCGGGTGCGGGAAGACGACCCCCGGTGCTGGGGACCCCGATCCCCGGCGTCCCTGTTGGGATCGGGGCCCCGGGAGCAGCGGCGGAGACGACGAGGGACTGACCTGTGCGGCTGGATCGTTGGAGGTGAGTGACAGCCTCCTGCTGTTGCTTAGCAACAGCTCCCAGCATGCAACAAGGGCATGCTGGGAGCTGTAGTTATGCAACAGCAGGAGGCAGACCACCACAACTCCCAGCATGCCCTTATGGGCATGCTGGGACTTGTAGTTTTGCAACAGCTGGAGGCACATTCTTTCTATGGAAAAGTGTACCTTCAGCTGTTGTGTAACTACAACTCCCAGCTTGCACAAACAGCTCAAGTGCATGCTGGGAGTTGAAGTGGTGCATCTGGTGGTTGCATAACTACAACTCCCAGCATGCCCGTTGGCTGTCGGTGACTGCTGAGAGTTGTAGTTTTGCAACAGCTGAAGGCACACTGAGTTAAGTAGTAAACCAGTGTGTCTCCAGCTGTTGCATAACTACAATCCCCAGCATCCCCAGCCAATGTAGTATGCCTCCGGCTGTTGCATAACTACAAGACCCAGCATGCCCTTCCGCTGTCCGTACATGCTGGGGGTTGTAGCTTTTGCAACAGCTGAAGGCACACTGGTTGCAAAACACTGAGTTTGTTACCAAACTCGGTGTTTCACAACCTGTGTGTCTCCAGCTGTTGCAAAACTACAACTCCCAGCATGCACTGATAGACCGTCCATGCTGGGAGTTGTAGTTTTGCACCAGCTGGATGTTCCCCCCCCCCCCCCAATGTGAATGTACAGGGTACACTCACATGGGCGGAGGATTACAGTAAGTATCTGGCTGCAAGTTTGAGCTGCAGCAAATTTTCTGCCGCTGCTCAAACTGCCAGCGAGAAACTACTGTGAACCCCCGCCCGTGCGACTGTACCCTAAAAACACTACACTACACTAACACAAAATAAAATAAAAAGTAAAAAACACTACATATACACATACCCCTACACAGCCCCCCTCCCCTCCCCAATAAAAATGAAAAACGTCTGGTACGCCACGGTTTCCAGAACGGAGACTCCAGCTGTTGCAAAACAACTACTCCCAGTATTGCCAGATAGCCACTGACTGTCCAGGCATGCTGGGAGTTTTACAACAGCTGGAGGCACCCTGTTTGGGAATCACTGGCATAGAATACCCCTATGTCCACCCCTATGCAAGTCCCTAATTTAGGCCTCAAATGCGCATGGCGCTCTCACTTTGGAGCCCTGTCGTATTTCAAGGCAACAGTTTAGGGACACATATGGGGTATCGCCGTACTCGGGAGAAATTGGGCTTCAAATTTTGGCGGATATTTTCTGCTATTACCCTTTTTAAAAATGTAAAATTTTTGAGAAACCAAGCATTTTAGGTTAAAAAAAAATAATTTTTTTTACATATGCAAAAGTCGTGAAACACCTGTGGGGTATTAAGGTTCACTTTACCCCTTGTTACGTTCCCTGAGGGGTCTAGTTTCCAAAATGGTATGCCATGTGTGTATTTTTGCTGTCCTGGCACCATAGGGGCTTCCTAAATGCGGCATGCCCCCAGAGCAAAATTTGCTTTCAAAAAGCCAAATGTGACTCCTTCTCTTCTGAGACCTGTAGTGCGCCAGCAGAGCAATTTTCACCCCCATTTGGGGTGTTTTCTGAATCGGGAGAAATTGGGCTTCAAATTTTGGGGGGTATTTTCTGCTATTACACTTTTTAAAAATGGAAAATTTTTGGGAAATCAAGCATTTTAGGTAAAAAAAAAATATTTTTTTTACATATGCAAAAGTCGTGAAACACCTGTGGGGTATTAAGGTTCACTTTACCCCTTGTTACGTTCCCTGAGGGGTCTAGTTTCCAAAATGGTATGCCATGTGTGTTTTTTTGCTGTCCTGGCACCATAGGGGCTTCCTAAAGGTGACATGCCCCCCAAAAACCATTTGTCGCTCCTTCCCTTCTGAGCCCTCTACTGCGCCCGCCGAACAATTAACATAGACATATGAGGTATGTGCTTACTCGAGAGAAATTGGGTTTCAAATACAAGTAAAAATTTTCTCCTTTTTACCCCTTGCAAAAATTCAAAAATTGGGTCTACAAGAACATGCGAGTGTAAAAAATGAAGATTTTGAATTTTCTCCTTCACTTTGCTGCTATTCCTGTGAAACACCTAAAGGGTTAATACACTTATTGAATGTCATTTTGAATACTTTCGGGGGTGCAGTTTTTATAATGGGGTCATTTGTGGGGTATTTCTAATATGAAGACCCTTCAAATCCACTTCAAACCTGAACTGGTCCATGAAAAATAGCGAGTTTGAAAATTTTGTGAAAAATTTCAAAATTGCTGCTGAACTTTGAAGCCCTCTGGTGTCTTCCAAAAGTAAAAACTCATAAATTTTATGATGCAAACATAAAGTAGACATATTTTATATGTGAACCAAAAAAAAATTTATTTTGAATATCCATTTTCCTTACAAGCAGAGAGCTTCAAAGTTAGAAAAATGCAAAATTTTCATTTTTTTCATCAAATTTTGGGATTTTTCACCAAGAAAGGATGCAAGTTACCATAAAATTTTACCACTAAGTTAAAGTAGAATATGTCACGAAAAAACAATCTCGGAATCAGAATGATAACTAAAAGCATTCCAGAGTTATTAATGTTTAAAGTGACAGTGGTCAGAATTGCAAAAAACGCTCCGGTCATTAAGGTGAAAAAGGGCTCGGTCCTTAAGGGGTTAAAGTTATATGTTTTTGCCTTCCCCGCCTGTCTTTTTTTTCTACATTTTAAGTCAAAAGTAACTATATTGTGGTCGCTATTACCAAGGCTTTCCCGCACAGTTACATTACCAACCAGCTCTGCGTTGTTGGAAATGATCAGATCCAACAAACTGGCCCATAAAATTATCCTGCAATAAATTTAGGAATTGTCGCCCCTTTGTAGTTTTAGCCAAGCCCGGACCCCAATCTATATCTGGATAGTTAAAATCTCCCATTATTAGCACTGTACCTGCCCGGGCGGCCCTCTCTATTTGTTTATGCAGCCGACCTTCTATCTCTTCAGTGATATTAGGGGGTCTGTAGATTACACCAAGTATTATTTTTTCAGTATTTCCCTCTTTTTGTAATTCTACCCACAATGATTCCACATCCTCAGAATCATCACACACTATGGCATCGTTCACACTGACTTTCATACCACTTCTTACATACAGACAGACTCCACCACCTTTTCTGTTCATTCTATCTTTGCGAAACAATGTAAACCCCTGCAGATTGACAGCCCAGTCATGCGAGGAGTCCAGCCATGTCTCAGTGACCCCAACTATATCAATATGTTCCTCCAGTATCAAGGCCTCAAGCTCCCCCATTTTATTTGCTAGACTTCTGGCATTTGTGAACATACACTTTACATTTCCATCCTTTATGTTCTTGGGGTTAATGGGATTCAAGGGTGTAAGTTTTATTTTCCTATGAAGCCTATTCCTATTAACTATTCTAACCCCTCCCTCCGTTCCACCCCCAGGTACATTTATAATTCCCACCTCTCTATCTACACTATCTTTCCCCTCTTTGCTGTAGGTTCCCTCCCCTCAAGTCCCTAGTTTAAACACTCCTCCACCCTTCTAGCCATCTTCTCCCCAAGCACAGCTGCACCCTCCCCATTGGACATAGCCATGATTTCTATAAAAAGGAAATACAATTTTCTTATGAAGTATATTACAAAGGTTAATGTTTTGCCAAGATAACACAAGTTAAACACATAAAAAGTTTTTGTATCTGACAGTGCCTATTTAAGGTAAAGGGTTACACTGCATCTTTTTAAATAAATAAATAAAAAAACCTCTCCTACTCTATAACATGCTTTTGACAGATCAAACAATGTGAAAGGTTCCTTTTGACTGTCCAGGGATGCAATAATACTAGCAAGTGCTTAAGAAATCAGGTCCTCACAGCAAAACTGTACATAAAAGCTATCACTCCTCCTCCCGTAGGCTTGCATTTCGGGGCGGAGCGTGACGTCACGTGCCGGCGTGACGTGACACGCCGCCCACCCTGTAGTCGCCAGTAATCAGACCCGGAGCGAACACACTCCGGGGACTGATTATAAATGGGGTGCCGCGTGCATGATCACAGGCGTCCCCAGCTGCGGGACTCCCGCGATCAGGTATCTTATCCCCTATCCTTTGGATAGGGGATAAGATGTTTAAGCTTCGGAGAACCCCTTTAAGGACTGAGCCCTTTTTCACCTTAAAGGGGTACTCTGCTCCTGGCATCTTATCCCCTATCCAAAGGATAGGGAATAAGATGTTAGATCGCTGCGGTCCCGCTGCTGGGGACCCCAGGGATCGCCGCTGTGGCACCCCGCTATCATTACTGCACAGAGCGAGTTCGCTCTGTGCGTAATGACGGGCGATACAGGGGATGGAGCAGCGTGACGTCATGGCTCCGCCCCTCATGACATCACGGCCCGTCCCCTTAATGCAAGTCTATGGCAGGGGGCGTGACGACCGCCACGCCCCCTTCCCATAGACTTGTATTGACGGGGCGGGCCGTGACGTCACAAGGGGCGGAGCCGTGACGTAACGATGCTCCGGCCCCTGTATTGCCCATCATTACGTGCAGAGCAATCTCTCTCTGCGCAGTAATGATAGCGGGGTGCTGCAGCGGCGATCCCCGGGGTCCCCAGCAGCGGGACCCCGGCGATCTGACATCTTATCCCCTATCCTTTGGATAGGGGATAAGATGTCTAGGGGCGGAATACCCCTTTAAGGACTGAGCCCTTTTTCGCAATTCTGACCACCGTAGCTTTACGAATTAATAACTCAAACGCTTTTACCGAATATTCTGATTCTGAGATAGTTTTTTCGTGACATATTCTACTTTATTTTGGTGGTAAATTTTCGGCGTTACTTGCATCCTTTTTTGGTGAAAAATCCAAAATTTCATGAAAATTTAGAAAATTAGCATTTTTCTATCTTTGAAGCTCTCTGCTTGTAAGAAAAATGGATATTCCAAATACATTTTATATTGAGGACTTCAAAGTAGAGCAGCAATTTTCTAAAAAGTCATGAAAATTGCTAAATCTGAAGGGACAGATGTTACAGAACTACAACTCCCAGCATGCCTGGGCAGTCTAGGCACACTGAGAGTTGTAGGCACACTGAGAGCTGTAGTTTGGCAACATCTGGAGGGCTACCATTTGGGCACCACTGTAACAGTGGTCTCCAAACTGTGACCCTTGAGATGTTGCAAAACTACAACTCCCAGCATTCCCAGACAGCCTTTGGCTGTCTGGGCATGCTGGGAGTTGCAGTTTGGCCTTCCTAGTGGTTGCCACAGTAAAGATCACTTTACTTTCACTTTCATTCCCCCCCCCCCCCCCCCTACCTGTGCCTGTCTCCAGCGACGATAGGGGGTCCCCACGCATCTTCTCCTCCAGGTACAGGCCTCCATCTTCTCCCCACGTTCCTGACAGCTCCGATCATCCCTATTTTCCGGGTGATCGGGTCACCAGAGACCCGATCAGCCTGGAATAGCAGAAAAAAAAAAAAAAAAAGCATTCCCGGCAGCTCAGTCGGGCTGATTGGTATCAGCTTAGAGGACGGCGGGAGGGCCCTTACCTGCCTCCTCACTGTCCGATGTCTTCTGTGATGCTCCAGCCTTGCTCAGCAGACTGGAGCAATTGAGAGCAGATAAGGCTAGGATACCACTTGGTTTTTTTTCCTACGTTTTTTTCACAGAAAAAAACGCCAGTGCTATTTCCTGCGTCTGACTTTTTTTTGGGGGGTGTTTTTTTCTGGCATTTTTGCATTTGAGTTGAAATTGCATTTTTGGCCCCTTTTTTCAAAATGTTTTAAAGGGGTTATCCACCATAAGGTGATTTTAGTACTTTCCTGGCAGGCAGTAATGGACATGCTTAGGAAGGATCTGCACTTGTCCTGAGGCTAAATTGTGAGATTTGCATAACACTGTGGCTAGCTTTTTGTGAACTTGTATTTCATTTCCTTTGTTTGACTTTTCTTTTTTTTACTACAAATCCCACAATGCCATCTTCCTCCATCCCACACATCAGCCACCCCTCCCATTGAAACATAAATGAGCTGCATCCATTCAAATCAGTGTGGTTTTCAATCAGGGTGCCTCTAGCTGTTGCATTAGTTGCAGACCCATTGAAGCAGACAGGCTCCCTGTCATCAGGTGACTAGTGAGTCAGGTCTCGGCCGCATTGCAAGCTGGGAAAGATCCGAGACAACAGTCATTTTGTATGCATGTAAAAATAAATAGTGAGGTGAAAATCACAGAAGAATTGTCAGAAAACTGTCACACACAGGTACAGACACTATATTATGAACTACACTAACTTTACAGCCCCTGTAGCAGAGTCAAATAAAAAAAAATCCTGGAATACCCCTTTAAGTACCAAAAAAAAAAAAGTGATGCAGTAGGGATGGGAATTTTTTTTTATTTAAGAACATTTTTATTTTTTATAATGAACTTTAAATACATTTTTAATAAAGTGTGTATGTGTGTCACTTATTTTCTCTATTTTTTTTTAGGTAGTACTACTACTCCCAGCATGGAACACACTGCTCCATGATGGGAGTAGTAGTCACCCATAATATAGCAGAGATGCGGAGAGGCTCTATACAGCGCTTACATCTCTGCTCTGTACTCCGGCCAGTGATGTGAATAGAAATTCACATCACTCATTCATATTTTCCACCCAGAGTGGGGATTGGCCGGATGGTGGCAGCCAATCACCGCTCTCTGAGGGAAATATGAATGAGCGATGTTCTATCCATATCACTGGCTGGCCGGAGTACAGAGCAGAGATGCAGAGTGACACAGGCTGTGATCTTTCCTTAACTGCAGGTACTACTACTCCCATCATGGAGCACACTCTGCTCCATGTTGGGAGCTGTAGTACCTGCAGTTAAGGAAAGCGGATGTCACTCCTGACACCCACTGTGATTCTCCTGTATAATGTATAGATGCGGCCGGACGCTCTTCTATGGTCCCCTGCAATGACGTGTTTTATATATATATATATATATATATATATATATATATATATACATCTATTCATATTTCCTGCAGAGAGCTGTGATTGGCTGGAACCATCTGGCCAACCATAGCTCTCTGCGGGAAATATGATAGGTGTATCTATATGGCAGTGCAGGGGACCATAGAAGAGCGGCTGCCGCATATATAAATTGTACAGAAGGATCGCAACGGACCCTGGGTGATCTGTCAATAAGTACAGGTACTACTACTCCCATCATGAAAGTGTGTTCCATGCCGGGAGTAGTAGTACCACCTAAAAAATAAAGAAAAAAAAAGTTAAAAACACACACACACACTACATTTTTATTATTGTCGCTATATTTTTAGTGCCCTGCCGACACACACATATTGATCCTGTTTAAAAATGTATAAAAATTAATTTAGTTAAATACTATTTTTTCCATCAGTAGTGTATCTTTTTTTTTTTTTTTTTTTTAATGGTGCCCTACGAAATTTTATTAAAAACGGTATCTCCATCACTTTTTTGGATCACTAAAGTCCAAAAGAGAATAAAAACCGCCTACAAAAACGCCAAAGTTAAAACCCACATGGCGTTTTTCTTGGCATTTTTTTACTCAAATAGATTTCCCTGTGAGAAAAACGCCATGATTTCAGGGCAAAAAACACCATAGGCTTAACATGCTGCGATTTAGCAAAACCGCGAAGGAGCTGAAAAACTCCAAAAAAGAGTGAAAAAAAGCAAAAAGGATAAAAAAAACGCCAAACTGAAAAACCCCAAGTGGAAAAATAATTTTGCGGCTAAAATTTGGCCACAGCGTTTTTTGGCAGAAAAAACGCCATGCGGCAGAATTGGCGTTTTTCTTGGCGTCTTTCCCAATAAAAAACAAGTGGAATTCCAGCCTAACACAGATTAATGCTATGATATGGCATAGCATTGAACAGTGTATGGGGTCTAAAAAATGGTGTAAAAAAAAGTTAATAAATGTGAATTAACCCCTTCCATACTGAATGTTTAAATCACCTAATCACATACTGTGGCACCTAAAATGTAAAAAGTCAAATCAGGGGGTCCCAATCAGCTGAGAGGACAGGCAGAGGGTCCCTCCCTGCCTCTGTCCTGTCCAGTTGGCGCTCCAGTACTGCAAGAAGCCATGGCAGCCTGGAGCAATGATGCACCGATAACACTAATCTATGCTAGCTTATGGTACAACATTGTTTAGTGGAAGCAGTTAAAAGAAAGCTTGTGAAAGTCCTGTATGAGGACAAAAAAAATAATAAAATAAAAGGTTAATAAATGTGAATTAAGCCTTTCTCTAATAAAAGGTATGAATGACCCCCTTTTTCCATTTAAATATAAATGTATTTGTCCAAACTATTAAAATATAAAATTAATTAAACAGCCCCGATAATGGCGCATACATAAAAAAAATACCCCAAAAAACTGTCAAAAAGTCAAATCAAAACAAAAGTGGTACCGATAAAAACTAAGATCATGGTGCCCAAAAATTAGTCCTCATAATACATATATAAAAATACACGTTATAGGAATCAGAAGAGAACAATTTTAAGCATACTACTTTTCGTACAAAAAGTTATAATTTTTTAATTTTACAAGTAGTAAAACAAGATAAAACCTATATGATTGGAAAACTGAAGCCCCCAAAGGTTACAAAATAGTGTTTGTTTTTTCTATTTCATTAGTTTTTTGTTTCCCCGTAGATTTGGTGATAAAATGATTGATGTCATTATAAAGTACAATTGGTGTTGCAAAAAACTAACCCTTATATGGGTCTGTAAGTGAAAAATTGAAAGTGTTATGGCTATTAGAAGGCAAGGAGAAAAAAATGAAAGTGCACTGAACAAGGATATTTAGAGGTTACAGAAGGTGGCAGGCTACATTCAGGGGCTACAGTGTGTGGCAGGGCTACATTCAGAGGCTACAGTGTGTGGCAGGCTACATTCAGGGGCTACAGTGTGTGGCAGGGCTACATTCAGAGGCTACAGTGTGTGGCAGGCTACATTCAGGGGCTACAGTGTGTGGCAGGCTACATTCAGGGGCTACAGTGTGTGGCAGGGCTACATTCAGAGGCTACAGTGTGTGGCAGGCTACATTCAGGGGCTACAGTGTGTGGCAGGCTACATTCAGGGGCTACAGTGTGTGGCAGGCTACATTCAGGGGCTACAGTGTGTGGCAGGGCTACATTCAGAGGCTACAGTGTGTGGCAGGCTACATTCAGGGGCTACAGTGTGTGGCAGGGCTACATTCAGAGGCTACAGTGTGTGGCAGGGTAATATTCAGATGATTCAGTGTTGGTATTGTTTTTTCAGGGCACAGTGTGTGGCAGGGCTATATTCAGAGGGTACAGTGTGTGGCAGGGCTATATTCAGAGGCTACATTGTGAGGCAGGGTAATATTCAGATGATTCAGTATTGGTATTGTTTTTTCAGGGCACAGTGTGTGGCAGGGCTATATTCAGAGGGTACAGTGTGAGGCATTGTTATATATAGGGTAGGACAAAGTATCTAGCAGGGTTATATTCAAAGGGAATAGTGTTTGGCAGAGTTTTATTCAGGGGGCACAGTATCGGGCAAGGTAAAATAATTTTTTGTCTGAGGATGAGGATCTAATGACAGAAGTGAGGAACCAATGATGTCTGGGTGTCAAACTCTGCAGATGTGAGATGTAGCTGGAAGAAGTCATGGCGGTCTGGAGCAAATTAGGAAAAAAGTATATTTACAGAGAAGACGTCACCTATAAGTCCCATCAGAGCTGTAGTCAGTTGTAAGATCTGCAGTGACGATGAATGACACAACTCCCAGCATACCCATACCAATGATTCCATGATACTGGAAAGCGTAGTTTCACATGGTAAAACCTTCTTTAGCACTTCCCCTTACTTGCCAATTGGTTTGATAAGTGTAGACAAAACAGTTTTCTGTGACGCTACACCATGGGCCAAGTGGGGAGCCTGTTTTGAATCCCACCCCTGGAGAGAGCCTGTAAATATCAATTCTCAGACCACCCCAGCCATGTATAATCATGGGGGCCTCTGGGAAAGTAGGTAAAAACCCTAGGGGGGCTATGAACGTGTATTTTAGAGTTGTTGAGGGCCTAGTTTCCATGAACATTAAGGAATATACAGGGAAAAGAACATCTCCACAGCCCTCCACCGTCATAACAGACAGTAGGGTAAAGTTGGGGAACAAGTTTGTATTGTGTCTGATGTTCAAGGTGTGGTTCAGTTACTGTGTATGTCAGAGGGGTTGTGCGTACATTGGATTTGGGTGTGTAGTACACAGCAGGCATAACAAGCTATGTGACACAATGTGTGAGTATCTCTTCTGTGTAATAGTCGCTTCCACCCACATGTTGCATAACAACCTGCCCCATATTGAGCCCGGGCACATCTGGTGAGGCCATTTGCTTGCCTTGCAGACACTAGGTAAGGAGAATGCACTTGTCCTTCCCACAGGACCTTGTGAAGCTGCTCGGGGCCCCTGTGTCTTCTTCTCCACGTGCACAGGTGACTTTCCGGCGTCTTCCCGAACGTCTATGACTAAACCGATTGGTCATAAACTGATTTTAAGACACAACTAAGGAGCGGCTCGAAATATCCAGGCGTGTCACCCGAACGCCGGCACGCCCTTCACTGCTAGACCTGGACACATTTCTCACTGTCAGAGAGACGCATCTGTACAACCCTAAGAGACTTTGGCGCTCGTCTGTTCCCAGGGATTTCCATAGCCCTGTATACAATCCTCCTGTGCACACCTGCCATGTTGTCCTCACCTTCCCCTCTGAAGACTGCCCTGGCCTCTGAAGTCTTCCTGTGGCAGAATGAGTCTTCCTTAGCCGTCCCTTCGGATAATCGCCTGAGGAGCGGGGCTAGCGGGGACCAGCGTGTGAAGGAGCAAGTCATGATGACAGTAAGGAGGCAGAAGCCCAAGAGCTCGCAGTCTTCCACCCTGAGCCATGGCGCTAGAGGTAAATGCACCCAGGTCTAGGGTAGTGCTCCCCTAACTATGGACCTCCAGATGTTGCAAAACTACAACTCCCTGGCTGCCCGGGCTTGCTGGGCGTTCTAGTTTCGCAACATCTGGAGGTCCACAGTTTGGAGACCACTGTTCTAGGAATTGTAAAAAGTACTGCGTTTTTTGTATGTTACAGCAACAAACTAGGCTGGGTTCACACACAGGGAAAAAAACTGACCAAGGGTATGCTCACACGTACAGTATCTGTAGCTTTTTTTTTTTTTCTATAAAAAATGAAGACGGGATTGTTGATGTGTGTGTTTTAATTTTTTCTAAATAAATTTTATACCCTGTCATTGATAAATAGGTTGGGTTTTGTTTTAAATGTTGGTGAAATTTGGCACAGCTCAAACTGCTCAAAAAATAAACACAAAAAACCCTTGCAACTTTTTTTTTTTTTTTTTAAATATAAGCAATGTGCACGATTCATGCAGTCAGGCTAAGCTTTTTATCAGGGCCTGTATTAGGTTAAAAATGAATTTATTATTGTAAAGCTTCTTTTCAAGTTTTCACATTATGATGCCATGAAATAAATGAGATGTTCAACTAATAATAAATTACACACTGTAAAAAAAATAAAAATAAAAACATTCTACCAATAGCTTCGCAACATTAAAAAAAACGGTATTTAGATGTACACCAACTGTACTTTTGCCGTACGTCTATGGAAACAATACAGTATATTTCACGAGATCATCTTAATGTATACACTGAATCTTTTGGTTTGACAATTGCAATATAAATGCCACATTAAAAGGCTTAAGCAAATGAGGTAGAATTTCCCTGGTTGAACTTGATGGACATATGTCTTTTTTCCACCGTACTAACTATGTAACTATGAGTGTCTGGGTGGAAATGAGGTAGAATAGAGCGTCTGGGTTGAAATGAGGTAGGATAGAGCGTCTGGGTTGAAATGAGGTAGAATAGAGCGTCTGGGTTGAAATGAGGTAGAATAGAGCGTCTGGGTTGAAATGAGGTAGAATAGAGCGTCTGGGTTGAAATGAGGTAGAATAGAGTGTCTGGGTTGAAATGAGGTAGAATAGAGCGTCTGGGTTGAAATGAGGAAGAATAGAGTGTCTGGGTTGAAATGAGGTAGAATAGAGCATCTGCTGAGAATAGGTTGAGGTTTTGTGACCACTCTGATTCGCACCATCATTTTAGTGTACTGATGGGCAGAAATGGGGATCTGAAGTAGCTGCTGTTGTATAGGCAGAAAAACATTGCCATTTTCATTGCAAATAATACTGTTGGTGCATACTATCAAGTTTTTTTGTCCAGCGTTTTTTGGTTGGAAAAAAAACGCCAGTGCAATTTCCTGCATCTGGTGTTTTTTCAGGCTTTTTTCATTTGCGTGGAAATTGCATTTTTGGCCCCTTTGGCGTTTATTTGTTTTGGTACCCAAAATGTTTTGGGTACCAAAAAAAATGCAGTAGTGATGGAAAGAAAATGTATTTAACAAAATTTTTATTTTTTTATAACAAAATGTTAATACATTTTTAATAAAGTGTGTGCTTCACTTTTTTTCCCCTCTCTTTTTAGACATTTTTTAGGTAGTACTACTACTCCCAGCATGGAACACACTGTTCCATGATGGGAGTAGTAGTACATGTACTAATAGACATATCTCCCGATGCGATTGTCCATAATATAGCAGAGACGTGGAGCGGCTCTATACAGCGCTCGCATCTCTGCTCTGTACTCCAGCCAGTGATGTGAATAGAAATTCACATCACTCATTCATATTTTCTGCCCAGAGTGGTGATTGGCTGTATGGTTGCAGCCAATCACTGCTCTGGGAGGGAAATATGAATGATTGATGTTCTATTCATATCGCTGTCCGGAGTATAGTGCAGAGATGCGAGCACAGGAGAAAGCCGCTCCGCATCTCTGCAATATATGGGCTGATCCCAGCAGATGTCAGGAGTGATACCCGCTGTTATCTTTCCTTAACTGCAGGTACTACTACTCCCATCATGGAGCACATGAAGCTGCATGTTGGGAGCAGTAGTACCTGCAGTTAAGTAAAGATCACAGCGAATGTCACTCCTGACTCCAGCTGTGATCCTCCTGTATAATACAGCCAGACGCTCCTCTAGGGTCCCCTGCACTGACATATATATACACCTGTTCATATTTCCTGCAGAGAGCTGTGATTGGCTGGAACCATCTGGCCAATCATAGGTCTCTGCAGGAAATATGAATAGATCACCCGCATCTATACATTATACAGGAGGATTGCAACGGAACACGGGGCGATCTATCAATTAGTACAGGACTACTACTCCCATAATTGAACAGTGTGTTCCATGCTGGGAGTAGTAGTACCACCTAAAAAATTAAGAATAAAAAGTTAAAAACACACACACTACATTTTTATTATTGTCGGCTATATTTTTAGTGCCCTGCCCGCAAACATAAATTGATCCCTGTTTAAAAATTAATTAAAATTTTTATTATAAAAAAGATAAATTTCGTTTAATTTTTTTTCCATCACTACTGTATCTTTTTTATTATTTATTTTTAATGGTACCCTACGAAATTTTATTACATTTGACATCTGGCCGCAGCGTTTTTTGGCCAAAAAAATGCCATGCGGCAGAATTAGCGTTTTTCTTGGCATTTTTCAAAAAAAATAAATGTTTCCATGAAAAACATGTACTGAACCAATAAAAAAAAAAACAAAAAAAAAAAAACATATATGCGGGAAGCTGGTTGTTTGAAGCAGGATATAAAGGAGTTGGCTTCCGCTAACTAACTTTTTGGGAACATACATATTGCACTTTGGCACTACTTTTGAATCTTAAAATTATTCTCATAATATTTATTGATTATGATTTTTTTTTCTTTATTTCTGCTTTCTTAACACTTTAACAAAATCAAACGTAAATGTATATCCTGGTACTTAACGCACCAGGATGTACATTTACATTCAGACTGCTTGCTTCATAGACTGCAGGTCCTGCCTACTTTTAGATGCCATAAACAATACTGATCACGATATCTAAAGCAGTTGCAGCGCTGTATTAAAGGAGAAATACTGTGCTATACTTTTAACTCCTCCTGTGCCCAGGCTGCAAAAATAAAAAACTTTAACTCAACTGCCTACATTCCCCAGTTGCCCCGTTCTTCTGGTGCTGCTCGACTCCCTGCTTCTTAGGCTCGTAACGTCACACTCTGGTCAGCGTATCGCTGGCCGCAGCAATTTATCGCCTTGGCTAGTGATAGGCTGAGTGCACGTAAGGAGCTCGAGCCCCACCATCTACCTATTGCCCGGGCTCCTTACATGGCAGTGCGCTCAGCCTATCACCGGTCGAGGCGGGACATCGCTGCGGCCAGCGATACGCTGACCGCAGTGTGACGTTCCGAGCCTAGGAAGCAGGGAGCCAAGCAGCGCCGGAGGAATGGGACACCGATATCGGTACAACGGGGGGAACATAGGAAGGTGAATTCAAAATTGTTTTGTTTTTTTGCCGCCCGGGCACAGGAGGAGTTAAAAGTTTTGTGCCACGTTTCTCCTTTAACCTTTCGGATCATCTTCGGCACAATTGCGGGGGACTGATTAGTGGAACATGTTTTTTTTAGGCTACATACCATATAGATCAAAAACCAAAGTCTTTTATTTCAGTTGATATAGGCAGGAAAGGGAAAAATGCAGTGGTAACAAATTTACTATATGCAACTTTTCAAAAAGGCGCAAATTTTGAGTGCAAAAATCTTTCAAAAGTCACAAACCGAAGTAACCCTCGATCATACATGGCCTTGCCCAAACCCTGAGATGGAGCTCCACACCATTCCAGTAGTTACTGCTCTGTGCACTTAAATCCATCAGACTGCCTGTCCATGCAGTGCCCCATTCAATGAATGAGCTGACTGGAATGAGCTAGTGGCTCTGGTTGAGTCATTTTCCGATCATATTGGATTTTTTGGCCCATACTAAAAATCACAGCAGACCCATTTTTTTTATTTGTGGGGGTTTGGCATGTGTCTGGCAGGCATATGGCAGCAGGTGGTTTTGAAATTCACCCACCCGATCTGGTTGCCAGAAATTATGGTCTGAATGCATCCTTATAGTCTATTCACACAGCAGAATTTCCGCACCAATTCCGCTTCTGCTTCCTTGGGTGGTTTCTGGCTTGTGCGGATTTTATGCAAAATTGGTATGGAATCCGTGTGGAAATTCAGAAGTGTGAAAGGGAGTGCAGATTCCCCAAAAAGTCTATTGGGCATTCATATGAGTGGAAATTCTGCCATGTGAATAGACCCTTAAGCAATGTTCATACATCGGAATGTCCACAGAAAATATTTGTGCAGACATTCCCCAAACTGCCAGCGCTAGGACCGCACAGGAATTTGTTGTCTCATAGACAGCTATGGATTCCATGCGGAGTCCGCAAAGAGAATGGATGTTTATTATTTCTGCGGATACGGATATGAAATCAGAATTTCAGTGTCAAAAACCTCTGGCATGGAAATTCCGCTGTGTGCACAATGCAGCAGTATCCCGTTTAATTCAACAGGACTCCGCTGCAGTGGAATCTCCGTGCCAAATGACAATGCGGAACCCGGCACGAAAATTCCGACATGTGACCATGGCCTTAGACTTGTTTGCAGCTATTCCACCTTGGAAACCCTGTTCGTGTACCACAGGATGCACAATGCTAGTCCTGATATCACTTTCAAAGTCATTCTGGCTGGGTTTGTGTTTTCCTGTCATAACGTTTTATAATCTTAAAAAAAATCATGGTTAAACATTAACGGTTGCTAACAATGTAATTATGTATATCATTTAGCAGAATTTATCTACTATTGAGATCAAGGGGTACTCCGGTGGAAATTATAATTTTTTTTAAATCATTTGGTGCCAGAAAGTTAAACAGATTTGTAAATTACTTCTATTAAAAAATATTTACCCTTCCAGTACTTTTTAGCAGCTGTATGCTACAGAGGAAATTCTTTTCTTTTTTGTCTTGTCCACAGTGCTCTCTGCTGACACCTCTGTCCATGTCAGGAACTGTCCAGAGCAGGAGAAATTCCCCATAACAACAGCATAGTGGAAAAGGTGGTGGAACAGGGGTGGGGTGAGGGTCGAGTGGAAGGGTTGGTGGTTAATTAATGGGGACCTAGTGGGGGCATTTTGATATTTGCTAGTGGGCCCTTTGAATTCTAGTTACACTGATAAAAGAAAGAGAGATGTCCATTAAGTTCAAAGGAGGGGAAGGGAAGGGGTGTAGGTGGAAGAAGAAACCAAACAAACCTTAGTGTGGCCCAGATAGTTAATTGTATCATTAGCACCTAATGGACACTTAGAATATGTTCATGCCTAGTATTTTTGATTAAAATCAGACTTCCCAGTGTTCCTTTCCAACTTTATGAGCTGGTGTCAATTTCAGCTAAAACATGTGCCCGGGTGCAGGCAAAAGTTCTAGTAAGTCTGGCAGGCTGCAAGGCACTGTCTACTGTGTGGCACAGGCAGCGTAAAAAAACCTCATAAGTTGCGCATGTTTGTGCAGACTGCGATATAAATGTGTATAATATTTTCCTCTTTTCCATTATACTTTTTCCATGTGCCCTTCTGCTCTTAAAATGATAATTTAAAAAGGTGCCCAAAATAAGGTTTGTAATACTGTGTGTGCAGATATCCTTATCGTGTATGATTTCATGGCAAACATAGTGGCTTCCACTGGAAAACTTTTTTTTTTTTTTTTAATAAAATGGTACCAGAAAGTTTAAACGGATACAGTGATCCCTCAACTTACAATGGCCTCAACATACAATAGTTTCAACATACAGTGGTCTTTTCTGGACCATTGTAACTTGAAACCAGACTCAACATACAATGCTATGGAATCTGCGAAACGTGTCAATGGCTGGAAGAACCGACCAATCAGAATGGATATTTCACTGGTAAAACCGGTGTAATCCTAAAGTGCATGCACTGACTGGTGTCTGGTAGCACCCCCTACAGTACAGGGAGGTATTACATGTTCTGTACTCTTTACCTGTGCCAGGGTTAGCTGCTCCTTTGGGCATCAGGTGAGGGCGGCTCCATTTTCCTTTTTTTAGGATACTGCGTGTTCTGTACAGGACCCTGAAGAAGCTTCTTTCCTCTACATAGACCAGTGTTTCCCAAAGAGGGTGCCTCCAGCTGTTGCAAAACTACAACTCCCAGCATGCCGGCATGCTGGGAGTTGTAGTTTTGCAACAGCTGGAGGCACTCTGGTTGGGAAACAATGACATACACAGTGATTTACAGCTCCCAGCAGATCTTTATTACTTTTATGTGTAAGGATTTGCTTTATCTCTATTAGTTATCTACTTAGTTATCTTTAATCCTCACTTTTTCCTACTTTTGGATGACATTTTGTGGCTTGAGAACCAATTACCAGGTTTCTATAGAGTTCTGGTCTCAACATACGATGGTTTCAACATACAATGGTCATCTTGGAACCAATTAATATTGTAACTTGAGGGACCACTGTATGTAAATTACTTCTATTAAAAAATCTTAATCCTTCCAGTACTTATCAGCTGCTGTTATGATCCACGGGAAGTTCTTTCCTTTTTGAATTTCCTTTCTGCCTGACCACAGTGTTCTCTGCTGACACCTCTGTCCATCAGTTGGCATCTGGCATCATTTGATAAAAAAAAAAAAAAATGTGTTCCAGTGGAGTACCCCTTTAAAGAAGGTTTCCAGCCTTGACAACAGATCAGACCCCCAGACCAATGATCCACTATATTACTGTGTTGATGCTACAAACTCTTTCGATTGGGCTATCTATACAGTTAAATTGCCAGCATCTTGATGGATCTTCAATGCTAATCAATAACCGGCTATAGCACCTGCTGTGTGTGTATTAATTCCCAAGCCCACCCATACTTCCCCACGCCATCAGTGATGTAACTGTATGTCATGGGTCGGGACGGGTTTAATGAAAAGAGCACATTAAACCACAGCTTTGTATACAGAGACAGGCAGAAAGATTCATGTCCTTGAGTGTTTAAATCCATGTGACATCAGTAGTGGCATATTAGGATTTCCTAGCAGCATATGAGTACACAGCAGGACCATACCCTTAGTTTGTTTACCTAGGGTTAGGAGGAAGGGGTTGGGAGGAAGGGGTTAGGTTTCTATCTACTATGTATTTCCTAATAATCTGTAATGGGTGGCGGAATAAAAAACATGCTCACATCTGCATTAGTGGCTCTGAACCTGACTCTACCTTGGTAGGAATATAGAACCTAATGGGAATAAAAATGAGAACTCTAAAATGGGAATCACACTGTATGTTGCAGATATGAACAGAGCTTTATCTTTTTCTCTTATTATTGACCATGAAAACGTGAAATCATTTTGTTTTTTTTTCTTTAACAGTTGGTTCAATGTACGAGACCCTGGAAGATTCTTACAACATGAATCGCAACAGTTCAGGCAATCATTATGCAAAATACCAGAGCGGTGGCACATGGGGATATCAGGTATATTAGTGTGAAAGTTATACATTTTGTATAAAAGGTTTTTAAAGAAGCACTCCCACCAACACTGGCCAAATAGTAGAACATATTATGTGAATAGATTTCCTTTGTTTTTTTGTTTGTTTGTTTGTCTACAATTGCCTTTATTGCAATGGACCTCGACTAAATCTCTAGTTTGCAATGAAACCCGCTGAATTTTACATCTAAGTGTATGTGCACATCAAACCTCTTTGCAATTATCTATTACAATAAATAAAAGGTTAACAGCTCCTCTAGGTAAACCCTATTGATATAGATGTTTTTGTTGTAATAGTGGATAGATCTAACTAAATAAAATAACGATAAGAGTAGTGATTTTATATAAACCAGTTCTATGTAGCAGTAATGATGATATATGGTCAAATATAGATAACTTTTCCCATACAACTGTACTTTTTAACTGTTTTACATTTATGTATATTCTACTCTTGAACAACATACATACCACAAGGGTCATATATAGGATGTAATTGTCATCCATACAAATAAATATAACTTTTATAGCTGAAAGCACCTTTATTCATCTTTAATTTATTATTGCATATGGGACATGTACAATCATTAGCCCTGTTTTATTTTATTTATCTATTAAGGCTATCTACCATTATGGCATACATTATTTATATCAGTGGGATTGACCTACCATACAATATCTATATCAGTAGTGTTCTCCTAGAAGGGCTGTAAACCTTTTATTTATTGTGATTTATTCTTTCTTCTCTACACAACCCTTTTACAGCTATTATAAATGTAAGCTACACAAACCCTTTTTATCAATCATGTGGTACAGGCAAGGATCGGAACATAGCTTTCTTAATAAAACATGATATAATGTTAAACATTATATCTCATGCAAAGTCTCATGGATAAAAACTTATCACAGCGCTGGGCTGTGATTGTTTGCTATCTAAGACAGAAATTAGACAATAAGAGAGGCATTATTACCATCTGGTGCACAAAGGTGGGCACCAAACTCTGCAGAGACAAGTCGTGGGTTGGAGAAGATATCATGGCAGTTTGGGCCAAATGGAGAAGTAAAAGAAATATGAACAACTTAGATCAGAGGACATGTCAGTGGAGTTAACTGTACCTTTATAGGAAATATCATGTGTACAGTGAAATTATATCTTGCAGGCAGAGATTGTGAACTCTATATGGGCACTGCATGCTGGTAATATTAGTTATACTTATCTATAGGACAATTCAAAAAATCCCACAGCACTCCAATAGCAGGGTGAAGAAAAAATGCAACATTTCGACTGTCACTACAGTCTTTGTCAAGCTTTTGGTTGCATTTGGTATGAGGAAACAAACACACACTTTTTTCTTCACCCTGATATTGGAGTGCTGTGGGATTTCTGCATTGTCCTAGCTGCTTGCTGCCGCCTGCAACCTGGGCTGCAGATGAGCCCACATATCTTCTATGCGGTTGTGCTGCTTCTAATGCTCCTGCATCTCATATCAGTAAAAGTGTAATAAAAAGTCACATCTACCCAAAAATGGTACTAGCGCAAAATATGAGCCCTCAAGTAGCTCTGTAGCTCCCCATTGTACCAGTCTACTGTAAAATAAAGCCTGCTACCAATTCCAAAATGGTGCATTCCCTGTAGTCATCTCTTCCTCTTTTTTCTGTCCCAATAAATGAAATGCCCCCTCAGCCACTGAATGGACAGACATTTCTTACTTATTGGGTCAAAAAAGAAGAGGCACTGACAGCAGGTAACACAGGTGCCCAGATGTATTCATCTGACTGAGGACAAAAAGAGAGCAACCAATCAATGTTCAGGTTTCATATTTCCAGAGCTTGTTAACATATGAAAGCTGAGCTGTGATTAGTTGCTCTGGGAAAACCAGACAGTATCTGTCCTCATACAGTTTGATAACAGGCTTTTATGTTAGACTGGCACCCATGACATTTAAAATGTTTTTTTTTTTTTGCAATACCCCTTTAACCTGTTGGGGACAGAAGGTGTACAGGTACGCCCTTGCGTCCCGGTACATAAGGACAGAGGGGGTACCTGTATGCCCTCTGTATTTCCAATCACCACTGATCAGCGACAGTTACAGTGCGGCTGTGGTGGCGATCAGATGAGTGCCTGTGGAGGGTCACAGTTTACAGATCATTATACACTGATCTCCAAGCTGGGCACCCCTTGCTGGGATTTGAAGTTTTGCAAGTTCTGGAGGTCCACAGTTTGAGATTAATGTGCAGCGGTCTCAAAACTGTGGTCCTCCAGATCTTGCAAAACTACAACTCCTAGCATGCATGAACAGCCAAACGGCATGCTGGGAGTTATCATTGTGTGCCTCCAGTTGTGGCAGAACTACAACCCCCAGCATGCCCTTCGGCTGTCAGTGCATGCTGGGAGTTGTAGTTTTACAACAGCTGGAGGTTTACACGGGGGTGTACAGTGAGATTTTTAATGCAAGTTTGAGCTGCAGCAAATTTTCCGCCCGTGTGGATGTACCCTAAAAACACTACACCACACAATATAAAGGGTAAAACACTACATATACACACTTAAACAATTACACCCCCACCCCAATAAAAATGAAAAACTTACCATACGGCACTAGGTTTAGCAACAGCTGGAGGCACCCTGTTTGGGAAACACTGCTGTAGGGTATATTTGGTGGCAGAGGCAAGTTTAATGCTTGCATCCGGGTCTACCCCTATGCAAATCCCTAATTTAGGCCTCAAATGCACATGGCACTCTCTCACTCCTGAGCGTATTTCAAGGCAACAGTTTAGTGCCACATATGGGGTATTTCTGTACTTGGGAGAAATTGCGTTAGAAATTTTGGGAGGCTTTTTCTCCTTTTACCCCTTATGAAAAGGAAAAGTTGGGGTCTACACCAGCATGTTATTGTAAAAAAAAAAAAAATGTTTACATTAACATGCTAGTGTTGCCCCTTACTTTTTATTTTCCTTAAAATTTGTAACACAATTTCTCCTGAGTACGGAAATACCCCATATGTGGACGTAAAGTACTCTGCGGGTGCTCAACAGGGCTCAGGAGTGAGAGTGCACCATGTACATTTGAGGCCTAAATTGGTGGTTTGCCCAGGGGTGACAGTTCTGACATAAACACACAAAAAAAACATGTGACCCAATTTTGAAAACTACACTCCTCAAGGAACATAATAAGGGGTGCAGTAAACCTTAACACCCCACAGGTGATGATTTCACTAAAATGCTGGTGTTGCCCCAAATTTTTCATTTTCACCCAGGCTAATTGGAGAAAAAGCCGCCCCAAAATTTTTAACTCTTCTTCTGAGTATGGAAATACCCCATATGTGTACGTAAAGTGCTCTGCGGGCACACTACAATGCTCAGAAGAAAAGCAAAAAAAATTTTGGGAGAGAGAATTTAGTTGGAATTGAAGGCCATGTGCATTTACAAAGCCCCAATGCTGCCAGAACAGTTGACCCAGATAGATTTTGGAAACTACACTGCTCGTGGAATGTAACAAGGGGTGCAGTGAGCATTTACACCCCACAGGTGTTTTAAAAGATTTTTTGAACAGTGGTCCGTGAAAATGAAAAATGTAATATTTCATTTGCACATCCCACTGTTCCAAAGATCTGTCAAATGCCAGTAGGGTGTAAATGCTCACCCCTTATTACCTTCCGTGAGGGGTGTAGTTTCCGAATTGGGGTCACATGTGGGGGGGTCCACTGTTCTAGCAGCATCGGGGCTCTGTAAACTCACATGACCCCCGACTTCCATTCCTGCCAAATTCTCTCTCCAAAAGCCCAATGGCGTTCCGTTGCTTCTGAGCTCTGTAGTGCGCCCACAGGGCACTTTATGTCCACATATGGGGTATTTCCATACTCGGAAGACATGGGGTTACAAATGTGGTGGGGGGCTTTTTCTCCTATTACCCCTTATGTCCCACTTTAACAAAAGTTCGTCCATCACCTGTGGGTTGGTAAGGGTCACTGTACCCCTTGTTAACTTCCTTGAGGGGTGAGTTTCCCTTGAGTTTCCCATGTGCCATTTGTTGTTGTTTTTTTTTTGTTTTGTTTAGTTTTTTTGCTGTTCTGGCACCATGGGGGGCTTCCTAAATGCAACATGCCCCTCCCCCCAAAAAAAACTATGCCAACAAAATCCGCTCTCCAAAAGCCCATTGTCGCTCCTACCCTTCTGTGCCCTCTATTGCACCCACAGAGTACATCCACATATGAATGAGGTATTTCCTTGGGTTTTTTTTTTCTCCTTTTACCCCTTGTAAAAATGAGGGGAAAAAATGGGACTACGAGAATATGTTAGAGTAAAAAATTTAGATTTTGAATTTTCTCCTCCATATTGCAGCTATTCCTGTGAAACATCTAAAGAGTTAAACTTTCGGAATGTCATTTTTAATTCTTTGAGGGGTGCAGTCTTCATAATGATGTCCATTATGTGGGATTTCTAACATAAAGACCCACAAATTCACTTCACTTCAAAACTGAACTGGTCCCAGAAAAATTCCGATTGTGAATTTTTCTTTGGAAAATTGCTGCTAAACTTTGAAGCCCTCTAATGTCTTCAAAAAGTAAAAACATGATTTTATGATGCAAATATAAAGTAGACATATTGTATATGTGAATCAATATATAATTTATTTGGCATATCCATTTTCCTTACAAGCAGAGAGTTTCAAAGTAAAAAAAATGCAAAATGTAAAAATTTTTCATGAAATTTTGGATTTTTTCTCAAGAAAGCATGCAAGTATCAGCAAAAATTTAACACTAACATAAAGTAGAATAAGTCACGAAAAAAAACATTCTCTGAATCAAATTCATAAGTAAAAGCATCCCAGAAATATTAATACATAGGTCAGATTTGCAAAAAATGCTGTCGTCCTTAGGGTCAAAATGGGCTTCATCCCCAAGGGGTTAACCACATGTTTTTTTGTTTTATTTTTCCTTTTTGTCTTCTAAAGACCATAACGCTTTAAATGTTCCACTTACAGACCTATTTAAGGGCATGATTTTTGCACCAACTGTACTTTGTAATGAAATCACCAAATCTACGGCGAAATGAAAAAAAAAATATTTGTGGGAAGAATGGGGTCTTTCGTTTATACGCAGTGCACTTTTCGGTACAAATGACATGTCATGTTATAAAACAAATAATATGCATAAATGGGGACGTATGAGGACTCAAGTGTTTTAGTTATACCATTTTTGTTTTGATGGCTTTTTATAAAAAAAAAATTCTGGTATAAGAAGCGACCAGAAATATACAATTCTTTGCTTTTGGGAATTTTTTTTTTTACGTTTACGCCATTGACCATGTGTTAAATTAACTTAAATCAACTTAAATGTAATAGTTCGGACATTTACGCATGCCCCACTACCACATATTGGGGGGTGATTCAAACTTTTATTAGGGAAGGGGTTAAATCATTTTTATTAACTTTTTTTAAACAATTTGTTCAACATTTTGTAGTCCCGATAGAAGACTATTACCTTCAATCTTCAGAATGCATACTCTGACCAATGCTGCTTCATAGGAGAGCATTGATCAGTTTATCTGTGCTCGTTTGCTACAGCCTGCAGTGGCTGACTGTAGCATAGCAACACTGATCAGGCAGCAGGGAAGGGAGGAGGTAAGAGACTTCCTTCCGTCCTTACAGCTGATCGGGACATCACGATTTCCCCGTGATGGTCCTGATCAGCTCCGCTGAGCTACCATGAACAGATTCCAGCACTTTTAGAAGCCTTTGATCAACTTTGATTGCAGCATCTAAAGGGTTAATTCCGGAAACAGTCATGATCGGCAATGTCTGGGATTAGCCACAGGTCCTGGTTGCTGATAGAAGCTGGGACCATGCGGGTATGATGCAAGCTCAGCTCCTGAGCCCACTTCATACCCCTGCCACTCCGCTGCACCGTTTATAAACGGCATTTTGTGGCAATGGGTAAATACTGCTTTTAAGGTTATGGCTGATAACTGTATGTACAAGTTCAATCTGCTAAGCAATTATATATTTAAGTATTACTGTATATATGGCTATATATATATAGCTATGTACACACATCTCTAGCACAAGACGTGGGTGTGATTTTAAGAGGGTTCATCTATTTTCACTCAATCAATCTTGCACTCACCTTACACTCAGGTTGCAAACTGAGCATAAATCATACTCTATCACAGTCCACCACTTATAGAATATGGGTGATAAGACCAGAGGCACCTAGCGCGGAATGTCCACACTGAAGATACATGCCGTCATTTCACACATATGAATAATCCTTAGGGCGCTAGTACCACTCGTTAATGTGCCGCCTCATAGATGGCAATGCATTTCTGAGCAAAATCCGCAAAAAGAATAGACATGTTGATGCTGGATTTGGGATTTCCCCCATGTGAACAGTGCAGAAGAATCTCATTAATATCAAAGGGGCTCTTCTGCAGCGGAATATTCCTTCAGATTTCCGTGGAGACATTCCTTTGTGTGAACATACCCTTAGGGTCTATTCACAAGGGCAGAATTTCCGCTTGCGGAATTCCGCTTCAAACATAAGCCCAATAGACTTATATGGGATTCCACACTTCAGAATTTTCGCATGCGGAATTTCCACACCAATTCCATACAAAATCCACACAAGCCAGAAACCACCCAAGGAAGCGGAAGCGGAATTGGTGTGGAAATTCTGACCGTGGGAATAGACCCTAACTCTGCTCTTCAGCAATGAAAAAGTTAAACATACTGTAGAAGGAATTACTGAGGAACAAGTCATTCAATCTGAACCCACACCCTGTACAATTTCCTATAGATGCTTCATTGAATCAAGTTTCCATATCTCTGTTTGTCCAGTAAATAACTTTGAACTGGCATAAGGAACTCTTGGGTGATATGAGGGAAGGGGTTACCACAAATATTTTGTTGTCTTAACCACTTAAAAAACCCAGCCCATTTTGGTTGTGAGGACACAACCAATGTACATTTTTGTGTTTCTGTTTTTTTTCTCAAACCTTTTAAGACCCACAAGGGTACATTTACATGGGCCAGTTAACTGCAATTTTCCTTCTAGAGGTTTGAGTTTTCCATAGTGGAATCTCCGCAGCCCAAAATCCGCAGCAGATTACATTGCCCTCAATGGGGTCTTCTGCAGAAATTCCACAGTGGGTAACCCACCCAAGTGAATGTACCCCAGTTCTTTTATTTTACCATCCACAGAGCCGTATAAGGGCTTGTTTTTTGCACAACCAGTTACACTTGTAACGTCTTTCAATTTACTAAAAAGTGTGTGGCGCAACCCAAAAAATATTTTTAGGAAATTTTAAATAAAGTATCAAATTTTTTAAATTTGAGGTGGAGTTCCTTTTTATGAAGTGCACTTTATGGTAAAACTGTCATGTTATCTTTAGTCTGTGGGTCAGTACGATTAAAATGATACCCATGTTTACATGCTTTTCTAATATTGTACTGCTTAAAAACTGTAAACAACATTTAAACTAAATAAGTATTCTTAAAATTTGGGTGTGAATGAGGGTTTTTTTTTTTTTTTTTTTTGAGCCATGATTTATAATTTTTACCTGTACCACTTTTGTGTATATGTGATCACTTTTTATTCCATTTTTTCTGGGATATGATGTGACCAAAATTCTGAAGTTTTTTTGTTTTATACAATTATGCCATTCACCTACCAGATCACTAATGTTATATGCTGTGATCAGTATTGGTTAATGGTGGGCATCTGCATTGGTTAATGGCAGGCATCTGCATGATCGCTGATGTCAGCCATTAGCAGTAAGGTCCTGCGGTTTATGGGTTTATGAAGCAATCGCAGCTCCTGCTGGAGCGCTGTACAGGTGATCGTGGGAGGATTCCATCGGTTGGACCCCCCCCCCATGCAATCAGACTCTTATCACTTATCCTTTGAATATGGGATATATTTTCCTAAACGGTACCTCTTTGATGTATCCCAAAATTGTGCATTTAAAAAAAGAAAACCTTTCCCTGTAAAAACAAGCCCTCCATATGTGACAATTGGACAGAAAAAATAATAAACACCTCAAAAGCAAACGTGTAGTATAATAATAGATAGTCCCGATCGTGTCATCTGTACAGCAGCTCATAGGTTAACATGGGCCAAGGATCTGCCCTGTCGATATGAAGGAACAGAGCTATGCCCCCCTCCCCCCCCCCCCCCGTTGCATCTGAAGGGGGGTTCGTGACGCTCTCCCTGACTCCGCCCAGCATGTCCGGAAACGGATATGACTGCAGACGCCGCTCTCAGTCCCCATGTGCTTTGGCAGCCGGCGGCATTGCACAGTTCCCCTCCACTGCGGGTGCACATACGGAGGACTGGTTGCTTCAACAGTGAGTACCATCCCGCTTCCTAGTGTGTAGGTTTTTCTCTCCTCACTTTCTAGGGCTAATGCGACTTTATCTATTGTTTGCCTTGTTTCTAGGACCTTGTTGTCTTTGCTGGATGGTGCCAGCACGACTGACCTGTACTCCACTAAAGATGCATGATATTGTATATGACTGATACACATGCATGTATAGGTCCAATTTATATATTGGTACTACTGTTTATGAGAATTTTGCTGTGACAGAATTTGGCGGCACTTGTTCTCCATTCTGTATCTCTATACCTGCTTATATATATATATATATATATATATATATATATATGTATATATATATACACCCTTCATCTGCCCCTGAGGAGGCCAAATTAACTAGTGGACCGAGACTGAACTGGTGGTGTGTGTGAGATACTGAACTTTTAGTTATTTATTCATTCTATGGTACCCTACGATCTTTTAACAGTTGGTGTAGGGCAAGACTTTGATTAACATTCGATAAATGCAGTCCTTGTAGTGGACTGTCTATCATTATACCACTTTTTTTAAGGTGTTTACTTTTGAGGTGTTTATTGCTTTTTAAGAAGTACTATTAAAAGTTTTATGCACTCCCCCTCCCCCCACATTAGTTTTGAATATTTTGCTGGGAGATTGCTTGAAACCAGGTGGGTGGATACCTATAAACATATCCATGATCATTTATACAGAAAAACATATCTTTGTCCCTAAGTCCCAAAAGTGGACTTTGCATGGGATTTTCCCACAGTGAACATTTATCACCTATTCCTGGTAATAACTGTATAATTGCTTAGGGCTGAATTGTTGGGTCCCTCGTTATTACAAGAATGGGGGTCCTTAGTTCCACATTCCTCATTATTGCATGACAGTGGTAAAGAGGAGTTTGATTACAGTAGCTTTCAAGCATGCACACTGTCAGTTGTTTTTTTTTTTGTCTATGGAGCTGATAGGAACATCCGGTGGGGCCCATCAGGGATCATACATTTCCTACTTATCCTGTTTATAGGTGATAAATGTTGATAATGTGATAAATGTGTAGATTGTTAAAAAAAAATCCACTGAAGGAGTTTAAAGGTTAGACAGGAAAAAAAACTACTTTTTACACCTGATTTTATATCTTCCTTTGTTTCTTGTCTGTTTTCACAGTTGGTTTCCACAGGAACAGACAGATTGAAAATGTATACCTCCTGCACCTTAGGCAATTTTGTCCACACCCTCATTGGTATTTGATGATAGTTTTTAGAATAGTGAAACATGAAAACTATGATTCAACTGAGCTAAAGTGTAATATATATTTTTTTTCTTTGTTTTTAATACAATACAATAGTTTATAACTACGGTATATACTTGTAAGGCTAGGGGCTATTGAGTTTACACTATAAGTAAACTTAATAGCCCCTAGCCTTACAAGACGATTCATTGTCAAAAAAAAAAAGAGCACACACAGTGTATACAGATTTGCAACCTGACCCAAGCCAGCTCATTTCCAGTGCTATATTGCACTCTTAATCATGCCATGATTAAGGAAGGCTGCAGTACAGCACAGGAAACGCATCCACTTGGGCTGGGGTTTAAAGAGGCACTGTCATTATGAAAAACTTTTTATACTTTCTAGTACTACTGATAAGATGACTTTTTTAAATATACATTTTTTTTGTATTGATTTTCAAATTAAATTAACAACATACAACTAATTAAACAGTCCTAGGGGGACCCTCCCCTCCCGCTCCAAATTGACACTCTCTGGTCATAAGATAAGATATAGAAAGAATCTAAAGAAATAGACCAGGAACTAGAAGTAGACCTCTAGAAGTACGAGAGTAAGGAGTATCCCCACAGAGAACATCAACACCGTAAAACACCACACTGATAGACAAACTCGTTCATTCACACACACTCCAGGAAAGATCCTGGGAGCTCACCATTTAGCCACAAAACTACCCTAAGGCTGGGAGACCCCACGAACTGGAGGATCAGTAGAAACGTGCAGCAACATCCATGGCACCCAGACTTTGTCAAATTTTTGTGGGCATTTCCGACTTTCATACAAGGCATGGTATAAGGGAACATATTTATTCACTAAGGCTATCCACCGGGACAGTGGAGGTGCGGACACATCCTTCCAGGCAATCACGATAACTTTGCGTGCACAAAACAAGAGAACACTAATCAAAATGCACCTATAGCAAACCATTAATAACTCCCAACAAACAGACTTCTGGGATAAAAATAAAGGGGAGCTCCAGATGGTCAGATAAGAATGTCATCATCTCTCTCCTAAAGGGCACTACACAAGAGAAAGTCCACACTGCATGAAAAAAAGTGCCCCTCTCACTCCCACACCTGAAACAAGCCTCTGACCCCGATACCCCCATGCAGCATAATCTAACGGGAGTATAGTACAAACGGAGGATAACCCTGGATTAAATGAGCATATCTCGGGCACTAACCACCGTAGGATAATAAGTTTTAACCACTTCTTTCCACATGTCTACAGAAAGACTAGGAACATCCTCTACCCACTTCAGCCGTGCAAGAGCAAACGGATCCAGACCCACCGACTGCAGCAAAGCATAATTCTGAGTGAGAGGTTTTGCCAGGTCGGTAGTTCCCAGGAGCAGTTTCAAATCATTAAACACGGGGGTAACTTCCAGTGAACCAAACTGTGCAGAGACCGCATGTCGCAGCTGAAGATACCTGAAGTGGGCATCCTGGGGGGCATGAAACCGTTCTCTAAAGTTAGCAAATGAAGGAAGACACAATCATCTCCAAACAAGTGCATGGCGAATTTGAGTCCCTGGGATCTTCAAAATCCATCCGCCTCCAAATCCCGCAGGTGTTCCAAATGAGGGTTACCCCATAGGGGTGCTCTAGGAGACACCACCGGCCGAGGGAAGCGCCCCCGCTAGCGCTGTGAAGGTATTAGAGAGGTCCAGGTCAATCCACCAGGCTGCAGACACCCGTCCGTCCGTCCGTCCCGCTGTTTTCGCGCCTGGAGCAGTGCCTGCCCCAGTCTCGGAAGTTTATTCTGCCAATAGAAGTATCTCAGAGCCCTGTTAAGCTTAACAAAAAAAAAACAAAAACCTGGGAGGGACAATAGGTGACAAATGAAATAGAGGAACTTAGGGAGGAAAATAATTTTGGAAATATTGACCCTACCTGCTAAGGATAAGGATAAAGAATCCCACTCTTGTAAGCACGTAAGCGTATTAACTAGAAGGGGGTCCAAATTTAGGACCATAAACTCAGAGTTATTAGGTGACACCTCCACTCCCAAATACCTAAAGCGCGACACCGCCTGTAGCCCATTAGGCAATGTAGAAGGTAAAACTCCTTCCCGGGACAAGGACATAATAGAGGATTTCGCCCAATTTACTCTCAGACCTGATACCTTCCCGAACCTCTCCAAAAGACTAAACAGAATATCCAGGGAGCCCTCAACATCAGCCAAATAAACCAAAGTGTCGTCTGCATGCAGGGATATCTTTTCAGTCAAGGAGCCTCTAGGGATCCCCTAATAGAGTCAGAGGCATGAACAGCCACCACCAGAGGTTCCATAGCCAAAGCAAGCAGGGAGATAAAGGGCACCCTTGCCTAGTGCCCCTGCCCAGAGGCAAGGAGCATGAAATCTCCAAATTGGTACGTATTCGGGCCCTAGGCTTTTCCTATAGCAAACAAACCCACGCCCTAAAAACAGGTCCAAAGTGGAGGACACGCATGAAGCACCAAATATAGTGCCACTCAACCGAATCAAAGGCCTTATAGACATAAAGGCTAACTACGTAACTAGGGGAAACGTCCTCCTCCACTGCGGAAATGTTAAGCTAAGTCTTTTGACATTGATATCCGTAGCCCTCCCTGGCATAAACCCAGTCTGATCAGGGTGAACTATTGAAGAAATGACCCCCTTAAGCCTGTTTGCCAGCACCTTTGCCAACATTTTTATATCAACATTGAGAAGGGAAATGTAACGATAAGAGTCTGGCAAAATCTGATCCTTTCCAGGCTTGGGGAGAACTATGATTAGAGCCTCTCTCATAGAGTCAGGCAAAGTCCCAGACTCCAGGGCCGTAGCATACAGTTTAAGCAGGATAGGAATAATTTTTCTACATTCACCCTGTACCAGTCCCCCACCGACCCATCAAGCCCCGTAGTCTTCCCAGAGGGCAAATCTTTTATAACCCTTGACACCTCCTCAGCTGTTAAATGGGTCTCAAGACCAGAAGACTGAAGTTAAGTCAATGGGGTAAGGGGCAGCTCCCTAAGGAAGGATTGTATAATATCTGGGGCCACTCCAGAGGAGGAGGAGTATAGGGAACTATAAAAAAGAGTGAAATACCCCATTAATGACCATCGGGCCTGAGCTAAGGGTCCCATCCTGAGTATGTATACAAGGTATGGAAGCTACAGGACAACTCTCCCTTGACAAGTAAGCCAACAGATTACCATTTTTGTCCCCAAATTCAAATATGGCCACCTCCCTTGCCGATCCCTCACCACCACTGCCTCAAGGACTCCTATCTCTAATCGGAGTGCGTGTTCCCGGGCTCCCAATTCCTCCCTCCTGCCCACTACCCTCGCCACATCTGCTCCCTGAACAGTCGCTTTGTAAGCATCCCACTGGATAAGAACATCCAGATGAGAGGCATTATGGGCCCAGTAGTCAGAATGAGTGACCTCCAAGGCAGAGGAAACTGCCTCCGCCTGAAGCCACCCAGGATGGCACCCAGGACTTGAAGCGCCAAACGGATGGCACTGAGGCAGGTAGATTATCCAAGTTGATCTGTACCCCGAGATTGCACTGCAGAGGTCCCGACTGGCAGATGTATTTTGCCAGTTTTAGTTACCGCAATCAACTTTGATCGAGAGATTTAAAGGCTTAATGCTGGTCAATAGCAGGGAGTCCTGGCTGCTGACTGCAGCCATTACTTAACTCTTTGGAGCAATCTACACCCTGCATCCTAAAGGGTAAGCTAGCTACAGGTAACTGTCGCTTTTTTTTTTTTTCAGCGTGACCACAGGTCATCTTTAAAGCAGGAAATTAATTCCATTTAGTGAGAGCTTAAAAGAAAACTGTCACATGTTTTTTCCCACACTATCCACAGGTACTGATGGATAGTGCGGGAGACGCTGATTCCAATGAGCCCTACCTTGCCCGGATCCGCCCGGCCATTCACCTGCAATTTTAGTTTTATTATATGTGGAAATCTTGCTGTAACTGGCACAGGCTGGGCTTCTGCAGCATAACTGGCACTGACGTCAGCTCCGCTTATGAATATTCATCCCCCCCTCCCTCCAGTTCTCCCTCTCTTCGCCACTCCTAACTGGAGGGAGAGGGGATGAATATTCATAAGCGGTGCTGACGTCAGTGCCAGTTAAGCTGCAGAAGCCCCGCCAGTGCCAGTTACAGACAGATTTCCACATATAATAAAACTACAATTGCGGGCGAATCAGCGTCTCCCGCACTATTCATCAGTACCTGGGGATAGTGCGGGAGAAAACATGTGACAGTTTTCCTTTAACCATTTAATTCTGAAAACCTGTTTAATTTTATCAATTACTTTTTATTTGTTACCATTAGAGCTGGGCGGTATGACCAAAAATGTGTATCACGGTATTTTTGTAACTTATGGCGGTTCCACGGTATATAACGGTATTCCTCCCCCCCTCCCCCAAATCATGTGACCCGCAAGCGCTGTTCTGCTCCCCCCCCACCACCACCAAATCATGTTACCCGCCAGCGCTGTTCTGCTCCCCCCCCCCCCCAATTAATTATCAGCCCAGCGGGGTACTACTCACAAATGTCAGGCACTGCCCTCCTCCTATTTGTTGCGGGCCGACACTGGCACTGGAACTCTATACTGTACGCCAGTGGTCTCACGGGCATGCTGGGAGTTGTAGTTTTGCAACAGCTGGAGGTCCGCAGATTTGAGACCACTGGCGTACAGTATAGAGTTCCAGGGCCGGAGTCAGCCCGCAACAACTAGGAGGAGGGCAGTGCTTGACATATGTGAGTAGTACCCCGCTGGGATGATAATTAATTGGGGGGGAGCAGGCGGGTCACGTATGTTTAGTTCCCCGATGTGGGGACAGCGCTGCGCTGGGCTGATAATTCATTCCCAAAGGGGAGGGGCCCAACCGGTATTGCGGTATGGGAAAAATTCATATCGTGCAGCCCAAAAATTTCAGTATTCGGTATGAACCGGTATACCGCCCAGCCCTAGTTACCATTCCTTACTATATTAAATGTATAGTGTACGGTCAAAACAGCCTAAAGTAGGGCAATTTATTAACCCCTTAAGCATGCAGGGCATACCTGTATGCCCTGCGCCCATCCCTTTCTGTGACACAGCCTCAGCTTCTGAGCCCGCGTCATCACCAATCACGGTGATGCCCCGCATTTACCCACTTATACGCCGCAATCAAAATTGATTGCGGTGTCTAATATAACTTTACAAAAAAAAAAAAACAGTCGCGACAGCTCAGTCGAGCTGAACTGGACCACCACAGAAAAACTGCAGTGTCCAAATTAGCTGAGGGGACAGCAGGGGAGCCCTTAAGTGCCTCCGATCAGTAGCTCGATGCTCCAGGAAGCCTCAGCAGCCTGTAGCAATCATAGCACCGATAATACTGATCAATGCTATGCTATGGCATAGCATTGAACAGTGTATGCAATCCAAGGATTGCATGTAATAGTCCCCTGTGGGAACTTAACCCCTTAAGGACGCAGGACATAAATGTACGTCCTGGTGAGGTGGTACTTAACGCACCAGGACGTACATTTACGTCCTAAGCATAACCGCGGGCATCGGAGCGATGCCCGTGTCATGCGCGGCTGATCCCGGCTGCTGATCGCAGCCAGGGACCCGCCGGCAATGGCCGACGCCCGCAATCTCGCGGGCGTCCGCCATTAACCCCTCAGGTGCCGGGATCAATACAGATCCCGGCATCTGCGGCAGTTCGCGATTTAAATGAACGATCGGATCGCCCGCAGCGCTGCTGCGGGGATCCGATCATTCATAACGCCGCACGGAGGTCCCCTCTCCTTCCTCCGTACGGCTCCCGGCATCTCCTGCTCTGGTCTGTGATCGAGCAGACCAGAGCAGGAGATGACCGATAATACTGATCTGTTCTATGTCCTATACATAGAACAGATCAGTATTAGCAATCATGGTATTGCTATGAATAGTCCCCTATGGGGACTATTCAAGTGTAAAAAAAAATGTAAAAAAATGTAAAAGTAAAAGTAAAAAAAAAGTGAAAAATCCCCTCCCCCAATAAAAAAGTAAAACGTCAGTTTTTTCCTATTTTACCCCCAAAAAGCGTAAAAAACATTTTTTATAGACATATTTGGTATCGCCGCGTGTGTAAATGTCCGAACTATTAAAATAAAATGTTAATGATCCCGTACGGTGAACGGCGTGAACGAAAAAAAATTTAAAAAGTCCAAAATTCCTACTTTTTTAATACATTTTATTAAAAAAAAAATTATAAAAAATTTATTAAGTTTTTTATAAGCAAATATGGTATCAAAAAAAAGTACAGATCATGGCGCAAAAAATGAGCCCCCATATCGCCACTTATACGGAAAAATAAAAAAGTTAGAGGTCATCAAAATAAAGGGATTATAAACGTACTAATTTGGTTAAAAAGTTTGTGATTTTTTTTAAGCGCAACAATAATATAAAAGTATATAATAATGGGTATCATTTTAATTGTATTGACCCTCAGAATAAAGAACACACGTCACTTTTACCATAAATTGTACGGCGTGAAAACAAAACCTTCCAAAATTAGCAAAATTGCGTTTTTCGTTTTAATTTCCCCACAAAAATAGTGTTTTTTGGTTGCGCCATACATTTTATGATATAATGAGTGATGTCATTACAAAGGACAACTGGTCGCGCAAAAAACAAGCCCTCATACTAGTCTGTGGATGAAAATATAAAAGAGTTATGATTTTTAGAAGGCGAGGAGGAAAAAATGAAAACGTAAAAATTAAATTGTCTGAGTCCTTAAGGCCAAAATGGGCTGAGTCCTTAAGGGGTTAAAGGGGTATTCCAGGCAAAACCTTTTTTTTTATATATATCAACTGGCTCCGGAAAGTTAAACAGATTTGTAAATTATTTCTATTAAAAAATCTTAATCCTTCCAATAGTTATTAGCTTCTGAAGTTTCTGTCTAACTGCTCGATGATGATGTCACATCCCGAGAGCTGTGCATAATGGGAGAATATCCCCATAGGAACTGCACAGCTCCCGGGACGTGAGTCATCAGAGAGCAGTTAGGCAGAAACTCAACTTCAGAAGCTAATAACTATTGGAAGGATTAAGATTTTTTTAATAGAAGTAATTTACAAATCTGTTTAACTTTCCGGAGCCAGTTGATATATATAAAAAAAAGTTTTGGCCTGGAATACCCCTTTAAAAGTAGAATTATAAAAGTAAAAAAATAAATAAATAAAATAACAGTGAATTAACCCCTTTCCTCATAAGTTTGAATCACCTCCCTTTTCCCATAAAAAAAAATATATATATATATGTGTGTGTGTGTGTGTGTGTGTATATATATATATATATATATATATATATATATATATATGTGTGTGTGTGTAAACAAAAATAAACATAAACATGTGGTATCTCCACGTGTGTAAATGTCTAAACTATAAAAATATAATGTAAGCTAAACAGCACGGTCAATAGCGTATACATAAATACCATATTGCATACTTTGTCTAACCTAAAAAATGTATAAAAAAAATCAAAAAGTCCCATGAAAACAAAAATGATACCGATAAACACTAGAGATCGCAAAAAATGAACCATCCCACATCACTGAATATGGAAAAATAAAAAAGGGATAGGGGTCAAAAGACGACTATTTTAAAGGTACTAAGTTTGGTGCAAAAAATAATTATAAAAATAATTTTTTAACAAAAGTAAAACAAAATTGAACCTATATAAGTTGGGACTGTATCCACCTTTTCCAGCCCACCGGAGCACTTGAAAGCTGTACTTATTTATGCAGGCTAAAGTCAGCAACTGCCGAGCCGAGAAGTTTGTGACGAATCGAATCACTGTATGATCGCTCATCTCTTATTTGGACCTACAGAATAAAGAGAATGTATCATTTTTACAGAAAAAAATTCACTGCGTAGAAACAAAAGCCAGCAACATTTTCAAAATGGCATGTTTTTTTTTATTGTCCCACAGATAATTTTTTTTTTTATTTCACCGTAGATTTTGTGGTGAAATTATTGAGGTCATTACAAAGTAAAATTGATAGCCCAAAACAAACACACTCTCATATAGGTCATAGAAGGTGAGGAGAAAAGAATCCTTAAAGCATTCCTATCATCTCCCCCAAATAATAAAAAAAACTGTTGTGTTTAGTCCCTATATTTCTAATAAAATCCGCTTACATCAATTGCAGTCTGGATTCTCATCTTCTCTCATGCAGGGGGCGTGTCCCTCTTCTGCCCTCACTCTACATGACTAAACTTACGCCCTCACTGTGTCAGCCAATCACTGCAGGCTGCTCTGTAATCCTTTCATCTCTATCTCCTCATCCTCTGATCCTCTTACATATTGTGTGACTGGCTGGTATTTGTGGTCCCCTACACACAATATCTTATGCAATATGAAAGAGGAGCAGAGGATAATGTATATAATCCTCTTCTCCTCTTACATATTGCATAATGGGACTACAGTTCACAGCCAGTCGTGTACTCTGACTGGGAAAGAGCTATAGCCCCAGACACTACCTGTGACAGACGAGCAGCTGCAGCACAGCGCCCGGTGTGAGGTGGAAATTTGCGCCCCGTGCAGACTTGCGCCCGCTCCTCCCCTCTGCTCTCTGAAGATTTCCAAAGCTAGAGCTGGGTAGAGGACAGAGCGAAGGCAGAGCAGGGGGAGAGAGGAGGTAAACATCCCACTCATCTCCCCTCCTCCAGCTCTGCCTTCGGAGGATGCAGGTCTGCATGGGATAAAGGACGTACACAGCTCCCTCATCTATCTCCTCCCTGAGCTCTGTCTGTGTTCACTGAACGGGAGGATGACAAGGTGCACGGGCTGGGGATTTATAGACTGCAGAGGCTGGGGAATAAATCTCGGACAGGGGATGATTTCTATGTGTAAAGGGGGGGGGGCACTCATGAATGACACATGCTGGGAGTTGTAGTCCCTGTTGTGTGTGTGTGTGTGTGTATGCTAGTGTTTCCCACTTGGAGGCACCCTGGTTGGGAAACACTGATGTATTCCCTGTAGAGGTGTGGTTAACTACAACCCCCAGGAGACTTCTGAGAGACAATAGAGGTGTTGGTGAACTACAACATTTAGAAATATATTTATTTTATAGCGATCTATTGAATTGAACAAAAAAAATGTTTGTGATTATTTAAAGGGGTACTCCAGTTGAAAATTTTTTTTTCTAATCACCTGATGCCAGAAAGTTAAATAGATATGTAAATTACTTCTATTTAAAAAATCTTAGGCTAGTTCACATCACGATTTAACCATCCGATTATCGGACCGTAAAATCGTATGAAATCAGATTGCAAAATATCTGTCACGATGCCGGCTGGCAGGTAGTGGATCCTCTGTGCCAGAGAGGGATTGGCGTGGACCGTGCTAGTGGACCGGTTCTAAGCCACTACTGGTTTTCACCAGAGCCCGCCGCAAAGCGGAATGGTCTTGCTGCGGCGGTAGTGACCAGGTCGTATCCACTAGCAACGGCTCACCTCTCTGGCTGCTGAAGATAGGCGCGGTACAAGGGAGTAGGCAGAAGCAAGGTCGGACGTAGCAGAAGGTCGGGGCAGGCAGCAAGGATCGTAGTCAGGGGCAACGGCAGAAGGTCTGGAACACAGGCTAGGAACACACAAGGAACGCTTTCACTGGCACAATGGCAACAAGATCCGGCAAGGGAGTGCAGGGGAAGTGAGGTGATATAGGGAAGTGCACAGGTGAACACACTAATTGGAACCACTGCGCCAATCAGCGGCGCAGTGGCCCTTTAAATCGCAGAGACCCGGCGCGCGCGCGCCCTAGGGAGCGGGGCCGCGCGCGCCGGGACAGAACAGACGGAGAGCGAGTAAGGTACGGGAGCCGGGGTGCGCATCGCGAGCGGGCGCTACCCGCATCGCGAATCGCATCCCGGCTGGCAGCGGAATCGCAGCGCCCCGGGTCAGAGGATGTGACCGGAGCGCTGCAGCGGGGAGAGTGAAGCGAGCGCTCCGGGGAGGAGCGGGGACCCGGAGCGCTCGGCGTAACAGTACCCCCCCCCTTGGGTCTCCCCCTCTTCTTAGAGCCTGAGAACCTGAGGAGCAGACTTTTGTCAAGGATGTTGTCCTCAGGTTCCCAGGATCTCTCTTCAGGACCACAACCCTCCCAGTCCACTAAAAAAAAAGTTTTCCCTCTGACCTTTTTGGAAGCTAAGATCTCTTTGACAGAGAAGATGTCCGAGGAGCCGGAAACAGGAGTGGGAGGAACAGATTTGGGAGAAAAACGGTTGAGGATGAGTGGTTTGAGAAGAGAGACGTGAAAGGCATTAGGGATACGAAGAGAAGGAGGAAGAAGAAGTTTATAAGAGACAGGATTAATTTGACACAAAATTTTGAAAGGACCAAGATAGCGTGGTCCCAACTTGTAGCTAGGGACACGGAAGCGGACATATTTAGCGGAGAGCCATACCTTGTCTCCAGGGGAAAAAACGGGAGGAGCTCTTCTTTTCTTATCCGCGAATTTCTTCATGCGTGATGAAGCCTGTAAGAGAGAATTTTGGGTCTCTCTCCATATGATGGAAAGGTCACGAGAAATTTCATCCACAGCGGGCAGACCAGAGGGCAAGGGAGTAGGGAGGGGGGGAAGAGGGTGACGGCCGTACACCACGAAAAATGGGGATTTGGAGGAAGATTCAGAGACCCTGAAGTTATACGAGAATTCGGCCCATGGGAGGAGATCTGCCCAGTCATCCTGGCGGGAGGAAACAAAATGTCGCAAATAATCACCCAAGATCTGGTTAATTCTTTCTACTTGTCCATTGGACTGGGGATGATATGCAGAAGAAAAATTTAATTTAATCTTGAGTTGTTTACAGAGAGCCCTCCAGAATTTAGACACGAATTGGACACCTCTATCCGAGACAATCTGCGTAGGCAACCCGTGAAGACGAAAAATGTGTACAAAAAATTGTTTAGCCAACTGAGGCGCAGAAGGAAGACCAGGAAGAGGGATGAAATGTGCCATTTTGGAGAATCGATCAACGACCACCCAAATAACAGTGTTGCCACGGGAAGGGGGTAAATCAGTAATAAAATCCATACCAATCAGAGACCAAGGCTGTTCGGGGACAGGCAGAGGATGAAGAAAACCAGCGGGCTTCTGGCGAGGAGTCTTATCCCGGGCACAGATAGTGCAGGCTCGCACAAAGTCCACAACATCCGTCTCCAGAGTCGGCCACCAATAGAAGCGGGAGATGAGTTGCACAGATTTCTTGATGCCCGCATGACCTGCGAGATGGGAGGAGTGACCCCATTTGAGGATTCCGAGGCGTTGGCGTGGAGAAACAAAGGTCTTTCCTGGAGGAGTCTGCCTGATGGAGGCAGGAGAAGTGGAGATCAGGCAGTCAGGTGGAATGATGTGTTGCGGAGAGAGTTCAACTTCTGAGGCATCCGAGGAACGAGAGAGAGCATCGGCCCTAATGTTCTTATCGGCAGGACGAAAGTGAATCTCAAAATTAAATCGGGCAAAGAACAGAGACCACCGAGCCTGGCGAGGATTCAGCCGTTGGGCAGACTGGAGGTAGGAGAGGTTCTTGTGGTCGGTGTAGATAATAACAGGAAAACTTGATCCCTCCAGCAGATGCCTCCATTCCTCAAGTGCTAATTTAATGGCTAGAAGCTCTCGATCCCCGATGGAGTAGTTCCTCTCCGCTGGAGAGAAGGTCCTAGAGAAAAAACCACAAGTGACAGCATGCCCGGAGGAATTTTTTTGTAGAAGAACAGCTCCAGCTCCCACTGAGGAGGCATCAACCTCCAATAGGAAGGGTTTGGAAGGGTCAGGTCTGGAGAGGACGGGAGCCGAAGAAAAGGCAGACTTGAGTCGTTTAAAGGCGTCTTCTGCTTGAGGAGGCCAGGACTTGGGATCAGCATTTTTTTTGGTTAAAGCCACGATAGGAGCCACAATGGTAGAAAAATGTGGAATAAATTGCCTGTAATAATTGGCGAACCCCAAAAAGCGTTGGATAGCACGGAGTCCGGAGGGGCGTGGCCAATCTAAGACGGCAGAGAGTTTGTCTGGATCCATCTGTAGTCCCTGGCCAGAGACCAAATATCCTAGAAAAGGAAGAGATTGGCATTCAAACAGACATTTCTCAATTTTGGCATAGAGTTGATTGTCACGAAGTCTCTGAAGAACCATACGGACATGCTGGCGGTGTTCTTCCAGATTGGCAGAAAAAATCAGGATATCGTCCAGATATACAACAACACAGGAGTATAACAGATCACGAAAAATTTCATTGACAAAGTCTTGGAAGACGGCAGGGGCGTTGCACAGGCCAAAGGGCATGACCAGATACTCAAAGTGTCCATCTCTGGTGTTAAATGCCGTTTTCCACTCATCCCCCTCTCTGATGCGGATGAGGTTATAGGCGCCTCTTAAGTCCAATTTAGTAAAGATGTGGGCACCTTGGAGGCGATCAAAGAGTTCAGAGATGAGGGGTAAGGGGTAGCGGTTCTTAACCGTGATCTTATTAAGACCGCGGTAGTCAATGCAAGGACGTAGGGAGCCATCTTTTTTGGACACAAAGAAAAATCCGGCTCCGGCAGGAGAGGAGGATTTACGGATAAAGCCCTTTTTTAGATTCTCCTGGACGTATTCAGACATGGCAAGAGTCTCTGGGGCAGAGAGAGGATAAATTCTGCCCCGGGGTGGAGTAGTGCCCGGGAGGAGGTCGATAGGACAATCATAAGGCCTGTGAGGAGGTAGAGTCTCAGCTTGTTTTTTGCAGAAAACATCCGCGAAGTCCATATAGGCCTTAGGGAGACCGGTTACTGGAGGAACCACAGAGTTATGGCAAGGGTTACTGGGAACCGGTTTTAGACAGTTCTTGGAACAAGAGGACCCCCAACTCTTGATCTCCCCAGTGGACCAATCCAAGGTTGGGGAATGAAGTTGAAGCCAGGGAAGTCCAAGGAGAATTTCCGAGGTGCAATTGGGGAGGACCAAAAGTTCAATCCTCTCGTGATGAGATCCGATGCTCATAAGAAGGGGCTCCGTGCGGAAACGTATGGTACAGTCCAATCTTTCATTATTTACACAATTGATGTAGAGGGGTCTGGCGAGACTGGTCACCGGGATGTTGAACCTGTTGACGAGAGAGGCCAAAATAAAATTTCCTGCAGATCCAGAGTCCAAGAAGGCCACAGTAGAGAAGGAGAAGGCAGAGGCAGACATCCGCACAGGCACAGTAAGACGTGGAGAAGCAGAGTAGACATCAAGGACTGTCTCACTTTTGTGCGGAGTCAGCGTACGTCTTTCCAGGCGGGGAGGACGGATAGGACAATCCCTCAGGAAGTGTTCGGTACTAGCACAGTACAGGCAGAGGTTCTCCATACGGCGTCGTGTCCTCTCTTGAGGTGTCAGACGAGACCGGTCGACCTGCATAGCCTCCACGGCGGGAGGCACAGGAACAGATTGCAGGGGACCAGAGGAGAGAGGAGCCGAGGAGAAGAAACGCCTCGTGCGAACAGAGTCCATATCTTGGCGGAGTTCCTGACGCCTTTCGGAAAAACGCATGTCAATGCGAGTGGCTAGGTGAATAAGTTCATGTAGATTAGCAGGAATTTCTCGTGCGGCCAGAACATCTTTAATGTTGCTGGATAGGCCTTTTTTGAAGGTCGCGCAGAGGGCCTCATTATTCCAGGACAATTCTGAAGCAAGAGTACGGAATTGTACGGCATACTCGCCAACGGAAGAATTACCCTGGACCAGATTCAACAGGGCAGTCTCAGCAGAAGAGGCTCGGGCAGGTTCCTCAAAGACACTTCGGATTTCCGAGAAGAAGGAGTGTACAGAGGCAGTGACGGGGTCATTGCGGTCCCAGAGCGGTGTGGCCCATGACAGGGCTTTTCCGGACAGAAGGCTGACTACGAAAGCCACCTTAGACCTTTCAGTGGGAAACAGGTCCGACATCATCTCCAGATGCAGGGAACATTGGGAAAGAAAGCCACGGCAAAACTTAGAGTCCCCATCAAATTTATCCGGCAAGGATAGGCGTAGCCCAGGAGCGGCCACTCGCTGCGGAGGAGGTGCAGGAGCTGGCGGAGGAGATGACTGCTGAAGCTGTGGTAGTAACTGTTGTAGCATAACGGTCAGTTGAGACAGCTGTTGGCCTTGTTGCGCTATCTGTTGTGACTGCTGGGCGACCACCGTGGTGAGGTCAGCGACAACTGGCAGAGGAACTTCAGCGGGATCCATGGCCGGATCTACTGTCACGATGCCGGCTGGCAGGTAGTGGATCCTCTGTGCCAGAGAGGGATTGGCGTGGACCGTGCTAGTGGACCGGTTCTAAGCCACTACTGGTTTTCACCAGAGCCCGCCGCAAAGCGGGATGGTCTTGCTGCGGCGGTAGTGACCAGGTCGTATCCACTAGCAACGGCTCACCTCTCTGGCTGCTGAAGATAGGCGCGGTACAAGGGAGTAGGCAGAAGCAAGGTCGGACGTAGCAGAAGGTCGGGGCAGGCAGCAAGGATCGTAGTCAGGGGCAACGGCAGAAGGTCTGGAACACAGGCTAGGAACACACAAGGAACGCTTTCACTGGCACAATGGCAACAAGATCCGGCAAGGGAGTGCAGGGGAAGTGAGGTGATATAGGGAAGTGCACAGGTGAACACACTAATTGGAACCACTGCGCCAATCAGCGGCGCAGTGGCCCTTTAAATCGCAGAGACCCGGCGCGCGCGCGCCCTAGGGAGCGGGGCCGCGCGCGCCGGGACAGAACAGACGGAGAGCGAGTAAGGTACGGGAGCCGGGGTGCGCATCGCGAGCGGGCGCTACCCGCATCGCGAATCGCATCCCGGCTGGCAGCGGAATCGCAGCGCCCCGGGTCAGAGGATGTGACCGGAGCGCTGCAGCGGGGAGAGTGAAGCGAGCGCTCCGGGGAGGAGCGGGGACCCGGAGCGCTCGGCGTAACAATATCGTATATAATCGTATGTAAAGATTTCTTTGCTATCCGATTTTAAAATCGTATCCAAAAATTGTACAGATGAAAACTCCATCCGATTTTCAATAAAAATCTGATCCTGTTTTTAAAATTAATATGTATGCCAATGGCAATAAAGTTTTATATATATTTGAAGTGTATGTGTTTTGAAGTCTACTGCGCATGCGTACAAAAAAAATTGTGTGCAATTAATCTGATAGAATCGCACAGTCACACGATTCCATGCGATATACATAGACATCAATAATGAAAAAAAAAACAGACACTATTTTAATCCGATTTTTAATCTCGTGGAAAAATCGTGCTCAACCACGATTTTACCTCCAATCTTAAATGAATTGATGTCAATGGATACAACTTGGCATGCAGATTTGTACGATTTCAAAGTTAAAAATCATGAGAAGTAGGATGGTAAAATCTTGATGTGAATGCACCCTTAATCCTTCCAGTACTTATCAGCTGTTGTATACTACAGAGGAAGTTGTATAGTGCTTTTAGGTCTGACCACAGTGCTCTCTGTTGTAACCTCTATCCACATCAGGAACTGTCCAGAGCAGGAGAGGTTTGCTATTGGGATTTGATTGTACTCTATACAGTTCCTAAAATGGACAGAGGTGTCATCAGAGAGCACTGTGGTCAGACAGAAAAGCACTATACAACATCCTCTGTAGCATACAGCAGCTGATAAGTACTGGAAGGATTAATATTTTTAAATAGAAGTAATTTTACAAACGTTTTGGCACCAGTTGATTTAAAAAAATGTGTTTTCTTTTTCCAGGGTTAAAGAGGACCAGTGGCCAACCCCAAAAAATGAGGTAGCTTAGAGTACCCTGATCACACACCTTTCTACAGTTTCCTAATGCGCCCTCCTGTTATCAAGATATGTGGGTTTATAGTTTGTCTGACAATACAAGGGAATGTCAGAGGGTCTTGAAATTAATTTTAATAATGGGCGTGATTATCAGGGAATGGGTGGGATTATACTTTCAAAGGGTGTGTATTAGGCATACACGCCCCTTTATGTAAAACATTCAGACTCCCTGACTGTATAACCCCTCCCATCAACTGGTCAATCTCATTACTAAACTCAAGTCCATGCCCATCTGCTGATTCTCTGGGTTGTCAGACACACTAGAACCCTCATATCTCAGGAATGGAAGGGTGTATCAAAAAACTCTAAAAAGCTGTTTAATCAGGGTTCCCGAAGTAATTTAATAACAGTAAAATCAGGAGAGGACCTTGCGCTCATTCCTCCTTTGTCTGTTTTAGTAAATGCTTCCTATGAAATAACCGTTCTGGAACATCTTTTCTTTTAGCTCTGACTGATAGCTCAGTTATTCTATAAATGTGTGATCAACCAATGAAATCTGGTAAGAATGAATAGAAGTATTTTCTAAAACAAGCATGTCAGGAGGGGCCACAGGTCCTTAAATTTAGCAATATATGTTTTTATCAAACTTCTCAAAATCTGCGTTTTTTTTTTTTTTTTTATTTAAATTTTTTTGCTAAAAAAAACTCTGCCTGGAAAAGTAAAAAATACAGCTATTATTATTAATGATATCAGAAGAAGAGAAAAACTTTCATCTTTGCTTTTTCTTCCCTTACTTTTTTGAAGCCTCAGTACAATGGGACTCTGAAGAAGGAGAACAAGCGCTTTAGCTCACAAAGTCAATTTGACAATTGGGGCCGACAACAGTACATATCTTTGGGAAGTCCAGTTAGTCCAGGAAATGATTATGGCCACATACAAACCCTGAAGAGCAGTAGAAGTGAACCTGACCTTACAGGTCCAAATATGAAAGCCACATTGAGACGGCAGAACCTCTATAATGCACAGAACCAGTATGCTCAGCAGCAACGACCTGGAAGGGGAGGTGTCCAGAACTCAAGCTTCTACAGTCATCAAAGTGCACAGCAATGGAAGCAAGCAAGTGTTCCCCCAACGCGTACACCATCTTCCATTTCTGCTACACAACGGCAGCATTTTCACAGCACAATGCAGAGAAATGATGCATGTTATAATCCGAAGCAGGAACACTATGGTGGCATACAGGTACCATCCAGGTTAGTAAGTAAGGATTATCCGCTTCATTGTGACCTGCAGTGATATTTGTCATAAGGTTTCTTTTCCCTTTTTCAATATATTCTACGATTAGACTATGTTCACATAGTGGAATGTCCCACGGAAATGTGCCACACACTAGGACCATGCTAGAAAAGCACTGTCTCATAGTCGTAATCCACAAAAACATAGAACATTTTTTTTTTTTTAATTTTCAAACCCCCGAATCAGGATTTCTGCACCAGATCTTGCTGCTGTGGAAATTCTACCATGTGAACAGAGCCGCAGAATCCCATTGAAATTATAGACATTCTGCTGCATTCATTCTGCCGTGTGAACATGGCCTTAAACTTCCTAAACATTATAAAGGCACAATTGTTAATCTCTATTTCAAAATGTAACCCAATTTAGTTAGATCATTAACTTTAACTATTCTGTGTCACAGCACTAGTTACATTTTTACTACTAATTGTTATTGCAGGATGGACTCCAGAGATGACTTTGATGGAGCTACTATGACCATAGAGCGAGCAGTGGAGCTTCTTGGAGGTCCAAATGATAAATACCAGACATCTGGAGCCAACTACATACAACATACTTGCTATCAAGATGAGAATGCTAAAAGTCTGGTATGTCTTGTACTCAGGTTGACATAGCTAAGCATAGACAACAGATGTATTATTATAATATTATTATACTATTATTATACTAGCCTAATAGACATTGTCAGGGGTGCACTAGCAGTACAATCGGTAATTTCAAATCAGTTGTTTTAAATCAATATACATCACAAATAATTTAGCATTTTTTTTCCACAGGTTAACCAGTACAATGGCATCCAGAAACTAATAAACCTTTTCAAGAGTTCCAATCAAAATGTGCAGCTAGCAGCAGCTGGGGCTTTAAGAAATCTTGTTTTTAAAAACAATGCAAATAAAATTGAAACAAGTCGTCATGGAGGCGTGTCTGAGGCAGTCAATCTGTTGAGAAAGACTCCCAACCAAGAGATTCAAAAGCAAATAACAGGTCAGAAGTGTGCTGTAAGATATACATGCTAGCTTGAGAAATGCATGTTTGAGTTCTAAACTAATATCCAAAAGGGCTTAACCATACTTGTGTATTTTGATCAGTACATTCTCTGTATTTGTAAGTCAAAACAAGATATAGAATATGGCAGAGAAAGGGCTTATTGAAAAGATTTACACTTTTTTTTCTCTCCTTTTTGCTTATTTATACTGTACCACATAAAAAGATTGATACATAAAATGAGGATGCTGGGACTAGGGGAGAATACAGTATGTGTAAATGGGGTAGTGACTGGCTCAATGGTAGGAAACAAAGGGTAGTTATTGGTGAAATGTATTCATATTGGGTCACAATTATTGTTATTACTGGAGCTCTACAGGGGTTAGTATTGTTCCTCTTCTTTTTAAAGCTTATTAATGACATTGTAGATGGCTTACAGAGTAGAATTTCAATATTTGCAGATGATACTATGCTCTGGAAGTAAATCAACACACGAAAAGGCTAAAATATTATGATTATGTGCATGGGCCATGGCAACAAAATGTACACCTATGTGCTTAAAAAAACACTTCGTAAAACTGCCACTGAAAAGGACTTAGGGGTATGGTAGGACCATAAACTCAACTTTAGCAACCCTGCCAGTCAGTTGCTGTCAAGGCAATTAGTCATTGGATGCATCAAAAGAGGCCTAGATGCTCATGACAAGAACATATTTTTGCCTCTGTACAAATTAATACAGACCACACATGGAATATTCTGTTCAATTTTAGGTACCAGTATATGAAGGACGTGGCTGAACTAGAGCAAGTTTTAATTCTGATGATGCTGATGCCTTGCTAATGACCATTAGTAACAACCTGCATATTGAGAAAATAGTCCAATAGACAAAACGTTTGGGGGCCTCAGCGCAAAGAAAAGATGTGTTTTTCTAAAATAATTAATTTTGGATCAAAGAATTATGACCCATAAGTTTCAAAGTACTTCTATACCCTTTGAAGACTTATAAAGCAGAGGGGCTACTTAATGAAAGATCTTGGCAAATGTTGTTTAATCTAACATAGTGGCCACTTCACTCCCTAGTTCAATGTTTACTTGATTAAACTAAATAGTCTTGCCTTCTCCAGGATGCTTTCATGGAAACAATTCTGGAACCAATGCCATTATTAAAAATGACCACAAAGTTTTCTAGTGAGCGCCTCAGCTGTAGATTTGGCAATTCGGTTAGATTTGGCAATTTGTCATCTTAAATTTGGCACTAAATCAGTTTGTCTAATTCATTTTAACGAGCACTATGGCTTAAGCTTGGCTGGGCTATTTCCTGGCCGAAAATAAACTGTGTCCTATTCCTTTTAAGGGGTTTCATGTGTTTGAACAAGAATTGGCTAAAATATTACAAAGTGCTGCTGACAAAAAGAAGGATGTGATGTATGAGGTGGGGAGCAGTGCAGCCCTAACGCAAGCCCAAACCACTGTCCCTACCTACGTCCACCCTAAACAGCGCCACCCAACTGAGCAAAGGTCGCTATACAAGACAAAGTGCAAGCAGGTCAAGAATGGTCAAAAAGTCACGCAAAATGGGGTAGTCAGGTCACAGGCAGAGGTCAGTTAACAGAAACATTTGCAGAAGGGAATGCTAGTGCAGGAAGAAATAACACTTAACACGGGCAGTGTCTTGAGAAACATTGAGGACTTAAATAGCCCTTCTCTAGGAGGTGTGGGCACTGGAGCTGCAGCAAGTTTTCAAGACTTTTAAAGTAGATACATTTATGACATATATGTCATACTATGCACAGATCACTCATGAGGCACCCACTCTGGGGTTTTCTGAACCTGATTCTGAAAATGAAGAATATTGTGGATTGAACACATGTCACCTTGCTATTGCAATTATATCGGTGAAAGAACTATCCCATTTATCAAGAGCAAATTCTGCAAGCTGAAGGAACAATACCCTGTCACCTTACTTGTCTGAGACATAACATCTTACAAGATATTAACAAACAAGATATTGTACCACTGAGTTATTAAGGCCCCTTTCACACTGCCGTTGCTCCCCATTGAGAACAGCCGTTAAAGTGTTTTTTTTTTGTGTGACTTTAATGGCCATTCTTGTGACTGGGAGCAATGGGCAACAAGGGGTCTCAGCAGCCCCCATTTACTATTATGGGGGCCGCCGGGCTTCATTGTTTTTTTTTACGGGAATAGTGGGAGAAAAAGATGGCTCTTGCAGTAATTTTTCTCCCGCTATTCTCCCTGGCTCCCCTGATGCCCGTCACACTGCCGTGTTATAACTGCAGTGTAAAAGTAGCCTTACTCTCTGTTTGTCCATTAGACTTTGGATGGAAAGCTAAAAAAAAAAAAAATGACACAGAAACCCCCAATTTCCATTCTTCAAAATCTAGAGATAAATTAAACTCCTTGATCAGAGAACACAACAACATGAACACCATGCAGAGTACAATATGCATAATGAACAGTGTGGAAAATTCCTCAGCAGAAGGTAACTGAGAGACCGGAGGGCACCTTTTACTAAAATGGTTGACTACAACACAGAAAACAGTGTTACCCAGGGACGAAGGAAGATCAGTCATGAAATTCATTAATACTTGTGTCCAAGGTCAGTTCACTACTGGATACGAATAAAGTTCACCCATGAGACGTGCTCTAGAATAAATGCTGTAATATCCTGATCCAACACTGGCCACCAAAATTCTCAAGCTTAGTATCTTGTTGCTAGCAATTCCTGGATGGCCAGACAAATTTGAACTAGAACATTCTTCTAACAAACAAATTTGAAGTTTACTAGCCACAAAGGAATCTTATGGATTTTAAATTTCACTAGTCAAAACAGAAAAAGATGGTATATCTTAGGTAAGATGGGTTCAGGTTTAGAGTAGGGGAATGGCTGGTGGAGAAACTGCGGGACAAGGCATCAGCCTCAATGTTCTTAGAGCCAGGATGGTAGGTTATTGTAAAGTCAAATTGGGTGAAAAACAAAGCCAAGTGAGCTTGTCAGGGATTGACACACTAAGCTGATTCTAAAAAGGATCAGTGAGTATAAGTGACCTGATGTTGGGTCCCTTCCAGGAAATAATGCCACTCCTCGAAAGCCCGTTTGATCGCTAATATCTTTTTCTTGGAAACTGAGAACTTCCTAGAGAATAAGGCGCAGATCCGTATGGGAGAGGGTTCCTTGAGACCAAACAGTTTCCCCATCCACCTCAGAAGCAGCCTCCACAACAGTAAGGCTAGGTTCACACTACAGAATTTCCGACTGCAATTCCGCTTTGAAATTACAGGCAGAAATTCCGCTTACTAAAATGTATAGTGTAGTGAATGGGTTTCCGTTCACAAATTCACACTTCGGAATTTGTGAAGCGGAATTTGTGAACGGAAAATCCGCTTGAAAATTTCCGCCTGAAGAATGGCGTTGCTCATTCTTCAGGCGGAAATACTCGTGGAACATATTACAGTCTATTTGAGACTGCAGTGTCCACATGGTCCTAGCGCTGACTGATTCAGTCGGCGCTGGCCGCACTCGGAATCTCCGGGCGGAAATTTTCTGCCCGGAGATTCCGCAGTTTGACCCTAGCCTAAAAAGTTGGGTCTGATCAGGTTGTATTAACACTGGATCTTAAGTAAAACATTTCTTTTAAAGCCTCCACAGCTTCAAGTTGCAAATTTAAATAGTCCGTCCCTTTCCTGATCATATGTCAATGGTTTAGCTATTACCAAAAATGTTTTAATGAATCTACAAATATAGTTTGTGAATCCCAGGAAACACTGCACTGTTTTAAGAGAAGAAAGACTGATGAACTACAACCTGGATCTTGGCAGGATTTATACAAAACGCATTTGGAGTCATAATGTACCCTAACAAAGGCATACCCTGTACTCAAAACATTAAAAGTTTTGCAAACAACTGATTCTGGAACTGAAACTTTTCATACACGTACATTAATATGTTGTCTAAGTATCCATGAATCTCCATACAAAAACAAGAAACAGATCGTTTTACAAAGTTTTGGAAAACAGCTGGGGCATTACTGAGGCTGAAGGGCATTACAAGGTGCTTGAAATGCACCACAGGTGTGTTTAATGCCGGTCTCCATTCGTCACCCTCTTGGATGTGAACTAGTTTGTAAACCCTACGCAAATCTATTTCTGTATAAGCCGGAGATCTGGTGTGTTCCATGAGCCAGTGCGGGCTTCTGTGTCTTTTGTGCTTGCTTACACAAATCTAGTTTGGTAAACTAACATTTAACTAGACAAATCAGGGATGAGAGGCAGTGGTTACTGAATTTTACGGTCTGGCTTTGGCTCTTCACTGCCTTTGGCCAGACCACACGTCCTGAGTTTGGTCTCCTGCCTGTCCAGCAGAAGACCAAAGTCTGTGCTTTTGACGGAATGCGGTCTGGACCAGAAGGGAGACCCCTAACGGCCAGATTTATAAGGTTGCTCATCACACCCCCTCCTATAGACATGAATGGAGGGGGCGTGGTGTGACATCATGACCAAGGTCGCCTGAACCTGGTGTTCTGATCGCGGTGGGTCTGGCCACTGGACCCTCCCTGGAGATCAGACATCTTATACTTTGCTTAGGGGATAAGATGTCTAGGGGCGGAGTACCCCCTTAACCCCTTAAGGACTCAGCCCATTTGGGCCTTAAGGACAATTTTATTTTTACGTTTTCGTTTTTTCCTCCTTGCCTTCAAAAAATCATAACTCTTTTATATTTTCACCTACAGACTAGTATGAGGGCTTATTTTTTGCATGACCAGTTGTCCTTTGTAATGCCATCACTCACTTTACCATAAAAGGTATGATGCAACCAAAAAAATACTATTTGTGTGGGTAAATGAAAAAGAAAACCGCAATTTAGCAAATTTTGGAAGGTTTCATTTTCACGCCATACAATCAAAAAAAATCATAACTCTTTAAAATTTTAACCTAAAATTCTATATGATGGCTTATTTTTTGCATCACTAATTCTTATTTGTAATGACATTAGTCATTTTACCCAAAAATCTACAGTGCATCGGGAAAAAATATCAATGTGCGACAAAATTGATGAAAGAACTCTATTTTGTAAGTTTTGGGGGCTTCCGTTTTTACGCAGTACAGTACGCAGTACAAAAATGACACCTTATCTTTACTCTGTAGGTCCATACGGTTAAAATGATACCCTACTTATATACGTTTGATTTTGTATCACTTCAGAAAAAAATCATGAATACATGCAGGAAAATTTATACGTTTAAAATGGTCATCTTCTGACCCCTATAACTTTTTATTTTTCTGTGTTCAGGGCGCTATATGGGCTAATTTTTTGCGCCGTGATCTGAAGTTTTTAGCGGTACCATTTTTGTTTTGATCACTTTTTATTCCATTTTTGTGGTATAAAAAGTGATCAAAAATGCGCTATTTTGGAATTTGGAATTTTTTTGCGCGTACGCCATTGAACGTGCGGTTTAAAAAGCAGTATATTTTTATAATTCGGACATTTCCGCACGCGGCGATACCACATATGTTTATTTTTATTTACACTGTTTTTTTTATTCTTGGAAATGCCGGGTGATTCAAACTTTTATTAGGGGAAGGGATAATTGAAAGGGTTAATGATTTTTTTACACTTTTCTTATGCAATATTATAGCTCCTATAGGGGGCTATAACATTGCATTAACTGATCCTTTACACTGATTGATGCATCTCCATAGGAATGGATCAATCAGTGTTTTCGGCGATTGAATGCTCAAGCCTGGATCTCAGGCTTGAAGCATTCATTCGGCGATCGGACAGCACAGGACAACGTAAGAAGACCTCCTCCTGTGCTACAGCTGTTCGGGATGCCGCGATTATACCGCGGCGATCCCGAACAGCTTCCTGAGCTAGCCGGGCACTTTTACTTTCGGCTCAACTTTGAGCGCGCGGCTAAAGGGTTAATAGCGCGCGGCACCGCGATCAGTGCCGCGCGCTATTAGCGGCGTGTCCCGACTTCAATATGACGCCAGGCCCGCCGCGATATGCTATCGCAGGACCGGGACCCAGGACGTACCCATACGTCCTGGGTCCTTAAGGGGTTAAAATGATACCCATGATAACATACATTCCTATTACTGTTGCGCTTAAAAAAAAATCGCTAACTTTTTAACCAAATTAGTACGTTTAAAATCCCCCTATTTTGAAGACCTATAACTTTTTTTTCTTTTTCCGTGTAAGCGGCGGTATGAGGGCTCATTTTTTGCAACGTGACCTGTACTTTATTGATACCATATTTGCTTATATAAAACTTTGAATACATTTTTTATCAATTTTTTGGGGAATAAAATGTTATAAAAAAAAATCAGCTATTTTGAACTTTTTTAAATTTATTTATTACGTTCACTTTTTCACCATACGGTATCATTAACATTTTATTTTAATAGTTTGGATATTTACGCATGCGGTGATACCAAATATGTATATAACATATATATATATATTTTTTTTTACACTTTTTGGGGGTGAAATAGGGAAAATGGGACAATTTACGTTTTTATTGGGGGAGGGGTTTTTTCACATTTTTTTTACTTTTATTTTTACACTTTAATAGTCCCCATAGGGGACTATTAATAGCAATCATTTGATTGCCAATACTGTTCAGTGCTATGCATAGGACATAGCACTGATCAGTATTATCGGTCATCTTTTGCTCTGGTCTGCTCGATCGCAGACCAGAGCAAAAGACCCGTGGAAGGCAGCAGAGGCAGGTGAGGGGACCTCCGTCTGCCGTTCTGGATGATCGGATCGCTGCTGCAGCGCTGCCGGCGATCCGATCATCCATTTTAGTGACCGCGATGCTACAGACGGCGGACATCCGTGCAATCGCATTGGAATGATTGATGCAGAATCCGTTTTTACGAACTTCTGCTGCAGAATTCCATTAAAGTCAATGGGGCTTGATATCTGCATGCAGATAATAATGTATACAGATTCCGCACAAATTTTGACTGTTCAGTTAAAGTCTATCTTTTTAGACCTGGTTCACACAGCAGTTTCTGCACTGAATTCTGCATGGAATTCTGCATGAAAATTAGGCATGAATTTATAGCCAGTACACTTTCATGGAATTCCACTGTCCCATCCACACAGCAGAATTTCTGTTTCAGATTTTTTACTGCAGGAATTTAATTGAAGTGAATGGGAGACCGCGATGGCAGACCACAATTTTCAGTCAGTGTCAAAAATCTGACGTTCTGAGAAAATGACCAGGTTGTAGTCGCTAGCTGACTACGATTGGGTCTGCACCCCCATAAAGGTTAATGGGTCCGTACATGTACTTGCACAGATACGATTTCAGCCAATTTGAACTTCTGAAATCGTATCTGTGAAGTGGACACTCGTGATGTGAACCCAGCCTAAATATACAGTCTCTGCTTATCCCCCATTCCCACCCCCTAGTTTGTTTGATTTTTTTCTTCTTGGCCTCCAGAGATGACATGTTGATCCATGTGACCACTGCAGCCTATCATTGTCTGTCAATGATCTTACCAATCAAAGCAAAAAACGTATGAACACAGCCGGACTTGCCTGTGCTACTAGCTCCTCAGCATGTCTTGTCCGCTTTCAGGGGATTACTTCTCTAGCACAGAGCACTAGTAAAATGTGGCTCACATCTGACAATGTGGCTGATCGGGGGGGGGGGGGTTGACCACTGGGACGCCCCTGTGGTTTCCTACCCAGCAACCGGCCCTGTGTACAGAGCCGTGATGACCACCGCACAAAACAGTGGTCTACAAGCCCACTCCATGCATTATTATGAAAGTGTCAGAAATACACCAGCAGTTTTTTTTTTTTTTTTTTTGTTTGTTGAATTTATAAATAGTATACTGTTTCTTATACAGGTTTGCTTTGGAATTTGTCCTCTACTGAGCAGCTGAAGGACGAACTAGTTAAAGAAGCCCTTCCTGTGCTGAATGAATGTGTAGTGATGCCATTTGCTGGTGGGACTGATAACTCTATGTCTGGTCAGAAGAGTTCATTGGATCCTGAAATATTCTTCAATGCAACTGGTTGTTTAAGGTAATACATGTAAAAGCAGATTATTTTTTCGTCCTTCTAAAGTTAAACCTTTTATTGGATTTTTTTTTTTTAAACTTATTTGTTTTTCCAGGGAACTTGTATGGGCAATCATTTGAAGCTGATCAGGAGGCTAAGGTGTAGGCCTCTTCCTGCCATGGCAACAGGTCAACTGACCTGAACCCCTATACCAGCAGTATAATGTGCTTCAAATTGACTTTTTTAGATGTCACTGTCAACTTTGACATCGCCATCTAAAGGGTTAATAGCAGCAATCGCATCAGGATCCCCTCCATACACCCTTACTGGCCCCATGCGGATGTAAATGTTGGAGTATGCCCCATGCTGATGTAAATATAGGGGTATTCCAACTTATAACACTTATTACCTATCCACAGAATATTGGATGTGTATTCCTCTTTAAATATAGAAAGTAGAAGAAAAAAACAGGGATATGCGCCCCTAGTGAAGGATGTTTATAGGTGAGATAAAAACAAGTTAAGTTGTAACACTCACCTATTTTCGTTGTGCTGAGAGCACAACATCTGTGATAGCCTTAGGTGATGTCTCAGGTCTGCAGCCACGGTCCTCTGGAGCAAAGGTGATGTCCCAGCAGTGTAAATAACAAGAAAAAGGCAAAAGTTGGGCCGTTGGTGGCCCAACTTTTGCCTTTTTCTTGTTATTTATTCCTCTTTAAAGGAATGCACATGTCACGCCCCGCCCCCGTGACATCACACCCCGTCCTCTCAATGAAAGTCTATGGGAAGGGGGCGTGATGGCTGTCACACCCCCTCCCATAGACTTGCATTGAGGGGCGGGGCGTGACATCACTGATGCGGAGTGTCCCAAGGGGGCAAGTGCGAACACGGAAGCCCGCTCCCAGCATTCGGAACATTTAGTTCCGGAAGGTGGGGAGCAGACTAACCCTTTTAAATTCTTTTTTAGTGTCTTTTTATACAAAACTTTTGACATGTCACAGAGACATCCAAAAAGAATGACAGCATTAAAAGTAGTGCAAAAACCTTGTTTATTCAGTACAAAAGTGCTTCCTAATAATGTACAAAGTGCTTTGTATCGGCCTTAGGATAGGCCTTTATTGCATCAGTGGCCAATTACAACACCATTATGGCCTATGATGAGGCCAAAATGTAACACTTTGCTCTTTATTAGGACTTACTTAGTATGTTTGGAGTGAACAAATGTATTTTTGTGCACTATTTTTTATGCTGTTGGTCTTTCTTTTGGGTGTCGATGCTGGGATATGGGACTATTGGCTGACAGGCTTTGCATCCTTTTCCTTATCCTAGAATGATAGATAGCCATTTTATGCTTTTGGATTGTTTTGATCTTTTTGATTTTTGTTGCAGGGTCAGGTCAAAAGTTTTGATCAGATACAATTCTGTATGCCATAGGCAACTGATGAGCACTTGTTCATTTGCACATGCTATCTGAGTTTATATGTGATATTGATGTACAGTCAGGTCCATAAATATTGGGAAATAAACACAATTCTAACATTTTTGGCTCTATACACCACCACAATGGATTTGAAATGAAACAAACAAGATGTGCTTTAACTACAGATTGTCAGCTTTAATTTGAGGTTATTTACATCCATATCCGGTGAACAGTGTAGTAATTACAACAGTTTGCAAATGTGCCTCCCACTTGTTAAGGGACCAAAAGTAATGCGACAGAATAATAATCAAACTTTTACTTTTTAATACTTGGTTGAAAATCCTTTGCAGTCAATTACAGCCTGAAGTCTGGAACGCATAGACATCACCAGGTGCTGGGTTTCATCCCTGGTGATGCTCTGCCAGGCCTCTACTGCAACTGTCTTCAGTTCCTGCTTCTTCTTGGGGCATTGTCCCTTCAGTTTTGTCTTCAGCAAGTGAAATGCATGCTCAATCGGATTCTGGTCTGGTGATTGACTTGGCCATAGCATAACATTCCACTTCTTTCTCTTAAAAACCTCTTTGGTTGCTTTTGCAGTATGCTTTGGGTCATTATATAAAAAAAAAAAACTAAAAATAGACAATGACGGCTCACTCACACTTGTCACCGATTGCTAAATCCCAGTACCACCTTAAAATACCAATATTTATGCATAAACAGAAAAAGGTGGGGTTAGCCCCTCTAGGCTACACAGTCAGACTTGTCTAGAGATGTTTGGTTATATCTATAGTGGTATATACTACTATTGTATGCGTTTGTGTGCAATATGTTTATGGCGTTACCAAATTATGTAGTAAAATAATAAAATGCAGCAGTATATAATATTTGCCCCTATTGCAATAGTGTTATATCCCCTTTATGGTGCGTATTTATATTCGGAATCGACCGATTATCGGATTGGATGATACTATCGGCCGATATTCACGAATTTGTTAGTTATCGGTATCGGCATCTAACCTTACCGATAATGCGTCTTGCCCGCGACACCTGGGCCCAGAAAACGGTGCTGCTGGCTGCTTTTTTGCATCTCCCACACAGCCACGGCAGTCCTGTAAGAGAACCGCAGTGGCTGCCTGGGAGAGGCGCTTTGAACTCCGGCGTGGAACCCTGCTTGTCCTCAGTGTACAGAGCCCTGCTTGTTCTCAGTGTACAGAGCCCTGCTTGTTCTCAGTGTACAGAGCCCTGCTTGTCCTCAGGTACAGAACCCTGCTTGTCCTCAGTGTACAGAACCCTGCTTGTCCTCAGTGAACAGAACCCTGCTTGTCCTCAGTGTACAGAGCCCTGCTTGTCCTCAGTGCACAGAGCCCTGCTTGTCCTCAGTGCACAGAGCCCTGCATGTCCTCAGTGTACAGAGCCCTGCTTGTCCTCAGTGTACAGGGCCCTGCTTGTCCTCGGTGTACAGGGCCCTGCTTGTCCTCGGTGTACAGAGCCCTGCTTGTCCTCAGTGTACAGAGCCCTGCTTGTCCTCGGTGTACAGAGCCCTGCTTGTCCTCGGTGTACAGGGCCCTGCTTGTCCTCGGTGTACAGAGCCCTGCTTGTCCTCGGTGTACAGAGCCCTTCTTGTCCTCAGTGTACAGAGCCCTGCTTGTCCTCAGTGTACAGAGCCCTGCTTGTCCTCAGTGTACAGAGCCCTGCTTGTCCTCAGTGTACAGAGCCCTGCTTGTCCTCCGTGTACATGGCCCTGCTTTAAAATGCCCCAAAATTAAAATGCATGGAATATTGATATAAGTTATTTGCTATCGGCCTGAAAGTTAACAGGTTATCGGTATCGGCTCTAAAAAATCAATATCGGACTATCCCTAATTTATATATTTCACATACACTTGTGTATGTTTATTTATTACTTATTAAAAATTATAATACAATCCCCTTAGGAAGCCAGGGACCACCTTATAATACAATTTACCAAAACCCAGGGCACTAGGACCGGGGCACAAGATCCCTTATGGGAGGAGCTCCCTTAAAATTTTACTTTTATTGAGTAAATTATAAAACATATAAAGTTACAAAAGGTTAAAAACTTGGTGTCACAGGACCAGAGGTAACCATAAACTGGGCATAAACCCCTTGTGAGCAGTGTTTAGGGAACTGCAGTTTTCCTTATTGCTGGACCACTGTGGCACAATATAAAACCACTAATTTGCCGAAACTAGTAGGGGGGGGGGGGCAAATTAATGGTTTTATATTGGTCTCAACTGTCCATAGGATGTTGTTACAGAACTGTGAAGGCTCTAATGTGGTCTTCCTATTTTTGAGGCTCATCAATGGTTTACACCTTGTGGTGAACCCTCTATATTCACTCTGATGAAATCTTCTCTTGATTGTTGACACGCATACATCAACTCAGTAGGGACTCATTAGGGTTATAGGTTCAACTTGATGGACTCTGGTCTTTTTTTCAACCTTATGAACTATGTAACTAGGATGCCAGTCAGCAGACTTCGTCTGCCGGGTCTCCGGCACCGCCAGCTCGCCCGTTAGCTCGGCCACACTCCGATACCCCACTTTCTGTGGAAGGGTTCGAAGGAGTGATCCTGTGCGCTCAGGAATTCTTTACCAGTCAGCCAGCCTGTTGTCTGCATGATTTGCTGCTACGTCAAGTCAACTACCATACATTTTCCGCTCAGAGAACAGACGTTCAGGTAACCCACTGCCGAGGTGTAGTTCCGAGTGAGTCACCCCATGTTGCTCCATGGGCCTTATACAATGCACCCCATACTGGTCCGCAGGCTTCCCTCCTTTACCAGTTCCCTCTCTACATGTTATACCAATCAGACTGTGTCTGCTTGTTTCCTGTCCCACATACCTCCTTCATCTCTTGCATCTGCGGCAGCAGTTCTGGTGTGTGGCACCATTGGGAGATGGGATGTGGACGTTTCCTACAGGTTCCATGGCCTTTCACAGCAACAGCAGCACTCTCTGTTCCCCTTTCTACATTCAACGTTCAACATTGGCTGCTAGGGGCATGGTTGTGACTCACTGTTGGGTGCTGAGCCTGTCTTCCATGCTTGTTTTCCCCAAAATTTTACATTTTTAAAAAGGGTAATAGCAGAAAATACCCCTAAAAATTTGAAGCCCAATTTCTCCTGATTCAGAAAACACCCCATATGGGGGTGAAAAGTGCTCTGCTGGTGCACTACAGGTCTCGGAAGAGAAGGAGTCACATTTGGCTTTTTGAAAGCAAATTTTGCTCTGGGGGCATGCTGCATTTAGGAAGCCCCTATGGTGCCAGGACAGCAAAAAAAAACCACATGGCATACCATTTTGGAAACTAGACCCCTCGGGGAACGTAACAAGGGGTTAAGTGAACCTTTATACCCCACAGGTGTTTCACGACTTTTGCATATGTAAAAACAAAACATTTTTGCTTGTTTTCCCAAAAATGTAACATTTTTAAAAAGGGTAAAAGCAGAAAATACCCCCCAAAATTTGTAACACAATGTCTCCCGAGTACGGCGATACCTCATATGTGACCCTAAACTGTTGCCTTGAAATACGACAGGGCTCCAAAGTGAGAGCGCCATGCGCATTTGAGGCCTAGATTAGGGACTTGCATAGGGGTGAACATAGGGGAATTCTACGCCAGTGATTCCCAAACAGGGTGCCTCCAGCTGTTGCAAAACTCCCAGCATGCCTGGACAGTCAACGGCTGTCCGACAATACTGGGAGTTGTTGTTTTGCAACAGCTGGAGGCTCCGTTTTGGAAACAGTGGCGTACCAGACGCTTTCATTTTTATTGGGTAGAGGAGGGGGGCTGTGTAGGGGTATGTGTATATGTAGTGTTTTTTACTTTTTATTTTATTTTTTGTGGTAGTGTAGTGTAGTGTTTTTAGGGTACAGTCGCACGGACGGGGATTCACAGTAGTTTCTCGCTGGCAGTTTGAGCTGCGTCAGAAAATTTGCGGCAGCTCAAACTTGCAGCCAGATACTTACTGTAATCCTCCGCCCATGTGAGTGTACCCTGTACATTCACATTGGGGGAGGGACATCCAGCTGTTGCAAAACTACAACTCCCAGCATGCGCTGACAGACTGTACATGCTGAGAGTTTTAGTTTTGCAACAGCTGTAGGCACACTGGTTATGTATCACTGAGTTTGTGACCTAACTCAGTGTTTCACAACCAGTGTGCCTCCAGGTGTTGCAAAACTAAAACTCTCAGCAGTCAATGTACACCATGCACCGTACATGCTGGGAGTTGTAGTTTTGCAACAGCTGGAGGCACACCGGTCGTGAAACACTGAGTTAGGTAAAAAAAAAAACTCTTAAGTTTCACAACCAGTGTGCCTTCAGCTGTTGCAAAACTAAAACTCTCAGCAGTCACCGACAGCCAACGGGCATGCTGGGAGTTGTAGTTATGCAACCAGCAGATGCACCACTACAACTCCCAGCATGCACTTTAGCTGTTTGTGCAAGCTGGGAGTTGTAGTTATACAACAGCTGAAGGTACACTTTTCATAGAAAAAATGTGCCTCCAGCTGTTGCAAAACCATAAGTCCCAGCATGCCCATAAGGGAATGCTGGGAGTTGTGGTGGGCTGCCTCCTGCTGTTGCATAACAACAGCTCCCAGCATGCCCTTTTTGCATGCTGGGAGCTGTTGCTAAGCAACAGCAGGAGGCTGTCACTCACCTCCAATGATCCACACTGCAGGTCAGTCCCTTGTCGTCGTCGCCGCCGCCGCTGCTCCTGGGGCCCCGATCCCAACATTGACGCCGGGGATCGGGGTCCCCAGCACCCGGGGTGCACGTCCCGCACTCGCTCACGTCCTCCGGAAGAGGGGCGGAGCAGGTGCGGGAGTGACACCCGCAGCAGGCGCCCTGATTGGTCGGCCGGTAATCAGGGCGATCGTGAGGTGGCAACAGTGCCACCTCACCCCTGCAGGCTCTGGCTGTCCGGGGCCGTCAGAGATGGCCCCGAACAGCCAGTAATTCCGGGTCACCGGGTCACTGGAGACCCGATTGACCCGGAATCGCCGCAAATCGCTGGACTGAATTGTGCAGCGATCTGCGGCGATCGCCGACATGGGGGGGCATAATGACCCCCCTGGGTGATATGCCGGGATGCCTGCTGAACGATTTCAGCAGGCATCCGGCCACGGTCCCCAACCGGCTAGCGGTGGGGACCGGAATTCCCACGGGCGTATGGATACGCCCTCGGTCCTTAAGGACTCGGGAATGCAGGGCGCCCTATGTCCTGAAGAGGTTAAGCTGGTGTCCGTCTTTCTTTTTTCCAGTGGTTTTCTTGTCTCCACCTTCTGTGTTCGCCTTCTGTCCAGGCGTCCACTGCTCTCCCTAGCATTTTTCTGCCATGTTCTCTTGAATCGGTTGACTCAGGATGGGGTTCTCATGTTGTGCCTGTCTCCATTTTTTTTTTCAACCGGGCTGGCCCCCTGTCTGGTTCTGTGTTCCTTGGAGTTGTTTTCCTACTTCCTTTCAGGAGGGTTCATCTGCCTTCCTAGTCGACCTTTTTCTTGCCTCTCTATGTGACGTAGGTTTAGAGACTCTGCGAAGCACGGTCCCTTCATTTGGTGTCCGAGTCCATCTCCATCTCCATGGACTGCAGCCCTTACAGATGAGTGGGTTCAGTCTCGGGACTGATCCCCTTTCTCTAGTGGTTGTTCTTCCCACCCTAGGGGACTGCTTTGGTATGTCCCATCAGTATAGGTGTCCTCCAATGAAGAGCTACCGAGAAAAGGAGATTGTTTGTACTCACCTTAAAATCTCTTTCTCGTAGCCTTCATTGGGGGACACCGCACCCACCCATTTCTTCATTTTTTGTCCAGATATTCCTTTCAGGTTATTGTTGTTTTTTTTTTTATCCGGGATTCTTTTCTAGGGTCCCTTAGGAAGGCAAAGTTTTATCAACTCAGAGAAGCCCTTATCAATATAAAATGAGATAATGTCCTCAAAAACAAGAATACTGACTCTAAATGGGAGACTTTTAAGAATATTTTAAATTCTCACTGTAAAAGGTACATACCTTTATGGGAATAAAAGGGTCAGGAATAAAAGAAAGCCAATATGGATGAATAAAAATGTTAAGGAGGAAAAAATGACTAAAATAAAGCAGTTAAACTACTAAAACAGAACGGCAGTGAAGAAGCATTAAAAAGCTATAGAGAAAAATTAAAAAAACATAAAAGCTTAAAAAATGGAGACAGAAAGACTCATTGCCAAAGAGAGTAAAACTAACCCCAAATTGTTCTTTAACTACATAAATAACAAAAAGGTTCAAAATTAAAGTGTAAGCCCTTTAAAAAAAATGATGAGGAAGAAATTATAGACTGGGATCAGGAAAAAGCTAATATATTAAACAAATTCTTCTCCACTGTATTCAACCTAGGACCCAGGAAGAAGTACAGTGCCGCCTACAAAAAATCAAAATAGACAAATCACCAGGCCCAGATGGCATTCACCCCTGTGTTGTAAAGGAATTAAGTAATGTAATAGACAGACCCCTATTTTTAAAATTAAGGGACTCTATAGTAACAGGGACTGTTCCCCTGGACTGGCGCATGGCAAATGTGGTACTGATATTTAAAAAGGGGTCAAAAGGTGACCCCGGGAATTATAGACCTGTTAGTTTAACCTCTGTTGTATGTAAATGGTTTGAGGGTTTTCTAAAGGGATGCTATTTTGGAGTATCCTGATAAAAATAAATGTATGACTCCATATCAGCATGGCTTTATGAGGGATCAGTCCTGTCAAACTAACCTGATCAGCTTTTATGAGGAGGTGAGCTCCAGACTGGACCAGGGGGATCCACTGAATGTATTATATCTGGATTTTTCCAAAGCATTTTATTCAGTATCACATAAAAGATTGGTGCATAAAATGAGAAGGATCGGGCTGGGGCAGAATGTGTGTAAGTGGGTACGTAACTGGTTCAGTGATGGGAAACAGAGGGTGGTTATAAATGGTACTTATTCTGATTGGGTGACTGTTACTAGGGGGGTACCACAGTCTTGGGTCCTGTTCTATTTAATATATTTATTAATGACCTTGTAGAGGGGTTGAATAGTAAAGTAGCAATATTTGCAGATGATACTTAAAGGTGTATTCCAGGAAAAAGCTTTTTTTTTTATATCAACTGGCTCCAGAATGTTAAACAGATTTGTAAATTACTTCTATTAAAAAATCTTAATCCTTTCAGTACTTAAGAAGCAAATCCCCATAGCAAACCTCTTCTAAACTGGGCGTTTCCCGAGACAGGTGTCATCAGAGAGGATTTAGACAGAAAAGAAGAACCTTAACTTCAGAAGCTCACAAGTACTGAAAGGATTAAGATTTTTTAATAGAAGTAATTTACAAATCTGTTTAACTTTCTGGAGCCAGTTGATATATATAAAAAAGTTTTTTCCTGGAATACCCCTTTAACTCTGTAAAGCGATAAACACTATAGAGGACAGTACACTGTTACAAATGGATCTGGATAAGTTGCCGGTTTGGGCTTGGAAGTGGCAGATGAGGTTCAACACTGATAAAAGTAGGGTTATGCACATGGGGAAGAATAATCCGGGCTAGGATTATGTCTTAAATGGGAGCACACTTTGGACGGGTGACGTGGAAAAGGACTTAGGAGTCTTAGTTAACAGTAAATTTTGCTTTAGTAACCAGTGTCGGGCAGCTGCTACCAAGGCAAATAAAATCATGGGGTGCATTAATACGGACATAGATGCTCATGACAAGGAAATAATTCTACCGCTGTACAAATCACTAGTCAGACCACACATGGAATATTGTGTAAAGTACTGGGCACCAGTGTACAAGAAAGATATAGTGGAGCTGGAGAGGGTTCAAAGACCGGCAACCAGGGTAATACGAGGAATTGGGAGGAGTACAGTACCCAGAAAGAATTAGGGCTATTTAGTTTAGAAAAAAGAAGGCTTAGGGGCGAACTAATAACTGTGTATAAATATATCAGGGGACCGTACAGAGATCTCTCCCATGATCTATTTATACCCAGGACTGTATCCATAACAAGGGGGCAATCTCTACGTTTAGAGGAATGAAGGTTTCTACACCAGCACAGACGGGGGTTCTTTACTGTAAGAGCAGCAAGACTATGGAACTCTCTGCTAGAGGAGGTGGTCATAGTGAACTCTGTAAAAGAGTTCAAAAGGGGTCTGGATGCATTTTTGGAGAGTAATAACATTGCTGGTTATGTATACTAGATTTATAGGGACAGAACATTGATCCAGGGATTTATTCTGACTGCCATATTTGGAGTCGGGAAGGAATTTTTACCTCTAGTATGAGGAGTTTTTGCCTTCCTCTGGATCAACTCAGTAGGGACTCATTAGGGTTATAGGTCGAACTTGGTGGACTCTGGTCTTTTTTCAACCTTATGAACTATGTTACTATATCTCCTTCGGTCATATTCCTTTGTTGGCTACTACTTTGTGACAAAACTGATTACCTCACTTCCAGTGGGAGGGTATATCCTGCCAGGGAGGAGCCGACTTTTTTTTTTTCTAGTGTCAGCGCATCCTAGTGGCAAGAGCATATACCCATCAGTATAGGTGTCCCCCAATGAAGGTTATGAGAGAGAGATTTTACGGTGAGTACAAAAAAATCTCCTCTTGTCACTCTTTTTCATGTGACCTATTAGGACATAAAGATGGAAACTCATTTATTAGTCAAAGTAAAGAGCTGCTGGAGTCAGTGCAAGATTACATAGTTGTTCATCTATTTGAATGAGCATAATGTAAAACATTTCCTGAAGGTGAAAAAAATGACTGCTCTCCTTTGGCATTATCAACTATTCTGAGAAGATAATATGATCTTGTCTGTATATGGGGTTGTCATGTTGGAAATGCATAATTAGTGTTTAAGGGGGTATATTGCCTTCATCTGCCTTCATTTGACATTGTGACGCTTGTCCACAGCACTTGCCGTCTTATGCATATTCATGCCCTCCCTCCCCATCTCCCTCTCCTCCCCGCTCTGTATGTGACTCCACTGCGCGTATGTCGGCTTACTGCACCTTTACTTACTACACCCTTACTGCAGCTCTGCTCCGCTGGAATGAAGCTGAGCTGAAGCCGCTTCCAGGTGTACACAGGAAGCTGGCACATGCGCAGTGGAGTCACATACAGAGCGGGGAGGAGAGGGAAATGTGGAGGGAGGGCATGAATATGCATAAGCCGGGCAGTGCTGCGGATAAGCGGCGCTGAAGTCACAGTGACAGATGAAGGCAGTAACCCTGCCCGTGCCAGTTAGAAGATGATTTGCATATATTGAAAAATGAAGATAACGGGCGAATGGCTGGGCAGATCCGGGCATGGTAGGCATAGTTACATAGTTACATAGTTAGTACGGTCGAAAAAAGACATATGTCCATCAAGTTCAACCAGGGAATTAAGGGGTAGGGGTGTGGCGCGATATTGGGGAAGGGATGAGATTTTATATTTCTTCATAAGCATTAATCTTATTTTGTTCCAGGAATGTATCTAATCCTGTTTTAAAGCTGTTAATTGTTCCTGCTGTGACCAGTTCCTGAGGTAGACTGTTCCATAAGTTCACAGTTCTCATGGTAAAGAAGGCGTGTCGCCCCTTGAGACTAAACTTTTTCTTCTCCAGACGGAGGGAGTGCCCCCTCGTCCTTTGGGGGGGTTTAACCTGGAACAGTTTTTCTCCATATTTTTTGTATGGGCCATTAATATACTTATATACGTTTATCATATCCCCCCTTAAACGTCTCTTCTCAAGACTAAACAATTGTAACTCCTTTAATCGCTCCTCATAGCTAAGATGTTCCATTCCCCATATTAGTTTAGTCGCGCGTCTCTGCACCCTTTCCAACTCCGCAGTGTCCCTTTTATGGACAGGTGCCCAAAACTGAACAGCATATTCCAGGTAAGGCCGTACCAATGATTTATAAAGGGGGAGTATTATGTCCCTGTCCCTTGAGTCCATGCCTCTTTTGATACATGACAATATCCTGCCGGCTTTGGAAGCAGCAGCCTGACATTGCATGCTATTCTGTAGTCTGTGATCTACAAGTACACCCAGATCCTTCTCTACCAGTGACTCTGCCAGTTTAATCCCCCCTAAGACATACGATGCATGCAGGTTATTAGTACCCAGATGCATAACTTTACATTTATCCACATTGAACCTCATTTGCCAAGTGGATGCCCAGACACTTAGTCTATCCAAGTCATCTTGTAACTTATGCACATCCTCTATAGACTGTACTGTGCTACAAAGCTTGGTGTCATCTGCAAAGATAGAAACAGAGCTGTTAATACCATCCTCTATATCATTAATAAATAAATTAAACAACAGCGGGCCCAGTACAGAACCTTGGGGTACACCACTAATAACCGGGGACCAATCAGAGTACGAATCATTGACCACCACTCTCTGAGTACGATCCATGAGCCAGTGTTCAATCCAGTTACAAACTAAAATTTCCAAACCCAAAGACCTTAACTTACCTGTCAGACGTCTATGAGGGACAGTATCAAATGCTTTAGCAAAATCCAGAAACACTATATCCACAGCCATTCCTCTGTCAAGGCTTCTACTCACCTCTTCATAAAAGCAAATTAGATTGGTTTGACAACTTCTATCCTTAGTAAACCCATGCTGGCTATCACTTATAATACAATTATCCCCTATGTATTCCTGTATGTAATCCCTTATAAGTCCTTCAAACAATTTACCCACAATGCACGTTAAACTTACCGGTCTATAGTTTCCTGGGGAAGACCTAGAGCCCTTTTTGAAGATTGGCACCACATTCGCCTTGCGCCAGTCCCTTTGCACAATACCAGACACCAGAGAATCTCTAAATATCATGAACAGGGGTACAGATATTACTGAACTTACCTCTCTAAGAACTCTTGGGTGTAGTCCATCCGGTCCTGGGGATTTGCTTACATTTATATCACTTAACTTACCTTGTACCATCTCTACATTAAGCCAGTTCAGTACATTACATGATGTGTTACCAGCACTGACCTGGCCAATGTCAGCTCCTTCTTCCATAGTGTATACAGAACTAAAGAACCCATTCAGTAGCTCCGCCTTCTCTTGATCGCCTGTGACAACCTCCCCATTATCATTATTAAGGGGTCCTACATGCTCTGTCCTTGGTTTTTTTGCATTTATATGTCTAAAAAAATATTTAGGATTAGTTTTGCTTTCTTTGGCCACCTGTCTCTCATTTTGAATTTTTGCTGTTTTTATTACATTTTTGCAGATTTTATTAAGCTCTTTGTACTGTTTAAATGTTATAGCTGACCCATCAGATTTGTATTTTTTGAAGGCTATTTTTTTGTTGTTTATTGCTCTTTTAACATCATGTGTCAGCCATGTAGGATTTAGTTTTAATCGTTTATATTTGTTCCCCTTTGGTATATATTTAGCTGTATAGTTATTTAGAGTTGATTTAAAGATGTCCCATTTACCTACTGTATCAGTATTTGACAACACCTCCCCCCAGTCTATGTCCTGTAGTGCAGATCTCAGCCCAGGGAAATTTGCCTTTTTAAAGTTATATGTTTTTGCCTTCCCCGCCTGTCTTTGTTTTCTACATTTTAAGTCAAAAGTAACTATATTGTGGTCGCTATTCCCAAGGTTTTCCCGCACAGTTACATTACCAACCAGCTCTGCGTTGTTGGAAATGATCAGATCCAACAAGGCATCACTTCTTGTTGGGTCCTCCACAAACTGGCCCATAAAATTATCCTGCAATAAATTTAGGAATTGTCGCCCCTTTGTAGTTTTAGCCAACCCCGGACCCCAATCTATATCTGGATAGTTAAAATCTCCCATTATTACCACTGTACCTGCCCGGGCGGCCCTCTCTATTTGTTTATGAAGCTGAACTTCTATCTCTTCAGTGATATTAGGGGGTCTGTAGATTACCCCAAATATTATTTTTTCAGTATTTCCCTCCTTTTGTAATTCTACCCACAGTGATTCCACATCCTCAGAATCATCACACACTATGGCATCGTTCACACTGACTTTCATACCACTTCTTACATACAGACAGACTCCACCACCTTTTCTGTTCATTCTATCCTTGCGAAACAATGTAAACCCCTGCAGATTGACAGCCAAGTCATGCGAGGAGTCCAGCCATGTCTCAGTGACCCCAACTATATCAATATGTTCCTCCAGTATCAAGGCCTCAAGCTCCCCCATTTTATTTGCTAGGCTTCTGGCATTTGTGAACATACACTTTACATTTCCATCCTTTATGTTATTGGGGTTAATGGGATTCAAGGGTGTAAGTTTTATTTTCCTATGAAGCTTATTCCTATTAACTATTCTAACCCCTCCCTCCGCTCCACCCCCAGGTACATTTATAATTCCCACCTCTCTATCTACACTATCTTCCCCCTCTTTGCTGTAGGTTCCCTCCCCCCAAGTCCCTAGTTTAAACACTCCTCCACCCTTCTAGCCATCTTCTCCCCAAGCAAAGCTGCACCCTCCCCATTGAGGTGCAGCCCGTCCCTACGGTAGAGCCGGTAACCGACAGCGAAGTCAGCCCAGTTCTCCATGAACCCAAACCCTTCCTTCCTACACCAGCTTCTGAGCCACTTGTTTACCTCCCTGATCTCCCGCTGCCTCTCTGGTGCGGCTCGTGGTACTGGTAGTATTTCAGAAAAGACTACCTTGGAGGTCCTTGGTGCCAATATGTACCATGACTGCTGGGTCCTCTCCAGCCCCGCCCAACAACCTGTCAACCCGATCCGCGATGTGCCGAACTCGTGCGCCAGGCAGACAACACACTGTTCGGCGATCCCGGTCTTTGTGACAGATTGCCCTGTCTGTCCCCCTAATAATTGAGTCCCCCACCACTAGCATCATATTGATCAGTGTCCCTAGGCATCATCCTAATCAGAGATACTGGCTGGAAGTGCGGGGGGGGGGGGGGGGGGATTAGTGACAGTTTTCCTTTAAGGACACAGTGATTTTTTATTTTTCCACTTTTTTTTTTCTCATCGTCTTCTAATAGCCATAATGCTTTAGATTTTCGGCAGCAATTCTGGACTCCTTTTTTTTTTTTTTTTTTTTTTATGTTTAACCCCTTAATGCAAATAGACGTACATTCACATCCATTTGCGACTCCCGAGGTATGGCGCGTGCTCAGCAGCTGAGCGTGCATAATACCCGGTGGCTGCCCTATGTGCGATGCTTTCTCCCACCTCTTCCAGCGATAACTCCACCCTACTGCAGATAACCTCGCCTCTTCACAGTTGTTCCGAGGAAGAAGAGATACATATCTATAGCAGGCCGAGTTATCAGCCAAAAGCTCTGCTCCCTTCGGCCAATAACTTTGGGGGGTCAGAGTTATCAGCCAGAGCATTGGTGCATTGGTGAAAAAGCACTGCACATATAGTAGCTGTCTCCCTCCATTGCCTCCCTCCGCTTAAGAAGAAATTACCATATTGGCTATAAAATTAATACCTTCGGAATGGCTGCACCGATTTTCTCCCAGTGAGAAAAGTTAGAAACAGGGTCATCTGCACTTTTTCCTTTATATCCAGGTAAGTGTGAGTTACCCTGCTGTCAGTTTCTCTTTAAAGGTCTCTTCTGAAAACTAAACTATTTTAATTCGGCCCTTTTTCCCATATTACCTAAACAAAAACATAATTTTTTTTTTTTTTTTACATGTTGGGGTATCACTGCATGCGTAACAGGCTGAATTATCAAAATGTAATGTTAATGATCCCACGAGGTGAACAGAGTAAATGTACAAAAAAAAATTCAAAGATTGCTTTTTAGTCACATCTAATTCCAAAAAAGTTACAAAAAGCGTATGAAAAGTCACATATATACAATTTTAAACATACTTATATTGTTTAACCCCATAGGGACTCAGCCCATTTTCACCTTAAGGACTCAGCCCTTTTTTGCAATTCTGACCACTGTCACTTTATGCATTAATAACTCTGAGATGCTTTTACTCTGATTCCGAGATAGTTTTTTCGTGACATATTCTACTTTAACGTAGTGGTAAATTTTCCTCATTACTTGCATCCTTTACTGGAGAAAAATGTCATGAAAATTAAGCATTTTTCCAACTTTGAAACTTTCTGCTTGTAAGGAAAATGGACAATTCCAAATTCCAAATAAAGTATATATTGATTCACACATGCAATTTGTCTACTTTATGTTGGCATCATAAAGTGGACATGTTTTTACTTTTTGAAGACATTAGAGGGCTTCAAATTATAGCAGCAATTTTCACAATTTTTGCAAAAAATTCAAAATCTGAATTTTTCAGGGACCAGTTAAGTTTGAAGTGGATTTGAGGGGCCTTTCTGTGGGAAATACCCCATAAATGACCCCATTATAAAAACTGCACCCCTCAAAGTATTCAAAATGACATTCAGAAAGTTTTTTAACCCTTTAGGTGTTTCACAGGAATAGCAGCAAAGTGAAGGAGAAAATTCAAAATCTTCACTTTTTACACTCTGTCCCTGTAGAGCCATTTTTTTTAAAGGAGAGAAATCCACCCTAAAATTTGTAACCCAATTTCTCTCGAGTAAGGAAATACCTCATATGTGAATGTAAAGTGCTCTGTGAGTGCACTAGAGGGCTCAGAAGGGAAGGAGCGACAATGGGATTTTGGATAGTGAATTTTTCTGAAATGGTTTTTGGGGGGCTGTCGCATTTAGGAAGCCCCTATGGTGCCAGACCAGCAAAAAAAAAAAAAACATACTAAGCCTTAACCCCCCACAGGTGTTTGATGAGTATGAAATGAAAAGTATGGGGCAACACCAGCATGTTAGTGTAAAAAATATTTTTTTTTTACACTAACATTCTGGTGTAGACCCCAACTTTACCTTTTCATAAGGGGTAAAAGGAGAAAAAGCCCACCAAAATGTTAGGCAATTTCTCCCGAGTACGGAAATACCCCATATGTGGGGTTGCCTTGAAATACGACAGGGCTCCGAAGTGCGAGAGCGCCATGTGCATTTAAGGCCTAAATTAGGGATTTGCATAGGGAGGGACCCAGATGCAAGAATTACACTTGCCTCCGATACCAAAATTACCCTACGGCAAGTGTTTCCCAAACAGGGTGCCTACAGCTGTTGCAAAACTAACAGCATGCCTGGACAGTCAATGACTGTCCAGCAATACTGTGAGTTGTTGTTTTGCAACAGCTCGAGGCTCCGTTTTGGAAACGGTGCCGTGCCAGACATTTTTCATTTTTATTGGGGGCGGGGGGGGGGGGGGGGGGGGGTGGCGTGTTTTGTGACTGTGTAGGGGTGTATGTATATGTAGTATTTAACTTTTTATTTTGTGTAGTGTAGTGTTTTTAGGTTACATTAACACGGCGCGGGTTTACAGCGAGTTTCCCGCTGGGAGTTTGAGCTGCAGCAGAAAATTTGCTACATCTCAAACTTGCAGCGAGAAACTTACTGCAAGCCGCCGCCCGTGTGAATGTACTCTGTACATTCACATGGGAGGGCAAACCTCCAGCTGTTGCAAAACTACAACTTGCAGCATGCCCTTTGGCTGTCCGTGCATGCTGGGGTTGTAGTTATGCAACAGCTGGAGGAACACTGGTTGCAAAACACTGAGAGTTTGTCACTTAACTTATCGTTTCACAGCCAGTGTGCCTCAAGCTGTTGCAAAACTGCAGCTGCCAGCATGTGTGGTCTGAGTGCATGCTGGGAGTTGTAGTTTGCAACAGCTGGAGGGACACTGGTTGTGAAACACTGATTAAGGTAGCAAACTCAGTGTTTTGCAACCAGTGTGCCTTCAGCTGTTGCGAAAGCTACAACAGGAGGGAGGGAGGAGTGTAGGGCAGGCCAGACAGGTACTTGTAGTGGGGGACTCAATTATTAGGGGGACAGACAGGGTGATCTATCACAAAGACCGGGATCGCCGAACAGTGTGTTGTCTTCCTGGCGCTCGAGTTCTGCACATGGCGGATTGGGTTGACAGGTTGCTGGGCGGGGCTGGAGAGGACCCAGCAGTCATGGTACATATTGGCACCAATGACAAAGTAAGAGGTAGGGGGAGTGTCCTTAAAAATGATTTCAGGGACTTAGGCAAGGACCTCCAAGGTAATATTTTCTGAAATATTACCTGTACCAGGAGCCACACCAGAGAGGCAGTGGGAGATTGGGAAGGTAAACAAGTGGCTCAGAAGCTGGTGTAGGAAGGAGGGGTTTGGGTTCATGGAAAACTTTGCCAACTTCGCTGTCGGATACCGGCTCTACCGTAGGGACGGGCTGCACCTCAATAGTGAGGGTGCATTTGACTTATTTTTTGCGCCTCCAATTCTACTTTGCAGTGACATTAGTAATTTTACCCAAAATTCCACGTCGAAACGGGAAAAAAATCATTGTGCGACAAAATTGAAGAAAAAACACAATTTTTTGTTTCTACGCAGTGCATTTTTCAGTGAAAATGACACCTTATCTTTATTCTGTAGGTCCATATGGTTAAAATAATACCTTAGGTTTGATTTTGTCATACTTCTGGAAAAAATCATAACTACATGCAGAAAAATGTATCTGTTTAAAACCCCTGTACGTTTTTTTTATTTTTCCATGTACGATGGCTTGAGGGCTCCTTTTTTGCGCCGTTATCTGAAGTTTTTATCGGTACCATTTTTGTTTTGATCGGACTTTTTGATCTCTTTTTATAAATTTTTTTAATGGTATAAAAAGTGACCAAAAGTAAGCTATTTTGGACTTTGGAGGTTTTTTTACGTGTACGCCATTTACCGTGCGGTTTAATTAACAATATATTTTTATAGTTATATTTTTATTTACACAGTTTTTTTATGGGAAAAGAGGGGTGATTCAAACTTCTATTAGGGAAGGGGTTAAATCACATATATTAACACTTTTTTTTCACTTTTTTTTTGCAGAGTTATAGTCCCCTATGGGGGCTATAACACTGCACACACTGATCTTTTACACTGATCACTGGCATGCATTAACATGCCATTGATCAGCGTTATCGGCGCTTGACTGCTCCTGCCTGGATCTCAGGCACAGAGCAGTTATTCGCGGAACGGACACCGAGGAGGCAGGTAGTGATCCTCCCGGTGTCCTGTAAGCTGTAAGGGATGCCACAATTTCATCGCGGAGGTCCCGAACAGCCAGACTGAGCTGCCGGGATACTCTGTTTCCCTTCAGACACGGCGGTCAACTTTGATCGCTGCGTCTGAAGGGATAATACAGGGCATCACTGCGATCGGTGATGTCCTGCATTAGCCGCGGGTCCCAGCCGTTGATGGCCGCCGGGACCGACCCGATATGACGCGGGGTCACCGCGTGACCCTGCGTTATAGCGCGGGAGCTGGCACAGGACGTAAATATATGTCCTGCGTCGTTAAGGAGTTAAAGGGGTACTCAGGTGGAAAACCTTTTTTTTTTTTTTTTTTTTTTTTTTTATCAACTGGTGCCAGAAAGTTAAACAGATTTGTAAATTACTTCTATTAAAGGGGTACTCCGCCCCTAGACATCTTATCCCCTATCCAAAGGATAAGGGATAAGATGTCAGATCGCCGCAATGCTGCTGCTGGGGAGCTCCGGGATCCCCGCTGCGGCACCCCGCTATCATTACTGCACAGAGCGAGTTCGCTCTGTGCGTAATGACAGCCGATACAGGGGACGGAGCCGCGTGACGTCATGGATCCGCCCCTCGTGACATCACGGCCCGTCCCCTTAATGCAAGTCTATGGCAGGGGGCGTGACGACCGCCGTGCCCCCTCCCATAGACTTGTATTGAAAGGGGCGGGCCGTGACATCACGAGGGGCGGAGCCGTGACGTAACGATGCTCCGGCCCCTGTATTGCTCGTCATTACGTGCAGAGCGAACTAGCTCTGTGCTGTAATGATAGCACGGTGCTGAAGCTTGGATCCCGGGGCTCCCCAGCAGCGGCACCGCGGCGATCTGACATCTTATCCCCTATCCTTTGGATAGGGGATAAGATGTCTAGGGGCGGAGTACCCCTTTAAAAAATCTTAATCCTTCCAGTACTTATTAGCTGCTGAATACTACAGAGGAAATTATTTTCTTTTTGGAAAACAGTGCTCTCTGCTGGCATCACGACCAGTTTGCTGTCTGGGCATGCTGGGAGTTGTAGTTTTGCAACATCTGGAGGTCCACAGTTTGGAGACCACTGTGCAGTGGTCTCTAAACTATAGCTCTCCAAATGTTGCAAAACTGCAACTCCCAGCAAGCCTAAACAGCAAACAGCTGTCTCTGCATGCTGGGAGTTGTAGTTGCGATCCCTCCAGCTGTTGCATAACTACATCTCCCAGCATGCCTTTCGGCGATCAGTACATGCTGGGAGTTGAAGTTTTGCAACAGCTGGAGGCACACTGGTTGGAAAATACTGAGTTAGGTAACAGAAAACTGAAGGAACCTAACTGAAGGTTTTCCAACCAGTGTACCTCCAGCTGTTGCAAAAGTACAACTCCCAGCATGCACGGTCTGTCAGTACATGCTGGGAGTTGTAGTTTTGAAACAGCTGGAGGTTTGCCCCCCCCATGTGAACGTACAGGGTACATTCACACTGGCGGGTTTACAGTAAGTTTTCTGCTTCAAGTATGAGCTGTGGCAAATTTCGCACCGCAGCGCAAACTCCTAGCGGTAAGTTCACTGTAAACCCGCCAGTGTGAACGTACCCTAAAAACACTACACTACACTAATATAGGGTACACTACACTACACTACACATAATAAAGGGTAAAACACTACATATACACCCCCTTACACTGTCCCCCTAATAAAAAATAAAAAACGTATTGTACGGCAGTGTTTCCAAAAGAGAGCCTCCAGCTGTTGCAAAACAACAACTCCCAGCATTTCCTGACAGCCACTAACTGTCCAGGCATGCTGGGAGTTTAGCAACAGCTGGAGGCACCCTGTTTGGGAATCACTGGAGTAGAAGGCCCCTATGTCCACCCCTGTGCAATCCCTAATTTAGTCTTCAAATGCGCATGGCGCTCTCTCACTTCAGAGCCCTGTCGTATTTCAAGGAAACAGTTTAGTGCCACATATGGGGTATCTCTGTACTCGGGAGAAATTGCACTACTAATTTTGGGGGCTTTTTTTCCTTTTACCCCTTATGAAAAAGAAAAGTTGTGGTCTACACCAGCCTGTTAGTGTAAAAAAAAAATTTTTTTACACTAACATACTGGTGTTGTCCTTTACTTTTTATTTTCACGGGAGGTAAAAGGAAAAAAAGACCCCCAAAATTTGTAACGCAATTTCTCCTGAGTACGGAGATACCCCATATGTGGGCGTAAAATGCTCTGCAGACGCACAACAAGGCTCAGGAGTGAGAGCGCACCATGTACATTTGAGGCCTAAATTGGTGATTTGCACAGGGGTGGCTGATTTTACAGCGGTTCTGACATAAACCCCAAAAAATAAATACCCACATGTGACCCCATTTTGGAAACGACACCCCTCACGGAACGTAACAAGGGGTATAGTGAGCCTGAACACCCCACAGGTGTTTGACAAATTTTCATTAAAGTTGGATGGGAAAATGAGAAAAAAATATTTTTTTCACTAAAATGCTGGTGTCACCCTAAATTTTTCATTTTCACAAGGGAAAAATAAAAAAAGCCCCCCAAAATTTGTAACCCAATTTCTTCTGAGTAAGAGCATACCCCATATGTGGATGTAAAGTGCTCTATGGGTGCACTACAATGCTCAGAAGAGAAGGAGCGCCATTGGGATTTTGAAGAGAAAATTTGTCCGGAATTGAAGGCCACTTGTGTTTACAAAGCCCCCATGGTACCAGAACATTGGACCCCGCCCCCATATGTGACCCCATTTTGGAAACTACACCCCTCATGTAATTTAATAAGCGTTTACGCCCCACAGGTGTCTGACAGATTTTTGGAACAGTGATCCATGAAAATGAAAAATAAAATTTTCCATTTGCACAGCCCACTGTTCCAAAGATCTGCAAATGCTCACTGCACCACTTATTAAATTCTGTGAGCGGTGTAGTTTCCAAAATGGGGTCACATGTGGGGGGGGTCCACTGTTCTGGCACCACGGGGGGCTTTGTAAATGCACATGGCCCCTGACTACCATTCCAAACGAATTCTCTTTCCAAAAGCTCAATGGTGCTCCTCCTCTTCTGAGCATTGTAGTTCGCCCGTAGTGCACTTCAGGTCCACTTATGGGGTACCTCCATACTCAGAAGAGATGGGGTTACAAATTTTGGGGGGTATTTTCTGCTATTAACCATGCAAAAATGTGAAATTTGGGGGGAAACACACATTTTAGTGAAAAAAATATGTATTTTTTTTTACATATGCAAAAGTCGTGAAACACCTGTGAGGTATTAAGGCTCACTTTATTCCTTGTTACGTTCCCCAAGGGGTCTAATTTCCAAAATGGTATGCCATGTGGGTTATTTTTGCTGTTCTGGCACCATAGGGGCTTCCTAAATGCAACATGCCCCCCAAAAACCATTTCTGAAAAACGTACTCTCCAAAATCCCCTTGTCGCTCCTTCGCTTCTGAGCCCTCTACTGCGCCCGCCGAACACTTTACATAGACATATGAGGTATGTGCTTACTCGAGAGAAATTGGGCTAAAAATATAAGTATACATTTTCTCCTTTTACCCCTTGTAAAAATTCAAAAATTGGGTTTACAAGAACATGCGAGTGTAAAAAATAAAGATTGTGAATTTTCTCCTTCACTTTGCTGCTATTCCTGTGAAACACCTAAAGGGTTAAAACACTTACTGATTGTCATTTTGAATACTTTGGGGGGTGTAGTTTTTATAATGGGGTCATTTGTGGGGTATTTCTAATGGGAAGACCCTTAAAATCCACTTCAAACCTGAACTGGTTTCTGAAAAAAAGCGAGGTTCAAAATTTTGTGAAAAATTGGAAAATTGCTGCTGAACTTTGAAGCCCTCTGGTGTCTTCCAAAAGTAAAAACTCATCAATTTTATGATGAAAACATAAAGTAGACATATTGGAAATGTGAATAAACAAAATATATATTTTGAATATCCATTTTCCTTACAAGCAGAAAGCTTCAAAGTTAGAAAAATGCAAAATTTTCAAATTTTTCATCAAATTTTGGGATTTTTCACCAAGAAAGGATGCAAGTTACCACTAAATTTTACCACTATGTTAAAGTAGAATATGTCACGAAAAAACAATCTCGGAATCAGATTGATAACTAAAAGCATTCCAGAGTTATTAATGTTTAAAGTGACAGTGGTCAGATGTGCAAAAAAAACGCTCTGGTCCTAAGGTGTAAAATGGCCTGGTCCTTAAGGGGTTAAGGACCCAGCCCAAATATACCTTAAGGACCTGGCCATTTTTTTAACATCTGACCACTGTCACTTCAAGCATTAATAACTCTGGGATGCTTTTACCTTTCATTCTGATTCCGAGATTGTTTTTTCGTGACATATTCTACTTTTTTGTTAGCGGTAACATTTTGTCGATACTTGTATAATTTCTTGGTGAAAAATTCCAAAATTTGATGAAAAAATTGAAAATTTAGCTTTTTTTTTTTTTACTTTGAAGCTCTCTGCTTATAAGGAAAATGAATATTCCAAATAAATGATATATTGATTCACATATACAATATGTCTACTTTATGTTTGCATCATAAAGTTGACATGTTTTTACTTTTGAAAGACATCAGAGGGCTTCAAAGTTCAGCAGCAATTTTCCAATTTTTCAAAAAATTTTCAAAATCGGATTTTTTCAGGGAACAGTTCTGTTTTGAAGTGGATTTGAGGGGCCTTCTTATTAAAAATACCCCATAAATGACACCATTATAAAAACTGCACCCCTCAAAGTATTCAAAATTACATTCAAAAGGTTTGTTAACCCTTTTGGTGTTTCACAGGAATAGCAGCAAGTTGAAGGAGAAAATTCAAAATCTTCATTTTTTACACTCGCATGTTCTTGTAAACCCAGTTTTTGCATTTTTACAAGGGGTAAAAAGAGAGAAATTTTCTTAAAATGTGTAACCCAATTTCTCTCGAGTAAGGAAATATCTCATATGTGTATGTCAAGTGTTCGGCGGGCGCAGTAGAGGGCTCATAAGGGAAGGAGCGACAGTGGGATTTTGGAGAGTGAGTTTTTCTGAAATGGTTTTTGGGGGGCATGTCACATTTAGGAAGCCCCTATGGTGCCAGAACAGCAAAAAAAACACATGGCATACCATTTTGGAAACTTGAGGAACGTAACAAGGAATAAAGTGAGCCTTAATACCCCACAGGGGTTTTACGACTTTTGCATATGTAAAAAAATATATATATTTTTTTCACTAAAATTTGTGTTTCCCCCCAAATTTCACATTTTTGCAGGGGTTAATAGCAGAAAATACCCCCAAAATTTGTAACCCCATCTCTTCTGAGTATCGAGGTACCCCATTAGTTGACCTGAAGTGCACTATGGGCAAACTACAATGCTCAGAAGAGAAGGAGTCATATTTGGCTTTTTGAGAGCAAATTTTGCTCGGGGAGCATGTTGCATTTAGGAAGCCCCTATGGTGCCAGAACAAGGGTTAATAGCAGAAAATACCCCCCAGAATTTGTAACCCCATCTCTTCTGAGTATGGAGATACCCCATAAGTGGACGTCAAATGCACTGCAGGAGCGCTACAATGCTCAGAAGAGAAGGAGTCACATTTGCTAATTTTGCTGAAATGGGGGGGGGGGGGGGGGCGCATGTCGCATTTACTGCCATAAAAGCAAAAAAAAAATTAAATTTGTAAATACATTTCTTTGGAGAAAGGACATATCTCATATCTGGCCGTAAAATGGATCTCCGGGTGCGCACTGGTCACGGAGGAACAAAAGGGCAGTCAGGGGCCTTGAGCTTCTGCCTATGGAGCCAGAACAGTGGGATATATGGGGTACACTAATAACTAACAAGGGGTACAGTGGGACATAAAAGGATAAAACAGGTTATGTTCCCAGAATGATGACCCAGAGCATAGCCAAAACTAAAAAATATGCCCACCCCAAACCCTATGCTCTGAATCATCATTCTGGGAGCGGGCAGCGCGCATGTTATACGCAGCGGCGTGCATGTAAGAAAAAATGAACGGCGCATGCGCTGGGACCTGTGTGTCAATAACACAGAGTCCCAGCGCTGAATTACAGTCAGTGGGCGTGGCTGGTGGCAGGGGAATCGCGGACCTCGCGCCACGCCTACCCGACTGTCCGTGGCTTTCATAAAAAGCCTTTTTTAGGGTAATAAAAGCCGGGAACTATTAGGTAGAAAGGTTGTTATACAAACCACCTGCACACAGTACACATGCTGTGTGCAGGTTATTGCAGTAAGGCTAGGTTCAGACTACGGAATCTCCTTGCAGAAAATTTCCGCCCGGAGATTCTGAGTGCGGCCAGCGCTGACTGAATCAGTCGGCGCTAGGACCGTGCGGACACTGCAGTCTCCAATAGACTTCAATGTGTTCCGCGCCGATTTCCGCCTGAAGAAAGAGTACCGCCATTCTTCAGGCGGAAATTTCCAAGCGGATTTTCTGTTCACAAATTCCGCTTCACAAAGTGGAAATTTGTGAACGGAAACCCATTCACTACATTATGCATTTTAGCAAGCGGAATTTCCACCTGCAATTTCAAAGCGGAATTGCAGACGGAAATTCCGTAGTATGAACCTAGCCTAAAAGTTCATGACAGTTGCGCTTTAAGTAATTCCCGAGTATAAGTTATAGAAAAATGAAAGGTGTCATTATAAACTAAAATTGATCCCTCAAAAAACAAGCCCTCATATGGGTGTGTAGATAAAAAATAAGTTATGACTATTAAAGGGGCGAGCAGGAAAAAAAACTATAACACTATTTTTATAGTCCCCTTAGGGGACTATTACATGCAATCTTCAGATTACATACACTGTTCAATTCTATGCCATAGCATTGATCAGTGTTATCAGTGCTCCATTGCTCCAGCCTGCCATGGCTGACTGGAGCTTTGGGTTACCGATCGGACGGCGAGGAGGCAGGTCAGAGACCTCCCATCTTCCGCTTAGCTGATCAGGGCACTTTGGTGGTCCCGTTCAGCATCGCTGAGCAGCCGAGAAGTGTTTTTCTTTTATTTTAGATGCTACAATCAACTTTGATATCCAGCATTAGCCACGGGACCACCCCGCTATGACCCGTGCTCAGCTCCTGAGCGTGCGTCATAGAAGGGGAGCGGGACAATGGTGTACAGGTGTAGAAAAGTCAGAGAAACACAAAATTTTTGCAACTTTTTACTAAAAGAATTTTGACTAAAATGACTTTGGTATACACTTTTGGTTTCTCACTTTTCAAGTGGTTGCTGATTGATGAAGTATTTATATGGAAGAAAACTAAAAAATAGGTCTTGAATGAGCGTTGCTGTCTATTTCACACAAAATATTCTTTAGCCACCACTGTAGCAATGGACATTTTGGTTTATTTGGTACATATGTGTCCCCTTATATGTACAAAATTAAGCAAAATGTGGTGGCTAAATAATCTTTTATGTGAAATAGAGAGCAGTGCTTAAGACCCATTTGTTTTCTTCCATATACCTATATTTTATTCCGCACCCTATGCAATGTGGACAGGGTCTTTGAGCAGCACACTGGGGGACATTTATCAAAACCTGTGCAGTTGCTCATAACAGCCAATCAGATTGCTTCTTTTTTTAAAAGGCCTCTGAAAAATAAAACAATTGGTTGCTATGGGAGACTGGTCAACATTTCCTCTACACAGGTTTTAATAAATCTTCTACTGTGTGTATAAATTATAGGCACAACTCTATGAAGAGCTTATCATATAGAACAACCCAATAAGGTTAGTACAGCACAATAGGTGTGGTGACAGGTTAACTTCTTCCTGACATACTACACCAGGGAGCACCCTTGTGTTTGTGTCCCTTTAGTCTGATTTATGAACTGCGACTTGTCTTTAAAAAAAAAAAAAAATCATGGGCGACATTGATCATTGTTTGCTTTGGTAAGCGAGTTCTGTAAGCATTTTTTTTCTTTTGTTTTGCTTATGTGCTACATATTTATCATATTAACACAGGGTTTGATAAATTTTGAGCACATTAGCAAAGCACAAAAGTCTTAGTTGAGACTTTTTTTGCAACTTTGAAAAATTTTGCTTAAGTAAGGGAGTTTTGTACTCCAGGTCAGACCTGGACATGACTTGGGACTTTTTTAAAGTGGTTTGCAACTTTTTTTTTTTTCTACGTGCGACATTTGTGCATCATAAATAATACATGACCACTGCAAAGTGAAAACTGAAAATTTCTTAGGTAAGGCTGTTTGCTAATTTTGCTTACCCACAAAAGTTGCACAAAAAAGTGCTTAGTTGCAACTTTTGTGTGCCTGGAGTAGGCAAAAATATGCTCTAAATACCTTTATTAATGTCCGTCCCCCCATAAGTTTGTCGCAAAAGCCCTCAATTTTTCATGGATCTACCCCAGCCTAATCCTGGCTTGCAAAACTGGCTGTGGAAAGCATTTTTTTAAAAAGTTTAAAAAATTTTGCGCAATGGGGTAAAACTTTGCGGTAATGTTGCAGAGGAGAGGAGGAATCCTACAAAATGGTGTTCTAAAGTGATTTATTGTTGTGTTTGTGTTGTGTATTGTTGTCTACGTGTGCCAAAATTATCAACCGCATGCGATATTATGATAAATATGCCAGACGTAAGCAAAAATCAATGACTCCAAAAAACACTTTCTAAAGGCACAATGATGAATGTCCCTCATCAGTTTTGAAATCATCTTCTGGTAAATTTTTACGTATGCTAGACTGATGTTTTATTGTCTCATTCAGGAATCTTAGCTCTGCAGATGTTGGACGTAAGGCCATGCGCGATATTCCAGGACTAGTGGACTCACTTATACATTATATCCAGCAGTGTGTGGCTGCTAATCGTCCAGATGACAAGGTAGTAATTGCTTCTGTATCACTTAATTCATTCATGAATAATAAGGCCTTTTCCTTAGATCCTTCAATAATTCTGTATACTTGCTTCATTTTAGTCAGTTGAAAACTGTGCCTGCATTTTGCATAATCTGTCTTACCATTTGGACTCAGAAGTGCCCAATAAATATTCCCTATTGAATGAGCAAATGTTGCGTAACCATCAAACAGAAAAGACCTCTACAGGCTGCTTCAGCAACAAGAGTGACAAGATTCAGGTAATTGCAGTTTAATCTGCTTAATGCTATGGATATCTTGTGCCTTAAGAACACATTTCACATGAAAGCACAACATAGAATGAGGTTAGAGCATTGCCCTCTGTCACTGATGTCCCTTTGACACATACACTTCATAGGGTTATTCCAGTATCAGAAACCTGTATTTAAAGATAAAATTAACTCACTAAGGGTGCATTCACACCACGATTCTTCAATACAGTGACTAGATCCGGCTGGGAGATGTGACAACCGGGCACTCCCGTATCCCAGCCGGAGCCGACCGGAGTCAGATAGATACTCCAGTCAGCTCATTTTAGCCTTTTAACCGGTTTTGGGACCGGACTGAAAACCGTGGTTGGGTAGGTGGGAAGATACGTTTTGGGATTTTTTTTCTATATTATAGGAGCCTGACCCAGGTTTATTAAAAACAACATTATCTGGAATACTCTTTAACTTTATTGAAGTTCATCATTTTTTATATCTTTTTTTTCTTTTCTTTCAGAATAATAATTTTGAGTTGCCACTTCCAGAAGAGGATGCAAACCCCAAAGGGTCAGCAGTGTTGTCTCACTCTAATGCTATTAGGACTTACCTGTCTCTGCTAGGACAAAGCAAGAAGGACTCCACGTTGGAGGCTTGTGCCGGAGCTCTACAAAACCTTACTGCTAGTAAAGGACCAGTGAGTATACCAAAGTTAGAACCATTATAAATGTTTTTGGATAATTGTTAAAAAGATGTAAAGTTATAACTTGTATTGTAACAAAAAACATATTTTCTTAACCTCTTGGATAGAGAAGCAGGTGCTGCATGCTATACTACCTGATGTGTATGGTACACTGTCCTAAAGAAAAAATCTTACTGTTTAACCCCTTAAGGACCCAGCCCAAATATACCTTAAGGACCCTGCCATTTTTTGAAAATCTGACCACTGTCACTTCAAGCATTAATAACTCTGGGATGCTTTAACCTTTCATTCTGATTCTGAGATTGTTTTTTCGTGACATATTACTTTATGTTAGTGGTAAAATGTTGTCGATACTTGTATAATTTCTTGGTGAAAAATTCCAAAATTTAGCATTTTTTTTTACTTTGAAGCTCTCTGCTTATAAGGAAAATGGATATTCCAAATAAATTATACATTGATTCACATACACATAATGTCTACTTTATGTTTGCATCATAAAGTTGACATGTTTTTACTTTTGGAAAACATTAGAGGGCTTCAAAGTTCAGCAGCAATTTTCCAATTTTTAACAACATTTTCAAAATCTGAATTTTTCAGGGACCAGTTCAGTTTTGAAGTGGATTTGCAGGGCCTACATATTAGAAATACCCCACAAATGACCCAATTATAAAATCTGCACCCCTCAAAGTATCCAAAATGACATTCAGAAAGTTTGTTAACCCTCTAGGAGAAAAAGCCCCCCAAAATTTGTAACCCAATTTCTCTCAAGTAAGGAAATACCTCATGTTCGGTGGGCGCAGTAGAGGGCTCAGAAGGGAAGGAGCAACAATAAGATTTTGGAGAGTGAATTTTGCTGAAATGGTTTTTGGGGGGCATGTCACATTTAGAAAGCCCCTATGGTGCCAGAACAGCAGAAAACCCCACATGGCATACCATTTTGGAAACTACACCCCCCAAGGCACGTAACAAGGGGTCCAGTTAGCCTTAACACCCCACAGGTGTTTGACAACTTTTCGTTAAAATCGGATGTGTAAATGAAAAAAAAATGTTTTCACTAAAGTGCAGTTTTTCCCCCAAATTTACCATTTTTACAAAGGGTAATGGGAGAATTGCCCCCCAAAATTTGTAATCCCATCTCTTCCGAGTATGGAAATACCCCATGTTAGGAAGTAAAATGCTCTGCGGGCAAACTACAATGCTCAGAAGAGAGGGAGTCACATTTGGCTTTTTGAAAGCAAATTTTGCTGAAATGGTTTTTGGGGGGCATGTCGCATTTAGGAAGCCCCTGTGGTGCCAGAACAGCAAAAAAAAAAACACATGGCATACCATTTTGGAAACTACACCCCTTAAGGAAGGTAACAAGGGGTACAGTGAGCCTTAACTACCCACAGGTGTTTGACGACTTTTTGTTAAAGTTGGATGTCTAAATGAAAAAAAATTTTTTTTTTACTAAAATGCAGTTTTTTCCCAAAATTTAGCATTTTTACAAGGGGTAATAGGAGAAAATGACCCCCAAAATTTGTAACCCCATTTCTTCTGAGTATGGAAATACCCCACGTGTTGACCTCAAGTGCTCTGCTGGCAAACTACAATGCTCAGAAGAGGAGGAGCGCCATTGAGCTTTTGGGAAGAGAATTTGTTTGGAATGATAGTCAGGGGCCATGTGCGTTTACAAAGCCCTTCAGTGGTGCCAGAACAGTGGACCCCCCCACATGTGACCCCATTTTGGAAGCTTCACCCCTCACAGAATTTAATAAGGGGTGCAGTGAGTATTTACACCCCACTGGCGTTTGACAGATCTTTAGAACAGTGGGCTGTGCAAATGAAAAATATAATTTTTCATTTTCACGGACCACTGTTCCAAAAATCTGTCAGACACCTGTGGGGCGTAAATGCTCACTGTACCCCTTATTACGTTACATGAGGGGTGTAGTTTCCAAAATAGGGTCACATGTGGGGGGGGGGGGTCCATTGTTCTGGCACTATGGGGGCTTTGTAAACACACGTGGCCTTCAATTCCGGACAAATTTTCTCTTCAAAATGCCTATGGCGCTCCTTCTGAGCATTATAGTGCGCCATCAGAGCACTTTACATCCACATATGGGGTATGTTCTTACTCAGAAGAAATGGGGTTACAAATTTTTGGGGGATTTTTTCCTATTTACACGTGGCCTTCAATTCCGGACAAATTTTCTCTTCAAAATGCCTATGGCGCTCCTTCTGAGCATTATAGTGCGCCATCAGAGCACTTTACATCCACATATGGGGTATGTTCTTACTCAGAAGAAATGGGGTTACAAATTTTTGGGGGATTTTTTCCTATTTTCCCTAGTGAAAATGAAAAATTTAGAGTAACACCAGCATTTTAGTGAAAAAAAATGTTTTTTTCATTTTCCCATCCAACTTTAATGAAAATTCGTCAAACACCTGCGGGGTCTTAAGGCTCACTATACCCCTTGTCACGTTCCGTGAGGGGTGTAGTTTCCAAAATGGGGTCACATGTGGGTATTTATTTTTTTGCGTTTATGTCTGAACCGCTATAAAATCAGCCACTCCTGTGCAAATCACCAATTTAGGCCTCAAATGTACATAGTGCGCTCTGACTCCTGAGCCATGTTGTGCGCCCACAGAGCATTTTACACCCACATATGGGGTATTTCCGTACTCAGGAGAAATTGTGTTACAATTTTTTTTTCCTTTTACCGCTTGTGAAAATAAAAAGTATGGGGCAACACCAGCATGTTAGTGTAAAAATGTTTATTTTTTTACACTAACAGGCTGGTGTAGCCCCCAACTTTTTCTTTTTAAAAGGGGTAAAAGGAGAAAAAGCCCCCCCAAAATTCTCCCGAGTACAGAAATACCCCATATGTGGCCCTATGTGGGTCCTTGAAATACGACAGGGCTCCGAAGTGAGAGAGCGCCATGCGCATTTGAGGTCTAAATTAGGGATTGCATAGGGGTGGACATAGTGGTATTCTACGCCAGTGATTGCCAAACAGGGTGCCTCCAGCTGTTGCAAAACTCCCAGCATGCCTGGACAGTCAATGGCTGTCCAGAAATGCTGGGAGTTGTTGTTTTGCAACAGCTGGAGGCTCCGTTTTGGAAACACTGCCGTACAAGACGTTTTTCATTTTTATTGGGGGGGGGGGGGCAGTGTAAGGGGGTGTATATGTAGTGTTTTACCCTTTATTATGTGTTAGTGTAGTGTAGTGTAGTGTTTTTATGGTACATTCGCACTGGTTGGTTACAGCGAGATTCCTGCTAGGAGTTTGCGCTGTACCCTGTACGTTCACAATGGGGGGCAAACCTCCAGCTGTTTCAAAACTACAACTCCCAGCATTACTGACAGACCGTGCATGCTGGGAGTTTTCCTTTTGCAACAGCTGGAGGCACACTGGTTGGAAAACCTTCAGTTAGGTTCTGTTACCTAACTCAGTATTTTCCAACCAGTGTGCCTCCAGCTATTGCAAAACTACAACTCCCAGCATGTACTGATCACCGAAGGGCATGCTGGGAGATGTAGTTATGCAACAGCTGGGGTACGCAACTACAACTCCCAGCATGCTGAGACAGCTGTTTGGTGTCTGGGCATGCTGGGATTTGCAGTTTTGCAACATCTGGAGGGCTACAGTTTATAGACCACTGCACAGTGATCGCTAAACTGTGGACCTCCAGATGTTGCAAAACTACAAATCCCAGCATGCCCAGACAGCAAAGAGCTGTTTGGGCATGCTAGGAGTTGTAGTTTTGCAAGATCTGGAGGGATATAGTTTATAGACCATTGTATAATGGTCTCAAACTGTAGCCCTCCAGCTTTTGCAAAACTACATCTTCCAGCATGGCCAAACAGCTGTCTGGGCATGCTGGAAGTTGTAGTTTTGCAACATCTGGAGGGCTAGAGTTTAGAGACCACTTTACAGTGGTCTCAGACTATAGCCCTCCAGATCAACTTGTCAGGTACTTAGGGTCCAGGGAGCAGTCCTCTTTTGCCGCACGACATCCTGCCCGCGCCGACCGTCACCCGCTGCCTCCGGACGGGTAAGTGGACTTCGGCGTTCGGTCCCCTTCGTTTCCCCATTCTGCCCTGCCTATTGTGGGTGGGCAGGACAGGGAGAACGAAAGTTAACCCCCCCCCACCCCCGATCTGCTATTGCCGTCTAGACCACCAATAGCAGGGATAGGAGGGGTGGCACCTCTGCCACCTCACTCCTATCCCTTCAGAAAGATCGTAGGTGTCTTAGACAACCGCGATCCCCCCTTATATTTCGGGTCACCATAGACCCCTTTGACCCGGAATCGGCGCCAATCGCAAGTGTTAATTCACTTGCGATTTGTGCCGATCGCCGACAAGGGGGGGTCTTATGACCCCCTGGGCATTTGCGCTGGGTGCCTGCTGATCGAAAATCCTTAAGTATCAGGATGTCAACGCGTATCCATACGCCCTAGGTCCTTAAGTGGTTAAAGGGGTACTCCGGTGCTTAGACATCTTATCCCCTATCTCATAGGCTTGCATAGAGGGGGGTGGAGCGTGACGTCACATGGGGGAGGAGCCTTGACGTCACATGCTCCGGCCCCGTGATCGACAGTAATCAGACCCGGAGCGACGGGAACTGATTTTAAACGGAGTGCGGCGTGCAAGATCTTGGGGGTCCCTAGCGGCAGGAACCCCGCGATCGGGCATCTTATCCCCTATCCTTTGGATAGGGGATAAGATGTCTAAGCGCCGGAGTACCCCTTTAAACTCAACTTGGATATGTGCTAGCTATAAAATATATAAAAACCTAAACATGAGTTAAAAAAGGGAGTACAATGCATCAGAACAGTGAAATTATATTTGACACTGTTGTTTTAGTCATTTGGAGCATACAGTGGGGATCAAAAGTTTGGGCACCCCAGGTAAAAATTTGTATTAATGTGCATAAGGAAAGATGGAAAAATCTCCAAAAGGCATCAAATTACAGATTAGACATTCTTATAATATGTCAACAAAAGTTAGATTTTATTCCATCATTTACACTTTCAAAATAACAGAAAACAAAAACATGGCATCTGCAAAAGTTTGGGCACCCTGCAGCGTTAATATCTTGTTCTGCCCCATTTGGCAAGTATCACAGCTTTTAAACGCTTTTTGTAGCCAGCCAAGAGTCTTTCAATTCTTGTTTGAGATATCTTTGCCCATTCTTCCTTACAAAAGGCTGTCTGTCACGCACTGCTTTTTTAAGGTCTATCCATAGATTTTCAATTATGTTGAGGTCAAGAGCTTGTGAAGGCCATGGTAAAGCCTTCAGTTTACGCCCCTTGATGTAATCCCCCGTGGATTTCGAGGTGTGTTTAGGATCATTATCCATTTGTAGAAGCCATCCTCTCTTTAACTTCAGGTTTTTCACAGATGGCATCAAGTTAGCATCCAAAATTTGCCAAAATTTTATTAAATCAATTTTTCCTTCTACTCGTGAGATGTTCCCTGTGCCACTGGCTGCAATACAACCTCAAAGCATGATTGATCCACCCCCATACTTAACAGTTGGACAGAGGTTCTTTTTATTAAATTCTCTTCCCCTTCTTCTCCAAATGTACCTTTGCTCATGCCGGCCAAAAAGTTCAATTTTAACCTCATCGGTCCACAGAACTTGTTTCCAAAATGCATCAGGCTTGTCTGTATGTCCATTTGCAAAGTTCAAATGCTGATTATTGTGGTGAGGACGTAGAAGAGGTTTTCTTCTGATGACTCTTCCATGAAGACCATCTTTGTACAAGTATCTCTTTATAGTGGAATAGTGTACCACAACTCCAGTGTCTGCCAGATCTTTCTGGAGGGATTGTGCAGTCAAACGTGGGTTTTGAATTGTTTTTCTCACAATCCTGCAAGCTGTTCTGTCTGATACTTTTCTTGGTCTTCCAGATCTTGCTTTAACTTCCACTGTTCCTGATGACTGCCATTTCTTAATTACATTCCGAACAGAGGATATTGACATCTGAAAACATTTTGCTATCTTCTTATAGCCTTCTCCAGCTTTGTGAGCGTCAACTATTTTCAGTTTCAGATGTCTAGACAACTGCTTAGAAGAACCCATGGTGCTGATTGTTTTGGTAAGGTCAGATGAGTCTGGGAATTTAAAACCTTTGAGATTGACATCACCTGATCTTCCCAGATGATGATTGAGAACAATTTTATAGGATGATTGAGGAAATTTAATAAAAAACTACTTGTCCACGGGACTAAAATGGAGCAAAATCTACTTGTCCCTTATGACGATCCACTTGTCCGGCCAATTTTCGCTTTTACGCTCTCATTTTTTCCTCCTCGCCCTATGATAGCCATAACTACCTACTATAATGATACCTTTTAATTTTTCAATAACATATTCTCTGAACCAAAAAATATATATATATTTGGGGAAGTGAAATTGAAATAGTAAAAGATAATTTTGCAGATTTGGTGGTTTTCTTTTCTGCGCCATTTACCTTGTGGTTGAGATAACATGTTAGTTTTATACTTTAGGCGCCTGATTACAGCGATACCAGATTTGCATGTTTTACTAATTCTGAACGTTTTCTAATTTTTTTAATTGCCATTTTTTAACCCCTGTAGCTTTATTTTTTTTCCGCATACCAGGCTGTATGAGGGCTCATTTTTTGCGCCATAATCTGTTTTTTTGTATCGGTACCATTTTGGTGTTGATCTGACTTTTTAATCGCTTTTTAACTTTTTTTTATGGGATATTATAAAAATTGCAAATCTGTGGTTTGGTATTTTTTTACATTTACCGTACGGGATATATAATGTTATATTTTAATAGGTTGTACAATTACGCACGAAGCGATACCAAATATGTTTATTTTTATTATGTTTGCATGTTTTTGTATAGGAAAAGGGGGTGATATGAACTTTTAACATGGAAGGGGTTAATGCAGCGGTCTTCAAACTGTGGCCCTCCAGATGTTGCAAAACTACAACTCCCAGCATGCCCGGACAGCCAACGGCTGTCTTGGCATGCTGGGAATTGTAGTTTTGTAACATCTGGAGGGGCACAGTTTGAAGACCACTAGGTTAATGTGTCTTTCAAACTTTTATTAAAACTTTTTTATTTTTTTTTACACTTTATTACACTTATGAGGAATCATTAGATTCCTCAGACAGATGAATAGAGTTCTATTGAACTCTATTAATCTGTGTGCTCTGTGATCCATTGATAGAGCCTAGTCCAGCCAGGATCTATCAATGACAGAGCCGGGACAGGAGTAAGCAGAGGTAAGTCCTCCGGCTACCTCCATAGTGGATCGCCCCCCTGCGATCGCGCTGCGGGGGGGCAATCCACCCCACTAGCCCACCAGGGAGCATTCACATGTCCCTTTAGACACCGCTGTCAGCTTTGACAGCGACGATCTAAAGGGTTAATAGCCAGCCGCGGCGATCGCCGCATGCTGGCTATTAGCGGCGGCCCCCGGCTACTGAGAACAGAAGCAGGAATCCCAAGCCCGCTCCATACTCCCCTGTGAGTGCCGCATGCATCTCCCCGTGCAGACGCGCCTCCTCCCCTCAGCTCTCCGAAGCTACAGCTGGGGGAGTGAAGGCAGAGGACACAGGTCTGCACGGGGAGCAAGAAGCCAAGCCCCCTCATCTCCCCCCCGCACGTCTGCAGAGCAGGGGAGAGAAGACAAATACACAGCTTCTTATCTCCCCTGCTCTGCTTCCGAGGATACAGTTTTTTATTGTCGGAGGCGGCAGAGTATGGAGCGGGCAGGAGTCGGGAGTCCGCTCCATACAGACTGCAGATCGCCACCGCACTTGTCAGGTCCGGCCCTGCTTGCCCGAAGGGCAAGGGCTGGACAAATTCACCTGCCCGGCGCCCAAAACTGCTAGTCCCGGGCGTCGGGTGATAGGAATTCCACATCCCTGTAGACTGTTCTTTAAACTCAGTCTATATTGTATAGAAGGCTTGACACCTCTGGAAAATAAACCTTTGTTTTCTCCTGACAGAGAGAGTACCCCTTATCTTTTGAAGTGGTTGTATTTGGAAAAAAATGTCCCCATTTTTTCTGTACGTGCTATTTTTATACTTGAACATCTCTTCTCAAGACTAAACAAATAAAATTTTTGCTCCATGCCCACAAACCATTAGTTTAGTTGCATGTCTCTATACCCTTTCCAACTCTATGATCCAGTGCCCAAAACTTAGCAACCTATTTCAGGTTTTACAGCAGTACATGACAATATCCTGCTAGCCTTAGGAGCAGCTGCTTGACATTGCATGCTGTTCTGTAGTTTATGATCTACAGAAAATCTACAGAAAGAAAACAAATCTTTAATTACCAGTAACATAGTAACAAGAGCTTGGCGGTATGACCAAAAATGTGTATCAAGGTATTTTTGTAAATTATAGCGGTTCCACTGTATCCCCCCCCCCCCCCCCCATCATGTGACCTGTGGGCGCTGCTTCTCTCCTAACCCCACCCCCCCCTTCCACTCCCCGGTTTATCAGCCTAGCGCTGCGCTGTCCCCCACATCGGGGAACCAATCATATGTGACCCACGAGCTCTGCACTGTACTGTACTATCCTGTGCCCGGGCTGCAAAAGGAAAGAAAATAAACTTTAACTCACCTTCCTACATTCACCCATTGCTCCGGTACTGGCCTCACGGTCCAGCAATGCAAGCCTCATGCTGCTTCCTGGGGATGGGAACGTCACAGAGCCGTCAGCCTATTACCGGCCGAAGCGATGTCCCGCCTCGGCCGGCTCCTTACATGACAGTGTGCTCAGCCTATCACTGGCCGAGGCGGGACATCGCTGCGTCCGATGATAGGCTAACGGCTCTGTGACGTTCCCATCCCCAGGAAGCAGCAAGACCAGCGGAGGGACCGTGTGGCTGGTACCGGAGCAACGGGGGGAACGTAGGAAGGTGAGTTAAAGTTTATTTTGGTTATTTTTGAAGCCCGGCTCAGGATAGTACAGTACAGCGCAGCGGGGCTGATAATTATTGGGGGGGGGGGGGATAAGCAGCGCTCGCTGGTCACACATGATTAGATCCCTGATATGGGGGACAGCGCAGCACTGGGCTGATAATTCATTGGGGGGGGGGGGGGAGAAGCGGTATACAGGGGGGTCCAGTTCACTCTTTCCCAACCAGGGTGCCTCTAGCTGTTGCAAAACTACAAATTCCTGCATGCCCAGACAGCCTCTGGCCGAACATGCTGGGAGTTGGTGTTTTGAAAATTCTGGATTCACCCTGGTTGGAAAACAGGTATGTGGTTAGGTAGCCAAGGGTGTAGGTAGCCAGGGGTTTAGGCAGCCAGGTCCCCCCCCCCCCCCCCCCCCCAAAAAAAAAATACCACACACACACACACACATCCTAGCTGCATTCATCCCCCTTCACAGTGCAGGCGCCGAAGAGTGACTTCATCGTGCCTGCTTACACTAACAGGAAGCTTTTAGCTTTATGCGCACGTGCGCATGCAGGTGAAAACTGCGCATTCTCGCCTGGGGATGCAGGACAAGTGTTTTACTGCATTGGAGTACTCCTTTCAAGCGTCACTTCAGGCAAAAATATTTTATTCTATCAGGGGCATTAACAGGATGGGGATAAACAGCCATCCTGCTCCCTGTCTCACCGTTTCTTTATGTACATTTTTAAGATGCTCATAGACTTACACAAAAATTTACTTTTGCCTACTCCCTTAACCCTGTGTGAAATGGCTGGTCACGATGCAGTGCGCGGGGACCGAAGTTGAGTGAACAGCAGAGGAACGGAGTCACATGGTGAGACTGGGCGAAGGATGGCTATTTTGATGCCGCAGTCAACTTTGATTGCGGTGTCTAAAGGGTTAACGCTGGACATCAGCCCGATCCACAGTGTCTGGCATTAGCCCTGGGTCCCGGTTGATAGCAGCTGGGACCCACCGGTTAAGATGCGCGCTCACCTGCTGAGTGTGCGTCATACAGCAGGAGCCCATGGACGTACATATACATCCATTTGCGGGAAAGGGTTAAAGTAGTACCATAATAGAAAAACTATATAAATTACTTATCTTTTATTTATATGCTTATCGCATTGACCTACAGAATAAAGATAATGTATAATTTTTTATCATAAATTGCACTGTGTAAAAACCAAACCACCCCAAAATTTGCAAAATTACAGTTTTCTTATACATTTCCACCCACAAATATACATTTTTTTGTTTCATGGTGCATCTTATGGTAAAATGAAAGATTTCATAGCAAAGTACAATTGGTCGCGCAAAAAACAAGCCCTCATATGAGTCCGTAGATAAAACATAAGAGTTATGGATTTTAAAAGAAGAGGAAAGAACAAAAACACAAAAATGAAAATTGGCTTGGTCCTTAAAGGGGTTATCCAGGAAAAAACTTTTTTTTTTATATCAACTGGCTCCAGAAAGTTAAACAGATTTGTAAATTACTTCTATTAAAAAATCTTAATCCTTTCAGTACTTTTGAGCTTCTGAAGTTAAGGTTGTTCTTTTTTAAGTTCTCTCTGATGACACGTGTCTCGGGAACCGCCCAGTTTAGAAGCAAATTCCGATAGGAAACCTCTTCTAAACTGGGCGGTTCCCGAGACAGGTGTCATGAGAGAGCACTTAGACAGAAAACAACAACCTTAATTTTAGAAGCTCATACCGTATATACTCGAGTATAAGCCGAGTTTTTCAGCACGATTTTTCGTGCTGAAAACACCCCCCTCGGCTTATACTCGAGTGAACTCCCCCACCCGCAGTGGTCTTCAACCTGCGGACCTCCAGAGGTTTCAAAACTACAACTCCCAGCAAGCCCGGGCAGCCATCGGCTGTCCGGGCTTGCTGGGAGTTGTAGTTTTGAAACCTCCGGAGGTCCGCAGGTTGAAGACCACTGCGGCCTTCAACATCATCCAGCCCCCCTCTCACCCCCTTTAGTTCTGACTACTCACCTCCGCTCGGCGCTGGTCCGGTCCTGCAGGGCTGTCCGGTAAGGAGGTGGTCCGGTGAGGAGGTGGTCCGGGCTGCTATCTTCACCGGGGAGGCCTCTTCTAAGCGCTTCGGGCCCGGCCTCAGAATAGTCACGTTGCCTTGACAATGACGCAGATACGTCGTTGTCAAGGCAACGGCTCTATTCCGGGCCAGAAGCGCGGAGAAGAGGCGCCCCCGGTGAAGATAGCAGCCCGGACCACCTCCTCACCGGACCACCTCCTTACCGGACAGCCCTGCAGGACCGGACCAGCGCCGAGCGGAGGTGAGTACTCAGAACTAAAGGGGGTGAGAGGGGGCTGGATGATGTTGAAGGCCGCAGTGGTCTTCAACCTGCGGACCTCCGGAGGTTTCAAAACTACAACTCCCAGCAAGCCCGGACAGCCGATGGCTGCCCGGGCTTGCTGGGAGTTGTAGTTTTGAAACCTCTGGAGGTCCGCATGTTGAAGGCCGCAGTGGTCTTCAACCTGCGGACCTCCGGAGGTTTCAAAACTACAACTCCCAGCAAGCCCGGACAGCCGATGGCTGCCCGGGCTTGCTGGGAGTTGTAGTTTTGAAACCTCTGGAGGTCCGCATGTTGAAGGCCGCAGTGGTCTTCAACCTGCGGACCTCCGGAGGTTTCAAAACTACAACTCCCAGCAAGTCCGGACAGCCGATGGCTGCCCGGGCTTGCTGGGAGTTGTAGTTTTGAAACCTCTGGAGGTCCGCAGGTTGAAGACCACTGAGGGCGAATGATGAGAAGAGGATGATGAAGGGGGGGGGGGTGTGGGGATGATGAAGGGAGGTGGGGATGATGAAGGGGGGGGGGGGGTGTGGGATGATTACAAGGGGATGATGAAGGGGGGATGTGTGGGATGATAAGGGGATGTGTGGGATGATGACAAGGGGATGATGAAGGGGGGATGTGTGGGATAAGGGGATGTGTGGGATGATGACAAGGGGATGATGAAGGGGGGATGTGTGGGATAAGGGGATGTGTGGGATGATGACAAGGGGATGATGAAGGGGGGATGTGTGGGATAAGGGGATGTGTGGGATGATGACAAGGGGATGATGAAGGGGGGATGTGTGGGATAAGGGGATGTGTGGGATGATGACAAGGGGATGATGAAGGGGGGATGTGTGGGATGATAAGGGGATGTGTGGGATGATGACAAGGGGATGATGAAGGGGGGATGTGTGGGATGATGACAAGGGGATGATGAGGATGTTAATGACGGGTCTGGATGATGACAGGGGGGGATGAGGTATTTCCCACCCTAGGCTTATACTCGAGTCAATAACTTTTCCTGGGATTTTGGGTTGAAATTAGGGGTCTCGGCTTATACTCGGGTCGGCTTATACTCGAGTATATACGGTAAGTACTGAAAGGATTAAGATTTTTTAATAGAAGTAATTTACAAATCTGTTTAACTTTCTGGAGCCAGTTGATATATAAAAAAAAGTTTTTTCCTGGATAACCCCTTTAAGGCCAAAATAGAAACAAGCTAAACACTGCTTCAAATATGCAGCTTTAAATACAGGTTACTGTACATGTGAATAGATGGTAAAACTATATTCAGCCTTCAAAGTCCACAGATTCACAATCAACACAAACAATTCCTCCTTTTAAATTCCACTTACCGTATATACTCGAGTATAAGCCGAGTTTTTCAGCACGATTTTTCGTGCTGAAAACACCCCCCTCGGCTTATACTCGAGTGAACTCCCCCACCCGCAGTGGTCTTCAACCTGCGGACTTCCAGAGGTTTCAAAACTACATCTCCCAGCAAGCTCGGGCAGCCATCGGCTGTCCGGGCTTGCTGGGAGTTGTAGTTTTGAAACCTCCGGAGGCCCGCAGGTTGGAGACCACTGCGGCCTTCAACATCATCCAGCCCCCTCTCACCCCCTTTAGTTCTGAGTACTCACCTCCGCTCGGCGCTGGTCCGGTCCTGCAGGGCTGTCCGGTGAGGAGGTGGTCCGGTGGGATAGTGGTTCCGGGCTGCTATCTTCACCGGGGAGGCCTCTTCTAAGCGCTTCGGGCCCGGCCTCAGAATAGTCACGTTGCCGTGACAACGACGCAGAGGTGCGTTCATTGCCAACGTACTTCTGCGTCATTGTCAAGGCAACGCCTCTATTCCGGGCCGGAAGCGCGGAGAAGAGGCGCCCCCGGTGAAGATAGCAGCCCGGACCACCTCCTCACCGGACCACCTCCTCTCCGGACAGCCCTGCAGGACCGGACCAGCGCCGAGCGGAGGTGAGTACTCAGAACTAAAGGGGGTGAGAGGGGGCTGGATGATGTTGAAGGTCGCAGTGGTCTTCAACCTGCGGACCTCCGGAGGTTTCAAAACTACAACTCCCAGCAAGCCCGGACAGCCGATGGCTGCCCGGGCTTGCTGGGAGTTGTAGTTTTGAAACCTCTGGAGGTCCGCAGGTTGAAGACCACTGAGGGCGAATGATGAGAAGAGGATGATGAAGGGGGGGGTGTGGGGATGATGAAGGGGTGTGGGGATGATGAAGGGGGGGTGTGGGATGATTACAAGGGGATGATGAAGGGGGGATGTGTGGGATGATAAGGGGATGATGAAGGGGGGATGTGTGGGATGATGACAAGGGGATGATGAAGGGGGGGATGTGTGGGATGATAAGGGGATGATGCAGGGGGGATGTGTGGGATGATAAGGGGATGATGAAGGGGGGATGTGTGGGATGATGACAAGGGGATGATGATGAGGATGTTAATGACGGGTCTGGATGATTACATGGGGGGATGAGGTATTTCCCACCCTAGGCTTATACTCGAGTCAATAACTTTTCCTGGGATTTTGGGTTGAAATTAGGGGTCTCGGCTTATACTCGGGTCGGCTTATACTCGAGTATATACGGTATACATAGCCACATAGCAGCAATCCCAGAGTGAGCAAGCAGTCATTTTGCTTCTTTCAAACTTCATCCCATTAGAATAATGAATAAGCGATATGTGGGCGTAAAATGTTCTGCTAACGCACAACAACGCTCAGTAGTGAGAGCGCACTATGTACATTTGAGGTCTAAATTGGTGATTTGCTGATTTTACAGCAGTTCTGACATAAACGCAAAACAATAAATACCCAGATGTGATCCCATTTTGGAAACTACACGCCTCACAGAATGTAACAAGGGGTATAGTGAGCCTTAACACCCCACAGGTTTTTGACAAATTTTCGTTAAAGTTGGATGTGAAAAAGAAAAAATATATATTTTTTCACTAAAATGCTAGTGTTACCCTACATTTTTCATTTTCACAAGGGAGAATAGGAAAAAAGCCGCCTAAAATTTGTAACCCCATTTCTTCTGAGTAAGAACATACCCCATATGTGGATGATGTAAATTGCTCTGCTGGCGCACTACAATGCGCCATTGGGATTTTGGAGAGAGAATGTGTCCAAAATTGAAGGCCACGTGTGTTTACAAAGCCCCCACAGTGCCAGAACAATGGAACCCCCCCCCCCACATGTGACCCCATTTTGGAAACTACCCCACTCACGTAACGTAATAAGGGGTACAATGAGCATTTACACCCCACAGGTGTCTGACAGATTTTTGGAACAGTGGTCCGTGAAAATGAAAAATTTTACTTTTCATTTGCACAGCTCACTGTTCCAAAGGTCTATCAAACGCAAGTGGGTGTAAATGTTCACTGCACCCCTTATTAAATTCTGTAAGGGGTGTAGTTTCCAAAATGGGGTCACATGGGGGGGGTCCATTGTTCTGGCACCACTGGGGGCTTTATTAACGCTAATGGCCCCCAACTTCGATTCCAGCCAAATTCTCTCACCAAACGCTCAATGGCGCTCCTTCTCTTCTGAGCATTGTAGTTCGCCTGCAGAGCACTTTGCATCCACATATGGGACGCTTTTTCTCCAATTACCCCTTGTGAAAATGAAAAATGTGGGGTTAAATCAGCATTTTTGTGAAAAAAATCTAATTTTTCATTTTCCTGTCCAACTTTAGCCGAAATTTGTCAAACACCTGTGGGGTGTTAAGGCTCATTGTAGGCCTTGTTACATTCCTTGAGGGGTTTAGTTTCCAAAATAGTATGCCATGTGTTTTTTTTTTTTTTTTTTGCGGTTCTGGCACCATAGGGGCTTCCTAAATGCGACATGCCCCCCAAAAACCATTTCATCAAAATTTGCTTTTCAAAAGCCAAATGTGACTTCTTCTCTTCTGAGCATTGTAGTGCACCAGCATTGCATTTAAAGTCCACACATGGGTTATTTCCATACTCAGAGATGGGGTTACAAATTTTGGGTGGCATTTTCTCCTATAACCCCTGGCAAAAATGTTACATTTGGGGGGAAAAAAATGCATTTTAGTGAAAAAAAAAAACAAAAATTAATTTACACATCCGACTTTAACGAAAAGTCGTCAAACACCTGTGGGGTGTTAAGGCTCACTGGACCCTTTGTTATGTTCCTTGAGGGGTGTATTTTCCAAAATAGTATGCCATGTTGTTTTTTTTTTTTTTTTTTTTTTTTTGCTGTTCTGGCACCATGGGGGCTTCCTTTATGTGACATGCCCCCCAAAAACCATTTCAGAAAAACTTACTCTCCAAAATCCCATTGTCGCTCCTTCCCTTCTCTTCTGAGCCTTGTAGTGCACCCACAGAGCACTTGACATCCACCTATGAGGTATTTCCTTACTTGATAGAAATTGGGTTACAAATTTTGGAGGTCTTTTTCTCCTTTTTACCCCTTATAAAATTTCAAAAACTGGGTATACAAGAACACGAGTGTAAAAAATGAAGATTTTGAATTTTCTCCTTCATTTTGCTGATATTCCTATGAAACACCTAAAGGCACTTTCTGAATGTCATTTTGAATACTTTATGGGGTGCAGTTTATATAATGGGGTCATTTATGGGGTATTTCTAATATGATGAACCCTCAAATCCACTTCAAAACTGAACTGGTCACTGAAAAATGGTGCAGGTAATGTCCCTGCTTAGGGTATGTTCACACTGAGGAATTGGGGCGGAAATCAAGCAGAAATTTTCTGCCTCAAAATATTGTTACTTTTCCACAAGAACTCACAGAGATTTTGCGCGGAATTTCGCGCGGAAATGCAGGTTTCATGTGGAGTAGGAGTATCAAGTATTTCTATTCATAAAATTAATTTTTTTTTCATGTGGAAATTCCGCGCCAATTCTGCACCAATTCCGCGCGAATTCAGCGCGAATTCCGTGTGGAAATGCTTTTGACTGAAAAAAAAAAATAACATTGATCTCTATGGGAGAACGACGGTGATTCCGCCTGAAAGAAAGAACATGTTCTTTCTTCAAGCGGAACAGACTTCCTCGTCAGAATTCTGCTTGAGGAAATTCCTCAGTGTGAACCGAGGGGCAGAAATTCTGTACAACTCTATGGGGGTTTTCACTGCTGAATGATTTGGAGAGGAAAAAGCAAGCAGAATTACTTGTGAAAATTCCTCTCCAATTCCTCAGTGTGAACATACCCTTATTGTCAAATGCAATCAGCAAAATGTAACTGTGTAGAGGACTATAGTAGTAGTTTGTGTTTTCTTTCTAGATGTCCAGTGGAATGAGTCAAATCATTGGATTGAAAGAAAATGGACTTCCCCAAATTTCTCGCTTGCTTCAGTCTGGAAACTCTGATGTGGTGAAAACAGGAACTTCACTTCTTAGCAATATGTCTCGTCATCCTTCTCTACACAGGAGCATGGGTAGGATGGATGGATAGATGGATAGATAGATGGGTTTAGAAGAATTGCTGCATCACTCCCATTCAAGATGAAAAAAATGGTGTAGCTTTATTCCAAAAATGGTGTAGCTTTGTTTCAGATGTCCATGCAGCCTTTAGTAAGCAACTTTACAAATGACCATGGGGTAGTATTTATATCCCACAGTGCAACACAAATCAATTAGTGAGAATTAGTGAAAAATGCAGAAAATATTATGAATCCTAATACATATCATATTATATTGTGAAAGGTATCATCATATTATATAATACAGTGCATCATTCATAATCCAGACTTATAAAGTGAAGTGGTAAATATAAATGTGAAACCAGAAGTAATTATAAAGGTGCAGTAAATTATAAAAGATGCAAGGAGGCAGGATTTGGGACGGGCCCCATGTATTGAAAAACATGAACACTGTATGGTGCCATTATGCCAGAAATCCTTACACTGAGGATGGGGATGGAGGTGCGTCATGTATGGGCGGAAGTGTGTTGTGTATGGGCTGAGAGTAGTGTGGCAGGCTAGAGAGTAGAGCGCATGCGCTGAGAGGTGATGCAAGCAGAGCAGGGAATGCCAGTATTTCTGTGCTAGGTATAGTTAAAAGAATGCTACTGCTAGCCACAAGAAATAAAATTATAATAGGACCATATGAAAAAATTGGGACAGTTCACTACAGACATATCTAGCCCATACGTACCAGCACCAATAGAAACTGCATTCCTCGCCGGGTGACCAATCCCGAAGGAATGCAGTTATGCATCCCTATATAGAAAACCAGGGTGCTATTACTCCACATAGTAGCGTTTACAGCATCTACTGGGGGCACCAGTCTGGAAGAGGTTGGCAGAATATGTTTAAGGTGCAATCAAACAGCCGCAATCGAACATTAAACATTGTCCCATGAAAAAATTGGGATTAAGCATTACATGTGCAATATGGTCAGGGTGGAATTTTGCATTACATGTACAATATGATCCAAGTTAAATAAAATATTTAAAAAATTGTACTGCCAACTGCACTTATTATCCCAACATGAGTGCACAACCTACCCACAAATAATGTACAGTACATGAAATTATTGAAATATATGAGCCAATTCCATTTCTGGAAGAAAAAGATGAAATGGGAAGATAAGAATCTCATACTAATAGGTCAAAACCATATAGAGGAAAATGTCACAACGGTATTGTATTGGTAAGATTCAAATACAGAAGGTGCTTTATCTGGTATAATATACATTGTGTGGAACAGAAAAGTCAGCGTTAAAGGGGTATTCCAGGAAAAAACGTTTTTATATATATCAACTGGCTCCAGAAAGTTAAACAGATTTGTAAATTACTTCTATTAAAAAATCTTAATCCTTTCATTACTTATGAGCTTCTGAAGTTAAGGTTGTTCTTTTCTGTCTAAGTCCTCTCTGATGACACCTGTCTCGGGAAACGCCCAGTTTAGAAGAGGTTTGCTATGGGGATTTGCTTCTAAACTGAGCGGTTCCTGAGACACGTGTCATCAGAGAGGACTTAGACAGTAAAGAACAACCTTAACTTCAGAAGCTCATAAGTACTGAAAGGATTAAGATTTTTTTTATAGAAGTAATTTACAAATCTGTTTAACTTTCTGGAGCCATTTGATATATATATAAAAAAAAAAGTTTTTCCCTAGATAACCCCTTTAAGGCCGTGTGGAGGGAGGGATCATAATTCATGGCTACACTTCAGTTCACATTTTTTAATGATGCTACACAATCGCCTCCTTTTTATGTAGGGGGGTATGGGGTCTAGATAGATAGATATTTATCAGTATATATAGATAAATTTAACAGTATCTAAATTTACAATGTTTGATTTTTTTCGATTCATTTATTGTATTATTTATATTCAATTGCAGGTACACAGATCCTTCCTGATGTGTCTCGACTTTTGTCACAAACTTCTGGCAATACACCAAATTCAGAAGATATTCTGTCTTCTGCATGCTATACCATGCGAAATCTCGTAATGGCTCAGCCACAACTGGCAAAACAGAGCCTTTCTGGTAACTTACTTGGAAATTTGGTCAACATGTGCAAAAATGGGTAAATTTTTCTATTTTAATGTTTCATTCTTGGTTTACCTTTACTTGATATTTGTGCATTTAAAGTTGACCTTGAAATGGAGCAGCTCACTTAAATGTGCCTGTTGTTTCAGGTGATTTTTCAGGATGTGTGTACATGAGATACAGCACGGTTTCTGGCTATTATATAACTTGTATATGGCATTTTTCAGCAGATTTCTGGTCTGCAGTCTTGATCTAAAATTTTCTGCTCTCCCAGGGCTGGTGGGCAGAGCCTAACCTCTGTGGTGTCTGCCATACACGTCACGCACAGAGGAGGAGATCCTATACTTTTATGTCTCTGTGCACAGCCTAAAGTGCATCAGCAGCAGAAGGCATGATAAAGCAGTAGTGAGCCTTATAACCTGTGTATAAATCCCTAAGTTGAGATCTCTTAGAGTTGTCACTTGTCACAGCCTGTGTGTGTTCCCAGACACTCCTCCTCCCCATCCATAGACTTGTATTGAGTGAGCTGCAGGACAAACACAGGATAAAACTGAGCTGAGAATGGAAGTTTATGGGGGTGTGTGTGGAGGGGGGAGGCATACACTTGATAACAGGAGAAAGAAGCATTTGTCTTATAAGATATAAAACAGAGTTTATTTTTTTTGCTTCTACTGTTAATCTATGCAAAGTTTGTAAAAATGACAGCACCTAGATGTATGGTTATACATATATCGTCAAGATCGTCAGACAGGGTGAAAACACAAGCGTTGGTAGCTTTACTAGTTTTTCAAATATTAACAGTCACTATTAATCCCTTAAGGACCAAGCCCATTTTCACCTTAAGGACCCGGCCATTTTTTGCACATCTGACCACTGTCACTTTAAGCATTAATAACTCTGGGATGCTTTTACTTCATTCTGATTCAGAAAGAGTTTTTTCGTGACATATTCTACTTTGTTAGTGGTAAAATTGTGTCGATACTTGCATCATTTCTTGGTGAAAAATGCAAAAATTTGATGAAAATTTTGAAAATGTAGCATTTTCTGCTTATAAGGAAAATGGACATTCCAAATAAATGATATATTGATTCACATATACAATATGTCTACTTTATGATTGCATCATAAAGTTGACATGTTTTTACTTTTGGAAGACAGGGCTTCATAGTTCAGCAGCAATTTTCCAATTTTTCACAAAATTTACAAAATCTGAATTTTTCATTGACCAGTTCAGTTTTGAAGTGGATTTGAGGGGCCTTCATATTAGAAATACCCCATAAATGACCCCATTATAAAAACTGCACCCCTGAAAATATTCAAAATTACATTCAGAAAGTGTGTTAACCCTTTAGGTGTTTCACAGGAATAGCAGCAATGTGAAGGAGAAAATTCTAAATCAAAATTTTTTACACTCGCATATTTCTTGTAGACCCAGTTTTTGAATTTTTACAAGGGGTAAAAGGATAGAAATCACCCAAAAATTTGTAACCCAATTTCTCTCGAGTAAGAAAATACCTCATATGTGTATGTCAATTGCTCTGTAGGTGCACTACAAGGCTCAGAAGAAAAGGAGCGACAGTGGGATTTTGGAGAATGAGTTTTTCTGAAATTGTTTTCTGGGGGCATGTCACATTTAAGAAGCCCCTATGGCGCCAGAACAGCAAAAAAAAACAAACAAATGGTCTAATATTTTGGAAACCACACCCCTCAGGGAACGTAACAAGGGGTCCAGTGAGCCTTAACACGACTTTTTGTTAAAGTTGGATGTGTTATTTTTGTATTTTTTTTTTCATTAAAATGCAGTTTTTTCCCTAAAAAATGGGTGATAGGAGAAAATGTCCTCCCAAATTTGTAACCCCATCCCTTCTGAGTATGGAAATACCCAATGTGTGGACGTCAAGTGCTCTGCTGGCGCACCACAATGCTCAGAAGAGAAGGAGTCAAATTTTGCTGAAATGGTTTTTGGGGGCATATCACATTTAGGAAGCTCCTATGGTGCCAGAACAGCAAAAAATAAAAAAATTAAAAAAACATGTACTATTTTGGAAACTACACCCCTCAAGGAATGTAACAAGAGGTACAGTGAGCCCCACAGGTGTTTGACAACTTTTCATTAAAGTTGGATGTGTAAATAAAAATAAAAAAATGTCACTAAACTGCAGGTTTTTCCCAAATTTTACATTTTTAAAAGGGGTAATAGGAGAAAATGCCCCCCCCCCCCCCCCCCCAAAAAAAAAATTTGTAACCCCATTTCTTCTGAGTATGGAAATACATCATGTGTGGACATCAAGTGCTCTGCGGGCGCACTACAATGCTCAGAAGGGAAGGAGCGCCATTGTTCTTTTGGAGAGAAAATTTGGTTGGAATAGAAGTCGAGGGCCTTGCGCATTTACAAAGTCCCCCGTGGTGCCAAAACAATGGACCCCCCACATGTGACCCCATTTTGTAAACTTCACCCCTCACAGAATTTATTAAGGGGTGCAGTGAGCATTTACACCCCTAGCGTTTGGCAATTCTTTGGAACAGTGGGCTGAGCAAATGAAAAATAAAATTTTTCATTTTCACAGACCACTGTTCCAAAAATCTGTCAGACACCTGTGGGGCATAAATGCTCACTGTACCCCTTATAACGTTCCGTGAGGGGGGGTGTAGTGTCCAAAATGGGGTCACATGTTGGGGGGGGGGTCCATTGTTCTGGTACTATGGGGGCTTTGTAAACACATGTGGCCTTCAATTCCGGACAAATTTTCTTGCCAAAAGCCCAATGGCGCTCCCTCTCTTCTGAGCATTGTTGCTCACCCGCAGAGCACTTTACATCCCCATATGGGGTATGTTCTTACTCAGGAGAAATGTGGTTACAAATTTTGTGAGGCTTTTTTTTCCTATTTTCCCTTGTGAAAATGAAAAATTTAGGGTAACATCAGCATTTTAGTTAAATTTTTTTTTTTCGTTTTCCCATCAAACTTTAACGAAAATTTGTCAAACACCTGTGGGGTGTTAAGGCTCACTATACCCCTTGTCACGTTCCGTGAGGGGTGTAGTTTCCAAAATGTGGTCACATGTGGGTATTTATTTTTTTGCGTTTGTCAGAACCGCTGTAAAATCAGCCACCCCTGTGCAAATCAGCAATTTAGGCCTCAAACGTACATAGTGCGCTCTCACTCTTGAGCTTGTTGTGCGTCCGCAGAGCATTTTACGCCCACATATGGGGTATTTCCTTACTCAGGAGAAATTGCGCTACAAATTTTGGGGGTCTTTTTTTCCTTTGACCTCTTGAGAAAATAAAAAGTATGGGGCAACACCAGCATGTTAGAGTAAAAAAATGTTTTTGTTTATACTAACAGGCTGGTGTAGACCCCAAATTTTCCTTTTCATAAGGAGAAAAAGCCCCCCAAAATTTGTAACACAAATTTGTAAATGTGTAAATACCCCATATGTGGCCCTAAACTGTTTCCTTCAAATACGACAGGGCTCCAAAGTGAGAGAGCACCATGCACATTTGAGGACTAAATTATGAATTGCATAGGGGTGGACATAGGGGTATGCTATGCCAGTGATTCCCAAACTGGATGCCTCAAGCTGTTGTTCAACTCCAAGCATGCCTGGACAGTCAGTGGCTGGGAGTTGCTGGGAGTGCTGTTTTCAACAGCTGGAGGCTCCGTTTTGGAAACACTGCCATACGATACGTTTTACATTTTTATTGGGGGGGGACTGTGTAATGGGGAGTATATGTAGTGTTTTACCCTTTATTATGTGATAGTGTAGTGTTTTTAGGGTACATTCACACGGGCGAGGGTTTACGGTGAGTTTCCCGCTAGGAGTTTGCGTGCATGCTGTGAGTTGTACTTTTGCAACAGCTGGAGGCACACTGGTTGGAAAACCTTCAGTTAAGTTCTGTTATCTAACTCAGTATTTTCCAACCAGTGTGCCTCCAGCTGTTGCAAAACTACAACACCCAGCATGTACTGGTTACCAAAGGGCATGCTGGGAGATGTAGTTATGCAACAGTTGGAGGTACCCAACTACAACTCCCAGCATGGCGAGAAAGCAGTTTGCTGTTCGTGCATGCTGGAGGTTGTTGTTTTGCAAGATTTAGAGGGCCACGGTTTAGAAACCACCGCACAGTGATCTCCAAACTGTGGCCCGCCAGATGTTGCAAAACTACAAATCCCAGCATGCACAGACAGCAAATTGCTGTGTGGGCATGCTGGGAATTGTACTTCTGAAAGATCTAGAGGGCCACAGTTTAGATTTCACTGCACAGTGGTCTCAAAATTGTAGCCCTCCAGATGTTGCTAGGCAACTCACCGGCTTCCGTAGTCTGCAGCACACCGCACCAGGGAGCCAGCCGCACGTCATCGCCGCCCGCCGATCACCGCCCCCGATCGTTGCTTCCGCCAGTAAGTGGACCTCCAGCGTCGTTCACAGTTCCCCCGTTCTGCCCACACTACTGTGGGTGGGCAGAACGGGGGAACCAAACTTTACCCCCCCGCCCCCGATCTGCTATTGACCGACCAATAGCAGGGATAGGAGGGGTGGCACCCCTGCCACCTCACTCCTATCCCATCAAGGGGATCGTGGGTGTCTTGGACACTCCCGATCCCCCTTATTTTCCGGGTCACCGGAGACCCTTATGACCCAGAATCGCCAAATATCGCCAGTCTGAATTGACCGAAATTCCTACGGGCGTACAGGTACCGCCCTGGGTCCTTAAGGGGTTAAAGAGGATATGAATACTTTATTGTTCACAATACTAATAAAAGCATACAAAATGCATACAAAATGGAGAAAATGTCACTAGGAATACAAAAATGCAGGAAAAAGGAGATGCTGGCAGAAGTACATACAAAATGGCATTTCAGAAAAGGATCATGCAGTCTATGGGATGGAAGAATCTGTAGTTATATGAACCAAAGCAACATGGGAATGTATCATTCACACCTATAGGCTAGGTCAGAAATAGTGCATAAACATGAGAGAGGAAAAAGACAGACACTAAACATACAGATAACACCAACCAAACATGTATGTCATCCGGAGCTCAGCACCACCTTCCCCTACGTACGTTTCGCAAAATGGCTTCCTCGGGGGGCATTTTGTATGTACTATTTCTGACATCTCTTTTCTGCATCTCTGTATTCCTAGTGCCATTTTCTCAATTTTTTATGTATTTTGTTTGCCTTTATTAGAATGGTGAACAATAAAGTACACTGCTACTGGGCTTCAGCCCTGTGTGTCTGCTCATAGCGTAATCCACAGCGTATTTCCCACTGTGCAGCGGATTTCTTGCAGCGTGGAATAAGCTGTGGATGAGCTTCGCGTGACCCTACCCTAAAAGTGTATTAAAGATAAAATAAATTACAATCAGAAAATAGAAATATAGCATCTTATGATTGTCAATATGATAACAACATGAAAAGGCAGTCAAACAAAATTCAACTGTGATGGATGTTTGGTTCTGAGACACACATTTTGCCAGCATTGACTTTAATACAAGTTCTACATTTATCCTGTTCAGGACATCGGGCGTACAGGTATACCCTTCTGTCCTTGTACTTAAGGACCAAGGGCATACCTGTACACCCTGATGCCTTGAGCAGGTTTGAAGCAAGGGCAGGAACTGGGTTGGCTTCAGAGCATTGAGTCTACTCTATCAGTAACCAGACACTCACTGCTAATGCGTTTAACCCTTTAGATGCCGTAACCAATGCCGTTCACAGACTAAAGTGCAAATTAAAGTTGCCAATAGCTCCGTGGATTCAGTGAGGTAAAATGGCTGAGGAGGGTCCCCTAACCTGCCACCGAACCAGTGATGTAGCCTGGCTTAGCCTGAATATACATCCGCTCGTAGTGGCGGATTTCCCGTTGTAGAAATCCACCGCTATGAGCAGACACACAGAGCTACCTGGCCAAAGCCAGGAGCTCGCTCTGCATTCACTCCTTGTCTGCTGTTGGTGCATCCGCAGCATTAAATATGAGTTTTCCTATATAACTACAGTAGAGAAGAAGGCATTTAATAGACTGGCCTTTTCCTTATTATCCTTCATCAATACATCCAGATTACTTTTGGGGGAAACAATTAAGCTTTGTTTCTTATTATGTGTGTCTTTGTGGCAATTATTCTTTCTGGTGCAGTTTTTGCTACTTTTATTTTTTTTCTTACACCCTTTATTTTTTATTTTTTTTATTCCTGAACAACCCCTCATGAGAAAAATGTAATTAATATGTGATTTGGGGGGGTATTGACCAAATTCAAAAAACTGGGTTATAATGCTGATAAACAGCTTTAAGAAGAGTGCTTACTTACAATAATTTGTGGAATAGTTGCAATATTATCTTTACTAGCCTGTCTTGGGGGAGCGTAGGCGCCGCTGCCTCGCTACACCCGAGAGCACCCAGCAGGCTCCTATGTCCTGGTACAGATTATTGTAACCCTTTTTTTTTTTTAAAGCTGTTCACCTGTACTGTAACCCAATATATTGAGTTTAGTGCAAGTAAACAGCCAGTCAGTTGCTCTTTAACCTTTTAAGGACGCAGAGTTTTCCAGTTTTAGCATTTTCGTTTTTTCCTCATCACCTTCTAAAAATAACACTTTAAATTTTTCACCTAAAAATCCATATGATGGTTTATTGTTTGCGCCACCAATTCTACTTTGTAATGACATCAGTCATTTTACCCAAAAAATCTACGGCAAAATGGAGAAAAAAAATAATTGTGTGACAAAATGGGGGCCTTTTGGGGGCTTCTGTTTCTATGCCGTAAATTTTTCGGTAAAAATGACACTTTTTTCTTTAGGTCCATATGGTTAAAATGATACCCTACTTATATAGGTTTGATTTTGTATTACTTGTGAAAAAGATCATAACTACATGCAGGAAAATTTATACTTTAAAATTGTCCTCTTCTGACCCCTATAATTTTTTTATTTTTCCATGTACGGGGCGGTATGAGGGCTAATTTTTTCGCCGTGATCTGAAGATTTTATCGGTACCACTTTTGTTTTGATCGGACTTTTTAATCGCTTTTTATTCATTTTTTATGGTATAAAAAGTTACCAAAAATACGCTATTTTGGACTTTGGAATTTCTTTGCGCGTACGCCATTGACCGTGTGGTTTAATTAACTATATATTTTTTTTAGTGCGGACATTTACGCATGCGGCGATACCACGTATGTCTATTTTTATTTACACATGTTTTTTTTTTTTTATTGGGAAAAGGGGGGTGATTCAAATTTTTATTAGGGAAGGGGTTAAACAAACTTTTTTTTTTTTGCAATGTTATAGCCCCCATAGGGGACTGTAACATGCAGTACATTGATTCAATACACTGATCACTGCCATTGTATTGTGTTATCGGCGGTTGATTGCTCAATCCGGGATTTCAGGCTTGGAGCAATCAATCGCCGATCGGACACGCAGGAGGCAGGTAAGGGACCCTCCTGTTGCGTTTTAGCTGATCAGGACATCGCGATTTTACCGCGATGATCCCGACTGAACTGCTGGGAAGCTTTTACTTTCACTTTAGATCAGCCCGATCGGCGATGTCCAGCATTAGCTGTGGGTCCTGGTTGCTTATAGCAATCGGGACCCACCGGGTATGATGCGCACTCACCTGCTGAGCATGCGTCGGCAAGGAGTTAAAAATAAAAAAAAGTCCTCACCCCTTCATCCTTCTTCTTGATGATGTGTTGTCTCAGCAAGAGGCGCCCGCTGTGGGGACCAAGAGAGAGGAGTATAGATTTATTTCTAACCCACCCCCAGCCATATATATATATATATATATATATATATATATATATATATATACTAGCAGAGTACCTGGCATTGCCCGGTTTTTCCTTCCTAATCCTTGTTGGGGAGGAAAATCAACAAAGGAGGAAGCTTTTGACTTCATATCCCATCCTCATATATTGTCATATCCCAACCCCATATCCTGTCTTCATATCTCAACTTCATATCCCAACCCCATATCCCATCCTCCTATCCCGTCCTCCTATCTCGACCTCCTATCTCGACCTCCTATCCCGACCCGTAATATGTGTACTAGGTATTGAAATATCTCCAGACGTACGGAAGTTATGTAGGAACATACATTTCCCATTGATTTGCATGGGACTTTACACAAAAACCCTGACCCTCACAAATGGGTGTAGTTGAGGTTTAAATTAACTATCCTCTATTTTAATTGGACATATTAGTAACATATGACCAAGTATTATCGAAATATCTCCAGCCGTTTGGAAGTTATGCTGTAACATATATTTCCCATAGACTTGTATGGGACTTTAAACAAAAACCCTGACCCTGGCAAATTGGGGTGAGTAAGGGTTAAATCACCTATCCTATGTTTGTTATTGACATATAAGTAACATGTGTGCCAAGTTTCATGTTAATATCTTTAGCCGTTTGGACACACACACACACACACACACATTGAGTTTTATATATATATATATATATATATATATATATATATATATATACATATATATTTTTATTTATTTTATTCCCAACCCCTTTAATGCCAAAGCACTATCTTTTATAGTAGTTTAAATGCTCTCGATGCTATAAATCCTTTGAAATGAGGAAAGTTCAGAAACATTGAACATAAAAAAAAAATAACATCACATCAAAAACAACATCACAACATCCGAGCACATGCACTTCCCTGCACTTAGAAACCTTGATATCAGTAAGAATATTGGAAAAATGCATGTAAAGAACAATGTATGTAACACAGCGTTCTGATCAATGTTTCTGTCACTAGGTTATGCTGACTTCAGAGTCTTATAAAGGCTAAAAGTCTGCACTTCAATCTCACCTTACAGGTCTTGAAATCAGTTGTTGTATGTAGGAGACCAGATTATGAACTGTGGCACTGTCCAAGTACTGTCCAAGTACTTCTAGACCCAACAGTATTTAAAGGGGTATTCTAGTGAAAAACTTTTTTTTAAAGTCAACTGGTGCCAGAAAGTTAAACAGATTTGTAAATTACTTCTATAAAAAAATCTTAATCCTTCCTGTACTTATTAGCTGCTGAATACTACAGTGGAAATTATTTTCCGTTTGAAACACAGAGCTGTCTGCTGACATCATGAGCACAGTGCTCTCTGCTGACATCTCTGTCAATTTTAGGAACTGCCAGCGTAAAAGGAAATCCCCATAGCAAACATATGCTGTTCTGGACAGTTCCTAATATGGACAGAGATGTCAGCAGAGAGCACTGTGCTCATGATGTCAGCAGACAGCTCTGTGTTTCAAAAAGAAAAGAATTTCCGCTGTAGTATTCAGCAGCTAATAAGTACAGGAAGGATTAAGACTTTTTAATAGAAGTAATTTACAAATCTGTTTAACTTTCTGGCACCAGTTGATTAAAAAATAATAATAATAAAGTTTTTCACCGGAGTACCCCTTTAAATTCTTGATGAGATTTTTCTTTACAATGTGAAAAAAAAGTAAAGTAAAACTGTTCCTGTCATTTCTAACATTGTGTACTTTCACAGAGGTTCACCTAAAGCTGCAGAAGCAGCTCGTCTTTTCCTGACAGACATGTGGTCTCAGAAGGAGTTACAAGGAATATTAAAACAGGTACATTGACACTTATTTTCTATTAAAGAGCTTGAATTTGCAGCAAGTTGTTTAAATGACATCTTAGTTCTGTTGTAGCATTTCCCAGCACTGAAATATTTAACCTTATACCATAAAACATTTGCTCTGAACAATAGTGTTGAAATTATTTTCACTGGCAACATTATATCGTTGTTATCATCATATTAGATTTGTAGAGCCCAACAAACACTTGTAAACCTGTTGTTTAAGCATTAAAGGGGTACTCCGGTGAAAACCTTTTTTCTTTTAAATCAACTGGTGGCAGAAAGTTAAACATATTTGTAAATTAGTTGAAAGAACTCCGTCCGGCACCAAGGTATGAGGTAAAAAAGGCTTGTCTTTATTTATTCCACAGCAGGATACATACAGATAAAGATGTCTGATGCGTTTCGCCCTTTGCAGGGCTTAATCGTAGACTAATACATCTTATAACAAACACGATTAAAATACTGAGCGGTCCGGTCACATGACCTACCGCATCATCACATTAAAATTGCATGGAAAAACTGGATACCTGGATAATACATGGATCACACCCTATTTTAGGAAAACCTGAGGTGGCTCTCTACGAGCTAATTCACACCATCCTATTTGGCCATTACTCCTGTGTGCGAATTTTATCCTAAATTTATAACGATATGGCTGTAAGCCTGACTAATTTGATAATCCCAAATATTAAATACAATTGGTATGAAACAGAAGGGCCATCTATAAAAATTGTATCGCTTATAGGAATGGTGGAAACGACAAAATGACTAATACTATCTGAGATTTGGTTTAAGACTATACGGTATTTCTGAGATAGTGCCAAACTCACTCTTATTTTTATTTATTATTTTTTACTTTTATTTTATTTTATTTAAATTTTCTGTTATTCTAGATATTAAAGCCTGTAAAGATTTTACTGATAGAAATGAATTCTACATATATTCATCACACAGGATAAAGATGTGGATGAATTTAGGTAGTGCTTAATACATATTATTTTATTCTTGTATATAAAAGTATTTATCAATCAAGGGAAACTAGATAATAACGTTGGCTATAACGATATATACCTATAATTTTATAGTTGCTAATGTAAATTCTTCCTGATTTCATGATTATATGTATACTTTACTATATTCATATTTTATTTATATTTTTATTTTTAATATTATTATTACATTGTAACTTAAGTTTTTATTTATTATATTTTTGTTAATGTTTTTATTATGATTTTAGTTTTGTTACTATTTATTAATACATCACTCTAGTGATGTATGACCAATATGAATGGGACGATATATTTCACGGACAGGTATTTATCAAATCTAGTCTCTTATTCAGGCCTTGCGGATGTCTAGTTGCTAATAGAAACATCCAAAATGTTTCCCGATTATATAGCAGTCTCCTTAAATCACCTCCCCTAGCTCCTAGTTGTATTTTTTCCACTCCTGTGACCCTCAAAAAGCTGTCGTCCCCTGCGTGTACTTCTCTAAAGTGTTTAGAAAGCATGGACACACTGGATACATTGTTTTTAATGTCGGCCACATGTTTACGAAACCTTGTTTTTAGGGTGTTGCCTGTACAACCTGTATATTGGATCCTACAGGCAATACAAGTGGCCACATATACGATCGATTTTGAATTACAATTAATGTAATCTTTAATTTTATATTCTTTACCTGTGCAACATGATATTATTTTGTTTGTTTGTTCTATAAAGTTGCAGGTAATGCATCTAGTGTGTCCACACTTCCAACACCCTGTTGTTTCCAGCCATGTTCCCCTATTTTTCTTGGGGTTGGATTGGCTTGTAAACAAACTAGGTGACAATGAGGATCCCAACGTAGGGCCTCTACGGGGTACTGATGTAATACCTTCTTGTACTATATTTTTCAAGATGGGGTCTATTTCTAGTACCGGGACATATTTATTAATTATACTTCTTATTTGATTGAATTGTACACTATAGGGCGTAACAAAATAAGGTTTTCTTGTACCATCACTTCTATTTTTGGATGAAATTCTACTACCTTCTCTATTTGAATATGTTGTTAACACATCTCGATCCAATTTGTCAATTCTATCCATTGAGTATAGGAGCACTTTATCATTATAACCCCTCTCCTTAAATCTATCAACTGTTTCCTTTTTTACTTGTTCGAACCTCATCTTGTCCGAACAGTTCCTTTTGGTACGACAGAGTTCCCCAAATGGAATATTGTTAATCACATGTCTTGGGTGGCATGATGATGCCAATAATACCGAGTTCGTTGCAGTGTCCTTTCTAAAAGGGTATACTTCTATTTTACTTTCCTTACTGGTTAATGTTATATCTAAGAAATTCACAGACGACTTGCTGAAATGTGAGGTGAATCTGAGGTTTAGATTGTTATCACTAATGTACTGCACAAATTCGCAAAACCGCTCCTCAGTGCCTTTCCAAATAATCAGCAAGTCGTCGATGAATCTTCCTATCCAGTGGATTTCTCCAAAAAAGGGGCTATCCGAATTAAATATAAATTTCTGGGAACAAGTAAAAAAGGAAACAGTTGATAGATTTAAGGAGAGGGGTTATAATGATAAAGTGCTCCTAGACTCAATGGATAGAATTGACAAATTGGATCGAGATGTGTTAACAACATATGCAAATAGAGAAGGTAGTAGAATTTCATCCAAAAATAGAAGTGATGGTACAAGAAAACCTTATTTTGTTACGCCCTATAGTGTACAATTCAATCAAATAAGAAGTATAATTAATAAATATGTCCCGGTACTAGAAATAGACCCCATCTTGAAAAATATAGTACAAGAAGGTATTACATCAGTACCCCGTAGAGGCCCTACGTTGGGATCCTCATTGTCACCTAGTTTGTTTACAAGCCAATCCAACCCCAAGAAAAATAGGGGAACATGGCTGGAAACAACAGGGTGTTGGAAGTGTGGACACACTAGATGCATTACCTGCAACTTTATAGAACAAACAAACAAAATAATATCATGTTGCACAGGTAAAGAATATAAAATTAAATATTACATTAATTGTAATTCAAAATCGATCGTATATGTGGCCACTTGTATTGCCTGTAGGATCCAATATACAGGTTGTACAGGCAACACCCTAAAATCAAGGTTTCGTAAACATGTGGCCGACATTAAAAACAATGTATCCAGTAAGTCCATGCTTTCTAAACACTTTAGAGAAGTACACGCAGGGGACGACAGCTTTTTGAGGGTCACAGGAGTGGAAAAAATACAACTAGGAGCTAGGGGAGGTGATTTAAGGAGACTGCTATATAATCGGGAAACATTTTGGATGTTTCTATTAGCAACTAGACATCCGCAAGGCCTGAATAAGAGACTAGATTTGATAAATACCTGTCCGTGAAATATATCGTCCCATTCATATTGGTCATACATGTAAAAAATCGGTCTGCATCTGTTAGAGTATTGCCGCTTACAAATAAATATAATGAAATAAATTAATAATATATAACGAAATAATACCTATTAACTATGCTATTCATCACAAAAAATTGGTCTGCATCTGTTAAAGTATTGCCGTTTACAAATAAATATAATGAAATCAATTAATAATATATAACGAAATAATACCTATTAACTATGCCATTCACCAATATAAAAAGAAGAGTCTTGCTATAATTATATTAAAAAAGGTAATAATAATAACAAAAGTAAAATTAAAATAAAATAATAGGTAATAAAAGATAACCATTATAGCGCATAATATTTGGTGAAACACTAACAACTAGAGTGATGTATTAATAAATAGTAACAAAACTAAAATCATAATAAAAACATTAACAAAAATATAATAAATAAAAACTTAAGTTACAATGTAATAATAATATTAAAAATAAAAATATAAATAAAATATGAATATAGTAAAGTATACATATAATCATGAAATCAGGAAGAATTTACATTAGCAACTATAAAATTATAGGTATATATCGTTATAGCCAACGTTATTATCTAGTTTCCCTTGATTGATAAATACTTTTATATACAAGAATAAAATAATATGTATTAAGCACTACCTAAATTCATCCACATCTTTATCCTGTGTGATGAATATATGTAGAATTCATTTCTATCAGTAAAATCTTTACAGGCTTTAATATCTAGAATAACAGAAAATTTAAATAAAATAAAATAAAAGTAAAAAATAATAAATAAAAATAAGAGTGAGTTTGGCACTATCTCAGAAATACCGTATAGTCTTAAACCAAATCTCAGATAGTATTAGTCATTTTGTCGTTTCCACCATTCCTATAAGCGATACAATTTTTATAGATGGCCCTTCTGTTTCATACCAATTGTATTTAATATTTGGGATTATCAAATTAGTCAGGCTTACAGCCATATCGTTATAAATTTTGGATAAAATTTGCACACAGGAGTAATGGCCAAATAGGATGGTGTGAATTAGCTCGTAGAGAGCCACCTCATGTTTTCCTAAAATAGGGTGTGATCCATGTATTATCCAGGTATCCAGTTTTTCCATGCAATTTTAATGTGATGATGCGGTAGGTCATGTGACCGGACTGCTCAGTATTTTAATCGTGTTTGTTATAAGATGTATTAGTCTACGATTAAGCCCTGCAAAGGGCGAAACGCGTCAGACATGTTTATCTGTATGTATCCTGCTGTGGAATAAATAAAGACAAGCCTTTTTTACCTCATACCTTGGTGCCGGACGGAGTTCTTTCAAGTATAAGGAGTTGCCGGAGGCAGTGCCGGCAGTCCGCAGCACAGGTGCAGGAGGTGTCCGGAGCTGGTGAGAGCGGTATCCATATCCCTTTGCCATATTTGTAAATTACTTCTATTAAAAAATCTTAATCCTTCCTGTACTTATTAGCTGCTGAATACTACAGAGGAAATTCTTTTCTTTTTGGAATGCTCTCTGATGACATCACGAGCACAATTCTCTCTGCTGACGTTATTATAATAATAATAACGCTTTATTTATTGTTGTCCTTAGTGGGATTTGAACCCAAGTCCCCAGCACTGCAAGGCAGCAGTGCTAACCACTTAGCCACCATGCTGCCCTTAGCATACATCTGCTATGCATGGTTGCTAAAATGGACAGAGATGTCAGCAGAGAGCACTGTGCTCGTGATGTCATCAGTTTTCCAAAAAGAACGGAATTTCCTCTGCAGCATTCAGCAGCTAATAAGTACTGGAAGGATTAAGATTTTTTAATAGAAGGAATTTACAAATATGTTTAACTTTCTGCCACCAGTTGATTTAAAAGAAAAAAGGTTTTCACCGGAGTACTCCTTTAAGATGATATAGTCGAAAGTTTTAACTGGCCCATTAATATGTTGCTTGTGGAAAACTTTGTGGGCCTTACCAGTCAGTATTATAACTAGTAGAAATTTTGCATGTGTTTGTAACAGGCTTTATCTGTAATTTAAACAAATAAAGTGACATACAGCAATCAGACAGTAATAATTTAACCATAACAGTAGAAATAGCCATAGAATAGGACTCATATGTTTGGTTTATAGTGTATTTATTCTAACCTGAGGTAAATAAGAAAGATGTACCCCACACGCTCCTACATGTAGATGCACTTTGCCCCACCACCAGGAGGCACATTATGAATCTAGTTTGTAGAAGTAAAACATTTTAATATATATCTATTTTCAATTCCCCCAAATGTGCCATTATATGATTCAAATAGGGGTGTGAATGCTAGGAGGCTGAGAGGGTGTTATTTAGTCTAGCTGCTATTATTTATTTGTCTGATGCTCACAATTCTTTTCTAAAACAGCAAGGTCTAGACAAGAGCCTTATGGGATCCCTTGCAAGTTCTGCCCTTCGAAGTACAGTGACCCGAATGTTCTAACATCGCTTGCAATGTAAAGTATTTTTTAGGTAAACACATTTTTTAAAATCTTTTCTAATTGATTCTGCTACTTTTACCCTATTACTTTTCAATTTCAAAATGAAATTTAAAAACTTCTTTCTTTGCAGATTCCCTGCACTTATTTACAAGCTTGTCATCGTTCTGGAATTTCCAAGGACTTGAAACAATCCAACAGATTTTTAATTTTTTTTCTTAAATAAACCAAAAAAAAATTAACACATTCAAAAGGTTTTTCTCAAAGTTCTAAAAGTTAGACTCTGTATGGTTACATAGTTACTTGTGCTTTCAAAACTGAACATTTTGATCAAGGTCATCCTTTGTAACCCTACTGGGCTTAATATAATTAAAATTATAAACATTTTTTTTAATATACTCACTTTATTGATTTTGCATTGTTCTGCTCATCACTTTGTGATCTTTTTCACAATCCTACATGATCAAGCATAGTGATCAGTTTTTCTGACTGATGAATTCTCAGTGTGGAATAGTCAGATTGTTAACTTAAATGGGTATTCCAGCCTTAGACATCTCATCCCTATCCCAAGGATAGGGGATAAGATGTCTGAACGCAGAGGTCCCAACTGTTGGGACCCCTGCGATCTCCGTGCTGCCCCCGTCATTCTGTGACGGTCACTGCTCCAGAGACGTGACTTCATGGCCACGCCCCCCTTGTGACACACCACCTCTATTCATGTCTATGGGAGGGAGTGTGGACGTGGTATCACATCTCTGTCTTGGAACCAACGTCCTACACAGAATGCCCGGGGCTGCACGGAGATCGCTGAGGTCCCAGTGGCGGGACCCCTGTGATGAGACATCTTATCCCTATCCTTTGGATAGGGGATAAGCTGTCTAAGGCCAGAATACTCATTTTCAGAACAGTGTAGAGTTGGTGAAGGTATATTCAAAAGTCTTATCTTATTGACATACACTAAAAAGTTTACAACTTGTAAAACCACTTTCAATTATATTTTACCTGTTTTAGCAACTGACTTGCATTTAGATGCTGGCTTTATCATTGTATTACAAAAAAAAAATTTTACCAACTGGTCATACTCATTAACAGTATTTTATTTCTTAGCTTTTCAGTATAATACAGCAACAGCTTTTTAATGGTGTTAGAAAATATGTAAACACAAGCTTTTTTTCTTAGGAATTTGTTTAAATTCATCCTTTATATGGGTTTGGGAAGGAGAAATAGGACACTTCAAAAGAGAAATGGAGTGTGCAACTAGTTCTTAAAGATCAGTATTCATTTTATTATTATTTTTTTTATAAATGTTTCATTGTATATGCTAACATTCTTGAGCTGAATGACTTACTTTATGCATTAAGGAGATTGTCTGTTGACTTAAATTATGTTTAAAAACAAATGGCTCTGTCACATCTCCATATCAAGACGGACAAGGAATAAAAACTGTTTTTTATGTGGCCAGACAGTTCCTCTATGCAAAATATATGTACAATGCCTTTTGTCAATAAAAATTAAGAAAATAAGTGTTTCATGTAAGCTAATTAATTAATGTCACAGTAATGTGTAAAAAAAACATGCAGCGGCACATACCTCAGAACTTCTTCCAACAAGAAATTGGATTCCTCCGACTAACCCACAGAAGACACAGGATGTTCCTGTACACCAGTGGTTCCCAACCTTTTTCGGCTCGGGGCACCCCTTGGCTAAAAAAAAAAAAAGCAATGCACAATACGTATATATCTTTTGACTATGTAGATTACAGTGCTGCTATATGCAATAGCTCACAAATGACATGTTCTCTGTTCAGCGTCATTCCCTTCTCTTCTTCCTCTGGTCCGGGCCATCATGAAGATTTTTTCCAGCCACAACTCTTCACCGTAAAACCTGAAAAACAAACTTATTAGGCTCCGCACTTTTCCGCCACACATAATGTATCCTACTTCCTAACACACATAACAAAATGCCACACCCACACACAATGCCTTCAGCCTGTAGGTAGGTAGCTTGGCTTCAGTCTTGCCACTTTTACAAGTGAAGAGGAATACAGGGGTGTAAAGGGGTAACAGAGGTGTAGAAAGGTGTACATGGGTGACAGGTGTGTAGAGGAGTAGACATGGGTAACAGGGGTGTTGGGGGTGTAGAGGAGTGTACATGGGTGACATAGGGGTGTAGCTGGTGACAGATTTTATTATAAGTGGTAGCCAGCATGGGTTTACTAACAATAGAAGTTGTCAAACCAATCTAATTTGCTTTTATGAAGATGTGAGTAGAAGCCTTGACAGAGGAATGGCTGTGGATATAGTGTTTCTGGATTTTGCTAAAGCGTTTGATACTGTCCCTCATAGACGTCTGACAGGTAAGTTAAGGTCTTTGGGTTTGGAAACTTTAGTTTGTAACTGGATTGAACACTGGCTCGTACCCAGAGAGTGGTGGTCAATGATTCGTACTCTGATTGGTCCCCGGTTATTAGTGGTGTACCCCAAGGTTCAGTACTGGGCCCGCTGTTGTTTAATTTATTTATCAATGACATAGAGGATGGCATTAACAGCTCTGTTTCTATCTTTGCAGATGACACCAAGTTTTGTAGCACGGTACTGTCTATAGAGGATGTGTATAGGTAACAAGATGACTTGGATAGACTAAGTGTCTGGGCATCCACTTGGCAAATGAGGTTCAATGTGGATAAATGTAAAGTTATGCATCTGGGTACTAATAACATGCATGCGTCATATGTCTTAGGGGGGATTAAACTGTCAGAGTCACTGGTAGAGAAGGATCTGGGTGTACTTGTAGATCACAGACTACAGAATAGCATGCAATGTCAGGCTGCTGCTTCCAAGGCCGGCAGGATATTGTCATGTATAAAAAGAGGCATGGACTCGAAAGACAGGGACATAATACTCCCCCTTTATAAAGCATTGGTATGGCCTCATCTGGAATATGCTGTTCAGTTTTGGGCACCAGTCCATAAAAGGGACACTGTGGAGCTGCATAGGGTGCAGTGACGTGCGACTAAACTAATATGGGGCATGGAACATCTTAGTTATGAGGAGCCATTAAAGGAGTTACAATTGTTTAGTCTTGAGAAGAGACGTTTAAGGGGGGATATGATAAATGTATATAAGTATATTAATAGCCCATACAAAAAATATGGAGAAAAACTGTTCCAGGTTAAACCCCCCCAAAGGACGAGGGGGCACTCCCTCCGTCTGGAGAAGAAAAGATTTTGTCTCAAGGGGCGACACGCCTTCTTTACCATAAGAACTGTGAACTTATGGAACAGTCTACCTCAGGAACTGGTCACAGCAGAAAAATGTTACAGCTTTAAAACAGGGTTAGATACATTCCTGGAACAAAATAACATTAATGCTTATGAAGAAATATAAAATCCCATCCCTTCCCCAATATCGCGCTACACCCCTACCCTTCAATTCCCTGGTTGAACTTGATGGTTGTATGTCTTTTTTCAACCGTACTAACTATGTAAACAATATACCCCCCGGTGACCCCCCGACCTATGATGGCCCCGACATACGATAATTTTAACATGCGACTGCATCTCAGAGGCCATCACATGTTGAAGGCAGCATCAACATACAATGCTTTTCTATGTCGGGGCCATCGCATAAACGGCTATCCGGCAGCGCAGACTGCTTCAGCTGCTGCCGGATAGCCGTTTACAGTGCCCCGTGTGCTCCGGTTATGGTCTCTTACCTGTCCTCGGGGCTCCGGAGTGTCCTCTTTGGGATCCCCTGCATCGCCGGTGCTCTCCTTCGTAGTCATCACGTCACCGCGCACGCCGTCCCGTCATCCAATAGGAGTGGCATGTGTAGTGACGTGATGGCGGTGACGGAGAGAGCGGATCCCGGAGAAACAGAGACGTCCGGAGTGCCGGGGACAGGTGAGTATAACTTCCTATTCTTTCCATTGCACAGATCCCTCAACATGCAATGGTTTCAACAAACGATGGTTCATTTGGAACGGATTACCATCGTATGTTGAGGGACCACTGTATACGTGTATATATATATATATATATATATATATATATATATATATATATATAGTAAATTTGGGTAGCCGTATTAGTCCAGTGATGCAGATGCAAATCAAAAAATGTTGCAATATCTTGTAATACCTTTTTTATTGGACTAACAGAATTTTTTAGAGACAAGCTTTCGGGATTCCTCCCTTTATCAAGCCCAAAGCAAATCTAAGCTCACAAGCAGAAGACACAGGTTACATCTCACAAATATGCAGGGGTTAAGGCAATAGATGTGAAGAATTCACACTAAGATGGGCCATAAATTGTCCTGCTACAGGAACATACCCTACATAGTTTGCCTCATCACTGAACAAAATCTTCTTTATAAACTGAGGGTCCTGTTCCAATTTTTGTTTTGCCCATTCTGCAAATTCAGTGCCATCTGGGTCATCCTCGTTGAGATGCTGCAGTAGCTGGAGTTTGTAAGGGGGCCATTTGTGAGTAGCTAATATCCGCCGAAGGGATGTTCGACTAATGCCACTCTTCAGTGACATGCGGAGAGTGCTACGCTGTGGGCTCTTGCTGAATGAAGCTAGGACAGCCACTGATGTTTCTTCATTAGTGACAGATTTCATGCATCCACATTTTGGCAAATCCAACACTGAACCAGTTCACAAAACTTAGCAAGCAGTTTGCTAACTGTAGCATGGGAGATGGGTGGTCCGTAGGGTGTCTTGCATTAAAAATCTGCTGCAATGACCCGGTTACTGCGTTCACCAGACATCAACCAGGAGCGGATCCAGAGTCGAGTCTCGGGAGGGGCACTATTAAAGTATTTTGTGTTGGCAGACAGAAAACAAGGTGTTGCTTACGGAACTTACAATATTATTAAATGTATCATACAGTCCTAACCTTGTTTAAGACTCTTAGGCCATGTTCACATGTCAGAATAATTATCAAATATACCAATTGCCGCAGAATGGGAAAGTGCTAAAGAAGTTTTTACCATTTAAAACTACAGCTTCCAGTATGACCTAAGTAGTGGTAAGGGGATGCTGGGAGTTGTTGTTTCACCCATCATTACTGCAGAACTTCTTCAGTGACTACAGCTCTGATGGGACACACACAGGAGGATACAGAATGACATCAGTGACTACAGGTGACGTCTTCTCTATAGTCTTTCCTTATTTAATTCAGATGTACATACCACCGGGACTTGTTTCAGCTAAATGTTCTCCCTGCAGAACCTGATGCCCAGACGTCTCCTCACTATGTCAGCGGATTCTGATCCTCTATATGAAAACAATAATTATTAGAATACTGCCAAACACTGTATTCTTCGAATATAATACTGGCACATACCTTCTGAATATAATTCTGACACACTGTACCTCCTGAATATACAACACACTGTACCCTCTGAATATAATACTATCACACACCGTACCCTCTGAATATGATACTACCACACACTGCGCCATCTAAATATAATACTACCACACACTGTGCCCTCTGAATATAACACTACCACACACTGTGCCCTCTAAATTTAATACTAACAAACACTGCACTCTCTGAATATAATACTACCACACACTGCACTCTCTGAATATAATACTACCACACTGTGCCCTCTAAATTTAATACTACCACACACTGCACTCTCTGAATAGAATACTACCACACACTGCACTCTCTGAATATCATACTACCACACACTGTGCCCTCTAAATTTAATACTACCACACACTGCACTCTCTGAATAGAATACTACCACACACTGTACCCTCTGTATATAATACTACCAAACACTGCACTCTCTGAATATAATACTACCACACACTGCACTCTCTGAATATACTACCACACACTGTGCCCTCTAAATGTAATACTACCACACACTGCACTCTCTGAATAGAATACTACCACACACTGTACCCTCTGTATATAATACTACCACACACTGCACTCTCTGAATATAATACTACCACACACTGTACCCTCTAAATGTAATACTACCACACACTGCACTCTCTGAATATAACTTGCTGTGCAGTGCACACTCTGAATAAAATACCCAAATGTATTGTGGCCCATAAAAAAATGTACCACCCCAGAAATTCCTCATAATCTACAATATACTTCTGAAATGCAAAACACTCTGTGCCTTCACATATAGTAATAATGCCCCATCTTGTGCCCCTACATATAATTATTATGACCCGTCCTTTTCCCCCCACATAATAATGCCCTGTGCCCCTAACATATATTGCCCCCTGTGCTGTGCCCTTCACATATAATTCCCCGTTCTTTGCCCCTCACATATAATGCCCCATCATGCGTCCCTCACATATAATGCCCCCTGTGCTGTGCCCCGCACATATAATGCTCCCCGTGCTGTGCCCCTCACATATAATGTCCCCTGTGCTGTTCCCCTCACATATAATGCCCCCTGTGCTGTGCCCCTCACATATAATGCCCCCCATGCTGTGCCCCTCACATATAATGCTCCTGTCATATGCCCCACACATATAATGCCCCCTGTGCTGTGCTCTTCACATATAATGCCCCCGTTCTTTGCCCCTCACCTTATAATGCCCCATCATGCACCCCTCACATATAATGCCCCGTGCTGTGCCCTTCACATATAATGCCCCCGTTCTTTGCCCCTCACATTTAATGCCCTCATCATGCGCCCCTCACATATAATGCCCCCTGTCCTGTCCAGTCAGGGGGCATTATATGTGAGGGGCACAGCACAGGGGGCATTATATGTTTGGGGCACATGACAGGAGCATTATATGTGAGGGGCACAGGACAGGGGGCATTAAATGTGAGGGGCGCATGATGGCGCATTATATATGAGGGGCACAGGATGGGGGCATTATTTGTGAGGGGCACAGCACAGGGGGCATTATATGTGTGGGGCACAGCACAGGGGGCATTATATGTGATGGGCACAGAACAAGGGGCATTATATGTGTGGGGCACAGCACGGGCATTATATGTGAGGGGAACAGCACGTGGGGCACAGCACAGGGGGCATTATATGTGTGGGGCACAGCACAGGGGGCATTATGTGTGGGGCACAGCACAGGGGGCATTATATGATATAATGCCCCCTGTGCTGTGCCCCACACATAATGCCCCCTGTGCTGTGCCCCTCACATATAATGCCCCCTGTGCTGTGCCCACACATATAAATTATATGTGTGCGGGGCACAGCAAAGGGGCATTATATGTGTGGGGCACAGCACAGGGGGTATTATGTGTGGGGCACAGCACAGGGGGCATTATATGATATAATGCCCCCTGTGCTGTGCCCCACACATATAATGCCCCCTGTGCTGTGCCCCCCACACATATAATTTATATGTGTGGGCACAGCACAGGGGGCATTATATGCGAGGGGCACAGCACAGGGGGCCCCCCCTGTCATGTGCTCTTAACATATAGTGCCCCCAGTGCTTTGCCCTGCAGCACCTCACATAAAAAATTCCCCTTTCTCTCCCCCTCCAATACAGTGGCACATATTCCAAATCCCAAATCCCCTGGGCCTTGAGCATACTCTTCTTACTTACTGCATGCTGGCCGCGGGGACAGGATTTCCGGGCGCCGGCGCGATGATGTGACGTCATCGCGCCGGCCTACAGAGGATCGCGTCCCCGCAGCTCACACGCTGTGTACTCACAGCGTGTAACTGCCTAGGTTAGTGAATGGTGGAGCGGAAACTTACAGCTTCGGCTCCACCATTCTAGGGGGCGGGGGACAGCAATCTCGGGGGGGGGGGCAATTGCCCCGTTGCCCTCCCCCCCCCTGGATCCGCCACTGACATCAACACAATTTCTATCCGCTCCTCACGTGCTAACCTCGACGACATGTCAATGGCTGTAAACAAAGATAAACTTGAAATAACTCATGAAAGAATAAAGTTACATTAAAACCAAGCACATCATTGTTTTTCTTGTGAAATTCCCAATACGTTTTATGTGTCACATGACCCTCTTCCTATTGAAAAAACAAAAGTTGGATTCAAAATGGCCGCCATGGTCACCACCCATCTTGAAAAGTTTCCCTCCTCACATATACTAATGTGCCACAAACAGGAAGTTAATATCACCAACCATTCTCATTTTATTAAGGTGTATCCATATAAATGTCCCATGTGTGTGTGTGTATATATATATATATATATATATATAATATGAAAAGTTAGAAATTAATCTTGCATTCACCGTTTCTGTAGATAATTCTTCATACGTTCAGAGAAGAGGGAGAACAGCACTGGGTCCCAGCTGTTTAGTGCGGGTGATCGCCCGGATAACCATATATATGTTAGCCTTGACAAAGGCTAACATATAGCCGAAACGTTGCACTGCTGGTAACAAATAAAAAGACAACAGCTTGCTTTACTTTGGAGTCTGCTGCTTTTGTGCTGTGACCAATTAGTATGTGGATAATTCTTCATGCGGTTATTCCGTTCTGGCAGGGAGATCCGGGTGATGCGGGACACTCAGAGCCAAACAGCCGTTTTCGCACACAGCCGTGCACTTCTTCCACCCTCAATTAGGTCACTGCATGTGTGAAATAAAGAAGGGGAAGCTGTCACCAAGGGAACGTATAAGCAATTAATCCCAAGTGTAATAAAACAGGTTAAAAAGGCAGACCATCTCTGCAAATAACTTTCTATTCAGGACAATAAACTGAGCAATGGAAAAACTTTACAAGAATCAATTCTTTCATTTAACCCCTTAACGACGCAGGACGTATATTTACGTCCTGAGCCGGCTCCCGCGATATGAAGCGGGATCGCGCCGCGATCCTGCATCATATCGTGTCGGTCCCGACGCTCATCAACGGCTGGGACCCGCGGCTAATAGCACACATCGCCGATCGCGGCGATGTGCGGTATTAACCCTTTAGAAGCTTTGACCGCCGCTTCTAAAGCGAAAGTGAGTGACCCGGCTCAGTCGGGCTGTTCGGGACCGCCGCGGTGAAATCGCGGCGTCCCGAACAGCTGACCGGACACCGGGAGGGCCCTTACCTGCCTCCTCGGTGTCCGATCGGCGAATGACTGCTCCGTGCCTGAGATCCAGGCAGGAGCAGTCAAGCGCCGATAACACTGATCACAGGCGTGTTAATACACGCCTGTGATCTGTGTAAAAGATCAGTGTGTGCAGTGTTATAGGTCCCTATGGGACCTATAACACTGCAAAAAGAATGTAAAAAAAAAGTGTTAATAAAGGTAATTTAACCCCTTCCCTAATAAAAGTTTGAATCACCCCCCTTTTCCCATAAAAAAAATAAAACAGTGTAAAAAAAAATGAAAATAAACATATGTGGTATCGCCGCGTGCGTAAATGTCGGAACTATAAAAATATATCATTAATTAAACTGCACGGTCAATGGCGTACGTGCAAAAAAATTCCAAAGTACAAAAAAGCGTATTTTGGTCACTTTTTATACCATTAAAAAATGAATAAAAAGTGATCAAAAAGTCCGATCAAAACAAAAATCATACCGATAAAAACTTCAGATCACGGCGCAAAAAATGAGTCCCCATACCGCCCTCTACGTGGAAAAATAAAAAAGTTATAGGGGTCAGAAGATGACATTTTTAAACGTATAAATTTTCCTGCATGTAGTTATGATTTTTTCCAGAAGTGAGACAAAATCAAACCTATGTAAGTAGGGTATCATTTTAACCGTATGGACCTGCAGAATAATGATAAGGCGTAATTTTTACCAAAATATGCACGGAAGCCCCCAAAAGTTACAAAATGGCATTTTTTCTTCGATTTTGTCGCACAATGATTTTTTTTTCCGTTTCGCCGTGCATTTTTGGGTAAAATGACTAATGTCACTGAAAAGTAGAATTGGCGACGCAAAAAATAAGCCATAATATGGATTTTTAGGTGGAAAATTGAAAGGGTTATGATTTTTAAAAGGTAAGGAGGAAAAAATGAAAATACAAAAACGGAAAAACCCTGAGTCCTTAAGGGGTTAAGGACCCAGCCCAAATATACCTTAAGGACCCGGCCATTTTTTGAACATCTGACCACTGTCAATTCAAGCATTAATAACTCTGGGATGCTTTTACCTTTCATTCTGATTCCAAGATTGTTTTTTGTGACATATTCTACTTTATGTTAGTGGTAACATTTTGTCGATACTTGTATAATTTCTTGGTGAAAAATTTCAAAATTTGATGAAAATTTTGCTTTTTTTTTTTTTTACTTTGAAGCTCTCTGCTTATATGGAAAATGGATATTCCAAATAAATTATACATTGATTCACATATACAATGTGTCTACTTTATGTTTGCATCATAAAGTTGACATGTTTTTACTTTTGGTACAAGTTCAGCAGCAATTTTCCAATTTTTCACAAAATTTTAAAAATCTGAATTTTTCAGGGACAAGTTCAGTTTTGAAGTGGATTTGAAGGGCCTTCATATTAGAAATACCCCACAAATGACACCAATTATAAAAACTGCACCCCTCAAAGTATCCAAAATGACATTCAGTAAGTGTGATAACCCTTTAGGTGTTTCACAGGAATAGCAGCAAAGTGAAGGAAAATATTCAAAATCTTCATTTTTTACACTCGCATGTTCTTGTAGACCCAGTTTTTGAATTTTTACAAGTGGTAATAGGAGAAAAAGCCCCCCCAAAATTTGTAACCCAATTTCTCTCGAGTAAGGAAATACCTCATATGTGTATGTCAAGTGTTCGGCGGGCGAAGTAGAGGGCACAGAACGGAAGGAGCAACAATGGGATTTTGGAGAGTGAATTTTGCTGAAATGGTTTTTGGGGGGCATGTCACATTTTGAAAGTCCCAGCAGAAAACCCCACATGGCATACCATTTTGGAAACTACACCCCTCAAGGCACGTAACAAGGGGTCCAGTTAGCCTTAACACCCCACAGGTGTTTGACAACTTTTCGTTAAAATCGGATGTGTAAATGGGAAAAAAATTTTTTCACTAAAGTGCAGTTTTCCCCCCAAATTTACCATTTTTACAAAGGGTAATGGGAGAAAATGCCCCCCAAAATTTGTAACCCCATCTCTTCTGAGTATGGAAATACCCCGTGTTAGGACATCAAATGTTCTGCGGACAAACTACAATGCTCAGAAGAGAAGGAGTCACATTTGGCTTTTTGAAAGCAATTTTGCTGAAATGGTTTTTGGGGGGCATGTCGCAATTAGGAAGCCCCAGTGGTGCCAGAACAGCAAAAAATACCCACATGGCATACCATTTTGGAAACTACACCCCTTAAGGAACGTAACAAGGGGTACAGTGAGCCTTAACCCCTTAAGGACATAGGGCGTATCCATACGCCCCCGTTTCCAAGTCCTTAAGGACCGAGGGCGTATGGATACGCCCTGAGCATTTCCGGCCCCCACCGCTAGCCGGAGGGGAGCCGGGGCCGGATGCCTGCTGAAATCGTTCAGCAGGCAACCCGGCATATCGCCCAGGGGGGTCATTATGTCCCCCCATGTCGGCGATTGCCGCAGATCGCTGGACAATTCAGTCCAGCGATCTGCGGCGGATTCCGGGTCAATCGGGTCTCCAGTGACCCGATGACCCGGAATTACTGGCTGATCGGGGCCGTCAGAGACGGCCCCGAACAGCCAGAGCCTGCAGGAGTGAGGTGGCACTGGTGCCACCTCACGATCGCCCTGATTCGTCGGCCGGATTACCGGCCGACCAATCAAGGCGCCTGCTGTGGGTGTCACTCCCGCAACCCGCTCCGCCCCTCTTCCGGAGGACGTGAGCGGGTGCGGGAAGACGACCCCGGGTGCTGGGGACCCCGGTCCCCGGCACCCCTGTTGGGATCGGGGCCCCAGGAGCGACGGCGGCGGCGAGGGACAGTCCTGCAGTGTGGATCGTTGGAGGTGAGTGACAGCCTCCTGCTGTTGCTTAGCAACAAGGGCATTCTGGGAGCTGTAGTTATGCAACAGCAGGAGGCAGACCACCACAACGCCCAGCATGCCCTTATGGGCATGCTGGGACTTGTAGTTTTGCAACAGCTGGAGGCACATTCTTTCTATGGAAAAGTGTACCTTCAGCTGTTGTGTAACTACAACTCCCAGCTTGCACAATCAGCTAAAGTGCATGCTGGGAGTTGTAGTGGTGCATCTGGTGGTTGCATAACTACAACTCCCAGCATGCCCGTTGGCTGTCGGTGACTGCTGAGAGTTGTAGTTTTGCAACAGCTGAAGGCACACTGAGTTAAGTAGTAAACCAGTGTGTCTCCAGCTGTTGCATAACTACAATCCCCAGCCAAAGTAGTATGCCTCCAGCTGTTGCATAACTACAACACCCAGCATGCCCTTCCGCTGTCCGTACATGCTGGGGGTTGTAGCTTTTGCAACAGCTGAAGGCACACTGGTTGCAAAACACTGAGTTTGTTACCAAACTCGGTGTTTCACAACCTGTGTGTCTCCAGCTGTTGCAAAACTACAACTCCCAGCATGCACTGATAGACCGTCCATGCTGGGAGTTGTAGTTTTGCAACAGCTGGATGTTCCCCCCCCCCCCAATGTGAACGTACAGGGTACACTCACATGGGCGGAGGATTACAGTAAGTATCCGGCTGCAAGTTTGAGCTGCGGCAGATTTTCTGCTGCAGCTCAAGCTGCCAGCGAGAAACTACTGTGAACCCCCGCCTGTGCGACTGTACCCTAAAAACACTACACTATACTAACACAAAATAAAATAAAAAGTAAAAAAACACTACATATACACATTCCCCTACACAGCCCCCCTCCCCAATAAAAATGAAAAACATCTGGTACGCCACTGTTTCCAGAACGGAGCCTCCAGCTGTTGCAAAACAACTACTCCCAGTATTGCCAGATAGCCACTGACTGTCCAGGCATGCTGGGAGTTTTACAACAGCTGGAGGCACCCTGTTTGGGAATCACTGGCGTAGAATTCCCCTATGTCCACCCCTATGCAATCCCTAATTTAGGCCTCAAATGCGCATGGCACTCTCACTTTGGAGCCCTGTCGTATTTCAATTCAACAGTTTAGGGCCACATATGGGGTATCGCCGTACTCGGGAGAAAATGGGCTTCAAATTTTGGGGGGTATTTTCTGCTATTACCCTTTTTAAAAATGTAAACTTTTTGGGAAAACAAGCATTTTAGGTAAAAAAATAATATTTTTTTTTACATATACAAAAGTCATGAAACACCTGTGGGGTATAAAGGTTCACTTAACCCCTTGTTACGTTCCCCGAGGGGTCTAGTTTCCAAAATGGTATGCCATGTGTTTTTTTTTTTTTTTGCTGTCCTGGCACCATAGGGGCTTCCTAAATGCGGCATGCCCCCAGAGCAAAATTCGCTTTCAAAAAGCCAAATGTGACTCCTTCTCTTCTGAGACCTGTAGTGCGCCAGCAGAGCACTTTTCACCCCCATATGGGGTGTTTTCTGAATCGGGAGAAATTGGGCTTCAAATTTTGGGGGGTATTTTCTGCTATTACCCTTTTTTAAAATGTAAAATTTTTGGGAAACCAAGCATTTTAGGTAAAAAAAATCATTTTTTTTTTACATATGCAAAAGTCGTGAAACACCTGTGGGGTATTAAGGTTCACTTTACCCCTTGTTACGTTCCCTGAGGGGTCTAGTTTCCAAAATGGTATGCCATGTGGGGTTTTTTGCTGTCCTGGCACCATAGGGGCTTCCTAAAGGTGACATGCCCCCCAAAAACCATTTGTCGCTCCTTCCCTTCTGAGCCCTCTACTGCGCCCGCCGAACAATTAACATAGACATATGAGGTATGTGCTTACTCGAGAGAAATTGGGTTTCAAATACAAGTAAAAATTTTCTCCTTTTTACCCCTTGCAAAAATTCAAAAATTGGGTCTACAAGAACATGTAAGTGTAAAAAATGAAGATTGTGAATTTTCTCCTTCACTTTGCTGCTATTCCTGTGAAACACCTAAAGGGTTAAAACACTTACTGAATGTCATTTTGAATACTTTGGGGGGTGTAGTTTTTATAATGGGGTCATTTATGGGGTATTTCTAATATCAAGACCCTTCAAATCCATTTCAAACCTGAACTGGTCCCTGAAAAATAGCGAGTTTGAAAATTTTGTGAAAAATCGGAAAATTGCTGCTGACCGTTGAAGCCCTCTGGTGTCTTACAAAAGTAAAAACTCATAAATTTTATGATGCAAACATAAAGTAGACATATTGTATATGTGAACAAAAAAAAAATGTATTCGTAATATCCATTTTCCTTACAAGCAGAAAGCTTCAAAGTTAGAAAAATGCTAAATTTTCAAATTTTTCATCAAATTTACGGATTTTTCACCAAGAAAGGATGCAAGTATCGACAAAAATTTACCGCTATGTTAAAGTAGAATATGTCACGAAAAAACAATCTCGGAATCAGAATGATAACTAAAAGCATTCCAGAGTTATTAATGTTTAAAGTGACAGTGGTCAAATGTGCAAAAAACGCTCCGGTCCTTAAGGCCAAAATGGGCTCCGTCCTGAAGGGGTTAAGGGGTTAAAGGGGAACTCCGGTGAAAAACTTTTTTCTTTTAAATCAACTGGTGGCAGAAAGTTAAACATATTTGTAAATTACTTCTATAAAAAAAATCTTAATCCTTCCAGTACTTATTAGCTGCTGAATGCTACAGAGGAAATTCCTTTCTTTTTGGAAAACTGATGACATTACGACCACAGTGCTCTCTGCTGACATCTCTGTCCATTTTAGCAACCATGCATAGCAGATGCATAGCAGATGCATAGCAGATGCATAGCAGATGCATAGCAGACGTATGCTATGGGCAGCATGGTGGCTCAGTGGTTAGCACTGTTGCCTTGTAGTGCTGGTGACTTGGGTTCAAATTCCCCTAAGGACAACAATAAATAAAGTATTATTATTATAATAACGTCAGCAGAGAGAACTGTGCTCATCACAGAGCATTCCAAAAAGAAAAGTATTTCCCCTGCAGTATTCAGCAGCTAATAAGTACAGGAAGGATTAAGATTTTTTAATATAATTAATTTACAAATATGTTTAACTATCTACCACCAGTTGATTTAAAAAAAAAAAAAAGGTTTTCACTGGAGTACCCATTTAACTACCTACAGGTGTTTGACAACTTTTTGTTAAAGTTGGATGTGTAAATGAAATATATATTTTTTTTTTTCTAAAATGCAGTTTTTTCCCCAAATTTTACATTTTTACAAGGGGTAATAGGAGAAAATGATCCCCAAAATTTGTATGGAAATACCCCACGTGTGGACGTCAAGTGCTCTGCTGGCGAACTACAATGCTCAGAAGAGGAGGAGCGCCATTGAGCTTTTGGGAAGAGAATTTGTTTGGAATGGTGGTCAGGGGCCATGTGCATTTACAAAGCCCCCCCCGTGGTGCCAGAACAGTGGACCCCCCCCATATGTGACCCCATTTTGGAAACTACACCCCTCCCAGAATTTAATAAGGGGTGCAGTGAGTATTTACACCCCACTGGCGTTTGACAGATCTTTGGAACAGTGGGCTGTGCAAATGAAAAATGTAATTTTTCATTTTCATGGACGACTGTTCAAAAATATGTCAGACACCTGTGGGGCGTAAATGCTCACTGTACCCCTTATTACATTACATGAGGGGTGTAGTTTCCAAAATGGGGTCACATGTGGGGGGGTCCATTGTTCTGGCACTATGGGGGCTTTGTAAACACACATGGCCTTCAACTCCGGACAAATTTTCTCTTCAAAATCCCAATGGCGCTCCTTCTGTTCTGAGCATTGTAGTGCGCCAGCAGAGCACTTTACATTCACATATGGGGTATGATCTTACTCAGAAGAAATGGGGTTACAAATTTGGGGGGGATTTTTTCCTATTTTCCCTTGTGAAAATGAAAAATTTAGGGTAACACCAGCATTTTAGTGCAAAACATTTTCTTTTTTTCATTTTCCCATCCAACTTTAATGAAAATTTGTCAAACACCTGTGGGGTGTTAAGGCTCACTATAGCCCAAACTTGGAGCAGGAAATTTACTGTAAACCTGTCCGTGTGGATGTACCCTGTACGTTCACCTGGGGGGGGGGGGGGGGTCAAACCTCCAGCTGTTTCAAAACTACAACTCCCAGCATTACTGACAGACCGTGCATGCTGGGAGTTTTACTTTTGCAACAGCTGGAGGCACACTGGTTGGAAAACCTTCAGTTAGGTTCTGTTACCTAACTCAGGTTCTGTTACCATACCAGTGTGCCTCCAGCTGTTGCAAAACTACAACTCCCAGCATGTACTGATCACCGAGGGCATGCTGGGAGATGTAGTTATGCAACAGCTGGAGGTACGCAACTACAACTCCCAGCATGCCGAGACAGCTGTTTGCTGTCTGGGCATGCTGGGATTTGCAGTTTTGCAACATCTGGAGGGCTACAGTTTATAGACCACGGCACAGTGATCGCCAAACTGTGGACCTCCAGATGTTGCAAAACTACAAATCCCAGCATGCCCAGACAGCAAACAGCTATGTGGGCATGCTAGGAGTTGTAGTTTTGCAAGATCTTGAGGGATATAGTTTAGAGACCACTGTATAATGGTCTCAAACTGTATCCCTCCAGCTGTTGCAAAACTACATATTCCAGCATGCCCAAACAGCTGTCTGGGCATGCTGGGAGTTGTAGTTTTGCAACATCTGGAGGGCTAGAGTTTAGAGACCACTTTACAGTGGTCTCAGATTGTAGCCCTTCAGATCAACTTACCGGCTTCCGTAGGATCCAAGGAGCCGTCCTCTTCTGCCGCACGACATGCTGCCCGCCGATCACCGTCACCCGCTGCCTCCGGACGGGCAAGTGGACTTCGGCGTTCGGTCCCCTTCGTTTCCCCATTCTGCCCCGTCGATTGTGGGTGGGCAAGACGGGGAAAACGAAAGTTAACCCCCCACCCCCGATCTGCTATTGGTGGTCACGTCTAGACCACCAATAGCAGGGATTGAAGGGGTGGCACCTCTGCCACCTCACTCCTATCTTTTCAGGGGGATCGTAGGTGTCTTAGACAATCGCGATCCCCCTTATATTCCGGGTCACCCGGTCACCATAGACCCGTATGACCCGGAATAGGCGCAAATCGCAAGTGTGAATTCACTTGCGATTTGCGCCGATCGCCGACATGGGGGGGTCTGATGACCCCCCTGGGCATTTGCGTGGGATGTCTGCTGATCGATATCAACAGTCACCCCGGTCCGGTCCCTGCCCGGTGCGCGGCGGGGACCGAAATTCTCACGGGCGTATGGATACGCCCTGGGTCCTTAAGTACCAGGACGTCAAGGCGTATCCAGAAGCCCTAGGTCCTTAAGTGGTTAAAGGTGTATTCCAGGAAAAAACTTTTTTTTATATATCAACTGGCTCCAGAAAGTTAAACAGATTTTTAAATTACTTCTATTAAAAAAAATCTTAATCCTTCCAATAATTATCAGCTGCTGAAGTTGAGTTGTTCTTTTCTGTCTGGCAACAGTGCTCTCTGCTGACATCTCTGCTTGTCTTGGGAACTGCACAGAGTAGAATAGATTGAAAAAGATTAGGGAAGTGTGAGATGTACTCAATCTGGTGTGGTGACCGAGAACTTCAGTCTGGGTATAATCAGACTACTGAGGACGGACCTAGAGGGTCCGAAACGCATCTAGTCTTAAGGCAGTAGACACCATTGCAAGCACTATCATCACCAGCTGAACCACAGGATCATCACAGCGCGCCAGGATTCTATTACGCGCCCAACACGCTCACCGCCACGAGGAGAAGCCGAGCACCAGTGACCGCAGACAGCCACAAACAAGCGGCTTCGTTTCCAGAGTGAGGACCGATATCACAAAGTCCATAGGAGTGACCGGGTGAGAGGTACATAGTACCACAAGATATTTCTTCCCCCTTTCCACTACCCAGCCTTGCAACTGCTGGAGCTTCCTCCTTTTGGCCCACTGCCAATCCATGGCTCCCTCACTCTGTTAGAGACAGCACGCACCCTCGCAACATTGACACACTGTGTCCCATTGAATTGTACTACCAACTACGGTCGCAGCACCGCTACATTGTGACTTTGTTTCTTCTTTCTGGCATACGGTCGCAGTACCGCTACATTGTGACTTTGTTTCTTCATTCTGGCATACGGTCGCAGCACCGTGGACTACTTGACTATTTCACACATCTCTACGGCCGCCGTACCGAGAGCAATTGACTTGGTCTGTTATACCTTGCGGTCGCAACACCGGGTTCATTTACCTACTATTGCACATTGTATAACTATTCAGTGCTTTTCATCTACTGACCTTGTTATGAATTACATTTATGAATTATTTTAACTGTTTCATATGCATTGGAAAGTATAAGCGCTAGGGCCCAGCGTTTTTTCCTGTTTTATATTATTAAATTACAAATAAATTACGCTTTTATCTATCCAAGTAAGAGCCTTTTCTTTTATTTTCACCATCCTCTATCTCTCTTTCATCATCCCCCTTCTCCTTCAATCATTTCCTTCTCCCCTATACTTCTCTCTCCCATATACACCGATCAATATATACACACACATCCTGCAGTTTATACAGAAACACCTATCATCACAAACATTCATTATATACATACATATTCTCCAATTTATACAGTAACACTTACCATCCCCCTCTCCAATCATTCACAAACACCTATCAAGATACTTTTCTCCCCCATACTTTTCCCTCTCTCCCATATACACCGATCATTATATACAGATTCTCTAGTTTATACAGGAACACCTATCACCCTCTTTCATTATATATATATACATACCCTCAAATTTATACAAACACCCATCATCACCCTCTTGAATTATTCATAAACACCACTATCATCATTACATATTCACAGACAAAACCATATAACACATTTCCATCACACTCAAGACCTTGAGAACCAGTCACCCCCATTTATCTTTACAGAGTAGAATAGGTTTGCCATGGGGAATTGCTTCTACTTCTACTACTTTCTGGAGCCAGTTGATATATATATAAAAAGTTTTTTTCCTGATAACCCCTTTAATCCTGTCGAGCCTTGTGCATCAACCTGCAGGATTCAACGTGTCTCCCATTCATGTAGGAGGTCGTGTCGATCACCGTTAGGTGGAATATCTACTTTTTCTAAGCCTCCAAACCTCATAACCTCAGCATTGCTACCGTGTTCATTCTTAATGTGTTCCATTCTTGTATCTCGTGTAAATAACCTCCTAGATTACAGAAGACTAAATTTAGAAAGTTAATTTGTTTTCCCTTAGCCTCCTCAGCAGCACAATGTGGGGTGTGTCTCCGCCCCTGTGAGCAAATGGGACCTGGGATTTTTTAATGATTTAAATAAAAAAATACCCCGGGACCTCCCCCCCCCTGGTATAAAGCACCAGGATCGCACTAGAACAGTGAGTAGATTATAAAGCAAAAAGAAAATAAGGGAGGGAAGCTTGTGCTACTGAGGAGACTAAGGGAAAACAAATTAACTTTCTAAATTTAGTCTTCCCTAGCGTCCCTCAGCAGCACAATGTGGGGATCTAGCAAGAATCACCCCTAGGGAGGGTTTTCCTGCATAGCAGTTTGTATAATAGACTTAGCGAAAGTAGTTTCGCTAGACAAAAAGGTATCCACTCTATAATGTTTTAAAAAAAAAAAGTGAGTGGAGAGTTCCAGGTTGCGGACTGGCAGATCTGTTCCAAGGAACAGAATTACGCTCTGCCCAAGAGGCAGAAACAGATCTCGTAGAGTGCGCTCTGGTGAACTCTGGTGAAGTTAACCCTCTAGAGGTATAACATAAATTTATGCATTCGCATATCCATCTTGAAATGGATGGTTTAGATGCCTTGGCACCTTTCTTTACACCCTGGAATAAAATGAGGGGACCTTAGGCAAAAAAGAAGGTAGGAATCTCAGAAGGACTCTGTCCTGCAAGAAAACTGTGTAAGGTTCTGCCGCAGCTAATGCTTGAAGTTCACCAACTCTCTTGGCGGTGGTGACAGCTAGAAGTAGCACCACCTTAAGAGTGAGGAACCTAAGTTCCACTTCCTCTAAAGGTTCAAAGGGTTGAACACACAATTGTTGCAAGACCAACGCCAGATCCCAGGGTGTCACTGGTTTCACCGCTCTAGGACGAATTCTAGTGTTGGCCTTGATAAATGACTTTATCACTGGTTCCTGAAACAGTCGTCTTTGTAAGGTCGCCGACAGTGCGGCTAGTTGGACCTTGATGGAATTTGGAGAGAGACCTTTGTCAAATCCATCCTGTAAAAATTGGAGAATTGATGGAGTGGACGGAGAAGAAGCATTGATCTTCTTGGTGACACACCAGGAGAAAAAAATCCTTTTGATTCTAGCATAGGCCTTGTTGGTTGCCTCACTCCTAGAGTGAGATAGTGTTTCAAGGATGCGGTCCGAAAACCCTCTGGCTTTTAATAAGGACCTATCAACTTCCATGCTGTCAGATTGAGCGTCTTGAGATTGTGGCAGAATTGAGTGCCCTGAGACACAAGATTCTGCCTGACAGGAAGTTTCCAGTATATTCCCTTGCTCATCTGAATGAGCTGGGAGAACCAGGATCTTTTTGGCCAAAAGGGAATGATGGCAATCACCGAGGCCTGATCCTGCCTGATCTTCATTAATACCCTGGGTATCATCGAGATAGGAGGGAATATGTAGGCCAGTTTGAAATTCCATGGAATCGACATTGCATCCAGATAAAGAGGTTTGTCCATCTGGTAAAGGGAGCAGAACTTGTCTAGTTTGCGATTGGATCTTGTGGCCATAAGATCTATTTCCGGGAGACCCCAGCGGTCTATGAGCTGAAGGAATATATCCTGGTCTAGAGTCCATTCTCCCGGTACCGTAAGACCTCTGCTTAGACGGTCTGCTATGATATTGTGTACTCCCCTTATGTGGACTGCGGAGAGCCTGAGAACTCGAGTCTCGGCCCATCGAAAGATCTTTGCCACCTCCTGAAGCAGTGGAACTGATCTTGTCCCTCCCTGCTTGTTTATGTAGTAAACAGCCGACATGTTGTCCGTCCTTATTTTGACGGCTTGTCCCAGGAGAGAGGGGGCGAAGTGGAGAAGGGCATAATATATTGCCCTTAGTTCCTTTATATTGGAAGAAAGAGGAAGTTCTTCTGTACTCCACCAGCCATTCACCTTTCTCCCTAGCAGGTGGGCTCCCCATCCTGACCCTGATGCGTCTGTCGTTAAGATTGACCACTGAGGTTCTACCAGAGACATTCCGTCCTGGGGGTTCGCCCACCAGTTTAGAGATCTGCGGACTGTGGGAGAAAGTTTTAGACACCTCTCTAGAGAGGAACTCCTCCTGTCCCAGGCCTGGAGAACCTCTGTCTGGAGAGGTCTCATGTGCCAGAGTGCCCAAGGGACAGCTTCTACTGAGGAGGATAGGAGTCCTAGGAATCTCATGAGAGTCCTCAGTGACGCTTTGCGGGGGACTCGAAGGAATTGATATCCCCTAGATATCCTGTCCTTCCGTGCTGGAGACAGATAGATTCTCATGTTGTGGGAATCCAAGTAGAACCCTAAAAAGGTTATTTCCTTTGTGGGGAATAGTTTGGACTTCTGAAGATTCACTATCCAACCTAAACTGTGGAGTAAGTCTAGTGTGGTGGTGATGTGATGGCTGAGCTCCTCCTGAGTTTTTGCTAGAAAAAGCCAATTGTCTAAATAGGGTATGATTCTGATGCCCTGTCTTCTGAGAATCGCCATCATGGATGAAACCACCTTTGTGAATACGAACGGGGCTGTGGAAATGCCAAATGGCAGAACCTTGAACTGGAGATGATGGAGAATTCCCTTGATAAAGACAGCTATTCTTAGGAATTTCCTGTGCCCTGGAAATATGGGAATGTGAAAATAGGCGTCTTTTAGGTCTAATGACGCCATGTAATCGTCTCTCAGAATGAGGGATTTTACTGATCTTATAGTCTCCATCCGAAATTTCTTCTTGACTATAAATTGATTGAGAAACCTGAGGTCTATTATGAGGCTCCATTTTCTTCCAGGCTTGGGTACTAGGAACACTGGGGAATAGACCCCCATGCCCCTCTCGTGTCTGGGAACAGGTTCTACCGCAGAACTTGAGATAAGCTCTAGGATGGCTTCCTCTAAAGCCTCCTGTTTTGCAGAAGCTAGAGAGGGGGATATTAGACACCTCTCTGGAGGGAGATACGTTAGGGGAAGGAAATAACCATTCTCCACTACATTTATGACCCAAACATCTTTTATTAGAATTTTCCAAGCCTTGAGAAAAAAATGAAGGCGCCCGCCTACAGGTAGACTTCTCGCGTCAGAATTCTGGCTTCTTTGAGCCTCTGGCTCTTGATGATCCCTTCCTTGTGGATCCTGATCCTCTGCCACGTCCAGAACCTCTATATTGCCTGTTACCTTGTGGAGATCGATCTCTCCTGGGTTGATTATAGCGCCCGCGAAAGGACTTCTCTGATAAAGGAAGGTTCTTCCCCTTCTTATTGGAGAGCTCCTCCATAATGGTGTCAAGTTCAGGACCAAATAATTTAGCCGGATTGAACTCCAGATTACCAAGAATGTACTTGGAATGACTGTCTCCAGGCCATGGTCTTAACCAAAGAGCCCTCCTAGCAGCTGAAGAAAGGGCCATGTTTCTAGAAGCTAGCTTCACCTGTTGACAATTTGAGTCATATAGGTAGTCCATACCTAGGTTAACATATTTAAAGGACCTAAGTAAGTCCTGTCTACTGACCCCAGAGTCTATGTCATCCTGTATTCTTGAAAGCCAAGATCTCATAGCTCTTATGACCTCAAAGGAGGCATTCCCTACAGCACACTGGCTGGAAGATGCTGTATACGATCTTCTGAGAGTGACCTCCATGCGTCGGTCCATGGGATCCTTGAGACTAGAACCATCATCAGATGGGATAATGGTTCTCTTAGAAAGTTTGGCGATGGCGTAATCCACCTTTGGTGGGTTGACCCAATCCTTAGATCTTTCTTGATCCATGGGGTAAAGAGTTTTAAACTTTTTATTTATAACAGGTGCCTTCTCTGGGTTGATCCATTCTGCTTTCATTAAGTCTAGGACCGTGTCCTCAATCGGGAAAACTCTAGGCCCCTTGGAGGTAGAAGGAGCGTCCTCGCAGGTGGCTGGTGCATTCTCTGCTTGCACAGCTCTGATAAATTTCGGAAACTTCTCCATAGGAAAAAATACTTTCCCCTGTAGCTCCTCTTCCTCTGAACTAGATGATTTTGTCTCATCTATAACCCTGAATTCTTCATCAGAGTGTACAACTACAGGCCTATCGCTTAGTCTGGGCTTCTTCTTAGGAGGAGGAGTGTCACGATGCCGGCTGGCAGGAGGTGGATCCTCTGTGCCAGAGAGGGATTGGCGTGGACCGTGCTAGTGGACCGGTTCTAAGTCACTACTGGTGTTCACCAGAGCCCGCCGCAAAGCGGGATGGTCTTGCTGCGGCGGTAGTGACCAGGTCGTATCCACTAGCAACGGCTCAACCTCTCTGACTGCTGAAGATAGGCGCGGTACAAGGGAGTAGACAGAAGCAAGGTCGGACGTAGCAGAAGGTCGGGTCAGGCAGCAAGGATCGTAGTCAGGGGCAACGGCAGGAGGTCTGGAACACAGGCTAGGAACACACAAGGAAACGCTTTCACTGGCACAATGGCAACAAGATCCGGCGAGGGAGTGCAGGGGAAGTGAGGTATACATAGGGAGTGCACAGGTGAACACACTAATTAGAACCACTGCGCCAATCAGCGGCGCAGTGGCCCTTTAAATCGCAGAGACCCGGCGCGCGCGCGCCCTAGGGAGCGGGGCCGCGCGCGCCGGGACAGGACCGACGGAGAGCGAGTCAGGTACGGGAGCCGGGGTGCGCATCGCGAGCGGGCGCCACCCGCATCGCGAATCGCATCCCGGCTGGAGGCGGTATCGCAGCGCACCGGGTCAGTGGATCTGACCGGGGCGCTGCAGTAGCGAGAGTGTAGCGAGCGCTCCGGGGAGGAGCGGGGACCCGGAGCGCTCGGCGTAACAGTACCCCCCCCCCTTGGGTCTCCCCCTCTTCTTGGAGCCTGAGAACCTGAGGACCAGACTTTTGTCTAGGATATTGTCCTCAGGTTCCCAGGATCTCTCTTCAGGACCACAGCCCTCCCAATCGACCAAAAAAAAGGTTTTCCCTCTGACCTTCTTGGAGGCCAGTATCTCCTTTACGGAGAAGATGTCCGAAGAGCCGGAAACAGGAGTGGGAGAAACAAGTTTGGGAGAGAAACGGTTGATGATGAGTGGTTTAAGAAGAGAAACGTGAAAGGCATTAGGAATACGAAGAGAAGGAGGAAGAAGAAGTTTGTAAGAGACAGGATTAATCTGGCACAAAATTTTGAAAGGACCAAGATAGCGTGGTCCCAATTTGTAGCTGGGAACACGGAAGCGGACATATTTAGCGGAGAGCCATACCTTGTCTCCGGGAGAAAAAATGGGGGGAGCTCTTCTTTTCTTATCAGCAAACTTCTTCATGCGTGATGAAGCCTGTAAGAGAGAATTTTGGGTCTCTTTCCATATGGTGGAAAGATCACGAGTTAACTCATCCACAGCGGGCAAACCAGAGGGCAAGGGAGTAGGGAGGGGGGAAGAGGGTGACGGCCGTACACCACGAAAAATGGGGATTTGGAAGAAGATTCAGAGACTCTGAAGTTATACGAGAATTCGGCCCATGGTAGAAGATCTGCCCAGTCATCCTGGCGGGAGGAAACAAAATGCCGTAAATAATCACCCAGGACCTGGTTAATTCTTTCTACTTGCCCATTGGATTGAGGATGATAAGCAGAAGAAAAGTTTAATTTAATCTTGAGTTGTTTACAGAGAGCCCTCCAGAATTTTGACACGAATTGGACGCCTCTATCCGAGACGATCTGCGTGGGCAACCCGTGAAGACGAAAAATGTGTACAAAAAATTGTTTTGCCAACTGAGGCGCTGAAGGAAGACCAGGAAGAGGAATAAAATGTGCCATCTTGGAAAATCGATCAACGACCACCCAAACAACAGTGTTGCCACGGGATGGGGGTAAGTCTGTAATAAAGTCCATACCAATCAGAGACCAAGGCTGTTCGGGGACAGGCAGAGGATGAAGAAGACCAGCGGGCTTCTGGCGAGGAGTCTTATCCCGGGCACAGACAGTGCAGGCCCGCACAAAATCAACAACATCCGTCTCCAGAGTCGGCCACCAATAGAAACGAGAGATGAGTTGCACGGATTTCTTGATGCCCGCATGGCCTGCGAGATGGGAGGAGTGACCCCATTTGAGGATTCCGAGGCGTTGGCGTGGAGAGACGAAGGTCTTCCCTGGAGGAGTTTGCCTGATGGAGGCTGGAGAAGTGGAGATCAGGCAGTCAGGAGGAATGATGTGTTGCGGAGAGAGCTCTACTTCCGAGGCATCCGAGGAACGAGAGAGAGCATCGGCCCTAATGTTCTTATCGGCAGGGCGAAAGTGAATTTCAAAATTAAACCGGGCAAAGAACAGAGACCATCTGGCCTGGCGAGGATTCAGCCGTTGGGCAGACTGGAGATAGGAGAGATTCTTGTGATCGGTGTAAATAATAACTGGAAATTTTGATCCCTCCAGCAGATGCCTCCATTCCTCAAGTGCTAATTTAATGGCCAGTAGCTCTCGATCCCCGATGGAGTAGTTCCTCTCCGCCGGAGAGAAGGTCCTAGAAAAAAACCCACAAGTAACAGCATGCCCGGAAGAATTTTTTTGTAGAAGAACCGCTCCAGTTCCTACTGAGGAGGCATCAACCTCCAATAGGAAGGGTTTAGATGGGTCAGGTCTGGAGAGCACGGGAGCAGAAGAAAAGGCAGACTTGAGCCGTTTAAAGGCGTCTTCCGCTTGAGGAGGCCATGACTTAGGATTGGCATTCTTTTTGGTTAAAGCCACGATAGGAGCCACAGTGGTGGAAAAATGTGGAATAAATTGTCTGTAATAATTGGCGAACCCCAAAAAACGTTGGATAGCACGGAGTCCGGAGGGGCGTGGCCAATCTAAGACGGCAGAGAGTTTGTCTGGATCCATTTGTAGTCCCTGGCCAGAGACCAAGTATCCTAGGAAAGGAAGAGATTGACATTCAAACAGACATTTCTCCATTTTGGCATAAAGTTGATTGTCACGAAGTCTCTGAAGAACCATGCGGACATGCTGGCGGTGTTCTTCTAGGTTGGCAGAAAAAATCAGAATATCGTCCAGATACACAACAACACAGGAATATAAGAGATCACGAAAAATTTCATTAACAAAGTCTTGGAAGACGGCAGGGGCGTTGCACAGGCCAAAGGGCATGACCAGATACTCAAAGTGTCCATCTCTAGTGTTAAATGCATTTTCCATTCATCCCCCTCCATGATGCGGATGAGATTATAAGCACCTCTTAAGTCCAGTTTGGTAAAGATGTGGGCACCTTGGAGGCGATCAAAGAGTTCAGAGATAAGAGGTAGAGGGTAGCGGTTCTTTACCGTGATTTTATTAAGACCGCGGTAGTCAATGCAAGGACGTAGGGAGCCATCTTTTTTGGACACAAAGAAAAATCCAGCTCCGGCAGGAGAGGAGGATTTGCGGATAAAGCCCTTTTTTAAATTTTCCTGGATGTACTCAGACATAGCAAGAGTCTCTGGGGCGGACAGAGGATAAATTCTGCCCCGGGGTGGAGTAGTGCCCGGGAGGAGGTCAATAGGACAGTCATAAGGCCTGTGAGGAGGTAGAGTCTCAGCTTGTTTTTTGCAAAATACATCAGCAAAGTCCATATAGGCCTTAGGGAGACCGGTTACAGGGGGAACCACAGGGTCACGGCAGGGAGTACTGGGAACCGGTTTAAGGCAGTCCTTGAAACAAGAGGTACCCCAGCTCTTGATCTCCCCTGTGGACCAATCCAGGGTTGGGGAATGGTGTTGAAGCCAGGGTAGTCCAAGGAGAATTTCGGAAGTGCAATTGGGGAGGACCAAAAACTCAATTTTTTCGTGATGAGGTACGATGCACATTAGGAGGGGCTCCGTGCGGAAACGTATGGTACAGTCCAATCTTTCATTGTTAACACAATTGATGTAGAGGGGTCTGGCGTGACTGGTCACCGGGATGTTGAACCTGTTGATGAGAGAGGCCAAAATAAAATTTCCTGCAGATCCGGAATCCAAGAAGGCCATAGTAGAGAAGGAGAAGGTAGAGGCAGATATCCGCACAGGCACAGTAAGACGTGGAGAAGCAGAGTGGACATCAAGGACTGTCTCACCTTTGTGCGGAGTCAGCGTACGTCTTTCCAGGCGGGGAGGACGGATAGGACAATCCTTCAGGAAGTGTTCGGTACCGGCACAGTACAGGCAGAGATTCTCCATGCGGCGTCGTGTCCTCTCTTGAGGTGTCAGGCGAGACCGGTCAACTTGCATAGCCTCCACGGCGGGAGGCACAGGAACGGATTGCAGGGGACCAGAGGAGAGAGGAGCCGGGGAGAAAAAACGCCTCGTGCGAACAAAGTCCATATCCTGGCGGAGCTCCTGACGCCTTTCGGAAAAACGCATGTCAATGCGAGTGGCTAGATTAATGAGTTCATGTAGGTTAGCAGGGATTTCTCGTGCGGCCAGAACATCTTTAATGTTGCTGGATAGGCCTTTTTTAAAGGTCGCGCAGAGGGCCTCATTATTCCAGGATAGTTCTGAAGCAAGAGTACGGAATTGTACGGCGTACTCGCCAACGGAAGAATTACCCTGGACCAGGTTCAGCAGGGCAGTCTCAGCAGAAGAGGCTCGGGCAGGTTCCTCAAAGACACTTCGAATTTCCGAGAAGAAGGAGTGTACAGAGGCAGTGACGGGGTCATTGCGGTCCCAGAGCGGTGTGGCCCATGACAGAGCTTTTCCAGACAGAAGGCTGACTACGAAAGCCACCTTAGACCTTTCAGTAGGAAACTGGTCCGACATCATCTCCAAGTGCAGGGAACATTGTGAAAGAAAGCCACGGCAAAATTTAGAGTCCCCATCAAATTTATCCGGCAAGGATAGTCGTAGGCCTGAAGCGGCCACTCGCTGCGGAGGAGGTGCAGGAGCTGGCGGAGGAGATGATTGCTGAAGCTGTGGTAGTAGCTGCTGTAACATCACGGTCAGTTGAGACAGCTGGTGGCCTTGTTGCGCTATCTGTTGTGACTGCTGGGCGACCACCGTGGTGAGGTCGGAGACAACTGGCAGAGGAACTTCAGCGGGATCCATGGCCGGATCTACTGTCACGATGCCGGCTGGCAGGAGGTGGATCCTCTGTGCCAGAGAGGGATTGGCGTGGACCGTGCTAGTGGACCGGTTCTAAGTCACTACTGGTGTTCACCAGAGCCCGCCGCAAAGCGGGATGGTCTTGCTGCGGCGGTAGTGACCAGGTCGTATCCACTAGCAACGGCTCAACCTCTCTGACTGCTGAAGATAGGCGCGGTACAAGGGAGTAGACAGAAGCAAGGTCGGACGTAGCAGAAGGTCGGGGCAGGCAGCAAGGATCGTAGTCAGGGGCAACGGCAGGAGGTCTGGAACACAGGCTAGGAACACACAAGGAAACGCTTTCACTGGCACAATGGCAACAAGATCCGGCGAGGGAGTGCAGGGGAAGTGAGGTATACATAGGGAGTGCACAGGTGAACACACTAATTAGAACCACTGCGCCAATCAGCGGCGCAGTGGCCCTTTAAATCGCAGAGACCCGGCGCGCGCGCGCCCTAGGGAGCGGGGCCGCGTGCGCCGGGACAGGACCGACGGAGAGCGAGTCAGGTACGGGAGCCGGGGTGCGCATCGCGAGCGGGCGCCACCCGCATCACGAATCGCATCCCGGCTGGAGGCGGTATCGCAGCGCACCGGGTCAGTGGATCTGACCGGGGCGCTGCAGTAGCGAGAGTGTAGCGAGCGCTCCGGGGAGGAGCGGGGACCCGGAGCGCTCGGCGTAACAAGGAGCAGTGGTTAATGAATCCTTCAATTCTTTGATGGAAGAAAAAACGAAATCCTTAACCCAGCAGAACATGTCCTGCATAGAAGGCTCAGTGTCTGGTGGTAACCTGGGGCGACATGTGGAACAAATAGGATAATCGTATCCGGCTGGAAGGGGAGTCTTGCATGAGTTACACTCCAAATGCTTCCTCTTGTGGGAGGATTTCCCATGGGTCTCCCTGCGCCCTCCTGAACCTCCTGAATCCATAGAAGACATCTAAGAGGTAAGAGAAAGGATTTAAAATGTAAGGAAAAAAATCAACTCGCAAGTATAAATGAACTCCTCCTACCAGGGCAGTAAGAATACGTATTTCTCAGGTATATTAAGTGTGGAAACAACACACCGAATAGGGTAAACGTCTAGTAGCTTTCAGACAATAGTCTTCTGGCTCCAAGAGACCAGAGCCAGGCTAGGGGGCGTTTAAATAGCTGCAAATTGCACTAAAAAATATAAGCCCCTCCCACTTCCGGGTCCTGTGCCCGGAAACTTAATAATAAATCAAATCTCTTACCTCAACTCTAGGAAACCTTTACCTAACCATATCACCTAAGCACCCTTGATCTCTAACATATTTGGGCTCCCCCTAATAAGAACCGACTCTATACTGCTCTGTACGGATCCGCCGGAAGTGACGTCCCGCAATCCTCGGGCTACAGGAAAATGGCGCCGAAACCGGAAGTGCGGCTAGCGTGGGGCCCGCGAATCCTCCCGGACCCAGGAAAGATGGCGGCGTGCAGCAAACCGGCGGATCACCTGCAAGAAAGGAAAAGAGAAAAGAGAAAGTAGGTAGGGGGAGCGTGGACGTCCATGCTCACGCTAGGACAGACAAAAAACTCACTGTTCTAGTGCGATCCTGGTGCTTTATACCAGGGGGGGGGGGGGGGGGAGGTCCCGGGGTATTTTTTTATTTAAATCATTTAAAAATCCCAGGTCCCATTTGCTCACAGGGGCGGAGACACACCCCACATTGTGCTGCTGAGGGACGCTAGGGAAGGCACTGTTCGCATTGGAACGGCAATAATTGCAGTGTCCGCATTTTTTATTTCCTTTTGGAAAGCTTCTAGTGAGCCAATTTTCTTTGTTTTTCTTACTTTTTAGATTATTATTCTTGTTGTTAATATAATCTTGAATAGTCTTGTTTCGTCTATATGTGATTATAGGTTTTCTTTCTGCAATTTCTTTTAGTTACGGATCTTGTTCAATAATGTCCCAATATTTCCTTATGGTTTTATTCACATATTTATTCATTTGGGTGTTCTTAAAAGAAAAAATGAACTTTTTTTTTCAGATTTTTGTAATCTTCTTTTGGACCCTTGTAGAAGTCATGCTCTCCACTTTTTCATATGCTGACTGTATTACTGCTTCAGGATAACCTCTTTTCTCTAACTTTTTTTTAAGTTCATTTGCTTGTGTTTGATAGATGTTTGGGTTAGTGTTATTTATTTTTAACCTAATAAATTGACTGAACGGAATACCGTTCAGTACATGGATCAGGTGTGAACTTGCATAATGTAGTATAGAATTTTTTGCTATTTGTTTTCTGGATCCTTGTATTTCTAGGCAGTTGTTTGTCGCTACTAATTTAATATCCAAAAATTCCATATATTTCCATATACGCTTGTAAAGATCATATTTACTTTATTCACATCATTTAGATACTCAACAAACCTCCTAAAATCCATTTATGTTCCTTCCCAAATTATTCATAGATCATACACATATATGTGGTATGACTTAATGTTGCTTACAAAGGGATTTGATAAGGCATAAATGTATTCTTTCTCCATAATCGCTAGAAATAGAGGGGTATTCCAGGAATTTTTTTATTTGACTATGCTACAGGGGCTGTAAAGTCAGTGTAGCTCATAGTAACATAGTTCATAAGGTTGAAAAAAGACCAAAGTCCATCAAGTTCAACCTATAACCCTAATGAGTCCCTACTGAGTTGATCCAGAGGAAGGCAAAAAACCCACATACTAGAGGTAAAAATTCCTTCCCGACTCCAAATATGGCGATCACAATAAATCACTGGATCAACGTTCTGTCCCTATAGATCTAGAATCCATAACCTGTAATGTTATTGCTCTCCAAAAATGCATCCAGACCCCATTTTAACAGATCCCTCTATTACAGAGTTCACCATGACCACATCCTCAGGCAGAGAATTCCCCAATCTCACTGCTTTTACAGTAAAGAACCCCCATCTGTGCTGTCTATACCTGTGTGTGACGATTTTCTCACAATTCTTCTGTGATATTCACTCTGATATTTATTTTTATCAGCATACAAAATGACAGTTGTCTCAGATTTTTCCCAGCTTACAATGCGGCCGAGACCTGACTCACTAGTCAGCTGATGACAGGGAGCCTGTCTGTTTCAGTGGGTGGAGGGATCGCTTGGTGGAAGAGGGATCAATCTACAAATAATGCAACAGCTGTAGGCACCCTGATTGAAAACCACAGATCTTTTTATGGATGCAGCTCATTTATGTTTCAATGGGTGGGGTGGCTGATGTGTGGGAGGGAGGAAAATGGAATTGCGGGATTTGTAGAAAAAAAAAAAAGAAAAGTCAAACAGGAAATACAAGTTCACAAAAAGCTAGCCATAGTGTTATGGTAATCTCACAACATAGCCATTTAGCCCCAAGACAAGCACAGATCCTTCCTAAGCATATCCATTACTGCCTGCCAGGTACGTACTAAAATCACCTTATGGTGGATAACCCCTTTAAGTATGAGCATAATGGCATCACATACAAAATCTATACACTCTGGGGTTTTGTCTGTGGAGGCAAGAAGTGTCCGGATAACCTGTACATCCGCATCATGAGGGAAGGAGGTGTACAGGCTCTCAATGTCAATAGAGGCCAATGAAAAAGAATCCTGCCAAGCATAATCTTCAAAAAAAAAGAATAATATCTCCTGTATCCTTGACCTAGTAGGGCATTGTATTTAGAAGAGGACATAGCATCCAATCTATGTATTTGGATAGATGCATAGTCGCAGAGCCAATCCTGGCCACAATCGGGCGGCCGGGAGGCTGGCTCTGCGACTTATGCACCTTAGGAAGCAGATACCACTTTGGTTTTGCGGGATGCAATGGAATGAGTTTCTCTGAAGTTTTCTCACTAATTACTCCTTTATTCACATTAATTCTCAAAAGTGAAGCTAGCTGGGAAAGATTTTTTTTAGTAGGATCAGTTTTAATTTTCTCATATACTGAGATATTACTCAGTTGACATTCTGCCTCTGCTTTGTATTGTGCAGCATACCAAACTACGACACCTCCTCCTTTGTCAGCCCAGCTCTCTAGAATGTTATCTTGTTCTGCTAGCCATTTCAGCTCTTTAAGCTCCTGTTCAGACAGATTTTTCATGCTATCTGGATAGATTAAACATTTCAAATCCTTTAGTACAGCTCTGTTGAATAAATCAAGGGAACTCCCCTGCTGTATGGGGGGATTGAACTTGGAGGGAACTCCTCCTATGAATAAATTAGGTGTAGAATTTTCATCCATGACTACTATTTCTTCTTCGTCGGCCAGATTCGCTAAGGTGTGTATATTTGCTAGATATTGCGCATCACACTCTTGTATAACCCTAAAACCTAAAAGAAAGAACTGATGTCCAGTGCTTGCTCCTGTATAAAGGTAAAATTCTTTATTCAATTATAACACCAACAGGTACAGAAGACACAGTAGTCACAGGTAGGTGATGCGTTTCAGCCCACCAAGGGGCCTTAGTCATACTAAAACCTAAAACCTAAAGGACCATGTGACATTATGCTTCACAAGGTTTCAATGATTCATCTCGTCGTATTGTGAACTTTTTCTCTTGAAGAAATTTATACAGTACAAGTAAATTTTTCTTATAGATTTAAACATGTCAATTTCAAATTTTGTGTGATCAAAATTTTATATAATCCCCAAATGTAATCCTTTTGCTAAAGCACCAAAACAGTCTGGAGACAGCGCCACATTTGTAAGATTTATTATGTTGTTACTTTTCTCCAAGAAACGCTCTTGCGTTTCTAGTATCTCTTCTGTTCGTTTTCTCTTCTTATGTTTTCCTCTCCTTGTTTTTCACCTAAAGGGAGATCCATCTGATCTTTATTAGGTATGTCTCTTGGGTTCTCATCGGACATACTGTTGTCAGAATCTGTTGTCCAATAATCATTACTTCTTTTTTTGTATTGCATTCTTCTATTCACTTTATTTTTATTTCTAAAAGATGTGTTATCCTTCAGTGAAAAAAAACGATGTAAAGCTTTTCCATTGCTCAGCTTATTGTCCTGAATAGAAAGTTATATGCAGAGATGGTCTGCCTTTTAACCTGTTTTATTACACTTGGGATTAATTGTTTATACGTTCCCTTGGTGACAGCTTCCACTTCCTTATTTAACACATGGGTGCAGTGACGTAATAGAGGCCGGAAGAAGCACACGTCTGTGTGCGAAAAGGGCTGTTTGACTCTGAGCGCCCCGCATCCCAGGGATCTCCCTGCCAGAACGGAATTACCATATGAAGAATTATCTACAGAAACGGTGAGTGCAAGCTTAAAGGGGTACTCCGGCCCTGAGACATCTTATCCCCTATCCAAAGGATAGGGGATAAGATGTCTCACCGCAGGGGTCCCACCGCTGGGGACCCCCGCAATCTTGTATTCACCACCCACCTGTTTGAACTGCATGCCACGGTGCCAGCTCACAAACAGCCGGGTGGTGACCACGGGGTCGGAGTATCATGACATCACGACTCCGCCCCCTTGTGACGTCACCACCCCCCACCCCCGCTATGCAAGTCTGTAGGAGGTGGCGTTAAAACCAAACAGAACAATCCACATGAAAGTGCAGGTAGGTAGTGAGGCACCATAGCGGCTCTAGGCCATACGGGGGTGCCCGTGCATGGTCCTTGAAATGGCAGCTCACAAAAGGACCGTCTGCCAGGATAACAGGGACAGAGCAACAAGTCCCAGGGATGCACAGCCCCAGGAGGTCAGACCCCAGAATGAGGAGCAAAACAGAAAAAAAATGGGGGGAGAAAGGGGATAATACTCAGCTGCAACTTGGGGTCAAATGTCCAGACCAGTAGGGTGGTGCAGCGTCCTCAAGAAGACTCAGCAGTAAGGGGATCCTCGCTGGCACCACACCCAGTCAGCAGCTTCTCCTGGGTCAGTGAAAAAGATAGCTCAATCACCATCCACCACACGGAGCCTGGCCAGATAGGCCATGGAATAGGCGATTCCTAGGTCTCGCAGCTTCTGTTTAACTTCCACAAATGTAGCCGTGCGGCGTTGTAAATCTGTGAAGAAATCAGGAAAGATAGAGACCCTGGCGTTGTCATAGGTAAGGTCAGGAGCCCTCCATGCCAGCCGAAGAATAAGATTACGGTCGTGAGTATGCGGGCCAGTAAGGACCTTGGAGGAGCCCCAGGAGGAGGCGGTTTCGCAGGGACGCGGTGTGCCCGTTCCACAATAAAGGTATTTAGAATATGGCGCATCAGAGAAGGGGTACTCCAGTGGAAAACTTTTTTTTTTTTTTATCAACTGGTGCCAGAATGTTAAAAAGATTTGTAAATTACTTCTATTAAAAAAATGTAATCCTTCCAGTACTTATTAGCTGCTGAATACTACAGAGGAAATTATTTTCTTTTTGGAACACGTTGCTCTCTGCTGACATCTCTGTCCATTTTAAGAACTGTCCAGAATAGGAGAAAACCCCCATAGAAAACATATGCTGCTCTGGACAGTTCCTAAAATGGAAAGAGATGTCAGCAGAGAGCACTGTGTTCCAAAAAGAAAAGAATTTCCTCTGTAGTATTCAGCAGCTAATAAGTACTGGAAGGATTAAGGTTTTTTTTAATAGAAGTCAGTTACAAATCTGTTTAACTTTCTGGCACCAGTTGATTTAAAAAAACAAACAAGTTTTCCACTGGAGTACCCCTTTAAGCCACTGCTCCACAAATGCCCCCGGGTAGAGCCCTCAGATCTCTCAGGCATGCCTATGTATATTGTTCCTTCTCAGCCTGTTTTCCATGTCATCAGCCTTCTGCCTGCAGAGCTCAAGCTGAGATGTCATGTCAGTTATGAAGCCAGGAATAGGAGCAAGCATGTCTTCAACAGTAGAAATCCTCCCCTCAGCGTGGGTGACCCTCTGCCTCAGGGCTTGCATATCTTGCCTCAGGAGACCCATGTCTATCTTAAAGGGGTACTCCGGTGTAAAAAAAAAAAAATTTAAATGAACTGGTGCCAGAAAGTTAAACAGATTTGTAAATTACTTCTATTAAAAAAATCGTAATCCTTCCTGTACTTATTAGCTGCTGAATACTACAGTGGAGATTATTTTCTTTTTGAAACACAGAGCTGTCTGCGGACATCATGAGCACAGTGCTCTCTGCTGACATCTCTGTCCATTTTAGGAACTCTGGACAGTTCCTAAAATGGACAGAGATGTCAGCAAAGAGCACTGTGCTCATCATGTCAGCATGTGTCATGTGTTTCAAACAGAAAAGAATTTCCACTGTAGTATTCAGCAGCTAATAAGTACAGGAAGGATTAAGATTTTTTAATAGAAGTAATTTACAAATCTGTTTAACTTTCTGGCACCAGTTGATTTAAAAAAAAAAAAAAAAGTTTTTCACCGGAGTACCCCTTTAACCTCCTCAATCTTGCCTGTAAGGGTAGTCTGGCAGGAGGTGATATGTGATTGCAGCGAGCAGCAGCGTGGGTAAAGGAGCTATCTCCTCTGTGTCCTGTCCGCACCACCTTTATTGAGGGCACGATCATGCTTTGGTGGCATCCCCAGCAGATGTGAATGGGTACGGACCGACAGGTGAACCAGGATCAGGTCAGGATTTCTCCGGGAGCGGGAGCTACAGCACAGTGTGTCCGCTCATGTCCAGTGCAAGCCACGCCCTTTCCTGCAATTCAATATTTATTCCTCTAATTCTGTATATTTAAAAATATCCCATATGTGGCCCTTTTGCGCTACATGCCTCACATACCAGGCTCAGACATGAATGAGCACTTTGTGGATTTTGGCACTCTTTTATTTAGGATATTTTGTATACCTCTTATCAAGATGCAGAGGCCTTTGGGTTCCAAAATATTTTTGCGGGGCATTGATGTTTTAATTGGTACCATTTTGGGGTACATATGTTTGGGGTATGTATATTGTATGAGGTGGTACAGATAAAAAAAAAATTAGTTTTGCCATTGTTTTTTATTTAATTTTTTTTACTGTGTTTTACCGAACCGCAGACTAAAAATAACATGTTATTTATACTGCATGAAGAAGCATGCAGTATAAATAACATGTTATTTTTAGTCTGCGGTTCGGTACAATACCTGATTTCTATACGTTTTTTATGGTTTATCACATTTACATCACAAAAATGTTTTAGTTAAAAAATTTGGAGTGTCACTATATTCTGAGAGCTGTAACTTTTTTTCATTTTTTTTTTACCAATGGAGCTGTTGTGAGGGCTTATTTTTTGCAGGATAAGTAGCGGTTTTCAATGGTACTATTTTGGTATATCGGACATTTTGATCACTTTTTATTACAGGATTACCAAAAAGGAATAATTTTGGCAAGATTACTCTTTTATTTATTTATTTTTACAGTGTTAACCATGCGGTATCAATGACATGGTAATTTTATTCTGCAGGTCGGTATGGCTCATTTATGTACTTTATTTGATGGTTTATTACTTTTACACTATAAAAACTTTTTATACATCACCTTTTTCTGAGAGCTGTAGTTATTATTTTAGTTTTATACCGACAATGTTGTGTGATGGCAAATTATTTCTAGGAGGAGTTGGCGCTTTTAGTGGTACCATTTTGGGGTACATGGGACATTTTGGTTACTCTTCATCTTAGTTTTAAAAGGTGGCATTGATATTAAGCCATACATTTGGCAATGTTTTTATCAATTTTTAAATAATCACAGACTAGCATTGCAAGATGTGGCTGATAAAAAAGAATAAAGTACTATGTAGCAAAACTGTTTAATTGGATGTGTGAAAGTGAATGACTGGATGCACGTGCAAATTGAGGAATACAGTGGTGAATGAACAGAGGAAAAGAGTAATTATATATAAGGATAAATATCATATAGCTACATAAATATGAGTGTAAAGAGTAATTATATATAGTATAATGTAATATAGTATAATATAATATGGATGAGGAGATGGAAGGTAAAAAGAAGCAAATTATATACTGACATATTACTGCCATAGTGAAACATAGCTGTAGGCATGGTATAGAACCTGTTTCCAGTAGGTTAGAACATTATTGGTATTCAATTATAACGTTATTGTGTCACAACAAGTAGAAAAAGACCTGGATAGAGAAATGCCAACAAATGAATGAAAATGAAAAAACACATGATTAGCAAATAGATTCATAGATATTGGCTTAACCCCTTAAGGACTCAGCGTTTTTCCGTTTTTGCATTTTCATTTTTTCCTCATCACCTTCTAAAAATCATAACGCTTTCAATTTTGCACATAAAATAACATATGATGGCTTATTTTTTGTGCCACCAATTCTACTTTGCAGTGACATTAGTCATTTTACCAAAATATCCACGGCAAAACAGAAAAAAATTCATTGTGCGAAAAAATTTAAGAAAAATGCCATTTTGTAAATTTTGGGGGCTTCCGTTTCAACGCAGTGCATTTATCGGCAAAAATTACACGTTATTGTTATTCTGTAGGTCCATACGGTTAAAATAATACCCTACTTATATAGGTTTGATTTTGTCGTACGTGCAGGGAAAAGTATACGTAAAAAATTCTCATTTTCTGACCCCAATAACTTTTTTATTTTTCTGCGTACGGGCCAGTATGAGGGTTCATTTTTTGTGCCGTGTTCTGAAGTTTTTATTGGTACAATTTTTGTATTGATCGGACTTTTTGATCGCTCTTTATAAATTTTTTCATGATATAAAAAGTGACCAAAAATACGCTATTTTGGACTTTAGAAATTTTTTGCGCGTACGCCATTGACAGTGCGGTTTAATCAACAATATATTTTTATAGTTTGGACATTTCCGCACGCGGCAATACCACATATATTTATTTTTATTTGCACAGTTTTTTTTATGGGAAAAGGGGGCTGATTCAAACTTTTATTAGGGAAGGGGTTAACTGACCTTTATTAACTTTTTTTTTCACTTTTATTTGCAGTGTTATAGCTTCCATAGGGGGCTATAACACTGCACACACTGATATTATACACTGATCCCTGCAAAGCCATAGCGATGTCTAAGCACCGGAGTACCCCTTTAACAATAACTAGCCTCTATGAGTTTAACAGGAAAAAACGTAAAAGCGCTAAGTGCGTATATGACACTTAAATTAGATAAATAAAACAAAAATCCGAAACCTTAAGGACCTCACCAGAGATACTGGTGCTTTATTGTGGGATGATAATAAAATATATAAGATATGAACTTCCGGTTCTGGCGCCAAGCTGTGCGGACGTGCGGCACCTCGGCTTCTCTTCCGCCAACGATATACCAGGCCTAATCACTCGCATTCTGTGGCTCAAATCTCACCTTACCTATGGGCCGTACAGATAGCAATAAAAAAGGAGTCTGATTCTTGAGAAACAGGAGCGGTCGTTCTGGCATGGCTTTCTCTCCAGCCTCCAGCAGGGCTGCTTCCCCATCCCCCTTGCTCTCGGGGCTTCTGGAAGGGGAAGAAATCACTGAACGTTCTGGCACTGACTACGCAGCTTTAGCAGACACCATGGTGGAGTGGATATTACCGAGGGTGAAGGAAGCTCTTATAGCCACAATGCAATCCACGCTCCAGGATATTCGGCACTCAGTATCTCAGCATGACTCCAGGCTGACCGCAATAGAGGAACGCATACGAGTGGCTGAGGAGGCAGGGGATGCTACGAGGACCTGGGTCTCAACTTTGGAATCTGAATGTCGACGCTTATGGGATGAAGTGGAGGATCTAGACAACAGGTCCCGCAGAAGCAACCTTCGGATAATCGATGTTCCGGAATCAGTCCTGGCTGCTGACCTGCTACACCTCTATAAGTACCTTATCCCCAAGAAGTCACCAGACGCCGCAAGCTACTCACACCGTTATGTACTGCCCAGTACAAAAGAACATTTGTTTTGCCCTCCTCTACCCAGCCCTCCTGCGGGTGTTCTTCAGAGACGGATCGATGGCGACGTACCACTCTCCTGATGAAGCTAAGGCTGGCCTGTCCAATATCCTGGGTCATTCATCGGTTCATTGTGCACACAACTCAGCTGGATTGCCTCGTCGAGTACGGGAGGCATCGCCTGGTCCCTCTGGACCTACATCCTCTGCTTCTGTTCCACCTGTTGACAGAGATGCCAGAGACCCCTGGCATCTCCCACCAAAAGATCGTAGAGACCGTTGATTCCTTCACTCATTGCTACCTTCGGCTACCGTAACACTTGCTCACGGGTCACTTGGGCCTGTTGCACCCATCTGTGACCGGCAGGAGTCGGACACCCTGCACTTCAACAAAGACCCTGCTACTGGACAGGCCTGTATATTGTTGCCCCGGCTGCTAAATATTTGTGTTATTAGTTAGGGGGGGTAGGGGGGTGGTAGGCATTAAGGAGTGGGTAAGGTATGGTTGGGGTAGGAGGCAGATATGTTTTATAATTAACAATTGTCTGCTCATATTACAAAAAAAAAAAAAACGCTATTTCTATTTACAGTTGTTGAACTATGTAATGTTTAAACTGCCTGGCATGGCTCGTCTGAGCCATACTTCTACTGAGCAGTCAGTGGCCCAATGGGATTGTTACTATTCTATCATTGAATGGACAAAGTTCTGAGTATGTGCTCCTGGGACCCGAGAGAAGGTGCGGGGGGGGGGGGGGGGGTTGCATCTTTTCAGCGTTTCCTAGTCTGAGACACACTCCATCAAGGGAGGGAAGTTCTGTCTACAAGTTTGACGTAGAGAATTTAGAGTATGATATATTTATTTCACGTGTTTAGAGGAGAGGTTGCTTATGTGCTCTTATTGGGATGTGCCCTGATAGCATGGGATTAGTGGAAGTCCACAGGGCAAGGTGTGATACTGACCCTCAAGGGGGAGGGGGATTCACCCATCAATCTTTGAGATTTGGTTCTCTGGATGTTAGTTGAGGGGGAGGGGTTGGGAAGGGGGGTCAGGGGGTTTAGCTTTTCTATTTCTGACTACCTTGAGTGTCCCGTTCTATGTGTCCTAGCCACTGCATCCTACCTTTTAAACTTCCATGCGGATAGTCTCATGGAATGTGAAAGGGTCCCCTCAAAAGCGCAGCTTGGTCTCCCCCGCCCCCCCCCCCCCCCCCCCCCCCCCCACCCACCCCCCCCCCCCCCCCCCCCCCCCGTAACATCACTATGCTTAAAGACGGATCTGGCGCGTGCCATAGAGATCCAAAAACTATTAGTGGGATTCTTTGCAGCTACTTTCTTGACCTTTATTCCCAGCCATAACAGGGACCGGATAGTTTAGGAGACTGGTTGTCTCAGAGCTCTCTCCTCACCCTGACAGAAGAGGAGAGGGAGACCCTGGCGAGACCGATTCAGGGCAAGGAACTGAGGAGGGTAGTGAAAGGATTGCAGCCCCATAAGGCCCCGGGACCCGATGGGTTTTCAGGAGACGTCTTCAAAATCCCGCTCCAGGAGGTCTTGCCTTCTCTCCTTTCCCTTTACAACACTTACTTATCTGGAGCGGATATGCCAGTTTCATTCAATACTGCCTATATCAGGGTCCTACCTAAGCCAGGGAAAGATGTGTCGCAGCCAGAGGGCTATAGACCCATATCTTTGATCAATGTTGATCTTAAAAAAGTCTCCAAGATCTTAGCTGACAGGTTAGCTGGTGTAATGCCTCGACTGATTTCCCTGGCTCAGGTGGGATTTATCCAAGGTAGGTCAGCTGTGTCTCATATCCGCACAGTACTAGTGGTCTTGGATGACATCAGTTTGCACCCCCACAGCTATGCTCTCCCTTGACGCCGAAAAGGCCTTCAATAATGTCCGTTGGGATTGGCTGTGGGCGGTTCTCCGGAAAATGGGCTTTGGGTGTCTGTTTGTTAATTATCTGACAACTTTATGCAGGACACCAGTGGCACGTATTCACACCATGGGATTTCTGTCTGATCCCTTCACTCCTCAGAAGGGGACGAGACAAGGGTGTCCCTTGTCCGCTCCTCTTATTTAATTTATTCATAGAGCCCCTATCTAGGAAACTAACCGAGGCTAGGAATATTCAAGGAGTGTCAGTCCGGGGTAGCAAGGTGTCCCACACACTTTTGGCAGACGACCTACTTTTGTTCATGGGGAACCCAAAGGGTGACTTGGATTGGGTTTTTAATTATTGGGAAGACTTTGGGAGGGTGTCTGGATTTAAAGTCAACTCTTCTAAAAGTGTTCTGCTTGATTTGTCCCCAACCCCAAATGCTCTGTCGGAAAGAGATTTATCGATATCTTAATCTCTCAGTCGCACTTCTTTTAAATACTTAGGTATCTGGGTGGGTCATACACCGTCATCCCTCTACACTCTGAACTATCCTCCTTTGCTGAGAAAGATTGTGGAGGAGCTGAACCGCTGGTCTTCTCTCCCCTTGCCCTTAATGGCGAGGTGCCTCAAGCTTCTCCAAGTTACTATACCCCATGCAGACCATTCTGGTCCTGCTGAAATGTGCTGATATTCAAATGCTGACCACGGCTTTCACGAAATTTATATGGGCAAATAAAAGACCATGGATAGCCCTCCGTAAGCTAATGCTCTCAAAGGAAAATACAATTTATTGTGTCTATACAGACATTGCATTGACTGGTTGAGGGGTGGCTCTTGGTTCTCTAATACTGGGTAGGAAGCGCACATGGCACTGCCGTGGACTTTGCCGGATTTGCTCCATACTAAGTTTGCTGCTTTGCCGACATACATCCGCGGTAGTGTTTTGCTTCGCTACACTATTGTAGCATGGAAACAATGCAGGGATTTGATGAAGCTGCCCTTCTCTTTAAGCAAACACATGCCGATATGGTGCCGCCCAGAGTTTCCACTGGGACAGACCAATAGCTTATAGACTAGGTGGAAGACGGCAGGAATTCTTCAAGTCAGATGCTTACAACACCAATTCGAACCCCGTTATATGTCCTTTTCAGAGTACTCTGACACATCATCTGCGGGAGAGCATTATCTTCTTTACTGTCAATTGCTTGCCTTTCTGAGACCGCGCCTGTCCGATCTCTCTAAGGAACATGTTAACGCTTCATTTCTTCCTCTGAACCTTACCACTCTCTGTCCTGTCTCTACCGCTACCTTAAATGTCAGGGGAGTGATGCGGTTCAATCTTCGCTCATTAACTATTGGAAGAACAAATTGGGAGTGTTGGATTTATCCCTACCTATCTTCTAAGATTGGGCTAAAGTCAGGAAGGTGGTGACAAATGAGGGTTGGAGGGAGACGCAGTTTAGGCTAATGCATCATGCCACATATAGTTTTACGTTACCCAAAACTGCTAACCGTCCAGATAGACTGGAACATTGCCTGAACTGCGGGGAGTTTAGGACAGATCTCCTACATGGCCTGGTGCTCTGCCCAGTCATGGCTCGCTTCTGGACAGACCTTTTTCATTTAATGTCTAACAAGCTGACTATACATCTTCCGATCTCGCCTAAAGTTATAGGGGGAAATTTATCAAAACCTGTAGAGAGGAAAAGTTGCTGAGTTGCCCATGGCAACCAATCATAGTTACATAGTATGGTTGAAAAAAGACATACGTCCATCAAGTTCAACCAGGGAATTGAAGGGTAGGGGTCTGGCGCGATATTGGGGAAGGGATGGGATTTTATATTTCTTCATAAGCATTAATGTTATTTTGTTAAGCATTAATGTTAATCAGATCGCTTCTTTAATTTTTCAGAGGCCTTTTCAAAAATGAAAGAAGCAATCTGATTTGTTGCTATGGGCAACTCAGCAACTTTTCCTACAGACAGGTTTTGATAAATTTCCCCCATAGTCCTTCACTTTCTCCAGATGATATACCAATAACCTTGCTTGTC